>NC_088802.1:17515037-18731642 GCF_011386835.1 Chrysemys picta bellii | reverse complement strand
TCCCTGAACTGGACAGCAAGGAGATAGGTGTGCGAACAAGCACTCCTAAGCAAAGGAAACAAGACATCCAACATGGGGCTCTAACCCATCACCATGAGATTAAAACCTGGGCTACGCTACACAGTTAGGCCAACCTATAGCATCTTAGGTTGTCCTAATTACCTCACTGTACACACTAGGGCCATGTCCCACATATATAAGTGCCCTACTACACCCACATAGTAACTCCACCTCCTCAAGAGACGTAGGGCTATCTATCTATCCCCCTAAACCCCCTCTATCTATCTATCCATCCCCATACACCCTTCTACCTATCTATCTACCTATCTATCCCCCTACACCCCTTCCCTCTATCTATCTATCTATCTAAAGGCAACAGTTTTTTGCTGTTGTTTCAGGTGGAGCACTCAGTGTGTTGAGTTTTTCTGAAAATCTGGCTCTAGAAAATTCTGGCCAATATGTCTGGAAGTTCCGAGAACCATAAAATTATGAAGGAATTCAAGGTCCTTTATTATATTATTAATTATCACTAATTATTATTTGTATCGAAAGATTAATCTTTCAGTTTTTTAGATCCAGCTCTATGCTGATTCTTGTTGCTATTCGCAATATATCTATATCTATATATAAAAGCAACATTTTTTTGCTGTTGTTTCTTTGTATTTTGACCCTTTCTTTGTATTTGATGCTCAAATGTGGAAAATAATATTTACTTTAGTGTCTGATTAGTTGGGATAAATTTAAATGCTATGTCTCAGATCAGCAATAGTATTTAGGTGCCTAAATCCCATTGAAATACCCAGCACCTTTGGGGATCTGGTCTATGTTCTTGTTAAAACAGGAAGGAAATGAAAACTTTGAAGGGTTTCTGCCCAGTTTTAACCCAGACACTTCTGTGCAATAAGTGAACATCATAACCCCTAGACTACAGAAATAGCTCTGATATTTCTCCTTAGCTACAGCAACTACAGGGATAGGCTTCACTGTCAAACCAAGCTGGAAAGAACAAGGATACTAGATTTTGTATACAATAATCTTCTGTTTCCAGCCTCTTTTTCACTTCCATATTTATCACACTCCCAACAAACTTTCTTTTCTGTAAAAAGAACAGGAGTACTTGTGGCACCTTAAAGACTAACAAATTTATTTGAGCATAAGCTTTTGTGGGCTACAGCCCACTTCTTCACATGCATCCAAAGAAGTGGGCTGTAGCCCACGAAAGCTTATGCTCAAATAAATTTGTTAGTCTTTAAGGTGCCACAACTACTCCTGTTCTTTTTGCAGATACAGACTAACACGGCTGCTACTCTGAAACATTTCTTTTCTGTAGTCATCTGTCAGTCACTTTATTCTCAAAAGACAAACTTGTGACGGATTGAATCACAGAAACCCCCTTGGGAACTGCCAACTGATGTGCCAAGACTACTTCTGCCCCTGTTTTCCCTGCCAGCCTGGGACCCCAGCACCCTGTCTTGCTGAGCCAGACATGCCCATCTGCTCCAACACAGACCCAGGGTCTGAATTTCTTGCCCCAAACAGCTGCAGGCTTAACTGAAAGCAGCTTACAGAAGTGTTCTTGTCTTTAACATTGAGATGCCCAACTCCCAATGGGGTCTAAACCCAAATAAATCCATTTTACCCTGTATAAAGCTTATACGGGGTAAACTCATAAATTGTTGGCCCTCTATAACACTGATAGAGAGATATGCACAGCTGATTGCCCACCCAGGTATTAACACATACTCTGGGTTAATTAGTAAGTAAAAAGTGATTTTATTAAATACAGAAAGTAGGATTTAAGTGGTTTCAAGTAGTAACAGACAGAACAAAGTGAATTACCAAGTAAAATAAAATAAAACACGCAAGTCTATGTCTAATACAGTAAGAAACTGAATACAGATAAGATCTCACCCTCAGAGATGTTTCAATACATTTTCTTTCGCAGACTGGATGCCTTCCTAGTCTGGGCACAGTCCTTTCCCCTGGTACAGCCCTTGTTCCAGCTCAGATGGTAGCTAGGGGATTTCTCATGATGGCTCTCTCCCTGTGTTCTGTTCCACCCATTTATATATCTTTTGCATAAGGCGGAAATCCTTTGTCCCTCTGGGTCCCCCCCTCCCCCCAGTGGAAAAGCACCAGGTTAAAGATGGATTCCAGTTCAGGTAACATGATCACAAGTCACTGTAAGACTTCATTACCCATTTGCCAGCACACACATGTGTACAGGAAGACTTACAGGTAAAACAGAGCCATCTGCAGTCAATTGTCCTGGTTAATGGGAGTCATCAAGATTCCAAACCACCATTAATGACCCACACTTTGAATAATTACAATAGGCCCTCAGAGTTATATTTCATATTTCTAGTTTCAGATACAAGAGTGGTACAGTTATACAAATAGGATGATTACACTCAGTAGATTATAAACTTTGTAATGATATCTTATAAGAGACCTTCTGCATGAAGCATATTCCAGTTACATTATATTCACTCATTAGCATGTTTTTATAAAATCATATAGACTGCAACATCATAACTAATTCACTAAATAAATTTGTGACTAACTTGGTAAACTGCCTCTGCCACTGTACTGGGACAGGTTACGATTTCAGGCCTGAGAGCAAATTATTTACTTTCCAGTTTGTTTGTTTTTCCTTTCTAAAAACCAAGATCATTTTAAAATGCCACTGTGAATCAAACTCCCAATAGCAACAGAGAGTCCTGTGGCACCTTTAAGACTAACAGATGTATTGGAGCATAAGCTTTCATGGGTGAATGCCCACTTCATCAGATGCATGTAATGGAAATTTCCAGAGGCAGGTATAAACATGCAGGCAAGAATCAGTATGGAGATAATGAGGTTAGTTTAATCAAGGAGGGTGAGGTCCTCTGCTAGCAGTTGAGGTGTGAACACCAAGGGAGGAGAAAGTGCTTCTGTAGTTGGATAGCCATTCACAGTCTTTGTTTAATCCTGATCTGATGGTGTCAAATTTGCAAATGAACTGAAGCTCAGTAGTTTCTCTTTGGAGTCTGGTCCTGAAGGTTTTTTTGCTGTAAGATGGCTACCTTTAAATCTGCTGTTGTGTGTCCAGGCAGGTTGAAGTGTTCTCCTACAGATTTTTGTATATTGCCATTCCTGATATCTGACTTGTGTCCATTTATCCGCTTACGTAGTGACTGTCCAGTTTGGCCAATGTACATAGCAGAGGGGCATTGCTGGCCCATGATGGCATACATAATATTGGTGGATGTGCAGGTGAATGAGCCGGTGATGTTGTAGCTTATCTGGTTAGGTCCTGTGATGGTGTTGCTGGTGTAGATATGTGGGCAGAGTTGGCATCAAGGTTTGTTGCATGGATTGGTTCCTGAGTTAGAGTTGTTATGGTGCGGTGCGTGGTTGCTGGTGAGAATATGCTTAAGGTTGGCGGGTTGTCTGTGGGCGAGGACTGGCCTGCCTCCCAAGGTCTGTGAAAGTGAGGGATCATTGTCCAGGATGGGTTGTAGATCACTGATGATGCATTGGAGAGGTTTAAGCTGAGGACTGTAGGTGATGGCCAGTGGGGTTCTGTTGGTTTCTTTTTTGGGCTTGTCTTGTAGCAGGAGGCTTCTGGGTACACGTCTGGCTCTGTTGATTTGTTTCCTTATTTCCTTGTGTGGGTATCGTAGTTTTGAGAATGCTTGGTGAAGATCTTGTAGGTGTTGGTCTCTGTCTGAGGGGTTGGAGCAGATGCGGTTGTACTTCAGCGCTTGGCTGTAGACGATGGATTGTGTGGTGTGTCCCGGGTGGAAGCTGGAGGCATGAAAGTAGGCATAGCAGTCGGTGGGTTTTCGCTATAGGGTGGTGTTAATGTGACCATTGCTTATTTGTACTGTGGTGTCTAGGAACTGGACTTCCTGTGTAGATTGGTCCAGGCTGAGGTTAATGGTGGGGTGGAAGCTGTTGAAATCATGGTGGGATTCTTCCAGGGTTTCCTTCCCATGGGTCCAGATGATGAAGATGTCATCAATGTAGCGTAGGTAGAGAAGGGGCGAGAATGGGCGAGAGCTGAAGAACGTTGTTCCAGGTGAGCCATAAAAATGTTGGCATATTTTGGGGCCATGCAGGTGCCCATGGCGTTGCCATGGGACTGGAGGTATATATTGTCACCAAATTTGAAATAATTGTGCGTGAGGATAAAGTCACAGAGCTCAGCAATAAGTTGTACTGTGTCATCATCAGGGATACTGTTCCTGACAGCTTGTATTCCATCTGTGTGGGGGATGTTTGTGTAGAGAGCCTCCACATCCATGGTGGCTAGGATGGTGTTTTCTGGGAGGTCACCAATGCATTGTAGTTTTCTCTGGAAATCAGTGGAAAAAGCTCAGTCCACAGTGACACTCATGAGAACGAATAGCCAATGAGCTTTGTATGTAACTACTTAGTCAATTGTGAACCTTCCTATCCTTATCCCTATGAAATGATGATGATGTACACCTGACTTTATATCCCAGTGTGCCATGGACTTCTACAGGTTGCATTAGCCAATCCAACCATTTGGCACTTGGAGATGGGTACCTCTGTATTGTGCCAGATTTTTGTGTAGCTATAAAAGGCTGGTAGATGCAGATACTTTTGCTTCTTCTTAACCAGCACTAATTCCTACCCCTTCCCAACATACACACAGGCAACCATGACATTACTCCTTTTCTCCCCACATGTTGGGGTGTGAAGTTTGATCTTGTGAGGAACTGGTTTTAATAATACACATAGACACAGAATACGTCTGATTCCATTCTTTAGGGGCAACATTTGTGCACACACACACATAGTCTGATTCCATCCTGAAAGTACAGTGTATACACACACACACACACACACACACACACACACACACACACACAGAATCTGATTCCAACCTGAAAGTACAGTGTACATACACACATGCGTGCGCATGCACACACACACACACCACACACACACGTAGTCTGATTCCATCCTGAAAGTTCAATGTACACATACACACACAGCGTCTGATTCCATCCTGAAAGTACAGTGTATGTATATGTACACACATGCTGTAGATCTGATTCCATTCTTCAGGGCCAGTGTGTACACACACACACACACACACCAATGCATATTTAGCCTATACTCGTGATTCAGATTTTTTTCCCTTTTCTGTGCAGAAACTTGAGCTCTCACCTGCAGGAATTCACTCCCGGGCTGCTGGCACTTCACCTGCAGCTGATTCATTAGGCCAGGGGCCGGCAACCTTTCAGAAGTGGTGTGCCGAGTCTTCATTTATTCATTCTAATTTATGGTTTCATGTGCCAGTAATACATTTTAAAGTTTTTATAAGGTCTCTTTCTATAAGTCTATAATATATAACTAAACTATTGTTGTATGTAAAGTAAATAAGGTTTTTAAAATGTTTAAGAAGCTTCATTTAAAATTAAATTAAAATGCAGAGCCCCCCAGACCGGTGGCCAGGACCCGGGCAGTGTGAGTGCCACTGAGAATTAGCTCACATGCCGAAGGCGGCATGCATTCCATAGGTTGCCTACCCCTGCATTAGATATTGAGAGATGCTAGTTTCAGGGCTTGGCTACACTTGCAAGTTAGAGAGCATTAAATCAGCCCCAGACACCCTAACTCCTGAAGTGTCCACACTGGCAAGGCACGTAGAGCACCTGGACTCTGCAGCTGGAGTGCTCCTGGTAATCCACCTCCAAGAGAAGCATAAAGCTTGCTGCGCCCCGGCTGAAATGCCCGGGTGTCAGTGTGGACGACGTTGCATTACTGTGCTGTGATTGGCCTCCGGAAACATCCCATAATCCCCAGAAGTCAAGTGGCCATTCTTGTCATTGTTTTGGAATCGGCTGCAGGCATGCGGATATCCCCTTTCAAAGCTCCGTTTCTGACAGCCAGCATGCTTATCTGCTCCAGGACAAAGCAAACCATTAGTGTGGAATGTGAGTGTGTGTGAGAGGGGGAAGGAGAGGGAGAGGGGGAGTCTGCTGCTGTCTGAACTTACAAGACAGCATGCTGACACACTCTCTGCACCCCAAAACACACTGTCTCTCCCCCCACATACACACAACACCCTCCCTGTCACACTCCACACACACACCCATTTGAAAAGCACACTGCAGCCACTTGCACACTGGGATAGCTACCACAATGCACTGCTCTTGCAGCTGACAGTGTAAACACACGGCAGCATTTTCCCTGCTGCGGTCTCTGAAGGCTGCTTTAACTCCCAGTGCTGATCTGCAAGTGTAGCCAAGACCTCAGAGAGAGTTTGGTAACATTTTCACTTTCCTTAAATTCTCCTTCTGCAGTTCTTCCAGCTGGGCCAGCAGGAGTCACTCTTGTTCGTCCAGAAATTGCCACAGTTGCTCAAACTCAGACACAATCTTCTGCCTCTCTGCCTGTCTTTCCCTGTAAGGAACAGACAAAATCCGGGAGGGAAAGGGCAGCTGTCAGGGATATACAGAGTCAGGGGACGTTTCACAGAGCCCAGTTTAGCAGGGTGAATTTCATTGAAACTCTCTAAGAATTCAGTTCCTGGCACTGAGCATTATGCTTACTAGAGCAGTGGTTCTCAAACATTTGTACTGGTGACCTCTTTCACATAGCAAGCCTCTGAGTGTGACACCCCCCTTATAAATTAAATTAAAAACACTTTTTAATGTATTTAACACCATTAAAAATGCTGGATGCAAAGTGGGGTTTGGGGCGGAGGCCGACAGGTCCCTTGAGGGGTCCTAACCCCCTGTTTGAGAACCCCTGTACTAGAGGGAAGATCCCTTATTGCTGTCAATGAGGCAGAGTAATTGCCCTCTAAGAGAAACTCCACCTCTCTCACACACACACACAGATGTAAGTTAATGACAATGAGCCCCTGCAAGATACTCCCAAGCTTTTTCCTTTCCATTCACTTTCAAATCTAGAAGCTCTTTTCTCTCTCTTGAAAATTTTCAGTTGAGCCTGAATTGAGTCCCGAGTAAAGAAAAAGGGTAGGGTTTTGTGTATTTCATTTTCTGTTTGTTTTGGGGCGAGGAAGGAAGTGCAGGGTTTCTATTCCCCCTATTAATATTGCTGTATGGAGCCATTTAAAAAAAAATCTTTTCCCAACTCACTGAACTCTACAGAAGAAAGTGATGGACACCATTGCTGTGAATGCTTATTCTCCAAAAGTCTTGCATGGGACCAGATTTCTCCCCCAAAATTCAGCTGGAGTCTTTCATCAGTCAGCGGTGCTATAATTCTGGTCTATATAATACACAGAAGGAAAAACAGCACCTATCAACGGTTCGGCTCTATGAATGGCAGCATCGTTGGAAGCCCAAGTGTAGACAAGAAACAGCAAACTTTTTTTTGTGGCTGGTCTACACTTAAAAGGTTTTCCTATGTCAGTTAAAAATTTGGAGGGGAAAAAAATCACACTCCTAATTAACATGGCCGTGTCAGCAAAAGCCCTAATGTAGATGTAGTTATACCAGCAAAAAGGTCCTTTTTGAGGTCTCATGACCACCACTGAAATTGTTTCTACTTTTGGGGAAGTCCATTCTATACTGATATCCCTTTTGACCCAAGTATTTAGCCAATGTTTGGGGTGTTAGGGGTTGCTGCCAATTGGAGGAGAAATTGACAATGGAGTCAGTTCTTTGTTTGTTTTCAGTCATGCACCCTGTTTATTTACAAAACATGTACAAAGTCCTGTTTCCCTGAACAGAGCAGGAATCAAACAACGGGAGATATTTTCTTGTCTCAGAATTCCATACCTCTTTATAGCCAGCACTCTGCTCAAAATCTCTCTCTCCGTTTTTTCCCTCAGGGACACAACACTACATGTGTATCCTTGGCTGTGTCTAAGGCTCCTTTGCTGCTTTCGTTGAGTGTTTCTGTGGTGTTTCTGCTGCATGTCTCTCTCACACACACGTTCATCCAACCATTACCAGTTCTTCTGCATTTGCGTTCCTTCCCCCAGTGAAACCCGTCCACCCACATAATTCAGATCCCTATCTGTAGCCTGTGCTTTGGATAGAGGCTCCTATTGTTTCAGCTCTCTTATTCCATGAAGGAGCTTCATGTTCTTTACATCTCTCCTGCATGAAGGGTGGCCTGTTATACCCACCAGCTATAATGAGGTTTCACCCAAACCCCAACATAACCATAGGCGCCAGCTCCATGGGTGCTCTGCGGCTGGAGCACCCCCTAGAAAAAAATAGTGGGTGCTCAGCACCCACTGGCAGCCCTGTCAATCAACTCCTCCCCCTCCTCCCCAGCACCTCCCACCCAGGCCCCACCGATCAGATCCTCCCCCTCAGCGCCTCCTGCCTGTCATTGATCAGCTGTACAGCGGGGGGGCAGGAGGCACTGGGGGGAAGGGGGAGGAGTGGGGCCAGGAAGAGGTGGAGCAAGGGCAGGGCAGGGGCGGGAAGAGGTGGGTGGGGCCTTGGGGGACGGTGTGGAGTGGGGGGGGGGGGTCCTGGGGCGGAGCAGGGGTCAAGCACCCCCTGGGGAAATGGGAAAGTCGGCGCCTGTGAACATAACTATAAATTTAAGAGATATGCATAATGAGACATCAGCATAGTATGTGTGTGAGATTCTTGATGCCAATGTGCAAGCACAATTCCATATTTCCAAATTAGCCATAGACACCCCACAATCCCATATATGCAGGTTAAATACCCAAATGCATCCAATAGGTGAATTACATTTCCCCACCATGTATATGGGAATTTTTCTAACTTCTGTCTCTTTCTTTCACTCCCACGTTTGGAAGTTTCGGACATTTTTCCTGTTCCAATAACCCCCATCTCGCTGCGACGAGGTGGAGAACTCACACTTTGAAACCATGTGTTAGACCATTTTGCTGTCTCATCTTGTAGTGTGTTGGTAGCTCACATTCACGAACTAATTTACCCTCACATGCCCTCTGCGAGTTCGGGAAGGTGTGCAATCCTCACACCCCTGATGGATAATCTGAGGCATGGAGCGGTCTAATGGCTCGCTTCAAATTACACAGGAATCCTGAGGCAACGCCAAGAAAGGAGCCTGCATCTCCTGAGTCCAAAGCTAACATCTGAACTACAAGGCCATTCTTCCTTCCTTTGTCAGAGCTAGAATAGCAGTACATTGAAATCCAAGGGATATTTTTTCCCGCACGCCATGCATCTCCAATCTCCTGCTTCCTCATCCTGCAGGTTCTTGATTGCCCCTGGGACACAAACTTTCACCCGTTTGGGAGTCTGTGTTTTGCATCCAATGGAAAAGACCTTGGAAGGGGAGGGGGGCAGGTCTGGAGCTCCGTTTTAATAGATCAGACACAACCAGCTCCTGTCTCCCAGTGAAGATAGTACTGTGTTTGTGCAAGGGCACAGTATCAGTCTCTGCTAACAAGCATGATGGCCTTGTCTACACACAGCTTTTCACAGACTCAACTAAAGGGGTGTTGCCTCCGTGTAGTTCTCGGACAGCACTTTACAACCAAGGACCTCAAATCACTTTACAAAGGAGGTCAGTATCAGCCCCATTTCACAGATGGGGAGAGAGAGATACAGAGCCATGCCCAAACTCCCCCAACAGGCCAGTGGCTATGCTGGAAAGAGAACCCAGGTCTCCTGAATCCAGTGCTGTATCCACTAGGCCACACTGCCTCCCTTATGAATGGCTCATTGCAGTTTCACTTAATCCATTTTATTTTTCTTTTTAAACCCACCAGGAGAGACAAAAGGACCCTTTTTGTCCTTTATTCACTTTAATACAATTATTCCATGGATCATAAGAATGTAGAATCCATTTGCTTTTTTTAAAAATGCATCCGTAAAACCCCATTCAAAGCTGGAGATTATTAATTGGCTCCCACCCTTTCAGGTTCATTTCTTCAGTATCCACCTCCTCCCCGTTCCCCCCTACCCCAATTACCCTTCTCCAATGCCCCATTTCTGGTTCCAGTTGCCTCCATCCCAGTCTATGTCCCTGCAAACTGCTAGAATCCTGCAGAATCAGTGTTGGGACACACAGACAGGTTGATACCTTTTCCCCCTTCTCTTGGGTTTGACATGAACAAATACACTTTGGCCTCCAGGACAAACTGGGCCGTGTGAGGCTAACCATGTGTATTTCTTTTTAAATTAAATTAATGGAGATATCCTATCTCCTAGAACTGGAAGGGACCTTGAAAGGTCATTGAGTCCAGCCCCCTGCCTTCACTAGCAGGACCAAGTACTTGATATAATATAGAGTTCTAAGGCTCTATATTATACCCTGTGATGCAGGGACACAGTCTGAACTGGGATCCTCTCCCCAGACACAGTAAAGGGAGGATTTTTTCTCCAGGGACAGAGGCCGGTGGGAAAGTGAAGATCGGGGCCTCGTTATCGGCATCAAAAAATGCCACCCGCCCCTCTTCGCAGTCCAGATAAATCCCGATGGTCCTGGGCCGTTCAGCAAGGGAGAGGGGGATCTTGGGGGAGGTGAGAGCCAGGTACTGAGTCCCACATTGACCCACGGCCCAGATGCCCTCCTCCGGGTTAACATTGACCCGTCCCTTCCTCCTCACAGACTCTCTAGCCACCCCTACAGCCCAGGCTCCCCCATCCTCCACCTCCACCTCCCAGTAATGCCTCCCTGAGGAGAAGCCCTCCAGGCCCAGCACGCAGCGAGAAGAATCAAATCTCGTGGGATTGTCGGGCACGTGCTGGCGCGTGTCTTCCCATCTCACACTTTTCCCATCCTCAGACAGGACGAGGCGGGGGTGAGCCGTGTCTGGATCCAGAGTCACATCCGCTGGGGGGGAACCAAGAGAAAATCAGAGCGTTAGGGGCAGAGCTCGGCCATCCGGGCGGCTGGAACCATTTCTCACACCCCCCCGCAGCCCCGTCCTGGCTGGGACCCTCCCTGATTTCCTGCTTCTCTGTCCCGGATTGCAGTGAGCTGCCTCTGCTGGGGCTGAGCAGGGATTTCACCGCGGTTCCCTTCTCCCAGGCACTAGAGGTGCTGTTACAGCTGCAGTTTTGGCTGCAGATTCTGCCTTTCTGCTTCCCACCCTGCTGCCCCACTCCTAGCCACTCCTGAGGAGAGTGGAGGCAGGACCAGCCTTAGAGGTCGGCGGGCTGGGCCGCCACCCAAGGTGCGGTATTTAAGGGGATGCCGTGCTGTTACCTCCTACCCACTGTCCTGACGACAGCCAGTGCTTAATTTGTGCTAGGGCTGAGCCCCCGCATCTCTTTCAATACAAATTAAGCACTGATGGAAGGCAGCAGGGCCTGGATGGGGGGGACCAGTGGGGGTCAGGGCAATAGGGTGGTGGGGCGCCTGTGGGGGCCAGAGGCACCAAAATACAAGTTCGCCCAGGCATGGGCAGTGGATATCAAAGGCTAGGGAAGACTAAGGCTCCCCTAACCCAGGCTGTGGCCCCACCCGTGCTCCACCCCAAGGCCCTACCCACGTTCCCCTGAAGCCGGCAGGGACTTAGATCGGACTGGCAGCCAGGGGCTGGGCTGGCTGGGGCAGTTTGGGCCGGTGCAGCTGGGGCGCTTGGGGCTTTGTCAGCACAGGGAGGGCAGCTAGCCTCCCCAAAGGGGGGGTTCACCTGCCGCCCATGCACCCAGGGCACCATTTCCCCTAAGGCCGGCCCTGAGTGGAGGGACACCAGCATCAGCAGCCTGGGTGGGTCCCTCAGCCAAGAGGGAAAAGCAAAGAGGTAGAAGTAGAGAAGAGGATAGCCCAGGGGGGTGCAGGGTGAAAGGAGGGATCAGGAATGGTGGGTGAGGGCATTGGGGAGGATAGACCTGCCCATGGGGAAAAGAAACTTAGATAATACTTATGAATTATTTGTAAAGAAACATTTTCAAAAGTAAGTGTGTGTGTGAGAGAGAGAAAACATCTCCCACTTTCCAACCAGCTCTCATCCTACGTTCTAGTCCCAAGGAATCTCCTCTGGTCCAGTATTTCCCAAACTGGGGGGTCCGACCCAAAAGGGGATCGCAAGACTATTGTAGGGGGGGTTGCGAGAGTGGCAGGGGCGGCTCCCAGCTCTGAAGGCAGCGCCATTGCCAGCAGCAGCACAGAAGTATATTAAAGCGTGGTGTGGAGGGGGTCGTCACAGCCTGAAATATTTTCAAAGGGGGTCCTAGCCAAAAAAAGGTTGAGAACCTCTGCTCTAGGCCCTTACAGAGTTCACTAATGATAACATCATTGTTTACTGTTATTGTCTGGACTTTACATGAGCAGCTAATTGGCCCATCTCCTCCCACTGTCAAATGTCAAGTTCCCCTCTTCCCCAATCCCTTCTCCGTACCTTGGAATTTCCTCAGAGTCTCCTTTAGAGCAATAGTTTTATGAGAGATGCTGCTGGGGGTTTTCTCTGGCTCAGGAGAAACCTCCTCCAGTTGCGGGACCTTCCCCAGCTCACACCTGGAAAGAAACAGACTCTTCTAATTCATTATTTAGTTTATTCCTTATTCTCCATTGTTTGTTTGCTTTTTTTTTTTTTTTTAAATAATCTTTCCCCATGACTTTCATGCTACGGAACCCCGCTGTCCTGCTAGGACTGGGGTAAAACCCTGACCCCAGTGAAGTCCATAGCAAAATTTCTTTTGACGTCAGCAGGGCCAGGATTCCACCCCTAGACTGTCTTTGTGTAGCCCAGCCTCAGGGTATGTCTTCTCTACCAACATTAAAGCACTGCCGTGGCAGTGCTTTAACGTGGCTGTGTAGTCGCAGCTCCAGCTCCAGCTCTCTCCCAGCGCTGTAAAAAATCCACCCCCACGAGGGGAGTAGCTCCCAGCACTGGTGCACTATCTACACTGCTGCTTTAGAGCACTCAGGGCTGGCTCCAGGGTTTTTGCCACCCCAAGCAGCAAAAAAAAGCCACGATCGTGATCTGCAGCACTTCAGCGGCGGCTCTACTGCCGCCGCTTCATTCTTCGGAGGCAGGTCCCTCGCTCCGAGAGGGAGAGAGGGACCCGCCGCCGAAGAGCTGGACATGCCACCCCTCTCTGTTGGCCGCCCCAAGCACCTGCTTGCTGAGCTGGTGCCTGGAGCCAGCCCTGAGAGCACTGAAACTTGCATCACTCATGGGGTGTGTTTTTTCACACCCCTGAGTGAGAAAGTTTCAGTGTTGTAAGGTGGCAGTGTAGACAAGCCCTCAGTGGAAGCTTCCCTAACAGAGTTTTATTCCTGTGCTTTATATATGGACCAGACAAATCCCATCTGAACCCACGGCCAATTTGGTCCTTGGCTTTCCTGCTGCGATTTACCAATAAGTGGGCAAAAAAAATGACGTTTGTGCCGTACATCTTTGTGATGTGGCCATTTGAGCGCTTGGAAGAGGACTGAGAGAACGCCACAGCTCCAGCTTGCCTCATGCATCACCCAGAAGTTATCAGGTAGCCAAGAATTTTGCTCTCAGCCAATAGAGATATAAACATAGATAATTGGTGATCATCAATTTTTTCAAAATGATCTTCTTGCTCTATGTTCACATAAATCTTGTTTCACTACGAGAGCCACTGTGTGTTTGGAAATTCACTCTGCCTTCCCTCTAGGAGGAGGAAAGCACCCGGGTCTCCTCATTCAGAGGGACCTCCAAGGTAAGGGTTTCTGGGGCATCGGACACCTACGCTTGTCCTAGTCAAAAGGGCAAGGAAGGAGGGATCCTTTCCCAATGAAGGGTACGGCAGGACAGGCACTGGCTTCCTCATTTCCCTGGGGGTGCTCAACCCAGACTCTGCCCCAGGCCCCGCCCCACTCCATCCCTTCCCACAAGACCCCACCCCACCCCGCCCTGCCTCTTCCCACCCCGTTCCATCCCCTCTCTGGAGCATGCCCCGTCCTCGCTCTGTCCCCTCCTCCCTAGTGCCTCCTGCACGTCGCTGAACAGCTGATCTGCAGCGGGCAGGAGGTGCTGGGAGGGAGAGAGAGGAGCTGATCGGCAGGGCCACCAGTGGATGTTGACTACCCACTGTTTTTTTTCGGTGGGTGCTCCAGCCACAGACCACCCACAGAATCGGCACCTATGGCATGGAGTGTCTGTTACGTTTTTGTCCATGGAGCCCTATTAGTCTGTGGTTTGGGGCCCCTAAATACTACCACAATACAAACCGCTAATAAGAACAGCACAGAAACTTGTGAGGGGGAGTGAGAAGGAGCCACGTACCTGCTCAAGGTGCTTTGGACATCCTAGAAGGGGAAGGGAAAGAAGGAATCTTAGTGAAATCAACGAGATGCAACACAAACCAATCTCAGTAGCCGTTTAGATGATGTCAGGGTATAACCTTAGGGCTATTCTTCGTACCTAACTGCTTAGTCCATTGTGCCCCTTCCTTCAAGTAGGCCAGAAGAGAAGTAAATTGAAATCCACTCTTTATGCCAGTGGTTAGGGTGTGTATCTCTAAGGTGAGGAACCCCTGTCACATCTCTTCTTCTCATCAGATAGGGACTGAACCAGAATTTCCTACCTCCCGACCAAGTACCCTAATTACTGAGCTAAAGGTTACAAGGGCGAGCCGGCTCTGCCACCAGCATGGCTTTGTTCGGCACTAGTTACCCGCCTGACTTTTTCCCACAAGAACGATTTAAGCACCAGAAGACACCAGTCTCCAGGTAAGGGGTTTCCATTTGTGGATCACAAGCAAGAGCCAGGCGCGTCCCCTGCAGTCCAGATTTGGGCACCTCTCTTTGCAAGAGTGGCAGGCTTGGGACACACCCCTCTCCTTGGCATCCCCCACCAGCCGGCTTCGGCGGCTCCTTGCCAAGCATGCTGGCTTTTGTGGCTCCCGTCCTTCGGTGCCTAGCTCCACCTGTGCATCGTGTAGGGAGCCTGGGGGCCTAACGTTGTGGATCCCACTGTTGTTATAGTGATTTTCTAATGACCTGAAAGTTAGGCCTTGCAATGACAAGTCCCTTTGGGATCCAGGCTTCTTTGCCTCAGTCCGCCCCATCTGTAAAATGCAGATAATAATCCTTCCCTAAGAAGAGGATCAATGCATTAATTTTGGGGAGGCATGCAGATCCGATGGTCATGGGGGACATTTGAGTACCGAGATAGATTATATTTTATTTAAAATACCCAGGTTCTCCGAACAATGAAACAAATAACAATACTAATGGTTAGAAACAGTAAAAAATTATATTTCAGCTGCATAACCTGTGAGTTCCACTCTAGCGTTTGACTCCTGGACTCCAAGGCTCTTGCGTATCAAGGATCCAGTATCTCACCTGCAGGAATTCACTCGCTGGCTGCTGGCACTTCCTCTCTAGCTCGCTGATCATGTCATTTACACGGGAAATCTCCTCCGAGAGTTTGGCAATGTTCTCATCCCTTCTCTTCTCAATCTCCTTGTCCAGCTCTTCCAATCGGGCCAGCAGGAGTTGCTCTTGTTCCTCCAGGAACTGCCGCAGCTGCTCAAATTCAGACAGAATCTTCAGCCTCTCTGTTTCTACCTGCTCCTGTAATGAGGAAGGGAAAGGGCAGGGCAGGGCCTACAGAGTGAGTCACCTGGGGCCAGATCTTCAGCTGGTTTAACTCCACAAACATCAAGGCAGCTCTACCAATTCATGCCAGCTCCAGATGAGAGCCTGGGTACTCATGGGGAGGGGGAAGGGGTATTTTATTGCAACCTTAAATAGCACTTGAGAGAAACTTTCCCATAAAAACGTAAGAATGGCCAGACTGGGTCAGACCAAAGGTCCATCTAACCCAGTGTCCTGTCTTCCGACAATGGCCAATGCCAGGTGCTTCAGAGGGAATGAACAGAACAGATCATCATCAAGTTATCCATCCCCTGTCTCCCATTCCCAGCTTCTGGCAAACAGAGGCTAGGGACCCCATCCCTGCCCATCCTGGCTAATAGCCATTGATGGACCAATTCTCCAGGAACTTATCTAGTTCCCAGTATTGTTCAGGGCGGGCGTGGGGCAGAGCGGGGGTCGAGCACCCCCAGGGAAACCAGAAAGTCGGCGCCTCTGGGCTGCGGGGCTGTTTCATTGCTTTGTAGACTTCTGGGCTCAGGCTGGAGCTCGTGCTCTGGGACCCTTCACTTCTCAGAGTCCTAGACCCCCACAGCCTGAGCCCGGCGAACCTGCATCAGCTGGCATGGGCCAGCCACGGGTGTCTAGTTACTGTGTAGACACGTCCTGGATGACACTGGGAGTGAGAGAGGCTGGGGGAAGCAAACAAACGAAAAAGAATGAAACAAAAGAGAACTCAACAGACAGCTTAACCCTCTAATACATTAACTCAGGAAATCCGGATAGTCGCCTGCTCCCAGAGATGCCCAAACACGAAGACATCTAGGGGTGCAAACAGGAACACCCAGAAATTCCCAGCACGTCCAAACACAGACATAAGGGCCCAGACTGAGCCTGGACTCAGCAGGGATGGGGTGAGAACAGGCTCTTTCTGTATCTCCTGGGGAAGGCCACACGAGCTGCCTTGTGCCCCTGGAGCAGATGTGATGCTTCTGGCTGCTCAGGAGAGGGAAAGGAGGTGGCCAGGCCATGACCTCATGCCTGGTGCTAGCCAGCCCAGGGTCATGCACTGCATCTCTCCCCCTTCACATATCAGAGTCCAGGGGCATTTTCAGCAGCCTACGTGCAAGACACAATCCAGCCGGCAGAGACGGGACATCCCCAAAGGGGAACATAGAAACACAGGATCTCACTCAGTGACACGTGGTCACAGTATGAGCCCCTGACTCTCCCATCCCCCGGACCCCCACACTACCAGAGTGATACCCACCCTGGGAGGGACACGCACCTACATGTCCTTGCTGGATAATAACAACTGGTACCTACCAGATGCTCCCAGATTCTTGCCTCTTTGGTCAGTTTCAATCCCATCAGCTTTTCTCTCTCTTCCTTCAGAATCTGTAATTGGATCTGGATTTTTTCCTGAGCAAAGAAATAATGTTGAGTGTTCAACGTTTTCCCCCTTCTTTGGACAGTGGCGTAGGGAGAATCCAGTCCCTACAAACTACAAACCAGCTGCACGGATCTGACTGTATTTGTTTAAACTCTTTGCAGCTGATTTAACTCAAAAGGAGAAAATGATTCCACAGCCAGACATAATTGGCCACCATGTTTGTCTCCTTCAATTCACTGGATTGTTTTACTGGTTACTGATGTTACAATCTTGGTCTGTATAATCCTTAGCCCCCTGGCCTCTGAGACATCTGCATGTTTGGGACCCAAGAAGTGAGTGATTCCTGTGTCAGGAATAAAATGAGTGACACAGACAAAGGAAAAGAATGGCCATTGTTCAGCAAAACACTGAAACACATGCTTTTGTTAGATCAGTGGTCTCCAACCTTTTTACGCACAAGATCGCTTTTTGAATTTAAGATCAACCCAGGATCTACCCCGCCCCTTCCCTGAGGCCCCGTGCTGCTCACTCCATTCCCCCTCCCTCTATTACTTGCTCTCCCCCACCCTTACTCACTTTTACCGGGCTGGGGCAGAGGGTTGGGGTGCAGGAGGGGGTGCAGGCTCTGGTCTGGGGAAGAGGGGTTTGGAGTGTGAGAGGAGGCTCTAGGTTGAGCCTGGACCAGGCGGTTGGGGTGCAGGACGGGGCTCTGGGCTGTGGCAGAGTGTTGAGGTGCAGGAGGGGGTGAGGGGTGCAGGCTCTGGGAAGGAGTTTGGGTGCAGAAGGGGGCTCCAGGCTGGGACAGGGGGTTGGGATGCAGGAGGGGGTGAGGGGTGCAAGCTCTGGGAGGGAATTTGGGTGAGGGCTCAGGGCTGGGGCAGGGGGTTGGGCGGGAGTGTGGGGTCTGGGAGAGAGTTTGGGTGTAGGAGGGGGCTCCAGGTTGGGGCAGCGGGGTGGGGTGCAGGAAAGGGTGCAAGGTGGCTCCCAGTTGGTGGTGCAGCGGGTATAGGGGAGGCTTCCTGCCTGCCCTGGCCCCATACCACTCCAGGAAGCAGCTGGCATGTCTGCGGCCCTGGGGGTGGGAGGGTAGCAGGCAACTCCTTGCGCTGCCGCTGGCCCCGCCCCCCCAGTGCGGGGGCAGTGCTTGCAGGTGCGGGCAGCACACATAGACCTGATGCCCTCTCCCCCCAGGGGCTGCAGAGACATGCCAGCCACTTGTGGGAGCGGCGTGGGGCCAGGGCAGGCAGGGAGCCTGCTTAGACCCGCTGTGCTGCCAGACTTTTAGCAGCCAGAGATCGCGATCGACTGGCAGAGGCTCCAGGATCGACCAGTCTATCGCGATCTACCGATTGGTGACCACTGCGTTAGATCAAGGGAATAGTTCCACTGTCTTCAGTCGGACAATTCACACTCGTAAAGTTAAGCTCACGTCTAAGCGTTTTGCTGAATCGGGCCCTGTATTAGCTCTGTCAGTTTTATTCAGCTCCTGAGAAATGTCATTTTGAACAGAACTATTAGGTAGCAAAAGTTCAGCATCACTTTGATCCAACTCCCAGACATTATTCGGCAAGAGGTTGAGAGCAGAGATCATTCACGTAAGTGTCATTTCCTGTCTTCTTAATGGTATGTGTGTGTGTATATATATATATATACACACACAGGAAATAAGGCATTCAGATTAAACTAGTGAGAAACCTAAATACTGTATGTGAAATTTCTATGTCTAGAAATTCACAGTGGAAGATCCCATTCTATCTGATGCTTTACTTATTTAAACTCCTGCCTGTTACAATATACTAGGCTTCCCTACCTTGTACTCCTGGGCAGCCTCCTCTATGGGAACCACGGTGTGAGATCTGTGAGCCTGGGACTCTCGGCAGATCACACAGATGGGGGCTTGATCCTCCTCGCAGAACAGTTTCAGGGTCTCCTGGTGCTTCTCACACACTCGCTCACCTCCTGAGCCTTTGGCTGCCTGTAAACTCAGCCGCTTGGCTATTTCGATAATTTTTGCCAGCTCCCTGTTGGGTCTGAAGTTTCTCTGCTGGGCGGTTTCTCTGCACTGAGGGCAGGAGAAGTTGATATCTGACTCTTCCCAGTAGTCAGTGATGCAGGCCCGGCAGAAGTTGTGCCCGCAGTGGATAGACACCGGGTCTTTGAAATACTCCAGACAGATAGAACATGAAGCTTCATCCTGGAGACTCTGTACAGGGCTCTCTGCAGCCATGGCTCCCAGCGGGGGAAAGTGACAGGTTTCATTTCACTTTCCTGCCTTTAGACTGCAGCCGCAATTGGGTGTTTGTTCACTTAGGGTCTTTCTCATTGGCTGAGCTGGGGGAGAAACCTGTTTGATTTTCAGCCCCTGGAGACTGTGCAGAGAAATGCAAAGCTCTCTGTGAAGGGACCCGATATTATATTCCCCCAGGCAAAGAGCAGTGCTGAACTGGGGGGAAGGTGATAAATCTTTCTGTGTTTCTTTAGGAGGAAAAACCCTGAGAGAACACTGTAGCTTTTTCAAAATTAAATACATAAAATAGCCATTTAAAGCTAATGACATATAGGCCTATTGGAGGTTACTGTTTATGGTTTAATATAAGAAACTGACAAACATAAGTTAGGCCCTGATCCTGTTTATATACCAAGGCAAACTCCTTCCAAAACATGGCAAAGATGAAATGCACAGTTAAGGCCATGCAAATAACATAAGCTCTGCCCCTTCTCCTACCACCTTCCACCTCCTCTCCCACCATCCTTTCTGTGTCAGGTGAGGAAGGGCCCCTAATGAAGGAAGTTTTGAGTGGGACTTCAAAGCAAAATCTTAAACCTGCTCGGTTAATCCGCTGCATTTGCGAAGTTTGCCTTGGGCGTTACGGCTCGGCGTCAGTGTGATCTGTGCCCACAGAGGCACACGAAGTGGTAGTGAAACATTCAGTGATAATTAAGGCTACGATTTTTTCAGAGGTTGTGGGCAGCGGGGGCTCCCACAGCTCCCGGTGGACTGGGCAGCGAGGGCCCCCTTGGTGCTCCAAGCTGCTGCAGGCAGCGGGACCCCTGCCACAGCTCCTGGCCGACACAGGCAGTGGGCCCCCTCGCAGCTCCCAGCCTCCGCAGGGGGCAGGGAACCCAGGAACTCTAAGCCACCATGGGCACTGGGGGTCCTTCAAAGCTCCCGACCGCTGCAGGTGGTGGGGGTACCCCTGAGCTCCGAGTGGGGGGACCTTGGAGCTCCAAGCCCCCACAGGCGGTGGGGACCCTCAGAGCTTGGAGCGGCCCCTGCAGCTGCCTAACCTCTTCAGGCAGTGTGGGGACCTACAGCTGGGCTCCCCATCGCATCAGGGATATTTTTAGTAAAAGTCACAGACAGGTTACAACCTTCCGTGAATTTTTTTTTATTGCCCGTGACCCGTTCAAGACTTTTACTAAAAATATCCATGACAGAATCTTAGCCTTAGTAATAATATATCAGACGTTTGGGGAAAGCCAATGATCCCCAGCCAGATCCCCCCCAGCCCCCCACATCTCCTGCCCTGAAGAATTATGGCAGAGGCCAGACAGTAGGAGCTGTGGGACTCACCGCAAACCGCATGGATGCTAGGGGATCCCAGGAAAGCAGGGCTATCCATGTAATGTCCCGGGGCCCCTGCAGTGGATCAGACCCCCCCCCCCCCCCCCAGGCTGGAACCAATAGGGATCTCCTTTGGCTACGGCTGCCCGCAGACACCCAGATGGCGTGCTCAGTGGGAAGAGTACCGTGCATGCTCCATCAGGTACGTTCTAAAGGACATAGTGGAGCTGATATGAATTCCACCCAGCTGGCCACAGCTCCACCTTGACTGCCTTGTGGCTTCAGTACTATGCAGAAAGGCCTCAACAGGACTGGGGAGAGCTGATGCCACACAGGGTATGTCTACACTGCACACTAAGCCTGGGCTGTGACTCAGGTTTGAGCCCAAGCCCCCTTTCCGTCCACACACAAATCAGTGTGACTCGGGTCAGTGACTGTCTAGGGCCCCATTAGGGGAATGGCTCAGAGCCCAAGTCCTGCTGTGGCTCTGGTCCAAGCCCGACCCTGGTGCTGTGTGGACACAGCTCAAGCTGCAGACCTGAGTCACAGGAGACTTGGCTTTACAAGGCAGTGTAGACAGACCGTCAGTGGCCCCTGGACTTTTCCAATTTAAACAAGCTTCTCCTCTACTGGTGGGGAATGTTCTTTACCCAGCAGGGAATGTAAATCCTTCTCCAAACCCAGCACATGACCCCGAGCTCCTCTGCTGCTGCCGGCTCAAACTGGAGGCTTTTTATTTATTTACTGTAGCATGTGAACTTGAATATTCTTGCTTGGCCCTGGCTCCTAATGCAGAGAACACAGTCCTTTCCACTGAGCGACAGGGAGCTTCTGGGGTAACTGCCATGGGCGGCGGGTATTAAAGACCAGAGCAGGCTAAGGCTCCCCTGACCCAGGCTCTAGCCCTGCCCATGTTCCCCTGGGAGCCACGCCCTCCTTCTCCCTCTACCCAGAAGCCGGCAGGGGATCAGCTTCAGCCAGCAGCCTGGAGCTCAGTTCCCACCGGCGGACAGGGGCGGCACTCAGGCCGGCCCAGGAAGGGAGTCAGTCTAGCAGCCCAGCCCAGTGCTCGAGTGGGTGCTGTGGCCGGCCTGGTGCTTGGAGGGGTGACAGCTTAGCTGGGGGCTGAGGCGGGTGAGTAGGGCTCCTCCAGTTGCAGGAGGGGCATCTCGGGGCTCTGGCTGGTGGGGGGGTGGGGCCTTGGGCTCAAGGGGAGGGGCCGGTGGACTAGCCTCCCCAAAGGGGGGTTCACCCACCACCCCGGTAATTGCTTTGGCTTCTTTCGTATAGATAAAATCATGACACAGAACCCAGCCCCACCCCAGAGCCCACACCCCCGGTTGGAAGCCCTCACCCCCATCCCACACCCTAACCCCTGTCCCAGCCCAGTGAAAGTGAGTGAGGGTGGGTGAGAGCAAGCAATGGAGGGAGGGGGAGGATCGAGCAAGCGGGGGCGGGGCCTTGGAGAAGGGGCAGGGCAAGGGTGTTCAGTTTTGTGCAATTAGAAAGTTGGTAACCCTAGTTACACATAACAAGCCCCACACTCCTCCAAGGTAGTTAGGGGCCTTCCTTCCACTGATTTCAATGGGAGTTAGGGGCCTGAATATCTTTAAAAATCTGAGTCAGCTCTGCCCTAAAGAGCTTCCAGGCGAATTCAGAGCCGGGATAAGAACGGCCAGACTGGGTCAGACCAAAGGTCCATCTAGCCCAGTATCCTGTCTTCGGACCATGGCCAGTGCCAGGTGCCCCAGAGGGAATGAACAGAACAGGTAATCATCAAGTGATCCATCCCCTGATGCTTTCCTGAAGTGTGGGAAAATGGCTCCATGGAACCCTGAAGACCCGTCACGACCCAAATTGGATGTTAACCACATTTATCTCCCCAAAAATGTAAAACTGAGAAGAGAAACCTGCAGGGTCAGCCTTACGGGGGGGCGACCACCCAGGGCGCCGCGGTCAAGAGGCAAGGAGCAGGGCAGGCCTGGAGTGCGAGGCTGTGAAAGGGAGCTTGGGGCAATGCGGGGTGGGGAGGCAGTGAGGCCTAGTGGCAATAAGGGGGGGAAGCCAGGGAGGCAGTGGGGGCCAGGGGCAATGGGGAGTGGGTGGGGAGGCAGTGGGGACTAGGGATGATGGGGATGGGTGGGGACCCAGGGAGGCTGAGGGGTCAGGGATGATGGGGGGATGGGTGGGGAGGCAGTGGGAGCCAGGGACAATGCGGGGATAAGTGGGGAGCCTGGAGAGGCAGAGAGGATGGGTGGGGAGCCTGGGGAGACAGCAGGGGCCAGGGGAAATGGGGGGATGGGTGGGGAGCCCGGGAAGGCAGCGGGGGCCAGGGGCAATGGGGGGTGGGTGGGGAGGCAGCAGGGACTAGGGATGATGGGGGATGGGTGGGGAACCTGGGGAGGCAGAGAGGATGGGTGGGGAGCCTGGGGAGACAGCAGGGGCCAGGGGAAATGGGGGTATGGGTGGGGAGCCCAGGGAGGCAGCGGAGACCAGGGGAGATGAGTGGGGAGCCTGAGGAGGCAGCGGGGGCATGGGGGGATGGGTGGGGAGGCAGCAAGGCCTGAGGCCCCACCCACCCACCACTCCTCTCCGCCTCCTCCCACAAGGCCCCACCCACATGCTGCTCATTCCTCTGAAGGAGCAAGTGGCAAGCGGGGGAGGCCCTGGGAGGTGGAGCGAGGGTGGGGCGGCCTTGAGGGAAGAAGCAGAGCGAGGACAGGATCTCAGGGGCAGAGTGCGGGCCAGGCCACAGTCCAGGCAGTGGAGGCCCCCCCACTTCTAGGGAGCTTCATTTCTGGCGCTCGAAAGGCAGCGGGCTGGTGCGCCCCTGAAGGGAGGTGGCCCACGCCACATCCGCGGCATTTGCCCTCCTGCATGGCCAGCCTTTTTTGGGGAGGCACAGCTGGTAACTGCCTGGTCACTGCCTCTCTGCTACTGCCGCCGAGCAGAGCTGTGACCATGGGCAAGGCAGTCACTGGCTGGTGAGGGGGGCCAATAGCCGATTGCTGCCTCTGGGAATAGGGAGGGATCCCTGGGGAGGTGGGAGAGCTGGTGCTGGAAGGGATTGAGCTCGCATCCTCCCTCCCTGCCCAGCTTCGGGGTCGCTTAACTCCCTGCCCCAGAGCTCAGGGATGGTGTGGGGATGCTGCTCCTCCATTAGGTTATGGGGAGGCCCTGCCGCTGGCTCCTGGCACTGGGTGAATTTTACAGCTGAGGGGGGGAGTCCCCACCCTGAGCCCAGGCTGTTGCGTGAATTGCCCCAGCCAGGAGCAGCCCTGGGAGGGGTGTTACTGGGGGATGCATTTTGCACACACACCCTCACCCCGCTGGGGTGGAAATTGCTGAAATCCTTCAATGGATCTGTGCACCACCCCCCACCTGCCACGGCCAGCTGGATAATACCACATTGCAGCCATTTTGCCCCACTGGGGCTGGATTCGCTGGGCTCCGAACTGGCCGCTTTGTTCCAAAATCACTTCCCTCCGCTCAGAGCCTCCGCCCACCAGTTTGCCTCTTCTGCTGCCCAGGCAGATATGTAGGGCTTTGCCTGGCATTCGCTCACGGCGTCCTGGCGTCCACTTCCCATCTCTGCAGCCTGTCACCAGCTTGCCTCTCCTCAGGGCATCGCTGCTGACTCACTGTAGAGCTTCAGGTCTGTGCTCTGTTCCTCAGTGCTTCTTGGTGCTTTCTGCACTCCAGCGTGGAGGCGGATTCTTGTGTCAGCTGATGGGCTGGTGAGAGTGTTCCTGTGAAACCCCTGCATGAAACAAGCCAGATGGGCTGAGCTTTATGTGCACTAAGGCCTCTTTTCAACTTCACCCCTCTGGCAGTGTGAAGGGGCCTTAAAGTGAGCAGTCACTGACCCAGGGGCTGGTCACCATATGGGCCAACAGGGAGCCCATGAGGCTAGCCCAGGGAGCCCAGAGCCACCCAGCCCTGCTCTGCCCCCAGTTCCGCTCCGGCCCGGTCCCCCCAGTCCCAGTCGCCCGGACACTAAAGGTCTGGTTACTAACCGGCCTCCGCCACCAGGGGGTGGGAAGACCAACAGCTGCTGCTGAAGCCTGGAGGAGCACGCAGAGATGGCTGAAGGCTCCCTCATCCTGCCCCGAGCATGGCTCCCCCTCCCTGTCCCAGTCACCCCCCTACCCCTGGAATGGAGCTCCCCCTCCCCCGTCCTGCCCCATCACCCTCCCCCGCAGATCCCATGGGGGGGCACGGATCAGATAAGGGGGGCGCAAGTGAAAAAGTTTGGGGACCACTGCTTTAGGAGGATGGATCACAGGGCCCCAACCCCAGGATTTTGTGCCACCGAGGTCAACTATGCCTCTGCCCCAGGCAGTTTGCTGATGCCCGGGCCCCTTCCCAGCACGGTGCCGGGGGTGGGGAAGGAGTCGGAAGGAGCCACGTGCCTGCTCAAGGCGCTTCCAATGTCCTAAGAGGGAGAAAGAGAAAAGGAAGCTCATTCCCATGCTGATAATAATCATAAAAGTGAACAAACAGTGACCATTTACACGTGGCACCACGCAACTGCCGGGACGTTCACTGAGCTGCAGCCAGCTCGTCCCTTTGAAGCACAACTCAGTGGCTATACAGTAACACCACCTCTGTTTTGCAGAGGTGCATGTCCACAAGAGGTGAGCAATTGGTCTGTACTACAATGACAGTGTAGGTAGGCTGGTGGCGTCAGGGTTAGCACATCTGCCTTCAAGCAATGCCCTGACTTTTATTTCACTAGGACGGTGGTGAAGCACTGGAATGCATTACCTAGAGAGGTGGTGGAGTCTCCTTCCTTGGAGATTTTTAAGGCCCGGCTTGACAAAGCCCTGGCTGGGATGATTTAGTTGGGAATTGGTCCTGCTTTGAGCAGGGGGTTGGACTAGATGACCTCTTGAGGTCCCTTCCAACCCTGATATTCTATGATTCTATGACTCACAGGCACCGACTTTCTCATTTCCCCAGGGATGCTCGACCCCCAATCTGCCCCAGGCCCCATCCCCACCCCACCCCTTCACCCACGGCTCTGCCCTGCCTCTTCCCACCCCACCTCTTCCCACTCTGTTCTGCCCCCTCCCCCAAACGCACCCCGCCCTCACTCGGCCACTTCCTGCCCCACCTCTTCCCATCCTGTTCTGCCCCCTCCCCCTTGAACGCACCCCGAATGTACCTCGCCTTTTCCTGCCCCTGTTTCTCCCTCTCCCCGCCCAGCGCCTCCTGCACATTGTGGAACAGCTAATCAATGGCGGCCGGGAGGCACTGGGAGGGGAGGGGGCAAAGCTAATTGGTGGGGCCAACCAGTGGGTGCTGACCACCCACAATTTTTTCCCATGGGTGCTCCACTCCCAGAGCACCCATGGAGTCGGCGCCCATGCCCTGAGTTCTTTTTGTGTCCAACACGGAGCAGGAAAGGAAGGCTTCAAAGCAAAGAATTTAAAATATCTGTAATCATACCCCTCTCCTAGGACCTCACCACCCTCACAAATCACAGCTGGAAAATGAATTAAAATAATGATCATATAAAGCCATGGAAAACAAGGGAGAGTTTATACTTAACCACCTATAGTGAGATCTATGAAGTTTCAGTCCTGTGTGGCTTCTGGCTCTAACCTTCTACCCCTTCTCTATATTTCCCTGCAAAGATCTGAGGTCTCACCTGCAGGAACTCACTCGCTGGCTGCCAGCACTTCCCCTCCATCTCACGATCAACTCGCGGGAAATCTCCGCGGAGAGTGTGGTGATATTTTCCTCCTGTATCTTCATAATTTCCTCCTTTAGTTCCGCCATCTGGCCAGCAGGGGTCGCTCTTGTTCCTCCAGAAAGTGGTGCAGGTGCTGAAACAGAGCCAAAATCAGCTCTCTCTCGGCCTCAGTCTGCAAAGAGGAGGAAAAACAGCCAAACGGGTAGACTTCAGAAAGACAGGGTGGATGAAAATCATCATTAAAACATAGATTTCATGTGATTTTTTATTTTGCAGTTGCTGGTTCTTTCCTTTCTTCCCATTTAAACCTGCTAAATTGCTAAATTGATGTTTTGTGCCTGTTTGTTTAGCTTCCAAATTGTTCCTAGAGTTTCAGATTTTATAGAGAGGTTTTTCCTAGAAGGACATTTCACAGTTAACACAGCACAGAGCCTCCTTAACATCCTTACTGGGAGAGCAACAAACTCAAACACAAAGTGGATAAGCAAGTTTACAACCAGCAAACACCACCTTCCAAGGGATTGAAATGCCTACAGTCAACAAAGCTGAAGCCAGCAGGCCATGCTACGGTTCTCCATTAGGACAGGTTTCAGCAGGGTCGGCTTTAGAAAGAGTGGGGCCCGATTCCTGGGGGCGGGGCTTGCAGCAAGCCCCGCCCCCTGGAATCGAGCCGCGCTCCGGCCGTGGTCACCGGGCTTGGGTCCAGAGCCGCTGGAGCCAGCGAGCTAGGCTGGAACCGGGGCCGGACTGGGCCGTGCCTCCCTGGAGCCCTTATCGCGCCCCTCACTACCCCAGCTTACCTGGTGCTGCCTGCCCACCCCTGCTTCTTTTCAGACTTCCCATGAACCTCTGATTCGCGGGAAGCAGGGGTGGGGGAGGAGCAGGGGGCGGAGCCTTCAGGGGAGGGGAGGAGGGAGAAGTGAGCTGTGGGCAGGTTGGAGAGCTGTGGCATGGGGCCCTCTTAGCGTGGGGCCCAATTCAGCCAAATCGGCTGAATCAGCCTAAAGCCGGCCCTGGGTTTCAGAGTAGCAGCTCTGTTAGTCTTTATCCACAAGAAGAACAGGAGTACTTGTGGCACTTTAGAGACTAACAAATTTATTTGAGCATAAGCTGTAGCCCACAGTTAGTCTCTAAGGTGCCACAAGTACTCCTGTTCTTTCTTCATTAGGGTTTGTAGTGAGAACTCAATGGGATTTGTGATTGTAAATAACTGAAGGTTCCCTTAATTCCTTTTTTAAGCCTCCTCCCAGGTGAGGGAGAGTGGCACGACCTGTCTATCTCCCTCCCTTCCCATGCAGGGGGAGGGGAAGAAAAGTACTTTGGGGCAGAGGAAGAAAGAGCACATGGTGGAGAGAATGGAGACCCTGGTGTGTGGGGAGCGGTGCAGCCAGAACCCCTGGTGGAGGGGGGGGTTAGGGGACCCTGCCATTGGGGGAAGGGTGAATGGGGGTGCACCCAGAGCTGCTGGCATGGGGGAGATTGGGGGAGTTGCAGGGAGTCCCTGAAATAGAGGGGGACAGGAAAGTGGCCCTCAGGGATGGGGGGCTGGAGAGATGCAAGGTACCTCCGCTGTGTACCATGAGCTTCGGACAGAAGCCACAAAATTTTATTATACATTTAATCTTAAATTCCAATATCCCTTGTTTGCAGATTAGGTTTGCCAAGCCACAGACTGAGTACTGTAAAAAAAAAAAATAATTGCCTGGTAGAATCTGTCAACCTTAAGCAATGCTGTTTTGTTGGGGGTGCTGTACCTGGGGAACCCCCAACAGAAGTGACCTCACATTTTGTCCTGCAGCCCCATGAGACCAGAATGGATAAAAGTCAATGATAAAGAGGAATTTTTTAATAAAGAGGAAAAATGGATTTTTGATTTAAACTGGATTTTTTTATTATTTTAATAATAAAAATTTTTAAATAAACCTGTTTAAAATGAAATATTTATTTAATACAAAATATATTAAGGCCTAAACTGATTATAATTTAGTTGTAAATGTTTATGTAAGTTGGTTTTGTTTTAATAGAAATAAATTGTATATGCTGTTTTGTGTTTAACTAAATTCCAGTTAGCTTCCTAATGCAGCTTGACAAACATGTGAACAAAAAGTTAATTAGTTAGTAAATAATCAATATATCAGTCCCCATTTTCTAACACACTAAAAATGTACAATTCGTAAGAATCTGAAAATATTTTGCTATGCAATTGCATAAATGAATGTTCAGAGAGTGCATCCTCTTAGGTAGCAAAATGAGATACCAAATCTAGTGTAAAGGCTCTATTGAGTTGGAAATCTGCATGTTTTAGTAGTGATCTCAGCCAGTGAGAATGCCCCTTTCTTCAGAAAATAACTGAAGTACAAAAGAAAAAGTTGATTCAAACGGATGGTTTAAAGCCAGGCTTCCCACTTGGTGATTTGAATCAATCCACCCTGAATGAGACACCAAATTTCAGCAGTCTGAGGAAGCAGGCAGGTTTCAGAGCCCTTAGAAAAGAGCATGAGCTTCTCCAGACTCCAGGTTACCTATAGTACAGCTGACTGATTGCTTATTATCCTGGGACTGGTCAAGACATACAAGAATGACTCCAGACCGATGGTTCTCTGTCAGGGGTACATGTACCCCTGAGGGGTGCACAGAGGTCTTCCAGGGAGTAGGTCAACTCAACTAGATATTTGCCTTCGTTTTACAACAGGCTACATAAAAAGCCCTAGTGAAATCAGTACAAATTAAAAGTTCATACCGACAATGACTTGTTTATACTGCTCTATATATTACATCAGTGTTCCTCAACCAAGGGTCACCATTTATTTCATAATTATATAGTAAACATGAGAAAGGAAGCAGTTTTCCAGTAAGAGCGCACTGTGACACTTTTGTATTTTTATGTCTGATTTTGTAAGCGAGTCGTTTTTCAGGGAGGTGAAACTTGGGGGTAGGCATGACAAATCAGACTCCTGAGAAGGGTACGGTAGTCTGGAAAGGTTGAGAACCACTGGTCCAGACTAATACTCGTAAAACAAAGACCCTACACCCTGCACTGTCCAGAGGGGAGTTCACAACTTGGTGACTGTAGCTAGCTGCCCATGGCTGCTGGAGATCGGACCTAGTCCCAGTGCAGGGGCAGCCCTACAGAGGGCCATACTCCCACACGCACGTGCCCACAGAGATCCCCTGACACTCACCCAGGGAGAGAGCCCCCAGCACCCATGTCCCTGTTAGGTCATAACAATGGGCAACTACCAGGTATTCCTCGCTTCTACCCTCTTCCATATCTTTACATTCCTCCAACTCGTCCCTCTCTTCCTTCAGAGCCTCCAAATGGGCCTGGATTTGGTCCTGAGCAAAGAGAAAGCGATGGGGGGGTGGGGTGTTCAGTTGATGGGTGTGCGACATGCATACAAGTTTAGTTCGGAGATTTTTTCCTGGGGCGGAGGAAGTTGGTCTCTTTCTCTTGTGAGACCTGTGCATCAGGGATGACTCCTGCCCTCTGAAATGCTAGAGAAAGCAATAGTGATCAACCTAAACTGGCAGTGGTACAAGTTCTGTAGCTGTAGAAAAGGGTCTTACCTTTTTGGGGTACAGGAATGGGTAACAGGTGATGGATCATGTGATGATTACCTGTTCTGTTCATTCACTCTGGGGCAACTGGTGTTGGCTACTGTCGGAAGACAGGATATTGGGCTAGATCAGTGGTTCCCAAACTTTAACAACCTGTGAACCCCTTTCACTAAAATGTCAAGTCTCGTGAATCCCTTCCTAAAAATGAATATTTCCAGGGATTTTCTCCTTTACCTGAGTATAAATTATAAAAGCAGTGATCTTGGAAATATAAAATTTGTTTTTGTGACATGCTTATTCACACTATTTATTATTAATTATTATTTATCATTACAGTATTTTTATAACATTATGAAAACGGCAACACTCTTCCAAGATCTCACTTTCGTAGCTTGTATCACTTTGAATAAGCCTGTTATAAGACAAGGCTCCTATGTTTCATCAAAGAGTATCAGATGTGAAACAGCATGAAGGTATTTAAGAAACCAACTCAAAGAGTTCCTCCTACACAAGCATTCAGGTCTTGAGCAGTCCAGACAAACAAGCACGTTACAACAAAGCTTAAACTTGTTCTTCAAAACAATACTAGCTGCCTATTTAATTTAAAAAACAGCAAAAAAATACCCACCTCCCTTTCTTATAAGGAGTCTTGATGTTTGACTCTCCTCAGTGTGATAGATATGTTTGCTTTGATCTGCTTAGCTCTTGGAAGTCTAGGGGCTCCACCCCATGCTGCCCGGGGTCTCTAGGGACAATTCTGTCTGCCATTAGGGAATTTTTTCCTGAGAATCCCCTGTAACACTTCACGAACCCCAGTTTGGGAACCAGTGGGCTAGATGGACCTTTGGTCTGACCCAGTGTGGCCATTCTTAAGTTCTTACCTTATAACCCTGGGCAGCCTCCTCTATGGGAGTCAACGCAGGAGCTCAGGGAGCCTTGGACTCTCTGCAAACCAGACAGATGGGGGTTTGATCCTCCTCGCAGAAAAGTTTTAGGGCCTCCTGGCGTTGCTCATATCCTCCCTCCCATCCTGAGCTTCTGGCTGCCTGGAAATTCAGGCTTTTGGCTATTTCGATAACATTCCCCAGCTCCCCGGTGGGCCTGAAGTTTCTTCTCTGGGCTGTTTTTCTGCACTGGGGGCAGGAGAAGTTTCTACCCGATCCCTCACAGCACTGGCTGATGCTGGGTCAGCAGAAATTGTGCCCGCAGTATATGGACACCGGCTCTTTGAAATAATCCAGACAGATGGAACAAGTCAGTTCTCTTTGGAGATTCTCTACAGTGGCCATGGCTGAGGGCTTCTCCAGGCACCAGCAAATCTAGCTAGCAGGGGGAATTGTTTGTGACATTTTTACATGTTCTGCCTGTTGCAGGAAACGGGTGTTTCCATGCCTGGGCTAGCCCGAGTTGGCTGGGCTGCAATGAGTCCTGAATAGCAGTTCCAGCCCCTGGGGCAGTGGAGAGACATGTGACCCCTCTCTATGCAGGGAACCTTAACACCTTAAATCCCTGGGGGGTGACACTGTGGGAGGAAGAGAATAAATCTGTTTAGTGTTTAGTCCTGGAGGGTGGGAGAGTGGGGTTACCACTTGGCCTGTATTTGACCGGCCTGTAGTGGCGCTATTTAATAGTGGGGGTGCTGAAAGCCAGCCCCCTTACCCATGTCTGCGACCGCCCCGCCCCCTGACCTGGGTCCAAGAGCAAGGCAATGTCTCCAGGAGGCAGGCACCCTGACAGGGGTAAGGGGGCTGAGGCCGGCAGCTGGGACCCCTAGCACAGGGTCGGCAAGGCAGCCAGGACCCTTGGGCATGGGGCCGGGACCCTGGGCGCGGGGTCGGCAGCAGAGCCCCAGGAGCAGGGCCAGGAGCCGGAACCCCACGTGGGCGGCCAGAAGCGGAGCCTCGGGTGCAGGGCCAGAAGCAGAACCTCGGGTGCAGGGCAACGGCCCCACTTGCGGGGCCGGGAGCAGAGCCCGGGTGCAGGGCTGGCAGCTGGGACCCCACATGCAGGGCCGGGAGCAGAGCCCCATGTAAAACCTCGGGGTGCTGCAGCACCCCCCGCACCCCTAGTTCCCATGCCTATGCCAGCCTGGGCATTTTTTTTTTATGCGTATGCCTGTTGCCAGAAAAAATAATCTAATCTGCCGGGTTTGTTTTATGTGGGTCTAAAGCTTTGCATTATTCTCATAATACACTGGCTGTCTAATGTTAAAAGTTTCCATGCCCCGCTAAAGATTCTGCAGTGTTCCCACTGCCACAATTTAAGCGACAACAGATCAACACAGCAGCTGTCTGCCCACCAACACGCAAGTGAACCACGCGCATGTGTGCGAGAGAGGGTTTGAGTCACGCGACAGCGAGGAGACAGGCGGAAAAAAAGCTAGCATCAGAAATAGCACATTCAATGACAACTGGCTAAACGAAACAGACTACAAAGACTGGCTGGCAAAATGTGCTGATAAAACAAAGACCTGTTTGTTATCAGTGATGTTACCAATCTTATCTATATGTGTTCTCTCTCTAGATACTATAAGTGCCTGTTGAAGGGCGGGGGTGCGAGGTTAGGGGTTGGGGTTGCCATGAGCTTGCCTTGGGGGGGGGGGGGGGGCGGGTGCTGGATTTTTTCCATTTCAAAGGTGGTAACCCTAGGCCAGAGTGGGGAAGGTTTGCAATATGTGAACAGATCAGGGTCAGATTGGGGCCCTGTGGGTCTGGATGGACATAGCTGGTAACTGGCCACAGTAGAAGTTTAGGGCCTGGGGAGGTTCCGGATGGGAGTAGACATTGATGATGGAGTCTGGTATTTTTCCTGATGTATTTTTGTTTATTGACAAGGGACGTACAAAATCCTGTTTCTCTGAACACAGGAGGAACCAGAAACAAAAGGAGATGGTAGTTTCTTTGCTTTCAGCCCCCAGCATGGTACCCGGAGGCTGGCAGTATGCGCTCTCTGTCTCTCTCTGGTCTGGTCTACACTACAGAGTTAGGCAGTTTACGTAAGGAAGCTTATGTTGACCTAACTATGAAAGTGTCTACACTAAAATTTCGCTCCCGCTGATTAAACTGCCATGCTATGGCGACTTAATAACTCCATCTCCATGGGCAGCATAGAGTCTTGGCTGAGGTAGTTAGGTCAATGCAGTGTCAGTGTAGACACTGCATTGCTTCTGTCGACTGCTAGTGGCCTCCAGGAGCCGTCCCACAATGCCCCACGCTGACAGTATAATCGGTTCAACTGCTCCTGGTGAGGACGCGCATTGCTGACACGAGCAAAGTGCAGTGTACTTGCTGCGGGGGCTGTACACCAACATGAATTAGGTTGACTTAATTTTGTAGTGACGACGTGGCTTCTGCTTGCGCAAACCAAAGGCCCGTGTGCCTGGAATGTTCATCAAGCAGACATTTCCAACTAGGAGGAAAATTAAAGAAACTCTCATCTTCCCCCGTTGCTTCATCCCCTTTTCTCTCACTCATCACACAAAGCAAGACAAATGACCACAAAGGGAGGGGGAGGGGAGGGGCACTCAGGGAAGAACAGGAGAAGGTAGAAAAGTACAGCCTCACTCTCTGGGGTGCAGCTTAGTTGTGGGCAGGCTGCAGAACCAGCTAAATGCTGCTGGACCCCAGTGCCCCCCCCCCCCGCCCCACCTCCAGAAACAATCTGACTGAGTTGCTCTGGGTTTTACTGCTGTAGCTGCTAGTGGTCCATCCGCCAGGAGACTGGCCACATCTACACTGCGGGCATCACAGTGCCGCAGCTACAGCACTGAGCTGGGTCCCTGTAGTGTTGACATGCAGATGCTTCCTACAGCGATGGAAGGGGGTTTTCTGTCGCTGTAGGTTAGGCACCTCTCTGAGAGGCAGGAGCTAGTCTCATGACCAGGGCCTGGGTGCTCAGGGCCAGGGCCGGCTTTAGCAAGACCGGGGCCCGATTCCTGGGGGCGGGACTTGCCGCAAGCCCCGCCCCCAGGAATCGAGCCGCACTCCGGCCGTGTTCGACGGGCTTGGGTCCGGCCCAGAGCCCCTCGGCGGCCAGACCCGAAGCCGCACCGCGGGGGCCGGGCCGGGCCGGGGGGCCGGAACCGAAGCCGCACCGCGAGGTCCGGGCCGGGCCGGGGGGCTGGAGCCGAAGCCGCGCTGTGGGGGCCCGGCCGGGCCGGGGGGCTGGAGCCGAAGCCGCGCCACGGGGGCCGAGCCGGGCCCGAGCCAGGCCGGAGCCGCGGGGGCCAGCGCGCTCGGCCGGAACCGGAACCGGATTAGGCCATGCCTCCCCGGAGCCCTTCTCGCGCCCCCCGCCACCCCGGGTTACTTGGTGCTGCCTGCCCGCCCCTGCTTCTTTTCAGACTTCCTGCGAACCTCTGATTCGCGGGAAGCAGGGATGGGGGAGGAGCAGGGGGCGGAGCGTTCAGGGGAGGGGAGGAGGGGGAAGTGAGCTGGGGGCAGGGTGGAGAGCTGCGGCGCGGGGCCCTCTTAGCGCGGGGCCCAATTCAGCCGAATCGGCTGAATCGGCCTAAAGCCGGCCCTGCTCAGGGCCTAATGGTCAGAGCAGTGGCAGTCAGGCCTAGCAGTGCCAGCAGTGGCGGTCAGAAGCCAAGAACAGCACCGAAGGTCAGAGCAAAGGGTCAGAGCCAAAGTCAGGGACCAGACGTCAGAGCCAAGGTCAAGCATCCAAGAGCGGGCCAAGAGACAGGTTCATCACTACAGCTGGCAGGGAAGTCTTGCTTGTTGTGCTGACAGTTCCTGGAACTCCTCCTGGACTTACATAGGTCACCAGGGGCCACGAGGGAAGCTGTCTGTCTGACTTTCCGAGGTGGTACATCCTATGCTGTTTCTCTCCACAGGTCCATGGCATAACGCACACAGTCCTATTGCAGAGGTACAGAGAGGCCGGCCAGCCCACAGACCCAGGTTCTAGCCAGGGGCACTGGGACCGGAGGGGGTGGCAGAGCCCCAACCCTTTTTTCCTGCCTTAAGAGTGAGCAATGCGGGGAGAGGGGACAGAGAGGAGTGAGTCGCTGGTGGGGCAGGGGAACAGGAGGAGCGGGACGGGAAGAGGTGGAGCAAGGGCGAGGCCTCAGGGAAAGAGGCAGAACTGGGGCAGGAGGAGGTGGAGCAAGTGCGGGGCCTTGGGGGAAGAGGTGGGGTGAGGACTCGGGGCAAAATGGGGGAGGACCGAGGGTGGGGCCACAGGGGGAAGGGCGGAGAGCAGGCAGGGCCCCAAGGGTAGGGGCGGTCCAGGCATCAGTAGCCACCCCACTTCTAGGGAGGTTCCAGTGCTCGTGGCTCTAGTTCCCACAGACCCCCTCCACTTATAAAAGTGATGGGGCCATGCTCCCCTGGACCTCCTGTTCCAGTGCCCGTGATTGGAAGCCTGCTCACTGGGGGAGCCTGTCCTGAGCTGGGATGCCTTCATTCGCTCTAGACATCTCAGTCAGGCCAGCTGCAGAGCTGGAGCCAGCCTCAGCCCTTGCACAGACATGACCGAATAAAGATCATCATGGCAGCTGCTGCAGGGTTCAACGCGGCTACAACCCATGTGGGTTTGGGACAGTGGCAGCCAGAACCACGGAAACACACAGGCACATAAAGGGGAATCCTGTTCAGTGCCCTCGACTCGGATCACTAACCCGGCCAAGACAAACTGGGCCAGTCTCTCCCGCTCCACAGCTCTAGTCACCCTTGCCTAGACATGCTGGACCAGGAGCAGCCCTGGCATACAATGAGTGCATCTGCCACTGAACAAATAGGCCGCAATGTACATAATATATAATTTTATTATTTATATAGTTATGGAAAGTAAATAATACATGGAAGAAATGAAAGGCTTTTTCTTACATGTTATTTTTTTTTTTTTTTTTAGGCATCCCTGCTGGGGCCCCGCCAAAAATGTTCGAATTGGGCCCCGCACTTCCTAAAGCCGGCCCTGTTAGTGAAGATGCTTAAACGTTTGACAAACTGGGCCAGTCTCTCCCACTCCACAGCTGTAGTCACCCTTGCCAAGACACGCTGGACCAGGAGCAGCCCTGGCATACAATGAGTGCATCTGCCATTGAACTCACAGGTGCTAGCATCTATTTATTGACTTTGCATGAAGTGATGCCCAGTAACTTATGGCAGAATTTGGGATACAAGATACATGGCCTGATTCCCCTATCACTCACACCAGTGTCAATCAAGTCAATGGGGCTGATTCCCCATGCATTCACACCAGTGTCAATCAGGAGTCACTCCCATTGGAGTCACTGGAACTGATTCCCCTCTCACTCACACCAATGTCAATCAGGAGTACCTCCCATTGGAGTCACTGGGGCTGACTCCCCCACCTCTTTCACAGCAGTGTCAATCAGGAGTACTGTGACCGGGGTCCTAGTAGGGAGTCAGCTATGGTCACTCGATTAGGTGAACTGCAAAGAATGGGGCAGACAATCCCCATAAACCTGGTGGATATTCCAATACTTAGATTTACCAAGCCAGCATAAAACAGCTTCTTTATTACCTTACTGGTTACTCAAAAGTCCAAGCAACACAGTTCCCTTAAAGTGATACAGCCTCAGGCTTCCATCTGGGTACCCACATCAAATATGATAAAAATTTCTGTAAATCTTATTTCATCATATAAAAGAAAAGGTTCTACCAATCCCAAAGAATTGGACACATTACCTCCCAGGTTAATGCCTGTTTCAGATCTTACCCAAATACATGCTACAGCCAATTCTTATTAACTAAACTAAAATTTATTAAAAATCAAAAGAGAGTATGGTTAAAAGATCAATATACATACAGACATGAGTTCAATTTATTGAGGTGCAGATTCATAGCAGAGATGGTGAGCTTTGTGGTTGCAAAGAGTTCTTTCAGAAATAGTTCCTAGATTATAGTCCAATGTCCAATATCACCTTCAGTGAGTATCAGCCTAACTGGGACCTCAATCTTGTGACTCAAACTTCCCCTGATGAAGCTTAAGCAGATCTGAGATGACAGAATCCAGATCCAAGGATCTTTTGTACAATTTCATGTCTTTTGACAAGTTGGAGTTCCTCAGGAGAAACAAGGTAATTAGGATGACTTTGAAGGAGCTATACGAATTAACAAAGGCCATTTGCTTGTTCCTCCACCATTCACAGTACATTTCAAAGAGAGATGAATAACACAATATCCCGTGTTTAAAATTCATTTAAGTGATAGGATCTTCTTTTGACCTCTGAATTATCAGAATACAGCATAAACAGGGACTGTTGATTACATTGTAGACGCTACTCATACATATGTAAATACAAAAAAACACCAGATGTTTAACCCTTTCTAGCCATGTCTCCCATTGGAATAATTGGGGCTGATTCCCTTCTCATTCACACCAGTGTGAATCAGGAGTCACTCCCATTGGATGTGATTCCCTCCTGGCCTCACTCATTCCAATGTGAATCAGGAGTGACCCCTCCGGAGTCACTGGGGCTGACTCCCCTCTCACCCACCCTAGTGTAAATCAGGAGTGAAGTCACTGGAGTAAAACTGCTCTCCAGTCCCCACCTTTGTCCCTACCCTCTGGATTCCTCTTCCTCTATCTGCCCGGCAGATTGCCAGAGCTCTCCAGAATCAGAGTGGATAGGACCAGACTGGGCAATGGGATTGGGCTCTCTGCCCTAATCACATCCAGCAACCCGAGGTTGTGTCAGTTCAGAGGCTCCCTGCACTTGGCCAGAGACGGGGAGTCCAGGTGCCGGGGGAGCCTCTGCCTGGAGGAAAGGTGCAGCGGTGAATTTCACCCCACGTCTCAGGGGCACAGCCTGAGCTGGGATCCCATCTCCACCCAGAGCCAGGGGCGGACTCGCTCCCCCGTGAATGAGGCTGGTGGGAAAGTGAAGATCGGCGCTTCACTATCAGCATCAAAAAATGCCACCTGCCCCTGTGTATAATCCAGAGAGACCCGGATCCTCCTGGGCACCCAGCTCAGGGACAGGGGTGTCGCAGGAGAGGTGATAACCAAGTACCGACTCCTCCACAGTCCCACAGCCCAGATCCCCTTCTCAGGTCCAAAGATGAACTCTCCCTTCCTCTTCACAGACTCTCTGGCCACTCCCACAGCCCAGCCTCCTCCATCCCCCACCTCCACCTCCCAGCAATGTCGCCCCGAGGTGAACCCCACACAGCCCAGCACACAGAGCTCAGCGTCAAATCTCTCCGGATTGTCGGGAAGATGCTGCCACGTGTGTCCCCGCCTCACGCCTTTCCGATCCTCAGACAGGACGAGTTTGGGATGAGCCGTGTCTGGATCCAGAGTCACATTCGCTGGGGAGAGACAATCAGAGTGTTAGGGGCAGAGCTGAGCGCTGGGGGAGGCTGGGACCATTTCTCACACTCCCCAGCAGCCCCATCGCAGCTGGGACCCTCCCCGATTTTCTGCCTTGCTCCCCCAGGGAGCTGCCTCTGTGCTGGTGCTGAGCAAGGATATAGCCGTGGCTCCTTCCTCCTAGGCCCTAGAGGTGCTGTTATAGCTGAGGTTTTTGGCTGCAGATTCTGCCTCCTCCCCGGCAGCATCTCCCTGGTCCCCCTGCTGGGGCTGCCCCACTCCAGACAGCAGGGAGAGAGCAGGGGAGGGAGGCCACAGGCACGAACTTTCTAGTGTGCATGGGGGGTGCTCTGCCCCCAGGTCCCTCCCCCACTCCACCCTTTCCTCCAAGGCCCCACCCCCATCCATCCTCTCCCCGCCCCCCCCTCCACCCCACCCCGCATCTTCCCGCCCAGTTCCGTCCCCTCCCCCCCAGCACGTTTTGCCCTCGCTCCTCCTCCTCTCTCCCAAAGCTCCTGAACACTGGGAAACAGCTGACTGCAGCGGTGCAGGGAGGTTGGGGGAGGTGCTGATTAGTGGGTCCTGCCAGCAGGCAGCAAACATGGGGGACACAGGGGAGCTGATGTGGGGCTGTTGGTGGGTACTCAGCATCCACCATTTTTTCCCTGTGGGTGCTCCAGCCCCGGAGCACCCACGGAGTTGGCGCCTATAGGGAGGGCTGCTAGGAGACACCTCCCCAGCCCTGCCAGCCAGGAGGGAGGAAGCAGGAGATGGCACATAAATGGACCATAAATTTGGTAGGGCCCTAATCTGGTCAATGTCACAGTCGTGGGATTTTCACGGTTTCAGGTGTTTACATATGAAATTTGACAGTGTTGTAACCATGGGGGTCCCGACCCAAAAGGAGGTCATGGGGGGATCACAAGGCTATTGTAGGGGGATCATTGGATTGCCACCCTTACTTCGGTGCTGCTGCTGGTAGTGGTGCTGCCTTCAGAGCTGGGCAGCCAGAGAGCAGCGGCTGCTGGCTGAGCGCCAGGCTCTAAAGCCAGTGCCACCATCATCAGTAGCAGCGCACAAGGGAGAGTCGCAGGGTATGGGAGGGATGAGTTGTCATCCATCTGGGTTTTCCCAGAAGCCTCCCTGCCTGGGTCAGGGCTGACAGCTGGAGCCGCAGCCTCCCGATTGGGTCAGGAGCTGTCCCAGCAAGCATCTGCAGAGCTTCCTGCAGCTGGGGGAGGTTCCCAGAGGTGGGTCTGACCCACCTCTGGGGGCAGCCCCTGCAGGAGAAGAGGAAGTCCTGTCCCTCCCCAGCCTGGACTGGGACTAGCAGCTGGAGCCCGGCCCACAGTGGGAGCACAAGCCTGGGGCACCCCCAGGCCTGCCCCTCCCCGTCATAGCCAGATTTCACGGGGGAGATCAGATTTCACAGTCTGTGATGCGTTTTTCAAGGCCGTGAATTTGGTAGGACCCTACATGGGAGGGACAGTGTGCAAACCCCACTCCAGAAGGAAGGGGCTGGGGATTGATACTGGGTGTGGGGCAGAGGGAGGGGTCAGCAGCACGTGGAAGGCGGAGGAGGGATGATGGCAAAAACAAGAAAGGGCCCCCAGCCCCAAGGGGAGGGAGAGAAGGAGGCACCAGCCAGAGAGGGTCTCCTCCCCACCTGGGTGAACGAGATGGGGCAGCACCCAGGAGAGAATCCCCAAAGACAGGTATCAGAGGGGTAGCCGTGTTAGTCTGGATCTGTAAAAAGCAACAGAGAGTCCTGAGGCACCTTTAAGACTAACAGAGGTGTTGGAGCATAAGCTTTCGCGGGTGAATACCCACTTCGTCATACACATGCCCAGACCCAAGGACAGGGTGAAGGGAGACCCCACAACCCAGCAAGAGGGAGAGAGATTGAAGAAGATCACTGGAGACACCAAGGGGCTCGGTCCGACCAGGGAAAGGGTTAATATGCTGGAGTGTTTAAAGCCCTCCCCCTCTCTGGAATGCCCATTCTCTAGTCATAGCAGCTTCTGTTTTCTCTGATCTCAGAAGCTTCTTCTGCAAGTGAATCCAGGGTCACCGACACAAACTGTCATGATCTGTTCCCATTTGCACCCTTCTTTCCAGGCCCCACCTTTCCCAGAGACTCACCCCATTCTCTCTCCAGTTCGGAGGGCAGGGTATCTAGAGAGAGAGGAGAAAGATGAGATGTCATGCTGTCACGTTATGGTGTGATTTCTGCCATCCATAACCAGAGCTGGAATGAATTTGGGGGCATAGTGAGAAGAATTGTTGAAATATTACATGGTGGCAAAAGAGAAAGAAAAATGTAAAAGTCAAAAAACAAAACAAAACAAAAATACCCGCCTTGTATTAGGTCACAAAAAAGAAAGGGTGAGGGGGACCTGCAAAATCAAATATTAAAGAATTTTGGGGGGGGGGAATAAAAACAAACAAAATCAAGGGGTTTTGTTTAATTCTTTTGTTTGTTTTGTTTGTGGATTTGGAAGGGTTTTTTTAAGCAGGGGCGGATTTTCCACCAAACTTTTTTTGAATGCAATGTTTTGACCAGCTTTAATACTGAAGGCACGGTTTTACAAATAATCAGGATACATGTGCTTGAGGGCTGGGCCAAACACAGAAGGAAAGGGACAGAGATACCCAGACAGAAAGAGAAATTAAAGGTATGTAATTAAAGGTATAAAATTAAAGCGCAGTAGAAAAACCACCTCCACGAGGGGAGTAACTCCCAGCGCTGGAGCACTGTCTACACTGCCACTTTACAGCGCTGAAACGTGCAGCACTCGGGGGGGGGTGTCTTTTTTCACACCCCTGAGCAAGAAAGTTGCAGCGCTGTAAAGTGGCAGTGTAGACAAGGCCTAAGAGTGAATGTGAAATGTCTCCCTCTCCCATGTAGAATGACCAACCTATGCATGACTTAAGTCCACTTAATATGGTGTAAGAAGGACTTCATGCATCAGACTTGTCCTCTCTGATCAGTCATGAACTTTATTTATCCGCAGAGAATTTCTACTGAGGCCAGACTGACACTGAACCCAGGCAGGAATATGATCAGAGCACTCTGTATGGCCGTAAGGTCTTCCTTCATCCAAAGAGACTGCATTCCTCTATAATCCAGGCAAACAAGGTAAGGTGACAACGATTCACATTCATATTATGGTTGTTTCTCAATCAGAATTTCATTTGCCCTAGAAAATCCTCCAGCCCAGTCCCCTCATTCAAGAATTTTGATCTATCTCTTTTCTGTTCTTTTTAAATAGCAGTAGATTGGTCACCGCTCAGCAAATCCCACAATTCTAGAGACAACTTTTTATTTCCCTTCCTAGATCCCTTCCTGGTCGTACCTTTCAATTTCTTCAGAGTCTCCTTTAGAACAAAGATTTTCGGAGAGAAATCACTGAGTCTCTTCTCCAGCTCAGGAGAAATCTCCACTGGCTGCTGGAACTGCCCCTTCTTGCACCTAGGAGACAGGCTGTTCTGATTCATCATTTGATTACTTAATTGTTATTCTTCTTTATTTTGGCATTCATCATTTAATATCAGTCGCATGTCAGTGGAAGTATATGGGCTGTGAAAGCTGTTAAGTTGAGCACATTTCTCTGTGTAACCCAGCCTCTGAACAGGTCCAGCCCAACCAATGGCAGAGCAAGGCTCTCTTAGAGTGACCCCTGTGACGCTGGCAGGCCAGATGCCAGCTGTTGCCCAGGCTGCAGGCATTAGCTAAGAACTGGCAAACTCATAGCTTGAGACCAGACCAATTCACTTGTGTGTTAGTTTTGCTCAGAACAGCTATTAGTCTTATAAGAATGTATTTAGTATCTAGATTCCGTGAAATGCTTGTAAATTGCTGCATGCATTAGTCTCACTTGTAATGTCGATATTCCATGCTATAAAAATATGTAGGTTTTGCTCTATAACCTTGAGAATGTTTGCTGTGAATTTGGGAACCCAGGCATGGGAATTGTCCCCCCAACCCACCCAGAAGGACTATCAAAAAAAAAATCAGATGGGCCATCAAGAAACATCACAATACAAAGGACTGGTTAATGGCCCTATTGCACCTTGGAAATGCTGCCTGCAAGAAAGCTCAGTCCTGTGGGCTTGGAAGCTGAATGATGGAAATAAAGCAAAGTCACAGGAAAATTTTCCACCTCTTTGTTGTTTGATATCTGACAGGGCCAGAATCCTGAAACACACGTTGGGTCCACCCTGACAGACACTCTGAGTTGACAGATCACTACAGCTCTGTCACTCTTTGGATTAATTCCAGGTCTACATTACAAACTTACATGGGTATAACTCCGTCACTCAGGGGTGTGAAAAATCCATACCCCTGAGCGATACAGTTTTACTGACTTAACCCCTGGTGTAGACAGTGCCAGTTGTTGTGGCACAGGTGGGCCATGGAGTTTTTATAGCATGTTCCTATATTCACGTTAATAATTAAAGAGCATCAAGCCCAAGTTTCAGCCCAACTGAATATTAATACCCTGCCCTGCATGCTTGCTGTTGTGTGTGAAGGAGATGAGGATTGGACAAGGGCCCAAGCACTGTGAAGTGTGAGAGGGGACTGAGAAGATGCCACGTACCTGCTCAGTGTGCTTCTGACATCCTAGAGAGAAGAAAGGAAGCTCAGTCTCACAGTGATAACAGTGAGAATGAATAACGCATAATCATTGCATCTGTTTTTATGTCCCATGGGTGGAGGGGGCACATGCCACATTCCCGGGGAGGTGTGTCGACGGTGTCACGGTTAGCAGTGCTGCATTGAAAGACAGAGCCCGGGCTCCTGTTCCAGCCAGCAGCCTTGTGGTTAAAGCACTGAACTTGGACGCAGGAGATCTGGGCTCTGTTCCTTGAACTGCCCTAGACACCCTTAGTGACTTGGGCAAGTTACATAATCTGGCTGTGCCTCAGTTCCCCAGCTTTATAATGGGTGCAATAGTGTGATTCACGTAATATTTCCCAGCCTTCCAAGTGGTGCTTAGACTCTGCAGCGATGTGGGCCATAAACATTTCTAGATACATGTGCATGAATAAATAAAATCTCTATAGACTAAGCAGCGCCTTTTCCCTGACCTTGGTCCCCTGACAAACTGTGAGTCATAAAATTCAGAACAATAAAATGAAGACCAAAGGGAAGTGATAAAAAAGATTTCCATTTAAGCAAGATGTACGGTGAGTTACAGGGCAAGGTTTGAATCCTGGACCCCCCCACCTTGCAAGTTTCACTTCTATGTTGTTTTCCCAAATTCTATGCCAGGAGCCAAGATCTCACCTGCAGGAATTCACTTGCTGGCTGACGGCACTTCCCCTCCATCTCATGGATCAGCTCGCTGAGACGGGAAATCTCCTCGCAGAGTTTGGTGACATTTTCATCCCGCATCTTTGTCATCCCCTTCTCTAGCTCTGCCAGCCGGGCCAGCAGGAGTCGCTCTTGTTCCTCCAGGAACTGGCGCAGCCGCTCAAATTCAGACACAATCTTCTGCCTCTGGGCGTCTGTCTTCTCCTGCCATGAACAGACAGAAAGAGGGAAAAGGCAGGTCAGGGACGTGGAGAGGGTCGGGGGATATTTCCCTGGGCCCTGAGTGTCCAGTGGGGCAAATTTCATTGCAGATCCAAACTTCAGCACTTACCATTTAGAGAGGAACTTTCTCCAAGTTGTCAGAGAGAAGATTTTGCCCAGAACATCCACCTTGGTCCTACTTTCTCTGATGTATGGGAAGGGAGGAGGCAGGGCCATGGCCCCACAGCCTGCACTGGCCAGAAAAAGCAATTGCATCCCTCCCATGGCTATAGCAGCTGCTGCGCTCCCTCAGGGCTGTTCTGAGATCCTGCGGATTTGCTCCAGCCCCACTAAAGGGCAGAAATCACTGTCACAATCCAGCCCATGGAGAGACAGGGATATCCCCAGAGAGCGACATGCACAGTCACGGGAAGCCCGATTCTCAGACCTTTTTAAACTGTGCTGAGAATAACCCTGTGCTGTGGTTTGCCTCATCCAGGGGAGAATGGCATTCAACTTCTACAATAGTCCAGCTTCCAGCCCATGGAATAAGAGGTACAACAGCAGTGTGGAAAAAGCCCACTGCATCCCAGCTAGTCTCTGCTACTCGGGCCCCTTAGGGAGCCAGAGTCAGCTTGTGCAGCCCCGAGGCTGCTCTAACTTGCATGGAGGGCCCAGAATTCAGGGGGGGCAAAGGTCAGTTTAAGCCATGTGAGACCATCCCTAGGAAGGAACTACTTGTGTATTGGTTCCCCGCGATCCCACCAGATGTGGTGAGAGAGACACCCCCTCCCCCCCATACCCACACTCTTCCAGGGAGACAGACTCCCACCCCATGTGTCTGCTGGGTGATAACAGTGGACACGTACCAGATACGCCCGGCTTCTCCCTTCTGCTGACACTTTCAACCCCAGGAGCTTTTCTCTCTCTTCCTTCAGAGTCTGCAGCCGGGTCTGGATTTTTTTCTGAGCAAAGAAAAATAGCGTGGCTGGAATTGACTTTTAGTGTTTGTTTGTGGGCAGTTTCCTCAGCAGGGATTGGGGAGTCTGTCCTCCCTACAGAACCTTGGACACAAAACAGGGCCTCCCTCTGACACCGGCTGGCCTGGGCCCTCCTTCCCTCAGAGTGGCCAAGCCCACCTCTGGCTCCTGGACCGTCCCACTGGGATCCGCACCTCCCGAACAGGGAAGCCCCCTGCGCCAGGTGCTGTGAGGTCCTTTCCCAACCTGCTGGAGGACCCCCCTAAAGCACAGGTCTTGGGGGAAAAGGCCAAGGCTTGTCTCAAAGGCTGATTTTCTGGAGATGGCAGCCAGGGAGCTTCTCTGCTTGGCACCTAGGCCTTGCTTTCACCCCCTCTATTCAGAGTGAAGATGAAGATTAAACCATCTTTAGCCCCTAAGGTTTTGTCCACCCTGAGCTCAACTGAAGACACCAGTGCTAGTGGTGAAAGCACGCCTCCCCGCACTGCCGAGACTTCTACCTCCTGGTAGCCTGGTCCACCAATTCTTTCCGGCCCAGGTTTCCTCCTCAAATGGAGCCCAGCAGGGCCCATTCTCCCCAGCAGAACCCACACAAGAAGGCTAAATACTGCGGCTGCAGCACAAGGTGGGGAGGCTTAAGAGTTGACACCTAAGTTAGTGGACAGGGCTGGCTTTAGGCTGATTCAACCGATTCCCCTGTATCGGGCCCCGCGCCTAAGAGGGCCCCGCGCCCAAGCCCCAGTACAGTGTACCGGAAAGAGCCGGTGCGCCGTACCAGGGTGGCCCGGCTTCCCCAGGGGGCAATTTAAAGGGCCTGGGGCTCCCAGCAGGGGTTGGAGCCCCACGCCCTTTAAATTGCCACCAGACCCCCACTGCTGGAGCCCTTCGGTAGGACTGTGGGGGCTATTTAAAAAGTCCGGGGCTCCAGTTGCTTCTGCGCCCCGGCCCTTTAAATAGCCGCTAGAGCCCCGCCGTTTCCCCAGGGCTCCCGCGGCTATTTAAAGGACATGGGTGGTAGAAGCAGGGGAGCCCTGGGCCCTTTAAATAGCCCCCAGAGCCCTGGGGTAGCAGGGGGCTCCGGGGGCTATTTAAAGGGCCAGGGCTCCAGCTGCCTCTGCAGCCCCGGCCCTTTAAATAGCCGTGGGAGCTCCACCCCTTCCCCAGGGCTCCCGCGGCTATTTAAAGGACCAGGGCGGTAGAAGCAGGGGAGCCCTGGGCCCTTTAAATAGCCCCCAGAGCCCTGGGGTAGTGTGGGGCTCTGGGGGCTATTTAAAGGGCCAGGGTTCCAGCTGCCTCTGCTGCACCCCCTGCCCACACCAGTCCCGCACCCCCTGCCCTGCCTGCAGCCAGTCCCTGTCTTCAGCCTGTTCTGCACCCCCTGCCCTGCCTCCAGCCCCGCACCCTCTGCCCTGCCCGCACCAGCCCCTGTTTCCAGCCAGCCCCGCACCCCCTGCCCTGCCTGCAACCAGCCCCGCACCCCTTGCCCACAGCCAGCCCCTGCCGCACCCCCGGCCCCGTCTCCAGCCAACCCCTGTCCTACCCCACTGCGGCCCTCCCTGAAGCTAGCCAGCCCCACACATCCCTGCCCACACCAGCCCCGCACCCTCTGCCCTGCCCACAGCCAGCCTCTGTCTCCAGCCAGCCCCGCACCCAGCCCCTGCTGCACCCCCTGCCCTGCCTCCAGTCCCGCACCCCCTGCCCTGCCCACACCAGCCCGTGTCTCCAGCCAGCCCCGCCCCCCCTGCCCGCAGCCAGCCCCTGCCGCCCCCCCTGCCCGCACCAGCCCTGCACCCCCTGTCCTGCCCGCACCAGCCCCGCCCCCCTGCCCTGTCCTGCCTGCAGCCAGCCCTGCACCCCCTGCCCACAGCCAGCCCCTGCCACACCCCCTGCCCTGTCTCCAGCCAACCCCTGCCGCACCCCCCTGCGGCCCTGCCCGAAGCCAGCCAGCCCCACACACCTCCCTGACTGCACCAGCCCTGCACCCCCTGCCCTGCCTGCAGCCAGCCCCGCACCCCCTGCCCTGTCTCCAGCCAACCCCTGCCGCACCCCCCTGCCTGAAGCCAGCCAGTCCCGCACTCCTCTGTCTCCAGCCCTGCCAACCCATGCCGCACCCCTCTGCAGTCCTGCCTGAAGCCAGCCCACCCCATACACCCCTGTCTCCAGCCAGCCCCGCACCCCTTGCCCTGCCTGCAGCCAGACCCTACCTCCAGTCAGCCCCTGCCCTGCCTCCAGCCAGACCCATGTTCACTGGTGCCCTGCAGTTCCCAGGGCAGTAACCCTGCATACCTGCTTCAATGAGGGGGCAGGGAGCAGCTGGGACCCACACATGTGCACACTGGGTGACCAGACAGCAAGTGTGAAAAATCGGGACGGGGATGGGGGGGTAATAGGATCTTATATAAGAAAAAGACCCAAAAATCGAGACTGTCCCTATAAAATCGGGACATCTGGTCACCCTAGCACACCTCCAGGGAGTGGCGGGGATCCACACATGTGAAATGGAGCTCATCAATAACCGATCAAAGGGGTAAACAATGAGGTGGCATAGTTTGCAGATGATACTAAACTGCTCAAGATAGTTAAGACCAAAGCAGACTGTGATGAACTTCAAAAAGATCTCACAAAACTAAGTGATTGGGCAACAAAATGGCAAATGAAATTTAATGTGGATAAATGTAAAGTAATGCACATTGGAAAAAATAACCCCAACTATACATACAATATGATGGGGGCTAATTTAGCTACACAAGTCAGGAAAAAGATCTTGGAGTCATCGTGGATAGTGCTCTGAAGATGTCCGCGCAATGTGCAAAGGCAGTCAAAAAAGCAAACAGGATGTTAGGAATCATTAGAAAGGGGATAGAGAATAAGACTGAGAATATATTATTACTCTTATATAAATTGATGGTACGCCCACATCTCGAATACTGCGTACAGATGTGGTCTCCTCATCTCAAAAAAGATATACTGGCACTAGAAAAGGTTCAGAAAAGGGCAACTAAAATGATTAGGGGTTTGGAATGGGTCCCATATGAGGAGAGATTAAAGAGGCTAGGACTTTTCAGCTTGGAAAAGAGGAGACTAAGGGGGGATATGATAGAGGTATATAAAATCATGAGTGATGTGGAGAAAGTGGATAAGGAAAAGTTATTTATTTATTCCCATAATACAAGAACTAGGGGTCACCAAATGAAATTAATAGGCAGCAGGTTTAAAACAAATACAAGGAAGTTCTTCTTCACACAGCGCACAGTCAACTTGTGGAACTCCTTACCTGAGGAGGTTGTGAAGGCTAGGACTATAACAGTGTTTAAAAGAGAACTGGATAAATTCATGGTGGTTAAGTCCATTAATGGCTAGTAGCCAGGATGAGTAAGGAATGGTGTCCCTAGCCTCTGTTTGTCAGAGAGTGGAGATGGATGGCAGGAGAGAGATCACTCGATCATTGCCTATTGGTCCACTCCCTCTGGGGCACCTGGCATTGGCCACTGTCGGTAGACAGGGTACTGGGCTAGATGGACCTTTGGTCTGACCCGGTACGGCCGTTCTTATGTTCTTATGTTCTTATATATGACGCAATGTACATAATATATAATTTTATTATTTATATAGTTATGGAAAGTAAATAATACATGGAAGAAATGAAAGGCTTTTTTTAAAGTTTTTTTTCTGTAGTCATCCCTGCCGGGGCCCTGCCAAAAATGTTCGAATTGGGCCCCGCACTTCCTAAAGCCGGCCCTGTTAGTGGAGATGCTTAAACATTTGTCTCTTCAGGGTGAGGCCAGGGATTGCTGAACCCCGGCTGCCCACCGCTCAGTGGCAGTGCCCCAACCCTGGTATGGCCAGAAGGGGGCACCCAGATGGGCCGGAAAGGAGCAGCCGCAGAAGGCTTGTACCAGGCCTCAGCCACTGGAAGAGGCTTTTGTTTCTTTTTCTCCTTCCCATTTTTTCCTTAATTCTCTAGGGGATTAAACACATCTCCCTGCGCAGCGAAGATGCAGGTAGAGGCTTCTACCTACTGGTAGCCAGGCGCACCTTTCGGCCCCTTGGCTGCACTCAAGTGGCTGACTATTGCTAGGGCCCTACCAAATTCACAGCCATGAAAAACGTGTCATGGACTGTGAAATCTGGTCTCCCCCTGTGAAATCTGGTCTTTTGTGTGCTTTTGCCCTATACTATACAGATTTCACAGGGGAGACCAGCGTTTCTCAAATTGGGGGTCCTGACCCAAAAGGAAGTTGCAGGGGGGTCGCAAGGTTATTTTAGGGGGTCGCGGTATTGCCACCCTTAATTCTGCACTGAGTTCAGAGCTGGGCGGCCAAAGGGTGGCGGCTGCGGACTGAGGGCTCAGCTCTGAAGGCAGCAGCACAGATGTAAGGGTGGCAATACCATATCATGCCATGCACTGCTGCCGGCGGTGGCTCTGCCTTCAGAGCTGGGCTCCTGGCCAGCAGCCACCACTCTCCAGCTGCCCAGCTCTGAAGGCAGTGCCACTGCCAGCAGCAGCAGCACAGAAGTAAGGGTAGCAGTACCTCAACCCCCCACCCCAATAACCTTGTGACACCTCCCCCCCCCAACTCCTTTTTGGGTCGGGACCCCTCCAGTTACAACACCCTGAAATTTCAGATTTAAATAGCTGAAATCATGACATTTACGATTTTAAAAATCCTATGACTGTGAAATTGACCAAGATGGACCGCGAATTTGGTATAGTCCTACCTATTGTGTAAAAGCCACAATGGCAGCCAGGGAGCAGCAAAGTGACACAGGTGGGATTTGAACCCACAACCTTTGAATAACTGTCTTAATGCATAGAGGCCAGGCACTACTCCTTAGAAGTCCAACATGCTAGCTATTGTGCCACAGAGCCCTTTGTATAGGAAAGGAGTTCCTCTCCTCTCTCTATTTGGCAACACATCCTTGCTGTGGGAAAAGCAGGGGAAGAGCTGAGGAAAACACCACACTTGTTTGGCATTGAACCCAGACAGACTGCGTAGATAACAGCCATCCTAACTGCTACACCACCAGTGCTACTCTGATAGCTGTCCTCAGGACCCATGAATATACATTATCTAAAGCAGGGGTGGGCAAACCTTTTGGCCCAAAGGCCACATCGGCGTTGAGAAACTGTATGGAGGGCCAGGTAGGGAAGACTGTGCCTCTCCAAACAGCCTGGCCCCCCATCCACCCCCTCCCACTTCCCGCCCCTTGACTGCCCCTCTCAGAACCCCCGACCCATCCAACCTCCCCCCACTCCCTATCCCCTGACTGCCCCAACCCCTATCCACACCCCCACCCCCAGACAGGCCCCCCCCAGGACTCCCATGCCTATCCAATGCCCCCTGTTCCCCATCCCCTGACTGCCCCCCCCCGAACCTCCACCCCATCCAACCACCCCCTGGTCCCTGGCCCCCGGGACCCCTGCCCCTTACCCAATCTCCCTCCCCCTTACCATGCTGCTCAGAGCAGCAGGAGCTCGCAGCCCCACCGCCCGGCCAGAGCCAGCCACACCACCCGCGCTGCCCGGCAGGAGCGGTAGACCAGACCACTGGCAGCGCGGCACACAGACTGCAGGGGAGGGGGACAGCAGGGGAGGAGCTGGGAGCTCAGGGGTTGGATAGGCTGGATGTGGCCCGCGGGCCGTAGTTTGCCCACCTCGGACCTAGAACCTGTCTGCAGCCAGAATGTAGCCAAAGTGACACTGTCAGGGTTCAGTCACTATACCACTGTTTTTTTCACTTCTCTCCAAGCGTCCGGTGCGGGCTGGCGGCTGCCCACTCTGAGGACAGTCTCAGGTGGGGACTTTCACTGGGGCGCTACGCCAGCCAAAATATAGAAAATAACTATCATCAAAACAAAACAAAACTATTTTAAATGACAACACAAGACACCCAGGCCTTACCTTGTACTGCTGGGTGGCCTCCTCTACTGGGAAAACAGTGTGAGTTCTGTGAACTTGCGACTCTCTGCAGATCACACAAATCAGTTGGTGATCCGTGTCACAGAAGAGTTTCAGGGCCTCCCGGTGTAGCTCACACCCTTGCTCCCCTCCTGCGGTTACTGTGACCTGGAAACTCAGCTGCCTGGCTATTTCCACAACTTTCCCCAGCTCCCTGTTGGGCCTGAAAAGCTTCTGCTGGGCGGTTTCTCTGCACTGCGGGCAGGTGAAGTTTGTATCTGTCTCACCCCAGCACTGGCTGATGCAGGCTCGGCAGTAGTTGTGCCCACAGTGGATAGACACCGGCTCTTTGAAATACTCCAGGCAGATGGAACAAGAGAGTTCATCCTGGAGACTTAGTACAGAGCTGTCTGCGGCCATGGCTGCGTGACAGGGTTAGTTTCACTTCCTTGTGTTCGGCCTCTGTTCAGCCTATGGGGCGTTCCCCTTAGATCTGGCTGATTTGCTGCTGTCCCTGTGGCTGAGAGGGAGGGCTCTAGTCTAGGGAGAAATGTGACTCTCTCTATGTGCAGGGAGCCACATCAAATCCCCAGCAGTGGTGCTCAGGGAAACAAATCAAAGAACGGCAATACTGAGTCAAACCAATGCCCCATCTAGCCCAGTATCCTGTCTTCCGACAGTGGCCAATGCCCGGTGCCCCAGAGGGAATGAACAGAACAGGTAATCATCAAGTGATCCATCCAGTCCCAGCTTCTGGCAAACAGAGGCTACGGACACCATTTCTGGCTAATAGCCACTGATGGACCTGTCCTCCATGAACTTATCTCGTTCTTTTTTGAACCCTGTTATAGTCTTGGCCTGCACAACATCCTCTGGCAAAGGCTTCCACAGGTTGACTGTGCGTTGTGTGAATAAATACTTCCTTTTTGTTTGTTTTAAACCTGCTGCCTCCTAATTGCATTTGGTGACCTCTAGTTCTTGTGTTATGAAAAGGAGTAAAGAACACTTCCTTATTTACTTTCTCCACACCAGTCATGATTTTATAGACCTCTATCATATCTCACCTTAGTCGTCTCTTTTCCAAGCTGAAAAGTGCAGTTTCATTAATCTCTCCTCATATGGAAGCTGTTCCATACCCCTACTCATTTTTGTTTTCTTTTCTGAACCTTTTCCAATTCTAATATAACTTTTTTGAGATGGGGCAACCACATCTGCACGCAGTATTCAAGATGTGGGTGTACCATGGATTTATATAGAGGCAATATGATATTTTCTGTCTTATTGTCTATCCTGTTCCTAATCATTCCCAACATTCCGGTCCGGGTCAAAGTGCGGCTGAAGCTAGGAGTGAGCCTCATGCAGGCGCGAGGGCACCTCAGGCAAACAGACATCCCTGTGGGCCTCCTCCTGCAACAACCGCCAAACGGGTGGGCGTGGCTGGAGTCTCGCCACAGCTGTGCCAGGCCCAGGGCAGTCACTGGCGGCTGGCGGGAGCCAGGAGCCAAGCGCTGCCCCTGGAAGCAAGGTGGGAGTCGGAGCTGAGGTCCCCCCCGGGCCTAGCTCCAAAGAGAAGTGCACTGGATCTCAGTGCTGGGGAGACAGTGGAGGAGTTGCTGTGCCAGTGGCTGATGGGCAAGAGGGGGCCACAGCCAGTTGCAGCAACTGCAGAGGGACAGGCGCTGCCAGATCCTCGCTGCCAGACTGTGGATGTGGCTGCTCCGAATGAGGTTGCCCGTTTCCCGGGACCATCCCTCTTTTGAGGGTGCTGCCCCGGGCACTCCGTAAGACTGCGCATTGTATGCTGCCAGCTGTCAAGTGTTATGGGTTCGGGGGCATCCTTCAGGAGCAAGTGCGGGGCCTTGGTGGAAGAGGTGGGACAAGGACTCGGGGCTGAATGGGGGAGGATCGAGGGCGGGGCCGCAGGGGGAGGGGTGGAGAGCAGGCAGGTCCTCACGGGTAGGGGCACTTCCGGTGCTCGTGGTTCTAGTTCCCACAGACCACCTCCACTTATAAAAGTGATGGGGCCATGCTCCCCTGGACCTCCTATTCCAGTGCCCCTGATTGGAAGCCTGCTCATTGGGGGAGCCTGCCCTGAGCTGGGATGCCTTCATTCGCTCTAGACATCTCACAGTGCCGCACCTCTGTGGGATCACATTGGAGTCAGGCCACCTGCAGAGCTGGAGCCAGCCTCAGCCCTTGCACAGACATGACCGAATAAAAATCATCATGGCAGCTGCTGCAGAGTTCAACGCGGCTACAACCCATGTGGGTTTGGGACAGTGGCAGCCAGAACCACGGAAACACACAGGCACATAAAGGGGAATCCTGTTCAGTGCCCTCGACTCGGATAACACTAACCCGGCCAAGACAAACTGGGCCAGTCTCTCCCGCTCCACAGCTCTAGTCATCCCTGCCTAGACATGCTGGACCAGGAGCAGCCCTGGCATACAATGAGTGCATCTGCCACTGAACAAATAGGCCGCAATGTACATAATATATAATTTTATTATTTATATAGTTATGGAAAGTAAATAATACGTGGAAGAAATGAAAGGCTTTTTCTTACATGTTTTTTTTTTTAAGTCATCCCTGCCGGGGCCCCGCCAAAAATGTTCGAATTGGGCCCCGCACTTCCTAAAGCCGGCCCTGTTAGTGAAGATGCTTAAACGTTTGACAAACTGGGCCAGTCTCTCCCACTCCACAGCTGTAGTCACCCTTGCCAAGACACGCTGGACCAGGAGCAGCCCTGGCATACAATGAGAGCATCTGCCATTGAACTCACAGGTGCTAGCATCTATTTATTGACTTTGCATGAAGTGATGCCCAGTAACTTATGGCAGAATTTGGGATACAAGATACATGGCCTGATTCCCCATCACTCACACCAGTGTCAATCAAGTCAATGGGGCTGATTCCCCATGCATTCACACCAGTGTCAATCAGGAGTCACTCCCATTGGAGTCACTGGAACTGATTCCCCTCTCACTCACACCAATGTCAATCAGGAGTACCTCCCATTGGAGTCACTGGGGCTGATTCCCGCACCTCTTTCACAGCAGTGTCAATCAGGAGTACTGTGACCGGGGTCCTAGTAGGGAGTCAGCTATGGTCACTCGATTAGGTGAACTGCAAAGAATGGGGCAGACAATCCCCATAAACCTGGTGGATATTCCAATACTTAGATTTACCAAGCCAGCATAAAACAGCTTCTTTATTACCTTACTGGTTACTCAAAAGTCCAAGCAACACAGTTCCCTTAAAGTGATACAGCCTCAGGCTTCCATCCGGGTACCCACATCAAATATGATAAAAATTTCTGTAAATCTTATTTCATCACATAAAAGAAAAGGTTCAACCAATCCCAAAGAATCGGACACATTACCTCCCAGGTTAATGCCTGTTTCAGATCTTACCCAAATACACGCTACAGCCAATTCTTATTAACTAAACTAAAATTTATTAAAAATCAAAAGAGAGTATGGTTAAAAGATCAATATACATACAGACATGAGTTCAATTTATTGAGGTGCAGATTCATAGCAGAGATGGTGAGCTTTGTGGTTGCAAAGAGTTCTTTCAGAAATAGTTCATAGATTATAGTCCAATGTCCAATATCACCTTCAGTGAGTGTCAGCCTAACTGGGACCTCAATCTTGTGACTCAAACTTCCCCTGATGAAGCTTAAGCAGATCTGAAATGACAGAATCCGGATCCAAGGATCTTTTGTACAATTTCATGTCTTTTGACAAGTTGGAGTTCCTCAGGAGAAACAAGGTAATTAGGATGACTTTGAAGGAGCTATACGAATTAACAAAGGCCATTTGCTTGTTCCTCCACCATTCACAGTACATTTCAAAGAGAGATGAATAACACAATATCCCGTGTTTAAAATTCATTTACGTGATAGGATCTTCTTTTGACCTCTGAATTATCAGAATACAGCATAGACAGGGATTGTTGATTATATTGTAGACCCTACTCATACATATGCAAATACACAAAAACACAAACATTACCTCCCCACATGTCTTTTGAGGGTTATTTATTTTGCAGGATGTTTAACCCTTTCTAGCCATGTCTCCCATTGGAATAATTGGGGCTGATTCCCTTCTCATTCACACCAGTGTCAATCAGGAGTCACTCCCATTGGAGGTGATTCCCTCCTGGCCTCACTCACTCCAGTGTGAATCAGGAGTGACCCATTGGGAGTCACTGGGGCTGACTCCCCTTTCTCCCACCTTGGTGTAAATCAAGAGTGAAGTTACTGGAGTAAAACTGCTGTCCAGTCCCCACCGTTGTCCCTACCCTCTGCGTTCCTCTCCCTCCATCTGCCCGGCAGACTGCCAGAGCTCTCCAGAATCAGAGTGGATAGGACCAGACTGGGCAATGGGATTGGGCTCTCTGCCCTAATCACATCCAGCAACCCAAGGTTGTGTCAGTTCAGAGGCTCCCTGCACTTGGCCAGAGTCCCAGAGACGGGGAGTCCAGGTGCCGGGGGAGCCTCTGCCTGGAGGAAAGGTGCAGCTGTGAATTTCACCCCGCGTCTCAGGGGCACAGCCTGAGCTGGGATCCCATCTCCACCCAGAGCCAGGGGCGGACTCGCTCCCCCGTGAATGAGGCCGCTGGGAAAGTGAAGATCGGGGCTTCACTATCAGCGTCAAAAAATGCCACCTGCCCCTCTGTATAGTCCAGAGAGATCCGGATCCTCCTGGGCACCCAGCTCAGGGAAAGAGGGGTCACAGGACAGGTGATAACCAAGAACCGACTCCTCCACAGTCCCACAGCCCAGATCCCCTTCTCAGGTCCAAAGATGAACTCTCCCTTCCTCTCCACAGACTCTCTGGCCACTCCCACAGCCCAGCCTCCTCCGTCCCCCACCTCCACCTCCCAACAATGTCGCCCCGAGGTGAATTCCTCACAGCCCAGCACACACAGCTCAGCGTCAAATCTCTCCGGATTGTCGGGAAGATGCTCCTGCGTGACTCCCCGCCCCACGCCTTTCCGATCCTCAGACAGGACGAGTTCGGGATGAGCCGTGTCCGGATCCAGAGTCACATTCGCTGGGGGAAATGAGAATCAGAGCGTTAGGAGCAGAGCTCAGCCCTGGGGGAGGCTGGGACCATTTCTCTCCAGCAGCCCCGTCCCAGCTGGGACCCTCCCCGATTTCCTGCCTTGCTCCCCCAGGGAGTTGCCTCTGTGCTGGGGCTGAAAAGGGATTTCTCCATGGCTCCCTCCTCCCAGACCCTAGAGGTGCTGTTATAGCTGAGGTTTTTGGCTGCAGATTCTGCCTCCTCCCCAGCTGCATCTCCCTGGTCCCCCTGCTGGGGCTGCCCCACTCCAGACAGCAGGGAGAGAGCAGGGGAGGGAGGCCACAGGCAGGAACTTTCTAGTGTGCAGCGGGGGTGCTCTGCCCCCAGGTCCCTCCCCCACTTCATCCTTTCCTCCAAGACACCACCCTCATCCCTCCACCCCACTCCACATCTTCCTGCCTAGTTCTGTCCCCTCCCCCCAGCATGTTGTGCCCTTGCTCCTCTGCCTCCCTCCCAAAGAGTCCTGCATGCTCAGAAACAGCTGATTTCAGCGGGCGGGAGGTGCAGGGAGGGTGGGAGAGGTGCTGATTTGTGCAGCCTGCTGGCAGGCAGCAAACACTGAGGCACACAGGGGGAGCTGATAGGGGGGCTGCCCGTGGGTGCTTAGCACCGACTATTTCTTCCCTCTGGGTGCTTCAGCCCCGGAGCACCCACAGAGTCGGCACCTATAGGGAGGGCTGCTGGGAGATGCCTCCCCAGCCCTGCCAGCCAGGAGGAAGGAAGCAGGAGATGACACATAACTGGACCATAAATTTGGTAGGGCCCTACTCTAGTCAATGTCACAGTCATGGGATTTTCACGGTTTCAGGGGTTTACATCTGAAATTTGACAGTGTTGTAACTGTGGGGGTCCCGACCCAAAGGGAGGCCATGGGGGGGTCACAAGGCTACTGTAGGGGGGTCATGGGATTGCCTGCGCTGCTGCTGGCGGTGGTGCTGCCTTCAGAGCTGGGCAACCAGAGAGCAGCTGCTGCTGGCTGGGTGCCAGGCTCTAGTCTAAAGCCAGTGCCACCATCAGTAGCAGCGCACAAGGGAGAGTCGCAGGGTATGGGAGGGATGAGTTATCATCCATCTGGGTTTTCCCAGAAGCCTCCCTGCCTGGGTCAGGGCTGACAGCTGGAGCCGCAGCCTCCCGATTGGGTCAGGAGCTGTCCCAGCCAGCATCTGCAGAGCTTCCTGCAGCTGGGGGCGGTTCCCAGAGATGGGTCTGACCCACCTCTGGGGGCAGCCCCTGCAGGAGAAGAGGAAGTCCTGTCCCTCCCCAGCCTGGACTGGGACTAGCAGCTGGAGCCCGGCCCACAGTGGGAGCCCACGGCTGGGGCTCCCCCAGGCCTGCCCCTCCCCGTCATAGCCAGATTTCACGGGGGAGATCAGATGTCACAGACTGTGACGTGTTTTTCAAGGCTATGAATTTGGTTGGACCCTACACGGGAGGGACAGTGTGCAAACCCCACTCAGAAGGAAGGGGCTGCGGGTCGACATGGGGTATGGGGCAGAGGGAGGGATCAGCAGCACATGGAAGACGGAGGACAGATGATGAGACATACACACACACCCCGCCCCGGCGAACAGATGGAAAGGACAAGAAAGGACCCCCAGCCCACAAAGGGAGGAAGGGAAGGAGGCACCAGTCGGAGAGGGTCTTCTCCCCACCCGGGTGGACGAGATGGGGCAATGCCCAGGAGAGAGTCCCCAAGGACAGCGTGAAGGGTGACCCCACAACCCAGCAAGAGGGAGAGAGATCGAAGAAGATCACTGGAGACATCAAGGGGCTCGGTCCGACCATGGAAAGGGTTAATATGCTGGAGTGTTTAACGCCGTCCCCCTCTCTGGAATGCCCATTCTCTAGTCATAGCAGCTTCTGTTTTGTTTGATCTCAGAAGCTTCTTCTGCATGTGAATCCAGGGTCACCAACACAAACTGTCATGATCTCTTCCCATTTGCAACTTTCTTCCCCAGCCCCACTTTTCCCAGAGACTCACCCCATTCTCTCTCCAGTTTGGAGGGCAGGGTATCTAGAGAGAGAGGAGAAAGATGAGATGTCATGCTGTCACGTTATGGCGTGATTTCTGCCATCCATAACCAGAGCGGGAATGAATTTGGGGGCAGAGTGAGAAGAATTGTTGAAATATTACATGGTGGCAAAAGAGAAAGAAAAATGTAAAAGTCAAAAAACAAAACAAAAATACCCGCCTTGTATTAGGTCCCAAAAAAGAAAGGGTGGGGGGGGGGGACCTGCAAAATCAAAAATTAAAGAAATTTTTTGGGGAAAAAATAAAAACAAACAAAATCAGGGGGGGTTGTTTGTTTATTTCTGTTTGTTTTCTTTGTGGATTTGGAAGGGTTTTTTTAAGCAGGGGCGGATTTTCCACCAAACTTTTTTTGAATGAAATGTTTTGACCAGCTTTAATACTGAAGGCACGGTTTTACAAATAATCAGGATACATGTGCTTGAGGGCTGGGCCAAACACAGAAGGAAAGGGACAGAGATACCCAGACAGAAAGAGAAATTAAAGGTATGTCAGCGCTGGGAGTGAGCTCTCCTAGCGCAGTAGAAAAACCACCTCCACGAGGGGAGTAACTCCCAGCCCTGGAGCACTGTCTACACTGCCACTTTACAGCGCTGAAACGTGCAGCACTCGGGTAGGGTCTTTTTTCACACCCCTGAGCAAGAAAGTTGCAGCGCTGTAAAGTGGCAGTGTAGACAAGGCCTAAGAGTGAATGTGAAATGTCTCCCTCTCCCATGTAGAATGACCAACCTATGCATGACGTAAATCCACTTAATATGGTGTAAGGAGGACTTCATGCATCAGACTTGTCCTCTCTGATCAGTCATGAATTTTATTTATCCGCGGAGCATTTCTACTGAGGCCAGACTGAAATTCAACCCAGGCAGGAATATGGTCAGAGCACTCTGTATGGCTATAAGGTTTGCTTCATCCAAAGAGACTGCATTCCTCTATAATTCAGGCAAACGAGATAAGGTGACAACGATTCACATTCATATTATGGTTGTTTCTAAATCGGAATTTCTTTTGCCCTAGAAAATTCTCCATCCCAGTCCCCTCATTCAAGAATTTTGATCTATCTCTTTTCTGTTCTTTTTAAATAGCAGTAGATTAGTCACCGCTCAGCAAATCCCACAATTCTAGAGACAACTTTTTATTTCCCTTCCTAGATCCCTTCCTGGTGGTACCTTTCAATTTCTTCAGCGTCTCCTTTAGAACACGGATTTTCAAAGAGAAGTCGCTGAGTCTCTTCTCCAGCTCAGGAGAAATCTCCACTGGCTGCTGGAACTGCCCCTTCTTGCACCTAGGAGACAGGCTGTTCTGATTCATCATTTGATTACTTAATTGTTATTCGTCATCATTTTGGCATTCATCATTTAATATCAGTCGCATGTCAGTGGAAGCATATGGGCTGTGAAAGCTGTTAAGTTGAGCACATTTCTCTGTGTAACCCAGCCTTAGAACAGGTCCAGCCCAACCAATGGCAGAGCAAGGCTCTCTTAGAGTGACCCCTGTGATGCTGGCAGGCCAGATGCCAGCTGTTGTCCAGGCTGCAGGCATTAGCTAAGAACTGGCAAACTCATAGCTTGAGACCAGACCAATTCACTTGTGTGTTAGTTTTGCTCAGAACAGCTATTAGTCTTATAAGAATGTATTTAGTATCTAGATTCTGTGAAATGCTTGTAAATTGCTGCATGCATTAGTCTCACTTGTAATGTCGATATTCCATGCTATAAAAATATATAGGTTTTGCTCTATAACTTTGAGAATGTTTGCTGTGAATTTGGGAACCCAGGCATGGGAATTGTCCCCCCAACCCACCCAGAAGGGACTATAAAAAAAAAATCAGATGGGCCATCAAGAAACATCACAATACAAAGGATTGGTTAACGGCCCTATTGCATCTTGCAAATGCTACCTGCAAGAAAGCTCAGTCCTGTGGGCTTGGAAGCTGAATGATGGAAATAAAGCAAAGTCACAGGAAAATTTTCCATCTCTTTGCTGTTTGATATCTGACAGGGCCCGAATCCTGAAACACACTTTGGGTCCACCCTGACAGACACTCTGAGTTGACAGATCACTACAGCTCTGTCACTCTTTGGATTAATTCCAGGTCTACACTACAAACTTACATGGGTATAACTCCGTTACTCAGGGGTGTGAAAAATCCATACCCCTGACCTAACCCCTGGTGTAGACAGTGCCAGTTGTTGTAGCACAGGTGGGCCATGGAGTTTTTATAGCATGTTCCTATATTCAGGTTAATAATTAAAGAGCATCAAGCCCAAGTTTCAGCCCAAGCCTGACTACCCTGCCCTGCATGCTTTGCTGTTGTCTGTGAAGGAGATGAGGATTGGACAAGGGCCCAAGCACAGTGAAGCGTGAGAGGGAACTGAGAAGATGCCACGTACCTGCTTAGGGTGCTTCTGACATCCTAGAGAGAAGAAAGGAAGCTCAGTCTCACAGTGATAACAGTGAGAATGAATAATGCATAATCATTGCACCTGTTTCTATGTCCCACGGGTGGAGGGGGCACACGCCACGTTCCCGGGGAGGTGTGTCAACGGTGTCACGGTTAGCACCGCTGCATTGGAAAGACAGAGCCCGGGCTCCTGTTCCAGCCAGCAGCCTTGTGGTTAAAGCACAGCACTTGGACGCAGGAGATCTGGGCTCTGTTCCTTGAAATGCCCTAGACACCCGTCCCTTAGTGACTAGGGGAAGTTACACCATCTGGCTGTGCCTCAGTTCCTCCAGCTTTATAATGGGTGCAATAGTGTGATTCACATAATATTTCCCAGTCTTCCAAGAGGAGGATAAACTTGTTCGCTATTGAGGTGCTTAGACTCTGCAGCGATGTGGGCCATAAACATTTCTAGATACATGTGCATGAATAAATAAAATCTCTATCGACTAAGCAGCGCCTTTTCCCTGATCTTGGTCCCCTGACAAACTATTAGTCATAAAATTCAGAATAAAATGAAGACCAAAGGGAAGTGATAAAGAAGATTTCCACTTAAGCAAGATGTACAGTGAGTTACAGGGCGAGGTTTGAATCCTGGACCCCTCACCTCACAAGTCTCACTTCTATGTTATTTTCCCAAATTCTGTGCCAGGAGCCAAGATCTCACCTGCAGGAATTCACTTGCTGGCTGACGGCACTTCCCCTCCATCTCACGGATCAGCTCGCTGAGACGGGAAATCTCTTCGCAGAGTTTGGTGACATTTTCATCCCGCATCTTTGTCATCCCCTTCTCTAGCTCTGCCAGCCGGGCCAGCAGGAGTCGCTCTTGTTCCTCCAGGAACTGGCGCAGCCGCTCAAATTCAGACACAATCTTCTGCCTCTGGGCGTCTGTCTTCTCCTGCCATGAACAGACAGAAAGAGGGAAAAGGCAGGTCAGGGACGTGGAGAGGGTTGGGGGATATTTCCCTGGGCCCTGAGTGTCCAGTGGGGTGAATTTCATTGCAGATCCAAACTTCAGCACTTGCCATTTAGAGAGAAACTTTCTCCAAGTTGTCAGAGAAAAGATTTTGCCCAGAACATCCACCTTGGTCCTACTTTCTCTGATGTCTGGGAAGGGAGGAGGCAGGGCCATGGCCCCACAGCCTGCACTGGCCAGAGAAGCAACCGCATCCCTCCCATGGCTGTAGCAGCTGCTGCACTCCCTCAGGGCTGTTCTGAGATCCTGAGGATCTGGTCCAGCCCTACTGAAGGGCAGAAATCACTGGCACAATCCAGCCCATGGAGAGACAGGGATATCCCCAGAGGGCGACATGCACAGACACGGGAAGCCCGATTCTCAGACCTTTTTAAACTGTGCTGAGAATAACCCTGTGCTGTGGGTTGCCTCGACCAGGGGAGAATGGCATTCAACTTCTACAATAGTCCAGCTTCCAGTCCGTGGAATAAGAGGTACAACAGCAGTGTGGAAAAAGCCCACTGCATCCCAGCTGGTCTCTGCTACTCGGACCCTTTGGGGAGCCAGAGTCAGCTTGTGCAGCCCCGAGGCTGCTCTAACTTGCATGGAGGGCCCAGAATTCAGGGAGGGCAAAGGTCAGTTTAAGCCATGTGAGACCATCCCCAGGCAGGAACTGACTTGTGTATTGGTTCCCCGCGATCCCAGAGACACACACACACACCCATCCCCACACACATCCAGGGAGACAGACTCCCACCCCATGTCTCTGAAGGCTGATAACAGTGGACACGTACCAGATACTCCCGGCTTCTCCCTTCTGTTGACACTTTCAACCCCAGGAGCTTTTCTCTCTCTTCCTTCAGAGTCTGCAGCCGGGTCTGGATTTGTTTCTGAGCAAAAAAAAACAGTGTGGCTGAAATTGACTTTTAGTGTTTGTTTGTGGGCAGTTTCCTCAGCAGGGATTGGGGAGTCTGTCCTCCCTACAGAACCCTGGACACAAGACAGGGCCTCCCTCTGGCACCGGCCAAACTGGACCCTTCTCCCCTCAGAGTGGCCAAGCCCACCTCTGGCACCTGGACCCTCCCGCTGGGATCCCCACCTCCCGAGAAGGGAAGCCCCCTGCGCCAGGCGCTGTGAGGTCCTTTCCCAACCTGCTGGAGGACCCCCCTAAAGCACAGGTCTTGGGGGAAAAGGCCAAGGCTTGTCTCAAAGGCTGATTTTCTGGAGATGGCAGCTTCTCTGCTTGGCACCTAGGCCTTGCTTTCACCCCCTCTATTCAGAGTGAAGATGAAGATCAAACCACCTTTAGCCCCAAAGGTTTTGTCCATCCTGAGCTAGGGGTGAAAGCACACCTCCCCGCACTGCCAAGACTTCTACCCCCTGGAAGACTGGTCCGCCTTTCTGTCCTCCTTTTGGCCGCACTCAAGTGGCTGCCTATTCTGTAAAAGCCAAACTGGCAGCCAGCTAAAGTGACTCTACTGGGATTTGAACCCACAGCCTTTGAATAACTCTCCCAAATACTACTATGCATTACTCCTTAGAAGTCCAACACGCTTTCCATTGTGCCACAGAGCCCTTTGATAAGTGGAGTACTCATCTCCGCTCTCTCTACTTTGCAACACTGCAATTTCTGTGGTAAAAGCAGGGGAAGATATAAGGAAAACACTGTGTTGGCTGGGAATTAAACCCAGACCAACTATTTAGAAGTCAGCCATCCTAACTGTTGAGTCTGAACTTTTGATGAGCTTAAACTTAACCCAGACTTGATGTCTCTGTCTGAACTTTTAATCAAAGCTCTGACCTGCGAACTACTCATGACACCCCCCCTCCCCTTAAGTAGCCATCTCCCCTTATCTCTTTTTGAATTTACATTTTAACCTGTTTTATCCTGTAGAATCTTGATTGATTATACATGACCATTATGATCTGTTAATCACTTTGTTTACTTCTGTGTATAAATATTGATGCTCACCCCTAATAAACTTGCCACACTTACTCTGAAGCTTTTCAAGCTAAGGATAGTGTGAGCCCGTTGATCAACGAATTGGTGTCTGGTCTCTGACAGATTGTGAGCCCCATACCAACTCCGCACGAACTCGGGTGCTGGAGAGGTGAGTGAGGACTTGCTTTTTTACCTAACAATTTGGGGGCTCGTCCGGGATTTCCTTCTGGTGCGGTGCCTCTGTCCAGTGGTCAGACCACTCATATACGAATTGGCAGGCGCCACGGGAGATTTCTCCCAGCCAATTCAATATTGAGGGGTCGTGTACTGGACAGCAGGGTAAACGCCAGTTGGAGGGCTCCTGTCAGACACCATGGGTCAAGGGACTAGCGTGCCTCTTGAGAGTCCGTTGGGGATTGTAAATAAGTTATGGAATGAAGGGAAACTCCCAGTACAGACAGGAATGTCTAGGAGGAAGTTGTACACACTGTGTGTAAGGAATTGGACTGGGTATACCGCGGTATTGGCCAACCCGGAGATGAGGTGGCCTTCGTATGGCTCTTTCGAACAGGCTGCCTTAAGAGGAGTAAGGAGCCAGATTGAAAAAGACCATCCGGGACAGTTATGTTACTGGTTTTGTTGGGACACAGCAGCAGAGCTGTGGAAATCTTTAAAAATTATGGCAGTCAGGTATTCTCCCGAGAGTGAACCCCCTCCATGTTATTTCGATGAAGGGTGTAAACCACGGCGTGTTTTGACTCGTCAGTTGGTCCCCACTGCACCTGCCCCTATTCCTCCGTAGGGGGACTCTCTCCAGGGCGCAGAGGGGAATCTGCAGGACTCCAGATCGGAATCTCTGCAGAGGGATAAGGGGGAAATGGAAGGGCACACCTCGGGAGGAGTAATTACTAGGCAAAAGATCAAGCAGATGCAGCCGGTTGCATACCCCTCCCCTGGGGACGCCCAGAGGGTCCAGTCGCATCCGCAGATACTTACACCAGGGACGAATACACCCCTGCACCACCAGCTCAGCCCGTTCCCCAGGCCTGGATCAACTACGGGCAACAGCAGCAGCTGCAGCAAACTCAGCCTCCTCAATGACGGTACCCCGGGGGCGAAGGCAAACAATGTGATGGTCTTATTTCCTTAATATCTTTAGCCGGCTCCTTCCTCACTTTCTCCCCTCCCAGCAAAGAGCCTCGTCTAACCCTTTCAGTCCAGGGACTGCCTGTCTCCTTCCTCATTGATACTGGAGCTACTTTCTCTCTTTTAAATCATGCTCCCTCTCCCTGGCTATCCTCTGAGGTTAAAACTGCAACTGGGGTGGAGGGCAACCCACAGTCTCTGGGACTCACTTTGCCTCTAAATGTTATTTATGCTGATAAATGTTTTTCTCACCGTTTTCTTTTTCCCCCAGCTTGTCCGATCCCTTTGATGGGCCGGGATTTACTCTGTAAGCTTGAGGCTACTTTAACCTGCACTCCTGAAGGGGTAGGATTATTGATGACAGTGTTAGGAGATTCGGCCCCAACTCAGGGTAATTGGGAAACCCCCCCCTCTCTCTCCCCTGACCTCACTGACTTGCCTTTAACCCTCTGGGGAATTTCTGACACTGATGTTGGCCTGCTCCTTTCAGCAGAGCCAGTAAGGATTCAAGTGAAGCCCTCCTTAACCCCCCCCATCAGTCCCTCAATGCCCCCTGTCGTTGGAAGCCCGGGAGGGCATCCGCCCCATTATTGAGGGATTCATTGCACAAAAGCTAGTCCGCCCTCAGCGCACTCCTTGTAACACCCCTATACTGCCTGTCAAAAAGCCTCCTAAAAAGGACGGAGACCCTATTCGTTGGCGCTTTGTACAGGATCTACGGGTTGTTAATCAGTATGTGGTCCCTCTTCATGCAGTAGTTCCTGATCCAGCTACTATCATCAGCCAAATCCCCTGGGATGCTGAGTGGTTCACTGTTATTGACTTAAAATCAGCCTTTTTCAGCATTCCTGTGCACCCAGACTCTCAGTATCTCTTTGGTTTCACCTGGGAGGGACAAAGTTATGTCTGGCAACGACTTCCTCAAGGCTACAGAGACAGCCCCACGATTTTCAGCCAATGCCTCCGCCACAACTTGGAAGGCTTCACCAGTCCGCAGGGATCCACGTTAGTCCTATACGTAGATGACATCCTATTAGGTAATCGCGAAGAAGCTGCCCTCCGCATCGATGGTAAGGCACTTTTATTATACCTACACACCAGAGGCCACAAGGTAGACCCTAACAAGATTCAGTGGGTCTCACAGAAGGTCCGATATCTGGGCTTCCTGTTAACCCCAGAGGGAAGACAAATGGACCCAGTCCGCATAAAGACTATCCAAAACTGCCCTTTGCCAAACACCAAGAAACAACTTCGAGGTTTCTTAGGATTAATTGGCTTCTGTCGCCCCTGGTTACCGTCCTGCGGGGAGTTAAGCAAACCGCTCCACCGACTCACTGCTAACCTTGCTCCTGACCCTTTGCAGTGGTCCCCGGACACAATCCAAGCCTTTCAGTTACTCAAGGACAGTGTGGCCTCCTCCATGTCTCTCCGCCCCCCCCAATTACAGCAAACCCTTTCACCTTTTTGTCCACGAGAGGGGCGGAATTGCTAGTGGCGTCCTTACCCAGCTGAGCGGGCCCCACCTTTTCCCGCTTGCTTTTTACTCTCAACAGATCGACCCTGTCGCTCAGGGAACCCCATCCTGCACCCGGACTCTGGCAGCAGCTGCCCTGCTGATCACAAAGGCAAAGAGCCTGACCCTGGGTCATTTTACCACGGTTTGGACCTCTCATGCCTTGTCAGCCCTTCTGCGTAGGGGCACAACCCAAGTCTTTTCGGCCCATCGTCAGCAACAGCTAGAGGCCGAACTCTTAGAAGACACTAACCTAATTTTTGAAAGGTGTGGGCCCCTTAATCCAGCTACCTTGCTTCCTGACCTGCCAGTCCTCCAGGATCAGCACGACTGTGTGGAAGTAGTTTATAGCATCTTACAGATAAGGGACAACCTGTTTGACGTGCCACTGGACAACCCTGATTGCATCCTCTTCTCGGACGGAAGCTCCTTCTATGTTGATGGCAAGCGTTTCACCGGTTATGCAGTCACCTCTGAATGGGACATTCAAGAGGCCGCCTCACTGCCAGGCAACTGGGGAGCCCAAGCCGCCGAACTCTATGCCCTGGCCCGAGCTTGCCAGTTGGCCGCTGGTAAGACCGTTACCATTTTTACTGATAGCAAGTATGCTTTTGGAGTTGTGCATTGTCACATCCACCTCTGAAAGTTTCGAGGTTTCCAGACAGCTGCCGGTAAACCCATTCAGCACCTCCCCCTCATCCACAAGCTTTTGGACGCCCTCCAAGAACCCTCGGTCCTGGCTGTAATTCACTGCCGGGCCCATACTAAAGATGATAGCCCCGTCACCCGTGGGAATGCCCTGGCTGACGCCTCCGCCAAGACGGCTGCCATCTTACCCTTAGCCATGCCCACGTTGGCTATTGCAGCCTCCTCCTTTACTCCACCGCACCCTGTACCAGTACCCGCTGCTGAACTACAGTCGTGGGAGAGCCTCGGAGCCACTCTGGTCAAAGGGACCTGGCTTATGCCGGATGGCCAAGCCTGCCTCCCTCGCTCCACATACCCCGTGGCAGTTCGCTGGCACCATGATAAGGGGGGTCACTACGGCACGCACGCCCTTGTGGACACAATCGCTCGCTTTTGGTATGCTCCAGGCATTCAACCCTACTGCCTGTCAATAGTGAAAGCATGCAGCACATGTCAGTGTAATGGACCTGCTCCGCCTCTTAAAAAAATTAAGGGTGGAAGACCTCCGCCTGCTGCTCCATTTCAACATCTTCAAATTGACTTTGCAGATATGCCAAAGGCTTTTGGGAAAAAGCACCTCCTTGTTTTGGTTTGCCCTCTGACTTCCTGGGTCGAAGCTTTTCCTACTGCTAATTGTACTGCTGCCACAGTGGCGAAGATTCTCCTTAGAGACATTGTACCCCGTTTTGGCATCCCTCTCGTGCTTGACTCAGATCGCGGACCTCACTTTACTGGTCATGTCCTTGGCCGTTTAGAACAAGGACTGGGCATTTCACACTCCTTTCATACACCCTACCACCCTCAGTCTAGCGGGAAAGTTGAGCGTATGAATAGGGAGCTTAAGTTTACATTGGCTAAATACTGTCAGGAAACAGGATTAAAGTGGCCTCAGGTACTTCCCTTGGTCCTGTTTCACCTTCGTACTCGCCCAACCCGTGTATTGGGATTATCCCCCTTTGAACTGCTCTATGGACACCCCCCTTTCAAAGGCGGGGCGCTACCACGTGCTGATGTTTCACTATTGGGAGGGGATTATATGACCGCGTGCCAGTTTCTCTCCCTACAGGCTCGCCTCAGTACCCTTTGGAAAGCCTCGCAGTTTTCCCAGACCGTGCCGCTGGAAGAACAGATCCACCCGTTCCAACCAGGGGACTTCGTCTGGGCCAAAAAGTTCGTTCGTGGCGACACCCTCCAGCCGAGGTTTACTGGACCCCACCAGGTTCTTTTAACAACCCAGACTGCAGTGTTCCTGGAAGGACGCAAATCCTGGATCCACCACTCCCACGTCAAGCCAGCCGTAGTGGACCACAGTGACGGACCAGCAGCTCTTGCCACCACTGAGGACACTGCCTCCGACCAGTGGACCAGCTTACCTCTTTCAGACATCAGACTTAAGTTGACTCGGAAAAAATGAGAGGACCTTTTATTCTGACAACTGTATGTTTTTTATTATGCCTTTTTAGTTTATTTTCTGCTTATGAAGATAATGCTTTTATTAGATATTCCCACGAGGTTAAAACTCGTATTTTAGGAAATAGAAGTAATTGCTGGGTATGTACTCAATTTCCAGTAAATGCAGAACAGGGACTCCCCTTCGCACCCATTCCCCTGACCACTGCTAATATGACTTGGATGCCACCGGCTAGAGTAAAAGATCCAGTCCAACACAATCTTACATGGGACAAAACAGGAGTGCCAATTAACAGATATCTCAGGGTAACCAATCAGACAGGATCACTGTGTTTTGTTAAAGAAAAGGGGTCAACTTTTGTGGGAACAAGTAAATGCAACATGTATTTAATGGCACCGCCTTTAGTAAAAATCTTGGCTTCAAGCCTTGCGCATCCCACTTATCCCATATGTGGATCCCTCACCCCGATCCAACTTTTTCATGGGTGGGCAGGCCTTCAGAGCCAGCTTTTAAGAAGCCCTGCTCAGATCACGAGGGTGTCCAACTAATTGCTAAGGGACATACGATTGCCTTCTACAACTGCTCAAGCAGTACTACACTGCCCTTTGAAAACACCACTACCAAATTGTGCCTCTGCAGTTCGCACAACGACCCCTCTGCGTTACCAGGGGAACAGTGGTCCAACGGGTGGTGGGTTACCTCCTACTTTGAGAAATGGAATACCCGAAACTCATTGTATGGAACATACTGGGTGTGCGGGCCCAAAGCTTATTACTTTCTCTCCCCTGATTGGGCAGGGTCATGTTATTTAGAGTGGCTAACACCGCCTTCTCGCATCTCCCTCACTCCCCCTCATTTTCCCCACGTTCGTAACATCCGTGAAACCTTCAGAGATATTAATATCCGTGATGGTTTGTCGTGGCAGCGGTGGGCTGGTCTCATTAGCTTGAGGGGTGGTGTCATCCGTCTACAGGGACTACTAGAATCTTTAACCAATGAAACTGCGACCCTATTTGAGAATCAGGCTGGGGAAATGTCCCAGCTGCGCCAGTTAGCTTTGCAAAACCGAATGGCTTTAGACATAATGTTAGCAGCCCAGGGAGGAACTTGCGCCCTCATAAATGAAGAATGCTGTGTTTTTGTAAATGACACCTACTCTGACACTTTTCAACGTACCAAACATCTAAGGGAAATGGCTAAGAACTACTCCTCTGGCCAGCCACCTTATGATTGGTGAGGAGCCTTATGGAATTGGCTGCCTGGATTTGGGTGGGTTAAAAAAAAAACTCTTGGTGGGTATTGTTGGGGCCATAGTAATCCTTACAATACTGTGTTGCTGTATTCAGTGTGTCCTCTCCCTCATAGACTCATGTGGGTCAGTTTATTCTTTTCCTACTTCAGCCAAGGGCCTTACTCTCTTCGAGTTGGCCCAGGCTGAAATTGCCAAGCGGCCCTTGGCTCCTTAAAATGGGGTGTAGCTTTTGGTAAATAGTTATCCCAAAGCTACAAATGGAGGAATGTTGAGTCTGAACTTTTGATGAGCTTAAACTTAACCCAGACTTGATGTCTCTGTCTGAACTTTTAATCAAAGCTCTGACCTGCGAACTACTCATGACACCCCCCCTCCCCTTAAGTAGCCATCTCCCCTTATCTCTTTTTGAATTTACATTTTAACCTGTTTTATCCTGTAGAATCTTGATTGATTATACATGACCATTATGATCTGTTAATCACTTTGTTTACTTCTGTGTATAAATATTGATGCTCACCCCTAATAAACTTGCCACACTTACTCTGAAGCTTTTCAAGCTAAGGATAGTGTGAGCCCGTTGATCAACGAATTGGTGTCTGGTCTCTGACAGATTGTGAGCCCCATACCAACTCCGCACGAACTCGGGTGCTGGAGAGGTGAGTGAGGACTTGCTTTTTTACCTAACATAACCACTACACCACGAATGCTGCCTTGCTAATAGCCCTTAAGACCCGTGACTATGCATTACCTAGAACCTGTCTTCAGCCAGACTGCAGCCAAAGTGACACTGGTGGGGTTCAATCATCTACACTGCTGTTTTTTTCATTTCCCTCCTGAGGCCGGGGGCAAGCCCTCCCCTCCCCCCGAGGGGCTCTGATGGCTGGCGCCAAAAGTCTGGCACAGACCAGCTGCCGCCCGCTCCAGGAACAGTCTCAGGTGGGGACATTCACTGGGTGCTACACCACCCACATCCTACCCAGGTGTCTTACGGCCAGCTCAGGGTGGACAGAAATCTTCCGTGGAGCCAAAGGGCTAAAGGTGGTTTAATCTTCATCTTCACTCTCACTAGCAGAGACTAGGTGCCAAGCAGAGCAGCTCCCTGGCTGCCATCTCTGGAAAATCAGCCTTTGAGACAAGACTTTGCCTTTTCCCCCAAGACCTGCGCTCCAGGGAGGAGCCCTCCAACAAGTTGGGGAAGGGCCCTGCAGCGCCTGGCGCAGGAGGCTTCCCTGCTCAGGATGTGGGGAGAGTGATCCCAGGGAGAGAATTAAGGTGCCAGAGGCAGGCATGGCCACTCTGAGGGGAGAAGGGCGAGCCTGCCAGGACGAGTGTCTGGCCACTTCCTCTCTGGGGTCCTGGGAGGAGCAGATGGATGAATGGGCCTGCCACCCTACTCAGCTGCCTCCCCTACTCGTGGGAGCACCGGCCTGAGCTGCTGGGGCCACCAGCTCAGCCCTTTGGACACACAAGCTTGACCTGCGACCGCAATTCTTTCCGGCCCAGGTTTCTTCCTCAAATGGAGCCCCAGAGGGCCCGTTCTCCCCGGCAGGAGAACCCACACAAGAAGGCTAAATACTATGGCTGCAGCACAAGGTGGGGAGGCTTAAGAGTCGACACCTAAGTTAGTGGAGAGGCTTAAAAACATTTGTCTCTTCTGTGTGAGGCCAGGGATTGCTGGATCCCATCTGCCCACCGCTCAGTGGCAGTGCCCCAACCCTGGTATGGCCAGAAGGGGGCACCCAGATGGGCCGGAAAGGAGCAGCCGCAGAAGGCTTGTACCAGGCCTCAGTTATTGGAAGAGGCTTTTGTTTCTTTTTCTCCTTCCCATTTTTTCCTGAATTCTCTAGGAGGTTAAACACATCTCCCTGCACAGCGGAGACGCAGGAAGAGGCTTCTAGCTACTGGTAGCCAGGTGTGCCTTTCGGCCCTAGTCTTGGCCCCATTTGGCCACACTCAAGTGGCTGACTATTGCTAGGGCCCTACCAAAATCACAGCTGAAAAACTGTGAAATCTGGTCTCCCCCTGTGAAATCTGGTCTTTTGTGTGCTTTTGCCCTATACTATACAGATTTCACGGGGGAGACCAGCGTTTCTCAAATTGGGGGTCCTGACCCAAAAGGAAGTTGCAGGGGGGTTGCAAGGTTATTTTAGGGGGCCGCGGTATTGCCATCCTTAATTCTGCACTGAGTTCAGAGCTGGGCGGCCAAAGGGTGGCAGCTGCAGACTGAGGGCCCAGCTCTGAAGGCAGCAGCACAGATGTAAGGGTGGCAATACCATATCATGCCAAGCACTGCTGCCGGCGGTGGCTCTGCCTTCAGAGCTGGGCTCCTGGCCAGCAGCCACCACTCTCCAGCTGCCCAGCTCTGAAGGCAGTGCCAGTTACAACACCCTGACATTTCAGATTTAAATAGCTGAAATCATGACATTTACGATTTTAAAAATCCTATGACTGTGAAATTGACCAAGATGGACCACGAATTTGGTAGAGTCCTACCTATTGCATAGCCACAATGGCAGCCAGGAGCAGCAAAGTGATTCTGGGGGGATTTGAGCCCACAACCTTTGAATAACCGTCTTAATGCATAGAGGCCAGGCACTACTCCTTGGAAGTCCAACACGCTATCCATTGGGCCACAGAGCCCTCTACAAGGTAAAGGAGTTCCTCTCCTCTCTCTATTTGGCAACATTGCTTTGCTGTGGGAAAAGCAGGGAAGAGCTGAGGAAAACACCACACTCGTTTGGCATTGAACCCAGACAGACTGCCTAGAAAACAGCCAGTCTAACTGCTACACCACCAGTGCTACTCTGGCCTTGGCTACACTCGCGGCAGCGCTGTGAAGCGCGAGTGTAGTCGCGCCGCCAGCGCTGCGAGAGCTCTCTCGCAGCGCTGCAAGTACTCCACCTCTCCGAGGGGAATAGCTTGCAGCGCTGTGAGGGAGCGTGCAGTGCTGCAGGCTCTGATTACACTGGCGCTTTACAGCGCTGCACTCGCTGCGCTCAGGGGGGGGTGATTTTTCACACCCCGGAGCGCAGCAAGTGCAGCGCTGTGAATTGCCAGTGTAGCCAAGGTCTTTGATAGTTGTTCTCAGGCCACATCGGCATTGAGAAACTGTATGGAGGGCCGGGTAGGGAAGGCTGCGCCTCCCCAAACAGCCTGGCTCCCGCCCCCTATCCACCCCCTCCCACTTCCCGCCCTTTGACTGCCCCTCTCAGAACCCCCAACCCATCCAATTCCCCCTGCTCCTTGTCCCCTGACCGCTCCCTCCCGGGACCCCTGCCCCAACCACCCCCTGGGACCCTCCCCCGCTCCCTATCCCCTGACTGCCCCGACCCCTAACCACACCCCCACTCCCCGACAGGCCCCCCTGGGACTCCCATGCCTATCCAACGCCCCCTGTTCCCCATCCCCTGACTGCCCCCACCCCAGAACCTCCGCCCCATCCAACTGCCCCCTGCTCCCTGCACCCCGGGACCCCTGCCCCTTACCCAATCCCCTTCCCCTTCCCCCTTACCATGCTGCTCAGAGCAGCAGGAGCTCGCAGCCCCCCTGCCGGTCAGAGCCAGCCACGCCACTGGCGCTGCCTGGCAGGAGCGGTGAGCCAGACCACGGGCAGCGCGGCACACAGACTGCAGGGGAGGGGGACAGCAGGGGAGGGGCCGGGAGTTCAGGGGTCGGACAGGCCGGATGTGGCCCGCGGGCCGTAGTTTGCCCACCTCTGACCTAGAACCTGTCTTCAGCCAGAGTGCAGCCAAAGTGACACTGTCAGGGTTCAGTCACTATACCACTGGCTTTTTCACTTCTCTCCAAGTGTCCAGCGCGGGCCAGCGGCTGCCCACTCTGAGGACAATCTCAGATGGGGACTTTCACTGGGGCGCTATGCCAGCCAAAATATAGAAAATAACTATCATCAAAACAAAACTATTTTAAATGACAACACAAGACACCCAGGCCTTACCTTGTACTGCTGGGCGGCCTCCTCTACTGGGAAAACAGTGTGAGCTCTGTGAACTTGCGACTCTCTGCAGATCACACAAATCAGTTGGTGATCCGTGTCACAGAAGAGTTTCAGGGCCTCCCGGTGTAGCTCACACCCTTGCTCCCCTCCTGCGGTTATTTTGACCTGGAAACTCAGCTGCCTGGCTATTTCCACAACTTTCCCCAGCTCCCTGTTGGGCCTGAAAAGCTTCTGCTGGGCGGTTTCTCTGCACTGCGGGCAGGAGAAGTTTGTATCTGTCTCCCCCCAGCACTGACTGATGCAGGCTCGGCAGTAGTTGTGCCCACAGTGGATAGACACCGGCTCTTTGAAATACTCCAGGCAGATGGAACAAGAGAGTTCATCCTGGAGACTTAGTACAGAGCTGTCTGCGGCCATGGCTGCGTGACAGGGTTAGTTTCATTTCCCTGTGTTCTGCCTCTGTTCAACCAATGGGGCGTTCCCCTTAGATCTGGCTGATTTGCTGCTGTTCCTATGAGCTGTGGCTGAGAGTTTCAGTCTGGGGAGGGCTCTAGTCTGGGGAGAAATGTGACTCTTTCTGTGTGCAGGGAGCTATGTCAAATGCCCAGCGGTGATGCTCAGGGAAACAAATCAATCTCTGTCTGGTGTTTTAGCGGGGTAGAGTGGAGGAGTTTCGTAGGAACATAAGAACGGCAATACTGGGTCAGACCAGAGGTCCATCTAGCCCAGTATCCTGTCTTCCGACAGTGGCCAATGCCAGGTGCCCCAGAGGGAATGAACAGAACAGGCAATCATCAAGTGATCCACCCCCTGTCGCCCATTCCCAGCTTCTGGCAAACAGAGGCTAGGGACCCCATCCCATCCGTGCCCATTCTGGCTAATAGCCATTGATGGACCTGTCCTCCATGAACTTATCTAGTTCTTTTTTGAACCCTGTTATAATCTTGGCCTGCACAACATCCTCGGGCAAAGAGTTCCACAGGTTGACTGTGCGTTGTGTGAAGAAATACTTCTTTTTGTTTGTTTTAAATCTGTAGCCTACTAATTTCATTTGTCAGAGGGGTAGCCATGTTAGTCTGAATCTGTAAAAAGCAACAGAGGGTCCTGTGGCACCTTTGAGACTAACAGAAATACTGGGAGCATAAGCTTTCGTGGGTAAGAACCTCACTTCTTCAGATGCAAGTAATGGAAATCTCCAGAGGCAGGTATATATCAGTGTGGAGATAACGAAGTTAGTTCAATCAGGGAGGGTGAGGTGCTCTGCTAGCAGTTGAGGTGTGAACACCAAGGGAGGAGAAACTGTTTCTGTAGTTGGATAGCCATTCACAGTCTTTGTTTAATCCTGATCTGATGGTGTCAAATTTGTAAATGAACTGGAGCTCAGCAGTTTCTCTTTGGAGTCTGGTCCTGAAGTTTTTTTGCTGTAAGATGGCTACCTTTACATCTGCTATTGTGTGGCCAGGGAGGTTGAAGTGTTCTCCTACAGGTTTTTGTATATTGCCATTCCTGATATCTGACTTGTGTCCATTTATACTCTTGCATAGTGACTGTCCAGTTTGGCCAATGTACATAGCAGAGGGGCATTGCTGGCATATATAACATTGGTGGATGTGCAGGTGAATGAGCCGGTGATGTTGTAGCTGATCTGGTTAGGTCCAGTGATGGTGTTGCTGGTGTAGATATGTGGGCAGAGTTGGCATCGAGGTTTGTTGCATGGGTTGGTTCCTGAGTTAGAGTTGTTATGGTGCGGTGCGTGGTTGCTGGTGAGAATATGCTTAAGGTTGGCAGGTTGTCTGTGGGCGAGGACTGGCCTGCCTCCCAAGGTCTGTGAAAGTGAGGGATCATTGTCCAGAATGGGTTGTAGATCACTGATGATGCGTTGGAGAGGTTTAAGCTGAGGACTGTAGGTGATGGCCAGTGGAGTTCTGTTGGTTTCTCTTCTGGGCCTGTCTTGTAGCAGGAGGCTTCTGGGTACACGTCTGGCTCTGTTGATTTGTTTCTTTATTTCCTTGTGTGGGTATCGTAGTTTTGAGAATGCTTGGTGAAGATCTTGTAGGTGTTGGTCTCTGTCTGAGGGGTTGGAGCAGATGCGATTGTACCTCAGTGCTTGGCTGTAGACGATGGATCGTGTGGTGTGACCGGGGTGGAAGCTGGAGGCATGAAGGTAGGCGTAGCGGTCGGTGGGTTTTCGGTATAGGGTGGTGTTAATGTGGCCATCGCTTATTTGTACGGTGGTGTCCAGGAAGTGGACCTCCCGTGTAGATTGGTCCAGGCTGAGGTTAATGGTGGGGTGGAAGCTGTTGAAAGCATGGTGGAATTTTTCCAGGGTCTCCTTCCCATGGGTCCAGATGATGAAGATGTCATCAATATAGCGTAGGTAGAGAAGGGGCATGAGTGGACGAGAGCTGAGGAAGCGTTGTTCCAGGTCAGCCATAAAAATGTTGGCATATTGTGGGGCCATGCGGGTGCCCATAGCGGTGCCACTGGTCTGGAGGTATATATTGTCACCAAATTTGAAATAATTGTGCGTGAGGATAAAGTCACATAGCTCAGCAATAAGTTGTGCTGTGTCATCATCAGGGATACTGTTCCTGACAGCTTGTATTCCATCTGTATGTGGGATCTACTCAGGACACTCCCTACACTAACACAGGAACAAATCAACATAGAATAACCCCGGTCGGGGTTCTAAGGGTATCTACTACCTAAGATCCACAAACCTGGAAATCCTGGACGCCCCATCATCTCGGGCATTGGCACTCTCACTGAAGGACTGTCTGGATATGTGGACTCCCTACTCAGACCCTACGCCACCAGCACTCCCAGCTATCTCCGTGACACCACAGATTTCCTGAGAAAACTACAATGCATTGGTGACCTCCCAGAAAACACCATCCTAGCCACCATGGATGTAGAGGCTCTCTACACAAACATCCCACATACAGATGGAATACAAGCTGTCAGGAACAGTATCCCTGATGATGACACAGCACAACTTATTGCTGAGCTCTGTGACTTTATCCTCACGCACAATTATTTCAAATTTGGTGACAATATATACCTCCAGACCAGTGGCACCGCTATGGGCACCCGCATGGCCCCACAATATGCCAACATTTTTATGGCTGACCTGGAATAACACTTCCTTATTTACTTTCTCCATACCAGTCATGATTTTATAGACCTCTATCATATCCCCTGCTTAGTCGTCTCTTTTCCAAGCTGAAAAGTCCCAGTCTCATTAATCTCTCCTCTTATGGAAGCTGTTCCCCCCTAATCATTTTTGTTGCCCTTCTCTAAACCTTATCCAATTCTAATATAACTTTTTTGAGATGGGGTGACCACATCTGCATGAAGTATCATAGAATACCAGGGTTGGAAGGGGCCCCAAGAGGTCATCTAGTCCAACCCCCTAATTCGAGATGTGGGTGTGCCATGGATTTATATAGAGGCAATATGATATTTTCTTATCTATCTCTTTCCTAATGATTCCCAACATTCCGATCCGGGTCAAAGTGCGGCTGAAGCTGGGGGTGAGCCCCATGCAGGAGCTAAGGCAACTCCTGCAACAACCCCCAAACAGGTGGGTGTGGCTGGAGCCTGGCCACAGCTGTGCCAGGCCCAGGGCAGTCACTGGCAGCTGGCGGGAGCCAAGCGCCGCCCCTGGAAGCAAGGTGGGAGTCGGAGCTGGGGTCCCCGCCAGGTCTAGCTCCAAGGAGAAGTGCACTGGATCTCAGTGCTGGGGAGATAATGGAGGAGTTGCTGTGCCAGTGGCTGATGGGCAGGAGGGGGCCACAGCCAGTTGCAGCAGCTGCAGAGGGACAGGCGCTGCCAGGTCCTCGCTTCCTGCTGCCAGACTGTGGATGTGGCTGCTCCAAACGGGGTTGCCAGTTCTCCAGGCTTTCCCAGGATCATCCCTCTTTTGAGGGCGCTGCCCTGGGCACTTTGTAAGGTGGCGCATTGTATGCTGCCAACAGTCCAGTGTTATGGATACCCCTTGGGGGGGGGGGGGGTTGGGTTGTATCTCAGAGGTGGGAACCCCAATTCTGCACTGCTGTGTCTCTCCCGCCTAAGAGTCATCTGGTGCATGATCTGTCCCTGTAGCGGGGTAGTTACCCCGCTCCTGCCCTGAAGGGCTTAAAACAGCCCTGGGGGAAGGTTGTGGCTGGGAGCTGCTAAGATGAGCTGATTGGGAAGCAGCTGCAGCTGGGCCACACCCCAATCAGGCCTCAGCTGGCTCTATATAAGAGGCTGTGAGGCAGAGGCTAAGTAGTCTCTCTCTGCCTTCAGAGAGAGAAGGGCCTGGCTGCAGTGAGCTAGAGACAGAGTACCTGAGTGGAGCAGGGCTGGGAAGCTCCAGCCTGGAAAACCCCAGGCTGCGGCCTAGTAGGAGGCCAAGGGGTACTGGGGGTTGCAGAGGGCAGCCCAGGGGTAGGCCAAGGCAGCAGGTCCAAACCCAACCTTGCCTGTGTTGAGTGGCCTATACTGCAGTCTGCCGCAGGGAGCGGGGGCTAGTTGGTGACTGGCAGTGGCTTTATTCTGAGGCAAGGTAGGGATAGTGAGTGAGTGAGTGGGTGGGTGGGGGGTTCCCTGGGGAGGGGAGACCCTAGTACTGAGGGGTGTTCTGCCAGGGCGCAGCACCCCAGATAAAAGGGCACTGGGGTCTAGGAGGGACATGGGGGGGCCAGAGGACAGGTGGATCACTGGCCTGCAGGTGGCATTCCAGGACACTTGTTGGTGTCACTAGGCATAACCCTAGGTAACTTGGGAGGGTAGAAGACCATGAGTGTCGATGAAGCCTTCCTGCACTAGGCCTAAATGAACCAAAGCTCCTCCATGTTTGAACTTTAATCGACCTAACAAGCCAGCAACAGAGAATGGAATGTGTAACAGTCAGTTATCAGTTGCAACACCGCTCAAACCAGTATAAAGCGGTAGTAATAAGGCCTGCATGCTTCTGGCTGAGAGGCAAGATAACAGATCAAAGGGAAAAGGACGAAATAACGGTTCAAAAAAGAGTTGCTAACGAGCTAGACTTATAGCCGCCAAGATGACTTAACTGCTTAAATGTAATTGTTACCTGCTTAATATAATTATTATAGAAGGAGGGAGGGGGAAGGGAAGAGCTTAGTTACAGTAAAGTATAAAAAGAGAAAAAATTGTTTATGTTGGTGTGCTTGATCTGAGATGTGCCAAGTCTCCTTGCACCGCTTTGAGATCTCAAATAAACTTTGATTGCTTCTCCACCCTGGTGTGCTCATTGGCGCGACGCACACCGGGCAACAAACCCCGCTGTTGCTTTCCTCAGGCACTCTGTGCCGGCAATGTGCCGGAAGAGCTAATTCCTGGAAGAGACCAGCAGGAGGCGCCGCAGGGGTGAGTCTGCTCCTCTACAGTCCCACATCTGGAGCAGGCCTGGGAGGGATGTGATTGTGGGGACAGCCCCTCTGAGAGAAACAATGCCTTCCCTGCTCCCCTCTGGTATTGTATATGGGAGTTTGGGGGTGGGGAAGGAGTGCAGTTACTGCTACCTTGAAAAGGATACACTTAGGCCCCAGATTATCCTAAGTATTTAGACACGTAACTCCTATGGGTTAGGTGCCTAAATACCTTTGGGGCTCTGGGCCTTACAACCCCTTGCCAGCAGCTCTCTAAGGCCCTGATCCTGCAGATGCTTGCCCACAGGGGATTAACTTTACTCCTGTGAGTAACTGAAGTCAGTGGGGACATCTCATGACAGCAGAGATCAGAGGGTCACTGAAGAGGATGTTGCCGCTGTTTAACCACACTGTGGAAGGATTGACTGTAACATGAACTGGCTACTTCGTTCCCAAGTGGCTCCCCCCCTGCCCCTGCTGTTCCCTGGAAGCTGGACGCTGGCATCTCACTCACACACAGGAGGCACAGCAAATTTCAAGACAATCTGAGGAAGCATGTAGACTTTATAGCACCTGGGCAAGGGCGGTGGCTGGGGGAGGCTGTGTCTCCCCAGACAGCCAGGTGTAATCCCTCTCATGCTCTATCCCCTGACCCCCACTTCGACTGTGCCTCTGGGCTCCAGGGGCTGGGGGCCACGCTGCCCTCCTTCCCGGGGCTGGGGACGGGGCCTGCAACGGCACTGTGCACTCTCCCTCCCGATGCTCTGGAACTGGGGAGGCTGTGGGCACTAGCCAGCCTGGGGCGGGGGCCAACGGCTGCGGTGCTGAGGCTCTGGGTGTGGAAGGGGGTGTGGAAGGGGTGTGGCCTTGTGTGGAAGGGGTGGGGCTGGGAGAGCTAGCCTCCCACAGCCAGCGGTTCACGCGCCGCCCATGCACTCAAGAGTATGTCAACACTGCAATTAGACACCTGAGGCTGGCCCGTGCCAGCCGACTTCAGTCCCGGGGCTTGGGCTAAGGAGCTTTTTAACTGCAGTGTAGATTTGCAGGCTCGGACTGGAGTCTGTAAAGGGGAGGGTCCCAGAACTCAGACTGCAGCTAGAGCCTGGAAATCTACACTGCAGTTAAAACACCACTGGAAAAAGGCAAATATAGTGCCCATCTTTAAGAAAGGGAAGAAGGAGAATCTGGGGAACTACAGTCTCACACCTCAGTCCCTTGAAAAATCATGGAGCAGGTCCACAAGGAATCCATTTTGAAGCACTTGGAAGAGAGAGAGGTGATCAGGAACAGTCAACATGGATTCACCAAGGGCAAGTCATGCCTGACCAACCTGATTGCCTTCTATGACAAGATAACTGGCTCTGTGGATATGGGGAAAGAAGTGGACGTGATATATCTTGACTTTAGGAAAACTTTTGAGACGGTCTCCCACAGTCTTCTTGCCAGCAAGTTAAAAAAGTATGGATTGGATGAATGGATTATAAGGTCCATATAAAGCTGGTTAGATCATTGGGCTCAACGGGTAATGATCAATGGCACGATGTCTAGCTGGTATCAAGCAGAGTGCCCCAAGGGTCTCTTCTGGGGCTGATTTTGTTCAACATCTTCATTAATTATCTGGATGAGGGGATGGATTGCACCCTCAGCAAGTTTGCAGATGACACTAAGATTGGGGGAGAAGTAGATAAGATGGAGGGTAGCAATAGGGTCCAGAGTGACCTAGATAAACTGGAGGATTGGGCTAAAAGAAATCTGATGAGGTTCAAAAAGGATAAGTGCAGAGTCCTGCACTTAGGAAGGAAGAATCCCATGCACTGCTACAGGCTGGGGACCGACTGGCTAAATGGCAGTTCTGCAGAAAAGGACCTGAGGATTACAATGGATAAGAAGCTGGATATGAGACAACAGTGTGCCCTTGTTGCCAAGAAGGCTAGCGGCATATTGGACTGCTTTAGTAGGAGCATTGCCAGCAGATCGAGGGAAGTGATTATTCGACACTGGTGAGGCCACATCTGGAGTATTGCGTCCAGTTTTGGGGAGCCCACTACAGAAAGGATGTGGACAAATTGGAGAGAGTCCAGTGGAGGGCAACGAATATAATTAGGGGGCTGGAGCACATGACTTATGAGGAGAGAACTGGGGTCATTTAGTCTGTAGAAGAGAAGAGTGAGGGGGAATTTGATAGCTGCTTTTGACTACCTGAAGGGGGGTTCCAAAGAGGATGGAGCTCGGCTGTTCTCAGTGGTGGCAGATGACAGAACAAGGATCAATGGTCTCAAGTTGCAGTGCGGGAGGTTTAGGTTGGATTTCACTAGGAGGGTGGTGAAGCACTGGAATGGGTTACCTAGTGAGATGGTGGAATCTCCATCATTAGAGGTTTTTAAGGCCTGGCTTGACAAAGCCCTGGCTGGGATGATTTAGTTCATGTTGGTCCTGCTTTGAGCAGGCGGTTGGACTAGACCTCCTGAGGTCTCTTCCAACCCTAGGGTTCTATGATTCTATGAACCCCTTAGCCCACTCCCGGGAACCCCAGTCAACTGTCATGGGCCAGCCAGGTGTGTAATTGCAGGGTAGACATACCCTTAGATGTCATCATCTGAGAATTTCCTCACTAAAAGAAAGAGAGAGAAGGTGGGGGAGGTAATATCTTTTATTGGACCAACTTCCCTAGGTGAAAGAGGCAAGCTTTAGAGCTCTTCTTCAGGGCTGGGAAAAGTACAGTAGAGCAGCGGTTCTCAAACTGTGGGTCGGGACCCCAAAGTGGTGGGGCTTAGGCAGGCTCAGGCTTTGGTGCCCCCCTCGGGGGTCCTGTAGTAAGTTTTGTCAGAAGGGGGTCGCAGTGCAACAAAGTTTTAGAACCCCTGCAGTAGAGTGTCATAGCCAAATGCAAGGTGGAACAGATTACTTAGCATAAGTAGTTCACACATATTGTAAGAGATAATTCAGGGTAAAGTGGCCCGTTAACACCTCTGCAGTCATGGGACAAAAAAAGAGGGGGCAGGCTAGTGGGTTACAGATTGTTGTAATAATCCATGAATCCAGTGTCTTCATTAAGGCCATGATTTTTAGTGTCTATCCTGGAATCTTAAATTCATAATTTTGCTAGACATTAAAAATCACAGTCTTGATAAAAACTGGATTCATGGATTATTACAACAAACTGTAACCCACTAACCTGCCCCCTCTTTTTTTGTCCCATGACTGCAGAGATGTTAACGGGCCACTTTACCTTGAATGGTCTCTTACAATAAGTGTTTATGCTAAACAAGCTGTTTCACCTTATATTTAACTGGGACACTCTGAATACCTTATTTACTTTTCCCAGCCCTGAAGAAGACCTCTGTGTATAGCTGGAAAGCTTGTCTCTCTCACCCACGGAAGTTGGGCCAATAAAAAATATCACCTCCCCCACCTTGTCTCCCCCATATCCTGGGACCAACATGGCTACCACAACACTGCAAACAACTAATTAAAAAAGTCATCTGTGAGCATTAAGCAAGACAAGAGATCCATTTAGAACTCTAAAAATACTTTAATATGATTATTTTGTGCATGATAAAAGTAGAGCAGAATCCATTGGCTGAAAACAAACAAATAAACAAACAGCCCCTTACTGTTAAATTCTGTACACATTGATTTAAATTCTTTAAACATGAATGTAATTGCTATTCTTCCTTCCCTCTCCGTTTCCCTTCTCCCCTTCACTGGCTGCCAACAGCTACAACTCTTTCAGAACCATAGAGTATTTTGACACAGAGGCTGGTCAATATCAGTTCCTTGTATCACCAGATCAGTTATTTCCCTCTGTTCTTTTGGCAGATCAGAAGTATGCATTAGCCTCTGGGATCATAAAGAAGAGGACGTCGGAACCTAGAAAAGCCCATTTAATAGTCCTCAGTGGGATATTTTACCCTATGTCTCAGGGTCGGAATCTGAGCTGGGATTTAAACCACAGGCCCAGAAGAAAGGGAAGATTTCCATAATCCATTGTTTGAAAAACCGAATCACTGTGAATGGCAGTGATTGTGTGAACCATACCAATGCAGCATCCATTGGGGTAAATAAACATGAACTTGTAATGTTCTATACATCACTCATCAAAGGGGGAGATTTGTCATTGGACGAGAGAAGCGATGACCTACGCTCAACGTGATGGCAGGAAAATTCAGTATCATCACTTTGCTTTGGTAAAACACTGTAAAGTTCTGCTTAATAGTCTTCAAATGTGGAGATAATTAATATTCCCCTTCCGCCAGGATCCTACAGACTGGGACATGAGAGGCTAAAGAAGTTCATTTACTCAGGTCCTATGAGATATTTTCCCCGGTGTCTCAGGGACACAGTCTGAGCTGGGAGTCCATCCCCAGCCAGAAGAAAGGGTGGATTCTCTCCCTGTTGAAAGGAGCCAGCGGGAACATGAAGATCAGGGCTTTCTTATCTGCATCAAAAAACAACACCCGCTCTTCTTCGTAGTTCAGAGAAACCCAGATCCTCCTGGGATTCCCAATCACAGAGGTGGGTCACTTTTGTGGAGGTGAGATCCTGGTACTGGCCCCCCACAGCTGTACAGCTCAGATCCCCTCATAGGGATTAAGGCAGATTTCTTTCTTCTTCCTCACCATCTCTCTAGTGACCCCCACAGCCTACCGGAGTCTGCCACCCTCTACCTCCACCTCCCAGTAATGTCTCCCTGAGGTGAAGGCCCTCGCAGCCCAGCACGCATTACCCAGCACTGAATCTCTCTGCACAGTTGGGCAGCCTCTGCCGTTTGTCTTCCCATCGTACAGTTTTCCGATTCTTAGGCCTTGGCTACACTCGCGGATTCACAGAGCTGGATCACGGAGCTAGTAGTTGAGGTTGAGAAGCCCTTTCTGTTTAATATCAGCTCTTCTAAGTGCTCTGAAATGCACATTACACAGATCTGTGAAACATAAGCTACTGGAAACTAGGAATTACACTTAAGGTACATGCCACCCACTTTGAGGGCTAGCCAGAATGTGCGGGGAGGAAGCTGGCTTGGAAGGGAGGGGCAGACCAGGTGCAACAGGACTGAGGCATGGTTGGGAACTGGGGGACCTGATTGCAGGGGGACGTGGGGGCCGGGGACCCAGCTCTCTATGCAGCTTGGGCAATGTAAGCAAGGAAACGAGGGGCCCTCTAGTAAGCTACTGCCTGTGATATGTGTACACAGCAACAGAGAGTGGGTACCGGAAAAGGAGGGTAAGCTGGAACTGATGGCAGTGAGGAAAGGGGGGGGAGGGGTGTATGTGGCAGGGGATGGTAGAGAAGCAGAGAGACACACCAGTCTTCTCTCATCTGCCTAAAGTTCCTGTAATCACATAGAATAAACCAGTCAAAGTTTTGGGACATAGGCCACGTCTGTGATCTCTCTCTCTGCCCCGCCAGCAGCTACACAACCCAGACATTTCTGAGCGTGACCATTATAAGCATTCCCACTGTAACACCATGTTCAGGAAGAGGGAGGGCTATTTAGAAATCACAGGGCATCCTTTACTTCTACTTCTACTACCACCTCAGCTGCAAACATACCGGCTAACTACAGCTGTCTGGGGGAAGACTCCTCCAAAAAATACCCCATTTCTCTTTATGTTCAAAGAACCAGGAAATTCACTGATTGCTGGAGTGCAGGCGGATCATTCCAGGTGGCTGCTGCCAACCCCAGGAGGGCAGAGTTAAGGTTGTGTGGGCATGTACCTTAACTCTATTTCCTGATTTTCAGAGGTTTAGGTTTTGCTGAAATCCACTTTCTGGAAGTGCACAAAATACCTCCAGGCAACCTTAACTCTGTGCCAATGGTGGGTTTTTATGTCAGTGACTGCCGACTTTAAGGCCCCTTCACACTGCCAGAGGGGTAAAGTTGAAAAGAGGCCTTAGTGCACATAAAGCTTGGGCCAGCTCCTTTGTTTCATGCAAGGGTTTCAAATGAACACTGTCACCAGCCCGTCACCTCCCGCGTTCATAGACGCATCTCCATTTCCCATCCTCAGTCCTTTCTCGGTGCCTATGAACTTCCTCAGAATCTCCTTCAGAATAATGTTTTGTCAAGAGCAAATACTGAGTCTCATTCTCAACTCAAGAGAAATCTCCATAGACTGCCGGACGGTCCCTTGTCCACATCTAGAGATAAACAGACTTTTCCTAATTAGCCAACATTTATTGTATCGTCATTACCCTTTACTGTAAATGTTATGCTAGTGAAAATTGCTGGACTGATCAGTTTGGAGATTAAATTCCCCTGTGTATCCCAGCCTGAGAGCAGGTACGGATCAAGCAACAGCGGTGTGAGCTGCCCCCATGATCCTCGCACAGACGGTATGTCTACACTGCAATGTAAGCCCAGGGTTCAAACTCCGGTGCAAATCCAACCCTCCACCCCTTCAGTCTACACACAAATTGTGTTAATCCAGGGCTCCCAGGACCCCACGGGGGTGGAGGGTACAAACCTGAGTCAAGCTGGGATCTAGGGTCCAAGCCCTATTTGCAGTGTAGACGCATCCCCACTGGACTCATGCTCTGGGAGATCACCAAAAGTATCCCACAGGCCAACTTTCTTTGTCCTCTGGACAGTCAAGTTTGGTGGACAGTCAAATTTTCCCACCTTGCACCATGACAAAGGGCTTAGAGCAGCCACATTTTGGGGGGTGCTAGGAAGTCTGGGAGATGGGTGTCTGGACTTGGGCCCACACAATGCAATGTAGATGCTGGAGCCCTAGGTTGGGTCCAGGGTTCAGCAATTCCTAACCTGGAGTTACAAAGGAGTGTAGATGTTCAAGCCTTAGGTTAACAAACCCAGGGTCTGCTGACTGGAGTTCTACTGACTCTGGGCTTATATTGCAATGTAGATATACCCAGAGAGAACAGCTCTAGGAATAGGAAGGGAGTTTAGTCCCAATGAGTAATTCACTTCTTGACCTCCATGACTTGATGGTCACAGCAACGGCGCTGAGCCACCACCAGCTTCGGGGGAGAGGGGGAGCGAGGGCAGAGAATGGGAGGGGCCGCAGCCTGGGTTAGGGAGGCTTAGCCTCCCCTGGCCTATTATACCCACCACTCATGCACATATTAGTCTGAAAAGGGAAGGATGTAGAGTGTTTCCTACTGTACCTTGTATTTCTGGGCAGCCTCCTCAACGAAACGTACCTTGTGAGATCCGTGCTCTGCCGATTGCCAGCACGCCACACACGACTTCCCCATCCTCTTCGCAGAACAGGTTGAGTTTCTCCTGGTGTCTCATGCACAGCTTCTCCTGTCCTTTCCTTTCCAGGCATTTGATGGTTTCGATGATATTCGCCAGCTCTCAGTTGGGCTGGAGAGTCCTTTTCTGGATCCAAGCTCGGCAGTTGGGGCAGCACAAAGGTTCGTAATCCCCCTTTCCGCCGGCTTTGCAGTAGTTAGTGATGCAGACTCGGCAGAAGTTGTGGCCACATTCTACATTCACCGGCTCTTCCATATAATCCAGGCAGATGGAGCATTTGGTTTCCTCTTGAATTTCCTGTGCAGGAATCACTGAGGTCATGTCTGCTTGGATCTCTGAGTTTGCCTTCTACTAGACACCAAAAATGATGGACTTAATAAAAACACTGATTTTATGGCTCATTACACCAATCTGTAACCCAATAATCTTCTTCTGTCCTGAGCTGGAGAGGGGTTAACTGCTCACTTCACCTTGAATGGTCTCTTGCAACATGTGTTAACTCCTTATCTGTTCCACCTTGTATTTAGCTACAAAACTCTGAGGTAGGGTGACTAGATGTCCCTATTTTATAGGGACAGTCCAGATTGTGGGATCTTTTCCTTATATAGGCTCCTATTACCCCCCACCCCGTCCCCATTTTTCACATTTGCTGTCTGGTCACCCTACTCTGAGGTTACATCTACACTACAACAAAAAACTTGCAGCACCAAGTCTCAGCTGATTCAGGGTTGCAGTGCTCAGGCTGTGTGGCTACTAAAGTGCAGACATTAAGGCTCAGGCTTGGGCTCTGAGACCCTCCTCTTTCCCAGGGGTTCTCAAAATCCAGGATCCGGGCCAAGCCTGGACATCTACACTGCAATTTCATAGCCCCACAGCCTGAGCCCCATAGTCAGCTGAGTGGGCCAGCCACGTGTCTTTTATTGCAGTGTACGCATATCTTGGGTAGCTTTTCCAGACCTGAAGAAGAGCCCTGTGTAAGCTCGAAGGCTTGTCTCTCCCGCCAACAGACGTTTGTCCAATAAGTGACATCACCTCAGCCACCGTGTGTAGCATAGATTCATCTGTCAGTAAGGATGCTTCCCGTGTATCTGTTATTCTTTGATACATTCGCATAATGGATTGAAGGAAACTGAATGAGCCAAAGGGAGGCAAGAAAAGGGAGAAAGGAAGTGAGAAAATACAGGGATATAGACCTAATTTGTGGAATTGATCAGCTTTTAGCTTGACCCTCTATTGTCTTCCACCCCAGGGGTTCAAAAGTTCTGGATCCCATGTTGCTGATTGAAACAAAGAATAATACAGAAGTCAACTATCCATCAACAGCCAGTCACTTTCCTGCTTGGGCCCCAGTTATCAGGTAGTTTTGCATGGTTACTGCCCATAGTTCTTCCATTAGCTCTGTGCAAATAAGTGTTAAATATCTAAAATAAATATCATTTTAAAAGCAGGGCATTTGTGGCCAGCTGCGGCTGAGAAACTCCTTGGCCAACTGACCCCCCCACACACACACACATTTGCACCAAAAACTCTTATTTCAGCCTGTGGTGAGATGTAGCAATTTTCAAGACAATCAGACAGCGCATGTGGAATTTAAAAAGCTGAAAATTCTGCTTTCACCAGAAAGCACATTGGTAATCATGGTGCAGTGCCCAACACTCACTCCTATGACATGGCAATATTTAATATTTCACTAAATAGCTAACAGTAAGATCCAAATTCTCAAACATACTGACATCTTAGAGGGTACCTCATTAATATAAAGGGAAGGGAATCAGCTCATAAAATAACCAGACTAAGGTGGTGAGGTCTAATAATAGCAACCCTCCCAGACCATGCTGCTGCTGGGGAGCTCCTGAGCCCATAAACTATGTTATAAGCCTTCCTGTCGTGTTTGTCAGTGCATAGGTGGGGGCTTTCCTGGAGAACATAACATAAGAACGGCCAGACTGGGTCAGACCAAAGGTCCATCTAGCCCAGTAGCCTGTCTTCCAACAGTGTCCAGTGCCAGGAGTCCCAGAGGGAATGAACAGAACAGGTAATCATCCAGTGATCCATCCCCTGTTGCTCATTACCAGCTTCTGGAAAACAAAGGGTAGGGACAACATCCCTGCCCATCCTAGCTAATAGTCATTGATGGCCCTGTCCTCCATGAACATATCTAGTTCTTTTTTGAACCCTGTTATAATCTTGGCCTTCACAACATCTTCTGGCAAGGAGTTCCACAGGTTGACTATGCGTTGTGTGAAGAAATACTTCCTTCTGTTTGTTTTAAACCTGCTGCCTATTAATTTCATTTTCCAATTCCATTATATCTTTTTTTGAGATGGGGCGACCACATCTGCACGCAGTACTCAAGATGTGGGCGTACCATGGATTTATATAGGGGCAATATGAAATTTTCTGTCTTATTAGCTATCCCTTTCTTAATGATTCCCAGTCAGTGCTGACAGCTGCTGCAGGCTGAAGCCGTGTAGCTAGCAACAGGGGAGTTGACAGGTGGAGGAGTTTGAAGGAGGTGCTGAGTGTATAAAGCTGCCTGTGATATTTGGGTGCCTAACTCCTATGTGATTTAGGCACCTAAGCACCTTGAGGATGCTGGAGCAGGAGCTCAGAGACAACCTGAGTGATTGCAGCAGGCTCCCAGCTAGTCCTGTGGTCACGATGGAGGAGATGGGAGAGCTTTAGAGGATGAAGGTATCTTGTGGGAGAGACCCCAGCCCCTCTCCTCTCTATCCCTGATGCAATTTGAGGGGAGAATCTCAACACATATTCCTCTCCCCTCCACATGCTCAGATTTAGGGCAAGGGAGACACATGCCCATAAAAGAGTAAGGCCCACAAGGTATTCAAGCACCTAACTCCCATTGAAACCAAAGGGAGTTAGGCACCTTTGAGGATCTGGGACTAACTCCTTTTTCCCCAGGGGTAGGAGCAAGTCATTTGGGGGCTGAAGGACCTAGTTTGGTTCCCTATTAATAATCATGATGTCTGTCCCGAGGCCTGTACACAGGGCCTTGACTATGCTCCATCGAGGCTTTGAGATTTGGATCTAGCAGGCTAAACAGAGCACAACATGGCAGGATACTTCCTAAACTACTACTTCTTCTTTCATACGGCTTGGGTAGGTAGCAACAACGACAAAGGTATATCTAAGTTTGATAGCCTGCACATTGCCGCAGCAGTGAACTGATGAATGTCCTTCAGGCCCCCAGGCAAAAGAACGAAGGGGACATTCAGCTATGACGTGCTCTATCGTTTGGGCCTGGTAACCAGTCGCATACAGGTGTTTGCCTCATTTTCCATCTAAAGAGGGTTTATCCACATCTCCCATTTCTAAACTGACAAAGGGGGACACTGTTTGTCTGGCTGCAGCTACCATTCCCTGTAACCCATCGTGAGGGCAAAGAACGTTTCAATGAAGAAAAAAGGCAAACAAACAAGAAGCAACTCTGTTTCTGATCACTTCTGAGTTTATTTCTGTATTTAATGCTACATGGCCCAGACAAGAGAGCCCTTTAGCATCCTCTAGAGACCCTGTTCTAAAAACTCTTTGGTCCCAGATTATGTGACTCATTTAAAAAAAAAAAAAAAGAGAGAGAGAATTTGCTAAAATAACCCTGCCTAATGTCCACCAAACCCTCTTTGTAGCTGCAGATTCTTAATTTCTAAAGGGCAGGAAATCCTGTAAAATACAAAACGGTGCTGTAAAGAAAGAGAAATGCTTCAAGTGGCAAGTCATTCATTGATGTTATTGTGTAGTATTGGAACTGTGTTAGCACGTGCCAGTACAAGTCTGGGCTCTGGGGCCCCTGGTGCTGTATTTCAAGACATCCCCTGCCCTGAAGAGTTCACAATCTGTGTAGATGACGAGAGAAAGCAGGCGGACACAAACAAAGTAGGACGGACTCAGGAATCAGCATGTTTAGCACAATAAGCAGCCACTGCACAGCCGCGGCCTGGCCCCTTGCCCCTAAAATAAACAGATTAATCTGTACAGTACAGAAACTTCAGCCCTATTCACAAAGTGACTGATACTCCAAAGCCTCCCGCTCCAAGGGGCTCTGCCCTCTCTGCTCCCCTCCAGTCAAACAGCTTCCCAGCCTGCCCAGCACCATTGACCATCCTTGTAACCCAAGGAGTGACTAGGGCAGCAGGGGACAGGCTAGTTCTTTAGCTGGAAGGTGAGGAACAGAATTCCAGCTCCTCCCTGGCTGGCCATCCCTAGCCACCAGGGCCCACACAGGCCTAGATCCCTCCGCAGCTCCCAGCTTCTCTCCAGGGACAGAGAAAGTGGCTCATTCTGGGCTCTCTCACTGGCAGAGTTTCTAGCAGGTGAAGGGGAGCAGAGCGGCTGGGGACTCAAGATCGTACCTGGGGGCACAGGGGCAGTGAAGAGCACGGCAGCTGGAAACTATTTACCTCTTTTCAGGAAGTCGGACAAGGAACAAACAACATTATCCCTTTTTGTGGGCTGGGGGGTGGCTGCCTGGGCCGAATGGGGCTGTGTTCCCCTTACAGGGTAGGTGGCACGGGCTGGATACTGGTGGATCGGCCTGCGGGGTTGACAAGTTGACAAGTGTGCCCTCGGTTTGATTTGTTGCATGACACTGAGCCAAGAGTTGCCTGAGACAGGGGTTGCGCGCTCTGCTGAGGCAGCAGCTAGGTTTAATTCAGTGCTGCTTACTCTTTCTGGAATGTGGAGAAACCCTGGGGGTGCAACGCGGACATGACTGTCACCTTTTTGAGGAAAATGATGGTTGGAGACGTGGCTTTGAAACCTCATTTCTGAAGGAGCCAGTCTGAGCCAGGACACCTTTCCCACCACCCAGAAGAAAGGGAGGACTCTCTCCCCAGTGAAAGAGGCCCTCAGATAGCAGAAGATGAGGGACTTGTGATCAGCATCGAAAAATGCCACCTGCCCCCCTTCATAGTCCAGAGAAACCCGGATCCTCTGGGGGACCCAGCTCAGAGACAGGGGGATTTCTTCAGGTGAGGTGAGTGCCCAGTACTCACCTCTGCGCAGAGCTATAGCGCAGATCCCTTCTTCAGGGCTATATTTGACCGGTCCCTTCCTCTTCACTGACTCTCTGGCTACCCCCACGGCCCAGCCTCCCCCTTCGCCCACCTCCAGCTCCCAGTAACATCTCCCCGAGGTGAATCCCTCACAGCCCAGCACGCAGAGAGAAGAATCAAATCTCTTGGGATTGTGGGGCAGATCCTGCCGGGCGTTTCCATATTTCACATGTTTCCAATCCTCAGACAGGACAAGTTTGGGATGAGCCGTGTCTGGATCCAGAGTCACATTCACTGGGGAGAGAGAGAGAGAATCAGAGCGTTAGGGGCAGAGCTCAGCCCTGGGGGAGGCTGGGACCATTTCTCACACTCCCCAGTAGCCCTGTCCTGGCTGGGGCCCTCCCTGATTTCCTGCCTGTCTCAGGTCCCAGGGAACTGCTCCTGCTGGGGGCTGAGCGGCCATTTCATGGCAGCTCCCTTCTGCCAGGCACTAGGAGGCACTGTAAGAACTGACTCTGCTTCTGCTCCTACCGGGGCTACTGCACCCCCATAGCTAGGACGGGAGTGGGGGCAAAGTTGAGTGAAAGAGGAAGCGTTTTCAGCTGTCCACTGGGGAAACCCTCTTGCTAGCCCAGAAGGAAGGGGAGAGGAGGGGGCAGCATGAGGAAATGGAAGTGACAATGGGTGGAAGGAGAGACCCACCGCCTATGGGGAAGGAAGACAGTGGGAACCCCATGGAAGGGCACGCAGCCCGTGGAACGGCGGGAAGTGTGGGAATATGGCATCAGAGTCCAGGAGGAAAAGACAAGAAAGCAATGGGACTGGAGGAGAGAGAATGATGGGAGTCATGCCCCAAGGAGACACTGGAGGATGATCAGGCCGGCCAGCCCCCGCCCCATCCCAAAAGAGGGTGGAGACATCACACCACTGACTCCCAGCCCATCTGTACATCACCCCTACTGTTTAGAGCCTCTCCATGGCCTCTCCACCCAGCTCCTTTCCTACAAGTCTCTGGAGGTGGGAAACTGCCATGAGGTGGAAAACTGGCTCTATTTGATCCCAGAATTTTCTTCTGCAAGTGAATCCAGATCCGCAAACCCGTCTCCTCTTTGGTTCTTCTCATTGTTACAATATCCCCAGGAAAACTTACCCTTTTCACCTACGTTTTCCATCTCCTTTGCCAAAAATTGACTCCCTTCCATCACCAGCCCAAATACCAGCGTGTCTAGAGAGAAGACAGGGGGAGAAGAGACGCGTTTTCATAGTGATGTGCTTTATTTCTGTGACACAAACACAGGGGAAGGGAGCTCAGATACCCAGAGAGAAACAAAGGAAGAGAGTGTGAATAATAAATTTCACTCTTATTGTTGTTGGTTCTCTATTGTATTTTCTCTTCCCTTGGCCCTTCCTGGGAATGTATAACCTATTCTTTTACTATTATTGAGTTGGGCTTGACATCAACACTGTTTATCCAGAACCCATGTCCTCCCACAGTGACATTTTGATTTGCTCTTCTTGATACCTTTGAATTCCCTCAGAATTTTCTCCAGATGGATCCTTTTCTGGGAGAAATCACTGATTCTCTTTTCCAGCTTGGAAGGACTCTCCACCACCGCCTGGGCCTTCCCTTTCTCACACCTAGAAAGAAACAGGCTTTGCTAAGGAATCGCAGTTTGCAGTGTAATTATTTCTTTTAGGCATGACTCCTTCGCATTCGTTATGTTCTGATCATCTTGGAAGTGAAAGCTGTGGAGTCGAGCAGCCTGCTGGATAACTTGCTCTACTTGGGGCAGGTAGGCCCAGATCCACAAAGTTACTTGGGGCAACAAAACCCCAGATTTTAGTGTCCACGTTCCGATTTTAGGTGCCACAATCCACCAGCCCCAGCTGCTGCCAAACCCCACAGGCACCTAAATTCGCTCAGCACCGACATTTTCGTAGGTGCCTATGTTCTTACTTCTCATCAGGTGCCCGGATGCCCAGGCCCCAGAGCGATCCACTAACTGGGGGAAGAGAGGCGTTCCTCTGCCTAAGCCTCCCATGGGGCCCAATTCGGTAATCGTGCTCAGACATCACCTCTGCTGGATCGGGTCCCTATTGGCTTAGGTGGCACGTGAGTCTTCCATTTGGGGAGGCTCACATGTGACCGCCGGAAGCTGTCTAGAAGTGGGGCGGGGGCCACTGATGGCTGGACCATGTCCCTGAGTCCCCGCCCCTATTTGGCCTCTTCACCCCGAGGTCCCGCCCTGGCTCTGCCATGGCCCCATCACTTTTTCCTGCCTTAGGCAAGCAACCCAGGGGGAGGGGGGGGGGAGGGAAGGGGCAGAGAGGAGCAAGCAGTGGGCAGGGAGAGGCCTCGGGGGAAGAGAGACACAGGGTGGTGGAAAGAGGCAGAGCGAGGGCAGGGCCATGGGGGAAGAGGCCGAGTGGGGGTGGGGTGGAGTGCAGGCAGGGCCACGGTCCAGGCACCAGTGGGGGACCCCTCCACACTTCTATGGAGCTTTGCTTCTGGTTCTCCAAAGGCAGTGGCTGGCCAGCGCGCCTCCGGATGCATGGCCGGCCTTTTGGGGGAGGCTCAGCCTTCCCTGGCCTCTTATACGCACCACCCATGCCTACTGGAGAACGTACACAAAATGGCTGTGGGGAGAAGAGACTCCTTCAGAACTTCTAGCCCAGTGATTACAGTAGTCACCAGGGATATTGGAAACCCCCAGTTCAAGAACTCCCTCCAACTGAGGGGGGGAAAGGGTTAGGCCCAGACTGTCAAACATATTTATGTGCCTATCTTCCACTGAAATTAATGGTAGTTAGGGGCCTAAATATCTTTGCGGTTCTGGGCCCCAGGAGTCTAAGTCTGGTGCTATTCAGGATCCTAAGGCACTTGGGCACTTTTGAAAACTGTATTGTCAATCTTTTGTTTTCAATTTTTTTTTCCAATTGGAAAAAAAAGCAAAATACTCTCGAAACCTAAGTAAATAAATGAAAATGGGTGAATTAAGGAAAATGAAACACTGCTTTTTGAAGCTTGTGGAATGACAATGACTTTGCCATGTTTGTATTTCTTTCCCCATGGTTTTTTTTTTAAATCATAAGAACATAAGAATAGCCATACAGGGTCAGACCAAAGGTCCATCTAGCCCAGTGTCCTGTCTTCTGACAGTGGCCAATGCCACGTGCTTCAGAGGGAATGAACAGAACAGGTAATCATCAAGTGATCCATCCCCTGTCTCCCAATCAACTCTACCCATCACGTTTTTAAGCAGGGAAGGTTAGTGGCTGGGAAGATGCATGTGCAAGCCCTTTCCAAGCATCGCGAAGGATCAGAGGGAGTGAGGAGCCAAGTACCTGCTCAAGATGCTTCTGATATCCTAGAAGGGGAGAGAGAGAGAGAAAAGGAGCTCAGTGTCAGAGTGACATGAATCAGAGCTAATAAATTATCTTGGTACCCATTTATTTTTTTATTTATCTCATAAGTAAACTAGAGCAACAGAGCCTAGACAAACCTACTCTAAGGTTCGTGCACAACTGGCTGAAAAACCGTACTCAGGGAGGAGTTATCAATGGTTCATAATCGAGCTGGAAGGGCATATCAAGTCGGGACCCACAGGGATCTCTCCTGGATCCAGTTCTATTCAATATCTTCATAAATTATTTGGACAATGGCAGAAAGAGTACACTTATAAAGTTTGTTGACGATATCAAGCTGGAAGGGGTTGCAAGTACTTTGGAGGACGGGATTAGAATTCAAAATGATCTGGACAAACTGAATTAAATAGGATGAAATTCAATAAGGACAAATGCAAAGTACTCTATTTAGGAAGGAACAATCTGTTGCACACATACAAAATTGGAAATGACTGCCCAGGAAGGAGTACTGCAGAAAGGGATCTGGGGGTCATAGTGGACCACAAGCTAAATATGAGTCAACGGTGTAACACTGTTGCAAAAAAAGCAAACATCATTCTGGGATGTATTAGCTGGAGTGTTGTAAGCGAGACATGAGAAGTAATTCTTCTGCTCAACTCCGTGCTGATTAGGCCCCTACTGGAGTACTGTGTCCAGTTCTGGACAACACACTTCAGGAAAGAGGTAGACAAATTGGAGAACGTCCAGAGAAGAGCAACAAAAACGATTAAAGGTCTAGAAAACATGACATATGAGGGAAGATTGAAAAAAATTGGGTTTGTTTAGTCTGCAGAACAGAAGACTGAGAGGGGACATGATAACCGTCTTCAAGTATGTAAAAGGTTGTTATGAAGAGAGTGGTGATAAATTGTTCTTAACCACCGAGGACAGGACAGGAAGCAATGGGCTTAAACTGCAGCATGGGAGGTTTAGGTTGGACATTAGGAAAAACTTCCTAACTGGCAGGGTGGTTAAGCTCTGAAACAAATTACCTAGGTTGTGGAATTTCCATCATTGGAGGTTTTTAAGGAAGTTTAGACTAACACCTGTCAGGGATGGCCTAGATAATACTTGGCCCTGCCTCCACGCAGGGGACAAGACTACATGACCTCTCGAGGTCCCTTCCAGTTCTACTTTCTATGATTCTATTTAACAGTGTCATCTCAGGGATATCCTCTGTAGCTAACTGCTTAGTTAACTGCATTTCCCTGTCACAATCACTTTGGAACACAAATATGTGTAACAGTAATTAATAATTATTATCCTCATGCCCAGATCTGTGTTTGAATGAAGTAGCCACACAGGACTGGGTATCTGGCTACACACCATGCCAATGCTGCTCAGTTGGTGTTGCAGTGGTTAGGATATCTGCCTTCTAAGCCCTTCTCCTGGGTTCTTTACCCAGCCAGCAGAAGGCAATGATGTCTGTAAGAGAGGACATTTGGCCTTGTGGCAAAGCACTCGACTGAGGTGCAGGAAATCTCCATTCAGCTCTTGGGTACAGACACAGCTGCACTCGCAAGGGACGGCTACACTGCAATCCGAGGTGCGACTGCAGCATGTGGAGACGTGATCGAGCTAGCTCCAATCAAAATAACTGCTGCAGCAGCACGGATTATACACCCAGCCAGGACCCTGGGTATGTACTTGAGCAGTGAGTCCATGGTTCCACCTGCACTGCCCTGGTTTCACAGCGATTGTTATTGGAGCTAGCTAGATCAAAGCTGCCCCAGGCATGTCTACATGAGCTTCAGTCACACCCCTGCTTGCAGCACAGACATACCCTTAATCTCTCTGGGTCTCAGTTCCCTACTCACAGGAGGAGGAAAATTCATTAATAGCAACATTGAGAAATTGTTTAAAAAATACACACCATGAGTTCTATACTGAGGTTTCAATTTTGCATTCCATGACTCGTGAGTTTTATCCTGTACCCCTTCCCCAAATGCCTCGCAAGAGTCAGGGTTCTCACCTGCAAGAATTCACTCGTGGGCTGCTGGCACTTCCCCTCCATCTCACTGATCAGCTCATTGAGACGGGAAATTTCCACTGAGAGTTTGGTGACATTTTCATTCTGCATCTTCACAATCTCCTTGTCCAGGCCTCCCAACTGAGCCAGCAGGAGTCGCTCTTGTTCCTCCAGGAGCTGGCGCAATTGCCGAATTTCAGACATGATTTTCCGTCTCTCAGCATCTGTCTTCTCCTGTAACGGACAGACACAAATAAGGAAAAGGTAGGGCAGGGGACATGTCATGGGATACCTTGCACCAGATGTAAATTAACTAGGGCTGTCAAACGATTCAAAAAAATAATTGCAAGATTAAAAAAATTAATCGCAGTTTTAAACAATAATAAAATACCAATTTAAATCTATTATAAATATTTTTGGATGTTTATTTCAATTACCACGCAGAATAAAAAGTGTACAGGGCTCACTTTACATTGTTCTTTTTTATTACAAATATTTGCACTGTTAAAAAAAAGATAAACAAAAGATAGTGCAATCTAGAAGTCAAAGCATGAAGGGGCATACGAACGTTTAGCATATCTGACACATAAATACCTTGCAACGCTGGCTACAAAATAAGAAGCAAGCGGCATTATCTCCCGTAAAGATAAACCAATTTGTTTGTCTTAGCGATTGGTTGAACAAGAAGTAGGACTGAGTAGACTTGTAGGCTCTAAAGTTTTACATTGTTTTATATTTGAGTGCAGTTATGTAAAAAAAAATTCTACATTTGTAAGTTGAGCTTTCATGATAAAGAGATTGCACTACAGTGTTTGTATAAGGTGAACTGAAACACTATTTCTTTATCTTTTTTAGAGTGCAAATATTTGTAATGAAAAATTATAATATAAAGTGAGCACTGTACACTTTGTATTCTGCATTGTAATTGAAATCAATATATTTGAAAATGTAGGAAACATCCAAAAAATATTTATACTACTTTTAAATTGGTATTATTGCTATTATTGTTTAACAGTGCGATTAAAAATGCGATTAATTGTGATTAATTTTTTTAATCGAGGTAACTCAAAACAAATTAATCGCTTGAGTTAAGTGTGATTAATTAACAGCCCTAAAATTAACATATTTCCATTGACCCCTATGGCCAGGTGTGCACATTCAGGAGAATTTCATTGCCACTTGTGAAATGTCAACAGGGCCTTTTGACAGAAACTCCCCCCACGCCATTAGATCAGTGTTTTCCCCTAAAGCTTCCTGCTTTGTTCATAATGTCTCTTAACGTTGTCTTGGCCCTAATTTGTCTTTCTGCTGCCTCTTCATGTATCATCTGATCAATGGGCTCCAACAGTCCAGATTCTTCCAAGAGCAGGTTTCAGAGCTACACGGGCAGCAGCTTATTGGGACAGATCGAAACAAACAATTTAGGAGAATCACGATGCTCATGCAGAGACGAAAGAGAGACACACACCAGACATGCCAAACCTGCGGAAAAAAATACAGACACTGGGCTTATTTTAGGCTTAATTGTCTTGTGAGTTGCTTGTTGGCTAGTTTTTGGCTTGTAGCTTGTTGCTTGTTTGACTTGTTGCTTGTTGTATCTTGTTGCTTCTGTTTTTTGATCATAGACTCATAGACTCATAGACTCATAGACTTTAAGGTCAGAAGGGACCATTATGATCATCTGGTCTGACCCCCTGCATGATGCAGGCCACAAAGCCGTCCCTACCCTTTCCCTTGACTCTGCTGTTGAAGTCCCCAAATCCTGTGGCTTAGTGACTTCAATTGGCAGAGAACCCTCCTGCTAGCGATCCCTGCCCCATGCTGCGGAGGAAGGCGAAAAACCTCCAGGGCCTCTGCCAATCTACCCTGGAGGAAAATTCCTTCCCGACCCCAAATATGGCGATCAGTAAAACCCTGAGCATGTAGGCAAGAGTCTCCAGCCTGACCCTCATTGGCCATTATGCTATTTACCTACCAAGGCACGGTATTCATTTGGCTAAAATCATGTTTTTCCATTAAACCATTCCCTCCATAAACTTATCTAACTTAATCTTGAAACCAGACAGGTCCTTCGCCCCCACCGTTTCCCTCGGAAGGCTGTTCCAATATTTCACCCCTCTGACCGTCAGAAACCTTCGTCTTATTTCAAGCCTAAACTTCCCCACAGCCAGTTTATATCCATTCGTTCTCGTGTCCACATTAGTACTAAGCTGGAACAGTTCCTCTCCCTCCCTGGTATTTATCCCTCTGATATATTTAAAGAGAGCAATCATATCCCCCCTCAGCCTTCGTTTGGACAGACTAAACAACCCGAGCTCCTCTAGTCTCCTTTCATACGACAGGTTTTCCATTCCTCTGATCATTCTAGTGGCCCTTCTCTGTACCTGTTGAGTTTGAGTTCATCTTTTTTAAACATGGGAGACCAGAACTGCACACAGTACTCCAAATGTGGCCTCACCAGCGCCTTATACAACGGAAGCAGCACCTCCTTGTTCCTACTAGATATTCCTCGCCTAATGCAACCCAAGACCGCATTGGCTTTTTTCACCGCCACGTCACATTGTCGACTCATAGTCATCCTACGGTCTACCAAGACCCCGAGGTCTTTCTCCTCCTCTGTCACTTCTAACCGATGCGTCCCCAGCTTGTAACTAAAATTGCTGTTAGTCATCCCTAAATGCATCACCTTACACTTTTCACTATTAAATTTCATCCTATTTCTGATACTCCAATTCACAAGCTCATTCAAGTCTCCCTGCAGAATATCCCTATCCTCCTCCGAATTGGCAACGCCTCCCAGCTTTGTGTCATCCGCAAATTTTATCAGCCCACTCCTACAGTCGGTTCCGAGGTCAGTAATAAATAGATTAAATAAAATGGGTCCCAAAACCGAACCTTGAGGAACTCCACTGGTGACCTCCCTCCAACCTGACAGTTCACCCTTCAACACGACCCTCTGCATTCTCCCCATTAACCAATTCCTTATCCACCTCTGGATTTTCATATCGATCCCCATCTTTTCCAGTTTAACCAATAATTCCTCATGCGGTACAGTATCAAACGCTTTACTGAAATCAAGGTATATTAGGTCCACCGCATTTCCCTTATCTAATAAGTCTGTTACTTTCTCGAAGAAGGAGATCAGATTGGTTTGGCATGATCTGCCCTTCGTAAACCCATGTTGTAATTTGTCGCAATTGCCCTTGACCTCAAGGTCCTCAACTACTTTCTCTTTCAGAATTTTCTCCAGCACCTTGCACACTACAGATGTTAAACTAACAGGCCTGTAGTTACCCGGGTCACTTTTTTTCCCTTTCTTGAAAATAGGAACCACATTAGCTATTCTCCAGTCTAACGGAACCACCCCCGAGTTTACAGATTCATTAAAAATTTTCGCTAAGGGGCCTGCTATTTCCCACGCCAATTCCTTCAATATTCTTGGATGAAGATCGTCCGGTCCACCCGACTTAGCCCCATTAAGGTGTTCAAGTTTGGTTTCTACCTCGGATACGGTAATCTCCCCTCCTGTATCCCCCTCTGTCACTCTGCTAGTATTCCTAATCCCTTCATTGGTCTCATTAAACACCGACGCAAAATATTCGTTGAGATATTGTGCCATGCCTAGATTATCCTTGATCTCCTCTCCGGCTATAGTCTTCAGCGGTCCCACTTCTTCTTTCTTTGCTTTCTTCCTATTTATATGGCTGTAGAATCTCTTACTATTGCTTTTAATTCCCCTCGCGAGGTCCAACTCTACACGGCTTTTGGCCTTTCTCACTCTATCTCTTCATTCTCTGACCTCACTAAGGTAAGTTTCCTTACTGATCCCTCCCCTCTTCCACTCTTTGTACGCTTTCTGTTTTTTCCTAATCGCCCCTTTGAGACGGTCGCTCATCCAGCTCGGTCTAAATCTCTTGCTTACTAACCTTTTTCCCTTTTTTGGGATACAGGCCTCCGACAGCTCATGCAACCTTAACTTAAAGTAATCCCAGGCCTCATCTGCCTTTAGATCCATTAATACGTTTGCCCAATCCACTTCCCTTACCAGTCCTCTTAGTTTGTTAAAATTAGCCTTTTTAAAATTATAAACCCTAGTCTTTGATTTAATTCTGTTACTCCTTCCATTTAGTTTAAACCGAATTAGCTCATGATCACTGGAGCCCAAGTTGTCCCCTACAACCACTTCCTCAACGAGGTCCTCACTACTCACCAAAACCAAATCCAAAATGGCCTCCCCCCTCGTCGGTTCAGCTACCACTTGATGAAGGAATTGATCAGCAAGCACATCTAGGAACATCTGAGCCCTATTATTGCTACTAGCGTTTGTTCCCCAATCTATATCCGGGAAGTTAAAATCCCCCATAATTACACAGTTCCTATTAGTATTTACTTCCCTAAATCAATTCTTGGCAAGCAGGGGCAAGGAGCAAGCAGGGGCAAGGGGAAGAGAGAGTCAGGGGTGCACAGCAGGCCCATCACAGTCCCAGACTGCACACCGGGGGGATCTAGTCACATAGAGTGTTGGGGTTCTTAGGGATTGGCTTGTTTTTGGCCTTGTTTTGAAATGGGATTAGCTTGATTTTTGACTTATTGTGAAAGTCGGGGTGCTTATTTACCACGTGAAAGTGGGCAACTGTGACATACACACAGCTGCAAACATGCATGCAAAGAGAAAGAGAGGAACAGAGCAGCTGTGCAAACCCAAGAGACACACCCTGGAACAGGGCCACTTGCCCCATGAGCTGAAGAGTGTGGGGCTATGCCAGAGGTCCCCAAACTGTGGGGCGTTCCCCCCAGGGGGGCATGGAGAAGCCTTCAGGGGGTGCAGCGGGGCCTTTTCCAGCCCCCATGGGAGCCAGAGAGGGAGCGCCACCCAGCCCCTCCCTGCCCCCAGCTCTGCTCCAGTCCCACCTGCAGCAGCAGCCCCAGCTCACAGCCCCACACCTGGCCCTGCCCCCAGCCTCAGCGCAGCTCTGCTTCCAGCCCCACCCCCAGGTCCTGGCTGCAGCTCCAGCCCCAGCTGTGGCCCCGGCCTCCGCCCCCTTACCCCATCCGCATCCTCTCTCCCCCCACACCCAGAGCCACGGCCCCACTCCCGGCAGGGGCAGGCATGGACAAGGATAAGGGGGTTGCAACACTCAAAAGTTTGGGGACCACTGGGCTAAGCTAATCCAGATTTTGGAAGAAGCCCCACCTGAGGGGAATCAGGCAATTGCCGACAAAGAACAGATAGAGGTGGCTGTGCTCAGGGAATGGCTAGTGCAAAGAGGAAGGCCATGTCTACATGTACAGCCCTCTATGCTCTCCTGTCAGCATAAGAAAAGCAGTCCGGCGAGCAGCATAAGCTATGTCGGCGGGAGAAGCGCTGTGAACATGTCGGTGTAACTGACATCGCTCAGGGGGGTGGAACATTCACCCCCCTGAGCGACAGAAGTTTTGCTGACCTAGGTGGCAGTGTAGACATAGCTGCAGAGGAAGGCTCTGGCAGGACCATGACACCAGGAAGCTAGGAGGGTAAAGCCCAGTGAGCAGGGCACTGAGAAACCCTGACTGTGTTTGGGAGTGGGTGTCAGAGCTCCAGTGAGGGGGATGTCTGGGAGATCAGACCAGAATGGAAGAAGAGCCCTGGGGGGGTGAGAGAAAGTGCCCGAGCTAAATATCTTCCATAGTTGGTCAGGATATTAGACAGACACGGTAGGTGAGGTGACACCTTTGAGTGGACCAGCTTCTCAAAAGCTTGTATGTTGCACCAACAGAAGTTGGCCCAATAAAAGATATTACCTCATCCACTTTCTCTCTCTCTCTAGAGCTAAGTATGGACTTTTTCTTTGTGTTGTCCTAATGGACTTTAGTTTGGGACTCTGGCTTGTTGTAAACTGGTTCTGGTATGAAACTAGGGGTACCATTTACCAGAGAAAGCCTCTGTGAGTTCTTAAAGGACCCTGAAGAGAGGGAAAAATGGAGAGGGGGGCTTCAGAGACACCCCTAGTCAGTATGCAGTAGTCGTATTATTCCACCCTTCCACCCCACCCCACCACACAGTATCCCACCACCTCTTATCTACAGAGTCATAACAGGCACCTACCAGGTATTCCTGGCTTTTCCCCTCCTCGGCCTGTCTGTATTTGAGGAGTTTTTCTCTCTCATCCTTCAGGGTCTGCAGTTGTGTCCAGATTTGTTCCTGAGCAAAGAAACATGGTTTGTGATCTGTTCTGCTGGGAGGGGCATTCTGGGTGTCTTCTTCACAGAAAATAATTTAAATAAACAAAACCTATAGATCCGATTCAGACTTTAGAAAGAATTTACACAGTGTATTCAACTTTACAGGAGTTGCTGGTGCTGTTTGGAGGAAAACTCACTTCTTAGAGCTTTTGAACGTAACCAGATTTGCATCTCACAATTTACTGGATTGTTTTACTGGTTAGCAATATTATAACCCTGGTCTGGATAATCCATGTAACCCAGAGGCTCTGAATAGTCCGCTGTGCTGGTTTATGATTGGCCAGGATGTTTTGGAAGGAAGAATTGGGTTATTACTCTTTGGAGCCTGAAATGACTGGCACAGACAGAGGCAGAATAAATTCCTCTCTGGTTGGGCTGTTTTTCTTTTTCCAGTGAGAAGCTACCAGCAGATGAGAGATTAATTCTTCATTTCCTTGGGTTGACTGAAATACTTCCCTGATAGTTGTATTTTCTAATGGACAACCTACCCCAAATTCTCAATTACTGAGGGACCATCTTCACTCATTGATATATTTGCTTTCAACAACCCACTCTCTGAATATCTTTTCATGAGTGATGTATCCAAATACTTGGATGCTAATATCTAAACTGTATTGTTAATTTTATTCACCAACATTTGGGTTATTGCGGATTATGTGCTATCTGTATCTTATGACTTTTAAAACCAACTCTGTATTTGTGGATAATCTAAGCACTATACCCAGATGAACAGACACGCTTTTCTTAACCTGTGTACTATGTATTTTTTTAACATCAGCTTTAATACATTTTTAAATCTGTCCTGTTCCCACAGAACCTGGTTACAAAGAGAGCTGTTAAACAGGCAAAAGGCAGCATGACTTAGGTCTAATTCACAGACCCTAGGTGACCAGATGTCCCTATTTTATAGGGACTGTCCTGATAGTAGGGGCCTTGTCTTACATAGGACTCTATTCCCCCCCCCGCTTTTTCACACTTGCCATGTGGTCACCCTAACAGACCCCGTACACCAAAAATAAATCCTTTAAAGTAAAGAACACAGATTAGTAATTCCAAGGTCAGATTTTATCCAATTCCTGCCATCTGGGTTTGGGATCGTTGATGGTGTTTTCCTACCTTGTACTCCTGGGCAGCCTCCTCGATGGGAATCACAGGGTGGTCTCGGTGAGCCTTGGATCGGTCACACACCACGCAGATGGGGCTCTGATCCTTCTCACAGAACAGTTTCAGAGGCTCCTGGTGCCTCTCACACACTCGCTCCCCCTCTGGCTCTTTCCCCGCTTGTAACTTCAACTGTTTCACTAGCTCCACCATGTTCGCCAGCTCCCTGTTGGGCCTGAAGTTTCTCCGCTGGGCGGTTGCTCTGCACTGGGGGCAGGAGAAGTTGGGCTCCGACTGCCCCCAGCACTGGTTGATGCAGGCCCGGCAGAAGTTGTGCCCGCAGTGGATAGACACCGGGGCTTTGAAATACTCCAGACAGATGGAACAAGTGGCTTCATCCTGGAGTTTTTGCACAGCGGCCATCGCTCCCTGCACTGCAAATGTGTGGGACCAGGTTAGTTTCACTTCTCTGGTACAGCCCAGCTGCAGGTTTCATTTCCTGGATCCGTCTCATTGGCTCAGCTATCTGAGAATCCCAGCCCCTGAGGGCTCTGCTCTGGTAACCCTGGCTGTGCTGGGAGCTGTGTGATTGTGCTGGTGGACAGCCCCGTTCAGTCCTAGAGAGGAGAATACATCTCTCTGGTATTTTAGCCCAGTGGTTCTCAGTCAGGGGTGTGTACCAGGGGGTACATCAACTCCTCTAGATATTTGCCTAGTTTTACAACAGGCTACATTAAAAGCACTAGCAAAGTCAGTGCAAACAGAAATTTCAAATAGTGACATGTTTATACTGCTCTATAGACTATACACGGCAATGTAAGTACAATATTTTATATCCCAATTGATTTAGTTTATAATTATATAGTAAAAAGGAGAAAATGTCAGCACTTTTTCAGTAACAGTGTGGCTGTGACACTTTTGTGTTTTTACATCTGATTTTGTATGTTTTTAAGTGGTACGCTTGGAGGTAGGCAGGACAAACCAGACTCTTGAAAAGGGTACAGTAGTCTGGAAAGGTTGAGAGCCATTGCTCTAGGGGGGTTGGTGAAACTGCACCTGGAAGAGGAAATGCAGTTGCCTTGGGGAAGCAGGTCCTGGCTGGAGATGCTAGCTACAGGACCTGGAAGGGGATACAGCGTTCCAGCCACTGCATCTTACTGTAATGGGAGAAATACATTTGAAGCTGAACCGGAGACAGGGTTGCAATGTAAACTCCACTGAAATGGAGAGTTCTCTCTGCCCCCGTCAGACCTCTGCACCCCTCCCTCCAGCTCCTAGGACTTCCTCATGGAAGTGGTCACACCTAAGGAATTGAAGAATGGATCTCTCATCCGCTAGGAGCTGCTCGGTTGCTGGCAGCCTCTCACTAGAAAAAGAAAAACAGCCCAACCAGAGAGGAATGGCATAAGAATCAACCTCTGCATTTTATATCTTCGTTCCACCCGTTGCCCAATCTCCTCATGAGAGTCTACCCCGCCTTCTCCTGTTGGAATGACACCAGCAAAAGGCTCTTTAGCATGTTTCATCCCTGGGACATGACTCCCTCCGCTGAAATCACAGCGGCATTAATGTCAGGATTTTGCAACCTTCTTCGTTCACGCGGGAGGAGGGGGGAGAGATGGCGGGGGGAGAATCCGTGACTCCCCAACAGAGTGCAGCCAGAAATGGCCTGCTGCAAAATTCTCCATGTGCAACCCCACTTCCTGCCACGTGACCGTAAAGGACCAAAATGTTTTCCCAAAATGCACTACGAGGTAGAGTGGCCAGGTGTCTGGTTTTCGACCGGAAAGTCCAGCCAAAAAGTGGACCTGTGTCCGGTCAGATCTACTGACTGGACACCTCAAGTCCAGTTACTGCAGGCAGGGGAGGTGCTGAGTCATCACCCACACCAGCCCCTACTCAGCGGAAGCTGCCTCCTACCTGCATCAGGCGGCTGCAGGGGAATCCCTCCCGACCCACTCAGGGAGGGGGAAAAGGGGAAGAGCAGTGAGCAAGGAGGGGACAGGGAAAGAGGAGTGAACAGGTGATGTGGCCTCAGGAGGAAGGAGCGGGGCAGGGGCGAAGCTGTGGGGGAAGAGGCAGGGCAGGGGTGAGGCCTGGGGGAAGGGGCGAAGCAGGGAAGGTTCTGATACTCCTGCTAGTGTGTCCGGTTTTTATATATTACAAAGTTGGCAACCCTACTGTGAGGGTTGGGAAGGAGTGGCTTGGAATAGCGCAGTGCTAAGAACCAAGGGATATGCCCCCACCCAGAGGCAACGTGGTGGGGGGTGGGGGGGAGCATGTGGGGTCATGTCTCCCTCTCCTCCCCAATTTCCTGTTCAGCTTGTACTGAACATGCTCACACGGAGTGAGCACGCACAGTAACGCTGCTGAAGCCAGCTGCCCTCACTGTGTCCCCCCACTAGTGACAGGTACGGGTCATCTCTGCCCCCACCTTCACTCCAGTCAACATGACCGCAGTGAGCATGCCGCAGTAACTCAACAGCCTTTTGTGCTAGGCCACACTTGCTCCAGTGCAGTTAGCAATGCCTACACACCTACAATCTGAGCTGGGATCCTGGCCCCACCCAGAGCCAAGGGAGGATTCTCTCCCCAGTGAAAGAGGCCAGGGACAAAGTGAGGATCGGAGCCTCACTAGAAGAATCATAAAATGCCACCTGTCCCCCCTCATAGTTCAGAGAAACGGGATGTTACCAGGGTTCCTGCTCAGGTGCAGGCAGGTCTCAGGGGAGGTGAGAGCAAAATACTTAATCTTGCACTGCCGCAGAGCCCAGATCCCCTCTGCAGGGTTAAACCTGATCCAACCCTTTCTCCTCACAAACTCTCTGGCCAGCCCCCAGCCCAATATTGCCCATCCCTCACCTCCACCTCCCAGTAACATCTCCCCGAGGTGAAGCCCTCACAGCCCAGTGCACAGGGTTCAGTGTCCAAGCAGTGGAAGTGTCTTTACTTAAATTTGGCTCCCACCGATGATAGCTCAAAGGAGTCACTGCTTTAAGGCAAGGGGTAGGAGCTTGTGATTTCAGGACTGAACTTCCCACTTTAGATCCCCACTCGTAACTTTGACATCTGTGTGTCTGCCAGATTCACCCTCAGGACCATGGGCCAGATCCATGGGCCATTCTGTCTGCTCCCCGAACATATTTGTCCCCGCAGCAGACCAGCTCTACAAAATGGTGTCCTCTGCACAGCGCGACCTCTCATACACCATACGAACAAGGTCATGAACTCGCACACACTGGACGTGCAGGATCAGTTACACATACAAGAACTTTTTCGAACCTCATCTGCCTAGGTTCTTATGACCTACAGTAGAACCTGAGAGTTACGAACACCAGAGTTACCAACTGACCAGTCAACCACACACCTCATTTGAAACCGGAAGTATGCAATCAGGCAGCAGTAGAGACCCCCAAAAAAGGTGAATACAGAACAGTGCTGTGTTAAATGTTAACTACTAAAAAAAAAAAAAGGAAAGCAGCATTTTTCTTCTGCATAGTAAAGTTTTAAAGCTGTACTAAGTCAATGTACAGTTGTAAGCTTTTGAAAGAACCACCATAACGTTTTGTTCAGAATTACGAACATTTCAGAGTTACTAACAATCTCCATTCCCGAGGTGTTAGTAACTCTGAGGTTCTACTGTATAAGTAGTGACAACTTTTGCTGGATGGAAACAAGGGAAGACCACATGAAAAATAAGGGGTAATTCTTTATTTTAAAGGACATTTTAGGCAAACACCATTTCCCCTAGCATATCATGTACTTTGCTTCCAAGTGTACATTTCTACTGCCCTCAGATATACAATGCAATCATCATCAACTTAATGCTGATAGTGGTCAAGGAATGTCCCTTTAAATAAGGGATGGATTGCTACCATAAGGGACAATCAATGAAATAAGAGACAGGCCGTTGAAATTAGGGATGGGTGGTCACCCTATCTATAAGACTAGTTCAACTGGCGGCCCGTAGGCCGTATACATCTCAGGACCATTCTGTCTGGTCCCCGAACGCATCTGTCCCTGCAGCAGACCAGCTTTAAAAATGGTGTCTCTGCAAGGCATGAGCACTCATGCACCATGTGAGCAAGGTCACAATCTCAAAAACACAGTACTAATAGGGTCCGGACGCCATTTTGTAGAGTAAAATGGCATCCTCTGCACAGAATAACCTTGCACACGCTGTACATGCAAGGCCACGTTGAACAGACGATGATGCCTTTTTGTTTCTGAACGTGGCCAGTAGAGGTGTCGCACAACTACGCATGTGACCCTGGTCACTGAAAAGTTTGGACGAGGAACTAGCTACATGTCACTGTTTGTCTGAATGCTTGATGCGCCCAGGCTGGGAAATTTGGATCCAACAGACATTGGGTGAAAGCACCTGAATATGGCCTAGCAGAGACATGATCATTACTGTTGTTGCAATTCCAGAGGGGTTGCTTTTCTTGCAATTCCAATGACATATAACTCACTTTGATCCCACTGAGCAGGTCAGGAAAAAGCAAACAAACCCCCCACCAGTTTATCAAGTAGTTCTGAGGGCTCCTGGGTTTATTGCTATATTTTACCCAACAGGAGAGACAAGAGAATCCATCGTGAGCCACAAAAATTTCAGCATCTTTGCAGCTGTGAAACCATGAAACCATAAAACACAACAACCTCCATGGTCAAATTCTCCATGGTCAAATTCTAGAAAACACTCATCAAAAGTGAAGATTAACCATTTTCTCCTGTCCCTCCTCTGCCCCAAAGATTTGCCACCTGTACTGTCCTCCCTCACCTAGGACTCCTCCTCTTGCTCTCTGACTACGCAGAATGCTAGCGTCCTCTGGGATCATAGAGAACACTGACAAACAGGCTGGTCAGTGTCCCTGAGGGCTGGGTGGTTTTGGTTGGTTGGTTTTTTGGAGGGGGAAGAACTGGTCACAGGCCCACTTTAGATTCCAGGGTCGTAGAAATGAGGGGGCCAGAGGCTAGAGAAGCCCATTTCATGGCCTGCAAGTGGATTGTTCCTGATACACAAGCTTAACTAAGTATCAGCTGGGTTTCACTGTACCAGACACTGAGCCAAGGGCGGATTCTCTCCCCATTGAAAGAGGCTGGGGGGGAAAGTGAATATCGGGGACTTGTTGTCAGCATCGAAAAATGCCACCTGCCCCTTGTCACAGTCCAGACAAACCCAGACCCTGCTGGGGACCCGGCGCAGTGACAGTGTGGTCTTAGGGAAAGTGAGAGCATGATATAGACCCACATTCAGTCGCTCCACAGCCCAGATCCCCCCCTCAGGACTAAGACTGATCTCTCCCTTCCTCCCCACAGACTCTCTGGCCACCCCCACGGCCCAGTATCGCCCACTCCCCACCTCCAACTCCCAGCAATGTCTCCCTGAGGTGAATCCCTCACAGCCCAGCACACAGGGCTCAGGGTCAAATCTCTCAGGGTTGTTGGGCAGTCGCTGCCGTGTCTCTCTCCATCTCACACTTTTCCGATCCGCGGACAGGATGAGTTTAGGATGAGCCGTGTCTGGATCCAGGGTCACATTCACTGGGGAGAGAGAAAGAATCAGAGCATTAGGGGCAGAGCTCAGCCCTGGGGAGGCTGCTACAACTTCTCACACTCCCCAGCAGCTTTGTTCTGGCTGGATCCCAAGAAGCTGCCTCTGTTCTGGGGCAGAAATGGGATTTCACTGTAGCTCCCTCCTCCCAGACCCTAGAGGTGCCATAATTGCTACAGTTTTGGCTGCAGATTCTGCCTCCCCCCCCCAGCTGCATCTCCCTGCTCGGGCTGCCCCACTCCCAGCAGCAGGGACAGGGCGGGGCAGGCAGTTGAGCCTGGGGTGGGACCGAAGGGGCATCAGCCTCAGCTACTTGTTGGGGAGACACCCCCAGTCAGAGGGAATCAAGGAGGCAGCAGAGAGGGGAGCACAAACCCCAGTGCATCTGGGGTGGGAGGAGGAGGTAGCAGCCCTGGATGGAAGGAGGCGGCCCCCAGCCCCCGGGGAATGGAAGAGGAGGAGACAGCACCAGGGGAGACCTCCCAAAGACAGAAAGGATGGAGGGGCCCTGCTGGGAACCCTAGAGCACAGGATGGAGAGAGAGGTGGGACCTACGGGGAGAGACAAAGCGTGCACACCTGCCCAGTCAGAAATGGATGGAGACCACTAACCCCAAATCACCTCACACAGGGCGCCAAACAGACACAAGCTGGACATATTTGACTACTGCTGCTCTGGAAGGGTCCGTATTGCCGTTCCACGGGACACAAGAGATTTAATAGATCTATTCTGGTCTATTAACCTGCCCCCATGCTTCATCATCTCAGCGTCTCGAATAAAGAGCATCAATCCCAGGAGTAAAGTCAGCAGAGGGGGGATTTGGATCTGAGGGGTGACCCTGCCCCGCAGAGTTGGCCATGGTGCCCTGAGGAGATGTGGGCCTCGCATGGGGCTCAAGACCCTCCCCCGCACAGTGACGTGTCCCTGAGAGTGAGACGAAGCCATGTACCTGCTCAAGGTGCCTCTGACGTCCTAGAGAGGGGGAGACAGAGAAAAAAGAGCTCCGTTACAAGTGATATGGAAGCTGTTCCATACCCCTAATCAAATTATTAATAATACAAAAGATAATAATAACACAGAAGCAAGTGGAAGTGATCATAAACCAGAGAATTCACATTTTAAAAGTAGTTCATAACAATAAAATGAGGTACCATTAAAGAGAGAGTGAGAGAGAGGATTCCTATGTAAAAACTAGAAACAGTGAGTTCCATTGTAGTGTTAGGATCCTGCACTCCAAGCCACATGGGTCTCCCCGGTCATCCATTTCCCAAATATCTCCAAGGCTCTGAGGTCTCACCTGCAGGAATTCACTCGCTGGCTGCTGGCACTTCCCCTCCATCTAGCTGATCAGCTCGCTGAGATGGGAAATCTCCGCGGAGAGTTTGGTGATATTTTCATCCTGCAGCTTCACAATCTCCTTCTCCAGCTCTCCCAGTCGGGCCAGAAGGAGTCGCTCTTCTTCCTCCCAGAAACTGGTGCAGCTGTTTAAATTGAGACACAATTTTCTCTCTCTCAGCTTCTGTCTTTCCCTGTAAAGAAGAGGCACAAAGAGGGAAAGGGCATGTCAAGGACACACCGACAGGCAGGGTAGATTTCACAGAGCCCTGTGTGAGCAGGAGGGGGAATTTCTATATATTCAGCACCTCAAAAGCAGACAGAATCTTTCCCCATTTGACCAGAGAGAAGATTTTCCTAGAAAGTCCCACCTCTCCCTAAATTTCCTTCCCCTCTGACATGGTTTGTTTCTGTTGTGATCAGTGACCTATGACAATCTCAGTCCTTCCAGTAGCAGAAAGGGCAAGACTCAGAGGTACGTTCGCAGAGACTTCCTGAGAGAGACTGAAGGGAGTAAAGAAAACACAAATAAAAATAAGAAAACAAACCAAAACTCTCAAGTTTTACTGAGGAAACTCCTGATATTCACATGCCCCGGAGGGACGCCCAGCCACACCTCTGGAGAGACATGAGAATTCAGTCTCTAAAAGCTAACTGTGTTAGTGCAGAGATCGGGATCTCTAGTGCAGCCCCAGGCCATAAACTTATACCATGAAATCAAGAATGAAGCGAAGACAAACACAGCTCTGAAAACAAGGGAATGCAGAGCTAAGGTCGCGCCTTCCACATACACTGCCACCCAACCTTAACTCTGCCCTTTTTCCACAGCTGCCTGCTACTGCTCCGTACTCTGTCTTGAGGTGCACCAGTCTCCTGGAGCATGCTCATATCACTTTCCCATGTGTGTATCCAAGGTGTGTGCGTATTTACAGAGCCTGAAAGACCCTCTAATAACTTCTAAGATGCTGATTCCCTGGTGTGGCCCTGGGTGCCGGATGCTAGCCAAGGTGAAATTCAATCAGACCCAGCTCAGTTGGGGCTGATCGGTTCTATGATCTGAGCCATAGGCGGGCCCAGAAAAGTTATAAGAATGGGAGACAAATTGAATGTCACGTTCTTTTCGTCTGACCCCTTCACCTCTGTAGCCCCTCGGCCACATGACTCCTGATTCGGTCCAATAACCCTGTCTCAGGCCTGGATGGGGCACAGTGATTTTCAAAGACAACATCAGGATGCAGGTGAGTTTTAGAGGGGAGGGGTGAAGCGATCATCCCAGAGAATAGGGTGGGGTGGAAGGGTTTAGTTGGGTTTGTGCTGCACGTTAAACCGAAAACCACAGCCCCTCCTTTTAAATGGCCAACCCAACGGGTGCTTGGTATGGGACATGAGGGCGCTGCTGTTTAAAACCATTCCCACATGTTATGAAGGTTAAAGAAGCCAAAAGACTGTGGCTTACCATGGCTGCCTGCAAGCCGAATTCTGTTGCCCACCGGCCCTGCGTGTGTGATCTCTCACACCAAACCGGCAGCCCTCAATATAAGAGTCAAAGTGCAACCTTGTAAAGAAAGCTCACGTGCTATGTAATGTTAACAGCTTGGTTCACCGTGGAAGAGCCTACATATTGTTCTCTAAAATGTGTCTTTTTAAATACTACTCTCCCTTTTTTTTTCCTCCTGCAGCAGCAAATGTTTCAACGCTAGCTGTATCGTCTCCATCCCAGAGACTAGCGAAGATTAGAAGGCGAACAACCGCACTCATGATGACATGTTCTCTGAGCTCATGCAGTCCTCCCACACTGAAAGAGCCCAACAGAATGTGTGGAGGCAGACAATGTCAGAGTGCAGGAAGACAGAAAATGAATGTGAGGACAGGAAGGACGAGCGAGAGGAGATGTGGCGTCAGCGTGATGAAAGGAGGCATGAAGCAATACTCAGGCTACTTGAGGATCAAACTCATATTCTCCGGTGTATTGTTGAGGTGCAGGAAAGGCAGCAGGGGCACAGACCGCCACTGCTGCCCCTGTGTAACCAACCGCCCTCCTCCCCAAGTTCCGTAGCCTCCTCACCAGATGCCCAAGAACGCGGTGGGGGGGCCTCTGGCCCCCCAACCACTCCACCCCAGAGAACTGCCCAAGCAACAGAAAGCTGGCATTCAATAAGGTTTGAAGTGCAGTGTGGCTTTGTCCTTCGCTCCTCCCTCACCCCACCCATTGCTTCCCTCCTCCCCCAACCCTCCCGAGCTATCTTGGCAGTTATCCCCCCATTTGTGTGACAAAGTAATAAAGAATGCATGAATTTTGAACAACAATGTCTTTATTGCCTCTGCAAGTGGTGATCAAAGAGGGGAGGGGAGGGCGGTTGGCTTACAGGGAAATAGAGTGAACCAAGGGGGAGGGTTTTCATCAAGGAGAAAAACAGAATTTTCACACCGTAGCCCCCTGGCCAGTTATGAAACTGGTTTTCAAAGCTTCTCTGATGCGCAGCGCGTCCTGCTGTGCTCTTCTAATCGCCCTGGTGTCTGGCTGCGCGTAATCAGCCTCAACCTCCCACCCTGCCATAAACGTCTCCCCCTTACTCTCACAGATATTGTGGAGCGCACAGCAAACACTAATAACGATGGGAATATTGGTTTCACTGAGGTCTAACCGAGTCACTAAACTGCGCCAGCGCGCTTTTAAACGTCCAAAGGCACATTCTACCACCATTCTGCACTTGCTCAGCCTATAGTTGAACAGCTCCTGACTACTGTCCAGGCTGCCTGTGTATGGCTTCATGAGCCATGGCATTAAGGGGTAGGCTGGGTCCCCAAGGATAACTGGAGGCATTTTAGCATCCCCAACAGTTATTTTCTGGTCTGGAAAGTAAGTCCCTTACTCCAGCCATTGACACAGACCAGAGTTCCTAAAGATGCGAGCGTCATGTACTTTTCCTGGCCATCCCACGTTGATGTTGGTGAAACGTCCCTTGTGATCCACTAGTGCTTGCAACACCATTGAAAAGTACCCCTTTCGGTTTATGTACTCGCTGCCTTGGTGCTCCGGTCCCAAGGTAGGGATATGCGTTCCGTCTACTGCCCCACCATAGTTAGGGAATCCCATTGCAGCAAAGCCATCCACTATGACCTGCACATTTCCCAGAATCACTACCCTTGATAGCAGCAGGTCAAAGATTGCTTTGGTTATTTGGATCACAGCAGCCCCCACAGTAGATTTGCCCACTCCAAATTGATTCCCAACTGACCGGTAGCTGTCTGGCGTTGCAAGCTTCCAGAGGGCTATCGCCACTCGCTTCTCAACTGTGAGGGCTGCTCTCATCTTGGTATTCTTGTGCTTCAGGGCAGGGGAAAGCAAGTCACAAAGTTCCACGAAAGTTCCCTTACGCATGCGAAAGTTTCATAGCCACTGTGAATCATCTCAGACCTGCAACACTATGCGGTCCCACCAGTCTGTGCTTGTTTCCCGGGCCCAGAATCGGCATTCCATGGATAGAACCTGCCCCATTGTCACCAGGCTGGACAAATTGCCATGGCCCGTGCTTTCAGAGAAGTCCCTGTCCTCATCACTCTCGTGACCACCCTGCCGTCGCTGCGGTCGCCTCCTCGCCTGCCTTTGCAGGTCCTGGTGCTGCACATACTGCAGGATAATGCGTGTGCTGTTTACAGTGCTCATAACTGCCGTGGCGATCTGAGCGGGCTCCATGCTCGCCGTGCTATGGCATCTGCACGGAAAAAAGGCGCGAAACCATTCTCAGCCGTTGCTTTCAGTGACTGACGACTGTAGCTATCCCACAGTTCCCGCAGTCTCCGCCAACCATTTGAATTCTGGGTTGAGCTCCCAATGCCTGATGGGTCAAAAACATTGTCGCGGGTGGTTCTTGGTACATGTTGTCAGAGCCCACCCACCCCTCAGTGAAAGCAACGGCAAAAAATTGTTTCTCGCCTTTTTTCACTGTCACCGTATGTCTCTTGGGTGCTGCTGGCAGACGCGGTACTGCAGTGCTACACAGCAGCATCCCCTTGCCTTGCGGGTGGCAGATGGTGCAGTATGACTGGTAGCCGTCATCGTCGTCCCGTGGGCGCTCCTGGCTGGCCTCGGTGAGGTCGGTCGGGGGCGCCTGGACAAAAATGGGAATGACTCCAGGTCATTCTCTCTTTAAGTTTTGTATAATGGAGATTCAGTCCTGCCTGGAATATCATGCCAGCTGGAGGCTTCTCCCTCAGGCTTCTCTCCCAGTCGGCAGCTATAGGCTGAGCAAGTGCAGAATGGTGATTCACTCTACTTCCCTGTAAGCCAACCGCCCTCCCCTCCCCCCTTTGATCTCTGCTTGCAGAGGCAATAAAGTCAGCGTTGTTTCAAATTCATGCATTCTTTATTAATTCGTCACACAAATGGGGGGATAACTGCCAAGGTAGCCCGGGAGGGATGGGGGAGGAGGGAAGCACCGGGTGGGATAGTTGTAGGGGCACCCCCTAGAATGGCATGCAGCTCATCATTTCTGCGGGATGTCTGGGGCTCTGACCCGGAGCAGCCATTTGCCTCTCTGGTTCTTTAGTAGACTTGCCTGATATTCCAGGCAGGACTGACTCTCCATTAGACAAAACTTAAAGAAGAGAATGACCTGGGGAGTCATTCCCATTTTTGCCCAGGCGCCCCCGACCGACCTCACCGAGGCTGGCCAGGAGCAATCAGGAGACAGCAGCAGACCGTACAACTGTCTTTGCCAACTTGCAAAGGCAAGGAGCTGCTGCTGTGTAGCACTGCAGTACCGCGTCTGTCAGCAGCACCCAGGAGACGTATGGTGACAGTGAGCTTAGTGGGCTCCATGCTTGCCGTGGTACGTCGTCTACACGGGTAACACAGGAAAAAATGCAAGGAACGATTTTTTGCTGTTGCTTTCACCGGGGGGGGGGGGAGGAGGGGAGGCGCCTGACGACATGTACCCAGAACCACCCGCGACAAAGTTTTTGCCCCATAAGGCATTGTGAGCTCAACCCAGAACTCCAATGGGCAGCGGAGACTGCGGGAACTGGGGGATACACAGCTCCGAAAGTCGATGCTAGTCTCGGTACTGTGGACACACTCCGCCCACTTAATGGTCTTAAGTGGGGACACACACAATCGACTGTATCAAACTGATTTTTAAAAAATCGACTTATATTAAATCGACCTAATTTTGTAGTGTAGACATACCCTCAGTCCCACTCCAGCCCACAAAGGGGAACAGAAACAGACACGCACAATCCCAAACCAGCAGCACACGGCCCAGAGAGACGCACAAACCTCCCACACTGACATTCATCCCCACGGCCCTACTGGTTAACAACACCGGGCACGTACCAGGTACTCTGGGCTTCTCTTCTCTCCTGTCAGTTTCCATCCTAGGAGCTTTTCTCTCTCTTCCTTCAAAGCCTGCAGTCGGGTCTGGAATTGTTCCTGGGCAAAGACAAATGGGGGTGGGGGAGGTTAATATTTTTTCTTTTGGAGCTTGAGGAGCAATTATTTCCCCCCCCCCCCATAATGTTGCTGCACAGATTTAGTTTTCCAGCTTGTTTAACCCAGCAGCAGGCCGGGAGAGCACCCACATGGCAACTCACAGGCCAGGCCACGGACACTGCAGGAACTGAGGGAAAACAGCAGGTAACAGAGGAGAACTAATTCATTCAGACACCTGGGGGCTAGGAGCGCAAACTGGGCCCTGGCTGCCAATGTACAAACCCTAGTGCCTCCCAGCGTGTTCAGTAACGATCTCTTTCCGACAACTCTGCTCTCACATTGCTGATCCTAGTAAAACAGATGGTGTCAGCTTTGCTCCAAAAATTCTTCATCATCTGTCCACCAGTCAGGAGCTCTGACTACACCCCTGCCTCACCTCGCATCCACCAGCATCTTTTGGGGACCAAGAATCAAGTTATTTCTCTGTTGGTTTGAAATGAATGAAGCAGAGTGTGGGAGGATCAATTCCCAGAGTCTGACTGAATCTTTTCAAAGATCTCAGGATTTTAGAACGGTGGGGGCTGGCAGTGCTGGTTCCGGTGTGTCCCGCTCAGCAGGAACGGGTGTTGGAACAGAAATATTAGCTGAGGAAAAGGCCATCACAAGAGAAAGAATATTTTTCCCCACCCACCCCTGGAAATTAGTCCTCAAGTCAGAGCAGAGATCCATGTGTAAGGTTCTAAATCTTTATCACAACACTGTAGTTAGCAAAAAAGCCCATCCTTTATGACAGCAGGACATGAGGAGTTCCAGTGACACTAGAAGAAAACCCAAACATCGGAAAGCCTGGGAACCTACAGTTATGGCCGCAGGCTAAATGGTGTCTGCATGAGCAGCTGTACTCTGGGCCTGGAAATAGATCTGAAAAACCCGGTAGGTACAAACACTGATGCTGGGAGGAGATTTCCTACCTTGTACTCCTGGGCAGCCTCCTCTATGGGAACCACCGTGTGAGATCTGTGAGCTTTGGATTTATCACACACCACGCAGATGGGGGTTTGATCCTCCTCACAGAACAGTTTCAGAGCCTCCTGGTGCCTCTCACACACTCTTTGCCCCTCGGGCTCTGTCACTGCCTGAAGCCTCAGTCCTTTCACTAACTCCACCACCTTCCCCAGCTGCCTGTTGGGCCGCAGGTTTCTCTGCACTGGGGGCAGGAGAAGTTTGGCTCCAACTTCTCCCAGCACTGGCTGATGCAGGCCCGGCAGAAGTTGTGCCCACACTCAATAGACACTGGGTCTTTGAAATACTCCAGGCAGATGGGACAAGAAAGTTCATCCTGGAGACTTTTTGCAGGGCTCTCTGTAGCCATAGCTCCTGGAGGGAAGGGTAACCAAGTTAGTTTGAATTTCCAGCCATCTGGGACAGGAATTGGGTGTTTCCCTTCCTGGGTCTGTCTCATTGGCTGAGCTAGAATCAGCTGTGTCTGTGAGTTCTCCCAGCCCCTGGGGGCTCTGATGAGAAACCTGACCCTCTCTCTGCTGGGAAGACTGCTCATCTCAAAAATAAGCTGAGTTAAAAAGTTGCTTACCATGTCCTTTATTTTTATTACCAGGGCACATTTTTAAAATAGGGAGTCTACTTCAAACGGCAATTTTGACTGTGTGCACGCAGCCATTATATAAAAGGGGGCAAAGGAAGGGGAGCAAGAGAGAGGGGGAGGTTTGGAAGCCCATGAAGCATGTAAACAGAAAAAAGAAGTGTGTATTAATGTACCCACCTGAGCTCCCTTCCCTGTCCCCATCCCCAGTGGGTTCTGTGTCTGGGCTTGTCCGGAACTGGAAGAACTCCGGGTTGTTTACAGGTAACCTCAGTGAGCTGAACATCACTGGGCGCTGCCAGATTTCCTTCCTCCAGGTCCCAGGAGATGTCCACAGGGTAGTGGTGGGGTCTGTGCCAAGCACGATGGGCCCAGGAGTCAGCCCCTGCTAGGCCATTGGCCTCCTTTGCCTGGCGGTACAACTCCCGGAGTTTCTTCCCCTTCCTGGCATTGCTGCTCTTCTCTGTCCTACCCCAATGTCTGGCTCACCTTTGAAATGTGGGAATAGACACCTTTATGTCTGCGGGGATTCTGTAGTAGGGCTTGCACCGCCTCCCTTCCCCCGCCCCCGCCCAACACAGGCTGAAGACATCTACTCCAGGGCTTCTCGACTTAACCTGTAGGCCGGGACCCAAAATTGGGTCACCAGAACGTTTCAAAAGGTCATGTGGCAGCTCCTGTCCCATGAGGCTGGCTGTTCCCCCCTCCCTGCTCCAGGTACCGCAACCTCTGGGGTCCCAGCGCCACTCAGTTTGGCCCAGCTGTCATGGTGACCGGAGTCTGGGTAGGCCAAACCTGGGTGAGTGGACCTGCAACCCCATGATCCAGGGCACAGCTCCACTCACACAGATTTGGTCCAGTCATGGGGGAATGGGGAGGAACCCGAGCAGTGCTGTAACCCCGGAGGTTGCAATGCCCAGAATGGAGAGCCAAGGCCAGCCAGACCCACAGCACGGGAGCTGCAGGAGTCACCACTGTGCGGTGAGTTCCTGGCTGGTCACCCAACCCCCCCGGAGGGCAGGATCTGACTTAAACTACCCCAGGGCCACCACTCCCAGACTATTTACTGGGTCACAACAGGCTATAAACATAGACAAATGGCTCCTGAGCCAAAAAAAGGTTGAGAACAACTGGTCTAGGACTCCTTTCCTGGACCAGATGGCAACAGGACCTTTAGCTGGAGCAGCAGGTAGAGCCACACCTGAGCTCACCAAGGTGGGCTGCAGGGACAGAGGAATTTCCAAAACACACGGGCTAAAGGTGGAGGAATGGGAGGTTCCAGCCACTGTGACCCCTTGGCAGGAGAGTTCCAAATTATGACCACAGCAGTCACCCGAGCAGCGACAGGGACATTGCTGGAGGGCTGTTTTGGCTGGTACCCATAATGCAGCCCCCACACAGGCATCATACTGGACGAACAGGGCCAGTAGAGGGCTTATGTCATTTACGGAGGTGGTTTTACTTCATCAGGGTTTTAGTGACAGGACTCAAAATTGAGCACGGAGGTGGGCAAGGATGTGCCAAAATAAGGCAAGTGTTACCGGTAAAGCTTTGGCGAGTAGGCCTATGTTAAGGCTGCGCGCCTGCTTGGTGTGTGGACCAGCACCGTAACTGTAGTTTTCATTCGTCTCTACACGCCACAGCAGCCACTTCCTCACTCACATGCTTAGTCTGTCCCATGATAACAGGAGTTGAGTGTTACCACACTAGGGGCTGGTCTACACTATGCAGTTGGGTCGACATAAACAGCCTTGCGTCAACCTGGGTGTGGAAGTGTCTTCACTTAAATTCGGCTCCGGCCGACATAAGTGCCTCTCTACGCTGACATAAGAACACCTCCTTCTCAAGTGGTGTAGTGTCACAGGCGATGTAGTTAGGTCGACACAGTGTCACTGTAGACACTGCATTGCCTACGTCGACTGTTACTGGCCTCCAGGAGCCATCCCACACTGCCCATCCAATTGATACAAGCGCTCCTGGTGGGAGAGCCATTGCCTTTCTTTTCTCCTCTTTTAATTTAAGAGCAGCTACACAAGAAAGAGAAAGAAAGAATGAAGCTACACTGATTTACTCCCCCTGGAGCTCTTTCCCATAGAGCAACACCAATGTGCACCAGAGGGGGATCTGGTCCTTCACTGAATGCGATGGGCACCCACTTAACGGCAGGGATGAATTTGGTCCATTGTCCTTAAACCGAAATGGCTACAGCTACCCATGGGAGGCTGGCCCATGTGTCTTGGCCTCATTTAGAATGTCTGAGACATGATCCCTTGTCCCTAGTTTGTGTTTTGTTGTTTTTTAATTCCACCAGTTGTCTTTGCCCAAATCCCACAGGCTTTCAGTCATTTGCTGATTGATCTGAACAGGAGACTGGAGTCTGATGGGACTTCTCTCTCCTCCAGCCTCAGCTTCCCCATCTCCTGCCTGCTCATCCTAGGGGCTTGCCTCATGGCCACTAGCTCACAAACTTGCAGCCACTTGGCTCTCTGCGCATCCCATCGAAAGAATTGCAGAGGAGAAACCTCAGGGCACCACCACGGAAAAGCAGAGCTGGAGGAGACAAGGGCAGTGCTAGGACACGCCCCCTCTGGTTGGCTTTATGTGGTTATTTCATACATTTGCTTGGCGCGTTGTGCAGGAGGTCAGATGATCATAATGGTCCCTTCTGACCTTAAAGTCTATGAGTCTATGCGATCATGTCCCCCTAGTGGCCAGGCCCAGTCACAAACAACTAGCTCATGGCTCGCAGCTCAAAGCAGTTACTGCTTTAAGGCAAGGAGCTTGTGATTACAGGGCTGAAATTCCCACTTCAGATCCCTACCGGTGACTATGACGTGTGTGTCCACAGCCATGCTCTGTTACAGTTACACAGACAGGAACTTTAAACCCCTATCTGCCTAGCTTCTTCTGACCAACAAGCCAAGTGATCACTTTTGCTGGATGGAAACAAGGGAAGACCACATGAAAAATAAGGGGCAATTCTTTATTTTCAAGGATATTTTAGGCAAACACCATTTCCCGTAGCACATCATGCACTTTTCTCTCAAGTGTTAATTCCTACTGCCCTCAAATATACAATGCAATCATCATCAATTTAATGCTGACAGTGGTCAAGGGACATCCCTTTAAATAAGGGATGGGTGGCCACCCTAAGGGACAAATCAATGAAATAAGAGATAGGCCCTTGATATCAGGGATGGGTGGTCACCCTACCTATAAGGCTAGTTCGACTGGCGGCCCGTGGGCAAGATCCAACCACAGGACCATTTCTGTCTGGTCCCCGAAGACATCTGTCCCTGCAGGAGACCAGCTCTACAAAATGGTGTCCTCAGCATGGCATGACCTCTCATACACCATATGAGTCATGACCTCACACATACTGTACGTGCGGGGTCAGGACGCCATTTTGTATAGCACATACCATACCTGCAAGGTCTCGAACAGACGATGATGCCCTTTTATTTCTGAACACGGCCAGTAGAGGTGCCGCACAACTACGCATGTGACCCTCCTCTATGAAAAGTTTGGACCAGTAACTAGCTCCATGTCACTGTACTGTCTGAATGCTTGATGCACCCAGGCTGGGAAATTCGGATCCAACAGACACTGGGTGAAAACACCTGAACGTGGCCTAGCAGAGACATGATCATTAGTATTGTTGCAATTCCAGAGGGGTTGCTTTTCTTGCAATGCTAATGGCCTGTAACCAACCTCGACCCCACCGAGCATGTCAGTAAAAAGCAAACAAACCCCACACTGGTGAATCAAGTAGTTCTGAGGGCTCCTGGGTTTAGTGCTATATTTTATCCAGCAGGAGACAGGAGAAATCATTGTGAGACACAAACATTTCAGCATCTTTACAGCTGTGAAGATATGGAATCCACTTGGTGAAAAAACAAAAACGCCAGCACCAGCCAATGAGCGTGGGAACCATAAAACACAACCTCCGCGGGCTTGATATAAAAATAACTTTATTAAATTCTAGAAAACACTCATCAAAAGTGAAGATTAGCCATTTTCTCCTGTCCCTCCCCTGCCCCAAATATTTGCCACCTGTACTGTCCTCCCTCACCCAGGACTCCTCCTCTTGCTCTCTGACCAGGCAGAATGCTAGAGTCCTCCGGGATCATAGAGAACAGTGACAAACAGGCTGGTCAATGTCCCTGAGGGTTGGGTGGTTTTGGTTGGTTGGTTTTTTGGAGGGGGAACAGGTCACCAGCAGACTTTAGATTCCCGGGTTGTAGAAATGAGGGTGCCAGAAGCTAGAGAAGCCCATTTCATGGCCTGCAGGGGGATAGATAACCTTGTGCATCAGGAACAGAGTCTCAGCTGGGTTTCACTGTCCCAGAAACAGAACCAAGGGCGGATTCTCTCCCCATTGAAAGACGCTGGTGGGAAAGTGAAGATCGGGGCCTTGTTGTCAGCACTGAAAAATGCCACCTGCCCCTCGTCACAGTCCAGACAAACCCGGATCCTGCTGGGGACCCGGCCCAGTGACACTGTGGTCTCAGGGGAGGTGCGAGCCTGATATTGATCCCCATGCAGCCACTGCACAGCCCAGATCCCCTCCTCAGGGTTAAAACTCAACCCCCGCTTCCTCCTCACAGACTCTCTGGCCACCCCCACAGCCCAGCATTGCCCATCCCCCATCTCAACCTCCCAGCAATGTCTCCCCGAGGTGAATCCCTCACAGGCCAGCACCCAGCGATTACAGTCAAATCTCTCAGGGTTGTTGGGCACTCGCTGCTGTGTGTCTCCCAGTCTCACGCTTTTTCGATCCGCAGACAGGACGAGTTCGGGATGAGCCGTGTCTGGATCCAGAGTCACTGGGGACAGAGAATCGGAGCGTTAGGCAGAGCTTGGCCATTGGGGAGGTTGGGACCATTTCTCACATTCCCCAGCAGCCCTGTCCTGGCTGGGACCCTCCCTGATTTCCTACCTCTCTGTCCTGGGTCTCAGGGAGCTGCCTCTGTGCTGGGGCTGAGCAGGGATTTCACTGGGGCTCCCACCTCCCAGGGCCTAGAGGTGCTGTTATAGCTGCAAATTCTGCATCTCCATCTCCTCCCCGCTGCATCTTCCTGCTCCCCGTGCTGCGGCTCCCCACTCCCAGCAGCAGGGACAGGGCGGGGCGGGGCAGACAGCAGAATCTGGGGTGGGACCGAAGGGGCATCAGCCTCAGCCGCCTCTTCGGGAGACATCCCCAGTCAGAGGGAATCAAGGAGGCAGCAGAGAGGGGAGCACGAACCCCAGTGCAGCTGGGACAAGGGGAGGAGGTAGTAGCCCTGGGTGGAAGGAGGCGGGAGGGAGTTGGTGGGTACACCAGGGCAGGCCCCCCAGCCCATGCCGTATGGTAGAGGAGGAGGCAGTGTCCACGGAAGACCTCCCAAAGACAGAGAGGATGGAGGGGCCTAGTTGGCAACCCAAGTGCCATGGGGGAAGGGAGAGGTGGGACCCGCAGGGAGAGACACAGAAGAGGGCGATGGCCTATGGACACACCGAGGTAGGGTCAGACCAGGCACCCACCCCCTCAGCATAATGGAGGAGTCAGAGCCCTCACTCAATCAAAACATTGTGCACCAATTAAACGTTTAATATATATTAGAGTGCTTAAGGCCAGCCCCCTACCTTGCAGTGCTCACTCTCTATGCATGGGGGCCTCTGTTTTGTTTGATCTAAGAAGCTTCTTCCTCAAGTGAATCCAGTGCCACAAACACAAACTGTCCTTTTCACTCAATCCATCTAAAACCCCACCCATTCCTCTGCCCCCTTTTACCAGAGATCCACTTACTCGCTGTCTGCAGTTCAAACATCAGAGCGTCTAGGGAGGAGAGGGAGAGAAAAAGATTTCATGGTATCAAAATTATGTTTCATGCAGGATTTCTACAATTAATCAGAATAACGGTGCTTTAGTTCTGGGCCATAAACAGAGGGGACAAGGCAGGGAGACCCAGAGAGAGAAATACGGAGAGAGACAGTGTAAAACTCGCCCATATGGAGGTGGGCCAGTATCAGGCTTACGGACCCCTTTCAGCACTAACAACATAGTTATAAACACGGCTTATGTGGCATTTAGTGTTTCTCGCCTTTCTACAAGAGAAAATTCCTAGACAGGTCAGACTGGAATGAAACAGACTCAGGAAGAGAAGATGAAGCCCTTTGCATTAGCACAGAGTTTCACTCAACCAAGTACTTTGCAGTCCTCAAGAATAAGGGCAAAGAAGGCGACAATCACATTTGGACTATTGTTGTTCCTCCATAAATATCTTATATCTTGGGGGGAAATTTCTTAGCTAATTCAAAACTTTGTCTATATTTCTTCCATGTTCTTAAATTGGGTTTTACATTCGCAGCTAATTGGACACAGCCCGTTTCCTCCAACATTCACAGAGATCAGACTCCATTTTCCTTTTTCAATCCCTGCTCAGTACCTTGGAATTTCCTCAGAGTCTCCTTTAGTACAATGTTTTTCTGGGTAAAATCACCAAGTCTCTTTGCCAGATCAGGAGAAATCTCTACCAGCTGCTGGAACTTCCCCTGCTGGCACCTGGAGAGAAACAGAATTCTCTATTTCATTGATTTTAAATCACGATTTTTTCTGTATTTCAGGGAAAGCTGCTGGACTGCGGGCAGGGCCAGATGAACTTTTTGTGGGCCCGGCACCAAAGATATTTGTTGGCCTGCATGGGGCAAGGTGCAGGGGGGCGGGATGGTCAGTCTCCAGAGTGAAGGGCGGGTTGGGGGCAATGAGGCACAGCGTGGCAGGTGCAGCCCAGCAGGGGGGCACTGTTTACAATCCTGCAGATGCCAGATGCACACTGGCCTGCCCAGCCCTGTGCTGCCAGCATGCCCCTTCCCCTTGAGGGCAGGCCTGCACCACACCGCCCCCCTGCCCAGTGCCCTACCCTTATGCCCAGTGCCCGCTCTCCCAAAGATCTCCACCACAGATCTGTATGCCCAGCCCCCACCCCTCCCAGAGACCTCCCCCACTGGCCTCCCACCACAACTGCACAGCACCCTGCACTCCCCTCGCCCAGCGCCCCCCGCCCGTAGACCTCCCCACTGCCCACCACCTTCCTCACAGTTCCACCATCACAGCTGCACAGCACCCCATATTCCTGAGGGGATTCTGCACCAAAAAATTAAAAATTCTGTGCACAATATTTTAAAATTCTGCAAATTTTATTTGTCAATAAATAAATGTGGAGGCTCCAACATGGCAGTGGGGAGCACAGACCATGGGTTGCATGGAGGTGGGAGATTACCCTGCAGCCTTCCCCCCCACCCCCACCCCGGGACAGGGACTCGGCAGTGAGGCTGCACCTGACCCTGACACAGTGCAAGGGCCAGGCCTGCCCCAGAAACACTCTAGGGCCCTGCCCCCCTGTGCCAGGCACCAGGTGTGGGTGAGCAGGCTCAGCCCGGCAGCAGGATCCAAGTGCAGAAGGACTTAGTGTGGGGGGAATCCAGGTGGGGGTAAGAGAGTTCTCTGTGGGGCAATCTGGGTGTGGGCGGCTCAGTGGGAGATCTGGATGCACAGAAGCTCATTGGGAGGTTCCAGGTGCAGGGGCATTGGGACTCTGCAGGGGATCCAGGTGAAGGTGTTTGGGGCTCAGCGGGTGGGGGGGGATCTACGTGCAGGGGAGGTGGGGTTCCTTTCGGTGGGGGTCCTAGTGCAAGTGGTTGGGGCTCTTCGCGGTGGTACATGCAGGGGAGGTGGGGCTTGTCAGGGTGAGGGTTCGATGGGCCTGCTTAATAGGGGAGCCCCAGCTTCTGCCAAGGGAATGCCGCATGCTGGGTTCCAGCTCCCCCCCTTGCCCCCGCTTCCCCCATCCCCTTCTCTTCCCCATCCCATGCCCCTTCCCCACTGCTTCATCTCCCCTCCCCCCCCTTCCTTCCTTATTGAGGTTGCAGGAACAAACCATCCCGATGTGTAGAAAGAATAGTGTCGTAAGATGAGGCCCTGAAACATAAACCCTTATCAGAGGCCTGGTATGAGGCCTAAGGCCTGAACTAACGTAATGGTCAAGACTTTGCTAACATAAAGCAAAATTAAGCTGGGAGCCAGAGGCAGGCCCTGCTCACAGAAGCTGGCAATGAAAGGGCTGATGTTGCAAAAATACACATATCTAAAAGGTACTGGACACTAGAGATACCAGAACACTCCGCTACTTGCACATTCCACACAAATAACAAGACAGGGACAAAAGGATAATATGATGGATAGAGTTGTTTTGTTCAAACCAACATGTACAAGGTGAGAGGCGGCACCATACTACGTAGGGGGGTTGCACCTCAATACGTCGGGAGTGATGTGTAACTTGTTTGTATCTGTGTATAAGAATGCACCCCTGAGTGGACGTCTTTGTCTGGCCTAGGGGGCAGTGGAAAGTCCCGCCATTGACTGACCCAGTCCATTGCCAGGGAGCACCTATGTACTAGCTAGCAGCACCTTAGCAGCACCTTGGATATTGTAGATCAATCTCTGATAATTTTCATATGACTTTACATTGTGCCTCTTCATATAACCTTGTGGTGGATCTACCCACGTGTGACCTCTGTTTTCATGGGACTTTGTATCAAAGCCTCATTTAGAAACTCTGCATTGCCCTTGGTATAATATTATAGCCCCTAAGGATAGAATAAGATAGAAGAAAAATTTCTGTTTGCTAGCAGTAGAACAAGAGCTCTCTCCCCCCCCCCCCCCCCCACTCTTAATCAATTGCCCTGTTGAATGAATGAGGTGTGGATAAGCAAGGCATGAAAGGCAGCACCTCCAGACAGCCTCAACTGTTGGAGAGGGGCTGGGAGCCAGACCCAAGGACAATAAAATGTGTCAAGTGGGCTCATTAAAGACAAGCCTCGGGGGTTAAAAGCAAGCACCTTCTTTGAAAACACCCTTTTTGCAGCATTGGAACAACACTCAAAAGAAAGCAGCACAAAGGACCAATGAACACAGACACAGAGTTTAAATCTGGTATAAATTTGCATAAGAGGAAAGCTGCTATAAAAGTGAGGTGTCTTGCAGAGGACCCCGGGTCTCGTCTTGTCAACATGGGAGCATCGATCCGGATCGGCAGAAGCCCGGCTCCACCCCCTCCCCCATCTAACTCACCTGGCCAGTGAAGTTAAGGGGAGCAACTAATTGGTAACAACAAGACGGAGTGTGTTTGTGTGTGTGTGTGTAAGTGTAATATATTATATGCATATAATACAGTGTTAATAAATACATGTATTACTAATAAATGTGGCGTTTTGTCTTATTCCCCCTGAAAAGGTCCTGTGCAGTATTTTAAGTACAACAATATCTAATCTGGGGAGCTGGAGAGTCTGTGGTCATTGGGGGCTCTCTCGGGGTCTGCTGTGTCAGCTATCTGCGCAAAGCCGGGGCAGCACATAGAGGGAACACACGCACGCAGCCAACTGATATCAACATTGAACAGAGCAGAGCACCACACCGGTACCGTCTGACAACAAATAGTAAATATGCCAGGCGACCAGTTTGGCTAAACAGTGAAATCCTTGCTGATCTTAAACACAAAAAAGAAGCTTATAAGAAGTGGAAGCTTGGACAAATGACCAAGGAGAAGTATAAAAATGTTGCTCAGGCATGCAGGAGTGAAATCAGGAAGGTCAAATCACACTTGGAGTTGCAGCTAGCAAGGGATGTTAAAAGTAACAGCAAGGGTTGTTAGCAACAAGAAGAAGGTCAAGGAAAGTGTGGGCCCCTTACTGAATGAGGGAGACAACCTAGTGACAGAGGATGTGGAAAAAGCTAATGTACTCAATGCTTTTTTGCCTCTGTCTTCATGAACAAGGTCAGCTCCCAGACTGCTGCACTGGGCAGCACAGTATGAGGAGAAGATGACCAGCCCTCTGTGGAGAAAGAAGTGGTTCAGGACTATTTAGAAAAGCTGGACGAGCACAAGTCCCTGGGGCCGGATGCGCTGCATCCGAGGGTGCTAAAGGAATTGGCGGATGTGATTGCAGAGGGTTGATTAGCTTGTGCTGTCACTAATTATTGCTACACCCTTTCACCCTAAAATAGCAGCAGAGCCTCCTTGAAAGACAAAATCTCCTTCTGGCTCTCCCCTCTGAATCCCAAAGCTGTGTTTAAAATAATGACCAGAGATTGATCACTGGCTGGATTTTCTTCTGCAGCAAAGGCAGACTTTGAAATGCACAAACTAGAAATGCTCCCAGCTGAAATGCTGGTTAAACAGCCGCTGCCCAGCAACTAGCGCAAGCCAAAACTTGACATTAATGCTCGTATAGGCCATTGGCTGCTTGGGCGCATATACCTCTTCCTCTGTCTTTCAGTCTCACTCAACTAGTTGCCTGCCTGGATACAGTGGCAGAAATATTATTATAAAGAAAACAAACGCAAGTGCCTTTATATTTTAAAGTAATTAGCCACTGGAAATATGTACCCAGGGTTCTGGTGGATTCTCCCTCACTGCCCATTGTTAAATCAAGATGGGATGTTTTTCTAAAAGCTCCGAGGTAAGTCTCTAGGCTTGTCTAGAAGAGGGCAGACGAGATTATATCTCGATGATCCCTTGTTGCCTTGGAATCTATGCATTATTGATTTCTCCATTTCCTGGGGTGTCAGACATATGGAGTGGGTCTGATCTCCTTGGGGGAAAGCAAGAATTACACTGATGCCCAGCGTGCAGGCAGAGCTGGGGCTGTGAACTAAAAGCGATCACGTGGATTCACATTGCAGCTTTGGCTTCCCAGGCAGCTGTGGAATCCAAGATGCGCTGAGCTACAGGTCCCTTTCAACACTAAGGGGAGAGGGGTGAGGGGGACCCGGGGGAACCCAGCCTCTCCACATACAGCTGTTGATCAGAACGACCACATATGCCAATCAAGTTTCACATCTATAGCGAAGGGGTGATCACAGTGGTGCAGGGGGATACCGAAAAGGGATTTCTGGGAGTCCATGGGTTGTGAAATCAGCTGCACACTAACGCTGATGGTATCTGCAGGAGAGAGTGGGGGGCGGAGAAGAGCAGGCCGGGGCCCCTTTGGAGCCTGGGCCCAGCCCCATGGTGCCATGGTAAACCCAGTACTGACTGCGGGGCCTGGAGGCTGGATTGTTCTATGTATTCTGGCCTCAGAGCAGGTACCGCTCAGGCAAGGGCAGCACAAGCTTCACCTGCTGCGGCCCAGTTTGTTTCCAGCATGACCTGGGGAGAGACGACATCGAGGGGTAGTGGAGCAGGCAGATGGGCCAGCAAGCTGCATTGACTCCGCTAAGCTTTGTGGTGTGGACTCCTGCCCAGTCAGAAATGGATGGAGACCCTAACCCAGGGGTTCTCAAACTAGAGGCAAAGACCCCTCAGCCTCCACTTCAAACCCCGTTTTGCATCCAGCATTTATAATGGTGCTAAATATATTTAAAAGTGTTTTTAATTTATAAGGGGGGGTCGCACCCAGAGGCTTGTTATGTGAAAAGGGTCACCAGTACAAGAGTTTGAGAACCACTGCACTAACCCCAAATCACCTCACGCAGGGCGCCAAATGGACACAAGCTGGACATATTTGAACACTGCTGATCTGGAAGGGTCCATATTCCCGTTCCCTGGAACACAAGAGATTTAATGGATCTATTCTGGTCTATTAACCAGCCCTCATGCGTCATCTCACCGTCTCGAATAAAGAGTATCAATCCCAGGAGTAACATCTGAAGAGGGGAGATTTGGATCTGAGGGGTGACACTGCCCCTCACAGTTGGCCGTGATGCCCTGAGGTGATGGGGGCCTCGCATGGGGCTCAAGCCCCTCCCCCACACACCGACATGTCCCCGAGAGTGAGACGGAGCCACATACCTGCTCAAGGTGCTTCTGACGTCCTAGAGAGGGGGAGGGGACAGAGAACAAAGAGTTCAGTTACGAGTGATAACCACGAGAAGGAAGTCGGCTGGTGGAGAAGAGGCTGGGGTGGGCCACACTATGATCCTGGTTCAGGGGTGTTGGTGGTGTCATAGGGAGAATGGCAGCTGGCCTGGGATGATTTCCAAAACAGAGTCCCCCTTTCTCTCCGTGAAATGAGGATCACATTATTTAAATATTTCCCTGCCTCAGGAGAGATGGATGAATTCATGTGTGTTATTAACGGGCTCTGCTCCCGCAGGGATGTGGGCCAGAAATGGACCCAGAACACTATAAAAAAGACAATTAAAATCTAAACCCTACAAAGGGGTCCCTCTCCCAGATTCCTTCACTCCTAACACAAGAACGGCCATACTGGGTCAGACTGACGGCCCATCGAGCCCAGTTCCTGTTTTCTGACAGATGCTTCAGAGGGAATGAACTGAACAGAGTAATGTCAAGTGATCCATCCCCAGTCCCAGCTTCTGGGAGTTAGAGCTTTAGGGCCACCCAGAGCATGGGGTTGTGTCCCTGACCATCCTGTCTAACAGCCATTTATGGACCTATCCTCCATGAACTTATCTAATTCTTTTTTTAATCCAGTTATACTTTTGGCGTACACACCATCCCATGACAATGAGTTCCAGAGGTTGACTGTGAGGTCTATGAAGAAGCATTTTTTTATGTTTGTTTTGAACCTGCTGCCTATTAATTTCATTGGGTGACCCCTGGTTCTTGTGTAATGTGAAGGGGTAAAAAACACTTCCCTGTTCACTTTCTCTGCACCAGTCATGATTTAATAGACCTCCATCATATCCCCTCTTAGTCACCTCTTTTCTAAGCTCAACACTCCCCAGTCTTTTTAATCTCTGCTCAGATGGAAGCTGTTCCATACCTCTAATCAAATTACTAATAAAACAAAAGAGAATAATAAAACAGAAGCAAGTGGAAGTGATCATAAACCAGAGAATTCACATTTTAACAGTCGTTCATAACAATAAAATGAGGTACCATTAAAGAGAGAGCGAGAGAGAGGATTCCTATGTAAAAACTAGAAACAAGGAGTTCTACTGTAGTGTTAGGATCCTGCACTCCAAGCCACATGGGTCTCCCCGGTCATCCATTTCCCAAATATCTCCAAGGCTCTGAGGGCTCACCTGCAGGAATTCACTCGCTGGCTGCTGGCACTTCCCCTCCATCTCGCTGATCAGCTCGCTGAGACGGGAAATCTCCGCAGAGAGTTTGGTGATATTTTCATCCTGCAGCTTCACAATCTCCTTCTCCAGCTCTCCCAGTCGGGCCAGCAGGAGTTGCTCTTCCTCCTCCAGAAACTGGTGCAGCTTCTTAAATTGAGCCACAATTTTCTCTCTCTCAGCTTCTGTCTTTCCCTGTAAAGATGAGGTACAAACAGGGAAAGGGACGTCAAGGACACACTGACAGGCAGAGGAGATTTCACACAGCCCTCTGAGCAGGAGGGGGAATTTCTAAATATTCAACACCTCAAAAGCAGACAGAAACTTTCCTCATTTGACCAGAGAGATTTTCCTAGAAAGTCCCACCTTATCCTAAATTTCCTTCCCATCTGACATGGTTTGTTTCTGTTTGTGATCAGTGAACTGTGACAATCTCAATCCTTCCAGCAGTAGAAAGGGCAGGATTCAGAGGTACATGAGCAGAGACTTCCTGAGAGAGACTGAAGGGGGTAAAGAAAACACACAAGAAGAAAACAAACCAAAACTCCCAAGTTTCACTGAGGAAACTCCTGAAATTCACATGCCCCGGAGGGACGCCCAGCCACACCTCTGGAGAGACATGAGAATTCAGTGCCTAAAAGCTAACTGTGTTAGTGCATAGATCAGGATCTCTAGTGCAGCCCCAGGCTATAAACTTGTACCATGAAATCAAGAATGAAGCGAAGACAAACACAGCTCTGAAAACAAGGGACTGCAGAGTAAAGGTCACGCCTGCCACCCAACCTTAATTCTGCCCCCTTTCCACAGCTGCCTGCTACAGCTCCGCACACTGGCTTGAGGTGCACCTGTCTCCTGGAGCATGCTCATATCACTTTCCCGTGTGCGTATCCATGATGTATGCATATTTACAGAGACTGAAAGACTTATAACTTCTAGGGTGCTGCTTCCCTGGTGTGGCCCTGGGTGCCAGACACTAGCCAAGGTGAAATTCAATCAGACCCAGATCAGTTGGGGCTGATCGGTGCTATGATCTGAGCCATAGGCGGGCCCAGAAAAGTTATAAGAATGGGAGACAAATTGAATGTCAGGTTCTTTTCGTCTGAGCCCTTCACCTGTGCAGCCCCTTGGCCACATAACTCCTGATTCAGTCCAATAATCCTGTCTCAGGCCTGGATGGGGCACAGTGATTTTCAAAGACAACATCAGGAAGCAGGTGAGTTTTAGAGCACTGTGAAGTGCTTAGCATGAGAGCTTGGCTGTCACTCAGCTATTGACTCTCTAGTGCTCATCAATAATAGAGAGAGACACAAGGGGTGAGGTGATCTCTTTGATTCTCTTTCCGACAGAAGTCGTTCCAAAGATGCTTTCAAGCCACCCAGAGCTCTCCAGCCCAGATTTGAAGAAGAGCTCTGGGCAGTGTGCAAGCTTGTCTCTCTCACCAACAGAAATTGTTGTAATCAAAGATCTCACCTCACCCCCTTGTCTCTCCAATATCCCGGGACCAACAGGGCTACAACGGCACTGCATAGAGTGAAAGAGACAGCGTGGGCAGAGACAGACAAAGATGAAGCCTGAAGCCGAGCCGAGCAGACCTCTCTGATAGCTGGGGATGGAGCATTAACACAGCCTTGGCACTGCCAGAGCTGAAGGGAGGAGGCAGGGCCATGACCCCACATCCCGTCCATTCTGAGCAGAGGGGAGCACAGGCTACACCTGCTGGTGGATTCGATCAGCGTCTGCCCTGCTCTAGGGCTGCCCAGAGCTCCCGAGGAATCTGTCCTAGACCCAGAGCCAGGCAAGGAGTTGCAGTCCCACTCCAGCTCAGAGAACAGAGACAGACACGCACGAACCCAAACCCGCAGCACACGGCCCCAGAGAGACGCACAAACCTCCCTGACTGACATACATCCCCACAGCCCTCCTGGGTATCAACACTGGGAACCTACCAGGTACTCTGGGCTTCTCTTCTCTCCTGTCAGTTTCCATCCTAGGAGCTTTTCTCTCTCTTCCTTCAAAGCCTGCAGTCGGGTCTGGAATTGTTCCTGGGCAAAGACAAATGGGGGTGGGGGGGTTAATATTTTTTCTTTTGGAGCTTGAGGAGCAATTATTCCCCCCCCCCCCCTTAATGTTGCTGCACAGATTTAGCTTTCCAGCTTGTTTAACCCAGCAGCAGGCCGGGAGAGCACCCACATGGCAACTCACGGGCCAGGCCACGGACACTGCAGGAACTGGGGGAAAGCAGCAGGTAACAGAGGAGAACTAATTCATTCTGACACCTGGGGGCTAGAAGCACAAACTGGGCCCTGGCTGCCAATGTACAAACCCTAGTGCCTCCCAGCATGTTCAGTAACGATCTCTTTCCTACAACTCTACTCTCACATTGCTGATCCTAGTAAAATAGATGGTGTCACGTTTGCTCCAAAAATTGTTTATCATCTGTCCACCAGTCAGGAGCTCTGACTACACCCCTGCCTCACCTCGCATCCACCAGCATCTTTTGGGGACCAAGAATCAAGTTATTTCTCTGTTGGTTTGAAATGAATGAAGCAGAGCGTGGGAGGATAAATTCCCAGAGTCTGATTGAATCTTTTCAAAGATCTCAGGATTTTAGAAGGGTGGGGGCTGGCAGTGCTGGTTCCGGTGTGTCCCGCTCAGCAGGAACGGGTGTTGGAACAGAAATATTAGCTGAGGAAAAGGACATCACAAGAAAATGAATATTTTTCCCCACCCACCCATGGAAATTAGTCCTCAAGTCAGAGCAGAGATCCATGTGTAAGGTTAAAAATCTTTATCACAACACTGTAGTTAGCAAAAAAAAAAAAAAAAAAAAAACATCCTTTATGACAGCAGGACATGAGGAGTTCCGGTGACACTAGAAGGAAACCCAAACATTGGAAAGCCTGGGAACCTACAGTTATGGCCGCAGGCTACATGATGTCTGCATGAGCAGCTGTACTCTGGGCCTGTAAATATATCTGAAAAACCCGGTAGGTACAAACACTGATGCTGGGAGGAGATTTCCTACCTTGTACTCCTGGGCAGCCTCCTCTATGGGAACCACCTTGTGAGATCTGTGAGCCTTAGATTTATCACACACCACGCAGATGGGGGTTTGATCCTCCTCACAGAACAGTTTCAGAGCCTCCTGGTGCCTCTCACACACTCTTTGTCCATCACACTCTGTCACCGCCTGGAGCCTCAGTCCTTTCACTAACTCCACCACCTTCCCCAGCTGCCGGTTGGGCCGCAGGTTTCTCTGCTGGGCAGTTTCTCTGCACTGGGGGCAGGAGAAGTTTGGCTCCGTCTCCCCCCAGCACTGGCTGATGCAGGCCCGGCAGAAGTTGTGCCCACACTCAATAATCACTGGATCTTTGAAATACTCCAGGCAGATGGGACAAGAAAGTTCATCCTGGAGACTTTCTGCAGGGCTCTCTGCAGCCATGGCTCCTCGTGGGAAGGGTAACCAAAAGTTAGTTTCAATTTCCAACCATCTGGGACAGGAATTGGGTGTCTCCCTTCCTGGGTCTGTCTCATTGGCTGTGATAGAATCAGCTGTGTCTGTGAGTTCTCCCAGCCCCTGTGGGCTCTGATGAGAAAGGTGACCCTCTCTCTACTGGGAAGAGTGCTCATCTCAAAAATAAATAAATAAATAAAAGCTGAGTTAAAAAGTTGCTTATCATACCCCTTATTTTTATTACCACAGCACGTTTTTAAAATAGGGAGTCTACTTCAAACGGCAATTCATTCCCTCTCTGCCTCTGTGCACGCAGCCACCATATAAAAGGGGGCAAAGGAAGGGGATGGAGAGAGGGGGGGAGGATTGAAAACCCATAAAGCATGTAAACAGAAAAAAGAAGTGTGTATTAATGTACCCACCTGTCATAAACAGATAGTTAAGGTTTAATGCCTCTTTTACCTGTAAAGCGTTAAGAAGTTCACCTAGCTTAGCTGACACCTGACCAGAGGAACCAATGGGAGGACAAGATGGTTCAAAGGGAAGGAGGAAAGTTCCCTTTGTCTGTAGAGTTTCACTTTTGACCGGAGTGGAAAGCTCCAGAATTCAGCCCCTTATTAAGTAGTGAGTATTAGTGAAGGAAATAAATAGGTTTATGTTTATTTCTTTGTAATCTGTCTTGTGCAATAAGAGGAATAGTCAAATTGGGTATTTGGATATTTTTTTTGTGTAACTAAGGGTTTGCCCAGGGGAACATCCTCTGTGTTTGGAATCTGTTGTCTGTGAGAGTAGCTGGTATGCTAATCTCTCCCAGAGGGTTTTCTTTTTCTTTTCTTTAATTAAAAGCCTTTTTCTTAAGACCTGATTGATTTTTCCTTGTTTTTTTTGATCCAAGGGGGTTGGATCTGGATCCACCAGGAGTCGGTGGGAGCAGGGCTGGCTCTGGCTTTTTTGCCGCCCCCCGCCCCAGCGGGGAACGTAGGTGGGGGGGAGGGCGGCCAGCCTGGCCGCGGCCCCGCTCTCCCCGGCTGGCCGGAGCGCTGGGGGGAGGGCGGCGAGCCCGGCCGCGGCCCCGCTCTCCCCGGGTGAGTGCCGCCCCCCCCCCCCCCTCCAGGTGCCGCCTCAAGCACATGCTTGGAGGGCTGGTGCCTGGAGCCGGCCCTGGGTGGGAGAAAGGAGCAGGAATGGTTAATTTCTCCTTGTTTTAAGATCCAAGGGGTTTTGGATCAGTGTTCATCAGGGAATTGGTGAAGAGTCTCTCAAGGCTACCCAGGGAAGGGATTAGTGCTTGGGAGTGGTGTCAGCCAGACCAGATCTAAGCTGTTAATTGAGCTTAGAGCTTCTCATGCAGGTCCCCCACATCTGTACCCTAAAGTTCAGAGTGGGGAAGGAACCTTGACATGCACCTGAGCTCCCTTCCCCATCCCCAGGGGGTTCTCTGTCCAGGCTTGTCTGGAACTGGAAGAACTCCAGCTTGTTTGTAGGCAACCTCAGGGAGCTCAACATCACTGTGTGCTGCCAGATTTCCTTCCTCCAGGACCCAGGAGACGTCCACAGGGTGGTGGTGGGGTCTGTGCCAAGGACGATGGGCCCAGGAGTCAGCCCCTGCAAGGCTGTTGGCCTCCTTTGCCTCGCGGTACAACTGCTGGAGTTTCTTCCCCTTTGCCTGGCATTCCTGCTCTTCTCTGTCCTACACCAACATCTGTCTCACCTTTGAAATGTGGGAATAGACACCTTTATGTCTGCGGGGATTCTGTAGCAGAGCTTGCACTGCTCCCTGCCCCAACACAGGCTGAAGACATCTACTCCAGGGTTTCTCGACTCAACCTGTGGGCTGGGACCAAAAATTGGATCACCAGAATGTTTCAAAGGGTCACATGGCAGCTCCTGTCCCATGGGGCTGCCTGGGCTCACCACCCTACTCCAGGCACCGCAACCTCTGGGGTCCCAGCACCACTCAGTTTGGCCCAGCCATCATGGTGATGGGAGTCTGGGTAGGCCAAACCTGAGTGAGTGGCCCTGCAACCCCATGAGCCAGGGCACAGCTCCACTCACACAGATTTGGTCCAGTCAGGGGGGGATGGGGAGGAACCCGAACAGCACTGCAACCCTGGAGGTTGCAACGCCCAGAACGGAGAGCCAAGCCCAGCCAGCCCCACAACACAGGAGCTACAGGAGCCACCACTGTGCGGTGAGTGCCTGGCTGGTCACCCAACCCCTCCAGAGAGCAGGATCCAACCGAAACCACCCCAGGCCCTCCACCCCCAGGCTATTTACTGGGTCACAACAGGCCATAAATATTGACAAATGGCTCCTGAGCCCCAAAAGGTTGAGAACCACTGATGTAGGACTCCTTTCCTGGACCAGACGGCAACAGGACCTTTAGCTGGAGCAGCAGGTAGAGCCACACCTGAGCTCACCAAGGTGGGCTGCAGGGACAGAGGAATTTCCAAAACACATGGGCTAAAGGTGGAGGAATGGGAGATTCCAGCCACTTGGCGGGAGAGTTCCAAATTGTGACCCCTTGGCGGGAGAGTTCCAAATTGTGATCGGAGCAGTCACCCGAGCAGCGACAGGGACATTGCTGGAGGGTTATTTTTGCTGGTACCCATCATGCAGCCCCCACACAGGCATCATACTGGACGAACAGGGCCAGTAGAGGGCTTTTGTCATTTGTGGTGGTTTTACTTCATCAGGGTTAGTGACAGGACTCAAAATTGAGCATGGAGGCGGACAAGGATGTGCCAAAATAAGGCAAATGTTACTAGTAAAGCTTTTGCGAGTAGTCCTATGTTAAGGCTGTAGGCCTGCTTTGTGGGTAGAGGAGCACCGTAACTAGTTTTCATTAGCCTCTCTATGCCACAGTAACCCGCTCCTCACTTCCATGCTTTGCCTGTCCCATGATAACAGGAGTTGAGTGTTACCACACCAGGGCCTGGTCTACACTAAACCATTAAGTCAACAAAAGTGCCTTCCGTCAACCTGGCTGTGGAAGTGTCGTCACTTAAATCTGGCTTCCACCGACGTGAGTGGCTCTCTACGCCGATGTAAGAACTCCACCTCCTCGAGCGGTATCGGGTCACGTTCAATGTAGTTAGGTCAACACAGTGTCAGTGTAGACACTGCATTGCTTATGTCGACTGTTACTGGCCTCCAGGAGCCCTCCCACAATGCCCCAAACTGACAATCCAATCGATACAAGCGCTCCTGGTGGGAGAGCCATTGCCTTTCTTTTCTCTTCTTTTAATTTTAATTTAAGAGCAGCTACACTAGAAACAAAGAGAAAGAAAGAAAGATTAACTCGTGACCACTGCTGTAAGCTGACAGAGGTCCATTTAAGTCAATGAAGCTACACTTATTTACTCCCCTTGGAGCTCTTGCCCATTCACTTCAATGGAAAAACACCAATGTGCAGCAGAGAGGGATCTGGCACCTCATTGAATGAGGTGGGCACCCACTTAGCGGCAGGGATGAATTTGGATCATTGCCCTTTTGTAGAGTAAAATGGCATCTTCTGCACAGCATAACCTTGCACACACTGTATGTCCAAAGTCTCGTCAAACAGATGATGATGCCCTTTTGTTTCTGAACGTGGCCAGTAGAGGTTCCGCACAACTACGCATGTGACCCTCCTCTATGAAAAGTTTGGACCAGTAACTCGCTCCATGTCACTGTACTGTCTGAATGCTTGATGCGCCCAGGCTGGGAAATTCGGATCCAACAGACACTGGGTGAAAGCACCTGAACGTGGCCTAGCAGAGACATGATCATTAGTATTGTTGCAATTCCAGAGGCTTTGCTTTTGTTGCAATTCTAATGGCCTGTAACCCATCTCGACCCCACCGAGCATGTCAGTAAAAAGCAAACAAACCCCACACTGGTGAATCAAGTAGTTCTGAGGGCTCCTGGGTTTAGTGCTATATTTTACCCAGCAGGAGACAGGAGAAATCATTGTGAGACACAAACATTTCAGCATTTTTACAGCTGTGAAGATACAGAATCCACTTGGTGAAAAAACAAAAACGCCAGCACCAGCCAATGAGCGTGGGAACCATAAAACACAACCTCCGCGGGCTTGATATAAAAATAACTTTATTAAATTCTAGAAAACACTCATCAAAAGTGAAGATTAGCCATTTTCTCCTGTCCCTCCCCTGCCCCAAATATTTGCCACCTGTACTGTCCTCCCTCACCCAGGACTCCTCCTCTTGCTCTCTGACCAGGCAGAATGCTAGAGTCCTCTGGGATCATAGAGAACAGTGACAAACAGGCTGGTCAGTGTCCCTGAGGGTTGGGTGGTTTTGGTTGGTTGGTTTTTTGGAGGGGGGAGAACAGGTCACCAGCCCACTTTAGATTCCCGGGTTGTAGAAATGAGGGTGCCAGAGTCTAGAGAAGCCCATTTCATGGCCTGCAGGGGGATAGATAACCTTGTGCATCAGGAACAGAGTCTCAGCTGGGTTTCACTGTCCCAAAAACAGAACCAAGGGCGGATTCTCTCCCCATTGAAAGATGCTGGTGGGAAAGTGAAGATCGGGGCCTTGTTTTCAACACTGAAAAACGCCACCTGCCCCTCGTCACAGTCCAGACAAACCCGGATCCTGCTGGGGACCCGGCCCAGTGACACTGTGGTCTCAGGGGAGGTGCGAGCCTGATATTGATCCCCATGCAGCCACTGCACAGCCCAGATCCCCTCCTCAGGGTTAAAACTCAACCCCCGCTTCCTCCTCACAGACTCTCTGGCCACCCCCACAGCCCAGCATCGCCCACCCCCCATCTCCACCTCCCAGCAATGTCTCCCTGAGGTGAATCCCTCACAGGTCAGCACACAGGGCTCAGGGTCAAATCTCTCAGGGTTGTTGGGCAGTCGCTGTGGTGTGTTTCCCCGTCTCACATGTTTCCGATCTTCAGACAGGATGAGTTGGGGATGAGCCGTGTCTGGATCCAGAGTCACATTCACTGGGGAGAGAGAATCAGAGCGTTAGGGGCAGAGCTCAGTGCCGGGGGAGGCTGGGACCATTTCTCACACTGCCCAGCAGCCCTGTCCTGGCTGGGACCCTCCCCGATTTCCTGCCTCTCTGTCCTGGGTCTCAGGGAGCTGCCTCTGTGCTGGGGCTGAGCAGGGATTTCACCGCGGCTCCCACCTCCCAGGGCCTAGAGGTGCAGTTATAGCTGCAGATTCTGCATCTCCATCTCCTCCCCTGCTGCATCTTCCTGCTCCCCGTGCTGCGGCTCCCCACTCCCAGCAGCAGGGACAGGGCGGGGCGGGGCAGGCAGCAGAGTCTGGGGTGGGACCGAAGGGCCATCAGCCTCAGCCGCCTCTTGGGGAGACACCCCCAGTCAGAGGGAATCAAGGAGGCAGCAGAGAGGGGAGCACAAACCCCAGTGCAGCTGGGACAAGGGGAGGAGGTAGTAGCCCTGGGTGGAAGGGGGTGGGGGGGAGTTGGTGGGTACACCAGGGCAGGGCCCCCAGCCCATGGTGAATGGGGGAGGAGGAGGCAGTGTCCACAGAAGACCTCCCAAAGACAGAGAGGATGGAGGGGCCTAGCTGGCAACCCAAGAACCCAGGGGGAAGGGAGAGGTGGGACCCACAGGGAGAGACAGAGACAAAGAAGGGGGCAATGTCCTATGGACACACCAAGGAAGGGTCAGACCAGGCACCCACCCCCTAAGCATAACAGAGGAGTCAGAACCCTCACTCGGTACATTGCACAGCAATTAAGAGGTTAATAATATATTGGAGTGCTTAAGGCCAGCCCCCTCCCCTGCAATGCTCACTCTATGGAAGGAGGCCCCTGTTTTGTTTGATCTCAGAAGCTTCTTCCTCAAGTGAATCCAGTGACACAAATACAAACTGTCCTTTTCTCTCAATCCATCTAAAACCCCACCCATTCCCCTACCCCCTTTTACCAGAGATCCATTTACTTGCCGTCTGCAGTTCAAACATCAGAGCATCTAGGGAGGAGAGGAAGAGAAAGAAATTTCATGTACAAAATTATGTTTCATGCAGGATTTCTACAAATAATCAGAATAACTGTGCTTTAGTTCTGGGCCATGAACAGAGGGGAAAAGGCAGGGAGACCCAGAGTAAGAAACAAAGTGTAAAAATATAGTGTAAAATTTGCCTATGGAGATGGGCCAATATCAGGCTTATGGACCCCTTTCTGCACTAATAACATGGTTATAAACATGGCTTAAGTGGCATTTAGTGTTTCTCTCCTTTCTACAAGAAAAAATTCTTAGACAGGTCAGACTGGAATGAAACAGAATCAGGACAAGAAGATGGAGCCCTTTGCGTTAGCACAGAATTTATCTCAGCCAAGTTCTTTGCAGTCCTCAAGAATTAGGGCAAACAAGGTGACAATGAATCACATTCGGACTATGCTTGTTTTTCCATAAATCTCTTGTGTAGGGGAAAAATTTGCTTAGCTAATTCAAAACTTTGTCTATATTTCTTCCATGTTCTTAAATTGGGTTTTACATTCGCAGCTAATTGGACACAGCCTGTTTCCTCCAACATTCACAGAGATCAGACTCCATTTTCCTTTTTCAATCCCTGCTCAATACCTTGGAATTTCTTCAGAGTCTCCTTTAGTACAATGTTTTTCTGGGTAAAATCACCAAGTCTCTTTGCCAGATCTGGAGAAATCGCCACTGGCTTCTGGAACTTCCCCTTCTCGCACCTGGAGAGAAACAGAATTCTCTAATTAATTGATTGTAAATCACGATTTTATCCTCATTTCAGATGAATTTCATGCCAGTGAAAGCTTCTGGACTGCGGGGCCTGGAGGCTGGATTGTTCTATGTATCCTGGCCTCAGAGCAGGTACCGCTCAGGCAATGGCAGCACAAGCTTCACCCACAGCAGCCCAGTTTGTTTCCAGCATGACCTGGCAAGAGACGACATCGAGGGGAAGTGGAGCAGGCAGATGGGCCAACAAGCTGCATTGACTCCGCTAAGCTTTTTAGCGTGCACACCTGCCCAGTCAGAAATGGATGGAGACCACTAACCCCAAATCACCTCACACAGGGTGCCAAACAGACCCAAGCTGGACATATTTGACTACTGCTGCTCTGGAAGGGTCCGTATTGCCGTTCCACAGGACACAAGAGATTTAATAGATCTATTCTGGTCTATTAACCTGCCCCCATGCTTCATCATCTCAGCGTCTCGAATAAAGAGCATCAATCCCAGGAGTAAAGTCAGCAGAGGGCAGATTTGGATCTGAGGGGTGACCCTGCCCCGCAGAGTTGGCCATGGTGCCCTGAGGAGATGTGGGCCTCGCATGGGGCTCAAGACCCTCCCCCGCACAGTAACTTGTCCCTGAGAGTGAGACGAAGCCATGTACCTGCTCAACGTGCTTCTGACGTCCTAGAGAGGAGGAGACAGAGAAAAAAGAGCTCCGTTACAAGTGATATGGAAGCTGTTCTATACCCCTAATCAAATTATTAATAATACAAAAGAGAATAATAAAACAGAAGCAAGTGGAAGTGATCATAAACCAGAGAATTTACATTTTAACAGTAGTTCATAACAATAAAATGAGGTACCATTAAAGAGAGAGCGAGAGTGAGGATTCCTATGTAAAAACTAGAAACAGTGAGTTCCACTGTAGTGTTAGGATCCTGCACTCCAAGCCACATGGGTCTCCCCATTCATCCATTTCCCAAATATCTCCAAGGCTCCGAGGTCTCACCTGCAGGAATTCACTCGCTGGCTGCTGGCACTTCCCCTCCATCTCGCTGATCAGCTCGCTGAGACGGGAAATCTCAGCGGAGAGTTTGGTGATATTTTCATCCTGCAGCTTCACAATCTCCTTCTCCAGATCTCCCAGTCGGGCCAGCAGAAGTCGCTCTTCTTTCTCGAGAAACTGGTGCAGCTGCTTAAATTGAGCCACAATTTCCTCTCTCTCAGCTTCTGTCTTTCCCTGTAAAGATGAGGCACAAACAGGGAAAGGGCACGTCAAGGACACACCAACAGGCAGGGGAGATTTCACACAGCCCTGTGTCAGCAGGAGGGGGAATTTCATTGCAACCTCTAAGTATTCAGCACCTCAAAAACAGACAGAAACTTTCCCCATTTGACCAGAGAAAAGGTTTTCCTAGGAAGTCCCAACTTGCCCTAAATTCCCTTCCCATCTGACATGGTTTAATTCTGTTGTGATCGATGACCTCTGACAATCTCAGTCCTTCCAGTAGCAGAAAGGACAGGACTCCAAGGTACACGAGCAGAGACTTCCTGAGAGAGACCGAACGGGGTAAAGAAAACCCAAATTAAAATAAGAAAACAAACCAAAACTCCCAAGTTTCACTGAGGAAGTTCCTGATATTCACATGCCCCAGAAGGACGCCTAGCCACACCTCTGGAGAGACATGAGAATTCAGTCCCTAAAAGCTAACTGTGTTAGTGCAGAGATCAGGATCTCTAGTGCAGCCCCAGGCCATAAACTTGTACCATGAAATCAAGAATGAAGTGAAGACAAACACAGCTCTGAAAGCAAGGGAATGCAGAGTTAAGGTCGTGCCTCCCACACACACTGCCACCCAACCTTAACTCTGCCCCCTTTCCACAGCTGCCTGCTACCACTCCGCACTCTGGCTTGAGGTGCACTTGTCTCCTGGAGCATGCTCATATCACTTTCCCATGTGCGTATCCAAGATCTATGCATATTCACAGAGCCTCTAATAACTTCTAAGATGCTGCTTCCCTGGTGTGGCCCTGGGTGCCAGACACTAGCCAAGGTGAAATCCAGTCAGACTCAGCTCAGTTGGGGTTGATCGGTGCAATGATCTGAGCCATAGGCGGGCCCAGAAAATTATGAGAATGGGAGACAAATTGAATGTCAGGTTCTTTTCGTCTGAGCCCTTCACCTCTGTAGCCCCTCGGCCACATGACTCTGATTCGGTCCAATTACCCTGTCTCATGCCTGGATGGGGCACAGTGATTTTCCAAGACAACGTCAGGAAGCAGGTGAGTTTAAGAGCCCTATGAAACCATGAGCACTTAGCATGAGAGCTTGGCTGTCACTCAGCTATTGACACTCTAGTGCTCATCTATAATAGAGAGAGACAAGGGGCTGAGGTGATCTCTTTGATTGGAGCGACTTCCGTCGGAGAGAGAGAGAAGCTTTCGAGCCACCCAGAGCTCTCCAGCCCAGACTTGAAGAAGAGCTCTGGGTAGTGTGTAAGCTTGTCTCTCTCACCAACAGAAATTGGTGCAATCAAAGATCTCACCTCTCCCCCTTGTCTCTCCAACATCCTGGGACTGACACAGCTTCAACTGCACCTTATAGCGCAGGGGTGGGCAAACTTTTTGGCCCGAGGGCCACATCTGGGTGGGGAAATTGCATGCAGGGCCATGAATGTAGGGCTGGGGTGTGGGAGGGAGTGCAAGGTGTGGGAGGGGGTGCAGTGTGCAGGAAGGGGCTCAGAGCAAGGGGTTGGGGCTCAGCAGGTGTGCAGGGTGTAGGAGAGGGCTCAGGGCAGGGGGTTGGGGTGCAAGAGGGGTGCAGCAGGGGGATGAGGTGCAGGAGGAGTGTGGGAGGGGGCTCGGGGCAGAGGGTTGGGGTGCAGGGTGGGTTTGGGGTTCGGGCTCTGGCCCGATGCCACTTACTTAGAGCGGCTCCGGGGTGGCAGCGGCGCGCACCAGAGCCAGGGCAGGAAACGGCTGGCACCATATCCCTGCGGACCCTGGAGGAGGGTGGGGCAGAGGGTTCCGCATGCTGCCCTCACCTGCAGGTACCTCTCCCGAAGCTCCTATTGGCCGCGGTTCCCTGTTCCCGGTCAATGGGAGCTGCGGGGGGCAGTGCCTGCAGGCGAGGGCAGTGCGCGGAGCCCTCTAGCCCCCGCCACAGAGGCCGCAGGGACGTGGTGCCGGCAGTCCTGCGGGTCAGATCCAAAGCCCTGATGGGCCGGATCCAGCCCGAGGGCCGATTTGCCCACCCCTGGCATAGAGCGAAACAGACAGCGTGTGCAGACACAGGCAAAGATCAAGCCTGAAGCCGAGCCGAGCAGGCCTCTCTGATAGCTGGGGATGGAGCATTAATGCAGCCTTGGCACTGCCAGAGCTGAAGGGAGAAGGTAGGACCATGACCCCACATCCCGTCCATTCTGAGCAGAGGGGAGCACAGGCTGCACCTGCTGCTGGATTCGATCAGCATCTGCCCTGTCCCAAGGCTGCCCAGAGCTCCTGGGGAATCTGTCCTAGCCCGAGCCAGGCAAGGAGTCCCAGTCTCACTCCAGCCCATGGAGGGGAGCAGAGAGAGACACACACGATCCCAAACCAGAAGCACACGGTGCCGGAGACGCACAATCCTCCCACACATTCATCCCCACGACCCTGCTGGGTAACACCACTGGGCACCTACCAGGTACTGTGAGCTTCTCTTCTCTCCTGTCAATTTCCATCCCAGGAGCTTTTCTCTCTCTTTTTTCAGAGCCTGCAGTCGGGTCTGGAATTGTTCCTGGGCAAAGACAAATGGGGGGAGCGGGGGGTGTTAATTTTTTTTCTTTTGGAGCTTGAGGAGCAATGATTCCCTCCCTCCCCATGCAATAACGCTGCTGCACGGATTTACGGTTCCAGCCTATTACAGCAGCAGGCCAGGAGAGCACCCACATGGCAACTCACAGGCCAGGCCATGGACAATGCAGGAACTGGTGGAAAGCAGCAGGTAGCAAAGGAGAACTAGTTTTGGGTGACCAGACGTTCCAATATTATCGGGACAGTCCCGATTTTAGGGGACTTGTCCCGCGTCCCGAACTTACATTGGTCGGGACGTCTGGTCACCCTATCTGAGGGGGACCGCAGCAAGCCAGCGCCACCGGCTCCACTCACCTTTCCTCCCTGGGCCCTGGGGCAGCGCGCAGCTGAGCTCCCGGCATGGCGGCGCCAGCCCACGGGGCCCACCGCCCAGCCGGCAGAAGCCTGCAAAGTGCAGCCCTGCCCCTGCCCCGGCACACAGAGAGGCAGCGAGGAGGTCTCGCTCCCCTGCGTGCTGCAGCAGGGCGGGGCTTATAGACTGGCAGCAGGCAGTGGTTGCCGGGCAGAGACCCCTCCTGCCCCCCTCCCCTCGACCCGACCCTAGGAAGGGGCCAGAGGGACTGGGAGAGACCTGCCTGCTGGATGCTTCCTGGGAGCTGCTCCAGGTAAGCACTGCTGGGCTCACCTGGCCCCCTGGCAGGTCCCTCTGGGGGGACTCCCCTCAGACCCACTGCCCTCAGCCCCCACCCTGACCCTGTTCCCTCAGCCTCCCCCGCAGTGTCCCCTTGTACCTCCCACCCTCAACCCACTGCCCTCAGCCCCCCTGACCCTGTTCCCTCTGCCTCCCGCACAGTCCCTCCCCTCCCCCCATCATCTCACCCGACCCACTGCCCTCAGTCCCTGCCCCTGTTCCAACAGCCTCCCCCACAGTCCCTCCCCTTCCCTCCCCTCGATCATCTCACCCTGCATGGATGTGGAAATCTGTCCCGGATTCCAGGCTGTCGTTAGCCCCTGGGGCAAAAGATCAGCAGAGGTTTCCAAAGGGAAGTTTGCAGCCTTTGCTCAGACCCAAACATTTTCACTTAAAATAAATAAATAAATACCCAAACCCATCCTGACATCCATCTGCTCTGTCCAGATTTGCTGTTATCCCTGTTGAGGCCAAAGTGGTTTGAAAAATTAAAAATCCTTGACACCATTGTGTTGCTTCCCCCTGTGTTGCTCGTTAATCTGATGGACCTACCGATAATGAATAAAGATGAATGCCCTGGGAGCAATGTGTCAGGCAGACAGTTTGTCAAGTAGGAATGTGAATGCTGAAGCCCTCACAAAATGCAGAGGCTTTTCTTAACCTGAGAACTGAAAAAGAGCCAGATACCCTGCATGGGTTTGAAAGTGACAAGAGCCTAGTGACTGACCAGAGCAGCACCAGGTTTGAAGTGACGAGGAGGGTCTGTGTCATGAAGTCTGCATTTCCACTGAGGACTCTTCCATCGCCAGGGAAGCACTGGTGCAGGTCTGCCGCCTGGCACAGCAATGCTGAGAGGTGCCAGTGTAGACCCGACCCACTGCCCTCAGCCCCCACCCTGACCCTGTTCCCTCAGCCTCCCCCGCAGTCTCCCCTGTACCTCCCACCCCGAACCCACTGCCCTCAGTCCCTGCCCTACCACAAATCTCTTCTTCAGCCTCTCCCGTCATCCCACCCCCATCGCTCCCCCTGCTGTCCCCCCCTCAACTTCCCCTCATTCCAGTCCTGCTCCCCTCTGTCTCATCCCCTCCAGACCCTGTCCCTCTCCCCAACCCCCCGACCCTCCCCAGCCCAGCCCCATTGTCCCCCCCGCCCCACTCTACACAGCTCTCTACCCTGTCCCATTCAGGCTCCCCTCAGCCCCTACCCTACTCCCCCCATCCCAGTCCTGTCCCATCCCCCTCAGCCCCCCCCCCCCCCCCGATTCCCCCAGTCCCAGTTCTGTCCCCCTCAGATCCTCCACCCTGCTTCCCCTGGTCCATCCCCACACACCCACTGACTTCCTCGACCTCCCTCCCCCAATCCCACTGCCTGGACCCACTCCAGTCCCACTCAGGACATGCAGGAAAAAGAAGCAATGGGCTTAAATTGTAGCAAGGGAGATTTAGGTTAGACATTAGGAAAAACTTCCTAACTGTAAAGGTAGTTAAGCTCTGGACAAATTACCTAGAGAGGTTATGGAATAGCAGTCATTGGAGTTTTATAAGAGGTTAGACAAACACCTGTCAAGGATGGTCTAGTGTTGTTATTACTCAGTCCAGCCTCAGTGCTGGGGTTTGACTAGATGACCTGTTGATGTCCCTTCCACTCCTACATTTCTGTGATTCACACTGAATTGCCTTGTGCCACTGTCTAGTAGTAGTGGCACACAGTTCTCTGACATGCAGGTTTATAAAATTGTAGTTAATATACAGTTTAGAGCATAGCAGTTTTAAAGCTCTGCATGTTCAGACCAACTGAGCTGAAAATTGTGATCTATAGTATTCAAAACTATTAAGATGTGGGCTGAAATAAAATCAGCATGAATTGCTCAACAATATCAATGGAATCAGCATTGCGCTGCTATATATTGTAAAACATTACAGTGAAATCTTGCAAGTATTACATAGCACGCTGCCTTGCCCAAGTGGTAACTATGCATAACATCTTCCTGTTTCAACATTCTTAACTTGTATCCCATAGCTCCTAAAAGTTGTTTTTTTTCAAACACTAAATACTGCTAAGTTATGAGTTTTAACAGGTTTTTTTTCTTTTAAACCACAGCACTGAATGTTATTCTAAAATTGTTTTCCAAATATTCTTAAACTCCCAGTTTATCCCCTGCTGATGTTCATTGTGAAGAGTATTGCAAGTGTAATAATAATATTTGGCACTTTTGTAATTCACTGTCCAACATGTGTTTTGTGCCCTCCTCTGGTGGATTTTTAGAGGATAACTGTATAGCTACCAGCTAAGGGAGTTATATCTTGAACTCAAGTAGTAGAAGCTCATGCTTTTAAGTCTGGATGGCTCGGGTTCAATCTTTGGTGACTAGCTATGATGGAGGTTGCTACACTTATAATCCCTTTAATCAGAGGTTCTGAATATGCTTTGTTGTAGGCAGAGCTAGCCTATAGTTAAGCAACCACAAATTTAGAATGGGAAGTGTTGAAATGTTGGGAAGCCTTATAATTTTGCCAGTCTGGAACGAACATCCCATCTGAGGGATGGGGGCGGGGAGAGAGGAGAGTGAGACAGGACCAGGAAACTGGGACAAGGAATCCAGAGCGGTAGTGGGGGGCTGTTGAAATAAGATGAGGAGCTGGGGCGGGTTAGACAGCAATAGGATAGACATAGACTGGAGGGGACGGGGGGAGAAGGGTCTTTGACTACTAGAGACCACTCCATTCAGGAGCCTGGAATAGACCCAGGATTCCTGAGTTTCACAGTTCCTCTTCTGTCAGCAGATATCTGTGAAACCCAGTGGCAAAAAAAGTGTCTCATCCCCCTATAGAGCTGATCTATCACATAGAGGATGACAACCTACTGCCTCTGCCATCATTTACTCCATTAGCTCAAGTGGCAGAAGTCTGTGCAGTGGATCTAAAGGTTCATCGGCAGGGTTGGAGCCATGCGAGTTTCACGATGATTCCACATGCCAGAATTTCTGGGGCAGTTCAGTTTTGATTTTTACAAAAAAACCTGGGGAAATGCATACAGAAATAGGGTGACCAGATGCCTAAATAGGGGAATCTCAAGCAGGAGTAGAGAGGTTATTTTATCTCTGTATTTGGCACCGGTGCAACCACTGCTGGAATACTGTGTCCAGTTCTGGTGTGCACAATTTAAGAAGGATATTGATAAATTGGAGAGTGTTCAGAGAAGAGTCACAAGACTGATTAAAGGATTATAAAACATGCCTTATAGCGATCGACTCAAAGACCTCAATCTATTTAGCTTAACAAAAAGAAGGTTAAGAAGTGACTTGGTTATAGACTGTAAGTATCTACATGGGGAACAAATAGTTAATAATGGGCACTTCTGTCTAGCAGAGAAAGGTAGAGCATGAGCCAACGGTTGGAAGTTGCAGCTAGACCAATTCAGCCTGGATATAAGGCATACCTTTTCAATGGTGAGAGTAATTAACAATTAACAATATACTAAGGGTCATGGTGTTTTTCTAAAAGCTTTTTCTAAAAGCTATCCTCTAGGAATTATTTTGGGAAAGTTCTATGTCTGTGCTATACAGGCAGTGAGACCAGGTGATCACCGGATCCCTTCTGGCTTTATAATCTCAGAACTAGGTACATCAATTCACATGCAAAATTCTCATTGAATTCCATAGGTGTCCTTGCCCTGTGGCTTGTGGTGTGGGCTGCAGCAGGAGCCGTACAACCCCTCTCGCAGCTTCCTCGGGCCCACTCTCATGGCTCTGTGCACCTGTGTCTGTCATTGTCGTCCTCTCCCCTCCCCCCGCTCCACTCACCCAATGTGTCCTGATATTTCACTCTTGCGATCTGGTCACCCTAAACTAGTTCATTCTGACACCTGGGGACTAGGAGCGCAAACTGGGTTTCATCATCTGTCCACCAGTCAGGAGTTCTGACAACACCACTGCCTCAACCTCGCATCCACCAGCATCTTTTGCTGAGAATCAAATCATTGCTCTGTTGGTTTGAAATGAATGAAGCAGAGCGTGGGAGGATAAATTCCCAGAGTCTGATCTTTTCAAAGATCTCAGGATTTTAAAATAGTGGGGGCTGGCAGTCCTGGTTCCGGTGTGTCCCTCTCAGCAGGAACATGTGTTGGAATAGAAATACTAGCTGAGGAAAAGGGCATCACAAGAGAATGAATATTTTTCCCCACCCACTACTGGAAATTGGTCCTCAAGTCAGAGCAGAGATCCATGTGGAAGGTTAAAAAATCTTTATCACAACACTGTAGTTAACAAAAAAAAAAAAAAAACATCCTTTATGACAGCAGGACATGAGGAGTTCCGGTGAGACTAGAAGGAAACCCAAACATTGGAAGTCTGGGAACCTACAGTTATGGCCGCAGGCTACATGATGTCTGCATGAGCAGCTGTACTCTGGGCCTCGAAATAGATCTGAAAAACTAGGGTTACCATATTTTGGGCCTCCAAAAGGAGGACACTCCACGGGGCCCCGGCCCCGCCCCCAGCCCCGCCCACGCCCCAACTCCGCCCCTTCCCCAAAGTCTCCGCCCCCTCCCCTGCTTCCCGCGGAAATTTGATTCGCGGGAAGCCTGAAGCAGGTAAGGGGGGGGGTGTGGGGGGAGGAGGCGCGGCCCAGGCTGGCCCCCGAGCGGCTCCAGCCTGGGTCGGCTCCAGCCCTGGCCGACCACCCCCGGCCCGCCCAGAACTGCCGGCCCCTGGACCCCCGGTCGAACACCCCCGGCCCGGCCCCCGGATCCCCGCCCAGCACCCCTGGCCCGCCCAGCAGCCCCGGGCCCCTGGCCCACCCAGCACCGCCGGTCCCCGGCGGCCCGGCACCGCCGGCCCCCGGCGGCCCGGCGCACCCCCCGGTGGCCCGGCGCACTCCCCAGCCACCCAGCACCCCAGGCGGCCCGGCGCACCCCCCGGCCGCCCGGCACCGCCGACCCGGCGCACCCCCCGGCCGCCCGGCACCGCCGGTCCCCGGCGGCCCAGCACACCCCCCGGCGGCCCGGCGCACCCCCCGGCTGACCGGCACCGCCGGCCCGGCGCACCCCCCGGCACCGCCGGTCCCCAGCGGCCCAGCACACCCCCCGGCGGCCCGGCGCACTCCCCAGCCACCCGGCACCGGCGGCCCGGCGCCCCCCACGGCACCAGCGGTCCCCGGTGGCCCGGCGCACCCCACACTCCCCGGCCACCCGGCGCACCGCCGGTCCCCGCCGGCCCGGCGCACCCCCCGGCCGCCAGGCACCGCCGGCTCAGCGCACCCGCCGGCCCCGGGCCAGCCCCTGGCCCAGGATTTTCCCGGACATGTTCGGCTTTTTGGGATTTCCCCCCGGACGGGGATTTGAGTCCCAAAAAGCCGGACATGTCCGGGAAAATCCGGACGTATGGTAACCCTATGAAAAACCCCGTAGATGCAAACACTGATGCTTGGCGGAGATTTCCTACCTTGTACTCCTGGGCAGCCTCCTCTATGGGAACCACCTTGTGAGATTTGTGAGCCTTAGATTTATCACACACCACGCAGATGGGGGTTTGATCCTCCTCACAGAAAAGTTTCAGAGCCTCCTGGTGCTTCTCACACATTCTCTCCCACTTGGGCTCTGTCACCACCTGGAACCTCAGTCCTTTCACTAACTCCACCACGTTCCCCAGCTGCCGGTTGGGCCGCAGGTTTCTCTGCTGGGCGGTTTCTCTGCATTGGGGGCAGGAGAAGTTTGGCTCCGTCTCCACCCAGCACTGGCTGATGCAGGCCCGGCAGAAGTTGTGCCCACACTCAATAGTCACCGGGTCTGTGAAATACTCCAGGCAGATGGGACAAGAAAGTTCATCCCGGAGACTTTCTGCAGCCATTGCTTCTGGCGGGAAGAGTAACAAAAAGTTACTTTCAATTTCCAACCATCTGGGACAGGAATTGGGTGTCTCCCTTCCTGGGTCTGTCTCATTGGCTGAGCTAGAATCAGCTGTGTCTGTGAGTTCTCCCAGCCCCTGGGGCTCTGATGAGAAACGTGACCCCCCTCTGCTGGAAAGACTGCTCATCTCAAAAATAAATAAATGAAAGCTGAGTTAAAAAGTTGCTCACCATATCCCTTATTTTTATTACCAGGGCAGGTTTTTAATATAGTGAGTCTACTTCAAACGGCAATTCATTCCCTCTCTGCCTGTGTGCATGCAGCCACCATACAAAAGGGGGCAAAGGAAGAGGATGGAAAGGGAGGGGGAGGTTTGGAAGCCCATGAAGCATGTAAAGAGAAAAAAGAAGTGTGTATTAATGTACCCACCTGAGCTCCCTTCCCCATTCCCAGTGGGTTCTGTGTCCGGGCTTGTCTGGAACTGGAAGAATTCCAGGTTGTTTGCAGGCAACCTCAGTGAGCTCAACACCACTGGGCGCTGCTGGATTTCCCTCCTCCAGGTCCCAGGAGGTGTCCACAGGGTGGTGGTAGTGTCTATGCCAAGCATGATGGGCCAGGAGTCAGCCCCTGCAAGGCCATTGGCCTCCTTTGCCTGGCGGTACGACTCCTGGAGTTTCTTCCCTTTTGCCTGGCATTGCTGCTCTTCTCTGCCCTACCCCAACATCTGGCTGGCCTTTGAAATGTGAGAATAGACACCTTTATGTCTGTGGGGATTCTGTAGCAGGGCTTGCACTGCTCCTTCCTCCCACCCCAACACAGGCTGAAGACATCTACTCCAGGGTTTCTCAACTCAACCCGTGGGCCGGGACCCAAACCTGAGTGAGTGGCCCTGCAATCCCATGAGCCAGGTCACATCTCCCCTCACACAGATTTGGTTCAGTCAGGGGCGGATGGGGAGGAACCTGAGCGGCACTGCAGCCCCGGAGGTTGCAATGCTCAGAACGGAGAGCCAAGCCCAGCCAGCCCCACAGCACAGGAGCTGCAGGAGCCACCACGGTGCAGTGAGTGTCTGGCTGGACCCAACCGCCACAGAGGGCAGGATCTGACCAAAACCAACACAGGGCCTCCACCCCCAGACTATTTACTGGGTCCCAACAGGCCATAAACATAGACAAATGGCTCCTGAGCCAAAAAAGGTTGAGAACAACTGGTCTAGGACTCCTTTCCTGGAACAGATGGCAACAGGACCTTTAGCTGGAGCAGCAGGTAGAGCCACACCTGAGCTCACCAAGGTGGGCTGCAGGGACAGAGGAATTTCCAAAACACACGGGCTAAAGGTGGAGGAATGGGAGATTCCAGCCACTGTGACCCCTTGGCGGGAGAGTTCCAAATTGTGACCGCAGCAGTCACCGAGGCAGCGACAGAGACATTGCTGGAGGGCTGTTTTTGCTGGTACCCATCATGCAGCCCCTACACAGGTGTCGTACTGGACAAACAGGGCCAGTAGAGGGCTTATGTCATTTGAGGAGGTGGTTTAACATCATCAGGGTTTTAGTGACAGGACTCCAAATTTAGTGACAGGACTCAGGCAAGGATGTGCCAAAATAAGGCAAATGTTACTGGTAAAGCTTTGGCAAGTAGGCCTACATTAAGGCTGCCAGGCTGCTTTGTGGGTGGAGCAGCACCATAACTAGTTTTCATTAGCCTCTCTATGCCACAGTAACCCGCTCCTCACTCCCATGCTTTGCCTGTCCCATGATAACAGGAGTTGAGTGTTACCACACCAGGGCCTGGTCTACACTACATGGTTGGGTCGACATAAGCAGCTTTGCGTCAACCTGGGTGTGGAAGTGTCTTCACTTAAATTCGGCTCTGGCTGACGTAAGTGCCTCTCTACACTGACGTAAGAACGCTACCTTCTCGAGTGGTGTCACGGCACAGGCGATATAGTTAGATCAACGCAGTGTCAGTGTAGACACTGCATTGCCTACGTCGACTGTTACTGGCCTCCAGGAGCCATCCCACAATGCCCCACAGTGACAATCCAATCGATACAAGTGATCCAGATGGAAAAGCCACTGACTTTCTTTTCTCTTCTTTTAATTTAAGAGCAGCTACACAAGAAAAGAAAAGAAAAGAAAAGAAAAGAAAAGAAAAGAAAAGAAAGAGATTAACTCGTGACCACTGCTGTAAACTGACAGAAGTCCATCTAAGTCAATGAAGCTACACTGATTTACTCCCCCTGGAGCTCTTGCTCATTCACTCCCATGGAGCAATGCCGAGGGGGATCTGGCCCTCTTCACTGAATGAGATGGGCACCCACTTAGGGGCAGGGATAAATTTGGTCCATTGCCCTTGTACAGAAATGGCTACAGCTTCCCATGGGAGGCTGGCCCATGTGTCTTGGCCTCATTCAGAATGTCTGAGACATGATCCCTCGGCCCTGGTTTGTGTGTGTTTCTTTTCCCTTCCACCCGCTGCCTTTACCTTAATCCCACAGGCTTTGATAGTTATTTCCTCATTGATCTGAACAGCAGGAGACTGGAGTCTGATAGGACTTCTCTCTCCTCCAGCCTCAGCTTCTCCATCTCCTGCCTGCTCATCCTAGGGGCTCGCCCCATGGCCACTAGCTCACAAACCTGCAGCAAGTTGGCTCTCTGCACATCCTATTGAAAGAATTGCAGAGGAGAAAGTTCCCACATTAGATCCCCACTGGTAACAGTGACATGTTTGTCCGCAGCCACACTCTGTTACAGTTACACAGACAGGAACTTTGAACCCCCTGTCTGTCTAGTTTCTTCTGACCTACAAGCAGAGTGACCACTTTTGCTGGATGGAATCAAGGGAAGACCACATGAAAAATAAGGGGCAAATCTTTATTTTCAAGGAAATTTTTTTTGGCAAACACCATTTCCCGTAGCACATCATGCACTTTTTTCTCAAGTGTTAATTCCTACTGCCCTACTGTCCCCAGGCCTCCACGGGGGGACTGTGTGGGGCCCCGCCCCAGGACTCCATGGGACGGGGGAGGCTGTTCCCAGGCCTCTGTCGGGGGACAGGGGCTGGCCACTTCCTGTGGGAAGTGGAGCGACCCGGCCCCAGCCTGCTCCGCTTCCCTGGCTCCCAGCTGCACCGCCGGGGAGTGCAAGGGGGTGGTTCCCCCCTCCCCCAAAGCCTGGGAGCCAGGGGAGCAGAGCAGGCTGGGGCCGGGTTGCTCCACTTACCATGCAGTGAGTACAGGGTCGGGCCTGGCTGCAGGCTTCAGGGGAGCAGGGGGGGGGGCTGGGAAGGGGCAGGGCGGAGAGGCAGGGCAGAGCAGGGGCAGGGGCCTGGGGAAGAGCCAGAGCAGGGGCTGGAGCAGCACGCAGCTGCGCAGGCCACCAGGAAATTTGGTGCCCCAAATTTCCTGGTGCCCTACATAGCTGCGTGCTTTGTGTATGGGTAAGAACGGCCCTGGTCTTCTGCCCCTCTCCTTGCTCCAAAGGTTCCCCACCTGTGGACTCGCCTCCCTCACTCGGGATCTTCCTCTTACTCTCTGACTACACAGAATGCTAGAGTCCTCCGGGATCATAGAGAACAGTGACAAACAGGCTGGTCAATGTCCCTAAGGGTTAGGTGGTTTTGGTTGGTTGTTTTTGGGGGGAAGAACAGATCACCGGCCCGCTTTAGTGTCCAGGGTCATAGAAACGAGGATGTCAGCGACTAGAGAAGCCCATTTCATGGCCTGCAGTAGGATATTTTACCCTGTGTATCAGGGACAGAGCCTAAACTGGGTTTCTCTGTCCCAGAAACAGAACCAAGTGTGGACTCTCTCCCCATTGAAAGATGCTGGCGGGAAAGTGAAGATGAGGGACTTGTTGTCCACACTGAAAAATGCCACCTGCCCCTGTCACAGTCCCGACAAATCCGGATCCTGCTGGGGACCCGGCCCAGTGACACTGTGGTCTCAGGGGAGGTGCCAGCCTTATATTGATCCCCATGCAGCCACTGCACAGCCCAGATCCCCTCCTCAGGGTTAAAACTCAAGCCCCCGCTTCCTCCTCACAGACTCTCTGACCACTCTTACACCCAGCATCGCCCACCCCCCCATCTCCACCTCCCAGCAATGTTGTTGGGAAATCGCTTCCAGAGTTGTTGGGCACAACATACGTATCCAGCCCGCAGACAGGATGAGTTGGGAATGAGCCGTGTCTGGATCCAGAGTCACATTCACTGGAGAGAGAGAATCAGAGCGTTAGGGGCAGAGCTCAGTGCTGGGGGAGGCTGGGACCATTTCTCACACTCCCCAGCAGCCCCGTCCTGGCTGGGACCCTCCCTGATTTCCTGCCTCTGTCCTGGGTCTCAGGGAGCTGCCTCTGTGCTGGGGCTGAGCAGGGATTTCACCGCGGCTCCCACCTCCCAGGGCCTAGAGGTGCTGTTATAGCTGCAGATTCTGCATCTCCATCTCCTCCCCGCTGCATCTTCCTGCTCCCCGTGCTGCGCTCCCCACTCCCAGCAGCAGGGACAGGGCGGGGCGGGGCAGGCAGCAGAGCCTGGGGTGGGACCGAAGAGGCATCAGCCTCAGCCGCCTCTTGGGGAGACACCCCCAGTCAGAGGGAATCAAGGAGGCAGCAGAGAGGGGAGCACAAACCCCAGTGCAGCTGGGACAAGGGGAGGAGGCAGTAGCCCTGGGTGGAAGGAGGTGGGAGGGAGTTGGCCCCCAGCCCATGGCGAACGGGAGAGGAGGAGGCAGTGTCCACAGAAGACCTCCCAAAGACAGAGAGGATGGAGGGGCCTAGTTGGCAACCCAAGAGCCCAGGGGGAAGGGAGAGGTGGGACCCACAGGGAAAGACAGAGACAAAGAAGGGGGCAATGTCCTATGGACACACCAAGGAAGGGTCAGACCAGGCACCCAACCCCTCAGCATAACAGAGGAGTCAGAGCCCTCACTCAGTCAGTACATTGCACAGTAATTAAGGGGTTGATAATATATTGGAGTGCCCCAGCCCCCTCCCCTGCAATGCTCACTCTCTATGGATGGGGGCCTCTGTTTTGTTCAATCTCAGAAGATTCTTCCTCAAGTGAATCCAGTGCCACAAACACAAATTGTCCTTTTCTCTCAATCCATCTAAACCCCACCCATTCCACTACCCCCTTTTGCTAGAGATCCACTTACTTGCTGTCTGCAGTTCAAACATCAGAGCTTCTAGGGAGGAGAGGGAGAGGAAGAGATTTCATGGTATCAAAATTATGTTTCATGCAGGATTTCTACAATTAATCAGAATAACTGCTGTAGTTCTGGGACACGAACAGAGGGAAAAAGGCAGGGAGACCCAGAGAGAGAAATACAGAGAGACACATAGTGGAAAATGTGCCCATATGGAGATGGGCCAGTATCAGACTTATGGACACTTTTCTGCACTAATAACATAGTTAAAAACACGGCTTCAGTGGCATTTAGTGTTCCTTGCCTTTCTACAAGCGAAAATTCTTAGACAGGTCAGACCAGAATGAAACAGACTCAGGAAGAGAAGATGGAGCCCTTTGCATTAGCACAGGGTTTCACTCAACCAAGTACTTTGCAGTCCTCAAGAATTAGGGCAAGGAAGACGACAATGAATCACATTCGGACAATTATTGTTTCTCCATACATATCTTATATGTTGGAAAAAAAATTCTTAGCTAATTCAAAACTTTGTCTATATTTCTTCCATGTTCTTAAACTGGGTTTTACATTCGCAGCTAATTGGACACAGCCCGTTTCCTCCATCATTCACAGAGATCAGACTCCATTTTCCTTTTTCAATCCCTGCTCGATACCTTGGAATTTCTTCAGAGTCTCCTTTAGTACAATGTTTTTCTGGGTAAAATCACCAAGGAGAAATCGCCACTGTCTGCTGGAACTTCCCTTTCTCGCACCTGGAGAGAAACAGAATTCTCTAATTAATTGATTGTAAATCACGATTTTATCCATATTTCAGATGAATTTCATGCCAGTGAAAGCTTCTGGACTGCGGGGCCTGGAGGCTGGATTGTTCTATGTATCCCGGCCTCAGAGCAGGTACCGCTCAGGCAAGGGCAGCACAAGCTTCACCCACAGCAGTCCAGTTTGTTTCCAGCATGACCTGGCAAGAGACGACATCGAGGGGAAGTGGAGCAGGCAGATGGGCCAACAAGCTGCATTGACTCCGTTACGCTTTATGGTGTGGACACCTGCCCAGTCAGAAATAGATGGAGACCACTAACCCCAAATCACCTCACCAGGGTGCCAAACGGACACAAGTTGAACATATTCGAACATTGCTGATCTGGAAGGGTCCATATTCCCATTCCCTGGGACACAAGAAATTCAATTGATCTATTCGGGTCTATTAACTTGTCCTCATGCTTCATCATCTCAGCGTCTCGAATAAAGAGCATCAATCCAGGGAGTAATGTCAGCAGAGGGGAGATTAGGATCTGAGGGGTGACCCTGTCCTGCACAGTTAACCGTGGTGCCCTGAGGAGATGTGGGCCTCGCATGGTGCTCAAGCCCCTCCCCACACAGCGTCCCTGAGAGTGAGATGGAGCCATGTACCTGCCCAAGGTGCTTCTGACGTCCTAGAGCGGGGGAGACAGAGAACAAAGAGTTCAGGTATGAGTGACAACCACGAGAAGGAAGTCAGCTGGTGGAGAAGAGGCTGGGATGGGCCAGACTATGATCCTGGTTCAGGGGTGTTAGTGGTGTCATAGGTAGAACGGCAGCTGGCCTGGGATGATTTCCAAAAGAGAGTCCCCCTTTCTCTCCATGAAACAGGGATCACATTATTTAAATAATATTTCTCTGCCTCAGGAGCGGCGGTTGAATTAATGTGTGTTATTAACGAGCTCTGCTGCCCCAGTGATGTGGGCCATAAGTGGACCCAGAACACTGTAAAAAGACCATTAAAATCTAAACCCTACAAAGGGGCCCCTCTCCCAGGATCCCTAACAACACAAGAACGGCCATACTGGGTCAGACTGACAGCCCATCGAGCCCAGTGTCCTGTTTTCTGACAGATGCTTCAGAGGGAATGAATAGAACAGAGCAATGTCAAGTGATCCATCCCCAGTCCCAGCTTCTGGGAGTTAGAGCTTTAGGGCCACCCAAAGCATGGGGTTGTGTCCCTGACCATCTTGGCTAACAGCTATTTATGGACCTATCCTCCATGAACTTCTCTAATTCTTTTTTTAATCCAGTTATACTTTTGGCCTACACAACATCCCATTACAACGAGTTCCACAGGTTGACTGTGAGGCCTATGAAGAAGCATTTTTTTATGTTTGTTTTGAACCTGCTGCCTATTAATTTCATTAATTAGAGCTTATGCTCTAATAAATTTGTTAGTCTCTAAGGTGCCACAAGTACTCCTGTTCTTCTTTTTGCGGATACAGACTAACACGGCTGTTACTCTGAAACCTTTCATTGTAGTGTTCGGATCCTGCACTCCAAGCCACATGGGTCTCCCCGGTCATCCATTTCCCAAATATCTCCAAGGCTCTGAGGGCTCACCTGCAGGAATTCACTCGCTGGCTGCTGGCACTTCCCCTCCATCTCGCTGATCAGCTCACTGAGATGGGAAATCTCCGCGGAGAGTTTGGTGATATTTTCATCCTGCAGCTTCACAATCTCCTTCTCCAGCTCTCCCAGCCAGAGTCACTCTTCTTCCTCCAGAAACTGGTGCAGCTGCTTAAATTGAGACACAATTTTCTCTCTCTCAGCTTCTGTCTTTCCCTGTAAAGAAGAGGCACAAAGAGGGAAAGGGCACATCAAGGACACACCCAGAAGCAGGGGAGATTTCACAGAGCCTGTATGAGCAGGAGGGGGAATTTCTAAATATTCAGCACCTCAAAAGCAGACAGAAACTTTCCCCACTTAACCAGAGAGAAGATTTTCCTAGAAAGTTCCACCTCGACCTAAATTCCCTTCCCCTCTGACATGGTTTCTTTCTGTTGTGATCAGTGACCTGTGACAATCTCAGTCGTTCCAGTAGCAAAAAGAGCAGGATTCAGAGGTACATTCTCAGGGTATGTCTACACTACGAAATTAGGTCGAATTTATAGAAGCCAGTTTTATAGAAATCGGTTTTATACAGTCGATTGTGTGTGTTCCCACATAAAATGCTCTAAGTGCATTAAGTCGGCGGACTGCGTCCACAGTACCGAGGCTAGCGTCGATTTCCGGAGCATTGCACTGTGGGTAGCTATCCCACAGTTCCCGCAGTCTCCACCGCCCATTGGAATTCTGAGTTGAGATCCCAGTGCCTGATGATGCAAAAACAGTGTCGCGGGGGGTTCTGGGTACATGCTGTCAGGCCCCTCCCCATCCGTCAGAGCAACGGCAGACAATCGATTCGCGCCTTTTTACCTGGGTTACCTATGCAGACAACATACCACGGCAAGCATGGAGCCCGCTCAGCTCAGCTCAGCTCACTGTCACCATATGTCATCTGGGTGCCGGCAGACATGGTACTGCATTGCTACACAGCAGCAGCCCCTTGCCTTTTGGCAGTAGACGGTGTATTACAACTGGTATCCGTCGTTGTCGTACTCCTCAGTGAGTTCGGTCAGAGGTACCTGGGCAGACATGTTTTGTCTCCTGGAGACTCAGTCCTGCCAGCAGTCCTATTGCACCGTCTTGACGATGATGGCTAGCAGTCGTAATACAGCATTTTCTGCCAAGCACCCAGAAGATGCCGATGGCTATCAGTCATGCTGCACCGTCTGCTGCCAGCTTAAGATGTAAAAAATAGATGGACCAGATTTGTTCTGTATTCATTTGCTTCCCCCTCCCTCCGTGAAATCAACGGCCTGCTAAACCCAGGGTTTTGAGTTCAATCTTTGGGGGGGAGCCATTCTGTGTGACAGTTGTTTGTGTTTCTCCCTGATGCACAGCCACCTTTGTGGATTTTAATTCCCTGTAAGCCATGTCGTCACTCGCCCCTCCCTCCCTCCGTCAGACAATAGTTTTCGCGCCTTTTTTCAGCCCAGACACCATAGCACTGGGATCATGGAGCCCGCTCAGATCACCGCGGCAATTATGAGCACTATGAACACCATGCGCATTGTCCTGGAGTATATGCAGAGCCAGAACATGCCAAAGCCAAAACCAGGCGAGGAGGCTATTGCAGCGATTGCAGTGCAGCAACGAGAGTGATGAGGAAATTGACATGGACATAGACCTCTCACAAAGTACAGGCCCCAGCAATGTGCAAATCATGGTGTTACTGGGGCAGGTTCATGCCGTGGAACGCCGATTCTGGGCCCGGGAAACAAGCACAGACTGGTGGGACCGCATCGTGTTGCAGGTGTGGGACGATTCCCAGTGGCTGCGAAACTTTCGCATGCGTAAGGGCACTTTCATGGAACTTTGTGACTTGCTTTCCCCTGCCCTGAAGCACCAGAATACCAGGATGAGAGCAGCCCTCACAGTTGAGAAGCGAGTAGCAATAGCCCTGTGGGAGCTTGCAACGCCAGGCTACTGGTCAGTCGGGAATCAATTTGGAGTGGGCAAATCTACTGTGGGGGCTGCTGTGATCCAAGTAGCCAACGCAATCAAAGACCTGCTGATATCAAGGGTAGTGACTCTGGGAAATGTGCAGGTCATAGTGGATGGCTTTGCTGCAATGGGATTCCCAAACTGTGGTGGGGCGATAGATGGAACCCATATCCCTATCTTGTCACCGGAGCACCAAGCCACCGAGTACATAAACCTCAAGGGGTACTTTTCAATGCTGCTGCAAGCCCTGGTGGATCACAAGGGATGTTTCACTAACATCAACGTGGGATGGCCAGGAAAGGTACATGATGCTCATGTCTTCAGGAACTCTGGTCTGTTTCAAAAGCTGGAGGAAGGTACTTTCTTCCCGGACCAGAAAATAACCGCTGGGGATGTTGAAATGCCTATCGTTATCCTTGGGGACCCAGCCTACCCCTTACTGCCATGGATCATGAAGCCGTACACAGGCAGCCTGGACAGTAGTCAGGACCTGTTCAACTATAGGCTGAGCAAGTGCCGAATGGTGGTAGAATGTGCATTTGGACGATTAAAAGCGCACTGGCGCAGTTTACTGACTCGGATAGACCTCGGCGAAGCCAATATTCCAATTGTTATTGCTGCTTGCTGTGCGCTCCACAATATCTGTGAGAGTAAAGGGGAGACATTTATGGCGGGGTGGGAGGTTGAAGCAAATCGCCTGGCCGCTGATTCCGCGCAGCCAGACACCAGCGCAGTTAGAAGAGTACAGCAGGGCGCGGTGCGCATCATAGAAGCTTTGAAAACCAGTTTTGTGACTGGCTATGCTACGGTGTGAAACTTCTGTTTGTTTCTCCTTGATGAACCCTTCCCCTCCCCCACGGTTCACTCTACTTCCCTGTAAACTAACCACCCTCCCCTCCCCGCTTCGAACACCACTTGCAGAGGCAATAAAGTCATTGTTACTTCACATTCATGCATTCTTTATTAATTCATCACACAACTAGGGGGATAACTGCCAAGGTAGCCTGGGAGGGGTGGGGGAGGAGGGAAGGAAAAGGACACACTGCAGTTTAAAACTTTAAAACTTTAACACTTATTGAAGGCCAGCCTTCTGATGCTTGGACAATCATCTGGGGTGGACTGGCTGGGTGGCTGGAGGCCCCCCCACCGCGTTCTTGGGCGTCTGGGTGAGGAGGCTATGGAACTTGGGGAGGAGGGCTGTTGGTTACACAGGGGCTGTAGCGGCAGTCTCTGCTCCTGCTGCCTTTCCTGCAGCTCAACCATATGCTGGAGTATTTCAGTTTGATGCTCCAGCAGCCGGAGCATCGACTCTTGCCTTCTGTCAGCAAGCTGATGCCACCTATCCTCTTCAGCCCACCACTTGCTCTCTTCAGCCCGCGATTCAGCCCACCACCTCTCCTCTCGTTCATATTGTGCTTTTTTGCACTCTGACATTGACTGCCTCCACGCATTCTGCTGTGCTCTGTCAGCGTGGGAGGACATCTGGAGCTCCGAGAACATAGCATCCCAAGTCCGCCGTTTTCTCCTTCTAATCTTCACTAGCCTCTGCGAAGGAGAAACATTTGCAGCTGGTGGAGGAGAAGGGAGAGGTGGTTAAAAAAGACACATTTTAGAGAACAATGGGTACACTCTTTCACGTTAAATTTTGCTGTTCACATTACACAGCACATGTGCTTTCATTACAAGGTCGCATTTTTCCTCTTATAGTGAGGGCCTGCCGGTTTGGTGTGAGAGATCACTCACACAGTGCCAGGCAACAGATTTCGGCTTGCAGGCAGCCATGGTAAGCCACAGTCTTTTGGCTTTTTTAACCTTCTTAACATGTGGGAATGGTTTCAAACAGCAGCGCCCTCATTTCCCATATCAAGCATGAATTGGGTTGGCCATTTAAAATGGGTTTGCAGTGTAAAAGGAGGGGCTGCAGTTTCCGGGTTAACATGCAGCACAAACCCAACTAACCCCGCTCCCCCCCTACACCCAATTCTCTGGGATGATCACTTCACCCCTCTCCCTACCGCGTGGCTAACAGTGGGGAACATTTCATAGAATCATAGAATCATAGAATATCAGAGTTGGAAGGGACCTCAAGAGGTCATCTAGTCCAACCCCCTGCTCAAAGCAGGACCAATTCCCAGCTAAATCATCCCAGCCAGGGCTTTGTCAAGCCGGGCCTTAAAAACCTCCAAGGAAGGAGACTCCACCACCTCCCTAGGTAACGCATTCCAGTGTTTCACCACCCTCCTAGTGAAATAGTTTTTCCTGATATCCAACCTGGACCTCCCCCACCGCAACTTGAGACCATTGCTCCTTGTTCTGTCATCTGCCACCACTGAGAACAGCCGAGCTCCATCCTCTTTGGAACCCCCCTTCAGGTAGTTGAAGGCTGCTATCAAATCCCCCCTCATTCTTCTCTTCTGGAGACTAAACAATCCCAGTTCTCTCAGCCTCTCCTCATAAGTCATGTGCTCCAGACCCCTAATCATTTTTGTTGCCCTCCGCTGGACTCTTTCCAATTTTTCCACATCCTTCTTGTAGTGTGGGGCCCAAAACTGGACACAGTATTCCAGATGAGGCCTCACCAATGTCGAATAAAGGGGAACGATCACGTTCCTCGATCTGCTGGCAATGCCCCTACTTATACAGCCCAAAATGCCGTTAGCCTTCTTGGCAACAAGAGCACACTGTTGACTCATATCCAGCTTCTCGTCCACTGTGACCCCTAGGTCCTTTTCAGCAGAACTGCTACCTAGCCATTCGGTCCCTAGTCTGTAGCAGTGCATGGGATTCTTCCGTCCTAAGTGCAGGACTCTGCACTTGTCCTTGTTGAACCTCATCAGGTTTTTTTCTGCCCAATCCTCTAATTTGTCTAGGTCCCTCTGTATCCGATCCCTACCCTCTAGTGTATCTACCACGCCTCCTAGTTTAGTGTCATCTGCAAACTTGCTGAGAGTGCAGTCCACACCATCCTCCAGATCATTAATAAAGATATTAAACAAAACCGGCCCCAGGACCGACCCTTGGGGCACTCCACTTGAAACCGGCTGCCAACTAGACATGGAGCCATTGATCACTACCCGTTGAGCCCGACGATCTAGCCAGCTTTCTATCCACCTTACAGTCCATTCATCCAGCCCATACTTCTTTAATTTGGTGACAAGAATACTGTGGGAGACAGTATCAAAAGCTTTGCTAAAGTCAAGAAATAACACATCCACTGCTTTCCCCTCATCCACAGAGCCAGTTATCTCATCATAGAAGGCAATTAGGTTAGTCAGGCACGACTTCCCCTTCGTGAATCCATGCTGACTGTTCCTGATCACTTTCCTTTCCTCTAAATGTTTCATAATTGATTCCTTGAGGACCTGCTCCATAATTTTTCCAGGGACTGAGGTGAGGCTGACTGGCCTGTAGTTCCCCGGATCCTCCTTCTTCCCTTTTTTAAAGATGGGCACTACATTAGCCTTTTTCCAGTCATCTGGGACCTCCCCCGATCGCCATGAGTTTTCAAAAATAATGGCTAATGGCTCTGCAATCTCACCCGCCAACTCCTTTAGCACCCTCGGATGCAGCGCATCCGGCCCCATGGACTTGTGCACGTCCAGTTTTTCTAAATAGTCCCGAACCACTTCTTTCTCCACAGAGGGCTGGTCACCTTCTCCCCATGCTGTACTGCCCAGTGCAGCAATCTGGGAGCTGACCTTGTGCGTGAAGACAGAGGCAAAAAAATCATTGAGTACATTAGCTTTTTCCACATCCTCGGTCACTAGGTTGCCTCCCTCATTCAGTAAGGGGCCCACACTTTCCTTGATTTTCTTCTTGTTGCTAACATACCTGAAGAAACCCTTCTTGTTACTCTTAACATCTCTTGCTAACTGCAACTCCAAGTGTGATTTGGCCTTCCTGATTTCACTCCTGCACGCCTGAGCAATATTTTTATACTCCTCCCTGGTCATTTGTCCAATCTTCCACTTCTTATAAGCCTCTTTTTTGCGTTTAAGATCAGCAAGGATTTCACTGTTTAGCCAAGCTGGTCGCCTGCCATATTTACTATTCTTTCTACACATCGGGATGGTTTGTTCCTGCAACCTCAATAAGGATTCTTTAAAATACAGCCAGCTCTCCTGGACCCCTTTGCCCTTCATGTTATTCTCCCAGGGGATCCTGCCCATCTGTTCCCTGAGGGAGTCAAAGTCTGCTTTTCTGAAGTCCAGGGTCCATATTCTGCTGCTCTCCTTTCTTCCTTGTGTCAGGATCCTGAACTCGACCATCTCATGGTCACTGCCTCCCAGGTTCCCATCCACTTTTGCTTCCCCTACTAGTTCTTCCCTGTTTGTGAGCAGCAGGTCAAGAAAAGCTTTGCCCCTAGTTGGTTCCTCCAGCACTTGCACCAGGAAATTGTCCCCTACGCTTTCCAAAAATTTCCTGGATTGCCTGTGCACCGCTGTATTGCTCTCCCAGCAGATATCAGGGTGATTAAAGTCTCCCATGAGAACCAGGGCCTGCGATCTAGCAACTTCTGCTAGTTGCCAGAAGAAAGCCTCGTCCACCTCATCCCCCTGGTCTGGTGGTCTATAGCAGACTCCAACCACGACATCACCCTTGTTGCTCCCACTTCTCAACTTTATCCAGAGACTCTCAGGTTTTTCTGCAGTATCATACCGGAGCTCTGAGCAGTCATACTCCTCTCTTACATACAACGCAACTCCCCCACCTTTTCTGCCCTGCCTGTCCTTCCTGAACAGTTTATATCCATCCATGACAGTACTCCAGTCATGTGAGTTATCCCACCAAGTCTCTGTTATTCCAATCACATCATAGTTCCCTGACTGTGCCAGGACTTCCAGTTCTCCCTGCTTGTTTCCCAGGCTTCTTGCATTTGTGTATAGGCACTTAAGATAACTCAATGATCGTCCCTCTTTCTCAGCATGAGACAGGAGTCCTCCCCTCTTGCGCTCTCCTGCTTGTGCTTCCTCCCAGGATCCCATTTCCCCACTTACCTCAGGGCTTTGGTCTCCTTCCCCCGGTGAACCTAGTTTAAAGCCCTCCTCACTAGGTTAGCCAGCCTGCTGGCGAAGATGCTCTTCCCTCTCTTCGTTAGGTGGAGCCCGTCTCTGCCTAGCACTCCTTCTTCTTGGAACACCATCCCATGGTCAAAGAATCCAAAGCCTTCTCTCCGACACCACCTGCGTAGCCATTCGTTGACTTCCACGATTCGACGGTCTCTACCCCGGCCTTTTCCTTGCACAGGGAGGATGGACGAGAACACCACTTGCGCCTCAAACTCCTTTATCCTTCTTCCCAGAGCCACGTAGTCTGCAGTGATCCGCTCAAGGTCATTCTTGGCAGTATCATTGGTGCCCACGTGGAGAAGCAGGAAGGGGTAGCGATCCGAGGGCTTGATGAGTCTCGGCAGTCTCTCCGTCACATCGTGTATCCTAGCTCCTGGCAAGCAGCAGACCTCTCGGTTTTCCCGGTCAGGGCGGCAGATAGATGACTCAGTCCCCCTGAGGAGGGAGTCCCCGACCACCACCACCCTCCTCCTCCTCTTGGGAGTGGTGGTCGTGGAACCCCCATCCCTAGGACAGTGCATCTTTTGCCTTCCAATCGGTGAGGTCTCCTTCTGCTCCCTTCCCTCAGATGGGCCATCTAGTCCACTCTCCGCATTAGCACCTGTAGAGAGAACATGGAAACGATTGCTCACCTGTATCTCCATTGCTGGTGCATGGACGCTCCTCTTTCTTCTTCTGGAGGTCACATGCTGCCAAACCTCCTCACAATCCTTCTGTCCCTGCTGTGCCTGCTCTGAATCTTCAGAACATTGTGGCCGTAGAAGCATCTCCTGACGTCTGTCCAGGAAATCTTCATTTTCCCTTATGCAACGCAGAGTCGATACTTGTTTCTCCAGCCCTCGAACCTTCTCCTCCAATATGGAGACCAGCTTGCACTTTGTACAGACAAAGTCACTTCTGTCCTGCGGAAGAAAGACAAACATGGCACAACCTGTGCAGGTAACAACAGCTGATCGCTCACCTTCCATATCACCGTCCTCTTAGGAGCTTCCTCAACAGTTGCAGGAACTACTCGGAGAAACCTGCAGATGAAAGCCTCAGTGCGCTCTCCCCACGCGAACTCCCAGGCAAACTCCTGCTGTTAGCCTCTGCTGGTCGCCGCTCAGCTGGTTCGCTGCTGACTGCCCTTATATACCAGTCAGGCCCACTCAAGGCCCACCTGGAACAAAGCACTCCCAATTCACACTTTTCAAACAAACAAGCAAGCAATCAAGCACACGGTCAAACTGACCAACTGTCCCAGGAGCAGGCACTCAGATACTCACCAACACAGCCCCCCTAATGCAGCACTTAGCGTACCTCCTCTTGGACAGCTCCCAGGCAAACTCCTGCTGTTAGCCTCTGCTGTTCGCCGCAGCAGGAACGGGCACCAGGATGCTGGGCGGAGATTTCCTACCTTGTACTCCTGGGCAGCTTCCTCTATGGGAACCACCGTGTGAGATCTGTGAGCCCGGGATCTGTCACACACCACGCAGATTGGGGTTTGTTCCTTCCTGCAGAACAATTTCAGAGCCTCCTGGTGCCTCTCACACACTCGCTCCCCTCCTGAGCCTTTGGCTGCCTGTAAACTCAGCCCTCTGGCTATTTCGATAACTCTCGCCAGTTCCCTGCTGGGCCTGAAGTTTCTCTGCGGGGTGGTTTCTCTGCACTGAGGACAGGAGAAGTTTGGCTCCGACTCCCCCCAGCACTGGCTGATGCAGGCCCGGCAGAAGTTATGCCCGCAATGGATAGAAACCGGCTCTTGGAATACTCCAGGCAGATGGGACACGAAAGTTCATCCCGGAGGCTTTCTGCAGGGCTCTCTGCAGCCATGGCTTCTGGCAGGAAGGGTAACAAAAAGTTAGTTTGAATTTCCAGCAGTGTGGGACAGGAATTGGGTGTTTCCCTTCTTGGGTCAGTCTCATTGGCTGAGCTAGAATCAGCTGTGTCTGTGAGTTCTCCTGGCCCCTGGGGGCTCTGATGAGAAACCTGACCCTCTCTCTGCTGGGAAGAGTGCTCAGGGGAAAAAGCAGAGTCAGGTTAGGGAGACTGTCACTGTTTTCAAAAAAGTGAAGAGTTGACTTGAATTCTATTATTTGACTCCCAAATCCACACACCCCCTGGTTGGGCAGGGCTTTGTTCATTGCAGCAGATCTGATTTCTCAGTATTGGGATGCTCTCCCAGGCAGGGCTGTGCCCTTGTGTTGAAGGCTGGGGCAGACCGGGCAGCTGCTGGATGGACCATGGGCTGCAGCGGAGCATTGTGCAGACTAGAGTACACACCTTTGATTCCCTTACGGGGTTACTGCCGGGGTTAATTTTAAATGCAGCAGCTCGGTGGTTTGCTTCAGTCTGTGTGAGGCTGAGGACGCTGATTTACAACCTGAATTCCAAGGGCCGTGACTTGCAAATATCCAATCCAGTGCAGAGCTTCCTGTCGTGGACAGTGTTTGAGACTGCACTGGGTTTCTTATTGCAGAGAGTGGGGGAACTATTTGGGGGAGACTCGGAGGTACCGCAGAATTTTGTTCTTTTTTTCGCAGTGGAGGCATTGAACTTGGGGTCTCTGAGGCTGGGAACTTGGTGCAGACTCCAGGAGATTTGGTGCCAGACTGGGGAGCGGGTGTGGTGTTTAAACAGGAGCCAGGAAAGGGAATTCAGCTGCAGGGGGAAGGCAGCGCTGGCTGGACACGCTTCTGCAGATGCAGCTAGTTCCACCGGCTGCTCTGCACGTGGATGGAATGGTACATCCATTGAATGTGGATACGTTGGAAACGGACCGGGATGCACTATTACAAATCAGCATCTCCTGCCCTCGCTGTCTCGGGCAGCCTGGTGCTGTTCGGGGTGGGCACTGTTTCTAAGGCCAATGGGATGTTGGATTGTTTACCTGTCAGATCATAGTGACTGACTATTTTCATCGAAGCACCCATGTCATGGATCAGTATACAGAACAAACAGAAGGCAATGTCTTTCCCCAAAGAGCTTACAGTTGAAGTACCAGACAAGAGACAAAAGGTGGGTCTTTTGGAGGAGGATGCGATTAGTGGCTCTGCACACTTCCATCAACACGAGTCTAACGGTCGACTTTCCCACTCCAAACTGGTTTGCGACCAATCGGTAGCAGTCTGGAGTAGCCAGCTTCCACCGTGCAATCGTCACGCACTTCTCCAGTGACAGGGCAGTTCTCATTCTCGTGTCCTTGCACCGCAGGATTGGGGCGAGCTCATCACACAGTCCCTTGAATGTGGCTTTCCTCATGCGAAAGTTCTGCAGCCACTGCACATCATCCCAGACGTGCATCATGATGTGATCCCACCACTCAGTGCTTGTTTCCCGAGTCCAAAAGCGGCGTTCCACTGTGATCAGCACCTCCGTGAATGCCACACGCAATCTCATGTCATAGCTATTATGTGTGGCGAGATCAATGTCGCACTTCTCTTGCCTTTGTAGTTTAAGGAGTAACTCCACTGCCACTCGTGACGTGTTAGTGAGAGCGAGCAGCATATTGGTCAGCAGTGCGGGATCCATTCCTGCAGACCGAAGAGGCAGAGTGCGCAGTACACAAACTGTTGAAAGATGGTGCCAAATGCAGACGGAAGCACAGAGATTGCTGAAGCAATGCATCACAGGGCATTGGGACTGGACCCAGGATGCCCCGCCACCCCCTCCGCCTTCCCACAAGTCGTAGCAGCAAAAGAGAAAGAGGTGCTTTCTTTGTGGGATAACTGCCCAGAGTGCACCGCTCTGAATAGCGCTGCAAGTGCCGCAAGTGTGAACACGCTATTGCACAAGCAGCTGTCAGTGTGAACACACAACAGCAGTTTTCCTTCAGCGCTCTCTGAGCAGTGCTGTAACTGCCGGTGCTGTAACTTTGCAAGTGTAGACGTGCCCTTAGCTAGCTATCTCAGGTATCTCAAAGCATTATGACGCTGCGGCCGCGCACACTTCAGCATGGGCTGTTCCTGCGACTAGTTATCCAGGGTTTGGAGTGTGCTTGTACCCCTCAGGCTGCTACGGTTTGACTGCTCCAGGACCCAAGCTGACTAAATTAAAGCTAGCTCAGATATGTCTACACATAATGCGTTCACAACCCAGGACTGCAGTCAAAACAGACCTGCACAGAAACACAACTCACTTTCCCCTCCTAGATTCCTTGTCAGATCTCAGAGTCTCTTTCAGAAAGATGTGTGTCAGAGAGAAAACTTGAGACTCTTCACCTCTTCAGGAGAAAACTTGTCCCCCTGTAACATCCCCATTCTTGCACCTCAAAAGAAACAGCATTTTTAACGGTTTCAGAGTGGTAGCCGTATTACACCCCTACTCTACTTGCGCTACATTGATGACATCTCCATCATCTGGACCCATGGGAAGGAGGCCCTTGAGGAATTCCACCAGGATTTCAACAATTTCCACCCCACCAACAACCTCAGCCTGGACCAGTCCACACAAGAGATCCACTTCCTAGACACTATAGCATTTTACAGTTAATTACAGTAGAACTTCAGAGTGACGAACACCAGAGTTACAAACTGACAGGTCAACCGCACACCTCATTTGGAACCAGAGGTACGCAATCAGGCAGCAGAGACAAAAAAAAATAATAATAAAATAAAATACTGTTCAGTACAGTGCTGTGTCAAACATAAACTACTAAAAATAAAGGGAAAGTTTAAAAAAAGATTTGACAAGGGATGGAAACTGTTTCTGTGCTTGTTTCATTTAAATTAAGCTGGTTAAAAACAGCATTTTTCTTCTGCGTAGTAAAGTTTTCAAAGCTGTGTTAAGTTAATGTTCAGTTGTAAACTTTTGAAGCAACACCTATAACGTTTTGTTCCGAGTTCCGGACATTTCAGAGTTACGAACAACCTCCCTTCCCGAAGTGTTCATAACTCTGAGGTTCTACTATGTATTTTATTTGTTATTTTTCTCCCTCCAATCTCATCTTTTCATATGAATTTAGTGCTAGGAAAAGCTGACAGACTGTAGGGACTGGACATCGAATTCCTTGTCTCCCACCTAGAGAGAAACATTGTGTTTAAATAACATATTACTTGTGATCATATTCATGATTGCTGCCCATCTTTCAGTAGGAGTTTCACTCTAGTGAAACCCATTGGCTCGAGAGGTGTGGAGCATGGACTGCTCTGGGTGTCCCAGCCTCAGAGCATGTGAAAGACAGACACCGGCAGTGGCAAGCTTTGCCTTACCCCTAGTTTCTCTTTGGCCTCATCTTCACAAGGCCAAGTTAAAATTTGAGTGTAGACGAGGCAGGTTGTGTTAACAGATCAAGATGAATCTGAGACTCCCCACTAGGGCCTCTGCCAATCAGCAGCAGGTACTCCCCGGACCAATGGTGCGGCACACAGCTCAGTGAAGGCTCTGTTGTTCTCTCTAGCTGGAAGTGCTGATACTAGTGAGCAGCATGTGGGTGGGCTGACCTAGTGGTCAGAGCAGGAGCCAGGAACCAGGAATGGGAGCCCAGGGACAGAGCCAGGAATGGGAGCCCAGGGACAGAGCCAGGAATGGGAGCCCAGGGACAGAGCCAGGAATGGGAGCCCAGGGTCGGAACTGGAGTCAGAAGCCAGATGCTGGAGTCAAGGGTTGGGGCTGAAATCAGAAGTCAGGAATCAGAGCCAAGGGTCAGCTCCTGGTTACCTAAGGCTGGACCTATCCATGGATCACCACCTTGACAACATGAAAGCGACTGTTCTGAGCAGCACTGGCTCCCAGAGCGAACCTTTCAAAGTACAAACAGGAGTAAAACAGGGCTGTATCATCGCTCCAACCATGTCTGTGGTTTTTATCGCTGTCATTCTTTACCTAGTTGCTGGAAAGCTTACAGATGGCACTGAAATCGTTTACAGAATGGACGGAAAGCTGTTCAGGCTTAGCAGGCTGAAAGCCAAGAGTGAGATCTCCACAACATCTATTGTGGACCTTCAGTCTGCTGATGACAACGCAATCTTTGCCCACTCTGAGAAAGATCTTCAAACTATCTTAAATGTGTTTGCTGATGCTTAAGCATGTCTTGGTCTCACTCTTAATATCAAGAAGACTAAAGTGCTCTATCAGCCCTCTCCAAATGAGGTATTACATGCACCATCTATCAAAATCAATGGAGTGGCACTGGAGAATGTCGATCATTTCCTCTACCTTGGAAGTCATCTTTCAACCAAGGCAGATATTGATGCAGAAATTCAGCATCGCCTGAGCTGTGCCAGTGTAACTTTTTCTCGTTTACAGCACAGGGTTTTTGAAGATCACAACATTCAAACAGACACCAAGCTTCTTGTTTATCAAGCCATTATTCTCCCAACACTGTTGTATGGGTCCGAAACTTGGACAACCTATAGACACCACTTGAAAGTCCTTGAGAGTCACCATCAACGCTGCCTTCGTAAGATTGTGAAGATAAAATGGGAAGACAGGCGCACCAATATTAGTGTTCTGGAAGAGGCAAAGACCATCCATCAGCAACTCCGCTGGACTGGTCACGTTGTCCAGATGCCAGACCATCGCCTCCCAAAACAGGTCCTGTTCTCTCAGCTGAAAGGAGGATACTGTAACGTGGGTGGACAACAGAAGCGTTATAAGGACGTACTGAAGGACAACCTAAAAAAGTGTAATATTGACATTGACACTTGGGAGACACTTGCCCAGGATCACTTAAAATGGAGTGAAGTCCTACGTGATGGTCCCCTGCATTTTGAACTTGCTCGCCAACAAGCTGAAGAGGACAAGAGGCGCAGAAGGAAGAAGAGACTGACTTCCAGTCATGGTCAGCAGCCTCCTGCTGAGTCTGAAAACATCTGCCCTCATTGCACTAGAACTTGTGGTTCAAGGATTGGCCTTATTAGCCACCTGAGGACCCATAACTCCCATGGAAGATGATCCTACTCGGTAACAAGTGATCGCCCATCATCCCCACCTAAGGCTGGAGCAGGACTGGACCAGGGCCTATCACAGCCATGGACAAATGCTCTGAGCACTGCAGCCACTAACTGAACTGCTGTAGCATGCTGGGTTTGAGAGCTGGTCTGCTGACTCTTCCAACCAGTCCAGCGGCGTAGCCAAACAGGCAGCCTACTGCAGGCCAGCTGTGCTGATTAGGTCGCCCGGAGAGTGGCTCTGCTGCAGACCCTGCTTCCTGACAGCTGATATGGAGTTTTGCTGGCTCTCCGGGACTCCGACAAGTACTTCCTGAGGTTGGCATAGGTGGAGGGAGGGGTACGATGCTACTGTCTCTCTGAGAGACTCAGAGTTGGGATCAAAGGGGCCAGAGCAAAGGTTGTGTGGCTGTTGTGTGGAAAATGACACCGTATCTCGGCCTTGCCTGGGTTGCCCAAGTTTGGATTTGGGAAATTAAATGCTCCCACTCAGGAAAAGCACCAGGGAAGCAGAATAGGGCTGCGGGTCGGCAGCCTTTGCACCATGTTAAGTTGGTGGGGGTTTTTTTGCATGTGACTATTGAAGCATAACGAGGAACAAGAAAGAGGCACAGACCTGCGCCAGGGATGTCTGATGCCCTAGAGGGGAGAGAGAAAGAAAAGGGGCACTCATCCCACATGCCACACACTGGGGGCTTCCTCCCCCTTTGCCTCCATTCAGAGGCTGCCGACCGTGGCTGATGGCTTTGCAAATCCATTACCGCGTGAAGATGAAAAGAGCCGATGGTTTTGACCGTCAGTTTTGACTTGGGATTACGTGACATATTCTATTTTCCACAGAGCAACAAGCTAGGGTGCATCTACCCGGCGTGCTTTCGGTGGGGTGTCGTGTACATACATGGGCAGCCTCCCTGGCATGGTTATAAATAGCAGTGTCGATGGAGACACACTGCTTAGGTGAACAGAGGAAAGACGCCTGAAGGGTGCACCTGAATACATACCCTCCCTGACTCTCTACTCACTCAAGCTGTGTGCCTCCCTGTTTACACTGTTCTTTTTAGCCGTGTAGTGTTCCTCTGCCTCCCCGATGCTGGAGCCTTTTCCCTGCTGCAGGGAGATACTTCAGCAGTGGTGACGGTCTCAGGGCCTTTCCTTGCCGCAGGAGCCTTTCTACTGAAGCCTTTTCCCGCTGCCAGAGCCTTTTACTGACGTGTAGCTACACGCTGCAGTGGAATGTAGTATAGACGTAGCTCTTAGGTGTGTGTAAACGGCACTTTCAAATCAGGAAATAAATCACATAACTCCCCATTCAGCACAGCCACCTGCCAGTGTTATTTGTGCAGCAGCTGCCTGGTGTTGGCACTTCCTGATGACTGCAGACACAAAAGTGTCGTCACTAGTTTGGCAGCAGTATTAAGCTTCTTGGTCCAGAAGGTGCATTCACTCTGTTAACCTCTCTGCCCTTGAAGTGAAATATTTAGGGTCTAACCCAGGGATCTCAAACTCAAATCACCATGAGGGCCACATGAGGACTAGTACATTGGCCCGAGGGCCACGTCACTGACACTCCACCCCCTGCTGTCCCCATCCCTGCCCCCACTCCACCCCTTCCATTAGGTCCTGCCCCGCCTCTTCCCAGCTCTTCCCCGCCCCCATTCCAACCCCTTCCCCAAAGTCCCCAGCCCAACTCCGCCCCCTCCCTGCCTCTATTCCAACCCCTTCCCTAAATCCCTGCCCCTGCCCCGCCTCTTCTCTGCCTCTTCCCCTTAGCACACGGCTTCCCGCTCCTGCCCCCCTCCCTCCTGGAAAGTGCTAAGTGCCGCCAAACAGCTGTTTGACAGTGGGAAGCGCCTGGAGGTAGGCAGAGGAGCGGGGATGCAGCAAGCTGGAGGGGAGGGGGGGCAGTGGGAGAGGGGAGCTTGGCGGCTGCAGGAAATAACTTGGGGGGGTGGCCGGGCACAGGGAGCTTGGCAGGCCGCAGCAAATAACTCCGCGGGCCGTGTGTTTGAGACCCCTGGACTAACCAGACCTTTGGTCTTCTCCAGGGCACTGGCTGGGGGGCAGAGCTGTAGGGACTGAGCCCTAATGCCGTGCAGCATTGGGCCTGAACAGGCAGACTCAGCCAGCACTGAGGGAAAAGGCAAGTCAGAGACATGGAGAGAATTACAGGGCGTTTCCTTGAACCCTTTGCACAGGAGGATGAATTTCATTGCAGCCCAGAAAATGATGACAGGACATTTCTTGGGATACTTTCCCTACGAATGGCAGAGAGAAGATATCCCTAGAACTCACTCGTTAGCCCTAATTCCTGTTAGTACGGTGTGGGCTCCAGAAGGAGTAGGAGACTCTTGTATTATTGGCCTCAAACTCACACCACTGGGCTATATAATCAGTCTCTTTCTGGCCAAGGACTAGTTAATTATTTACGCAAGTGGAACAGCTTCAACAGGAGCGGCTGTGAGCGCGCTACCCAGAACCGTCAATAGCCTAGGGCCTTGGCTACACTTGCAGCTGTACAGCGCTGTGAGGTAAACCTGTGTTCGTACAGCTGAGTAGGGAAAAGCGCTGCAGTCTGTCCACACTGACAGCTGCCAGTGCAGTGGTGTGGCCACACTTGTAACATTTGCCGCTGTGTTGGGAGCGGTGCATTATGGGCAGCTATCCCAGCATTCATGTGGCTGCAACGTGCTTTTCAAAACGGGGGTGGGGTGGATTGTGACAGGAAGTGTGGGGGGAGAGAGAGTGTTCTTTGGAGCATGTCAGCTCTCTATTTTGCAAGTTCCGAACTCCCAGCCCCCTGCTCATTCATTCACTCACTCAAAGCAAGCTGCAAACTGTTTGCTTTTCTCTGTGGTACGAGCTTTGAAACCGGCACTTCCGCATTCCTGCAGCCGGTCACAACAATGGAGAGGACTGGCCACTTGACAAGGTGATTAGTACAGCGCTGCAAGCGTTTACACTCACACCCGTGAGTCGTAGCCACTCCGCTGCAGATGTTATTCCTCTCGGAGATGTGGAGTACCTGCAGCGGTGTACCCAGGGAGATACAGCGCTGTAAGTGCCCTGCCAGTGTGGACAGGGAGTGAGTTACAGCGCTGGGGGAGGCTTTACAGCGCTGTAACTTGCAAGTGTAGCCAAGGCCTGAGATGATAGGCAGGGAGAGGACAGGCTGTGAAGGACCTTGACGGGGAAGATAAGCAGCTTACCTTTGCTACAATAGAGAAGGGGGAGACAGTGCTGGTACTCCAAGAGAGAAGGGTGACGTTGTCAAAGTGATGGGCTAGGAAAGTGATCTTTGCAGTAATCGGCTGAAGGGATATGAGCAAGGCAAGCTTCTCAAGGCCAAAGGAAGGCTGATGTGGTAATCGATGCGTAAAATGAGGAGAGTTTTAGCTGTGTGGATGGACAGGAAAGGCCTGTCTTAGAGATGTTATGCAGAAAGAGTAGGCAAGATTTAGACATAGCCTGGATGTGAGTATTTCCATGAAAAGGAAATAACTGAAAGGAAATAAGCCATGCCAGTATAAGACACCTTTCGATCTGTGTAACCAAACATAAGAATGGCCAGACTGGGTCAGACCAATGGTCCATCTAGCCCAGTATCCTGTCTTCTGACAGTGGCTGATAGCAGATGCTTCAGCGGGAATGACTAGAACAGGCAATTGTTGAGTGATCCATCCGCTGTCATCCACTCCCAGCTTCTGGTGAACAGAGGCTAGGACACGCAGAGCATGGGGTTGCATCCCTGACCATCCTGCATTGGTCTGTATTGGTTAAGCAGGTGGTAAAGCTTTACCAACATTACTGGTTTGAGCAGCATTGTAGCCACTAACCTGGAAGTGCTGGGCCCATATCCTAGCTCCAGAACCCTGGGGCAGGCAATCCCCCAGGAATGGAAGTTATTTAAATAATTTTTTCCCACTATTCAGTGGCGAAGTTCAACAGAGGGAGATTGGTATCAAAAATATGAGCCTGCCCCACATGCTTTGCCTTTGTGCCCTGGGGAGATGTGGTTTTAAAAGGGAGTGGATACAGACTAAAATGGCTACCACTCTGATATCTTGTGTCAAGTCACTTAAGGGACACTGATTAGGTTTAAAATTTTAATGCATATTCTTTGTAACTAACTCTGGAATACAACAATTGAAACAATTGTAGAAAAATCTAGATGACTTTCTATCCCTTTTTTGCAGTTCATTAAGCTTGGAATAGATCCTTTAACTTTGGAAACATCCTACTAGGGCAAGGCCCCAGGAGTTTATACTGCACCTGCCTGAGGCTCTAGAGGTGTTACCTCACTACAAATAATAGACTAGAAACTAACCTTAAACAGGAGTGAAACTGACACTTTCAAGTCACTTTCACAGTATGGCCAATCCCATATGTTCACCAAAAATCATGAGATTGGCTTTAAATTCGTGAGATCATGTGAAAATAATAGATTTGGTGTTCTTTTTATTTGCCTTCTGCTTTTTGAGCCTTTAGGGTGCACTGGGGTCACATTTTGAAGCTTTCTCCACAGCCAGGAGGGCTAGAAACTTCATTTTTCTTTAAGAATGAAGGCTGAAATCATCACCTATCCACATGACTCCAGGAGCTGGAGCTTTAAGGAAAACAATTATCCCGAGACTCATGACAAAATCATGAGAATTGGCAACACTGCTTTTACTTCTGTTTAAAGTTACTTTCCAGAAGGCTCTTAAACACAACACTACAGTGACTGAGTTGCAGTTCTCACAGGAGAACATTTAAAACCAAACACCAAGAAAAGTCTTTATTTTAAAGTTAAGAAAAAAACTGAGACTTCCGAGGTGTATCGGAGCCACTGCAGGCAGGAAAGGAAAATAAACAGGCACAGGAGCTCTGGGCAGCAATTCCTCTAGAAAGAAAGTTGGAGAGTCAAATCTTCTAGTTCTTAATCCAGTAAAACTTCTATTGTCATCAGTGCCTCCACTCACGGATATTAACATTTGCTTAATAACTATACACTTCTGTAACCATGCCTTAGTGGGTCACAACTGAGGATGCCAAATTCAGGACAAACTGCTGAGCAATAGGGCAAACACACCTCAAAACTGGTGGTTATTCTTTTATAAAATATACCAAGCCAAAGTAAACTCCTGTCTCACCACACCGGCTAACAAGAAAACATAAAGGCAGTTTCCTCAGGCATTCCAGTTCTTATATCACCACCAAAAACACTGGATTCAGAGATGAGTGGTTCTTTACAACCAGTCTCATCAAATGAAAGGTTCTTCTGATCCCAAAGGACCAGCCACACACCCAGGTCAATATATAACTTAGATCTTACCCAAAAATCACACTGATGCCAATCCTTTAGTATCTAAAATCTAAAGGTTTATTTATAAAAAGAAAGAAAGAAAGGTGAGAATTAAAATTGGTTAAAGGAATCAATTACATACAGTAATGGCAAAGTTCTTGGTTCAGGCTTGTAGCAGTGATGGAATAAACTGCTGGCTTAAGTCAAGTCTCAGGAGTACATCAACAGTTTGGATGGGTCATTCAGTCCATTGTTCAGAGCTTCAGCTTGTAGCAAAGTTCCTCTGGAGGTAAGAAGCAGGATTGAAGACAAAGTGGAGGTGTTTCCAGGGCCTTTTATAGCTTTTGCCATGTGAAGGGCATCCCATTGTTCTTACTGTGGAAAATTACAGCAACAAGATGGAGTTTGGAGTCATATGGGCAAGTCACATGTTCATGCCCAATTTCCCTCAGTCATTGCAGGAAGCCATTACCTACATTCCAGACAGCACGTTTACATGATAGTCCCCTCAGTGTAGACAGGCATCTCCCATGGTCCATTGTCAACCAAGTGTTTCTTGATGAACCACTTAATTTGAACAGTCCCTCCAAGATGTGCTGGGCGTTACCTTGTGGGTGTTACCCCAGGAGCAAACATTTGCAATCCAAATATAGAGCCGATACTTATAGCTTCACATACAAAAATGAAACATGCACACAGATAGCATAAGCATAACCAGCAAATCATAACCTTTTCATAGACACCTCATTTGACAACCTTTGTACAAGATTTGCTGCAAATATATAACAGTGGTTGCAGCAATGCTCTATATGGTCATATTGTAGTCAGGTAACCACAACTTCATACTTCCGCACACAGATGCGGAACTTACATTTCACACTAATGCTGCGCTGTAGTTAAGATCTCCACCTGGGAGCTCGCACACCTCCTGTATGAAACTCGGGGGGGGGGGGGTGTCACGCCCCCTCTTGCTTCCCCTAATTGGCACCCCTGCATCATCCCCAACTCGAGAGGGGAGGGCATGCAAAGGTCAGGTTCACTGGCCTGGACACCAGTTCCTCACATGGGGGTGAAATACAGACAGGCATCATGGGCACAAGCTGGGGCAGTGGACTTGGCGGCTCTGGCCTGTGCATTTCCCCGTCTCTGTCTCTTTGCAGTGAGATTGGTGGTCCCCTAAACCACAGACCAGAGGCTCAGAGACCAGGGTGGCTGTGTGGCCTGCATATGGGACACACTAAGTCTAGAGCTCTACCGGTCTCTGGGAACATTCCACCCCATGGTCCCAGAAACACAGAGTGACCTAGATTCCAATTGCACCTGGAAGGTTTCTTCTCAACTCCCTCCTGGGGGCTCCCCTTCCCAGATCCCGCCTTCCCCTGTTTCCACAGGCAGTTGTGTTTGCCTAGCCTGATTTCTTCCTGTTCTCCAAGGTTCTGACAGGGCCAAGCTCCCGTCAGCCCCTGCTGATGATCCGACTCTCTACCCCTCCACTATTATAGGACAGAGATCCCCAAACAGTGGGGTGCACCCCCCTAGGGGCACATGGAGGAATGTTTGGGGGAGCAGAGCTGGGGCCCGGGCCAGCTGCCACAGGGGATGGGGAGGGAGCGCCACCCAGCTCCGCTCCTGGCCCCAGCTGTGGCCCCAGCCTCGTCCCCTTTACCCTGTCCTCCCTGCAGCAAGAGCTGCAGCCCTTCTCCCAGCCCCAGCTCCAGTGGAGGGGGGGGGGGGGTGCAGACAGGAGTAAGGGGGGGCCATGAGGTAAAAAGTTTGGGGACCACTGTCATAGTAGATAGAAACCATCAAGTTGGATATTCGCACCAAGAAAAAATAACTGGGTTTCTTTAGTCTCCAATTTTCGTGCTCTGTATGGTTCTGCCTAGAGCTGGTCCAAAAAAAAATCATTAGTTTATGCTGAAATTTTGAAGTTTTGGATTTCCCCCCATCCCTTTCCTGGCCCCCCTTCCCTTTGAATAAAATAGACAATGATATCTGGGGGTTGATTTTTTTCTCTCTCACTTTCCAGCTTTCACTCTAACTTCTCTGAAACTAAGGAAGTTTTGAAAAGTTAGAGACGCAAAAAGAAGAGAGAGAAAAAGAAAATCCAACTCAGTAACTCTGCCAGCTTCATATTGGCAAGGCAGAGCCCTAGTCCATGAGCTGCCCTGTATCTCATGGGTACAGTCTGAGCTGGGAATCGTCGCCATGGACCCAGAAGAATGGGAAGATTCTCTCCCCAGCAAAAGAGGCCAGCGGGAAAGTGAAGATTGAGGCCCAGCTATTGGCATCAAAAAATGCCACCTGGCCCCCTTCATAATCCAGAGAAACCCGGATCCTCTTGGGACTCCAGCTCAGGGTCAGAGGGCAGGTGAAAGCGAAGTCCTGATTCGTGTGAAGGGACAGAGCCCAGATCCCCTCCTCAGGGTCACATCTGATCCATTCTTCTCTTCTCACAGACTCTCTGGCCACCCCCACAGCCCACCAGTCGCCCCCATCCCCCACCTCCACCTCCCAGTAATGTCTCCCCGAGATGAATCCTTCACAGCCCAGCACACAGGGAGCCAAATTAAATCGCTTGGGATTGTGGGGCAGAACGTGCCAGCCACCCCAGCTCACGGTTTTCCCATCCTCAGAAAGGGTGAGCAGCTCATGAGCCGTGTCTGGATCCAGAGTCACATTTGCTGGGAGGGGAGAGAGAGAAAACAGCAGTGTCAGAGGCAGAGCTTGGCCCTGGCGGGGGCTGGGCTCATTTCTCACACACCCCCAGCAGCCCCGCCCTGGTGGGGACCCTCCCAGATTTTCTGCCTCTTTATCCTGGGTCCCAGAGAACTCTCTCTCTCTCTGCTAGGGCTGAGCCAGGATTTCACTGCAGCGGCCTCTTCCAGGCACTAGGGGGTGCTGTTGCAAGAAGAGACAGGAGCGCCAGAAGCTCCCTAAAAGTGTGGGGGGGGGGCCACTGGTACCTGAATCATGGGCTCCACCCCCTTTCCCTAATGCCCCGCTCCTTCCCCAGGCCCCACCCACCCCTTCTCCCCAAGCCCCCGCCTTTGCAATGCCCCTTCTCCCCGAGGCCCTGCTCCCGCACCGCCACTTCCCCTGAGGCCCCACCCTTGCACCATCTCTTTCTCCGAGGCCCCACCCCCACCCACCCCTTCTCCCCAAGCCCCCACCATCGCACCGCCTCTTCCCCTGAGTAGTTGCCCCATGCTCACTCCTCTACGCCCCCACCATCGCTCGCCCTTACGCCCAGTTAAAAGTGATGGGGCCACAGCTCACTGGTCCCTCCCTGTTCCGCCCCCCCTGGGGAGAGGGCTGGAGAGAAAATAGGGCCATGGCATGGAGAACCTAGCAGAAGTTCTACCCCCGGAGATTGCAAAGTGGTCGGAGCACTGACTCTCAGTCAGTTAATATGGGGGTTACACAGGGCGCTAGCCCTCACAGGTTGCTGCAGCACTAGGAAGACTGCGAGCATCATTGAAGTCTTTTCACCCGTTTCTGTGGGGGATTACTGGCGCGTGGGTGGCCACAGGTGGGCTCATGGGTACAAGTGTACACTGCCCCTACAACATAAATTGAACTCTGCCTTTTTGAGTGATAAAGAAGTACTAATGCTTTTGTAATGCGAGATCTTCTGAAAGATTTTTAAACTGGTCCTTGGTATCACTGAGTAGCTGACTTAAGGGAGAGGTCAGTGGCTCTGTTGACAGGAGCTCTCCAGCCGACATAGCGCTGTCGCTTAGGTCGGTATAAATATGTTGTTCAGGGGTGTGGATTATTCACACCCCTGAGTGCCGTAGTTATACCGAAGTAATTGTGTAATGTAGACCTGGGCTCAGACACTTAGGTTTTTTCCCTACCTCTGCACCAAAAAAAGTTATAAAAATCTGACAACAATGAAAGGAACTCATTTTTTAGTACGGCTACGTCTTGAGGAAACATTGAACAAATGACTCCAATTTGCTTCTCAACCTTAGTGCAGATTAGGGTGACCAGATGGGATGAAGAAAATATCGGAACACATGGGGGGTGGGGGAAGGGGGTCCTGCCAGAGGAGGAAAAAAAAAAAAGCAGAGTCCCGCCAGTGGAACAAAACAAAACAAAACCAGGAGTGCGAAATATCGGGACAAACGCCTAAAAATCGGGACGTCTGGTCACCCTTGTGCAGATTCTGTTGCGGCGATCATTAAAACAATTTCCTTACGCACATGGATTTTAGTTCTCTTTGAAAGTTATTAGCAGCTGATAGCTCCATATATCATAAGGCCAGGAGGGACCAGAGGTGAAAGTAAGCTGGTACGGTCCAATACGGCGCACCAGCAAGAGCCAGTACGCCGTGTTGGATCGCGCTGGCTTCCGCGGCCGGGATTAAAAGGGCTCTGGGCTTCCCGCAGCGGGGGCAGCCGGGATGGAGCTGGGATTTAAAGGGCTCGGGGCTCCCCGCAGCCACGGGAGCTCCGGGCCCTTTAAATCCCGGCCCGAGCCCTTTAAATCCCAGCTGGAGTGCAGTGGGGATTTAAAGGGCCCAGAGCTCTGCAGCGGCCGGAGCCCCGGGCCCTTTAATTTGCCCGTGAGCCCCAGGGGCTCCCAGCCACCTCTGCAGCTGGGAGCCCCGGGTTGATTTAAAGGCCCTGGGGCTCCCAGCCACAGCCGATCCCCCAGGGCCTTTAAATCTTGAGAGGCCCCACCTCTTCTGGTTGAGGCCACGCCTTTTCCGGATGAGGCCACACACCCCTCAGGACTCCGGCAGTACCAGTAAGTCCTGTACGTTACTTTCACCCCTGGGAGGGACCATAGTGATCACCTAGTCTGACCTCCTGCATTACCTAGAACTTAAACAAAAGAATTCCTGTTTGAAGTAGAGCAGATCTTTTTAAAAAAACATCCAATCATGAGTTCAAAATTGCTAGGGATGGAGAATCCACCACAACCCTGGGTAAATTGTTTAAATGGTCAGAGGCAGATTATGATTTCGTGGGGCCCTGGGCCAGAGCAAGTGGGGCCCCTCCCCACCCCTTCCGTCTGCAGTCCCTCCCCTGCCCCTCTCCCTCAATTGGCCAGGACCCTTGGGCACGGGCCCTGTTGGCCCAGTGGCTAATCCGCCACTGCCAATGGTTAATTAGACTCACTGTTAGATATGTACACCTTATCTCCAGTCTGAATTTGTCTAGCTTCAATTTCCAATCATTGGACCTTGTTATACCTTTGTAGCTATATCTCTCAAACCCCTTGACCAAATTACCCCAGATTTGGGCCAATTTTTCTAAGTGCTCTGAAGTTCATATGCAGTCTCATATTGTCTTGAAAATTGCTGAGTTGAGGTCTGGGGTTAGGTTAGTGGCCTAAATTTGGGGGTGTTCTAGCAAGGAACTCCAACAAGGATTTTGATGCTGTTCAAATTAATACTGCCATGCGCTACCAGAGATAAATCTGCAGTGAGCATTATTAATTTGGGCCGCATCAGAGCCATAGCTAAGAACATAAGAACACAAGAACAGCCACACTGGATCAGACCAATGGTCCATCTAGCCCAGTATCCTTTCTTCCGACAGTGGCCAATGCCAGGTGCTTCAGAGGGAACGAACAGAATAGGTAATCATCAAGTGATCCATCCCCTGTTGCCCATTCCCAGCTTCTGGCAAACAGAGGCTAGAGACACCATCCCTGCCCATCCTGGCTAATAACCATTGATGGACCTGTCCTCCATGAACTTATCTAGTTCTTTTTTGAACCCTGTTATAGTCTTGGTCTTCACAACATCCTCTGGCAAGAAGTTCCACAGGTTGACGGTTCGTTGTGTGAAGAAATACTTCCTTTTATTTGTTTGTTTTAGTTTAGCTCCAGGTGTGCAGACTAAGGTTATAAAAACTAGAATGATGTGACGTGATATTTGAGGAAGTCTGTATCTGCAGAACCCCTTGTTACAGTGAGTTATCACAGGAATTCTAGAGCACTTAGAGAAAGGCTGTTAAACTTGTATCAACCTTAATTAACTAGAGCAGAGCAAAGCTACCTCTCTGCTACAATTTCCAGCTATCTTTACCCAGAGACTTACCCCATTCTCTTTCCAGTTCAGATGACAGAGTGTCTACAGAGAGGAGAACAGAAGTGAGATTTCTGCTGTTCATAAGCTTAACAATGCTTTAACGTTCTGACGAAAGTCAGAGGGAAATCAACAGGCATACACGGGCTCGGTCTATTCTAAAAAACGTAGGTCGATCCAGCTACGTCGCTCAGGGGTGTGAAAGATCCACACCCGTGACAGACATAGTTAAGGCAACCTAACTCCCAGTGTGGGCAACACTAGGTTGAAGGAAAAATTCTTCTGTCAACCTAGCTACCACCTTTCGGGGAGATGGATTACCAACGTCAAAGGGAGAAGCCCTCACGTCAGCGTAGGTAGTGTCCACAGCTGCGCCACTGAAGCATTTCAAGCACAGACAAGCCCTGAGACAGGAAGAGACCAATGAAGGAGACCAAAAATTTCAAGTAAACCAGATTAAATTGAAAAGAAATCAGCTATATAAAATTATATATAAACACCGTTCTGGACTCCAGTCCTACTTTCCACCAAGGAGTTCAGAACACATCATTAGATTATGCCTGAGACACCCTAGGGAGTCTAATCATTATTATCACCCCCACTTTAAAGGAGGGAAAACTAGAGTAGAGAGATATTTTGTGACCTCTCTGAGGTCACATAAGCAATCAGTGGCTGGAATTGGACCCAGATATCCTGACTCTCAGCCCTGGGCGCCATCTGCTGGATTTGTTTAGTTTCTCTCTCGTATTTAATAGTTGATTACGCTCTTGTCTATTTACCCATACGCAGGACCACACCCAGTTTGGGGCTGTCAGACAGGAGGACGTGACACTGCTCCTTTGACCCGGATCTTGCATTTCTTATTATTTTGGACAAACAGGTTAATTAAAAAAAAATAGCTTCCTCGTCAATTTTGTTTGTGTTGTGGAATTCCCCGGCACCTTCCCTTGGTTTAGAAACGGTAACAGAATGCTGTATTGCCATTTAACTGGGGCTTGCATTAATAGCTATTTTGCCAGATCCCGTCTCCTACAGACACAGATGCCCAGATGCACAAAGGGACTTTCCTGTTTCCCCCCACCTCCTTGGGGGGTTAGGAACCTAAGTACCTTTGTGGATCTGGATCACAGACCCCTTTCTCAGTTTGACCTCCCAGATCCCTCTTTAGTACCTTTGAATTTCTGGAGAGTCTTCTTTAGAATGGTATATTTCTTCATGAAAATATGGATTCCCTCTTCCAGCCCAGAAGAAATCTCCCCTGGCTGCTGGGACTTCCACTTCTCCCACCTAGAAAGAAGAAAATTATAGTTATTTTAATGTATTGCTAATGGTTTGTATTGTCATCCACTTTTATGTGAATTTCATTCTTGCGAAAGATGTCAGAGTACGCGCCCAGGAGAATGAATGGCTCCTTTGAACTGGGAAAGGAAAGGCATCTCTGTGGATAAGATGGGACTTCTGCTTCCATGCCCTGTTCACTCTTTGGTCTCTATACCATGGATGTCAATGAGCAAGACAAGAAGAGCCAATGGACCTCCTAGCCTTTGGTATGGCAGCACTTGTCCAACTGGACTCAGATGGCTCCCCTCCAGCTCATTTCACACAGGTTACCAGAGACTCACTGGGTTGGAAGTAGCCTTGGAAGGATTAAATTTCAATTGGGACATGTCCATTTTGCCATACACACAAAAACCAATGGAAAAAATATTTCCATCGATAATAATCAAAATGTACAGAGAGGCTGAGTAAGAAAACGCTGCGTGAGCACTTCTTTGAGTTTGATTTAAGGAAATTTAATCTGTATATTTTGACACGTGAGGTTGACAATGTGTGTGTTAATGATTATATGGCTTTAGCTTTTTGAATGTCATTACCGACCGTCATTAAATAATTATTGTGCAACCCACCCCCTTTGTCTGACCCTCCCCCATAATGTTCCACAACTGAAAATTTAAAAGTCGATCAAAATTCTGCCTAGCCTAGTGGTAAGCTATGTAGGTACCCATAGAGCTGTCATTATCATAGTGTATGAGCACTTCGCAGTCTTTAATGCATTTATCTTCACAACACATCTGCGAGGTAAGGGAAGGATTATTATACCCGTTTTACAGATGGGGAATAGAGGCCCAGTGCCTAAGGACACACAGGGCGGCTGTAGCAATGTGATGATATTTGATTGCAAGGTGGTGCTAGTGATTTAGAGGTGAAGGGCCTATACTCCATCCCCAAAATCCTGAGGCAGCCAGCACGGGCAGCAGGTATCAAAGCCCAGGGCAGGCTAAGCCTCCCCTAAGCCAGGCTGTGGCCCCACCCATGTTCCACCCTGAGACCCCGCCTCCCTTCCCCTCTCCTCTGAAGCCAGCGGGGGCTCAGCTCCAGCCAGCAATGTGGAGCTTGGGCTGCCAGAGGCCAGGGGCTGGGTCTGCCCTGGGCGGTTCAGGCCGGCCAGGAGGTCAGGCCAGTGGCTCAGCCTGGGGATCGGACCAGCAACTTGGCCCGATCCTCAAACCAGCGACTTGGCTCAGGGGTTGGGCCAGCAGCTTGTCAGACCAGGGCTCGGATGGGCTAGAGTGGCCAGGGTGGGCCAGCCGGTGGCTTGGGGCAGGCGAGCTGGGGCTCCTCTGGTGGTGGGTGGGGCTTTGGGGCTCCTCTGGTGGTGGTGGGGGCTCGGGGTTCTGGCAGCTGGGGGGGGGTGAAGGGCATGGGTAGAAGGGGCGGGGCCAGCGGGTTAGCCTCTCTGAAGCAGAGGTTCACCTCCTGGCCATGGCAGCCAGTTCTCCAAGGAAAGAACTTATTTAGTTCAGAGACCCAAGTTAAGAATCCCAACCTAGGGATGGAGAAATCCAGTCTTATAAAAAAGCAACAGCTCCAGGAGTCAATAACAAGGATCGCGGTTTGCATCTAAAGTGCATCCCTGCCTCACACACTTGGTGGTTCTCCTTGGGGACATGGCTCAGCCTCCCAGTTGCTCCCAATGAAAATATGGCCACTTGTGTCCAATCAGCTTCCCAACATAGTGAAAAGTGGGGGGGCAGTGAAAAGGAGCAATATACCTGTTTGAGATGCTTATGAAATCCTAGAGGGGAGAGAGAAGAAGAAGCTGTTATGTTCACGGCATAAGACACAGAGAAGTTAAATAACAAGATAACTACTCTTGATGCAAGATTGCACCATAACCTGACTTCACTTCTTAGAATTCAGAACAACACCACTCAAAAACCCAAAAGCAGAGAAAGAAAACAGGCTGTTCCCTAAAGCAAAGCAGCACAACTCAACACCATCTTGCTTTAAGTTTGCTCTTTCCAGACATGCTTCACTACAGAGCTCCCCAGCCTGCAAGCAGGACCAGGAAACCTTTTACACTCTTAAAGCAATAGCTTGCCATTCCAACACAGTCCTCAATCCACCACAAGTCCCACATGCCACAAGAGGTTTCTCCCGCTCTGAACGAGACCCACTTTGCCTTCACTAAGAGTCCCATATACAGCTTCTTATAATTGGGGTCTCTGCTATCAAGCTGAGATATAAATATACACATCCACCCATTTACATCACTTACCAGTATAAGCTCAGGGATAGTCTGTGAACCTAATGCCTTAAGTCTAGATCCTTATAGGTATTTAGGCCCCATTGAAATCAATAGGACGTAGGTGCCTTACATACCTTTGGAGAATCTAGGCTTTAACCAGAATTGTGACTTCCTGGAAGTATTCCTTCAGGTTCCAAAGGACGTAGTTATGACATAAGTAAAATGTGGGGAAATCATAATAGATCTCACTGCCCCTGCTTTTCAAAGGGGCAGGCAAATGAGAGATGGGGACCTGTCTCACACCCATATCCCTTTGTGAGGTGGAGTTCTAACCCCTGAGTGATCCACTCCAGCAGCCCAGCATTTCAAGGAACGGTACATTTGTGCCTTCCCTGGATCACACAGGAGTGCAGTAGAGTGAAGAGGAGGAAACTCTCTGCACCTTCTTACCCCATGGGCGGCAAGTGACTCCTCCATTTAGGGAGGTTGGGCACGCCCAGACCATGGCCCCGCCCCAAGACCCACCCCTGCTTGAACCCCTCCCTCCGAAGCCCCGCCCATGCTCCACTCCAGCCCCACTCAGCTCCCTCCCCCGAGCCCCCCCACCTGCCCCTTCCCCCGAGGCCACCGTGCCCACTGGCCAGCCAGCTGGCCGGCTGCTCACTGAGTGCCGCTTCACCCCCTCCCACAGACCTCCCCTGCCTGCCACTCGCACCTCTTCGCCCCTTTCCCTAGGCCCCCCTTACCCGCTGGCCAGCTACTCATGGCGCCTTTTCACCCCCTCTGGCAAGGCCCACATGTGGGCAGAGCAGGGACAGGAAGAGGTGGAGTGAGGGTAGGGCCTCAGAGGGAAAGAGGACGAGCAGGAGCGGGGCCTCGGGGCAGAGCGCAGGTGGGGCCACGGCTGGGGCACCCTTTTGGCAGCAGCGCACCCCAAAGGCAACAGGCCGGCTGTCTGTTATAGCCACCCATGCACCCTACTGCAGGTGCCGTCATCATTTTGCTTTGCTTTTCCTCACAGGCCAATGACTGGAGGTTGATCTTGAAGGGAGCAAGTATTTTTATGTACTTAACTGTAGACGGTGGGATATATGTGTGCTCGGACTTCTGGGCTCTAAAATTAATGATTCAGGAGACTGCCCATCCCTGCTGAGGGACCTGGGGTTTAAGTCTCACCTGTAGGAAATTAGCCGATGGCTGCTGGTACTTCTCTATCTCATCAAGCAGGTCACAGAGAAATGAAATGTCCTCTGAGAATTTAGCCCCATTCGCATTTTGCCTCTTCACAATCTCCTTGTCCAGCTCTTCCAGCTGGGCCAGCAGGAGCCGCTCCTGTTCCTCCAGAAACTGCCGCAGCTGCTCAAATTCAGCCACAATCTTCTGCCGCTCGACGTTTGTCTTTTCCTTTGATGAGCAGACACAAACAAGCCGACTTTCATATCGGTGAACACCAGGGCTCTGATTCAGCGTGAGCCCTTTCAAATGGACTGTGGTTTCCCAGCAAACCTGCTGGTGCTAGATGGTTCTGCACTCACTATAATCTGGACCACAGAGGGACTGGAAAACCCACAGTTGCTGCACTCAGAGACCTGGTCTACCCTCCAAAGTTGAAGCACATTTAATCAAGCCCATTGATTTGCACCATTTGTTGCATCAAGGACATGCAAATAGTAGCACCTGATACTATCAATGCTGTTTGCAATACAAATCAGGCTCTTGAGACTCAGAGGAGGACATGAAAGAGCAACAATTGGATGGCTTGCTTTGTCCAAATGCAAACCAAAGAAGGAATGCGTCTTCTTTCTTTTAATGGTGAGGGAACTAGTCATTTGTTTAGATTTTGCCACACACTCTAAGGTGTCCTTGATACAACTTCAAAATACACCACATAAATTCCCTAAGTGCAGCAGTACAATAGAACGTCATCAAGAGAGCTGGGCAAAAAACTTTGGACACACAATCTACGTGACAAAAAATGCAGTTTTGGTCAACCTGAAACTAATTGAGAATTTGTTCACAAAATGGCCAAAAAAAAGGAGGTGGTAGTAACACAGAGAAGGACCAGACTGGGTCAGACCAAAGGTCCATCTAGCCCAGTATCCTGTCTTCCAACAGTGGCCAATGCCAGGTGCCCCAGAGGGAATGAACAGAACGGGTGATCAAGTGATCCATCCCGTCGCCCATTCCCAGCTTCTGGCAAACAGAGACACCATACTTCCCCATCCTAGCTAATAGCCATCGATGGACCTATCCTCCATGAACTTATCAAGTTCTTTTTTACCACTGCTTGTGACCTATAGTCCAGTGGCTCGGGCCCTCAGCTGGGATATTAGAGACCCATATTCAAATTTCCACTAGGGAACAAACCTGAAGTAGATATCTTTGATTCCCCCAAAATTCAGATTTGGTTCAAGCTGAATCAATTTTTTTTTCAGAACTACTGCTGATCCAGAAACATATTCACCCAGCTCCAGTCACCAAACCACCAGGCAATTGAAAAGTTCAAAGCCTTCTCCCCCTCCTCATTTCTGAAATCCTGGAATCATGTTTGCTAACTGAATGAGGAGACTGTGTGTGTAGATACGCTGCAATTTACAGAGAGGGAACAGACAATGCTAGTCATAATACATTTCTCCAGTGTAGCGAAAGTCATAGACCCTCACTCACAAAGGGAAATACATAAGGAATAACAATGAAGACCTACCAGAGCCTCTTTGCTTTTCCTCTCTTCAGTCAGTTTAGATGCCAGAAGCAACATGCTTTCCTTCGTCAGAGCCTTCATATGAGTCTGAATTGCTCGCTGTGTCAAGAAAAGGTGTTTGGGTAATATGTTTTCCTTAAGAACATAAGAACGGTCATACGGGGTCAGACCAAAGGTCCATCTAGCTCAGTATCCTGTCTTCCGACAGTGGCCAATGCCAGGTGCTTCAGAACAGGCAATCATCAAGTGATCCATCCCAGCTTCTGGCAAACAGAGGCTAGGGACCCCATCTCTCCTGCCCATCCTAGCTAATAGCCATTGATGGACCTATCATCCATGAACTTATCTAGTCCTTTTTTGAACCCGGTTATAATCTTGGCCTTCACAACATCATCTGACAAGGAGTTCCACAGGTTGACTGTGCGTTGTGTGAAGAAATACTTCCTTTTTTGTTTTAAACCTGCTGCCTATTCATTTCATTTGGTGACCCCTAGTTCTTGTGTTATGAGAAGGAGTAAATAACACTTCCTTATTTACTTTACCAATACCAGTCATGATTTTATAGACCTCTATCATATCCCCCTTTGGTCATCTCTTTTCCTGGGTGGGCAAAGACAGAGAAAGAGGAGAGAGTTTCTTTTCCTGCAAACAATGTCTTTGCATGGATGCAGTTTAGATTTTGTTTAAGCCCTTTCCAACTTCCTCAGTGGGAGAAAATGATGCTATTTTCCATGAAAGTTCCGTGTCTATAGCTTCTGGGTGGGACCTGGTCCTTCCACAGAAAAAAGTTTCAGTTTAAATAAAACCATTAGGTTGAAATGAATGGAACTAGCTGCAGGGGAAAGTATTATTCAATGAATATAATCCTGGCAAAACCAGGTCTTAAATGCCTGGCATAGGGTGCAAAAGGAATTGAGTCCCAGGACACATTAAATTATGGAACCATTCTGTAGCTTTTCCCATGGAGGGATGTGTTGGTAAATTTCATTCTAGTAATCTGAGGCCTGGTCTACACTAGAAAATTAGGTTGGTTTAACTACATTGGTCAGGGGTGTGAAAAATCCACACCCTTGAGCGGTGTAGTTAAGCCGACCTAAGTCCTTGTGTAGACAGTGCTAGGTTGAGAGGAGAATTCTTCAGTCAACCTAGTTACCACCTCTCGGGAAGGTGGATTATCTATGCTGACAGGAGACCCCCTCCAGTCGGCGTAGGTAGTGTCTATGCCAAAGTGCTACCGTGGCGCAGCTTTAGTGTTTAAAGTGTAGACAAGCCCAGAGTTTCTGGTTTTCTCAGAGCATCTCCAGAAGTTCAGCAATAAATTGCAAATTTCCAGATTTCCAAGTGTCTTAGATGTTTAGCCTTGCCATGGAAAGTTATGACTTTCTAATAAAAGGGTGTATTTTGTTTCCTAAGTGGAAGGATTTCTACCCCTCAGTTAGACAGGGCTGAAAACTGGTCAAGCATTTAATGGGAACATGGGCCTTTTTTGTTCCATATCCGTTTGTTGACTCTCTGGATGCTATTAAAAAGCATGAAGATCATGCTCCTTCTGCAAGGAACTGTCTAGGAGAAGCGAATCATACCAACCTCAAAACCCACGTTCCACTGGAGTAGCAACAGCAGCAGCAGCAGTGGCAGCTGTAGCAAGAGGACAGACAGCAATAATTTAACCTGGAATAATAATAAAATAAATAAGCATTAAAACCTGCCTGACGGGTGTTTGGACCCGAGTGCACATGACACGGGACTGAGGAATTCACAACCATGCTGCTGATCACCACACCTGCTGCACAGACGCAAATTCTCTCTTCTGCTCCCAGGGCTGTCGTGGGACTGGACCTGCCTGGAGCTCACTGGCACTAGCATTCCCAAAGGTGTGTGGAGACGGTGGTGGTGAAGCACAGCTAGCTGGCCTGTGGGAGGGCGTGTACAATTCACCCCTCAAAGGGGTGGCACAGGATTCACTCTCCTCAGGAGCTCCCCGAAGCTGGCACACCCCCTGGTTGGAATGAAGACATTCTGCCCCCCACACAGAGCTGTGTATCAGGAACACAACACAGCCAGTAGCCAGCGTACATCACTTACATTTGCTGCGTGACGAGAAGCCCATAACCCAGTGGCCCCAAAACTTTTCTAAGGCTGGGGCCGCAGCTGGGGATGGGTCTGGGGCCAGGAAAGGGGGCCGAGGCTGGGGATTAGGCCAGGGTTCCACCCCCCCTGCACTGTGCCACCCTTTCCCCCGGAAGCCCTACCCCTGCCCCGCCCTTCCCCAAGGCCCTGCCCCTGCCCCGCCCCATCCTTGAGGCCCTACCCCACACCTCCCCTCCCCCCAAGCCCAGTTCCCATACTGCCCCTTTCCCCTGAGGCCCTGCCTCCGCACTGCTCCTCCCCGAGGCCTCACAGCCCTGCCCCCCACATCACCACTTCCCATGAGGCCCTGCCCCCGCACCGTCCCTTCCCCCAAAGCCCCGCTCCACTGCTTCCCCCCAAGATCCCCCGCCCGCTCGCTCCTCTCCGTCCCGTCCCCCAGTCCCTCGTCCTTACGGCCAGTAAAAAGTGCCCCCCCCCCGGTTCTTGCGCCCCGATGAGAGTTGGCAGGTAGGGTGAGGATAAGTGTGAAGGGTCTTAAAAGCAAAGACGAGGAGATTGTGTCGATGTGATGGAGAAGGGAAGCCAGTGAAGACACAAAAACAGAGGGGTGACATGGTCCAAGTGACGAGCCAGGAAAATGACCCGAGGAGCAGCATTCTGGATAGAGATGACGTGGGGTAAGAGTGCATTTGCCAAAGCCAGAAAGGAGGATCTTGCTGTAACTGAGACGTGACATGACGAGGCCCTGGCCCTGGATGACAGAGGAAAGGCCAGATCCTAGAGAGGTAAAGGAACAGCAGCAAGATTTAAACACAGCCTTGGCCCTAGAAAGGAGGTGGAGTCAAAGGATTACACAGGTCACAGGTGTGTTTGACAGTGGAAATGGAGGTGACGGTTCAGATGACTGAGAAAGGAGGGAGAGGGAAGAGCTTAGGAGGAAAGATTCAGAACTCTGTCTTGGCCACATTGGCTGATCATCCACAAGGAGATGTCAGAGGGAGGCAGAGATGAACAGAAGGTCCAGAGCAGATGGGTAGCTCTGTGAGCGGGGTGCCGGAACAACGGGGGCTAGGGGGCATGCCCCCCCCCCCACTTTTTACCGACTGTATGGGTGAGTTTCGGGGGGAGGGGAAGGAGAGGAGCGAGCGAGGGGCGGGGTCTTGGGTGGGAAGAGGCAGCATGGGAGTGGGGCCTTGGGGGAAGGGCAGCACGAGGGGAGGGGTAATGCTTCGGACACCTGTGGCCCCCCCCCCGCATTTTTAGGGACCTTTTCCTGCTCCTGTCTGTGAGTCATCTGTATAGAGAGGAGAGAGGGATTTGTGTTTGTGAATGTGATTGCTCAGAGACAAGGTGTAAGAAGGAGAAGAGAAGGAGGCCAGAAGGCCGGCGCATAAAGTTGGACTGGGGATGAAGACAATGCTCCAAAGGATATGCTGAAGGAGCAAAGATGCCGACTTTCTATTGTGCCAGGGGGTGCTTGACCCTGCTCTGCCTCAGACCCCACCCCCCACTCCACCTCTTTCCCCAAGGTCCCACCCCCGCCCTTCCTTGTCCTGCCCCACCCCCACCTTGTCCTGCCCCCACTCTGCCCCCGCTCCACCCCTGCCCCATCACTTTCTGTCTTTTTCCACCCCCTCCCCCGAGCACGCACCGCCCTCACTCCTCCCCGTCAGCGCCTACTGCCCACCGTGGAACAGCGGATCCGTGGCAAGCAGGAGGTGCTGGGAGGGAGGGGGAGGCGCTGATCAGTGGGGCCCGCCGGCAGGTGGGAGACACTGGGGGGAGGGGGAGCTGATCAGGGGGGCTGCCGGTGGGTGCTGAGCCTCCCCCATTTTTTTTTCTCTGTGGCCCCAGAGCACCCACGGAGTCGGCACCTATGTGAAGGTGCGATTACAGAGAGAGAAGGAGAAGCAGGAGAGGACAGTCACAAAAGCGAAGGGAGGGCAAGATTTCCAGAGGAGCTTAGTCCACAACGTTGAAAGTGGACGACAGGTGGAGGAAGAGGCCAGAGTCCTGGCTCTGAGCACTGGCTAGGAAGAGGTCTTAGATGAGAGCCGGGAGATGGGGTCACCGGGCGGAGCAGATGAGATCAGATGAAAATGACGAGCATGGAAGAACATGAGAAATGAAATCAACCCCTTTTTAAAAGGACAGTTTTAACTTTATGATACTAACCACGATTTCCTACCTTGTAATTCCTAGCAGCAGCCTCCGGTGTGGGACCCACAGGCTGAGACTTGTGAGCTTCACGGTCCCTGTAGATCAAACCTATTAGTTTTCGATCCTCTTCACAGAAGAATTTCAAATCCTCCTCATACAGGTCACACACTCTCCCCTCCTCTCCGGCTGCCACCCGCAAGCTCAGCTGCTTGGCTATTTCTGCAATACGCCCCAGCTCCCTGTTGGGCTTGCAGTTTCTCTGCTGGGCGGTTTCTCTGCACTGGGGGCAGGAGAAGTTTGTCTCCGACTCCCCCCAGCACTGGTCGATGCAGGCTTGGCAGAAGTTGTGCCCACAGTGGATAGACACCGGGGCTTTGAAATACTCCAAACAGATGGAACAAGTGACTTCATCTTCAAGCTTTCCTACAGGGCTCTCTGTGGCCATGGCTAGCTGCAGGGAGCCTGACTGGGTTATTTTCAGTTTCCCCTCTGGTCTGAAACGCACATAGCAGGAAGCAGCAACCCAGCCTTTCGCTTCCTGAAGTCACCTCTTCTGGGTGACAGACCTCACCTGTTGTTATAGTCATGAGCGACGGGTGCAGTGAATTTGCCCACACTTAGGGCTGAACTGCTTTGAGCACTGGCTTAGCTGCACCTTAACCGCCCCCCTTTGACAGCAAGGGGTATTTCCGATTGCATAGGCAAGACTTTCAGAGTTACAGACCTTGGGGGAGTTTGGTGAGGAATGCACAGGGATGCATGGGGGTGGGTGAACCCCCACTTTGGGGAGGCTAGCTTGCCCCCTTCCACCTGAGGCCCCCTGCCCTCTGGAGCCCTGAGTACCCCCCCATGGCCAGAGGAGCCCTGGCCTTCCTGCCCCAGCTGGCCCCCCTGAGCGCAGGGCCTGCCCCAGCACCAGGCTGAGCCGCTAGCCCCCGCCAGCGCTGGGCCGAGTTGCTGGCCTGACCCCTCCTCCCCCGCTGGGCCCAGCGCCACCCCTGTCCGCCGACAGGCCTGAGCTCAGGGCCACCGGCTAGAGCTGAGCCCCCGCCAGGTAGAGAACCAGGGCGGGGCTTCAGAGCACAACAGGGGCAGGGCCACAGCCTCTGTCAGGGGAGGCTTAGCCTGCCCTGGTGTATGATACCCACCACCCATGAGAGGGAGGATGATCCACTAGCCTAGGATCTAGATTCAGCTCCATGCTCTGCCGCAACCTTCTTGTCTCCGACCTTTCAACAAGAGTAATTAACCACAGAAACAGCTTCCCGGGGTCAGGGTGGATTCTCCGTCACTGACCATTTTAAAAATCAAGATCGGCACTAGGAATTATTTCGGGGGAGTCCTCTGGCCTGTGTGATACAGCAGGGCAGACGAGATGATTCCAACGGTCCCTTCCGGCCTTGGAATCTAGGACGTCACTTAGGCCCAGCTCCACAAAGACATGGAGGATTATAAACCCCAGATTTCAGTGCTACTATGATCCACAGAACCCCTCCCTTCCCCCCACCCCACTCAGCTGGCATCTCAGCTCAACTTGGTCCTTGAGTTTTCAGTGTGAAAGTCCCCTAGGCACCTACGTTTCTGCTCATGGGCGTGTGCTGCTTCCCTCTAGTCATCTGGATGCCCATCTACTGCCAAAGCCCCAGTGCAATCCTCAAACCAGGTGGAGACGGACACTCAGCGCCGGGGACGTGGGAGATCCTTGTTCAATTCCCCCTTCCCCCCACTCCACCCGATGAGGAGAAGGGATTTTTGCAGGGGTTTCCCCACCTCCTCAAGGGAGCGCCTTAGCTAGTGTCTCTCTGTCTCTGGTCCAATGAATATTTCAGTTTGGAATCTGCATGACAGCAGCTTCCACAAGGGAGATGGAGAGATCCATAGAACTCTCTGCTCACTTTGATCACCCTGGGTTCCATCTCTCAGCCTTTCCCAGCAGAGCCCACTAGTGAGTATCTGAGTTACATTTAAGCCCCAATCCTGAAGGCTCCCTCCACACTGCCTCCTGGTTGACTTTGGAACAACCCTCCTGGGAATATGGCAGATTCTCCATGCTTTGAGGCCTTTAAATCAGGATGGACTGGCTTTCTAAAATGTATGCTCAGAAGAACAGCCACACTGGATCAGACCAATGGTCCATCTAGCCCAGTATCCTGTCTTCTGACAGTGGCCAATGCCAGATGCCTCAGAGGGAATGAACAGAACAGAAGCGTTATTGAGAGATTCATCCCCTATCATCCAGTCCCAACATCTGGCAGTCAGAGGCTTAGGGAAACCCAGAGCATGGGGTTGCATCCGTGACCATCTTGGCTAATAGCGATTGATGGACCTATTCATTAGCTCAGCCACAAGGTATGGGCTTGATGCAGAAATCACTAGGTAAATTGTACTGGTCTATGTTATGCGGGTCAGACTAGATTATCATAATCATCCCTTCTGGGCCTAAAATCTATTAATAATGGCAAAAAATTACTATTCTTCCTTTTAAAAAAAGGACAAAAAAACTTCAAGTGTAGCCTGTGGATTAGATATCAGTGAAATATGGGAAGTTTAAGGAGTCTGCAGTCTTCTCTAAGCTCATTATGATCCAAAAAATGGTCTGACACAGGGTGATAAAGTTCTGAAAGGCTCCATTTTTAACGTATAAGCCAACTAACCGATTTGTTTGTAAATTCTCAGAACGTGCATTCTCTATTCAAAGAATAAATGTTTCAGTCTTGGGGAGGATATGCTAAGGTCTCTAGTTTATTATGTGCCTCTATCTTGGTAGCATATGAGCATCTGACCCATCCAGGCTTGCACATTTATATGCAGCATATCACTGAAAAGGAGCAAGGGGTTGGTGTAGTTCCCATTCATTCTAACTCATCTCAGTGGTTACAAACACGCCGGCAAAAAAAGCATTCACAATTTATAAAAGGGATTTGAGAGCTCCTGTACATCACACACACACACATACACACACAGAAGCATTCCTGGGGTCGGGGTGAATCATAAAAATGTCAAATCCATTTCCTTAATAAATAAATGAAATCCTGAAATAAAATGACCCGAAGAGCTCTATGCAAGTTCCAACGCTTGTCTCTTTCACCAACAGAAGTTGGTCCAATGAAAGATATCCCCTCCCCTGCCTTGTCTCTCTATATAGAATCCTGTGAAATACTCTTCAGCTAGGGAGATTAATAATTTTCTCCACCATCTTCAGGTTGCCACTCCAGTCCCACCATCTCCTCTCCCCTCTCCATGGAGTCCCCAACCATAATCCCATTGCTCGGAGAAATGTGGCCTGTACCACCGATATCAATGGGGTACTCTGAAACCTAATGATGGTATTGTTAATTCTTTCACCCAACAGAAAAACAGCAAACAAATCCATAACTCCCCTCCCCGCCAAATGAGCCTTTTTGAGCTATTGAGACACTTTAACACAATCAATTTTGTGAATCCTGAAAAGGTCAAACCCATTTCCTTAAAAAAAACTAAAACTTCAAACTTGGAAATGATTCGTTTTCTCCCTTCTCTTCAGGTTCCCTCTTCTTTGGTCTTCTCTTCTCCCTTCCCTACCTCCCCCCACCTCCAATTGCTCTGAGAAATACAGATTCCCCCATTGAGTTCAGTGGGTTTTTAACTCAGACATAAAGATGGGTGTGGCTAGATGTTGGCTGCATGTGTGTGTACTCCCTGTGTGCTGCTCCAGCTCTGCGCAGACAGCCGGCACAGCGGACCTCAAGCGAACCGCCCAATGACCACAAGATCCATTAAGGGATGAACCAGGCCAGGTTTATTGTCGACAAAGCACGGTAATGGCACCTGGCAGACTTTACAAAGACACGTATGCCCGTGACAATGGACAATGGACACAGTTCAGGGAATGGCGGGATTTTCCGTTACCCCCTCGGCTGGACTCTCTCAGAGATACACCTTTATACCCTGATACAAACAAATTATCTACTGCCCCTCTGACATAGTTAGTTACTGCCCCGTGACATAGCTAGTTATTACCCATTTCCTTGTACATATTGGTTTGATTAAAACATCTTTATTTATTACACTGTCATCCTGACCTTATCTTTTAGGAGGGGTCAGTGTGTTCTTGTTATCCTTGGGGAATGTTTTGGTACCATCTTTGATATAGGGATGTTCTGGTACCACTCTTCTGGAATGTGTTTGGGTGAGTACTCTGTGCCTAGCACTTCTTAGGAATCTGTGTTTCTGCAATGTTAGCTCTGTCCTTGCCAGATTCTGTGAGCTTGCAAGCAGGCGGAGCCTGACGTTTGCTCACAGCCTGACTTTTGCTAACTTTGCTTTATATCAGCAAAGCTTGCCCACTACTTTAGCTCAGGCCTCATACCTGGCCTCTGATACAAGGGCTTATATCTTAGGTTCTCTTCCTACTACACTGGGCATTGTCAATTCTTTCACTGCTGATTGTTTTCACCAAAACCTCCAGCCACACACCGATCCCTCAATACCAAACAGCCTCTCATCCCACCCCAGGTGCCAATGGCCCAGATCCTCAAACGTATTTAGGTGTGTAACTCCCATTGAAATAGACTCCTATACACCTTTAAGGTCCTGCGCCAAAATCCCCAAATGTCCCCCATCCAGAAACTAAAACCTCCAGCTCCCCCTTAAAAGAATCTCTCCTGTAGCTACGCATTCTCAGCACAAAGATGTTGGGATATTGGAAACTGATCACCTGGGAATAGTGTAAAATAAACACAATCAAATATCTTGCTACACTAACTGCACCATTTAAATCTATTTAAAAACGTCCTTTAAAATTGTCTCTGACGTTGCTGCAAAATTTCCCCTAGAGGCTGCAGAATCACAGGTGACTACGGGCAGCATTTCTTATTCCCTGATCTTGCAAAATCCCTGGGCCTCCAGAATCATAAAGAATTGACAGACAAATGTCATTTGCTTCGCCTTCACGTCCATCTCTCTGCCATTTTGTCTGGCCAGAAATATGCTCTAGCCTCAGTGTCATGACGTCAGAAGTTAGAGAAACCTATTTTATGGTTGTCACATGAATAGGCTCCAACTTTTATTTTTCCCCGGGGGTGTTTCTGCCCTGAGGCCCCGCCCCCACTCTGCCCCTTCCCCCAAGTCCCATCCTCGCTCTGCCTCTTCCCACCCCTGCTCAGCCCACTCCCCAAAGCCCCCGCCTGCCCACCACTCACTGGTTTCTGCCCTCCCCCAAACCCCTCTCCAAGCCACCAAACAGCTGTTCGTTGGGACCGCCATCAGCTGCTTAGCAGAGCCCCCCAATTAGCTAATCAGGGGCATTGCCAAACAGCTGATCGGCCATGCCGCTGAACAGCTGTGGCTGATGGGTGCTGAGCCCCCACTATTTTTTTTTCCAGGGGCGCTCCATCCCCGGAGCACCTGTGGAGTCAGCACCTATGATCATATGGGACCATTCCCCTTCACCCCTATCTCAGGGACACAGCCGGAGTGTGGATCCCGCCAAAAAGAAAGGGAAGAGTCTCTCCCCAGTGAAAGAGGCCGGTGGGAAAATGAAGATCAGGAACTTGTTGTCAACATCAAAAAATGCCACCCGCCCCCCTTCATAGTCCAGAGCCACCCGGATTCTCCTGGGGATCGTAGGCAGGGGTAGGATGGTCTCACAGGCGGTGTAAGCCCGGTACTGACCACCCCAGTGACCCACAGCCCAGATCTCCTGCTCAGGGTAATTGCTCATCCGTCCCTTCCTCCTTACAGACTCCCTGGCCACCCCCACCGACCAGATTCCCCCAACGCCCACCTCCACCTCCCAGTAGTGTCTGCCCGAGGCGAACCCGTCACGGCCCAGCACGGAGAGAACGGAATCGAATCGCTCGGGATTGTCGGGCAGATCCTGCTGCTCGTGTCCCCGTCTCACGCCTTTCCCATCCGCAGATAGGACAAGCTGGGGATGAGCCGTGTCTGGATCCAGAGTCACATTCGCTGGGGAGAGAGAATCAGAGCGTTAGGGGCAGAGCTCGGCCCTGTCGAAGGAGGGGACCTTTTCTCGCACTCCCCAGCAGCCCCGTCCCACCTGGGTCGCTCCCTGATTTTCTGCCTCTCTGTCCTCTCCCAGGCTCTAGGGGTGCTGCTATATCTGCTGCTGTGACTGCTTCTCTCTGCCTCTTCCCCTGCTGCGTCTCCCTGTGGGGGCTGCCCCACTGCCAGCAGCAGGGACAGATCCTGGGAGCCACCAGCTGTCCTGTTAGGGAGAGACGCCCCGTCCCCAGCTAGCAAGGAGGAAGCAGCCCAGATCACAGCTCAAACTTCTGTGCAGTGCGGGGGGAGGGGGAACCCCTGGGGAAGAGCACCCAGCCCACTGCGGAATGGAAGAGAACTAGGGGACGCCAACCGATGGAGAGCTGCCTCCCAGCCCACGTGGCAGACAGGAGGAGGAGGAGGCAGCCAGTGGTGTAGCCCATAGGGCAAGCTTGCCGATATTCACTGTCTGGCTGTGACCAAGTGGGAATGTTCTTAATGTTTTCTCTGAATATTGTGTGAATGCCTCAGTTTCCCCTATGCCTTTCTTAAGTATCTAGGTGGTGGGATAAGGATAAGGGTGTGTGATTGTTGCAGAGCCCTGGAGGGCCAGTGTGATGCTGTCTGCACAGAGAATGGCCGATATCCCATCTCCTGGCAACTGATGGCCTGGGCCCCTCCCCTGCAAGGTGCCAACTGAAGGTGTTGGAGAACAAAGAGATCAGGTGGCCTCCTGGCTCGGGAAAGAGACAAAGGCCAGAGGAGGGGCTGGAGGGGGTTTCAGTTTGGAGCTGGCTGGGGAAACAGAGGGAGGCCCAGCACCGGGGTCTGGGCTTCCTAGCCCCCCAAGATGGACCCGACTGAGGGGTCCTGTTTTCTGTACCCACAAGCTCTGTTTTGGACTGTATTCCTGTTGTCTAATAAACCTTCTCTTTTACTGGATGGCTGAGAGTCACTGTGAATCGCAGGAAGTGGGGGGTGCGGGGCCCTGACTCCCCCCCACTCCGTGACACTTGCCTTCACTATATTTAGCTGCTTTCATTATATTCAGCTATAATGTGAGAAACCTACAGGCCTGTGTACTGTTAATCAGGAGTTCTCAAATTTCATTGCACCGCTACCCTGTTCTGACAACAAAAAATATTATATGACATCAGGAGGGGGACCGAAGCCTGAGCCCACCCAAGCACTCCTGCCCCAGGCAGAGGGGCCAAAGCCCAAGGGCTTCAGCCCAGGCAGGGGGTCTGTAACCCTGAGCCCCACGACCCAGGGCTGAAGCCCTCGGGCTTTGGCTTCAGCCCCAGGTGGTGGGGCTTGGGCTTGGGCTTTGGCTTTGGCCCTGGATCCCAGCAAGTCGAAGCCAGCCCTGGTGACCCCATTAAAATCCACTTTGGGATTCCAGCCCCCAGTTTGAGAACCGCTGCAGGATTAGCTGAAGCATAAATTAGCATAAGCGTGGTTAAGCAGGTGGTAACCCTTGGCATAGATTAATGGCCTAGCGGTTACCTTTAGATATTGGGAACTAAGGAGAGCTTGCTCAATGGTATGAGTTACAATGTTCCAGTCAGTGCTACCGCAAGGAACATCAGAAGAAATAATCGCGAATCCGCTGGAGCAAGGGGTGATGGTATGATCATGGGCTGAAATGGCTGTTACATGTTAACCCAGCATTTCTCAAACTGGGGGTCTGCGAGGGTACTCCAGGGGCCCAGCTGATCAACTCCTCCCCGTCCCTCCCAGTGCCTCCTGCACACCAGGGAACAGTGTTCAGCAGCATGCAGGAGGCGCTGGGAGGGAGGGGGAGGAGCAGGGATGGGGCACGCTCGGGGGAGGAGGTGGGAAAGAGGAGGGGCAGGGGTGGGGCGGGGGCAGAAAGAGATGGGGAGGGGGAGAGGCCTTGGCGGAAGGAGTGGAGTGGTGCGGGGCCTAGGGGGGAGGGGAGGTTTGGGGGGTCCTCAAAATTTTTTAAATCAAAATGGGGGTCCTTGGGTTGCTAAAGTTTGAGAACCGCTGTGTTAGCCTATAGATGCCAGAGATGGGGCTGGTCCTGTTGTCTCTTACCACCAGGTCCTCAACCCAGGCTATGAGTATGAAATTCTAGGAGCTTATGCATCGAGTGATACCACAGATAACCCCAGTCCTGTATGATCTCTACCTTGTTATTTGGCTCGAGTCTTTTCTAGCTTTCTCCTTTATTTTCATAAAGGTATCTAAGGTTTTACTTTGCCGCCCGGGTATGAGTCCTTGTCATCCAACTTGAGACTCCCCACAAGATATCAATCTCTGTAGTGTTAGGTCTGATTCTGGGGGAAGACTCCGATCAATTGGCCACCAATCCAAACATGATTAACCTTCCAAAGGGTCAGGCAACAGTGGAGAGGTCCTAAAGAGCCAGGGTGAAGGGAGGACCATAAATGGAGACCCCGCAGCCCAGTGGGAAGAGAAAATGGGAGATTCAGGTGATTGAGGGAGGGAAGCAAGTGCCCCGGGGGGAACACTGGGGGAGGTTCAAGCCAACAGCACTGAGTCCCATTCAGTCAGGGGATTGCACTGCCGGCCCTGTCTCACTCCCATGCCGCACTTGTCATGTGGGAACAGCAGTTAAGGGGTTAATATTGTAGGATGTTTAAGTCCCCCTCCCCTTTCCTGTTGCCCTCTCTCTCTCTCTCTCTGTTGGCAGGAGGCTGTTTTGTTTGATCTCAGAGGCTCTTCTGCCATTCAAGCCAGAGCTACAAATGCAAACTAGGAAATATCCCTGTAAAAACTCACCCTTTCTTCCTATGGTGTCCACACCCCACGCTAGAGATCTCCCTGCACCGGTCTCTAGTCCCAGAGCCAGAGTGTCTAGAGAGGAGAGATGTCATGCAGTCAACTTTATGCCCAGCTTTCCAATCTGAATTAAACAAGCCCGCTTAATGAGGGAAGGGAAACAGAGAGAGGGAAAGGGGCAGAGATATGGAGAGAAAAAACTTGTTTAGTCAAACCAGATGTACCTTAAACCAAATCAAGAATATCCCAGGAGCATTTTTATGTGACTATATCACTTGTTTCCTTGAAGGATCTCAGAACACCAATACATTCCTAGACTGAACATCAGAGAACCCAGCACAGACTGCAGTTCTCATTGTCTGTTGGCCTGACCCATTGAGCTTTGATCAGCCCACTTGTTGCTCCCTAATGGTGAGGGGCTGGGCTAACCTAAGCCGGGAGACTTGGTGTAAATCCTCATTTGCTAGGCTAAGTAACGGGAGAGCTTGGCAGAGAGCCAAGAGAGGGCACGCGAGAAGCTTTCCTTCTCTGTGCAGATTTCAAGATGGCCAGCACTAGAACAGCGGCGGTGACCTACCACGGATGCGCCATGTTTTCTTTCCTGCCGGAAGCCAGAAGGGACTTCCTATGCACAAAGTGCAAGGGGGTGGCTGTGCTGGAGGAATAGAACGTCGTGATTTTGGAGATGGGGAAACTGAGGCACAGAGAACCGAATTGATTTTTCCAGGGTCGCTCACCAAATCGGTGGAGGAGCTAGAACAAAACCCAGGTCTCCTGACTCCCAGCCCCCAGCTCTATCTCCTTGATCTGTTCCCTCTTTTTCTCTGTTATTAAACCATTGTTTACTGGAGCTCTTTCTCCCCCTGTGAAATCAGGTCTTTTGTGTGCTTTTGCCCTATACTATATAGATTTAATGGTTTCTCAAATTGTGGGTCTTGACCCAAAAGGGAGTTGCAGGGGGGTCGCAAGGTTTATTTTAGGGGGGTTGCGGTATTGCCACCCTTACTTCTGCATTGCTGCCTTCAGAGCTGGGCGGCTGGAGAGTGGCGGCTGCTGACTGAGGACCCAGCTCTGAAGGCAGCAGCGCAGAAACAAGGGTGGCAATACCATACTGTGCCATCCTTACGTCTGCGCCGCTGCTGGCGGTGGTGCTACTTTCAGAGCTAGATTCCCAGCCAGCAGCCACCGCTCTCCAGCTGCCCAGCTCTGAAGGCAGCGCCGCTACCAGCAGCAGCACAGAAGTAAGGGTAGCAGTACTGCAACCGCCCCTACAATAACCTTGTGACCTCCCCCACAACTCCTTTTTGAGTCAGGACCCCTGCAATTACAAGACTGTGAAATTTCAGATTTAAATAGCTGAAATAATGAAATTTATGATTTTTAAAATCCCATGACTGTGTAATTGACCAAAATGGACCATGAATTTGGTAAGGCCCTATTCATACACAGGATTCAGCCCCTTTTGGATCTGGCACTGCTCCCTTCACCTGGATCCTAAATTTCTCATGATGTAGGAGAAACAAGTAAATATAACATTGAACCATATTCATGTTATTTCATTTCTGAATCCTCGTTCGAAACTTCTTTAGCCCTGGACAGTTCCCACTGCCCGTCCAATGGTCCTCTACTGTACTTTTGCTGGGTTTTACATTGGCTGCTAAGTGGCCAGAGCCCGCCCCCTCTTACAGTTACAGAGACACATCTCGATTCTCTGCCTGCCTCCCCTCTTGGTACCTTTGAATTTCCTCAGGGTCTCCTTTAAGGCAATAGTTTTTTGAGAGAAATCACTGAGTCTCTTTTCCAGCTCAAGAGAAATCCCTGTGGGCTGCTGGAACATCTCGCACCTGGAGAGAGAAAACTCTCTGAAGTGAATTGTATTAATTACATTAATTACTCCTTATTATGCATTACTTAATTGCCTTTTAATATGAAGCTCATGCTAGTCAATGCTGCTGTACTGGGGTCCCTGGAGAATGGATTCCTCTGTGTGTCCTACCCTCACAGAAGGTGACACCGAGGCATTAGCTGTGCATGCTTCCCCCACAGTTATGATCCATCCTTAGGCTACAGAGACTATTAGGCCCAGATCCACAAAGGGATTTAGGCACCTGAGTCCCAGATTTAGGTGGCATTGCAACCCCCTTTATCTGCCACCTAACCCTGTAGGTGCCTAAGCTCACTCAACACCTACCTTTTAGCCACAACCCACAGTCAACCTGTGGAACTCTTTGCCGGAAGATGTTGTGAAGGCCAAGACTATAACAGGGTTCGAAAAAGAACTAGATACATTCATGGAGGATAGATCCATCAATGGCTATTAGTCTGGCTGACTGGGATGGGGTCCCTAGCCTCTGTTTGCCAGAAGCTGGGAATGGGCGACAGGGGGTGGATCACTTGATGATTGCCTGTTCTGTTCATTCCCTCTGGGGCACCTGGCATTGGACACTGTCGGGAGACAGGATACTGGGCTAGATGGGGCATTGGTCTGACCCCGTGTGGCCACTCTTATGTTCTAAAAATGCCATGGGTTCTAAAAATGCCATGTTTCTGCCTCTGGGCACGGGCACTGTTACCTCCCAGTAGGCATCTCCTGCCTATGCTGCAGTGCAATCCTCAAATCGGGGAGGTGTCCCCCTACCTATCTTGCCTGTAGAGGTGCTGAGATGAAAGGCCTCTTATTCCATCCCCAGCATCCTGACACAGCCAGTCCCTTAGAGGTAGAAGCATTGCTTAATTTGTGCCAAGGCTTGCCAGGGCTTAGTGCCAGCACCTCTAGGCTTGGTAGTTCCTAGCCCCGGCACCTTTAGGTTGGCAGTTCATAGCCCCGGCATCTCTAGGCCTGGCAGTTCATAGCTTTGGCACCTCTAGGCCTGGCAGTTCACAGTCCCGGCACCTCTGGGATTGGCAGTTCACAGTCCCGGCACCTCTGGGCTTGGCAGTTCACAGTCTCGGTACCTCTGGGCTTGGCAGTTCATAGCCCCGGCACCTCTAGGCCTGGCAGTTCATAGCCCCGGCACCTCTGGGCTTGACGCATCAGTTATGAAAGTAAAAAATATGGCTTCTAATTGCCTGAGCCACGGCACTTGTTTCATTACAAAGTAATCACTGGGTGGAAGCTATTTAAAACCACTTAATTAAACTTAACACTGGGAGAATTGTGATTGTGCCCCCTACCCCTTGCTGCTGTGCCCCGGGGTTTTAACATGACAAGAGAATGAAAGGCGAGGGAGAGTGAGACGGAGCCATGTACCTGCTCAAGGTGATCCTGATGTCCTAGAAGGGAGAGAAAGAGAGAAAGGAAGTTGATTGCACATGTGAAATGCCAAAGATCCCGCCTGCGGGAAATGAGCTTTCACCCATCAAGTTCCATAGGTTAAAGTCACAACCTACTTCTACATATTTATTAAAGCATTTAGATCACGGAGTTGGATTTTCCAAAATGGCCCCTAAATCTTCCCCTGGGGATAGGCGGCACGTTCTATTGGGCACAGAGAAACAATCCAGGGTGTTTTCAAAAGGCAAATGCTAATCAGGAAGATTAACATTTCCCACTCCAATCTCCACCGCCATCTCCACAGCAAATTCCTGGGGTTGGCGCGTGTTATGTTGCCTTAGCAAAATGTTTAGCCTCCTACTTTGGAGGCTGGATTATGGGGTTCATTTGCGGGCTCTGCTGCAGCCTCTCTCTGTGCCTGGCACATTGGGGCCTCTGGAGGCTACTGCAATACAAACAATAAGTTAAATATTTATGGGCTCATTTGGATTTGAACTTCCCTAGGGCACTAGCTGGGTGCAGAGCTCTGGCAAGCAAAGTTGCCACAGGGCTCTGACGCATTCTGCATGCACAGGGCAGCCGTAGGCAGCGTCTCACAGAGAACTGGGAGAGCAGGCTACATACCAGGAATATTCCACATCAGAGAAAATGTTGGGGGTAATTTTGGCATCATCCCCTGTGCATCATCCCCAATTTTATGCATCATCCCCTGTGAAAATAGTTCAGGATACTGTGCAGAGGCAACTGGGGTGTCTCTAACAGAAGTGGGGAAAGGCTCTGGCAACGGGGAAAGGCTCCTGCAGCTGCCCACTGCTGGAGCCTATCTCCACAAAAAGGAAATTCACCTGCAGGAAATCACTCGTTGGCTGCTGGCACTTCCCCTCCAGCTCACTGATCAGGCTATTAAGATGGGAAATCTCCATGGGAAATCTGGTGACCGTTTCCTTTTGCCACTTCATAATCCTGTCCAACTCTTCCAGCCGGGCCAGCAGGAGGCGCTCTTGTTCCTCCAGAAACTGGCGGAGCTGCTGAAATTCAAACCCAATTCTCTGCCTCTCCTTTTTGATCTTTTCCTGTAACAGACAGATAGAAATGGGGAATGGGCAGGTAAAGACCCTGCAGAGAGATCAGGGGTATTTCATACAGCCATGTGTCTGCCAAAGGGAAATTTCTCACTACCCCAAAAAGTCATTTCAAGACTTTTTTTGAGACAAACTCCCTATGGATGAGAGAGAGATCTTCCTAAAGCTTCCTTAGTCAGTCCTAATTTATGTTAATAGTGTGCAATCTTTAGCATGGATTCATAGATTCCAAGGCCAGAAGAGACCATTGTGATCATCTAGTCTGACCTGTGTAACACAGGCCATAGGATTTTCCAAAACATTTTCTCTTTAATTAGAGCAAATCTATTTTTTAAAAAAAAATCCAATCTTGATGGAAAAATTGTCAGTGATTGAGAATCCGCCATGACCCTTGGTAATATTCCAGTGGTTAATTACCCGCTCTGTTAGAAATATATGTCTTATTTCCAGTCTGAATTTGTCTAGCTTCAACTTCCAGCCAGAGGATGGTGGTATATTTTTGTCCTCTAGTTTCAAAGAGCTCATTATCAAACATTTGTTTCCCAATTAGGTACTTACACACCGTGATCCAGTCACTTCTGAAGCCTTCTTTATGTTAAGTTAAATAGATGGAGCTCTTTGCATCTATTACTAGAAGGCATGTTTTCTATTCCACTGATCAATCTCATAGCTCTTCTCTGAACCCTCTCCAGTTTATCAACATCCTTTCTGAACTGAGGACACCAGAACTGGACATGGGATTCCAGCAGCGGTTTCACCAGGACCAAATACAGAGGTAAAATAACCTCTCTACCCCTACTCAAGAGTCCCATGGTTATGCATCCAAGGAGCACATTTTGGCTACAGTGTTGCATGATTAGGATGTTCTCATATCACTGGCTTAGTGAACTCCAGATTCGTCTAGCAGCAGAAAGGGCAGCAGGAGGCAGGACTCAGCTTAACATTCTCTCCCTCTCTGGCTGTGTCTACACTGAAACCGCTACAGTGGCAGCGCTGCAGCTGCGTCGTGCTAGTGCGTCAGTGTAGACACTCACTGCAGCAACAGGAGGGGGTCTCCCCAGAGGCAGATCAAGGTCTCCTGGGGCCCTGGGCCGGAGCAAGTGAGGGGGCCCCAATGCCAAAACTGTGGCCCTACCCCACCCCTTCCACCTTCAGTTCCACCCCCGTTCCGCCCCTTCCACCTGCAACCCCGCCCATGACCCCACCCTGTTCCGCCCCTTCCCCTGTGGCCCTGCCCTCGTTCCACCCACGGCCCCTCCCTTGTTCTGCCCCTTCCCCCGTGGCCATGCCCCTGTTCTGCCCTCAGTCCCACCCCCATTCCACCCCTTCCACCACAGCCTCACCCCCCCCCCCCGGCTTGCTCCTCCCCCCTATTGCAGCACCGAGACTGGAGAAGCTCTGCACGGAGGTTGTGGTGGGGAGAGAGAGCTCCTCCCGCCCTGGGGCTGTGGCAGGGGGAGATTTTTCCATGCGGTAATCTGGCACTGGTTCTCCCATTGCTGTGCTAAATCCACCTCCCTGAGAAGCAGTCACTAGGTTGATGGAAGAATTCTTCTATCAACTTAGCACTGTCTACATCAGGGTAGGCCAGCTTAACTACGTCTTTCGGGGGGGTGGATTTTTTACATCCTTGAATGACATAGCTGGGTCAAACTAACATGTCAGTGTAGACCTGGCCCCTCTCTCTCTCTCTCTCACACACACACACTGCACTGGCAGCGACTCCTGGGCAAAGGGAGGTGCGGGAAATTAAAAGCATGACACCAACAAAAAAATCCAATGAGAAAAATCATGATATCAGCACATCGGTCATTTAAAAAACAAATACAAACTGCAGAGACAAATGTTCATGGACACACATGAGAGAGACATCCAGAAACTTCCTATAGGCACTCCCGTGGACAGCGACAATCCATGCCTGCCACTGGGGAGGGGGGGGGGGGGGGACAGAGTGAGGGCAGCCGGCTTCAGCAGTGTTACTGAGCATGCTCAGTCCATGGGAGCATGCTCAGTACAAATTGTGCAGCAAATCTGGGGGGGCACATGACCCCCCTATGTGTTGCCTCGGCATGTGGAAATTTAATCACACATGCATCACACTCAGGAGCATGTGGTCACAACAAAACCCAAATACTGTCCCCACACGGAAGCCGTAGAGCGAGAAACACCCTGACAAACACACATTTATTGTCTCAGAGGGTCACAAACATTCACATCCCAGTATCAGAGGGGTAGCCGTGTTAGTCTGAATCTGTAAAAAGCAACAGAGGGTCCTGTGGCACCTTTAAGACTAACAGAAGTATTGGGAGCATAAGCTTTCGTGGGTAAGAACCCATCTGAAGAAGTGAGGTTCTTACCCACGAAAGCTTATGCTCCCAATACTTCTGTTAGTCTTAAAGGTGCCACAGGACCCTCTGTTGCTATTCACATCCCAGGCTCTTAAGCTTGGGTTCCACTTAAAAGTTATATCAGCATAACCACAACGGTCAGGGGTGTGAAAAATTCACAGCCCTGAGCAGCATAGTTCAGCCAGCCTAAGTACCCATGTAGCCAGCACTAGGAAGAATTCTTCCGTCGACCTCTCGGGGAGGTGGATTACCTACGCCAATGGGAGAGCCCCTCCTTTCAGCGTAAGTTGTGTCCACACTGAAGCACTACAGCTGTGCCACGGTGGTGTTTTCAGTATAGACTAACCCCAACATCTACTAGCCCATATTTAAATTCTAGTCTACACAAGGCCAGCGATACTCACTCAGAGGCAGAAATACCCATCTCTGCTTTGGGCACCTACCAGATACTCCCAGCTCCTCCTCTCACCAGTCAGTTTAAATCCCAGGAGTTTTTCTCTCTCTTCCCTCAGAGCCTGCAGTCGAGCCTTGACTTGCTCCTGAGAAGAGAAAAAGGGTTTGGTGGGATTTCTGTTTTGGGTGGGGGAGGAGTGAATCCAATTCAGATTTCATTTAAATAAACTCTTTACCAGCTACTCTACCTCATGGGGAGAACTTTCTTAATGTCACTTGCATGTAAATTCCATGGATGGATGGGGCCAAGTCTGCCTCCCATAATTCACTGGGTCCCCCCCCCCCCCCAGTCAGTAATGCTGGTCTGTATAATCTACACAAACCAAGAGCTTAGCAGTCAGGCGGTCTGGGGAGCAAGGAGTGGGTTATTGCTTTGTTGGGTATGAAATTAATGACACAAAAGAAGAATAAAAGGACCTTAGTCAACTTTATTTCAAATAGACCAGCTTCAGAAAGGGACTTGCAACATCTTCCAGACTACCCACCGGATCAGCGGGTAGCAATCGATCTATCGGGGATCGATATATCGCATCTCGTCTAGACGCAATATATCGATCCCCGAACACACTCCCGTCGATTCCGGAACTCCATCAGGGCGAGCGGCGGTAGCGGAGTCGATGGGGGAGCCGCGGACGTCAATCCCACGCCATGAGGACGGGAGGTAAATCGATCTAAGATACGTGACTTCAGCTATGCTATTCCTGTAGCTGAAGTTGCGTATCTTACATCGACACCTCCCCTCCTCAGTGTAGACCAGCACTAAAGGGCTTATCTATGCTAGAATCCTAGAGCAGCACAGCTGTACCAATGTTGACCAGCTGTTTGGGGGGCCAGGGGCAAGAGGGAGGGGCCGTGAGGGAGGGGGCAGGGCAGGGCAGGAGGGGTGGAGTGGAGCAGGGGTGGAGCACCCACTAGGGAAAAAAAAGACAGCACCTGTGACTCCACTCCTGGAGCCGCAGTAGCTATATCAGCAGGAGAGCAGGCGACTCCACACCCCCAAGCGACTTAAGTTATATTGAAGTAAGCGCTAGTGTAGACCTGCCCTACATAGCTTTGTGAATCCAGATCCATGTGTCCAGGCCCTCAAGGATATGGTGTTGGACAGAATTATTAGATGACAAAAAGACAAAATAACTCAAATCCTATTTTCAAACAAAAAATATTCCTTAAGATTGAAAGCATAGATCAGTAACATAAGGGTAAAAAGTCTTTACAAGAACATTGCAGTTGTTAGCAAAATACATCCATTAAAAAGCCAGGGCATTAGGAGTCAGTGTTAAACTGGATACTCAGCGAACAAGAATTGGAGAAATATATTACCTTATTGGGAGTGAAATATGTGGCATAGAGCAAGGAGTAATATATTACTCCAGTCAGTTTTAGTCACAACAGGTTCAGTGCCCGAGGAATGTAATTTCAGGGTGAAATAGCCCTGATCCTGCGACACACACATGCTTAACGTACTACTCTGAGTAGCCTCATTGACATGGTAATATAAATTTAAGCATGTGCATAAGGACTTGCCAGTCATTGCAGGTGTGAATTTAAAGCACAGTACATGTGTGGACACTTTTACTCCAAAACAACAGTGACGTATTCCTATTCAGCTTAATCCACTTTACAGGAGCAAGGGCACTCTTGCTCCAAAATAAGGGTTGATCAGGAATTTCTCCATGTAATGGACAAGCCCTAATTAGTGTTTGGAAGACTGCGACCTTTGATGCAAAAGGGCACATTCATTTAGGTCTAATTCCCAGACTATACAGCATTTTCATAAATGTTAGGTGCACAGATCAGTAACTTAACAGCACAACCCCTTGCAGGAACACCTGTTAGCAAATTGAATGAATGAGACGTTAGGCGCTCAGGTTCCACTAGAAAAAAAACCAGTTATGAGGAGCACAGGTCAAAAATTTTGTGGCTCAGGCTTTTCTCCTCAAAGATACCTAGGCTCTCAATTTCCAGTGATTTCAATGGAATCCAGAAATCTAAAGACCTCTGAAGCTCTGGGCCAAAATTCCATGCAAGAACTCTGTTGTGAGCATAGAATCATAGAATGTCAGGGTTGGAAGGGACCTCAAGAGGTCATCTAGTCCAACCCCCTGCTCAAAGCAGAAATCGACTATCAGTAACGCAGGAAACGAGGAGTTCAAGTTAAACTGGAAAGAAACCCAAACGTTTAGTCTAGAAATTGCCCAGCGAAGGGCCCAAATTACACTAGGCTTTACTGAACTCCTGCCATTTTGATATTGAAAAGGCAACCAACCAAAAACATAAAAGAGGCATAAATAGAGACTCTGGAGAGAGAGAGATTCCCTACCTTGTACTTCTGGGCAGCCTCCTCTATGGGAACCACAGCGTGAGCTCCGTGCGCCCAGGACTCTCTGCAGACCAAACAGATTAATTGTTGTTCCTCCTCACAGAAGAGTTTCAGAGGCTCCCTGTGTTTCTCGCACACTCGCTCCGCCTCTGGCTCTTTTGTTGGAGGCAACTTCAGCTGTTTCACTAGCTCCACCATGTTCGCCAGCTCCCTGTTGAGCCTGAAGTTTCTCTGCTGGGCGGTCTGTCTGCACTGCGGGCAGGAGAAGTTTGTAGCCAGTTCGGCCCAGCACTGAGTGATGCAGGCTCGGCAGAAGTTGTGCCCGCAGTGTATAGACACCGGGTCTTGGAAATACTCCAAACAGATGGAACAAGAAGCTTCCTCTTGGAGTTTTTCCACAGTAGCCATGGCTCTCTCCGTGAGGACAAGTGTGACAGCAGGTTAGTTTCACATCACTTCCCTTTGAGTGCATCCTGACAGCATTTCTTCTCCTGAAGCCGGCTCATTTGCTGGGCTGGAATGAGCCCCATCTAGTTTCAGCCCCTGAGGCCCTGGAGAGCAATGTGACCCTCCCCATGCAGGGAACAACGCTACTTAATTCCCAGGTTAAAAAAAACCTCTTTGAAACCGCAATTAAGAGAATGCATCTCTCTGCTACTGAAGGGCAGAACGGTGAAATCCGGCCCCCAAATGTCAATAAATGAATGTAATGTAATCATTTATTTAAATCCAGACACAGTAAGAAAAATTATTGGTGGTTAGGAGTTAGATTTCACCTAATCTCACTGGAGCTTTTTAAGAGCAGGTTAGACAAACACCTGTCAGGGATGGTCTAGATAATACTTAGTCCTGCTGTGAGGGCAGGGGACTGGACTAGATGACCTCTCAAGGTCCCTTCCAGTTCTATGATTCTATGATTACCAAGAAGGGAAGCGCTGTCCCTGTCCGTCTTTATCCCCTGCTGATCTCCCACCTTTGCGCCACCCAAATTGCATTTATGTTATTTATTGATATTCCTGTAGCTCCTAGACCTGCCCCAGTCAGGCTCAGAGTCCTGTTGTGCTGCAGGCCAGACAAACTTGTAATAAAAGCCCAGATCCTCAGGTATTTGGCCTCCATTGGAAGTTAGGAGACTAAATACATTTCAGGACCTGGGTCAAAGCAAAACTCCTTCCTCCGTATTCATTAACATTCCCATGATTTCCTGGAGGGGGGAAAGGAGTGGATGCTGCAGACAGAGACGTAGATCGACCATGGCAGACCATTAAAGGCAAGGCAAACTGTGCTACCAGAGCAACAAGCAATCAAAAAAAAAAATCAGAAACGGAGGCCTGGTCTGCACTAGGGAATTCAGTCCATATAACGACATCGCTCAGAGGATGTGAAAAATCCACCCCCGAGTGACACAGGTAAACCAACCTAGCCCCCAGTGTAGAGAGCACGGTGTCGACAGGAGAATTCCATAGCTACCGCCTCTCTGGAAAGGTGGAGAAGTCTTCCCATCAGCAACGGTAGCGTCTTCACTGAAGCGCTACAGTGGCACCGCGGCAGCGTTTTAAGCGTAGACCTGCCCTCAGTGGGAGGAGACGGGGATGGTTGGAGTTTTTAGACCATCCACACCCTGAGAGCCCTTTGGTTTAGGTTGACCAGTCAGACGATGGGTGGGGGAAGGGGATACAGGAGACAAAGCAGAGCAGGAAGTCGGTGCTCTGACGTTTCGTCTGTTTGTCTGCAGGTTGTTGTGATTGTTTTGTCTATGGACCTTTCCCGTGAGGGACAGAAGCGGCTTAAGCTCCCTAAAAGTGGGCGGGGGGTACTGGTGCCCAAACCATGACCCCGGCCCCTGTGCCGCCCCTCCCACCCAAGGCCCCGCTCCCACTCCATCCTCCCCCAAGGCCCCACCCCCACCCCATCTCTTCTCCCCAAATAAGGAAGATAATACAAGTGCTTTGTGGGACTCCAGGGCTTGTGTCAGCCAAAGGCTTTTCATTCATGGATAATTAGGGCAAAGAAGTTCTGCAGGGACAGATTTAGAACCCAAGTCGGTGGAACGGCCGACACGGTCACACCACTAGCTGGCAGCCATGGTAGGGCTGCCTGGGTTGTCACAGACGCTGCTATGAGATAAACACCTCAGGAAGCGCCACCTCCGAAGGCCGGACTGACAGCTTCCCTTGAGGTCCCTGAACATAGGCACCGACTCCATGTGTGCTCTGGGGCTGGAGTACTCACAGAAAAAAAATAGGGGTGCTCGGCACCCATTGGCAGCAGTGCCAATTAGCTCCTCCCCCTCCCTCCAGCGCCTCCTTTCTGCTAGTTATCAGCTGTTCACTGGCATGCAGGAGGCCCTGGGGGGGGGAGGGAGAGGAGCGGGGGGAGGGAGAGGCAGGGTAGGGTGGGGGCTTGGGTGAAGGGGTGGAGTGGGGGCGGGGCCTGGGGTGGAGCAGGGGCAGGAAGAAGTGGAGTGGGTGGGGTTTGGGGGAAGGGGTGGAGTGGGGGCAGGGCCTGGAGTGGAGCAGGGGCAGGAAGAGGCAGGGCAGGTGGGGGCTTGGGGGAAGGGGTGGAGTGGGGGAAGGGCCTGAGGCAGAGTGGGGGTCGAGCACCCCCTGGGAACTCAGAAAATCGGCGCCTCTGCTCCTGAACCTTGTTTAAGTCCAGGAGGCGTTTCAAGAAGTGTTCGTGCACTGAGCTGAGCTCTCCAGCCAGATGTAGTGACGGACGTGCCTCCATCACTGGACACTTAGATCCCGAAGGAACCACATGAAGACACTTGAATATTGCCCAGTAGACGCGTGGGCATTTCTAAAAAGAGGTGAGAAAGTTCTTTTCATTGCCATTCCCTTTCACTGGAGTGGCCCACCCTCGTGGCAATGGGCGTGTCAGTAAAAAGCAACCACCGCACCCGTTAATTCTGAGGGTTCCTTGGCTTATTTCTCTCCAGTAGAACCTCAGAGTTCCAAAGCCCTCGGGAACGGAGGTTGTTCGTCACTCTGAAATGTTCATAATGCCGAACAAAACTTCATGGTGGTTCTTCCAGAAGTTTCAAACTGAACATTGACTTGACACAACTTTGAAACTTTACTAAGCAGAAGAAAAATGCTGCTTTCCCTTTATTTTTTTTTTAGTAGTTTACGTTTAACACAGCACTGTACTGTATTTGCTTTTTTTTTTTGGCTTTACTGCTGCTTAGCTGCGTACTGCCGGTTCCAAATGAGGTGTGTGGTTAACCGGTCACTTTGTAACTCTGATGTTCGTAACTCTGAGGTGCTACTGTATTGTGTACTAAACAGGAAAGACAAGGGAGCCCATTGGAGCGATCAAGACACTTTAATACAATCATCTGGTGGATCATAAAGACATAGAATCCACTTGCTAAAACAATAACACTATAAAAGTCCATAACATTTTCTCCACCTCTTTCCAGGTCCATCCTTCAGGACCCATTCTTACCACACAGCCTTGAGAAATGTGGAGTACATCATTGAAGTCAACGGGTTTAACTCTGAAACCTAAAGAGGGCGATTTCATTCGTCGACATTGTTAACCCTTTGACTGCCAATCGCTTTTAGCAGAAACATCCACAGTCCCAAACGTCCTTAAAGGCCCTATTAGTACTAACCAGCAGCCAAAGCCTTCAGATTCTCCTTCTCCCAACAATGTCAATAAACACAGGAATGGGAGCCCGGAAACTGACTGTGTGGGAACAGAGTAAAATAAACCCAATTCAGCCAAAATAAATACCCCATTTCACTTCAAGTCAAATACTCCATAGGAAACAACTAGCTGGAGCTCCCATGAAATTTTGCCCAGGGGCTACAAAATCCAGAGAACTTGCTACAGAATTTCTAATTTGCTCACCCTTCCGACACCTACAATCCTCCCCAAGAACGGAGGATGAAGACACATAGGCTAGGCCATGCCCATTGCTTCTCTAGCCCGACCGCTTCACTCTCTTCCTGGTTTTGACACCTCAGAAATACCCGTCAGTTTCCAGGATCATAGAGCTGGGCTTGTCAGAGGCCAGAGGAGCCCGGTTCATGGTCCACACTGGGATAGACTAGCCCATAGCTCAGGGACACAGCGTGAGCTGGGATTCCCAGACCCAGAAGAAAGGGAGGATTCTCTCCCCATTGAAAGAGGCAGGATGGAAAGTGAAGATCGGGGCCTCGTTATCAACATCAAAAAAAGCCACCTGCCCCCTTTCGTAGTCCAGAGAAACTCGGATCTTCCCAGGCCTCCTACTCAGAGGAAGCAGGGTGTCGGGGTAAGCCCGGTACTGTCCCCCACAGAGCCCCACAGCCCAGATCCCCTGGGCGGGGTCCAGACTGATCCATCCCTTTCTCCACACAGATTCTCGGGTGATCCCGACAGTCCAGAATCCCTGCTGCCCCAGGTGCACTTCCCAGTCGTTCCTCCCCGAGGTGAATCCCTCCTGGCCCAGCACGCAGCAGTACGTATCAAATCTCTCAGGATTGTCGGGCAGATCCTGAGGCGTGTCCTCCCACCGTACGCTTTTCCGATCCTCAGTCAGGACGAGGTGGGGATTTGCCGTGTCCGGATCCAGAGTCACATTCACTGGGGGGGAGAGAGAATCAGAGCGTTAGGGGCAGAGCTCAGCCCTGGGGGAGGCTGGGACCATTTCTCACACTCCCCAGCAGCCCCGGCCTGGCTGGGACACTCCTAGCAGTAGAGAGAGACAAGAGAATCATGCTGCCTGCTGCAGAGACGTCCTGTACCCACCCGGAAGGCAGCCAAAGGGAGAACGCAAACCCCAGTGTACATGGAATGACCCTGGAGGGTTGAAATCAGTGGCCCCGAATGAGAGCAGAGGCCTTGTTTGTACCAAAGAGCCCAGGTGGTCACCCCAGCCCACGGGGAATGGAAAAGGCACCAACTCAAGACTCCTCTCCCCAGCCCAGGGGCAGGGTGGAATTTTGAGACACGAGAAATCGAAACAACTTCCAAATTTTCCAATTTTTAGCAAAGCTGTTTTTCAGTGGCGATGGGGGCTGGCCAGTCTCCATATGGCCCGGCAGCCCCCTTCTCCCTCCCATGGGATAATAGCAGTTAAAGGATTACTAATACTGGGGTGCTAAAGGCCTTCCCCCTTTCCTGTAAAGCTCCTCCTTCATTGCCAAGAGGCTACTGTGTCCGACCTCAGAAACTTCTTCTGCAAGCAAAGCCCGAGCCACAACTCTCATGGACTTCTCAGTAGGGAAATATCCCTGATACAAGTCACTTTTCCAGCTGTTTTCCAGACACTCACCCCATTCCACCTCCAATTCAGACGGCAGAGAATCTAGAGAGAGGAGAGAGGCGTGTCATGGTGTTATCTTTAGGAGAAGATTTCTGCAATTCGCCAGTCTAACAGGACTTTAATGATGGGAAACAAATGGAGGCGATGGGACAGAGCTATCCAGACAGAGAGAAATTAAGGTGGACAGAGTGTGAATTCATCCCCCTACAGAAGGGCCAGGCCAAGATCTATGCACCTCTTGAATCTCCAAAATACAATTCAAGTGAGAGACGATGGACCATTGGCTCTCAGCAGAGGGGTGAGTTTCACCTCCTGCGAATTCCTAGGCAGTTTGAAATAAAATAGAATCAAGAATATGATTTGATCCCTTTGTGTTAGGTAGAACTGATGTCATCCCCAGTATATCGCGCTCCTCAGTAATTAAGATAGATGCGCAAATCCATCTATGAAAACACAATTATATACACCTCTCCAAACCCTATCCCTACTTCAGGGGTGATGATATATTCCTTTACTGTTATTTAGCTGGGCTTTCCCTTAGCAGCCAATTGCCTAGTGCCTAAACCCTCCCCGTCACAGACACACGTCTGGATTTGCGCCCCCTTGGTACCTTTGAATTTCCTCAGTGTCTCCTTCAGAACAATATTTTTTTGAGAGAAATTGCTGAGTCTCTTTTCCACATCTGGAAAAATCTCCAGTGGCTGCTGGAAGTCCCCCACCTTGCACCTGGAGGAAGACAGGCTTTTTTACTGATTGTTCTTTATTTTATCGGCTTGTAACGTGACTTTCACGCCAGTGAATGCTGCTGGACTAAGCAGCCAGGGTTAGGGTTAGGGTTAGGGTTAGGGTTAGGGTTAGGGTTAGGGTTAGGGTTAGGGATAGGTGCATAGCTCCAGTTGAAATCAATGATGTCTGGGGATGGCAGCTGCCCAGAGCCCATGGCAGGAGAGCAGGCCTCTACTGGATTATTGGTTTGCTTGAAGCCTAGGCACATGTTCTGGGTGTTGAGACAGGCCCTTGCAGATAGGAGCCTGCCTGCTAGGAAGGAGGTTGGAAGCAGACCCCAGTTGGGCTAATGATTCTTTTGTCTGGTGTTTCTGTTGGATTTTGACCAGAGGACTCTGTTACCCTGGAAGGGATTGAACAAGTGTCTTGGCTGGAGGGCTAAGCCACCTCTACAGGGGAAGCGGGCTGAAAATCATGTGGAGAAACTGAGGCATCACCACTCCACACTTAGGGGGAAGGGCATGCTGGAACTCCCCAAAGACTCCAGCAAGAACTCCCCAAAGACTCATCGGGTGGGGAAGATTTTTGATTATGGCTGATCTGGCCAGGGTCCTAACCCGTGACACAGAGGTGAAAAAACCCAAAACCCACTGCCAGATGTGTCAGTCCCTCAGGTATCCAAGTTACTCAATACACACATTCAGATGACGGACGAGTCCTTTCCCTAGGATGGCTAATTCTACAGTCTAGTAGAAATGGAATCTACCCTGGGGGTTTGTTCAGCAGTGGGAGATTTCTATACCAAAGGTGACTCTGCCCCACAGGCTGAGCTAGGGAGACGGGGCTTTATTTATTCAGGGTATGGCTTATACTGCAATCCTGGGATGTGATTGCAACAGGGCCGGCTTAAGGCCAATTCCCCTGAATCGGGCCCTGCGCCTAAGAGGGCCCCGCGCCCTAAAGAAGAGCACCTAACTTAGGCACCTTTTTAATTTTTTTACTCACCTGGTGGCGGTCCGGGTCTTCGGCAGCACATCGGCGGCGGGTCCTTCACTCGCTCCGGGTCTTCAGCTGCATTTCAGTGGCGGGTCCTTCAGTGCCGCAGAAGACCCAGAGCGAGTGAAGGACCCGCCACCGAAGTGCCGCCGAAGACCCGGACCGCCGCCGGGTATTCGAATTGGGCCCCACACTTCCTAAAGCCGGCCCTGGATTGCAATGCCAGTTAACGTACCCGAGGTAGCTTTCATTGAGCAAGCTCAGGTACCGGACTGTAAAGCCGTGGCAGAACATGCTTCAGCATAGGTGAGGAATGACCCAAGGTTCTGAGCGGGTTTATACTGCCTGTGCGAAAGCACATGCCGCTGAAGGTTGGTTGCTCTCAGTACGTGAGCTGTAGGCTGGCTAGGAGCAAAAACCATACCTCGTGACTGCAGTATGGCCCCTTAGTATTGTGATACAGCATGGCCAGAGGGCAGCAGGAGAGGGTTAAAAGGGAGCCTTATTCCCTGTAGAGGGAAGAAAGTTTGCTATAGATTAATTAGAGCACCTGAAGCCAATTAAAGCACCTGAAGCCAATTAGAGCACCTGAAGCCAGTCACCTGATAAAACCCCCCCTGCTTCAATCAGACAAGGGAAGGAGTTGAAGCAGAGTGGATTGGTGTTGGAGCAGACAGCAGTTTGGAGGAGTTGAAGCAGAGTGGATTGGTGTTGGAGCAGAGAGCAGTTTGGAGGAGTTGAAGCAGAGTGGATTGGTGTTGGAGCAGAGAGCAGTTTGGAGGGAAGTAGAGGAAAGTTTGGAGAAGTGCTGCAGTGGGCTAAGAAGACCAAGACCCTAGGTAAAGGGACACCTGGCTTGTGCAGAAGGAGGGCAGGAAGCCCCCACAAGCTGAAGGGAAGGAGAGGGAAGTAGCCCAGGGGAAGGAACCGCTAGTTCAAGTGGTTTACCGCTATCCCTAGGGCCCCTGGACTGGGACCCGGAGGAGAGGGCGGGCCCGGGTCCCTCCCTCTCTACTCCCCTCCTCTAGGACACTAGTGGGGCAGTTAATATCCCAGTTCAGGGGCAAGAAACAGCGCCCTGAACCGCCCCCCGCGAAGAGAAAGCGCGAGACCCATCATAGTAGTGCTGGTAATTTGCCACAGTATATATAATCAAATTGAATCGTGCTTCCTTCGGGGACCAGAATCAGCCAGTCATCCCCAGCTAGACAGGAGAAGCTGAACTGTGGCCCTCTCCCATGTGCTTTGCTGTTGAGTTGTGGGGCGAGCTTCCCACACAGTCAAGTGGGAAGGAGAAGGAGCCACATACCTGATCAAGGTGCTTCTGATGTCCTACAGGGGAGAGAGAGATACAGAGAGCTCAGTCTCACAGCAATAACAACCAGAATGAACAATAAAGGGTCTTTGCACCTTTCCATGCATTTTATCCCTATGACCCTCCGCTCTATTTGGTGAGCATCAGTGCTTTGTTAATTTCGCACCTTCCTGCCACTGCCCCTTTTGAGCACAAATCAGTTATTATGAAATAACGAACTGATCAATCAGCAGGCCCCCAGAGGTCGGGATCTGGCCACATGAGGATCTGAACGCAGCAGCGCTGCTGGTGTGCCCGGCTGGCACACCTGCTGTCCAACCGATAGACCTTTATTGCCTAACACAAAGTGACTTAATGGCCCGGGGCAGACTTAGATCCGGGTTCAGCTGCTGGCCCAGCTCCTTCCTCTGTGGCTTTGGCGAGCTTTACTTCATCTTTCCGTGCCTCGTGTGTGAAATGAGGATACCAGCCTCACACTGCACCTACATTTTCACTGTACAAGTCCCCCAAGCTTCTGGCAGGCAGCATCTGGTGTCCAGGCACCTACGTCACATCCAAGCCCCAGTCCGATCCATGAACCAGGGGAGAAGAGCGGCTCCTATTCCAAGCTTTCCCATAGGGCCCAATCAGGTAAGCACAAGACCCAGGGATGGGGTCAGAGGAAGGGGAAGAGGCCTCACTGCACTGGAGGGTGATTCTCATTCTGTCTCTGGTCTAATTAATATGTAAATAAAGCACAAAGATGGCTTCAAGCAGCAAGACCCACCGCAGTCCATCCTCTAGGGCAGGCACTCACCTAAGAGGGGGGCAGACACCCTGCTCACCAGAGCAGGACTTGAACAGGGGTCACCTGTGACGTTGTGCAGTCTATATGGTTTTATAAAAACTTGATAATAAGTCAATATAATGTAACTGAGATAGTTTTAGAGAAAATACGGTAATAAGTGAATGTAAGTAACTGGGATATGCCTCATGCAAAAGGTCTCTTGTAAGGTATCATTACAAAGCTTATAATCTACTGAGTGTGATCATCTGATTTGTATAAATGTACCACTCTTGTATCTAAAACTAGAAATATAAAATGTAACTCTGAGGGCCTATTGTAATTGTGTAAAGTGTGGACCATTAATGATGGTTTGGAATCTTGATGACTCCCATTGTCTGCAGATGGCTGTATTTACCTGTGAGTCTTCCTGTATATGTGTGTGCTGGCAAGTGAGTAATGAAGTCTTGCAGTGACATGTGATCATGTCACCTGAACTGGAATCCATCTTTAACCTGGTGCTTTTCCAGTGAGGGGGGGTGGAAAACCAGAGAGACAAAGAGTTCCTGCCTTATGCAAAAGATATATAAAGGGGTGGAAGAGAACAGAGAGAGGGAGAAGCCATCATGAAGAATCCCCTAGCTACCACCTGAGCTGCAACAAGAGCTGTACCAGGGGAAAGAATTGTGCCCAGGCCTGGAAGGTGTCCAGTCTGAGAAAAACTTACTGAAACATCTCTGAGGGTGAGATTATCTGTATTCAGTTTGATTAGACATAGATTTGCGCATTTTATTTTATTTTGCTTGGTGACTTACTTTGCTCTGTCTGTTACTACTTTGAACCACTTAAATCCTACTGTCTGTATTTAATAAAATCACTTTCTATTTAGTAATTTACTCAGAGTACGTATTAATACCTGGGGGAGCAAACAACTGTGCATATCTCTCTATCAGTGTTATAGAGGGCGAACAATTTATGAGTTTGCCCTGCATAAGCTTTATACAGGGCAAAACGGATTTATCTGGGTTTAGACCCCATTGGGAGTTGGGCATCTGAGTGCTAAAGACAAGCGCGCTACTGTGAGCTGTTTTCGGGTAAACTCGCAGCTTTGGGACAGGAGATTCAGATCCTGGGTCTGTGTCTGGAGCCAGACGGGAGTGTCTGGCTCAGCAAGACAGGGTGCTGGAGTCCTGAGCTGGCAGGGAAAACAGGAGCAGGGGTAGTCTTGGCACATCGGGTGGCAGCTCCCAAGGGGGTTTCTGTGATCCAACCCGTCACATCACCCACAGCCTAAGCAAGTACACTAACCACTACGTTACAGGTTTCTGAGGCACAGCCTGCTTCATCCCCTCACCCAGCCATTTTGTCTGGCGTTAAGCAGATGCCTAAGCCAGTGATTCTCAAACTGTGGGTCGCAACCCCATTTGAATGGGGTCTCCAGGGCTCGTGTTAGACTTGCTGGGATCTGGGGCCAAAGCCAAGGCCTGAGCCCCACCGCCTAGCTCAATTTGCAGGCCCCCACACCCAGGGCAGCAGGGCTCGGGCTTTGGTCCCGCCTCCTGGGGTCATGTAGTAATTTTTGTTGTCAGCAGAGGGTTGCAGTACAATGAAGTTTAAGAACCCCTGGCCCTAAGTCCTTCTCGCAAGAAATGCCTAAGTGAGGAGAGCAGGTCCTGTTTGTGGCTCCCAAGCAGAGCTAGGAGCCTCCCTGCATCCCAGGTTTAGGCGTCTAACTCTGGGCTTAGCACACATCTCTCTCATCAGCATCTCCCATTGGCTGGCTGAGGCAGCTCCCTACCGAGCGTGCATTGAATAGGGAGCCACGGCGGCTAACCCGGCTTTGTGGACGCCAGTGATTTTCAAGGGGCCGAAAAGCCAGGTGTTGCAACATTGAGTGAATCCAGGCCAAGGTGACAATCCCTTTGGAGTCCAGGGAGATTACTGAGGAACCCAGGAAGCTAAATAGCACATACCACCCCTCAGCCGCCCCGGAACCTAAATGGGGCATAATAAAGCAAAAACTTTGCCGCCAAACCCTGCAACCACGGCAGCACCAGGGGAGGTAGAGCCTCCTATGCCTATTATCCCTGCTGCCCATGCTCGCCCAGGATCTCAACACCATGACAAAATGTGAAGTAAAAAAATCAACATATTTGAATGAAATACCATAAATCAGACACGGAGTTTCCTAGGCTCCAGTTCTTGCCTAGAACGGAGGTCTCACCTGCAGGAATTCACTCACTGGCTGCTGATACTTCTTCTCTAACTCACTGATCAGCTCACTGAGATGGGAAATCTCCTCCGAGAGTTTGGCGACACTCCCATTCTGCCAGTTCACAATCTCCTTCTCCAGCTCTCCCAGCTGGGCCAGCAGGAGCCGCTCTTGTTCCTCCAGTAGATGGCGCAACTGCTCAAATTCAGACAAGATCTTGCACCTCTGGGTTTTCGTCTGTTCCTGTAATGAACAGATTAAAACAAAGGGAAAAGAAAGGCAGGTCAAGAACATAGAGATTCAGGGGACATATAACTGGGCCCTGAATGTACAGGAGGGTGACTTTAATTGTCCTTAAAAACCTCCAAGATCAAGGATTCTACAACCACCCAAGTTAACCTCTCCCAGCGCTTAACGCTCCTCAGAGTTAGGAAGCTCGTGACCCAGTGGCCAGCTGCTATCGCTGATGTCTCTTCGCTTCCTCCCAGGGTCGCACACAATTTATCCTCATCATGTTTGGCTGAGAAACCTTCTATGGTTGCTCATACTTTTGGGGCAATATCTGTCTCTCACTTCCTTGTATTTAGTCCGCTGGAGTAGAAAGTGTCTCTCTCTGTCCCGTTGCCTGCTCAGCTCATCCTCTCTGGGTTTAGACCAGGGGTTCTCAAACTTTTTTTTTTGGGACCCCCTTTGAAAATACTTCAGGCTGTGACAACCCAGCCCCCCCATACCAGGCCATCTTTACTTCTGCGCTGCTGTTGGTGGCAGCGCTGCCTTCAGAGCTGGGCGCCTGGCCAGCAGCCGCCGCCCTCGCAACTCCCCCACAATAGTCTTGCAACCCCCTTTTGGGTCGGGATCCCCAGTTTGAGAAACGCTGCTTTAGACTGTGCTTTGCACTTTCCACCCCTAGTTTGTGGCCACCGATTTTGCGTTTGGAGCAAGTCTGCATTATTTTGGCACAGGGCCATTCCGGTGAAGTAACTGCCACGGTTATAGCTCCGTGCAAGAGATCGGGAACAGCCTAGCTTGTGGCTGTTTGATTTCTTCTTCCCGGTGACTCCTGTGCGTTTTGCTTTAGGTGCTGATCTAGCAACCTGAGCATCTTTTGATTTTTATTGTTCACTCTACTGATCAAAGAGTGAGGCTGACCCAGTGAGAGAGAGACCCACGCCCATGTCCCTGCTGGGTAATAACAATGGGCACCTACCAGATATTCCTGGCTTCTCCTCTCTCCAGTCACTTTAAACCCCAGGAGCTTTCTTCTCTCTTCTTTCAGAGTCTGCAATTGCATCTGGATTTGTTCCTTGGGGGGAAATGATCTGGATGAGATTTCACTGGGGAAAGGGGGCTATTTTCTTCTGTGATTGATTTTCTTAGAACAATACATAACAAAAGGGGGAAAGAGGAAGTAGATAGTACTCAATATGAATGTGAAGTAATGAAGTGTGGAAAATTGATAAGGGAGGCCAGAGACATCAGGGGGGAAAAAAATCACAACTGGCATGGCTAAGGACAACAAGGAGGAGTTTTTTAAGCATATCAGAAAAAACAAACAAACCCCCTAACAATGGTATTGGCACATCACTACATTATGATCATGATAAACCTGCTAAGAACAATGCAGAAAAGGCAGAAGTGTTCCATAAATATTTCTGGAAGAAGCAGGATGATCCATTCCACATGTGAGGATGATGAAGTATTTCCCAGCCCATCTGCAACCAAGGGGGATGTTAGAAAACATCTAGGAGGGATAAACATTTTTAAATCAGCGTTCCCAGATAACTAACTCCAAAGGAACTAGCTGAGGAGATCTCCAGCTAGCTGGTGTTCATGTTTCACTCTTGGAACAGTAGGGAAATTCCAGAAGACTGGAAGCGTTCTAATGTCATGCCAGTAATCAAAAAGGGCAATCAGATGATCTGGATGATTTTAGGCTGGTTAGCCTATCAATTCCAGGCACAATGCTGGAAAAACTGATATGGGATTCAATGTGAATACAATTAATGCCAGTCAACGTGGTTTTACGGAAAACAGGTCGTCAAATCTGATTCAATTTTTTTTCAATGAGATTACAAGTTGAATTGTTGACTGTACAGATGTACTATACTTACACTTCTGGAAGGCATTTGACTTTTAATCAGAATGTGGGGTGATAATGCAATCAACACTACACAGTGTCAACAGAGCCCATGTTAAATGGATTAAGGACTGCCTGACCTGCCTCAAAAAATAGTTTTCAATAGGGAACCATCACTGAATTGGGGTGTTCTGCAGGGATCGGTGCAAGACCTAAAACTAGTCAATATTTTTATCAATGACCAGGAAGTGAATATAAAATCAATGCTGACTACATGTGTGGATGATGTGAAGATTGGTGGAGTGGTAGATAATGAAGAAGATAGGGCAGTCGTATAGAGCGATCTGGATCATTTGATAAGTTAAATGTATATTACAATCAAATTCAAAGTTATACATCTAAGAACGAGGAATGCAGGCCAGACCTACAGAAGGAGAGACTGTATCCTGGAAAGCAGTGACCCTGTGATGAAGAGGTCCCGAAACTGTGGAGCATGCCCCCCAAGGGGGTTGTGGAGGAATGTCCGGGGGGGGCACAATGGGACCCAGGCCAGACCCCACAGGGGGCAGGGAAGGAGCGCCACCCAACCCCTCCCCGCCCCCTGCTCTGCTCCATGTGCCCGGCTCCCGGCCCCACTCCTAGTCCCATCCCCAGCCTCAGTGCAGCTCCGCTCCCAGCCCCAGGGCCGGGGCTGAGGCTGGGGGCGAGGCCGGGAGCGGAGCCATACCTGGCTGCGGGCCCAGCTGCCTGACCCCATCTCAGCTCGGCTGCGGGTCTGCTCCCGCACCTGCCCCCAGCCTTGGCCCAGCCCCGACCCACCCCAGCTCCGGCCGCAGCCTCAACCCCCTTACCCCTGTCTGCCCTCCCTCCCCCGCCTGGAGCTGCAGCCCTGCTCCCGGTCCTGGCTCGGGGGGGGGGGGGGGGAGCCAGGGGGACGCGGACAGGGGTAAGGGGGGCATGACCCTCAAAAGTTTGAGGACCACTGCTGTAATGGATTTAGATGTCAGTGTGGACAAACTGTTCGACATGTGTTCCGACTGCGATGCGGAGGCTGATATGATCCCTGGATATATAAACAGTGGAGTCGTGACTAGTTTGTATATTTTTTTACCTGTGTATATGTTCATGGTGAGGCTGATCCTGGAATAATGCCTCCCATTCCAGGGTCCACTTTTTTACAAGAACGATGAAAAATCAGAGAGGGTTCAGTAAAGAGCAACAAAAATGACTGAAGGGCTAGAAATAACGACTTAGGGATATGTCTACAATTGAACCGCTACAGTGGCTGCTGTAGCACTTCAGTGTAGACACACACTACAGCCATGGGAGAGGTTCTCTGGCTGTTGTAGTTAATTCACCGCCCCAAGAGGCGGTAGCTAGGTTGAGCAAAGAAGTGGGGTAGCACTGTCTACACTAGGGCTAGGGGGATTTTTCACATCCCTGAGAGACGTAGCTATGTCAGTGTAAGTTTTCAGTGTAGACCAGCCATTACAATGAGAGATTTAAGGATTTCAATCTGATTATTTTTATCATGACTATTGAAAGGTGACTTGATTAGTGCATAAATACCTTCAAAGGGGGAAAAAAATGCCAGGTACTAAAGGACTCTTTAATCTAGTGGATTGGGTGATAATGCAACAAGAACAAATGGCTGGAAATTAAAGACAGATCATTTCAAATGACAAATAAGGCACAAAATGTTAACAGTGAGGGTGAGTAGCCAGGGAAGTGGCAGAGTTTCTCCAACTCCTGAAGTTTTCTGATCATAACTGCATGCCTTTCTGGAAGCAGTGGTTTAGCTAAACGCAGGTCACTCGGTTCGATACAGAGGTAACTGGGCAAAGTTCTATGGCCTGTTTTATACGGGAAGGCAGACAAAATGATCATACTGGTCCCTTCTGGCCATACAAGAATAGCCATACTGAGTCAGACCAAAGGTCCATCTAGCCCAGTATCCTGATCTAGCCCAGTATCCTGTCTTCCGACGGTGGCCAATGCCAGGTGCCCCAGAGGGAATGAACAGAACAGGCAATCATCAAGTGATCCACCCCCTGTTGCCCACTCCCAGCTTCTGGCAAACAGAGGCTTGGGACCATCCCTGCCCATCCTGGCTAACAGCCATTGATGGACCTGTCCTCCATGATTATATTTAGTTCTTTTTTGAACTCTGATATAGTCTTGGCCTTCACAATATCCTCTATTAATCTAAGGGAGGTGTGGTCACTTTCCCTCTACAGATTTGTGCATGTGAGAGATTATCTGACTCCTGCTATGTGTCCTTTGAAATAGAGAAAAGAATAAGGATTAAAAAAAAAAAATCTGGTACAAAAATGGCGCTAAACCGTAGTTTCTTACCTTGTAGTCCTGGATAGCTTCCTCTATGGGAGCCACAGTGTGAAATCTGTGAGCGCGGGACTCTCTGCAGATCAGACAGATGGGGCTTTGATCCTCCTCACAGAACAGTTTCAGACCCTCCTGGTGGTTCTCACACACCCTCTCCCTTCCAGCCCCTTGGGCAGCCTGGCAACTCAGCCGTTTGGCTATTTCGGCCACATTTGCTAACTCCCGGCTGGGCCTGAATGTTCTCTTCAGGGCCATGCCTCTGCACTGAGGGCAGGAGAGTTTGGCCTCCGATTTCTTCGAGCACTGCCTGATGCAGTCGCGGCAGAAGTTGTGCCCACAATCGATAGACACCGGGTCAGTAAAATAATCCAGACAGATGGAACAAGAAACTTCTTTTTGCAAACACTCCACAGGATCCGGGGCTGCCATGGCTGCCTGCCAGGGGGAGAATGAAAAGGTTAGTTTCACTTTACAATCTCTTCAGCCTTGGTCAGCAACTGGGCGGTTCCCTTGCTGAAGTTCCTTCATTTTCTGAGCTGTGAGGAGTTGCAGTCCCTGGGGAGGGGAAATTCCCCCCCCCCCGGGCAGGACACAGTATGAAATCGCCGTGTGACAAGCCGTGTCAATAGGACTGAGGCTGGTCTACACACAACACTACGAAGCTTGGTCAAATTCTGTTCTGGCAGCTGAGGGCGCGTCCACAGTGTGCCACTGCAGCGTGTAGTAGGAGGATTTTATGTTTGTATTTTGTATAATTTAGAATAAAATAAAAGAATGTTAATAATGTAGCATGTGTTAAATGTATTAATGTATCCAGGGCTTTGGAGCTGTGCTCCGGTTCCGCTCCAGCTCCAGGCAAAAACCTGCAGCTCCACTGCTCCGGAGCTGCTCCGCGCTCCAGCTCCGGGCTCCGCTCCAAAGCCCTGAATGTATGATATGATCCATATTCTGCCAGCCACTCTTCCTGAAAGCAGAAAGGAAGGGTCTAGTGGGCCATTGGTAAAGATACATCAGCCAGAATCTTGTGTCTGAAGCAGGTCCTCGGAGCCACAGCCGGGCCATGGGAAGAACTGCGCGGGCAGCCGCGGACCCTGCACCCCGAGCCCCAATGTCCATACTGATATTTCAGAGCCCTGCAAACCCAAGTCAGCTAAGCCAGGCCAGCCGCAGCCTGATCTTTCAGTGTGGTGCAGACATACCTGTACTCCCAGGCCTCTCTGCTGGAGCCTGCTCGCTCCTAGCAGCCTCTGATCTCCCGGACCATCCTGCCCCATGCCTCCTGCTGCGCCCTGTATGGAAACCAGGAGATTCCTGCCTCCGTGCTGATTAAATGGCTCCCACTCAGCCAGGTTTGCCGGAAGCTGGGAATGGGCAACAGGGGATGGCTCACGTGACGTGATGATTACCTGTTCGGTTCATTCCCTCTGAGGCACCTGGCATCAGCCACAGTCTAGGGTTGCCAACTTTCTGCTGGCACAAAACTGAACACCCTTGCCCCACCCTGCCCTGCCCCTCCTCCAAGACCCCGCCCATGCCCCGCCCCTTCTCTGAGGCCTCGCGTCCCCCTCACTCCATCCCCCACCCCCGGTCACTAGCTCTCCCCACTCTCACTCACTTGCTCATTTTCACTGGGCTGGCTCCGGGGGCTGGAGTGCAGGTTCCGGCTGGGGGTGCGGGCTCCAGGGTGGTGACAGATATGAGGAGTTCTGAGTGAGGGAGGGGGCTCCAGGCTGAGGCAAGGGGTTGGGGTGCGAGAGTGGGCGAGAGCTCGGGCTTGGGATGCGGGCTTGAGGTGGGGCCAGGGATGAGGGGTTTGGGATGCAGGAGGGGGCTCCGGACTGAGGCAGAGGGTTGGGGTGTGGGAGAAAATACGGGCTCTGGGCTGGGGGGGTGGGTTCTGGGGTGGGGCCAGAAATGAGGGGTTCAGGGTGCAGGAGTGGGCTCCGGGCTGGGGCAGGGGGTAAGGGCTCCGGCTGAGAGTGCCAGGCTCTGATGTGGGGCTGGGGATGAGGGATTTGGGGTGCAGGAAGGGGCTCTGGGCTGGGGAGTTCGAAGTGTGGGAGGGCGGTGCTTGGGGCGGGGGGCAACGTGTGGAGCCCACTGGCTGCCCCTATGCATAGGAGCCGGAGTGAGGACATGCCAACTGCTTCCCAGGAGCCGCACGTCATGGAGGCTAGCAGGGAACCTTGCCAGCCCCGCTGAGTGGCGCCGCTAGCCGGACAGTAAACAGCCTGGTCAGCAGTGCTGACTGGAGCTGCCAGGATCCCTTTTCGACCGGGTGTTCCAATCAAAAACCAGTCACATGGTCACCCTACCACTGTCAGAAGGACACTGGGCTTAATGGACCTTGTCTGAGCCATTGTGGCTGTTCTTATGTGGTGATTTGGGAGTCAAATAACTGAATTCCATTTATTTATTTATTTTCAAAGAGTGACGTTGCCTTTAAAGTCTGTTTTCCCCTAAGGGAACAAAATCTCTCTGTCTGACTTTATTTCCAGTGTAAATGTCCTATTAACCTGAGTTTAAACACTGTCCCCAGCACACAGAGGATCACGTTTCTCACCAGATCCCCCCAGGGGCCTGGAGAAGTCACAGACGCGGCTCAGCCAATGAGACAGATCCAGGAAGGGAAACACCCAATTCCATCCTGTGTTCCTCTGCCAGAGGGCTGTAAATTCAAACTAACTTGGTTACCCCTTTCCCGCCGGGGTCCATTGCCTGCAGAGAGCCCTGCACTGCAGAAAGTCTCCGGGAGGAAGCTTCTTGTTCCATCTGCCTGGAGTATTTCCACGAGCCGGTGTCTATCCACTGCGGGCACAACTTCTTCCGGGCTTGCATCAGCCATTGCTGGGGGGAGTCGGAGCCAAACTTCTCCTGCCCCCAGTGCAGAGAAACTGCCCAGCAGAGAAACCTGCAGCCCAGCAGGGAACTGGCGAGAGTTATCGAAATAGCCAGAGGGCCAAAGGCTCAGGACGAGTGAGTGTGTGAGAGACACCAGGAGGCCCAGAAACTCTTCTGTGAAGTGGACCAAACCCCCATCTGTGTGGTATGTGAGAGAGCCAAGGCTCTGAGCCAGATCTCACAGGGTGGTTCCCATAGAGGAGGCTGCCCAGGAGGACAAGGTAGGAAATATTTGCCCACTAACAATATTTGTACCGGTGGCTTTTTTCCAAACCTAGATTTCAGAGGCCAAAACTCAGCAGTTCAGACAGACCTCATGGCGTCTGGCACCTTACTTGTGAATTTCCAGATGTTCAGATGTTGGGGTTCCTTTCACCTGAACTCCGTATCTTCTGCCACTTTATTGGTTGTTATTTGTTAATTACAATGATCTTATCAGGATCATTAGGTGAAGTTACTGATTTTGGGCCTCAATCTTAGGAATAATTGATGATGAATTTTTGGAGCAAACCTGCCTCCCTCTGTTTTACTAGCAATCAGCAATATGGGAGCAGAGTTGTAGGAAAGAGATCTCTACCAAGCACGCTGAGAGGCCACTGCTACATAGGGAGGCACTAGGGTTTGTACATTGGAGGCCTGGACCCAGCTTGCATTCCTAAGATAAACTAGGTCTCCTCTGTGACCAGGGGTTCTCCCCCAGTTCCTGCATCTTCCATGGCCTGGCCCGTGAGTTGCCATGGGGGTGCTCTCCCGGCCTGCTGCTCGGTTAAATAAACTGGAAAGCTAAATCCGCACAGCAGCGTTATTGTTGGGGGGAGGGGAGGATCATTGAGCCTCATGCTCCAAAAGAAAAAAAATTAACACCCTCCCCCGCACCTCCCATGTCCCTTTGCCCAGGAACAATTCCAGACCCGACTGCAGGCTCTGAAGGAAGAGAGAGAAAAGCTCCTGGGATTGAAACTGACCAGAGAAAGGAAGCCCAGAGTACCTGGTAGGTGCCCAGTGTTGTTACCCAGCAGGGCCGTGGGGATGAATGTCAGTGTGGGAAGTTTGTGCGTCTCTCTGGGGCCGTGTGCTGCTGGTTGGGGATTGTGTGTGTCTGTCTCTGTTCCCCTCTGTGGGCTGGAGTGGGACTGGGACTCCTTGCCTGGCTCTGGGACTGGGGCAGATTCCCCAGGAGCTCTGGGCAACCCTGGGGCAGGGCAGACGCTGATTGAATCCAGCAGCAGGTGGCCAGTCTCGGGTTTCCAGTGGCACCATGGAGCCGGGCCCATGCTCAGAAGGGGCCCTGGCCTGCTCTGCTTGCACTGAGCCCTGAGACCCTGCCTGCCTGCTGGCTCCCCCCACCCACCCCTTGCTCTTCTCCGCTGGCCCAGGGCTCCTCTCCACCCCCGGCCCCACCCGCCGGCTCCTCTTAGCCCCCTGGCCGGACCGCAGTGCACTTCCGGCTCTGGGCAGTCTGCTTCCCACCACCTGTGGGGCCCCACCTGTCTCCCTGGAGCTGAGCCGCCTGGGACTGGTGCAGAAGCCTGGCCAGTCTCGGACAGTGTGGGGGGGCTTGGCTGGGCCCCTCCAGGCAAGTGGGTCCTTAGGGAGCCCGGTCAGGGCAGTTGCGCCACGTCTGAGGAGCCGGAGCGATTCCCAACACTGGGACCAGCCCTGGCTGCGCTGCCAGCTCAGCCCGGCAGACACAGTCGCCTCCCAGCAGGGCCGGTGAGTGCGTCCGGGAGGCAGGGCATGGGGGAGTGGGTCTCTGGGGAATCTGGGGGTGTCTGAAGATCTGTGTGTGTTGGAGCACTAGGGAGTGGGGGTTCTGTGTGGGGTGCTGGGCAGTTGTGGTGGGGCTGTGCTGGGCAGGGGTGGTGTGCAGGGTGCTGTGCATTTGTGATGTGGATCTGGGGGGGGGGTGCTGGGCGTAGTGAGTCCAGGGGGGCTCTTGGCATAGGGGGAGTCAGTGGGGGTATTTGTGTTTGGGGGGGGGGGGGCTGTGTGGCACGGCATGGGCCTGCTCCCGAGAGGAAGGGACATGCTGGAAGCACAGGGCCGGGCGGGCCACTGTGCATCTGACAACTGCCGGTTTGTAAATAGTGCTCTTGCCCTGGGTTGGGTGGAGCAGGGCCGCCCCTGCCATGCCCCATTGCCCCTGGCTGGCCCCTCGCTCTGGGGACTGACCTCCCTGTGCCATGCTCCATTGCCTCCATGGGAGCCCATAAATACGTTTGGAGCCGGACCCACACAAGGTTAATCCGGCCCTGCAGGTGGCCAGAGTGATAAGGAAGTGGGATCGTGGCCAAGGCTGCATTATGGTCAGTCCCTGGCTATCAGAGAGGCTCCCTGGGCCCTTCCCAGCCCCATCACACACTCCTCGGCTTGGCTTCAGGCTTGAACTTCCTGCCTGTGGCCTGGCCTACACTACAGAGTTAGGTCGACGTAAGGCAGTTTATGTCGCCCTAACTGTGTACACGTCTACACTACCAGGTCCCTCCTGCCAACGTAACTCGCCCACTACATCGACTTTATTACCCTGCCTCCGCGAGAAGCATAGCGCTTAAAGAAGTCGATGCCGGCGGCTTAAGTGGCCTCCGGGAGTTGTCCCACAATGCTCCGTGGTGACTGCTCTGGTCAGCGTTCTTAACTCCGCTGCCCAGCAGCCGGGTACACAGGTACCCCTCCCCTGTTAAAGGACCGGGAGCATTAGAATTTCCCATGTCTTGTTTGTTCAGAGTGGAGAGCTCGCCTGCCCAGCTGAGCATGCGGGGTCCACGCTCCAAACGCTCTCCTGCCTGGAGTAGGCGGGAGGTGTTGGATCTCCTTGGCCTGTGGGGAGAAGAGGCTGTGCAGGCACAGCTCCAATCCAGCCGTAGAAATGCGGATGTCTATGAGAAGATCTCTCGGGACATGGTGGAGAAGGGCTACCAGAGGGACCTGCTGCAGTGTCGCGTGAAAGCAAAGGAGCTGCGGCTCGCGTACCAGAAGGCAAGGGAGGCGAACGGTCGCTCTGGTGCAGCACAGACGTGCCCCTTTTACAAAGAGCTGCATGCTATCCTCTGCGATGACCCCACCCCCAAGAGCCGCCTGGAGTCCTCGGAGGAGTCAGAGTCCCAGGGCACCGCAGGCAGTGGTGAGTCGGAGCTGCTGGATGAGGAAGAGGAGGAGACGAATTGGAGACAGGCGAGCGGGGGATCCATTGTCCGGGGGAGCCAGGAGCTGTTTGTAACCCCGGAGCAGTCCAGCCAGTTGCAGCACTGCAGCATGGCTGGCCATGATGCTGGGGAGGGTACCTCTGGTGAGTACACACTTAGCATTAATATTGTAGGGACACATGTTCTTATTTGCTATTTTTTATTGAAATAATCAGTGGAGGCAGAGTGGCTCTCTGCTTCTCAGTGCCCGGACCAGCTAGGCAGAGGATGCCCTGCGAAAGAGATTGTTTATGTACACAGGGATGTCCCAAAAATCTTCCATAGAGATCTTCAGGAAACTTTCCTGGAGGTAGTCTGCAATCCGTTGAAGGTTTCTGGGGAGGGCTGCCTTATTTCTTCCACCACGGTAGGACACTTTCCTGCGCCACTCCAGTATTGATTCAGCAGGCATCATCTCAGTACACAGGATAGCAGCATAAGGACCCAGTCCATACCTGAACGCATGCAGCAGCTGTTCCCTTTCCGCCTCTGTTACCCTCAGGAGCATGGTATCAGCTAGGGTCACCTATGGGAGATGGTGCTAGTATTCATTTCAATTGCTCTAACCGCAAACACTAGTGCCTGTTTCCCTTCTCTCCCTCCTCTTCCATCCACGCCCTTGTGATAGCTTGTCCTACTCCCATAGAATCATAGAATATCAGGGTTGGAAGGGACCTCAAGAGGTCATCTAGTCCAACCCCCTGCTCAAAGCAGGACCAATTCCCAACTAAATCATCCCAGCCAGGGCTTTGTCAAGCCGGGCCTTAAAAACCTCCATCACTGGACAGGGGTGCCAGAACCCAGGAGCACAATGGGGAAGGGGCGCCGGAATCGGGGCGGGGGGGCATGGCCACCCGCTGTTTAACATGGCTGTAATTTGGGTGGCAGGGGTCTGTGTTCCCCCACCCTCACTTCTGAAGAAGCCCCAACGCCCCTGCCCCCGGGCCGTACTCCCCATGGCTAAAACAGCAAACCGGTCCAATGAACACCTTGCAGAAATGCAAATGTTCCGCTGTACATTTGCGGGGATTCAAGGGAGTGATTTTTATGCAGGACGTCTGCCCTGGACCCTGGGTCTGCGCTGAAATGGTTCCTTTGTGCTTTTACAGCCAGGAGCGCGGCCTGGGGCTCTCCCTCCACACTGTCGGCGGGGCTCTTCCAGATAAGACGAAGGCCGAAGAGAACACGCGCCGACGCGCCTCATGAGACAATGAACGCCTCTGGGAGGGCGGACACCGAGCCAAGGACTGCTGTCTCAGAAAAAATGGATGTTATGAGCAGGGTGCAAGCCAAGGAGACTGAGCGTGCCATGCAGCAGGAGGTGCTGGGGATTCTGAAGGAACAAACAGACATTTTGAGGCGTCTGCTTGACCTTCAGGAGCGATACTTTAAGTCTCGACTCCCTCTGCAGCCCCTCCAGAACAGCACTCTAACATCGCCCTACTTCCCCTCCCCCCCTCGCACACATTCCACTTGGCGTAGGGGCCCAATGCAGTATCCCATCCACTCAATCCCCGGGGAGGGTGAATGGACTCCCAGCCGTCCATACACTGACGTGTGATAGGCCAGGCCTGTGCACTTTTAAACAGAAGGTGAATGTGCATTCCCCCTCCCAGTTGTATATTCCCCTGTGGTTTCCAAGGTTTACCTCTGTGGCACATATTTCTGTTTCTGTGGGCAATAAAAGTCCATTTCTTGAAAACAAAACCATCTTTAGACTTCAAAGTGAAAGGGGAGGGAAACTGAGGCACTCAACGGGGGTGAACAAGGTCACACAGAGCCAGACCTGTAGATTGAACCCAAGAATCCTGGCTCCCACCCCCTTCTTGCTCTAAGCATTAGCCCACACTACCCCCACGCTCACAGCAGCCACTGGAGTGGCCCCTATGAGGAATGCATTATAGCAGTGGTTCTCAAACTTTAGTACTGGTGACCCCTTTCACATAGCAAGCCTCTGAGTGCGACCCCCCCCCCATTATAAATTAAAAACACTTTTTTATATATTTAACACCATTATAAATACTGGAGGCAAAGCGAGGTTTAGGATGGAGGCTGACCACTCATGAACCCCCATGTAATAATCTTAAGACCCCCCTGAGGGGTCCCGCCCCCCAGTTTAAGAACCCCTGCATTATAGGGTCTCAGCCCATTCCCCGGGCATCGTTTTCCCCCTCACTGGCAGTGCCTTTGGAGGGGCCAGGGACTGAGTGGAGTGTGGGGTGGTCTCCCCAGCTGTAGCAAGGGAGGGGGCTCTAGTGGTTGCAGCAGGTGGGGGCTGGGAGTCATTTTCAGAGCAAAGTAAGGGGTGTATTTCCAAGGTTACATTACTACACACACAGCCGTCAAAGCAAGGTTCAGACTACTGGCAGGCATAATGCAGAAAAGCAACACCCATTACCGCTGGTCATTAATCAAATGGATTTTCAAAGCCACCCTGAGCCGCATTGCTCCCTGCTGAGCTCCTGATAGCCCTGGTAGCTGGCTGCTCAAAATTAGTAGACTGCTGATCTGCCGCCTTGCCCCCACCCCTGTGGAAACGTCTCTCCCTTTGCTCCACAGAAATTATGAAGCACACAGCAGGCAGTGATAACAGAAGTTAAGATTCTGTCACGGTTCTTTTTAGTAAAAGTCACAGGTAATAAACAAAAATACACAGACACCTGTGACCAGTCCCTGACTTTTACTAAAAATAACTGTAACATTCCATACCTGGGGGGAGTGTACTGTAACCCCCATATTCCTCATTTTCATATAATTGTGATCTTACCTTACAAGGCATGCTTTATATCAGGGGTAGGCAACCTATGGCACGCGTGCCGAAAGCGGCACACGAGCTGATTTTCAGTGGCACTCACACTGCCTGGGTCCTGGCCACTGGTCCGGGTGGGGGGGGGGGGGGGCTCTGCATTTTAATTTAATTTTAAATGAAGCTTCTTAAATATTTTAAAAACCTTATTTAGTTTACATACAACAATAGTTTAGTTATATATTATAGACTTATAGAAAGAGACCTTCTAAAAACGTTAACATGTATTACTGGCACACGAAACCTTGAATTAGAGTGAATAAATGAAGACTCGGCACACCACTTCTGAAAGGTTGCCGACCCCTGCTTTATATGTATCAGGAGAAAGGTTATGACCTGCTGAAAGTCATTTCTCTATCCATATATGTGTATCATTAATGCAGATGAAGTTATGAGAATTGTGTAGTATGGTGGTCACTAAAAGATGCTGTAAATTAGGGAAACAGCCAGATATTAGCTCCCCAGAGGCAACAGCAAGGAAAGTGACCAACACCCAGGTGGGGTTTCAAACAACTCATCAACAACCATTGCCCAGCAAGGAAGCTACAATTCAATGACTCACCTGCATGAGGCCACACCAGGGGAATTGCTCAACTTTGCCTGGAGACTCAGCAATGCCCCCAGACATGCCTGGCCTTGTATTCCCCAGCACATGGGATTGAGGGTATAAAACAGAACAGAGCAGGTCCATGCTTCACCCTTCTCCTGCCTCCACCTATGCTGCAAGCAACTAAAACACTGAAAAGAAGACAAGACTCCCAACAGAGGAGACTGGCCCAATTTTAAGGGTGATATCCAGGGCCGGTACAAGGATATTTTGCACCCTAGGCGAAACTGCCACCTTGTGCCCCCCCCCCCCCGTAACATCAGTTCATTGAGGGGCAAATCCCAACGAGCCTTTATAGACCCCAGGGGCCAGCCGTGCCCAGGGGCTGCTCCCCAGACCAGGTTCCCCCTACCCATCCCCTGAACTCCCCTGGAGGGTACACAGCCCCTCCCCCCCCCACCGTGAGCCCTCCCCACCCCCGTCAGCCCCCGCCCTCAGTCCACTCACTGGCTTTGCCGGGCTTGGGCCGCTGCAGCAGCTCGGCAGGGAGGAACTGCCTTCTGGGGGATCCTGCAGCAGATGCATGTGGGCAGAGGCCCCCGTGCACCCCCCCCCGGCTCCTCCCTCGCCACACTCGGGCTCTGCGGCTCCTGGGAGTGTGAGCCGCTGCTGCTCCTCCCGGAGCAGGCTCAGGGCCCCGCGCCCCGGCGGCGGCTCACATCCCCAGGAGCCGCAGCCCCCGAGCGTGGTGAGGAAACGGGGGGGGGGTGCACGGGGGCCTCTGCCCGCATGCATCTGCTGCAGCCTGCAGGAGCCCCCCGGAGGGGTGCCAGGCCGCAGCCTGGGCAGGAGGGGCGGGGGGCGCAGCTGCTCCCCACTAGCGGCGCTGCCGCCTTTGCAGGGCTCCTGCCCCCCTGCGCTGCGCCGGCTCCTCCATGGCTGGGGCTTGCCGCCGACGCTCTGGATCTCCGGTGCCTCCAGAAGGCGACTTCAGGGCACCGCTTTTTGGCACCCCCAGGGCCGTCCTTAGGATTTATGGGGCCCTATGCAGTATTATTAAACTGGTGCCCCTATGCCCGACGGCAGCCTGAGCTTGCAGCCCAGCGGGGGGAGGGGAGAAGCGGGGCGGAGGGACAAGGCAGAAAGAATAACAAGATGCCCAGCCCACCTCACGTGGCGGAGAGTCACAGTTCCCCGCAGAGACCCCTGTACCCTCTCCCTCATGCAGAATTGACATGCAGAAGGTACCTAATTAAAAGCACTAAACTTGGGAATAAAAAATGTCAGTCACAGGTTTTTTGATATACCCTGAAGTTTGTCAGACATTTATTTGCAAAAACTTTGTAGTAAGGGCGAGTCAGCTGTATACAACATTAAATATTATGGAATACATGATGCAGCTCTTCTCTGTTTTACATTTTCTTAATCAGTATTTCTAAGGTGATTTTATATTTTAAATGTACTCTTAAGCCTTCATAAAGTCATCATTCCAGATTACTACATATTTAACTCACTGAAACAGACATTATTTTAAATTAATCAGTCACAGAGGTTTAGCGTGTTCATAACAAAGTTCATTGCTTTTAGAAAAAGGGAACACTAATTTACTGTGTGTGATCTCCAGAACAATACACATGTTTATGAAATGTCACCAACTTTAAAAAATATGTTTCCAAAGATTTTAGGCATAACAAAAGATTTTATATCTCACTAAGGTACTGATTTTGCTTAAAACTTTTTCATCCGATAGTCAGAAGTAAAGAAAGGGAAACTCTTTCTCCAGCTATCTGGAAGCAAAGGGCTGTTGCTTCCTTCAGTGGGCGGTGGGGAGGGGGTGAAGGGAGAAATGGATGGACAGAAAGGACAGGAAGACTTTGGAAGTAAGTTTTTTTACTACAGTAATTAAAATGTGCTTTTTAGATAAGGGAGGTCTTTTGAAGAATTTATTTAAAAAACCATGTCTGAAGATCCAAGCATTTAAGGCTAACGATGATTGTGCATCTAAAAATCTATGCAAGGATTCTTATTGTTCCGGTCTCCTCCCCCTGAAGATGAGTCATAGACTCAAAGGCCAGAAGGGACCATCATGATCATCTAGCCCAGGGGTTCTCAAACTGGGAGTCGTGACCCCTTAGGGGGTTGCAAGGTGGTTACATGGGGGGTCGTGAGCTATCAGCTCCGTGGGGCAGCCCCGAGCCCCCATTAAAGTAAATGACCCCACCCCCGATTTTAATGAATAAGCCACATTCCAAGACTTGCTGTGTGGAAGGGGTCACCAATACAAAAAGTTTGAAAACCACTGATTTAGCCTGACCTCCTGCACATTTCTAACATTAATAAATAGTGAATTAACTTAATTATCTTATATCCTGGCGATTGCAAACTTCACGTTTCACTTAAGAAACAGGCACAGATTACAGAGTGTGGATTCAGAGCCAAGGACACTCTAATAACCCTGAGCCACATGATCGCCTCCTGTGAGGGGGGGAAGAGAGAGAGAGAGACAGATTAATGAATCTGCTCTACAGCCTTAACTAAGGGCCATAGGGCTTGAGGCTCATGCAGTAGCGGTTTGTGCACTAAGATCTAAAAGCCCCAGCTTCCATTCCACCTGCCCATAAGTGGGGTTTGTGCCTGTCAGTGTTACAAAACCAGCAGAGATTTCTCTTCCTTTCTCTTTCACTTCTCTCAGCCCCACTATTTCCCTCCTATTGGCCATTCCCTGCACCCAGAAAGGTCCTCCCTCCTCCCCCTCCAGTGGATGCAGATACAAAGAGCAGTGCCAGGAAACTGGCCTTATTAGCAGCAGGGCCGGCTCCAGGCACCAGCTTACCGGTAGTAAGCAGGTGCTTGGGGCGGCCACTCGGGGGGGGGGGGGGGGGGAAGGGGCATGTCCAGCTAGTTGGCGGCAATTGAGCAGAGGGTCCCTCTCTCCGGCTCGGAGTGAAGGACCTCCCGCCGAAGTGCCGCAGATTGCGATCGCAGCTTTGGGACGGGGGGAGGCTGCTTGGGGCGGCAAAAACTTTAGCAAGTGCGGGGCCCGATTCGTGGGGCTTGTACTCACCAGGTGGCGCTCCGAGTCTTCAGTGGCACTTCAGATTGCCACGCTCCGGGGAGCGGCGCCACGGGACTTGCAGGGCTCAGGCCGGCACTCCGGCCAGGGGAGCGGGGCCGCGGGGCTTGCCGGGCTCGGGCCGGTGCTCCGGCCAGGGGAGCGGGGCCACGGGGCTCCCGCCGGGGGAGTGGGGCCCTCTTAGGCGCGGGGGCCGATTCCGGGGAATCGGTGGAATCGGCCTAAAGCCAGCCCTGCTTATTAGCCATCAGAGGCCCTAGAAATGGAGAATAGTTTTCAGCTCCCACCCACAGAGAACACTGATCTTGGTGGGTGGGTCCTAGCCCACTTTGAAGCTCATTGTGTATCTACAAAGGATGAAGCTGACACAAAAATCCGCTTCCACACCAGAGTGCAGAAAGCACCGAGGAGTACTGAGTACAGACGCTCTACACTGGGCTCCATCAACAATGCCCTGATGAGAGGCAAGCTGGTGACGGGCTGCAGAGATGGGAAGGTCCCATGAGCATTTGCTCAGGGGCTGTGAGCCGATGCCAGAGAAAGCCCAGCAGAATGGCATGGAGGCCAAAGCAGGAAAACTGGCCAGTGGAGGCTTTGAGGAAGGACGAAAGTGAATTTGGAACAAAAGCCTGGACCCACAAAGGTCCTTAAGTGCCTCAATCCCAGTTTTAGGCTCCACACAATTCCTCTTTGGCTGCCGCCTAACCCTGCGGGTGCCTAAATTTACTTGGCAACTACATTTCCGCTGTTCAAGTTCTGTAGTTGCTTCAGTTTCTTCCTCTAGGCACCCAGACATTGATCCACAAAACAGGGGAAGTTAGGTAGGCAGGGGCGCCAGAACGGGGGGGGTCAGGAGGCCATGGCCCCCCACTTTTTACCAGCCATAAGGGCAAGTGATGGGGGGAGAGGGAGCAGAGAGGAGTGAGCTGGGGACAGGGTCTTGGGGGGGAAAAGGCAGCACAGGAGTGGGGCCTTGGGGAGAAGGGGTGGCACGAGGGTGGGGCCTTGTGAGGAAGGGGCGGGGCCTCAGGGGAAGGGGCAGTGTGGGGGTGGGAGCTCAGGGGAAGAGGCGGCATGGGAGCAGGGCCTTGAGAGGAAGGGGTGGCGCAGGGCAGGGCCTCAGGGGAAGGGGCGGCAGAGGGTGTGTGGCCACGGTTCAGGTGCCGGTAGCCCCCCCACTTTTAGGAAGCTTCTGCTGCTCCTGGGTGGGCAAACACCTATCTCCCAGGGGCCCAGTCCAGTAGCTGTGCTTAGAGGCCACAAGCTGGAGTGGGTCTCATTCAAACCCCAGCCACCAGCACCAGCTCCCTTATAATCCATAGGCCAGTGGTTCAAGCATTCACCTCGGATAGGGGAAAGAAGGGTTCAAATCCCCCCTTTCCCGGTGGGAGGGAGGATTTGAAGAGGGGTCCCCACCTCTCAGGAGAATGTCTTAACTGCTGGCTCCCCGATCGGGGCTCCCTCAATCTCTCCTGCTGAAGCTGTTTCACTGTAGACGAATACTTAAATAACCATTGGGCCAGAGAGAGGGCCTGACGCTGTAGCCTGGTGGTTAGGAGGCTGTAGTCTGGTGGTTCGGGCACTGCCCCCACGGGAGGTGGGAGACCCAGGGTCCAGTCCCCCAGCCACGGAGAAGGGGGGAACGGCTCTGTTCAACCAAGGCTCACGTTGCAGCCCAGCCAGGGCTGCCCCAGGCATGGAAACGCCCCTTTCCTGTAACTATTCAATTATTTAATTCTGCCTCCAGAGGGGCCATCCCCCAGTCATGCCCCTCCCACGTCATGCACCAGCCTGCACTTAGGGTGGGGGCCTCAAAGCCCAGCCCAGCTGGGACTACCCCCGCTGGCTGCAGACTCCCCCCAAGTTCAGGGTTAGGGCAGCTCCCCCTCCCATCCCAGCCAGCGGGAGAGCAGCTACCCCGTCATCTGCACCCCCTACACACGAGCACCAGCAAAGGGGGCAGGGCCAGCTCCGCAGGCCCCCACCCTGGAGCTGGGCAGGCAGGGGGAAGGCAGGGGCCTAGCCTCACAGCACTCCTCTTCCAGCACCAGCTTCCCTCCCTGCTCCAAGTGGTGGCAACGGCCTATCGTCCCCACACCACCAGCCGATGATGGCCCTTCCCAGTGGCACACCTGTGCTTGCGGGGGAGGGGGTGGGTGAGGAGCAGCAGCAGCAGGAGTGTGGTGGCCAGTTGCCAGCTGTGCCAGACCCACAGGTGCGTTGGTCGCGGGACACGTGTGGGCGATTCCCCCTTGTGCCCTTGCATGGGGCTGACACCCAGCCTGAGCCGCATTCTGAGCCTGATCTTCTACTTCTTTTCCCTTTATGCCGCTTCCCTGGTGAGGGTCGCAGTGGCAGCATGGAGAGTAGGGAGAACCAGCCCTCCCTTTCCCTCCGCAACAGGTTCCAACTCCTCCTGGGGGATTCCCCGGCGTTCCCAAGCCAGCCGGGAGATATAATCCCTCCAGCGTGTCCTGGGTCGGCCTCGGGGCCTCCGCACTGTGGGATGTGCCTGGGAGAGATCCGAAGGAAGCCTCCCAGGGGGCATCCTTATCAGGAGCCCGAACCCCCTCACTGGCTCCTCTCGATCCGAAGGAATAGCGGCTCTACTCCAAGGCTCTCCTGAATAGCCGATCTCCTCACCCTGTCTTGGAGAGCAAGCCCAGCCACCCTGCGGAGAAACCTCATTTCTGCAGCCGGTACCCGCGATCTCGTCCTTTAGGTCATTACCATACATGGGTGGCGCGTGAGCTCCCCCCTTTGGGGAGGCGAGCCACAGGGCCCCACCCCTATTGCCCGCTCCTTGTCTGCTGGAGCCCCAAGCCTCCTCCCCACCCCCCGGCAGCCAGAGGACCCCTGGCCAAACCACCCTGGGCCATATCCGGCACCTGGGCCGCTCGCCGGACCCAGCGCCAGATTGCCTGCTGGCCCCCACCGGCTTCGGGGGGAGAGGGTGGAGCATGGGCAAGGCCAGGACCTGGGGCAGGGGAGGCTTAGCCTCACCTCGCCTATTATACCCACCACCCATGTGACCATAGGTGAGGCTGGGACATAGAGCGACATGTAACCCCCCAACTCAAACACCAGGCACGTGTTTCTTCTCTCCCCTGCGTGTAACTGAGCGCCACCCCTGGGCATCGCGTGCTATTCCCTGCACAGAGAGAAACGCGCACATTTCTGCCCAGACCCCTGGGCGGCGGGGAAGGGGGGACGGCCCTGTGCAACCAAGGCTCATGTTGCAGCCCAGGCATGGAAACGCCCCTTTCCTGTAACAGACACTGAACACGTGAAGATTTCAAATCGCTGCCGCTGCTGCATTTGCAAGGTGCGGGCTGGCTGCACGTGGGGTGCAGGGAGCCCTGGCCATGGCCACAGAGAGCTCTGGGGTAGAGACCCTGCAAAGAGAGCTGGCTTGCTCCATCTGTCTGGAGTACTTTCAGGACCCGGTGTCGATACAATGCGGACACAATTTCTGCCGAGCCTGCATCAGCCAGTGCTGGGAGGGATCGGTTAGAAACTTCTCCTGCCCCCAGTGCAGAAAAACTGCCCGGAAAAGAAACTTCAGGCCCAACAGGGAGCTGGCGAGAGTTATCGAAATAGCCAAAGGGCTGAGTTTCCAGGCAGCCAAAGGCTTGGGAAGGTGTGAGAAACACCAGGAGGCTCTGAAACTGTTCTGTGAAGATGATCAAACCCCCATCTGTGTGGTTTGCAGAGAGTCCCAGGCTCACAGAGCTCACACGGTGGTTCCCATAGAGGAGGCTGGCTTGGATTACAAGGTAAGGAAGCTCTGGCTAGGGCTAGAGAGTTCGTGCCTCTTTTTTATTTGTTTTAATAGCACTGTTATTTCAGGGGACAAAGAGTAAGAGTCACACAGTCCTTCAGACACAGGACTTTGTGTAGACTAAACCCCCCAAGGCAAAGAAAACCTCACACACCAAAATACTTCAATCCACTCAAACCCTTTCTCTTGGCTCAGGCACAAATCCAGACCCGCCTGCAGACCCTGAAGGAAGAGAGGGCAAAGCTGCTGGGATTTAAAGAGACTGAAGAGGGGAGATGCCAGCAGCATCTGGTAGGTGCCTGTTGTTACGCAAGCAGGGACATGGATTTGGGGGGCTGTGTGTCTGGGGGAGTGTCACTCTGTGAACAGGGGAGGTAATTGTTGATGGAGCTTCGCTGAACACTGCATCTGATCCATGCCAAAATTTCAGGGGATGCTCTAGGCCTCAACAGCCAGAGCCCTATAGATTTGGGGGACAACTGGGACATTCAAAGAGAGGGTAAAATGAGAGCCACCCACATCTGTGGATGGCCCTTGTTAACACATTGCAGTATAACAATAGCCCCGCTCATCTTCCCAATAGAGGGTAACTGTGTTCGCACCCTGAATTACAAAAGGAATAATTGCTGTCCCTGGTGGAGGGAGTCATGGGGCGGGTACTTAGCCTGCAGGGGAAGCCAGAGGGAGGAAAGAGACATAGCTCCCTTAATTGGGGGGGTCCTGCTCTGTGTGGGGTGGGGAAAGGGTCCCTGGCATGAGGGGGTGAATTGGGGCCCCTGGTATGGTGGGATGAATTGGGGACTCTGCTGGGTGGGGAAAGGAGGCCTGGCATGGTGTGGTGAATTGAGGACCCTGCTCTGTGAGGGGGGTGGAAGGCCCCTGGCACGGTGGCCAGATCTGTGTCTTTGTATGTCCCTTTCCGTGGGCTGGATTGTGGCAGTAACTTCCTGCCCTGCATTGAGGCTGGGCCAGACCCAGGAGAGGGGCCGTGGGCACTGGACAGTGCAGGCATAGGGCCCTGGTCCTGCTTCCTTCTTCCCTTGTCACTAGCGCCACTAGTCTGGAGCTATCCTGGCAGGTCTGTAAGTGTGGCCAGTCCCACACATAAGAGAGAGGCCCATTTTTCTTCTCCATCACATGCCCCTTATGCACCCTGCTGGGACCCTGTCTCAGTCAGGGTCCCAGTGTTCCCATTTGCACATGGCTGGCTCTGGGGGTGTCGGAAGATCAGAGTTTTCCTCAGAACTTCTGAATTATTTTCTCCCCCTCCCCTGCCCGCTCTCACCAAGCCTCTGCCAAGGTCATTGTGAGTCCTGCCCTTCCTGCTACTGGAAAGGACTCAGATGTGAAGACCCCCTTTTATCCGGGGACAGACGGATCAGGTCAGATATGAGGCTGCACCAGTCAGAGCCACCAGGGCCAAGTGTGAGGCTCTAGGAACCCTGGGGAGAGTAGCAGGCCGAGCATTTTTATTTCTCAGTATCTCAAGTGCTGCATTTTTAGATGTATTGATGTCTAAAGTCTCCCCTCTGTTTTATCAAATGTCACTTGACTGTCCTCATGTCCCTGCTAATAAGACCCTGGACTTGCCTTTTTGAGCCCAGACGAACGTTTTCCTTATAAAACCTCTTCCAAAAAAACATCTCTGTAAAATCTGAAATTTGCCCAACAACTAGGAAACTGAACAAACCTCCGCTTGAGCAATTTAACTGGACAAAATGGGAAGAAAGAAAAGATCTAGCAGCACCAAATTAAAAAACAAATAGTTTAAATAAACTCTGGGTTTGTTTTGTTTTTTTAATTATTACTCTTATCCACTCTGGGTCCCTGAACTTCCCTTTCCCCTGTTTGTTACAGAAACAGACACAAGCCGAGAGGCAGAAGATTGTGTCTCTATTTCAACAACTGTACCAGATGCTGGAGGAAAAAGAGCGACTCCTGCTGGTCCAGCTAAAAGAGCTGGACAAGACGATTGTGAGGATACAGAATGAAAATGTCACCAAACTCTCCGAGAAGATTTCCCGGCTCAGTGAGCAGATCAGTGAGATGGAGCGGAAGTGCCAGCAGGCAGCGAATGAATTCCCACAGGTGAGAACTCCAATCTCTGCAGCGAAATGGAGATGGGGTTTTCTATTGCTTTGTATCAGTCTTGATTGTAGTTTGTTTTCGTGCTGTGATTTGTCAGAGTGGTGGGAGAGGCGTATAATTATGGATCTTTCCAATCGAAATAAATAAACTCTATGAAGTTGGTGATCAGACCTCTTTTGGTCCAATGTCTGGGCACCTCACAAATATTAATGAAGATCTACTCACCAGGGTCTATAGTAGGTATGTTCTATCATCCCCATTTCATGGATGAGGAACTGAGGCCAGAGAGACTAAGTGATTTCCCTAAAGATAGGGCCAAAGTCTCTGACGATGTCAAGAACTGACTCTGGGTCTCTTGAACCCCATTCCTGTGCCTTCATCACAAGGCCGGCCTTCTTCTCCTGCTTTGTTTGGGCCAAGAAAGGGTCTTGGGTCAATGCTTCAAGGCAGTTGTGCTAACCCAGTGTTTCTCAAACTGGGGTCCACAGACCCCCAGTCTGCTGGCCTCACTGATCAACTCCTCCAGCTCCTTCCCTCAACTCCTCCCCCTCCCTCCCAGCACTTCCTGCTGGGAGGGAAAGGGAGGAGTGGGGACGCAGCATGCTCGGGGGAGGGGGTGGAAAGAGGCAGGGAAGAGGAGGGGTGGGGTGGGGCCTTGGGGGAAGGGGTGGAGTAGGGTGGGGCCTGGGACTGAGCAGGGATGGGGAGGCTTGGGGGTCCACGAAAATGTTTAAATCAAAATGGGGGTTCTCGGGTTGCTAAAGTTTGAGAACCGCTGTGCTAACCCATCAAGAGGTCTGCACTGTGGCTAAAGGCCTACCCCCTTTAATCATGGTCCAGAGTGTATTTATTCATTATTAGTTTACATTCACTGCTTTGTGCTTCAAAGGGACAGTGACAAGAAGGGGTAGATTTAGTGAAGGTGCAGTAAATACACCTGAGGTTACACTGTTCATTTTCACTTTTTGATTAAAAAAAATAGAGCAACATAAAATTAACCTGGCACACATGATATGGACTTAAAGCTGGCTAACTGACAGGTCTCAGTGTAACTGTAGACAGGGAATCATCACTGAACACGTGTTTCTAGTGGGGTCCCTCAAAGATTGGTTCTGGCCCTATGCTATTTAACTTAGGCTGGTGATGGGACAGTAGATTGGGAGGGCTCTGAGCTACCACAGCGAATTCTTTCCCAGGTGTCTGGCTGGTGGGTCTCGCCCACATGCTCACAGTCTAACTGATCGCCAGATTTGGGATCAGAAAGGAATTTTTCCCCGGATCAGATTGGCAGAGACCCTGGGGTTTTTTTGCCTTCCTCTGCAGCATGGGGCACAGGTCACTTGCAGGTTTAAACTAGTGTCAGTGGTGGATTCTCTATAACTTGGAGTCTTTAAACCATGATTTGAGGACGTCAGTACCTCAGCCAGAGGCAGGGGTCTATTAGAAGTGGGTGGGCGAGGGTCTGTGGCCTGCAACGTGCAGGAGGTCAGACAAGATGATCACGATGGTCCCTTCAGACCTAGGAATCTATGGAAAAGTGTAACCAGGTACAGAGATTTATGTAGTGTCAGTTTTCATTATTAGCACTGTGGGACTGAATCTCTCTCTCTTTCTCCCTCTCTCTTCCCCCCTCCCCTCCAGGATGTCAGAAGCACCTTGAGCAGGTATGTGTTGCCTTCTCACTTCTCCCTCGGGCTTCATCATGCTGGGAAGGGTTCCAGCCAAATGCATGGGGGAGGATTAAAATTCAGATCCCAGCCTTCCTCGGCTGAACAAAATCCTGGACTTGGTGCTCTTTATTTAAGGCCCTGTGATTAATCATCCTAAAGGCTGGATTATTCACCTGAAAATAACTCCTTTCCCCTCCCTGGAGCTGGTCTTTCTTCACGTCGCAACTGAAGCATGTTAACTGGACCTGTGGGGGAAATTGGTGCCTTGACTGACCGTGTTCTGAGGCTGGGATCCACAGAACAATTCAGTCACCTGACCCCTCAATCTAGCAGTCTTCACTATCCGAAATTCGTACTGACAGGTGATGTGATACATTATATGTTATAAAACAATGAATTAGAACATAAGAACGGCCATACTGGGTCAGACCAAAGGTTCATCTAGCCTAGTATCTGTCTTCTGACAGTGGCCAGTGCCAGGTGCTTCAGAGGGAATGAACAGAACAGGTAATCATCAAGTGATCCATTCCCAGCTTCTGGCAAACAGAGGCTAGGGGCACCGTCCCTGCCCATCCTGGCTACTAGCCATTGATGGACCTATCCTCCATGAATTTATCTAGTTCTTTTTTGAACCCTGTTATAGTCTTGGCCTTCGTAACATCCTCTGGCAAAGAGTTCCACAGGCTGACTGCAGTCTGTCTCTCTAGGTGCAAAAAGGGGAAGTCCCAGCAGCAGGTGGAGATTCCTCTTGAGCTGGAGGAGTTCCTCAGTGAATTCTCTCAGGGGAACAGTGTCAGGAAGACGCTGAAGGAATCCAAAGGTACTGAGGCAGGAAATGGAGCTGTAACTCTGAATGTGAGAGGGGGCGGGCTCTGCCTGATACGGTAAAACCAAACACCCAAAGAGGACAGGCAGCTGGTACAATATCTGAATCAAGTGAAGATTCTGGGGAATTATCCTTATGACTTAGCAGGAATGACATGAATGTGATTCCTTGGTCAAGAACCTGCTTATGCTAATTATGGAGGGATGTAAAGTCTTTTGGAGGACTTAAACTCTATTGTTGACGCCGAGGGCCCATGTTGTGTTCTTGATTCTGTTTAATTTCAATCTGGCTTTCGTAGAAATTTTCTCTAGGTGCAATTCACCTCAAACAGAGTGACCAACCCAAGGGTTTTTCCTCTCCCTCTGGGTACCTCTGCATCTTTCCCGTAATTAAACCACAGTTCTCCCCCTCTCTCCTTTCCCCGGATTCGGAGGCCTCTGTGCCCTGTTCTTAGGGGTGAGGGGGGAATCTCCCCAGGCATAGGTGCCGACTCCGTGGGTGCTCCAGGGCTACAGGGAAAAAATAGTGCGTGCTCAACACCCACCAGCAGCGCCCCCACAATCAGCTCCTCCCCCTCCCCCCAGTGCCTCCCGCCTACCAGTGGGTCCTGCCAATCAGTTCCTCCCCCTTCCCCCAGTGCCTCCCGCCCACCGCAATCAGCTGTTCAGCAGTGTGCAGGAGGCGCGGGGGGGGGGGGGCGAGGAGTGAGGGCAGGGGCACTTGTGGGAGGGGGTGGAATGGAGTGGGAAGGGGTGGGGCCTTGGGGGAAGGAGGGGAGTTGGGGCGGGGCCTGGGGCGGAGCAGGGGTCGAGCACCCCCTGGGATATGATAAAGTTGGCGCCTGTGTCCCCAGGTGCTGCCTCTCTAAGGCCCAGGAATAGATTGCTCTAGGAACAGGTTCATATTGTCCATAGTGCAGAATATGTGTCTGTGGTGGCAGAAGATCTGTTTGCATTGTCGGTGGGGCGGAATGGGGGGCGGGTTTAAGAAATAGTTATGAATGAAGAGAAATAGCAGCTCCCCCGTTAAAAATAAGGCAGAGGCGGTGGGGGTGACTCTTGCGGAGCCCTGCAAGCGGAGGGCGCTGCTGTGTCGGGAGCCAGGCATGTCGCCGGGGATCGGCTGGATGTGGTGGGGGTTTACCCTCTCCCCATGGCTGGGTGGGGAGGGGTCTCTCCAGCTGGTGCCTCTGACTCCTCCCACTGCCAGATTTCTTGTCCGTGTACTGCCCCCTTCTCTTTCCTTGCGCGGGGGCGTGAGGTGGGTTCCCAAACTGCAACTAAAGCTGATGCCTCCGTCCGGGCATCCTCCCCTGCTTCGTCCCTGATGATGGGAGTGGGGGAGAAGGCAGAGGGGCAGCCATAACAGCACCCTTCTAGATTCTGGCAGGAGGGGGCTGCAGTGAAATCCCAGCTCAACCCCAGCACAGAGGCAGCTGCCTGGGTCCCAGGACAGCGAGGCAGGAAATCGGGGAGTGTCCTAGCGAGGATGGGGCTGCTGGGGAGTGTGAGAAATGGTCCCAATGTCCCCTAACGCTGAGCTCTGCCTCTAACCCTGTGATTCTCTCCCCCACCAGTGAATGTGACTCTGGATCCAGACACAGCTCATCCCGAACTCACGGTGTCTGAGGATCGGAGAAGCGCGAGATGGGGAGACACGCGGCGGCGAGTGCCTGACAATCCCAAAAGATTTGACGCTGAGCCCTGTGTGCTGGGCTGTGAGGGATTCACCTCGGGGAGACACTACTGGGAGGTGGAGGTGGGGGATGGGGGATACTGGGCCATGGGGGTGGCCAGAGAGTCTGTGAGGAGGAAGGAAGAGATCAGCCATAGCCATGAGGCGGGAATCTGGATTTTGTGCCAGTGCGTGGATGAATACTGGGTCCCGACCTCCCCTCTGACCACCCTCTATCTGAGCTGGGACCCCAGGAGGATTGGGGTTTTGCTGGACTACGAAGTGGGGCGGGTGTCTTTCTTCGACGCGGACAACGAGAAACCCATCTTCACTTTCCCGCCGGCCTCCTTTGGCGGGGAGAGAGTCCACCCTTGGTTCCATCTCTGTGGGGAAGACATGCAGCTCCAACTGTGTCCCTGAGGTGCAGGGCGGGACAGCCCCCATCTGAAGTGCATTTCTGGCCTGCCAAAGCAACCTCAAGATGGGAGCGATCTGACTAGATGCGAGAATGACTCTGACCGGCCTGTTGGTCCCTGTTCTCTATGATCCCAGAGGGCTGAACGTTTCTGCAGAGAATGAGACGGGGGTGGGGGCTGAAGTATGATTTAGTATATCACAAAAGGAGCTCTTGTCTGTTGCACTGGGTAAAAACGACAGAAATAAACTCTTTTATAAACTGGGGTGGTGCTCTCTTTTCCCTGCCATGCCTACTGGGTTCAAGGCAGGCTACGTGAGAAAGATTATTCATTAATAGTACAGTAAAAGCTGTGTTATCCGGCACTTTATGAACCGGAAAGCTCTATTAACTGGCATTTCTGATCTCTCCCAATACAAATCTTCAATCTAGTAACCGGGACAAGTATACTGCCCAGGAGGTTATGCAATTGCACATTCTGCACTCTGCTTTTATGCAAAAGAGGCAGAAGACAAGTAAACAAACTAATATCAGGGATTTATTCAAAAAAGCAGCTTCCAGGGTGTGTTATAGGGTCAGTATAGATTCAGCCCAATCTCTTACACCTTCTACATCTACTGTACAATAATTGGTATTGATAATGCTGACCCGGAGGCACTGCAAGATCCTGAAGTGCCTTCTGAATCATCAAAGAAAGATTAAATGATGTTCAGTATAGCTTTAGTGTTCTGGGTGTACACCATGCGCTGCCCACAGTGACATGCAGTGTCATAAGATAACCTACTATATAGAAAACTCCCTGTATACACCTAAGTGCTTCAAGAAACTAGCCAATCTGCCGTGCAATACTACGACTGAATTCTGCTGAGTACCAGTATTGCTGAGTACCTGTCTACTATTTTATGCTGTATTCACTTTATTGTATTCTTATTCTTTGAAAATTGGTATTCCAGTGGTAAGTATAACACTTAGTTAATTGGAATTTTTGACTAACTGGCACCTCCATTCCCCCCAACATGCCAGATAACAAAGCTTTTACTGTATAAATATTTATTTATTTATATTATCATAGTAGCTAGGGATCTCAGTCACAGCTTGTGCTAGACAGTGTGCAAACAGAACACAAAGACAGTGCCTGCCCTCAATCCCTGTGTAGCGAGGTTGAGACTCACCGGTGCAGCGCCTCCTGCTGGTCATCTAGGAATTATCTTTTTTCCAGCCTATGGAGTGCCCTCTGCAGACCAGTGTCTTGCCTGCTGCTGGCCCTGTGTCCCTCCCAGACCCCAGTGCCCCTTACCCTTGGGTTTCTGCCCCCAGCAGTACCCCAAAATCTGACTCTCCCCTCCCAGGGAAACCCCCAACCACTAAACCCATCTTGCCTGAGTGGCTACTGCCAGTCATCATCTAGCCCCCACTCACTGGGGCAGACCAGTCTGTAATGGCCGCTCATCACTGGCAAGGGTGTAGGATCAGCTGCCTCTGCCTATCTCCGGGCTGCCTCTCTGCAGCCCCAATACCTTTTGTAGGCCTTCACCAAGGCCTGCGGCCTGGGGGTTCACCAGGCTGGAGCTCCCCAGCTCCCTTTGCCCTTCCCCAGCACTGCTCCACTTCAGGTACCTCACTCTCAGACAGCTACCCCTTCCCACTCCAGGGCTAGAGTGAGACTCCTTCAGCTTCTGGCCCACAGCCCTCTTAGCGGCCAGTTGGGCCCCAATTAAGCTGGCCACAGCTGTGGCTGCTTCCTCAATTAGCCTCAATTTCACAGCCCCAGCCCTCTCCAGGGCTGCTTTTAACCCTTGTTTTCCAGGAGTGGGCAGTTGCCCCACTACACCCTGCTTTCCCCTGATGTCTGCTGGAGCCAAATTTTCAGGCCTGGGTCCATCAAGTGCCCCGACACTGTGGTGACAGGGGGCCACCCACGTACCTAGGTGGAGAGGGGCTTGGAAGTGCCTGTGTGTGCAGCTATATCATCACAGCTGTTAGTGGGGATCAAAAGTGAGAACTTCAGACCCCGAATCACCCACCCATTCCCCTTGCATTAAAGCAGTAAGGCTTTATCCCCGACAGCAGGGGGAAGTAACAGGTATTAGAATTATTTCTATCCTTTCTTGCTTTCCCATGAAACAAGGCCCATCAATTTACAACACAGCTTGAGAGGAAAATATGAAGCTCCGTTCCCCTCTTATGTTAATATAAATCAGGAACACAGCAGAACCTCGGAGTTACAAACGCCTCAATGGAGGTTGTTCGTCACTCTGAAACGTTCGTAACTGAACAAAACGTTATGGTGGTTCTTTCAAAAGTTAACAACTGAACATTGACTTAATGCAGCTTTGAAACTACTGTGCAAAAGAAAAATGCTGCTTTCCCTTTATTTTTTTAGTAGTTAACGTTTAACACAATACTGTCCTGTATTTGTACCATACTGTGTCTGCTGCTGCCTGATTGCGCGCTTCCTGTTCCCAATGAGGTGTGTGAATGACTGGTCAGTTCGTAACTATGGTGTTCATAACCCTGAGGTTCTACAGTAACTCCACTGGTGTCATGGGGGATCAGTCTCTGCTCTCACTTTTACCCATACCCATTTAGCAGAGCTGGAAACTAATCCGCATATGGTCATCTTCTCGGTTGGTGCAAGTCAGCAGAGCACCATGGAAGACTCCCCCTTTTTGGTAAAGCCTTTTACACCTTCACCAAGTTAAATAAAACTTAACAATGCTGTTCAGTAAGTGGAATTTCTTTCCCACTAAACATGCTGATATGTGATGTTAGCTTTTAATGGAGGGTGGAAACCCTCAAAACGTAGAAACATTACATAGAAGGAAAAGTTCTAAAAACATTGGATCTGGAAATGTTTTGTTTCGCTGGACATGAAATGATTTGTTTCACGACGTTGACATGTCAAAATATCAGTCCGAAGCCCAATGTTCTGTTTAATTTTTTTTTTCACGAAATCAGAACATTTCAGCAAAACTGACCTGTTGCCATAAAATATTTTGGCCTTGAAACCAGGTATTTTAACTGGACAAATGTTCGGGCAAAATATTTCAACCAGCTCCTATGTGATAACAACAAAAAACAAAATGAAATGAGAATAATTATGCCAAAGGGAAGAGAAAGAAGCCCTTACAGGCAAGAAAGGAAGACTCACAAAAGAGCCCATGATGTCCACTATCAATCCACAAGCATCCAGGAGCCCCAAACTCTTCCTGCTTTAGCTGTGTCTCTTTGACCTCTTCATCATGCACCCAAACCTTCAAGGGGAAGGGCACGGGGAAATAAAGCTCTTACATTAACCAAATAGTTACAGTGACACTGAATTACCCTAACATATGAATTCTCGTTTATGAGTGCTCTCTGTTTTCCAGTGCTGGATAAATCACTGCTGGGGCCGTTTTCAATCCCCCCCCCCCCCCCCAGCCTATGGAAAATCCTCCCAGCAGCTGTGATGCTGCATCATGATCTCCTCTGTGAGTTCTTAATTTCTGTCTACACAGTGTTTGCACTGCTTTAACAATATTGGTTTGAAACTGGTATAGTTAAAGCAGTACACCTCCCCTTAGTATGGATGCTGTTATACCAGTATAAAGATGCCTATACTAGCATAGATTAGTCCTGTAAATTTAGGGAATAAGCTATGTTGATATAAGCACCTTTATCCTGATATAACTAAGTGTTGTACCGAGTTTACTATAAGAGAATGACAAAGGAAAGAGAGAGAAGGCAGGTGAGGTAATATCTTTTAACAGACCAAGTTCTGTTGGTGAGAGAGACAAGCTTTCAAGCTTACCAGGCGGGAGCCCAGCCCTGCAGAAGAGCTCTGTGTGGATCAAGAGCTTCTCTCTCTCTCGCCAACAGAACTTGGTCCAATCAAAGGTATTAACTCACCCACCTCCTCTCTCTGAAATCCCCAACGCGGCCACAACAACATAAAGGAAACCGAGACAGATGCACAAAGAGAAACAAAGTCAGACAGTGAAAGAGACAAACAAGGACAGGCAGAGAGAGAGAGAGAGAGAGAGAGAGAGACACGGGTGGATTGGATGTTTTTGTGGTGTACATTTAAATACAAGGAGACCAACCCAGCAATGCAGTTGCTCCACATCACAACCTTCATCTTCAGAGACTTCTTCAGCCTGCAATGAGCTTACCGAGAAAAACAAGCCTCCATAACAGCCCTAGCTGGGAATGTGACATTTCCTCAAGGCTCCGTGAAATCCAGAGATAGAGATAGATGTCCTTGGCACCAGGCTAGCTAAGTGATCAAAGGGACCGTGCTTAAGGCTCTGTGTGCTTTTCTTGAGCTGGGTATTAGTAGTCTGCAGGTGGAGGTTGGGTTCACATCCTGCTCTTAACACATTTCTTCCAGGCCCTTGGACTGGGTGTTTAAAATGAATTAACTAATGGTGAAGTCACGGCAGGCAAAGAATTCCTCCCTTTGTTATCCTGCAGGGCTCACTTTGTTTCTTAAAGCTGGGATGCCTCCCTGCCCCTCCACAGCCTCTTCTCCAGCACATCACAATCATCAAGTAGTCCTCATGCCTCCCAGAAATTCATTTCCCATACTGCCCTGCAATGCAAACTACACTTCCCATAACGCTCTGCCATGCATACTGCTTTCCCCATAATGCTCCACTACAAACACTACATTTCTGATCAGGCCCAGGCCCAGAGACTACAGCTCCCACAATGCCTTGCGATGCAAAACGCTGTTTCACGGCAAGGGAGACTACACTTCCCATAGTTCTCCGCCACACAGACTGCCCTTTGGAGTTTGCTCTGCAACAAAGAGTGCGTGTCTTTATGCCTTGCAGTGGAGACTGCATTTCCCACAGTGCATCTGTGATGGAAACACAAAAGGCAAGTGGGATGCAGGTTCTGCTACCCCCGGTGCATCAGAGAAGCATCTCTGGTTGGCTGGGGCTGCTCCCCAATTACCCCTGGGTGCTTGGGCACAGGGCCCTCTCGGTATGAATCCAGGTAAGTGCTGGGAAGGGGATTGATGGTAGTGCAATGGACAGACAGCTCAGGGAAGGTAGCCAAGGAACCTCGATGTAGGTCAATACAGCAGTTGAGCATTTTGCAGCCTGACCCCTAAGAAGCTGCTTAGAGAGCAAGGTGCCCTGTTTGGGGCTGGACTGCAGGACCCCTGTCTTTGCCAGCTGAAATCATTCAAGAACCAGTCAGCCCCCCAAAATCATGAGACTGCTTTCAACTAATGAGGCTTTAAATAATAAACACATTATTATTCGTTATTATTAATAATAATTTTATTTTTTTATTATTATTACTACTAATTATTATTTTATTATAGTTTATTATTTGCCTTCTGGGTTTTGAGACTCAGTTTTCAAGCTTTTCTCTTTAACCTTGAGGCTAGAAATGTACTTTTTTGAAAAGAAAAAAAATTAAAGCTGAGATTCTTCCATAATCATCTGACTCTGGGCACTGGGGCTTTGAGGAAAACACTAAACATCATGAGGCTGGAGATAAAAATCAGACGTTGGCATCACGGCAACGGTCACCCAGCTCCTTAGCTGAGCCAAGATTTTGCAAAGTGACTTAATGATTTTCAGTGTCCATCTTAACGGGGCCGGAATTTCAAAAAGTGCTGAGAACTTATCCTCTGAAAAATCAGGGCTTCTTTATGGTGTGTCAGGTTAATCATCCAAAATTCAGCAGCTGCTTTGGAAAATCTTGGCCCGGTAGCTCCATTGACGTTAGTGGGGCAGTGCCAATGTGCACCAGCTAAGGAGCTGGTTCTACAGGCTTCTAGTACAAATCCAGAAGTGGGAATGGGAAGGAGCAGAAGAGCCTAGAAAGTAGACCTTCCCCCACAGCTCACGCTTCTCAGCTGGCATTGTGAGAGCTCCTCTCCTGTTTCAACTTTAGCTATCGGTTCTCTACAGCCGCCCATCACCGTAGTGTCTGATCATCTTCCACTTAAAATTCTGTGCAGGAGCAAAGTCCCTAGTGGACTCCTTAGACTCTCTGGCACCTTCTGAGGGTCAGAACTATGCTTGTGGATAGGAGTGAAACTCATTTTAGGACATAAGAACGGCCATACTGGGACAGACCAAAGGTCCATCTACCTCAGTATCCTGCCTTCCGACAATGGCCAGTGCCAGGTGCCCCAGAGGGAATGAACAGAACAGGTAATCATCAAGTGATCCATCCCTGTCCCCCATTCCCAGCTTCTGGCAAACAGAGGCTAGGGAAACCATCCCTGCCCATCCTGGCTAATAGCCATTTGATGGACCTATCCCCCATGAATTTACCTACTTCTTTTTTTAACCCTGTTATAATCTTGGCCTTCACAACATCCTCTGGCAAAGAGTTCCACAAGTTGATTGTGTGTTGTGTGAAGAAATACTTCCTTTTATTTCAAACCACTTTGTAGCATCCTGAGGACCACACCACTAAACCTGGCTAGAGAACAGAATTTTGGTTCTGTGAAATTTTGAGTGTTCAGGAAACGTTTTGGCCAAAATTGGGACAAAAAGCCAAAACCGTTAAAATTGTCATGAAACTGAAGTCCTGCAATATTTTACTTCAGAAACATTGAAATGTTTCCGCAGTGAGAATGGTGTCTCCTAAATATGCTCCTCTGCTCCAGGGCAGGCTGCCTTGGAACAAGGACCCTCGAAACCTGCCTGATTTCGCTTGAAAGTTTCAATAGAATCGGGACATTCCTACAGAGAACATTTCAATTCTGTCAAAATATTTCCTGGTGAGAAAACGGTTCCATTGGAAAATTTTCTGCCAGCTCTAGCCGGCGACCCAGTACTTTGGGTATAATGATGATGAACCCCTAAATGTACCTTATATTGGGCATCTCTGTGGTAGGACTAGTTTGCTGGCATTGTTCTTAGAGGTGACCAGATAGCAAGTGTGAAAAATCAGGACAAGGTGAGGGGGTAATAGGCGCCTATATAAGACACAGTACCGAATATCGGGACTGTCCCTATAAAATTGGGACAGGTGGTCACCCTAATTGTTTTCCTTTTCCTGGAACCTTTCTGCTATTGATTTACTTAGTAATAGCGAGGTTAATTAATCATTGGAGCAATTTGCCAACAATCACGGTGGATTATCTGTCTCTGGCAATTTTTAAATCAAGATTGGATGCTTTTCTAAAAGATACGCTCTAGTACAAACAGAAATTATTCTGGGGAAGTTCCCTGGCCTGGGTTCTCTGGCCAGGAGGTCAGACTAGATGATCACAATGGTTTCTTATAGCCTTAGACTCTGCATTATTTGTATTACATAAGATCTAAAGGCAGCAGCTGAGATCTGGGTGCACTACAAACACACAGTGAGACTCAGTCCCTGCCCCAAAGACCTTATAGTCTAAATAGACATGATAGGAAGGGGAGGGGGGAAGGACTATTATTCCCATTTCACAGATGGGAACTGAGGCTGGCATTTTCAAAGGTTACCTAAGGGAGTTATTAAAATGAATCAAGAAGTTGTTCCTGAAATACAATGAAAGTTGGATGTCTATTTCACATAGGCGCCTTTAAACATCCCAGCCTAAGTGAACTGTCCAAGGTCATACAGGGAAGTCTGTAGCAGAGCTGGGGAATGAAACCAGGTGTCCTGCGGCCCTGCCCCTTTCCTTAACCTCAAGACCATCAGCCTTCCTCGCACTGTGACCTTGTGTTGTCATTTACACGCGTGTAAAGTGTGTGAAATAAGCAACCCTTTCCAAAAAGATTTCAAGGTCAGAAGGATCATTCTGATTCTCTAGCCCAGTGGTTCCCAATCTTTTTGGGCTCAGGAGCCATTTGTCAATGTTTGTGGCCTGTCGCGACCCAGTAAATAGGCTGGGGGTGGAGGCTTGGGGGTGGGTTCAGTTGGATCCTGCACCCTAGGGGGGTTCGGTCCTGCTCGGCGCTCGCCCCACAGTGGCAGCTCCTGCAACTCCCATGCTGTGGGGCTGGTTGGGCTTGGCTCTCCACTCCGGGCACTGTGACTTCTGGGTTAGCAGCGCTGCCCCTGACTGGACCCAATCTGTGTGAGTGGAGCTGTGCCCTGGCTCATGGGGTTGCAGGGGAACTCACTCAGGTTTGGCCTACCCAGGCTCCCGTTGCCATGACAGCTGGGCCAAACCTGAGTGGCACTGAGAGGTTGCAGTGCCTGGAGCGGGGAGGCAAGCCCAGCAAGCCCCGTGGGACAGGAGCCGCAGGAGCTGCCATGCGACCCTTTGAAACATTCTGGAGCCTCGGCACCAACTTCTAGTTTTCCCTGGGGGTGCTCCACCCCCCTTTGCCCTGAGGCCCTGCCCCCATTCCACCCCTTTCCCCGAAGGCCCCGCACTCGCCTCTTCCTGCCCCTCTCTGCCCCCCTCCCAAGGCCCCACCCCCACTCCACCCCCTCCGCCAAGGCCCCGCCCTCACTCCACCTCTTCCTGCCCTTGCTCTGCCCCCTCCCCTGAGGCCCTGCCCTTCTTCCGCCTCTTCCTGCCCCAGCTGCACCCCATTCCCGAGTCCTCACCTGCCCATCGCTGGCTGCTCTCCGCCCTCCTGCAAGCCTCCAAACAGCTGTTTTGCGGCTGCACCAGCACCCACTTTTTTTTTTCCGCAGGTGCTCCAGAGCACCCACAGCGTCGGTGCCTATGTTCTGGAGACCCAATTTTGGGTCCCAACCCACGGGTGGAGAAATGCAGATCTAGTCTGACCACCTGAATAGCACAGGCCGTTTAATTCCACTCCATGATTCCTGTAAGGGGTCCAATAGCTTGAGGCTATGCCGAGATCCGGGCATTTTTAGGGATTCGGCGTCTGCTTCTGCACCTTATCGAGTTTCCCCAACCCCCGGTGCTGAGGTTTCCTTTCTTCCCAGCCCAGAGAACGACTCGCCTTCAGATTCTCTCTTTTTATCCCAGCAGCTGACGGGCTCGAGCATGAGAACGAAGAGACGAATCCCTGGCAGGGAGGTCCGGAGCATGCGGAACCACGCGGGGCGTTCTCGGGAAGATCCGAAGGGATTGCTTCTCAGGGGGGGAAAACCGGGGAGAGTCGGCGCAGGTCCGGGAGGCAGCACCCAGCAAAGCAAGAGGATAAACGTGCCTGCCATCGGCGAGCTCTCAAGGGACCCCAAGACAGCAACGCGGTCGCCGCCGAGAAACCCTATAAATGCAGCGTGTGCGGCAGGAGCTTCTCTCAGAGCTCCAACCTCCTGACTCACCAGAGGCTGCACACGGGCGAGAGACCCTATAAATGCACCAGCTGTGGGAAAAGCTTCAACACTAGCTCAGCCCTCATCGTGCACCGCCGGACCCACACCGGGGAGAAATCCTACCGCTGCCCCGACTGCGGGCGGAGCTTCAGCGAGGGCTCGGTGCTGATCAAGCACTGGCGGACCCACACGGGTGAGAAGCCCTACAAGTGCTCCCACTGCGGGAAAGGCTTCAGCCAGAGCTCCAACCTGCACGCCCACCAGCGGGTCCACACCGGGGAGCGGCCCTACCACTGCGCCGACTGCGGGAAACACTTCAGCACCAGCTCCAACCTCAGCGCCCACCAGCGGGTCCACACCGGGGAGCGACCCTACAAATGCCCCGAGTGCGGGCGGAGCTTCAGCCAGCAATCCAACCTGATCTCCCACCAGAGGACCCACCTTGAGGAGAAATCCCACCTATGCTCTGACTGCGGAGAAGGCTTCAGCACCAACGCCCAGCTCCTGACCCATCGGAGGAGCCACGCGGGCGACAGGCCTTATAAATGTCCTGACTGCGAGAAAAGCTTCCCCAGCCGCTCCGCCCTGATCACCCATCAGAGGACCCACACGGGAGAGAAACCCTACGAATGTCCCGATTGCCAGCGGGGCTTCACCCGGCGCTCGGACCTCAATAAGCACCGCCGGGTCCACACCGGGGAGAGACCCTTTAGGTGTGCCAGCTGTGGGAAAAGCTTCAGCCAGAGCTCCCACCTCATTACCCATAAGAGACTCCATGAGGAGGCAAAGCCCTATAAAAGTTGCGTGAGCACCACGCCGACAGTCCTCCAGGAACGCGATTCCGGTAAAGATACCCAGAGCCGGAGAAGCGTCGGCCAGAGCTCGGCAGAGACCAGCGATGGGGAATCCCACCTAGCGGGGAAGCCCCATCAATGCCCCGACTGCGGGGAAAGGTTCGACGCCAGCTCCGAGCTCAATGTGCATCGGCGAACGCACCCACAGGAGAAATCTCGTCCACGTGCTAACGCCGTGCAAAGGTTGAGTGGCTCCAATCACAATGCACGAGAGGGAGCTGACCCAGAGGAGGAAGCTGATCTGGGGAAAAGATTGAAGGCGAGCCCAGCACCCCCCAATACACATCCCAAAACCCCGCTGGAGGAAGAGTTCTCTCCGTGCATTAGCACTGAGCAAAGCCCCCAACCCACCAGCTCCAACGTCAGTGCACGTCAGAGATCCCACTCAGAGGGGGAATCCTTTCCATGCACTGTTACGGAGCAGAGCCCAGTGCCGGCTGCCCACCAGGCAGAGCCAAGGGGCCGCAAGGCGCGCTCTGATCCGAGCTCGGCTCCTCCGCACCGTCCAGCGGCAAAGCCCTTCAGGTGCTCCGAATGCGGGAAGAGCTTCAGCCAGAGCTCCAACCTGATCAAACACCAGCGGACCCACACGGGGGAGCGCCCCTACACCTGCGCCGTCTGCAAGCGGAATTTCAACACCAGCTCGACGTTGATTGTACACCGCCGGACCCACACCGGGGAAAAATCCTATCGGTGCCCCGACTGCGGGCGCAGCTTCCGGGACAGCTCCGTGCTGATCAAACACCAGAGGATCCACACGGGAGAGAAACCCTACAAATGCTCCCACTGCGGGAAGGGCTTTGCCCAGAGCTCCAATCTTCACGCCCACCAGAGGACACACACCGGGGAGCGGCCCTACCACTGCCCCGACTGCGGGCGGGGCTTCAGCCAGCGCTCCAACCTCATCACCCACCAGAGGACCCACACGGAGGAGAAATCCTACCTCTGTCCCAACTGCGGGGTTGGCTTCGGTTCCCGCCCGGCCCTGGCAGCCCATCAGAGGGCCCACGCGGAGGGCAGGCCCCACCAATGCTCCGACTGCCAGAGGAGCTTCGCCCGGCGCTCGGACCTCGTTAAGCACTGGCGGACCCACACAGGAGAGAGACCCTACCTGTGCCCCCAGTGCGGGAGAAGCTTCAGCCAGAGCTCCCACCTGGTGGTCCATCAACGATCGCATCTGCCGGAGAAGCCTTACAAATGCACCGACTGTGGGAAAAGCTTCAGCACCAGTTCTCACCTCCTTGCCCACCAAGGGACCCACACGGCATAGCCACCTGGCACTGGTGTGGTCCTAGAAATGTCAGGCTGGACTGGGCTTCGAGAGGACATCCAGTCCAGCCCAACCAGCGGAGGCAGGACCAAATACACCTAGCCCATCCCTGACAGGTGTTTGTCCAACCTGCTCTTAAAAACCTCCAGTTGGTGAGAGTCCCTCAATCTCCGTAGGTCGCCTGTTCCAGAGCCGAACTCCCCTTAAGTGTTAGAAAGTTTTTCCACGTATCTGGTCTAAATCTTCCTTGCTCCAGATCAAGCCAATTACTTCCACTGGGACAAATAATACTGTTGCCTTCCTATAAATCACTTTTCACCTGCAGAGTTCAAAGCACTTCCCAATTTCTAATCTATATATCCTAACAGCACCCCTGAGATGTAGGGAAGCGCTGTTTTCCTCCGTTTTACAGATGGGGGACTGAGCTGCAGAGAAGCTAGGTGGCTAACTCGAGGTCAGACAGGAAACCCGTGGCCCAGCAGGGAGGTGATACTGACTTGCCCATGTCCTAAGCCAGAGCCTTTACCATTGGACCATCCTTGCCCTCAGGTAGCTGAAATCATAGGCGCCGACTTTCTAATGTGCCAGGGGATGCTCGCCCCTGCTCCACACCAGGCCCCGCCCCCACTCCACTCCTTACCTCAAGGCCCCACCCCCACCGTACCTGTTCCAGCCCCCTCCCCTGAGCGCATCTTGCCCTCGCTCCTCCCCGTCCCCCCAGTGCCTCCTGCGTGCCGGGGAACAGCTGATCCACGGCGGGCTGGAGGTGCCGGGAGGGAGGGGGAGGTGCTGATAGGGGGAGCACCCATCACTTTTTTCCTGTGGGTGCTCCAGCCCTAGAACACCCACAGAGTTGGTGCCTATGGCTCAAAGAGGGGAGGAATGGGGCACTGGGGGGAGATCTGGATTCTCCCTGTGTGACCTTGAGCAAGGTACTTAGGGACCATCCACACTGTCATTGTAATTCCCAGTTTGGGTAGATGTACACACCCTCGCTTTGATCAAGCTAGTGTGCTCAAAATAACAGCCATGCTGCCGCAGCATGAGCTAGCAGCTGGAGTACAATCCCATCCGAGACCCTAGCTACGTACTCAGGTGGCTAGCCAGTCCTGTCCCCCTCCCCCCATCCCATGGCAGCTACACTAGGAGTGGCGGAAGGTTCCTAAAGGGGGGGGCATTGGCGCTTGAACCGTGGCCCCACCCTCATGCCGCCCCTTCCCCTGAGACTCCGTCCCACCTCACCTCTTCCCTCCATGACCCCGCCCCCTGCTCACTCCTCTCTGCCCTCTTCCCCCCCCCCCCCGTCATTCACCCTTATGGCCAGTAAAAAGTGATGGGGCCATGGCCCCCTGGTTCCCCTGCATTCCGGTGCCCCTGAGCTACCCCACTGTTTTTAGCATGTTGGCTCCATCAAAGGGAGCACATGTACATCTACCCACGCTGGAAATTGTAGCTCCAGCTTTAATAGAAACGCGTCCTTAAGGCTACATTTTTCAAAGTGCCTAAAGATTGAAGTCAATGGGAGTTAAGTCCCTTATGCAGGTGTGGTGCCTTTGAACATCCCGTTGAATGCCTCCCTGCATCTTTACAGGTTTCTGAGGGGTAGCCGTGTTAGTCTGTATCAGCAAAAAGAACGAGGAGTCCTTGTGGCACCTTAGAGACTAACAAATTTATTTGGGCATAAGCTTTCGCGGGCTAGAACCCACTTCACCAGTGCCACAAGGACTCCTCATTGTTTTTCCTGCATCTTTAGGCACTGAAACACCTTTGAAAATCTAGCTCCTTGTGCCTCAGTTCCCAATCTGTACAATGGGGATAGGAGCACCCATCCTACACAGTGCATTAAAGATTGCGAGGTCTTTGGATACTAGGCGAAGGGGGGCCTGATAAGTACCCTTAGAATACATTATTGTGCCATGAATGTAGAGACCTTTGTCATGCTTGAAATTGTGTTGACAGCTAGTCACTGGTTGGCATTTTCTGAGCAGAAAATATTTCGTTAATGGTGGGACCTGGGGTGCCTGGGGCAGCCCTCACTGAAAATGCCAAGATCAGGGCAGGCTGCAAAAGGAGAACAGATTGTCCCAAAACTGGTGATTAACAATGAAGTTAGACTCCCCAACCAGTCACAAACTCTGCTTCTGATCCCCCACATTGGTTGTTGAGAAAAAGAACTCACACAGCCCCCTTCATTGCATTCCAGGTCTCTGGCTCCCAATCAGCACCTAGATCCAGTACAGTGAGAAGTTATTTGAAACTCTGCTCACTATAGAAAATGTTCTTCTGACCCCAAAGGGTCAGTCACATTGCCAGGTCAATATTAGTTTGGATCTTATCCAAAATACCAGGCTGCCAGCCAATCCTTTAGCGTCTAAAACTAAAGGTTTATTATAAGGAAAAAGAAAGAACAAGAGGAGAGTTGTTAAATGGTAAAGCAATCAGATACATACAGAGACTTCAAAGTCCGTATACCAGATTCTTAGCAGTATTGGTGAGTTTGCTGGCTTGAGAGTCCCTCTGGAACACATCCACAGCTTGGATGGGTCATTCAGTCCTTTGTTCAGAGCTTCAGTTTGTAGAAAAGTTACTCCAGAGGTAAGGAGCAGGAATGAAGACAAAATGGAGATGATGCAGCTTCCCTTTATATTCTTTTGCCATGTGACTTGTACTTCCTGTGTCCCAAACACAAGCTTCACAGCACATGCCATGGAAAAGCCATAGAGGTCCCTTCCATAGGCATGCTTCTACATGTCTTGCTGACTCATACAGTGTAGTCCCTGGTTTCTTTCAATGGGTTCATTGTACAGCTGATGACCCTGGATAGCCATCGAACAGGCTAGGCAGTGCTGATACCAATCAGTCTGGGGGTGTCAGCCAGAAACACAGCACAAGTTGGAAATAAAGATATACTTACACATCTATAACTCACAATGCAAAGGTGATACAAACATCTAAAGAAGATTATCATACTTGGCAAAGTATAACATTTTTGCAGATACCTCACACGGCATATCTGGTCAGATTCCTTGCAATTTTATAATATTGGTATCAAGACTATCATATAAAGTGTCCCCCATATTCCATACAGTGTCACAAATGGAAAATCTTGTTTCATCAAAACAAATAAAATAGCGTTCCTCTGGGAAACTGGGCATTTCCCCCTGGGAAATCCCCAAGCGGGGGAAAGCTAGTGGGAATCTACTTTCCAACTTGAATTCCAGCTGGAAAAAGTTGGGAAACAGTCAGAAAATGTGAGAAAATAGGATTCTCTTACTCTCCCTCTCTTTTTCTAATAGTCCCATGGGAAAACTGGAATTTCCCACTGGGAAAACTTCCCATAGGACATATGCCCCTGAAAATTCCTCTGAGAACTCAATACAGGGGTAGTTGTGTGGAATTCTATGGCCTATATAAAGCAGGAGATCAAACTAGATGATCAAATGGCCCCTTCTAGCCTTAAAATCTAGTAAACAAATTCCCTTTTTCCAACCAGGTCTAATAACTTCATCGCTAGCTAGGTCTGGCTAATGGATGTGGCCCTTTAGCCCAAGCAGAAGGTGCTTATGCTTTTGGATAGAGGTCAGGGGGTTCAGTCCTCACAGATGGTCAAATTCCCTACAAAGTGTTAAAAATTCCAATCTCCGTGTCCGCATGTACCATTGCTGCTCAGAAAACCTGCCGGAACCGAACTTGAGACTTCTGGAGCTAAAAGCATGAATTGGTACAGCCTGATTGAAAGGAGAAAAGGAGGCTGCATTTGATAGTCAAGTTTTGTTTATAAAAGTTTTAATAAACAATTAATAGCTGTTAGAAGCATGTTACAGACGTGATTAGTATGTGCTATAGGTGCATCAGTTGAAGGTTATAAGCATGTCCGTAGGAGTCAGTATCGATGGTTATAAGCAATCTATTGATCTGTCGACCTGTCTAAATGGGGAGGAGGAGGTCGCATACTTCTTTGCTTCTGTAGGCTGAATTTATTGCACATACCAGAGACCTCTTGCATCCCTCCAGTCCACCCTCCTTTCCCCTCTATTTCAGCGACTCCCTGTAACTTTCCCCCTCTTTCCTGGTTAGTTTTCGTTCTGTCCGGGAGATGAGTCATTCGGGGTAGCAACATTTTAAACTCTGTTGGGAGGAGGAGCAGGGATGTTGTTATGCTGGAAGGTGTTAGGGGGTGCAATCAACCTGTTGTTTGATCTACAGACATTTACAGAGGTGCTTGAAGCTGTGGCTAGGTGAATCAGATGGAAGGGGTTCCCCGTGCCCTCTACTTTTCCCCTTCTTGTTTTCTGATTTTGTTGCCCCAGAATCAATCGGATTGTGACCACTGACATCTAGAACGTTCCCATATATGTTGGAATTGATCAGATGCGGTGTTCCAACATTACCACATTACGAAAGATAAACGGAGAAATGTAGTGGAGTGTCAGGCTTTTGAACTCCCAGCCAACAATTGAGTGACCATTTCTTGAAATGCTCTGTTAATCCTTTATTAACCTGTAATAAATGTCACCGTAATAAAAAGTGTGAGCCGGCAATCTCCATTTCCTCCAAGGCTATAGTGGACTCAAAACTTCTGTATCCTGCCTAGCCAATAGAGGTGGACAGAGAGCCACTCTTTGTGAGTGAGTGAGGGGTACAATTGCGTGAGAGCCAGTCTCAATTTCTAAGAATATTTCTTACTGTAACCCTTCTGCCAAGTGGAGTCAGCAGCAACCACGACTGGGTTCTATACCTGGGGGTTCCTTTCCATCGATCCAACACACAACCGGCTCGAGCTCCCACCCCCAATAACCTGGGACAATTGCACACCACCCCTGGCCACCTCCAAGAAGCAACACTTCCCTTCTCGCAAGCACAGAGTCTGAGCGTAGAAAAGACATTTTTCATAAAAGGAGGGAAGTCACCTGGCATTAATTAGGGAAAACGCCGCAATCAGGATTCATAAACATAAAACCGTGGGCAAAACACCCACCCCAGAGCACGTTGAGCAGTGTCCTTTTGCCTCAAGTTCTTAAGTGCATCAACCAAAAGTTCATTTAATGTGCCGCTCCCATCTCCTTCCACCACACCCCACTCACGGTTGTTGTCCTTAGTCAGTGACGATCCAAAGTTCAGAGGTCATCTTCAGGAGCTCACCTGCCAACAGGGGTCGGGGGGCACCTTGCTTTGAAATCTGATCTTTTGTGTGCTTACTCTATACTATACAGATTTCATGGAGGAGACCAGTGTTTCTCAAACTGGTCCTGATTCAAAAGGGAGTTGCAGGGGGGTCACAAGGTTATTTTAAGGGGATCACAGTATTGCCACCCTTACTTATGCGCTGCCTTCAGAGCTGGGCAGCCAGAGAGCAGTGGCTGTTGACCAGGCACCCAGCTCTGAAGGCAGCACCCTGCCAGCACCAGTGCAGAAGTAAGGGTGGCAATACCATACCATGCCATCCTTATTTCTGTGCTGTTGCTGGTAACAGCTCTACCTTCAGAGCAGGATTCCCAGCCAGCAGCCGCCATTCTCTAGCTGCCCAGCACTGAAGGCAGTGCCCCGCCAGCAGCAGCGCAACCACCCTTACAATAACCTTGCAACCACCCCACAACTCCTTTTTGGGTCAGGACCCCTACAATTATACCACCATGAAATTTCATATTTAAATAGCTGAAATCATGAAATGTACTATTTTTAAAATCCTATGGCCATGAAATTGACCAAAATGGACCACAAATTTGATAGGGCTCTAGTTATCAGTGGTTTCATCTCTGTTGGTATGTAACAAGACTCCCAGTTAAATCTTAATCAGTTTTGTTATTACATAGTGGAAAAACAAAGAAGAGAATGGGACCAGTATTTGCCCTTTCAATTCTAATGGTGTTGGGTTTGGCACCCATGTCCCCTGCCGAGTGAGTGCTGTTTAGTTGAGGGTGAGTCCCTCAATCAGGGTATGCCAAGCATAGTTCTGCTGCCCTTGATTCACACAACAAGGATAACAACCCTTTAGTGCCCCTGCCTCCAGTAACAAAGTGACTTGTGATCCAACACCAGCCAAAAGTGATCATTCAAGCAAAGCAGTCCCATCATGCCAAGCACCTAGGCTGGGTGGGTGTGCCCATGCAAACAAGGTCAGCTCGTGAAATCCTCTTCCCCAGCTCAGCACTAGATGTCAAGAGAGAGCTCATTCAGACCCTGCTCAGGTTACCAATAATTATTCCCAAATGGCTGGATTTTCAAAATTGCTCAGCACCCAACTTCTTCCATTTAGGCACCTAATAGGAAGTATAAAGTTATTCAAAAGTTCCCAGCAGCCAACAAAGAAAGGACTTTTTTGTTGTTGTTGAACTTTCTGTATTGTTTGGTGGAAGGGACTTGACAAATGAAATTCTTGTTTGTCTCCAAGTTTCCTCTGTGGTGTGTAAGATATTCTATTCATTTGGGTTCTTATACTGACCTATCACCATGGTCTCCTGGCCTGAGAATCTCCTCATTTCTCAATCTATGGGAAGCCAAGTGTCCCATGTCATAAAATCATCAGTGTAAGATTTTAGACCACTCCATCGTATCAGAATAAGACACCAGATAAAGGAATTTGGTTTTTTGGTTCATCAATGACTCTGCTTGCCTTGGTTGCCAGCCATTAAAAGGTTGTTGGGTCTTCCATTGTCTCTCCAGCTCCCTAAAAGTGGGGATGCCACCAGCGCCCAAACCATGTCCCTGCCCTCCCATGCCGCCCCTTCCCCAGATGCCTCGCCACCTGCATGCTTCTCTCCACCCCCTCTCTCCAATCGCTCGCCCTTACGGCCCCATAAAAAGTGGGACCCGCCCACTTTTAAAAGTGATGGGACCAGGCCCCTCCCCGCGCTCATTCCAGGGCCCCTGCTGAGCGGTTTTCAAACTTTTTGAGCTGAGACCCCCGCCTTTGAGTTACAGTTTTTGGTTGTGACCCCACCCCCAATCCCTGACAGGCTGGGTGGCCTGCTGAGGTGAGCCGGGGGTGGAGGTGGCGCTCCCTCCCCAGGCTCTGCCGCACGGAGCTGGCCCAAGCCCCGCTGGTCCCTCCCCCGCCCCCATATAGAAGTCAAACTACACCTATGAAAAAAACTAACGTTCTCCAGTGCCTATGTATCCCCTGTCTATGGCCACATGCATACAAGTACCATAGTCACTGAGGAGGGTTGAACCAAGGACCTTCAGCACTGAAAATACAGCCCCTGCTACTGTTGGTAAGTAGCAGGCTAAGTTGCAGAAGGTATTTAGATGCCTAAAGATGCAGCTAGGAGTCTAATGGGCTTTTCCAAAGTGTCCAGGTGCCTAACACCAGTTGGTTTCTAGGGCCTTAAGTATCTTTAAAATCTGGACCTTAGTTGCTAAGGACACGTCTATACAGAGAAATTGACTGGAATCACTAGTCTGGAATCACTTCCTGCCTGGAAGTGTTTTGGGAATAAGAGAACCATTGTGTGTGTCTGGATGTGAGGTTCATTTTTTTGTTTGTTTTCATGTAAAAAACAAAACCAATAAAAAAGCACATAAAGGTAAGTGAGTTACAGCTTGTGTATGATTCTGAATCCAACACACTGCACAGGTTCTCCAACAGAATTATACAGTTTTACAATTCATCAGAGCTGCAAGACCAGCTGATACAAAACCAAACGGTACCACGTAGACCAGGGATCGGCAACCCGCCCTCCCACAGCCCCCATTGGCCAGGGACGGTGAACTGCAGCCAGTGGGAGCTGCGATCGGCCGAACCTGCGGACACTGAAGGTAAACAAACCGGCCTGGCCTGGCCTTTCCCTGGCAGGCTGCGTGCCAAAGGTTGCCAATCCCTGATGTAGACATAACACAGTAGGGTGGGTGTTACAAGCGTAAAATACAAGCCACTCGTAAACAGGAAAACCAGGGAAGGAGGGGAGTAGGGAGGCTATGTGGAATGAAGGTCAGGCATTCTTTCAGTAGCGTAACTGGTTTTTTAATGAAATGTATCCAGAAATCGAGTTCAAATGTCTTCAAATTCATGTAATTGAGCTGGTGATGCTGTCTGCCGGCTGTGAGTGCTGACCTCAGGGCAGACTGTCAAAAACAAGGCAGACACCCCAAGCTGGGGGTGTGTTCTATAATTAGAGTTCACCAAGCCGGTATCAAACGTGAACTCATGGATCGCTATAAGAGTCTACAAGTGAGAAGTTGACCATGGGAATTACCTAGATTTAGGGGGTTGGTATAATTGTGAAGAATTTTGTTGTGTCAATCTTGAGTGAATAAATTCAACCTGGCACATTGCTGATGCCATACACAGGGTGCAGGACTGCCCAGAGGAGGGGGGCAAGTGGGACAATTTGCTCCAGGCCCCAGGCCCCGCAGGGGCCCCCACGCCACAAGAATATGGTATTGCAACTTTTTTTTTATGGAAGGGGCCCCCAAAATTGCTTTGCCCCAGGCCCCCTGAATCCTCTGGGCAGCCCTGACAGGGGGATACAGTTAGTTCTCGTTTACATTAATGCTTCTGATCACAACTGTTAACCGGTGCAGTTTTGTGCTACAGTCACAGGATGGGGCTTCAAAAATGCACCTGTGATCAGCTACAAAGGAAGGAAGAAGGGGGGTGGGATGAAATACAATTGAGGCAACAGTGAAGCTAGGGCTTTCTGAAGGAATCAGCACTAGATAGACAATGACCTGGCGCTGCAAAGACCCACACACGTGATTAACATTATACACTTTGAATAATCCCACTGCTGTCAGTGAAGCTCTCAGTGTGCAAATTGAGCATATGCTTAACTCTTTTCAGGATCTCAGCCAATATTATTAAATTAGCATGCAATCCTGCAGCCACTTACATAGATGTTTAACTTTGCTACCATGAAGGTAGCAAATACTTACCATGTGCATAAGTATTTGCAGGCTTGGGGTCCAAGGTACTAATTGCTACACTGGGTAATCTATATTCTGGATCCAGCCTTTATTCATTATATTTTATGTTATATTATTATACTCATTTGGTATCCTTTTTAAAAAAAAAATAATTTCCACTTTATTAATTTCTTTATTTTTGCTACTTTATTTCATTTAGTTTATTAAGTTGGTTGGCAATTAAAAAAATGGTGGGGAAAAAAATATCAAAGTTTCACCCTTTCACCAGCTTTGAAACTGAACAATTTTTTGCCCTTTTTTTTTCTTGTTTTAAAATAATAATAATAAAAAAAATTACTGAAAAAGCCAGTTTTCATGAAATGAAAACAAAAGCTTTTCGTAACCCTTTCATTAATGTATATGATAATAAAGGTTGAAAAAATAAATGGCAAATGAATAAAAATTGAAAAAAATCAACATTTTTGCATTTTTATCCATTTTTCACAGAAGCCCGCTTTGCAATTAAATAACTCTTTGTTCAAAAATGTTTCTACCCATTCAAAATGTTATCCTTGTATTACTTTATTGTTCCCTGTTATGTATTTGTCACGGAGTCCCCGGGCGATGCTCTGGAACTGCTCCCCACAAAGCCAGTCAGGACTTTGGGGAGCCTCCTTTCTCTGAGCAGACTGGCTTCAGGGCAAGAAGCTCACACGGCTTCACCTCCTGGGTCTCTCCTGGGAGCATTCAGCATATGCCCCTCTGTGCGCTTCCCACAGCGAGTCCTCCCAGGCGGGGTCCTGGAGAAGCCAAAGGGTTCTGCACCCCCACTTTGCAGTCAGACGTGACTCTCAGCCAGCCAGTAAAACAGAAGGTTTATTTAGACGACAGGGATACAGTCCAAGACAGGTCTTACAGGCACAGATGACAGGACCCCATCAGTTAGGTCCATCTTGGGGTCCCCGGGCACCTTCTTGGGAGGTCAGAGCCCCGTCTGCCTCCCACCCAAGTCCCTAGCCAGCTCCTGAAACTCTCCCTTAAGCGACCCCTCCCACAGCCTTTGTTCAGTTTCCCGGGCAAAGGTATCACCTGGCCTCTAACCCCTTCCTGGGTTCTCATGTTACATGCTCAGGTATTCTCCATCGGGCAGTCTCCCATCCCCCAATGCAGACCATCCTAGCCACACTCCCCTGTCAGCATTCAAAGACCACAGTAAGAACAGTCCCAGTTCATCACAGTATTATATTTATATTTTATTTTCCTTTATGACATTGTTTTATCTGCTACGCTATGCATCTATTAAACCCCAGGATCAGCATCTAAATAATCTGATCTAACTGCATCCAATCAGAGAGGCTACAGTTTATTCAGATGTGGTCACACTCCTGTCAAAACAGAATGTCTCACAGCTCCCTAATCTGCTCCTTTTCCCTTTAAAGTCACTGGAAAACCTCTCATGAGCTTCAATGGTGCAAGAGGAAGCCCTCAGTGGGGGCAGATTTCTGTGCTACCAGTAGCTGAATAGCTTTCAATTTCCCTTGTCACCTGAGCTGGGAAAGGCAATGAACTGGGGCTACCTACAGTTCCTGCCTCTCAATAGGGCGGGGTGGTAAAATAGACACAGTGTGACCCTGATACTGGGGGGGGGGGAATTCCCTGCAAGTGACAAGACGCTGAAACTCTCCCCCTGTCCTTACAGGACTAGAACAGAGTGGGGGACGGTGATCTCAGCAAGGGGGGGGAACAGGATAATGATCAGAGGGAATGGGAGGGTGACTGAAGTGACTTCAAAGCAGCTGTTCATTTCTCAGACTTTCCCCATTGCAGTGACACGTTTTTTCTCCGCTGGGGGGTTATTTTCGCCAGATCAAAACGCGGTCCTAATTTTAAATGCACGGATTTGTGTGCCTGGGCTCATCTAGAAATAATTCCTTAGGGAGAGGGGGACAGGAAAAAAAAAACATGCGCCCAACGTGGGGCTCGAACCCACGACCCTGAGATTAAGAGTCTCATGCTCTACCGACTGAGCTAGCCGGGCGGCTGTTGCAAAGTTTCAGATTTAGCATGAGTTATTCAGAAAGCGGTGTGTCGTCTCTATAGCTGTTGATTTCCTGCAAATTGGAGTTTGCCTCTTCTCCCAGCTGACCGCTTGGAAACCACGCCTGGCCACAAGACCCTCTCCAGGATTAACCCTAGACTCTTAATCTAGTTCCTTCCATATTTGCAGTTTGCTGAAGAAGGCATGAAGGTTGCATTCCCGCTGGGATGCAGGACACATTTTAGGCGCTTTATAAAACATCAGGTGCTACACCTGACAGACAGAAGGCAGGATCCACGCGTGTGCATCTGAGCGCCTGAAAATTCACTGCCCAAATGCCTGGCTGTATAGGGAAGGATTTAGTCAAGAACAGGGTGAAGACGCATGGGGCTAACAAAATGCAAACCCATGGAGTGATTTAGGGATAGTTCTGAATAACTTAGTCCAGAAATACCTTGTTCCTGTATGCAACAGTGTTAAACTACACAAGACGGGCCTTAATCCGGAATAAAAATGTCCACACATGCTTAAGCAGGAATAGCTGCTCGTGAATGACATCGTATGTATGATCCCAGTGCAGGGGAAATAATGGTGAAAATACATGGATCCTAGTGTAGGGGAAAGAAAATGGTGAAAACATATGGATCCCCGTGCAGGGGGAGTGACCATGGGGAAAAAAATCTACAGGTTATGTAGACAAAAAAACTCTAATTGATGCGGAGAGAACAGATGGGTCTTGGTGCACGAAAAAGAATTGTTGAACTCACATGGACCCACAGCAGGGGAAATAATGGTGAAAACAGATGGATTCCAGTGCAGGGGAAATAATGGTGAAAATACATGGATCGTAGTGTAGGGGAAATAATGGTGAAAACACGTGGATCCCACTACAGGGGGAGTGATCATGAAAAAAAGAAATCGGTGTCTGGAAAGACTCAGGCAGGCACTGTGAAAACATGGCAAGGTAAAGTGGAGGGGAAACAGGTTGAGTGCAGAATTTGGCCATAATAAAGGTAATCCAGCAAAACAGGTGGAGGGGTAACCCACCCCCCCCATACACCCGTAAATCACACAGGCAGCGATTTCACAAACCGCGGGAACTATAAGAACATTTTCTCCCTGTGTGAATGAGCTTGTCAATGACCAGGAAGCCTTTCCTCCAGCTTGTCTCCATGCCTTTTATTCCCGTTCCAGTTTAACACATAATCTAAAGGCAAAGGAAACGCTGGTCAATACCCAAGGTCAGTTTATTTCTCTGTGATTGTTACCCACAGCATAGCACTCATTTCCTCCCCAAACAACAATCATAATCATGAATGTGACATAAATCCCATTGAAAGTCAATTGAGCAATTCTGGACAAAATCAAATATACCTAAATATTAGATCAAGTTGTATAACATTCTTTCATTATTTTTAGTCTGCTGTGCTTTAGGCGATTTAGGGACATGCTGATTAAAGATCTGACATGAACTCTCCTTATGCGAGAGAAATGAAGGTGGAGAAATCTGACAATTCCCTAGCAATGACGGCGCCCGAAGAGAGACTGCAAAACAAGACACGTTCTTAGAGTGGGGGGGGAAAAAGCAAGGCTGTTTCTGCCCGGTTTCGAACCGGGGACCTTTCGCGTGTGAGGCGAACGTGATAACCACTACACTACAGAAACCAGCTGGCTGCGTTTTTCTTTACAGCGGCTACAGCCATTGGTGTGAGAGTTGCAGGCCTGTTCTAGCCAAGTGTTGCTGTTTTCTTGCTGCTAGATAAAATAACACACAGGGAGTGTTTAAAAGGTGCCTCCCAGAGAGGTTGATTTATCTCCTCCTGTGTAACATTCCCTTTCATGCACACCCGTGCATTCTAAACAAAGACCAGCGTCCAGCCAGATGTGGGCACCACTTAGATCTGGAAGAATGCAGGGGGCAGAAAGTTTTAAAACACCCGTTGATGGCAAAATTGAAGGGTATTAAGTGTGAAACAGTCGGGATACAATCAGGAATCCCGGCACAAGTGTGACACAACTGGCAGTATCCAGTCAAAGTAATTCATCCAGCAGGATGACTGGTACAAGCGCCTGGTATCTACCAAACCTGAAAGCAGTCATTGTGAAGTTCACAATGTGAACACATCTGGCTTCTTCAGATTCCAGACAAGGTACCTGTACTGTCTCTGCAGCGGATTTGAAACACAACAGCTGTGCAAAATGCTAGAATCCCCCAGAATCCAGGCAATTAAATCCCACAAGTACCTGGCTTCATCAGAACTGGGAGGACAAAGCCTTTTGTGAAAAACATCTGCATTTCTAAAAAAAAATCTAGCTCACTATTTTATACAGAGGGTGCTGGTGCTTTCAAACCCAGGCTGCTTGTACTTCTCTTCCTTGGTGCAGTCAGCACCTGAATTCAGAAGACCTGAATAATACAAGAAGGTTAAAAAAATACACCTGGATGGTTCAAAGTTCTTCCTCTGCCCAGTTCCCACCCCACCCTTAGGGTCCTTCACTGAAACCCTTCCCTCCTCCATACACAAGCCACACTCACTCATGTAGTTTTGGTGAATCAGAAGAAACTTCAGCAAATCATAACAAAAATGTTTTGTTATAGAGGATAAAATATGTTAAATATGCCCGCATTATTCAATCTTACTTTTCTCTATTTTTTTCAATGTGTTCACTCGTTGCCTTTGACAAGTTTGTGTCTAGTCAATTTCATTGTTCCTCTCTTATAGTCAGTTAGTTTAGTCAGATTCTCCCATCCTGAAACTACATTTATAAAACATACACCAGAAGGGGAGTTCAATAAACCCTCATTAAAAAAAAAGTTTAGGTTGTGCCATTTAATGGCTGTTTCCTCAAAAACTGGATTAAAAATGTAGTCAGTTTCAAATAAAATTAACTCCAGTCTCCCTTTAAGAACTTTAACTAACACAAATCTACTCTATAAATATTTATAAAAATGAAACAGTATAAAGGACACTGCGATGCAAATCAATATAAATCAAAGAGGTGTTTTTGTTTGTCTGAAATCCTTAATCAGTGTTAGGCCAAAGTCAGCCCTGGGGCAAATCTACTGAAGTTGTGGGAGCAATTTGTTTCAAGCACTTTAAAAACAATAATAAAGCAAAAATTTTAACATAGTCTTATTTTAGATTCTGCTGTTTCAAATATAATTGGTTGCATGTATAATAAATGCACAGAAAAAAGAACAATCAACACACACCACCTTTTTTCCATTTTGCTGGATAGAAAAATCATATTTGCTAATTTTGTTGCTGAACCTTTTCTTGTGATTCAAATTATCCATCAGCTGTTTGTCCGTCTCCAGAGCAATCCCCCTTAATAATCAACCCAGTCAACTGAGACAAAAGATGACAGGGAATTGCATCTAGACTGTTTTTCTCTTCTAGCTGAGACAGAAAAAGAAAGAAGAGGAGATCAGAATATTATCTTTTGATTGTAAGAAAGAGGGTGCCATTACTCCTGGAGCAGGAACTGGCATCTGGCGTCTCTCTCTCTCTCTCTTTGCTACAGCCATTTTTACAGACAGACATTTATTTCCAGGGAAGATATGGTTAAAACACCTTGCACTTTAAAACAAAAACAAAAAAACTCGCTTCGCCCAACGTGGGGCTCGAACCCACGACCCTGAGATTAAGAGTCTCATGCTCTACCGACTGAGCTAGCCGGGCTGCTTATGCAATATTTTAATTCAAGCCTGTGGAATAGACCTACAGCTATGTTTCTTAAGTTGCTATTTCTGTCTTGCTAGCTTTCTAGCCCTGTGTTGAACTAATCCCAGGGAAGCTTCCTAAGATCCAACAGGCTCCTTTTCCAGAGTTAACCACCTTCTGGGAACCCCAGAATGTCAAGCCACAGGATGCAAAGTAATAGATGCAAAGAGATGGGGGAATTACGAACAGAAGATAAGAGCAAAGGAAACAAGAAACTTCAGCAAAACGTAAGAAACAAAAGGAAGTATTTCATCACCCACCACACAGTCAGCCTGTGGAACTCTTTGCCAGAGGATGTTGTGCAGGCCAAGACTATAATGGTTCAAAAAAGAACTAGATAAGTTAATGAAGGATAGGTCCATCAATGGCTATTAGCCAGGATGGACAGGGATGGTGTCCCTAGACTCTGTTTGCCAGAAGCTGGGAATGGATCACTTGATGACTACTTGTTCTGTTCATTCCCTCTGAAGCACCTGACAGTGGCCACTGTCGGAAGACAGGATACTGGGTTAGATGGACCTTTGGTCTGGCCCAGTATGGCCATTCTTATGTTCTTATGAACAGCCACACTGGGTCAGACCGATATTCCATCTAGCCCAGGGAAGGGTGAACTACGGCTGGGGAACCGCGGCCAATGGGAGCTTCGGGGGTGGTACTCACAGGCGAGGGCAGTGCACGGTGGAGCCACCTGCCCCACCCCACCCCCAGGAGTCATTGCCTGACATGCTGGCCACTTCTGGGAGCGGCGCAGGGCCAGGGCAGGCAGGGAGCCTGCCTTAGCCCCACTGCATGCCGCTGCCTCCCTGGAGCCGCTCAACATAAGCGGCGCTGGGGCAAAGCCTGCACCCCAGACCCCTGCCCTGAGCCACCTCCTGCACCCCAACCCCCTGCCCTTAGCCCCCTCCTGCACCCCGCACCCTTTGCTCTGAGTCCCTTCCTGCACACCGCACCCCCTCCCACACTCCGCACTCCCTCCCGCACCCCAGCCCCCTGCCCCAGACCTACATTCATGGCTCTGCATGCAATTTCCCCACCCAGATGTGGCCCTCAGGTCAAAAAGTTTGCCCACACCTGATCTAGCCCAATATCCTGGTCTTCTGACCGGGGCAGAGGAGCCTGCCAAAAAGAGGAGGACCAGGGGCCCCCGCCCCCTCCATGGCACCATCCCTTCCGCCCAAGGCTCTGACCCCGGCCAAGCTGGAAGCCAGAGTGGGCTGGGAGCTGCAGACCCTCCACCCACTGGGATGGGGGCACCAAGAGCAGCTTTGGGCCGTATCCCCGCCGTGCAGGCCCCACCATGCAGGGTAGGTGGAGTGTTCGCGGCCCCCCACAGCTACCAGCGCGGTTCTTACCCCAACCTGGCTCTGGCTGGGGAACCGGGCCTCAGAGCTGCAGCCTGGCCATGGTAAGACCACGCAGCCGGGCAGCTGTGAGGAGCAAGCGATCCTCCACCTGCCCTGGGTGGGGGACCTGGAGGGCAAGGACACGGGTCAGGAGCTACTCTTGGCCCCCTCACCCCATGCAGGTGGAGGGTCTGTAGCATGATGCTGTTAGCCTGGCCAGGGGGGCGAGGTCTCCAGGGGCCATGGTGAAAAGTGGATAGGCCAGGCCGATCCATTTTCAAAAAGTGGGAGGGCCATGCCCCTCCCCTTTCCCAGCACCCGTGACCCGTGCTTCCAACAGTGGCCAATGCCAAGTGCCCCAGAGGGAATGAACAGAACAGGTAATCAAGTGATCCATCCCATCGCCCATTCCCAGCTTCTGGGAGTCAGAGGTTTAGCTCAAAACAGCAAAGGGCGGGGCAAAGACTCAACATATAATACAGTTGCTTTTTAGTCATTATTTACCTATATTCCATGCATTTTCCTTTGCCTCGAAGGAAAAAAGGGAAAGAAAATGACCCAGAGGTTGGGCTATTTGCTTTGGAAAAGAGATTTTGTGCAGGATCCTCCCTCTCCCTCCTGAGTGTGTCCAGGACACACTCTCCCTTACGGGATTTAGATGGAAAGTGACAGCTGCCGGGTTTGGGATCTCCCAGACCCCAGCCAGGGTCACGCTGCGAACAGCTGCCAGCACCATTTGCTGCTGATCGCTTTTGCTGCCCTGTCACAATTTGCTGTGTCTGCCTTTCCCCATCCTCTGGTCCAGGGGTACCGTATTGTGACGGATGGGGGGCTTTCCCATCATAATTTCCTCTCTCAGCTTTCTCCATCTGCTCGTCTGGGGCAGCAAATTATAATGGCTAAGGGTCCACCTATTATAATGTGCTACCTCTGCCTTTCCCTATCACCTGGGATGGGGGTAGCAAATAGCCTATGCCTTAATCCAACCCTAACTACACTTGATCCCCTCCCAGGTTGGGGGTCTGGCAGGAAGAGAGGTGGGGGCAGCTATTCAGTAGCTGTTGTGTCCCTGCTCAGAGAGAGGAGGTTGCGCTCCATCTGTCTCTGTTTTGTGTCCTGGGTCATGAGCTGCTGCCTCCTCCATTGGGATCGGGGAGCGGACACTGAGCAGCTGCTGCTCCCCCAGCAGGGTCTGTGCTGGGGAGACCTTCATCAAAGGCCCCTCTGTGCCGTGCCCGGCCCAGATGGAACGTTCACTGCGCCACAGCGAGAGATCGACTCTGCAGTCTGGGGGTCGGGGCACCTGCCTGGGAGGCCCAATCCTTTCCCAAGGATTCTGTAATGACTGCTGCAAAGTGTGACAGGTTCTTCAGGAGAGACTAAGGGACCCCTCCTCCCCATATCAGTATCTCTCATCACCTAGTTTAGGAAGCTTCCTGCCTAGCATGCTGGCTTTTGTAGATTCCATCCTTAAGTGCCTCGGTTTCCCCATGCACGGTACAAGGAGCCTAGCTGACTAATTCAGCCTTTCTGGATCCCAGGGTTGTTTCAGTGATTTTTCTAGACACCTAAATGTTAGGTATTGCAACATCACCATCGTTTTGGCCCTCCAGGGCTCAGTGGCAGCCAAGTACCAGACATTTGACAACTGCAGAACTGGTTGAAGCAGAGGGGGCTAGGGACCAGATGCCTGGAGAGCCCCATGCATCCGCCATTATCCCTCAGAATTTTCCGACGTTCACCAAACTCAGCAGCCTTCTCCCGAGGGCTGCCTGGAACACATCCAGAAATGTTAGCACTGATCAGGTGCAGCCATCAAAAGCTATTGCGTTGCATCCAAACGGCATTGCACTGAGTGCAGGGCCTCACTTTGCATGGCCAAAAATAAATCAGAGGAATACCTGGCTCTCAGACAGCACTTTTCATTGGTGGATTTCAAGGTGTTTTAAGGCAGCGGCTCTCAACCTTTCCAGATGACTGTACCCCTTTCCGGAGGCTGATTTGTTTTGCGTACCCCCAAGTTCCACCTCACTTAAAAACGACTTGCTTACAAAATCAGACATAACAATACAAGCGTCACAGCCCCACTGTTACTGAACAATTACCTCCTTTCTCATCGTTACCATATCCTTATAAAATGAATCGAAGCGAAAACCGCGTATAGTCAAAATTACATTGAGTGCAATGGCGGGCGGAATCGCCCACACTACAGGTACAGTATTAAAATTGTTATTTTTCTTTTTTTTGGTTTTGTTTTTGTTCTTGCCGACTGCATAAAGCTGAAATCGCGCATGTTAAATGCGTGTAAGATACGACAGACCTGTATTGTAAAACTGGGCAAATATCTAGATGAGTTGATGTACCCCCTGGAACACCTCTGTGTAATCCCAGGGATACATGTACCCTTGGTTGAGAACCACTTTAAAGAACAGGTTATCATGACTCCTCTCTATCACTGCTCCACAGAGGTTCAAAAAAAAAAACATGCCTCCCCAGCCTGACTGACTCTTCTTCCGCAGAAGGCGGGTGAATGGGACAGGACAACCAGATGGATTTTCCCCACAGACCCATAGAAGAGTCTGAAATCCCACAGAGCTGGCTGCTTTGGCATCTGCGGTCTGTGGTGCTCAGGGAAAGAGAAATAACACCTCCAAGAGGCTTCCATGAAAGCCCATCTTGATTCATTATTCACGACAAGAGACGCTGAGAGGTTGAGAAACTATGTTCTGCTTTATTATTTCCAAATGAGAAATTCAAGCTAAACCCACCTCCCCAGCCAGGGCCTGGAGCCCAGCTCAGCGCAGTGCATTTCTGTCCCAGACCAGCACTGTGCTGCTCCCAGCTCCCGCGGGCACCAGGGAAAGAGAAACAAGTTAAAGCTGGTTGAAAAGCACAGACAGTCCGCGAGAGATGCCGGGATCCAGTCACAAGATCCAGGGCCAGCTCTGGCTTTTTTGCCGCCCCAGGCAAAAAAGCCTCCCGCCGCCACCCCCCTGGAGCGCAGCAGGGGAGGGCGCCAAGCCCGGCCGCACGCCGCTCTCCCCAACCGGCCGGAGCGCTTGGAGGAGGGTGGCGAGCCCGCCGCGGTTCCGCTGGCAGCTGGAGCCCCAGGAGGAGGGCAGAGAGCCCGGCCGGGGCTTCGCTCTCCCCGGCGTCCAGAGCGCCGGGAGTAGGGCGGAGAGCCCGGACGGGGCTCTACTCTCCCCAGCGGCCAGAGCACCGGGGGGAGGGTGGCGAGCCTGCCGCAGCGCTGGGGGAGGGCGGCGAGCCCACTGCAGCTCCGCTCTCCCCGGCGGCCGGAGCGCCGCGGGGAGGGCAGTGAGCCCAGTCGTGGCCCCGCTCTCCCCGGCGGCCAGAGTGCCGGGGGAGGGCGGCGAGCCCACTGCGGCTCCACTCTCCCCGGCGGCCAGAGCCGGAGCACCATGCTGCCCCCCTCCAGGTGCCGCCCCAAGCACAAGCTTGGTGGGCTGGTGCCTGGAGCCGGCCCTGACAACAGCAAATGCTCGGAGAGCAGGAAACCCCACGAGCTCAGGTTCAAGGGATGCAGTGTGGGGCACGTGGGGTTCTCTCATTTGCACCCAGGACTCTGCAGTGGATGGGGGGGAGCTAAAATTTCAGGGTCCTCCTCTCCCTCTGGCCTCATTGATAGGGGTCAGCCTGGCTTCCGGGGAGCTCAGGCCTCGTGACTTCCCCAGCTTCCTTCTTGCATCTGCCCAGCCTCATCCTCTCAGCAATGAGGAGACACTGCCCTCTCCCCACCTCTCCTCTTGGGGCGTCATTCATAGCCCTTTAGATTTCAGGGGTGTCTTCCCATGGCAATCATAGGACATTTCCTGTCCTTCTCTAGCCCCGCTGCAGCAAGCTCACAGTTCTCAGCATTGGCTGTCTGGTTGTCAACAGCAAAATGTGTAGTTTTCCAGCTCTGTACCCCTCACCTCCCACTCCATCCCCCTCCCAACTGTATCTTGCATTGTTGCAGGGATCAGGCAGTAACTTCCTTCTCCATTTCAGTCTCTGCCTCTGGGAGGGTAAATCTAGCACTCACCCTGTTTGTGCCAATACATATTGACAATTGGCATTGTTCAAACCACATGAAAATCTCACGATGGGGTAGAGGTGAAACTAAAATAGGAAAGGACTATTCTGGCAAATATTCATTTGCCTCATCACGTCTCCAATACACCTGAGCTACATCCTATCAAACCAAACTAATATCAAAGTATGTGACCCAACACCTTCAGGAAAGGAAACCCCACGATAGAGGGTGGGCTACGAAACACTTTTACATTCAGAAAGTGAAATCCCAGAGAATCTTCAGATTCACAATCAGGAGAACAAATTGACACATTTTCTTCTGAGCTGGCTAACCCTGCTTCCCTCAGCGCCTCCTCACTATTCGGTTGTTAGTTACAAAATTTTAGCATCCTCACAACGAAACAGAAAAAAATAAATAAAATCAAAACCTTCCCCTCGACAAATGATCTGTACTTGGCTGTGAAAAGCCCAGAAGCCACTTTACCGATAGATGAAAACAGGGATTAAAGCTCAGAAGCCTCAGAACTGTAGCCTCCCGCAACCCCAGCCCAGGTCGGTGACACTTTCACCTCCAGGAGCCTAATTTAGGATCAAAGTGTGATTCCTATGCATGGAGAGCCAGGGACACTGTGGTAAGCGACACTTTGGGAGGTGGAGGAGTAGAATGGGGACAGGATAAAATTCTCCAAGGCTTGGACAGAGGCTGCTGCATCAAGGATGGAGCGTGACAGTGACTGGGGAAGGAGGGAATCCCTCAGACTCACGCCATCGCTCTCAAACAGCACAGAACCTAAAACACTGCCTTTTACTACCCTTGCTCCAACTCTTCTAGAATCCATTTAATTCTCGTCTGTAAGAGAGAAAATGTACAAAAAGAAATGCTTGCCGGCACGGCCTGGATCGAGGTGAGAATAGCTGGGAGCGAGAGAATCTACACCCAAAGGGGGAACTCAGTGACTGTCACTCTGCTAATGGTGAGGATCAGAATGAATTAGGTGCTCAGGCTCAGTCTAGAGTAGGATGAGTAGGGGAGGGTCAGAGGAGACGAGCTGGCTGATCCAGACCACAGACGGAGGTTCAGAGGCTGAAGCTGCGGAGGCAGCGGTGGGATCTCCAGGCCTCCCACAAAAGGCCCTGTGGGAATCAGTGGCGCTATCTGTATGCAGCGGGGGCAGGGAGATGGGCAGAGGGGGTGAGTGATGAGGCAGCACCTCTCTGCCCCTGGGCTCTCCCTCACCTCTTATCCCAGGAGCTCCAAACACTCGATAGCCCAGCACCCAGCTCCCCCTGCTTCCCAGCTCCACCAGCCCCAGCCATTCAATCCCCAGTTTCCTCCCCACAACCCATTGCCCTGGTCCCTTAACGTTTGATCCCCAGAGCCCAGTGCCCCGGGTAATTTGGGGAGGGGGGTTGGTAACTCCTCCCAGGATACTCCCCCTGCAGGGAACAACCCCAGGTAAGTGGGGGAGCCCAGCCTAGGGGCTGGGGAAGTTCAGGGGTAGGGACAGGTGTGTAGAGTGAAGGTGGGGCCTGGCTCAAGTGTCCTTCTCCTCATCTCCATGGCAGGGGGATCCCAGCTGGGAGGGGAAGGGAGAGGGGGGATGTTCAGCCAGGCAGAGGGAGCGGCTGGAGGAGTTTCTCTCTTTCCCTTCCCCCACCTGTGGCCCATCAGCTCAGCAGACAGGGCTGCAGCCAGGAGGAGGGGCTGATGGGGGCTTCTCCTCTGTCTGGGGTTTGCTTAGACCTGGCAGAGCCAGAGGGTCACGGACCAGCTGATGCTCAGCAGCTGATGGATCCTTGGGAGCCAAATGCCCCTGATGTGTGTGGGAACGAGGAAATGGGTTTGTCACCATGGCCAGCCCTAGTTAGGGCACTCAGAGAATTTCTCCCATGTGCGGAGGAGTCTCTGATGTCTGACATGGTGTTGGCTCCACTTGGAGCATTTTCCTTGCTAACGACATCTCAGCAGTTTCTTCCCTGCGCGGATTTGCTGTTGCCAGATACTAAGGGAAGCTTGCCCCACATTCAAGGTTTTTCTCTCTCATGTGGGTTCTCCAGTATTAAGTAAGGCCTGAGCTGTTATTGAAGCTTTTCCCACAGTCCAAGCATTTATGGGGTTTCTCTATTTTGTGGATTGTCTGATGCGTAACAAGGGCTGATCTCTGAATGGAACTTTTCCCTCAACAGACACTTCTGGGGTCTCTCTCCCATGCTGGGGTCTCCTGATGAGTATTAAGGGTTGACTTCCTATTGAAACATGTCCCACTTACAGGTTCTCTCTCCCTCATGAATTCCCTGATGTTTAGTGAGGTTTGAGCTGTGACTGAAGCTTTTCCCACAGTCCAGGCATTTATAGGGTTTCTCTCCCGTGTGGATTCTCTGATGTGTAATAACGGCTGAACTGACGTTAAACCGTTTCCCACAGTGGAGGCATTTATAGGGTTTATCCCCCGTGTGGGTTCTCTGATGCGTAACAAGGTTTGAGCTCTGACTGAAGCTTTTCCCACAGTCCAGGCATTTATGGGGTTTCTCTCCCGTGTGGGTTCGTTGATGTGCAAGAAGAGCTGATCGCAGATTGAAACATTTCTCACAGTCCAGGCATTTATAGGGTCTCTCTCCCGTGTGGGTTCTCCCATGTTTAATAAGAGACGAGCTGTCGCTAAAACTTTTCCCACACACAAGGCAGTTATAGGGTCGCTCACCCGTGTGGGTTCTCCGATGTTTAGTGAGGCTGGAGCTCTGACTAAAACTTTTCCCACAGTCCAAGCATTTATAAGGTTTCTCTCCCGTGTGGATTCTCTGATGTCTAATAACGGCTGATCTCACATTGAAGCTTTTCCCACAGTCCAGGCACTTATAGGGTTTCTCTCCCGTGTGCGTTCTCTGATGTGCAATAAGAGCCGATCTCACATTGAAACTTTTCCCACACTCTAGGCATTTATAGGGTCTTTCTCCTGTGTGCAGTCTCTGATGGGTAATAAGGTGTGAGCTCTGACGGAAACTTTTCCCGCAGTCCAAGCATTTATAGGGCTTCTCTCCAGTGTGGTTTTTCCAATGCGTAATAAGGTTCGTTCTTATACTGAAGCTTTTCCCACAGTCGAGGCATTTGTAGGGTTTCTCGTCCTTGGGATTTGTCTGCTGGGCGGTGGTTTCCTTGGGATCTGTGCATCCTCCCCCACCTTGAATTGATTCATCCACTTTCTTCCTTGGCTGGTTTCCCAGCTGCCTCTCTGACCCACCCCGATTTCCCCAGGCTTCTCCCTGTTCCAAGCATTGGGAAAAATTCCCTTCAGCTCCTCTCAAAAAGGCCGTCTCTGGTTCCACCTGCCAATTCACCTTCTTGTTCTCACTCACGGTCTCATCACCTGTTGGGAGAGAGAGAAAATCCAGACAGGAGTCACTGTCTGTGCCGGGGAGAAAGGACAGAAAGGGGAATAGCAAAGAGAGAAAACACAACACAGTAACTGCTGGGGAGACTGAGAAATTGAATTCTGCCTCCACATCCCATCCAAACACTCACAGAGGAGTAAAGCTGGGGAGGAACCTGCATACAGCAAAAGGATGGGTGGGAAGCCGTGAGTGATATCTGTCATGGTGAGGCACGACTTGTCAATTACAGCCCTGACCTGGGTGAGATGGGGCAGACCTGGAGGAGCTCGTTCACAGCACATCTTTGGGAGTCTCGACTTTTTCCTTCACTCACCACACAGTTTCTATGTCCGTTTCACCGATGCCTCACCTGTGTGGATGACTCGCATGACCTCCTTTTTCTCAGAGGCCTGGAGATCTGGGACCCACGGCTCTTCCCCTCGTTCCAGCCAGGCGATCAGCTCAGGTTTAGGAATGGGAAATCCTGCTCAGAGGGTGAAATCAGACAAGATCAGGGTGCGTGGAGTACTGGGAGAGTATCTGTCACAAGGAACATTCCCTGAGTTTAACCTAGCCCCACGCGCTGTGCTGGGAGCATGACTAATCTGAACAGATGGGAGCATGATCACTGAGCCCCCTTGAGAGAAGCAGACATTGGGGGTGGGAGACCATCCCCTTACTAGGAGTTTCCAGGGTCTGTGCACTCTGGGGGATTCGCTGATGCAGACACAGCTCTTGGGTTAAACCCCTGCCTAGTTCTAAACCTCCAAAGCCCTCCCCATGGATGGAACTAGTCCTGGGAAAGGAGAGCAACAGGGATTCTGCATGTGAGTTAGAGTTAATAGAGATAGGACAATACATGGCTTCTGCCCCCTTGAAAGCTGGAGGGATGGGGATGAATTAGCACGTCCGTTAGGTTTACGACTCCCTGACCGCTTTGGAGGGGATAGAGATGCAAGTCTCTCTCACGCTGGAGCTGTGGACTATGGGACCCATTCCCCTCTAATCTAACTGACCAGGGAAGAACCTGACCAGAGTCAGAAATGCAGACCCCACGGCTTCTAATAGCTGAGAGGACAGGAATCCCTTACCCAGCGAGGTCACTGTCTCATAGTTCTCCTGCATGACGTCCCTGTAGAGGGCTTTCTGAGTGGGGTCCAACAGAGCCCCCTGCGCCTGGGTGAAATACACAGCCACATCCTCGAAGGTCACCGGCATCTGAAACAACAAGAGTCCCCCGCTTAGCACCTGTTGCCCCAGCCACTTTCTCACTACTCACATAAGAGGAAGGCAAAGAAACAGAAGCTCTTGGAGGACCAGAGTAGCAGAATCCCACCCCCGCCCCGCTCAGAACAGCCAGGAGGCTTCAGGAGGTGGGGAGAAGGTGAGAGTGCCTTGTCCCCCCAGCAGCTGGAGGAAGGCAGAGTCTTCTTATTTACCACATGCCTACCAGCCACAGGCTGATACAGGAAGCAGAGCTCTGAGCAGGGGACAGGGACAGGAATCCCAACAGCTTCCTTTTTGTATTTGGGGGGAAAACAGACGATACAGTCTCATCATATACACTCTTTCCATTCCACTAGTATTTCATGAGGATGTTTAACAGAAGCCACTAAAGCGGGGGGGGGGGGGAGGATAGCTCAGTGGTTTGAGCATTGGCCTGCTAAACCCAGGGTTGTGAGTTCAAACCTTGAGGGGGCCACTTGGGAATCTGGGCAAAATCAGTACTTGGTCCTGCCAGTGAAGGCAGGGGGCTGGACTCAATGACCTTTCAAGGTCCCTTCCAGTTCTAGGAGATGGGATATCTCCATTAATGTTGTTGTTTTTTTTAATGTTTTAGACATTTTGTAATTAGCAGATCCAGATAATTTGCATCCAAGAATTTTAAAAGAGCTGGCCGAGGAGCTTGCCAGACCGTTAATATTGATTTTTTAATAAGTCTTCAAGTGCTGAGGAAGTTCCACAAGACTGGAATAAAGCTAATGTGCCAATTTTTAAAAGGGTAAACAGGATGATATGGGTAATTATAGGCCTGTGAGCCTGACACTGAGCCCAGGCAAGATAATGGAGGAGCTGATGCAGGACTCGATTAATAAAGAATTAAAGGAGGGTAATGTAATTAATGCAATTCAACATGGGTTTATGGAAAATAGATCCTTTCAAATTAACTTGAGATCATTTTTTGATGAGATCACAAGCTTGGTTGACAAGGGTAATAGTGCTGATATAATCTAGTTACACTTCTGTAAGGTATTTGACTTGATACCGCATGACATTTTGAATCAAAATCTCAAATGATACACAATTAACATGTCACACATTACATGGATTAAAAACTGGCTAACGGATAGATCTCAAAATGTCATTTTACAACATTTTACAATCAACATCGAGGGCATGTTTCAAGTGGGGTCCCACAGGGATTGGTTCTTCGCCCTCCGCTAGTTAACATTTCTAAGAAATGACCTGGAAGAAAACAAAATCATCACTGATCAGGTTTGCAGAGGACACAAAAATTGGGGGATGGGTAAACAATGAAGAAGCCAGGTCTCTGATTCAGTGCAATTTGGATCACTTGGTAAACTGGGTGCAAGCAAAAAAATATGCATTTGAATATGACTAAATGTAAACGTACACATCTAGGAACAAAGACGGTAGGTCATACTTCCAGGATGGGGGACGCTGTCCTGGGAAACAGTGACTCTACGGGAGCCATGGTGGATAATCTGCGGAACATGAGCTCCCAGTGTGATGATGTGGCCAAAAGAGCTAATGCAACTGGATGTATAAACAGAGGAATCTTGAGTAGGAGTAGAGAGGTTATTTTACCTCTGTGTTTGTCACTGGTGCAGGCACTGATGGACTCCTGTGTCCAGTTCTGGTACTGACAGTTCAAAAAGGATGTTGACAAATTGCAGAGGGTTCAGAGAAGAGCTAGGAGAATGATCAAAGGATTAGAAAACCAGCCCTATTGTGATAGACTCAAGGAGCTCTATCTATTTAGGTAAACAAAGAAAAGATTACGGAGTGAGTTGATTGCAGTCTACACTGAGAACAAATATTGAATAATGAGCTCATCAGTCTAGTGGGGAAAGATATAACACAATCCAAGGGCTGGGAGCTGAAGCTAGACAAATTCAGACAGGAAATAAAGCGTCCATTTATAACGGTGAGAGTAATTCACCACTGGAAGAATTTACTAATTCTCCAGCACAGACAAGTTTTAAATCATGATTGGATGTTATTCATCTGCTCTAGGAATTATTTTGGGGGACTTCTCTGGTCTGGGTTATACAGTGGGTCAGACTATGATCAAAGCAGTCTCTGGAATCTATGGACTTATCAAAATTTCACAGCAGCCTCTGGCTAGTGGGTTCAGACTCTGGCACTGGGAGTCTGGTCAGTTTTCCCAGCCCTGCCCAGGGGGCCGTTTCCTGTTTCAGAAATGAGGGAATGTTTCTCTCCCACCCCCGCCAATGGGCCTGTTCAGAAAATCATGCCCAGGTTAATCATGCCCCCGCAGGTTTGTCAAACCCTGTCCCCTCCCTGCCTCACCCTGGGTTTCCTGCCCCTCCCTCTCTACAACAACTCTCCCCTGCAGCGCCCTGAAAATCCACTCCCTGAGCTGGCTTCATCACAGCCATTTCCCTTCCCTGTCTCCTGAAGACGGGACAATCTGGAGCAAAACGTGGATGTGATTCCTCAGCCTGTCAGGGCGAGAGGGGCGATGGGGGAGGTTTCAGAAGGGGCTTGAGTCCATTTCACACCCCGATTCCCCCCAGGCTCTCTCCCTACAGACAGACACTCTGGACTCTGCCATGCTGGGAAAACATTCAGTCACTATTACAACACTGACCTGGCCCCTCCCACCAGCACTGAACCCCCTGAGACACTTTTAAATCGCCCCCACTCTGCCCCCCTCAGTAACAGACTGTCTGAGCCAAACACTAGAAAAGACCAGAATCAAAGGAGCTGCGTTGGTGGATTCCCCCTGACGTTGGCCCCAAGGGCAGCGTCCAGCACGCAGTGGCAGTGACTCGACTGGGGCAGGAACTGGCTTTTCGTTTGTCAGCTCCTCCCCTTGTTCCCAGGAGAGTCAGTCGGCCCAAGGGTGATGCAGGGAATGGATCCGGGCAGGGCTGGGAGCTGGGAACCTCCCTCCTCACTTACTGCTCCTGCTGCCCCTTTCAGGTTCTTCTCTTTTCCTTCCTGTCCCCTTCCTTTTCTCTCCTCCCCTCTGCCTGGGACAACTGGTGACTGTCCTGTTCCCCTGGACATTTGCTCTCCAGTACACAGATCAGCTACTTCATCTAGAACATAAGAGCAGCCATACTGGGTCAGACCAAAGGTCCATCTAGCCCAGTATCCTGTCTTCCGATAGTGGCCAGTGCCAGGTGCCCCAGAGGGAATGAACAGAACAGGTAATCATCAAGTGATCCATCCTGTTGTCCATTCCCAGCTTCTAGGGACACCATCTGCCTGCACAACATCCTCTGGCAAGGAGTTCCACAGGTTAATTGTGTGTTGTGTGAAGAAATACTTCCTTTTGTTTGTTTTAAACCTGCTGCTTATTAATTTCATTGGGTGACCACTAGTTCTTGTGTTATGAGAAGGAGTAAATAACACTTCCTTATTTACTGTCTCCACACTCGTCTACTAGCAGGAGTGTGAGCCTGGGGGTGTCACCAAGGGCAGCAGCTCTGGGACTTACAGACACTCGCTGTCCCTCTACTACAAACTCACCAGCTGGTCCCTGAAAGGGGCCCTTTGCGCAGAGTCACTGTCTTGCCCGGCCCCAGTCCTTTCCCCCGCGTCTCTCTCCTCACCTGCAGGCTCCGGACACTGGAGAAAGTCCCCACCAGGCTGGGCAACGCTTAAAGCCCCCATCAACCCTCTCTTAAAGCCACCTCCCCCTGCCCCATCCATCCCCCTCCTGCCCCTGGCCTCACACATGCCTGTTCCCCCCTCAATTCCCCCTACCCCCCTTCACCCCCCTCCCGCTCCCCCCACGTGTGGCTGCCCCAGCACGGCCCGGGCTGGCTCCCCCCCCCCGCACACACCGGGAGCTGGCGGCAGCTTTCCCGGGCCCAGGGCAGTTATCGCAGCCAGCTCCGCTGGGAGCAGCCTGGGGCCAAACCTCCCCCTGCAGCCCGGGGGTGACGGGGGCGGGGGGCGGGTCTCTCTCACCTTCCCTCCGAGCGGGGCCCCCTGGGGCAGGGGCCGGGCCGGGAAGGGGCCTGGCCGGGCTGGGGGCTCTGCCCTGGGAGAGGCTCCTGGGGAGCAGCGGGAAGGGCCCTGCTGGAGATTCCCCTCTCCCGGCTGCAGCCAGGGCTCCGGGCTCCCAGCACCAGCCGCCGGGGCTCGGGGATCTCGCCGGGAGCCTGGAGCCAGAGTCACCGCAGCGGCTGCGAGTCACTTCCTGCTGCCGGGACTGAGCCCAGCGATCGCTCCCCCCAGAGCCGCCTCCCAGCTGCTCCTGGGTCCTAGCGATCAACCTATCGCGCTGCAGCCCCCCTGCCCCAGACCCTGTCCCCTGGGGTCCCACCACCCCTGGGCACAGGCAGCTTCTCCCCGCATTAGGCGGCATCGTGCATAGAAGCCACTGCGTCAGTGACTAGATAAAGGAGACGTCCATATCGCGGGGAGGGGAGAAAAGGGGGCTTCTATGGAGACTGGGGATTGTTCCTGTCTACATGGACACAGGGATGATGGGGGTCCTGGTCCTGGAGAGGCTGCCCATAGCTTGGAGCTGCAGGCGACATGCTTCTTGATGACACTCCGTGTGTGACCGCCCTGGTAACAGTCTGGTACAGGAAGCACTTGGTCAGAGCTGGTCTCTTGTCTGCGCACCAAGCTCCCTGGCTACCAGCCCTGGGCCGGAGCTACCAGCTCTGCTCCCCTAGATCAGGTCATGGAGCTGCCAGTGCTTTGCCACCAGGTTCCTGGAGTTATTTGTAGGGCCGGATTAAGCCATCCCTGGGCCCAAACCCCCTCATGTCCCCCCACCCCAGGGGCAGGCACCAAAGGAACTTTTACCCAGAAAATGTAGGCGCTGGGTGAGTTTAGGAGCCTAGACAATTTGAGGAGTTGTGGGAATAGCTATGGAGTCAAAACTTGGGACTTAGGCCCTGAAACCCAAATTTAGGCATCTAAGTACCTTTGTGAATCTTGCCCAGGATCTCTATAGGGTGGGCATAACGTGTAGTTGTGCACCTGGCTTCTTCAGCTCTTCATAAGAATGTCAGCATCCTCCGTCCTTCTCAAAACACTTCTCAGCGCTGTCAGCACACCGGCACGCTCTTGCACTGAGCAGCCGCTGATATCACAGGGCTGTCTTAAGCAGATATGCTTATAATATTTCCTCCCTTGATGTCTGATCAGCTCACCTGTCAGGTGAGTAAAGAGGGAGCGACCTGCCGGGTGGTTTGCCTACAATGAAAACATCCTATACAGCTTCAGAAACAAAGTACAGAGCATATCTAGTAACTGCAGTCACAGCCTACTTCTGGGTGTTTCTGGGCCAGGTGATGGGCCCTGCGCTGTGCATGTGGGCTGAGATACAACATCACAACGTGTTAAGTGAGCTGAAAATCTTTTTATTACAGCCTCTCAAGCTGTGTTCTCACACCTAGGCAGATATCGCAGCCATTAATATTACCATGAAAATGTCAGAAAGGTGTCAGAGACAATGCTGTGTTTGTGAGCTAAATTCCCCAGGGAGCACATAGTAACAGATAAGCTTTATATGACATGTGATTAGTGAGCAGCTAGTGGCTGAGATCAAAGAGGAATTTCACAGTCAGCACCAAAAATGTGGATTGATTGGTTAATTCTATTGGGACAAGAATTTCTATACATTGCTTACAGAGTGTATCCCTATACAGCCAGGCCAACACCCTCTGTGCACACAGCTGGATCTACCATGAGAACACTATCCGGCCTTCATTCTCCTGCTCATAACAGATGCCCAGACCAGCGGAGGGCAGAGAGAAGAGGCGAGATCATCTTAAATTTCAACCTTAAACCATTTATTGAAATTTTGTCAGGCCAAAATTGAGACCTGGGAAATATCGTAATGACTTTTCCACACAGGGCAACACTCAGGAAAATTAAGATGAGTGCCCCACTGCTTTGCTCCTTCTCTTTGAAAAATCAAATGTGGGTTACACTTGGACTATACAAAATTTTTTAAGTGTTCCGGACACATCAAAGGTCTGATGAATAATAGCGTTTTTGGGAAGGACTCTTGCAATCGGCTATGGTTGCCAAGACTACTATAGTCATAACTAAGGTGACTTTACTTCTGAACGAGATCATCCACACAGGGGTTTATGGCGCATTAACTTCATACCTTTAGCATCACACCATGTACACAAGCCCTGAAGAAGGGAAATTAAAGGGCTTGAAGCCTTGGTTAATTTCTTTAGTTTAAAATTTGTTTTTTTTTATTTCCATGACATCCACATGAACAGGGTGGGGGGCGGGGGGGTCACAGACATTCAGATGCAAATATCTCTGCTCAGGAAAGAATCATAGAATATCAGAGTTGGAAGGGACCTCAGGAAGTCATCTAGTCCAACCTCCTGCTCAAAGCAGGACCAATCCCCAGCTAGATTTTTGCCCCCAACGGCCCCCTCAAGGATTTAACTCACAACCCTGGGTTTAGCAGGCCAATGCTCAAACCACTGAGCTATCCCAGAGAAGTGTTCACTACACAACCAGCATCAGAGAAATCAGTCAGCCTTGAAGTCACATGATCCCAAAGAATAAACTGGGTAAAAAGAACAAAAATTTAGCATTAAAAACTCAAGCTGCCGTCTGCCATACAAACAGGAAGTGTTACACTAGAAACACTGTGAGAGGTGACTGCTGAAGCTACTAGCAACTAATAATATTTCCAAAGATTATTTGCTATGAAAATAGAAATGAATGAACACACGGACATCCATCTGCACCGTGTTAATGAAGGGAAATGATGAAGTGCTAAGAGTCATCAAAATAGCATTTTAAAAAGTAACCAATTTAAAGGAGTGAAACTCTATGGACAGTGGATTACCAAAAAACCCAGTCCGACTCAGGCAATCAGCACACCAGGTAAGACAAATTTGTGAAGTGCTCAGAGGTGTTATGCAGACAGATACATTGATACGGGATTCTCTTTCACACTAAAATCATGTATGACTATTGCAATTTTTGGCAGTGGGGGGATGTAAAATATTTTACTGGATCAAGTCTCCTTTCGCTGCTCAATACTTCATGTCTTGTCTTGGCATTGGGATGACGTGCTTTTAAGAACACACGCCTGCACACCAGCAGACCCTGTTCCAGTTCCCTGTTCCTTCCATTCACTGGGTTGCCCTTTGATTCGCTGCAAAGTTCTTTGTTCCACTTAAGTCTCTTGAAGCTGGTCGAAGCAGTTTCTGCAGCCCACTGGGAGACAAAGGCAACATCTCATGGTTAGTCCTGGCCATTTGCTGAGGATTTCTTATCTGTGTATTGCCCATCTTTCTGGGGAGTGTCCTGATCACCCGATTATTGAAACCCAACATCTGCAACCAGTAAACCTCTCCACTGTACTCAGAGTATGTAGTATTCATAGACTATTACAGGCAGCTTCAAATCCATCATGCTCTTCCTTTTGCTTTGGCCTCTTTATTTCCCTTGCTCTCTTACTCCTCTAACTTGGGGGAGTTAGTCCCCATTTCTCCTTCTACTCCATCCCCTTTCACTACAGGCTCCTGCTCCTTCCCCCCAACGAGGAACTTCACACAAGTTCTTCCCCTGCACAGTTCCCACCCCACCATTAGGGTCCTTCACTGAAACTCCTCCCTCCTCCATACACAAGCCACACCCACTCAATTAGGCCCCTCCCCCAACCAGTCCCTTCCCTCTATTAAACCCCTCCACCTCCCTATACAAGCTCCACCCCCCCTCTGCTTTAAACCCCTTCCCCTCCAGTAGACCCCTCCCCCACTATCCTCATCCCCTCTGGCTGTGGAGAGAGATTCCCCCTGGATACCTCCCAGGCCAGTGAAATGGGGGCTAGATAATCCAGCTCCCCATTGCAGGCACCAGATAGACTACAAGGTTAGGGGCACAGAACATCTCCCACCTGCTTCCACTTGTGAGATACTCGGGAGAGCTGGGTACTCAGCCAGCTTCGCCCCAACACCATGTGGGGGAACCTGCTGTCACCCGCGGAGGTGGGCCAACCTATATTGCACCCTGGTCCCACAGTCCACTGGAGATATAAGTTGGAAGCTCCTTCATGGAGTTGTTAGCATGGATGTGATGCTGATATGGTTTACGGAGTCCCTCCGGTTGTTCTTTCTGTGGCAAGGAGATCCTGCTGCACGAGTATTTGCAGCCGGCCTGGTTGCAGTCCCTTTTCCATCTACTCCAGAACCTCCTGCCAAGGTCCCAACTGCACTTTCCCCCACACCTCTTCATTTGTTCACCCCCTATCCTTGGGGTCCTTCTCCTTGCCCTGGCTAAGATGGCCATCTATCCATTGAGGATAAGAAGGTTGGGCAGGGGTGGGTGTTCTTTGTGACTGTGGGGCTGACATACGTTTACTTGTCTGTTCCTGTCTCCAGGCAGAGTTCCTCTGGATGGCATCCACCAGCTCCCTGGACTCTTTCAAAGACCAATGGGCACTCTCTGGACTTCCCTGCTCGGCAGCCCTCTCTGGATCTCTGATTCTGAACCTTGTACCCACACGCTCTTCCTGTTTTCTCATTTGTTGACCTCTCCCCAGACTCAGGGAATCCCTCTGTCATCGTCCCCTCCCCGCTGCCCTGTAGAAGGGTGTGGTGGATGGATCCCCTTTGGGGGGACCTGCCTTGGACACAGGCCTGAAGCCAAGTGTGGGGGGACCTGCAGCCACCTGCGGTGGAAGGGGAGCCCTGGCAGGCCAGCCTCCACTGCACCCTGATCCCGCAGCCCACGGGTTATATGACTCCTTCAGCAGGGACATGGTTCACAGAGTGCCCTAATGCCTGCTCCATAGGCGGAGAGAGGGAGACCCTAATACTTCAGGCTGTGACCCCCAGACGTCTTCACCAGCCCCTCCCACCACCAGCTCCTTGGTTCTCATGGCCCCACAACACCCTCATTGGTCTGACCCACCGCCCGGCACCAGGCCCGGGTCAGGCAGCTCCGCAAGGCTGGGACTGCAGGGGCTGCTTCTGACCTCCACCCCGCAGGCTCCAGGGCGGCCTCTGACCTCCACCCCGCAGGCTCCAGGGCTACTTCTGACCTCCACCCCGCCCCCCACTAAGTCCCTCCCCCCCGCTCATGGGCTCAGTGGCTCCGCCCACTCAGCTGAGGGCGGGGCTTACGCCGGCCCCGCCCCAAGAACTTCGGCCCCGCACCCTTTGACCATAGAGACAAGAGGGAGGCAGGAACCAGAGCGTCATATCCCTCCCGCCAAGAGGCCATAGAGAAAAGGGAGATAGCGCGTCCCATCCACTCATTTCCTGTCTTTTTTTAAACTCCATAGAGAGGCGCGGGGTGCGGATAGAGCGTCCTGCAGGCACTGCAGATCGGGGGAGGGCGAGAGAATCGCACCATAGAGTATCGAGTCAATGAGGCTAGATCGCCTCGCAGGGCCTGCCGCGCAAAGAACTTTTCACCATAGAGCAAGCACTTCCGGTCAAATGTCCTTATACCATAGAGAGTGAGAGAGGGGATGAGCGTCTCGCATGCATTTCCGGTCACATGCCATTATACTATAGTGTTGGGGGATGGGGCGGGGATAGAGCGTCCGGCGGGCACTTCCGCTCAAAAGACCTTTTCCCCATAGAGTGGCGGAAGAGTGTCTCACTGCCACTTCCGGTCCCATGACCACATACCAGCATGGGGGAGCCCGCCTGTGGGGGATAGATTGTCTCGCAGCCACTTCCGGTGAAGAAAAAAAAAATCAAAAAAACCTCGCACACCATAGAGAGTAGTGGGCGGGGAGGGTAGAGCGTCCTTCGCAACACTGGGCTGGCTGGGGCAGCTGTCAGCTGGGTCCGGGGGAGCAGGAGGCTCCGGGGGCTCAGAGCCCTGAGGGGGACAGGGCCCTAGTGGGGGGAGGGGCTCAGGGCCCTGAGGGGGGGCAGGAGCTGGGGGGAGGAGAAGGAAGAAGCTCAGGACCCTGCTGGTGCCTGGGGCAGAGGGGGGCCTAGGATAAGTGGTAGGGATCAGGTTCCAGTGGGGGGCTCAGGATCCTGGAGGGGGGCTCAGAGCAGGGCTGGGGGCTCAGGGCAGGGGGCTCAGGGCAGGAGGCTCAGGACCCCACGGGGAAGGTGAGGGCTGCAGGCCCTGTTGGTGTAGAGGGTCCATGGCAGTAGCTGGGGAAGGCGGCTCCATGGGGGGCGCGGGCGGGCGGCCCAACGCGGTGGAGACACTGCAGGAGGAGGCCGTCTGTGCCATCTGCCTCGACTACTTCACCGACCCCGTCTCCATCGGCTGTGGCCACAACTTCTGCCGCGTCTGCATCACTCAACTCTGGGGAGGCGAGGAAGAGGGCGAGGGCCAAGCAGAGTACGAGGCTGCGGGGGACGACGTGGGGATGGGTGGTGAGGAGGATGACGTGGATGAGCTGGACGATGATGACAACGTAGAGTACAACGAGGAGGAAGAGGAGGGGGATGGGGATGACGTGGCTGAGGAGGAAGATGATATGTGGAGCGAGGAAGACGAGGACACCGACCTGTGGGACGACCCAGGGGAGGATGACATGTGGGAGGACGAGGTGGGAGATGAGCTCTTCTTCGAGGAGGACGATTACGATGAGGAGGTGATGGAGGAGGAGGACCTGGAGGAGGAGGAAGAAGAGCCGCTGCCACCGCCTCCCCCAGCAGCAGTGGCCACGCGACCTCGACACCCCCCAACTTTCACCTGCCCCCAGTGCCGCAAGACCTTCCCCCAGAGGAACTTCCGGCCCAACCTCCAGCTGGCCAATATGGTGCACATCATCCGACAGATGCACCCACACCCCCAGCGACTCGCATCACCAGCCGCTGGGACCTCGGCATCTGGGAGGTCTGGGAGTGTGGCAGGAGTGGCAGGGGAGCTGGAGAAAAGAGCCCTGTGTGAGAAACACCAGGAACCCCTCAAGCTCTTCTGTGAGGTGGACGAGCATGCCATCTGTGTGGTGTGCCGGGAATCCCGGAGCCACAAGCACCACAGCGTTGTCCCACTGGAGGAGGTGGTGCAGGATTACAAGGTATGAAGTCAGCAGCGTTGGTTTGGTAAAGGCTAGCTAGAGGCTGGTGGGTTGGGTTGAGTTGAGTTGGTTGCTTAACTGATGATAGTTGAGCGTGCATGGATCAGTGTTCACATTACACTCTCCATCAGTACCCAGCCCAAGCCAGGGAAGCTAATGGTCCAACCAGCAGACCAAATTCGGTGATGAATTTTGGTCACGTGCTACCCGAGGCATGTTGCGGCTACACTAAGAAGAAGTTGGGGGTTAGTTGGCTGGGAGGTGTTGGCTTGACCAGATGGTTTGAATAGGGGAGATTGCATTGGCTTGGTTTACAGAGGGATTGGGTTGGCAGTATGGCTTTGGTAAAGCTAGTTAGTGGCTGGGGTTATTGCGTTGCTTCAGTGAGGGAGTTGTGTTCACTTGGTGGCTGATGGTGGGTTGTGTGGTTGGCTGGGAGTTGCTGGCTTGATCAGGTGTTTACGCAGCTGGGTGTGATGGGGAGTTGGTTTGATCCGCAATGGGATGGGGTTGGCCGAATTGAGGCGTTTGGTAAGGCTGGTCAGAGACTGCTGGTGCTGGATTGCATTGGGATGGGCTAGATGGGAGCTGTTTGGTTGTTTTCCAGCTCCCACAGGTGTGTTTTCTGGGCCCTTCTCAGATCATAGGCAGCTTACATCAGGGGTGGGCAAACTATGGCCCAGGGGCCACATCCGGCCCTTCACATGTTTAGAGCCGGCCTTCGAGCTCCTGCCGGGGAGCAGGGTCTGGGGCTTGCCCTGCTCCACGTGTGCTGTGGCTCCATGCGGCTCCTGGAAGCAGCGGCATGTCCCCCCTCCAGCTCTTACGCTGGGGGCAGCCAGGGGGCTCCATATGTTGCCCCTGTCCCAAGCGCCAGCTCTGCAGCTCCCATTGGCCAGGAACCGCAGCCAATGGGAGCTGCAGGGGCAGCACCTGTGGAGGGGGCAGCGAGGAGAGCCGCCTGGCTGCGTCTCCACATAGAGGGGAGACATGCCGCTGCTTCTGGGAGTTGCTTGAGATAAGCGCCACCTAGAGCCTGCACCCCTGGCCCCCTCCTATGCCCCAACCCTCTGCCCTAGCCCTGATCCCCTTCCTGCCCTCTGAGCCCCTCGGTCCCAGCCCAGAGCACCCTCCTGCACCCCCAGCCCCACCCCAGAGCCCGCATCCCCAGATGGAGCCCTCACCCCCCCCGCACCCTAACCCCCTCCCCCAGTCCGCAACCCCCTCCCACACCCTGAACTCATTTCTGGCCCACCCCAGAGCCCTCAGCCCCCTCCCGCACCCCAGCCCCCAGTTTTGTGAGCATTCATGGGCTGCCATACAATTTCCATACCCAGATGTGGCCCTCGGGCCAAAAAGTTTGCCCGCCCCTGGCTTACGCTGTAAGGCCTCCCTCGTGGGAGGGGCTCTGTGCAGGCATTTCCCTGGAGTCAGCGCTGCCATCTAAATACCCGTAACACTCTGAACTTCAGTGTCTGGGTTCAACTGAAAAGCTTATTTCTGTGATCATTCACTCTTCCGGGCATTGTAGAAGAAGGAAGTCTGTAGAGGGCTTAAAACTCTGCCTGGAAATGTGGCAACTGCTAGTGTCGCGAGGGTGATCTGACCTTTTCAGTGGTATGAGTTGCTAGTTCTGGGGCATCTCCGCGGTCCCCGTACAGAGGTCACGCTGGGAAGAGGGACCCCATTCTGCAGAGCGTGCCACCCCACCCCTGCTTGTATCATCGCAGTGGGGGCAGACCCACGCTGCCCCTGGGATCCTTTCGCTGGAATGCAGACAGACCGATATCGGTGCAGCGCAGTGAGCTCGGGACTGCAGGTTTCTAATGTTGCTGTGGGTTGTGGTGGGCTTGGGCTTGCCTTTGGGATTTGGGGGGCTTTTTGGGAGGGAGGGGTGAAAATCGCAACCCTGGGGCAAGCCACCACAGGGAGAGGGGGCGCATGGGGCCTGTGGGGCTACACGTAGATGAAAATTTGTGGCTGGCTGGAGTAGTCCCACAAGCTGACATTGTCTCTTGGAGACTGTAAGTAGAGCCCTGCGTGAATACAAAATTTATATCCGCGGCTGCGGCTATCCGCAGAACTGCAGGGCTCTACCAGGAACCACAGCAGCGAAAGCAGCAGCATGTTTGGCCGCCGCTCGCAGGAGCTAGCACCCAGCCCAGGCAGCTCCTCCGGTATGGCTGTGCTGCCCCCAGCCCTGTCCACTGGAGCGAGCACCAGGCTCACCAGCAGCTGTCCCTGGTCGCGCGAGTGTGTGCAAGTGGCTTGAATGCTCCCGTCCACACAACGGTCTGTATTCCTGGTAGAGCCTTGCAGCTCCACGGATAACCACTTTATATCCACGGATATCCACATCTGCGGATATAAATTTTGTATCCGGGCAGGGCTCTAACCGTAAGCTGTTTGGGGTAGGGGCTGCCTTTTTGTTACGTTTGTACAGCACCTAGCGCAATGGTGTCCTGATCCCTGGCTGGAGCTCCTAGGTGCTGCCACAGATAAAAACATAAATACTTATAAAAGTTATAGCTAACACCCTAGTCCTGCAAAGAGTGACTAGCCCCTGCTGAGTTCGGGGGGGCTACATATCTGTGTAAAATTACCCTCATAAGTGTTTTCAGGATGAAGGCCTAATATTCCTGTAACTAGAAGAGATTGGTTCTCGTCTCAGCTTTTCCTGTGTGCAATGGACAGCACTGTGTGGATTGCCAGTTCCATGGCGGGCCCTCTGTATAATTAGTCCTTTTTCTGTTTGTTGGGGGGCTTTTCCACAGCAGCAGGGATGGGAAAAACACTCGTTAAAAGGGAAGGAAAAAACAAAACCAGGAAACTGTTATCAAAACACCTGGGTTGAAGCAGGGCAAGGAGAGTTTTTAAACGGACCCCAGACTGGCTTTTGTAACGAGGCTTAAAGTGCGTTTGCAGTGTTGTTGTAGCTGTGTCGGTCCCAGGATACTAGAGAGACAAGGAGAGTGAGGTCATATCTTTCATTGGACCAACTTGTGTTACATCAGACTGGTATAACTGTGATGTAAGTGTAGACCTGGCCTACACTAAACATTTCAGTCGACCCAGCTACGTCGCTTGGGGTGTGAAAAATCCACCCCTCTGAGCGATGTGGGTAAGCTGGCCTGATCCCTGGTGTAGGCAGCGCTCGGTTGACGGAATTCTTCCTTCGACCTAGCTACCTCCTCTGAAGGAGTGGAGGACCTATGCTGACGGGCGAACCCCTCCTATCGGCGTAGGCAGCGTCTACGCCGAAGCGCTGCGCTGGAGCATTTCAAGTGTAGACAAGCCCTAAGTGCGTGCAACCACAGCTCAGGTTTCAACCTGTTGCGATGTTACTGTCCTGCCCACGCCCTCTCTAGTCCTCCAGCAAAACCAGAATAGTCCAGGCTGGAGTCTCTCCAGATTTCGTGAGTCTGAATATTACAGCAGTGCCTGGAAGCTCCAGCTGATGGCAGCCCTGTTGTTCTAGGTTCTGTATGTGCAGGTGGGGAGTTGCAGAGAGCTGAGGGCCAGAGAAATCGAGTGGCTTGCTCTAGGTCACACAGAGTTTGCGACAGAGCCAGGAATTGACCCCAGGTTTCCTGCTCTGCTGCTCCTACCTGTTAGACCATGCTGCCTCCTGGTCCACTGAAGCCAGACTATGTTTATTGTTTTTTCTTTGTAGATGAAACTCCAGGGCCACCTGGATCCGCTGAAGAAGAAGCTGGATGCGGTTCTGAAACAGAAATCAAGCGAAGAGGAGAAAATTACTGAGCTGAAGGCAGGTGCCAGGCTCCCCCTCCCCACCACCTGTGCTCTCCACCCCGACCAGGGATTGCATGGTTCAGGGGGGTTCTCAACTTGAGGGTCAGGTGATGAGAGGTTACGTCCATCCTGCTCTTCCATTGTTGCCGCATATCTCCTTGGTGTCTCTTCTTCTTCCCTTTCTGCAGCCACTCCTAAGTCTCACCTCCCTTGAGATTCCTATCTCCTTCCCTATTCCAGCTGCTCAGATGATCAGCACTGAAATAGTTATTGAAGCGTTGTCACTGACCTATTAGAGCTGATGCCTCAGTGAGGCGGACAGGGGAGTTCACTCTCCTCTGAGCTATTGGTTCAGACTCATGCCTGCAGACTCAGGCAGATGTCACTCACGCTCGGGTCACATTCAGCAGGTTTTCTTGACAACCGCAAGGGCTAGAGACTTCTTTTTTTTTTTTTTTCCCTTCTTTTTAATGGAAGCTGAGATACTGGCCAATCTGACCATGTCATGCAGGCGTTGGTAGAGTTAATGTCATGACTCATTTATTGTTTAACAGATAACTCTTCTAAGTGCCCTAAAATCCACTCACTGACTCAGCTTTTTTTACAATTTGCTGTGCTGTGTGGGGATGGTGGGGTAGGGTTAGTGATCCAAATTTGGGGTCATTTAAGCACAGGATTCCTGATATACAGCCTCCCCAAAAGTCATGTGATATCAAAGTCCTCTGGTTCGCCTAAGGCAGTGGTTCCCAAACTTTTTAGTAAGGTGACCCACCAACTGTTTATATCTTTTTGTATCCCTTCTTCCCTCCTGCTCCCCACTCTTCCAGCCCCTTTGCTCTGGCCTCCCAGCCCTGCCCCCTTCTGGGGGGGAGAGGAGCAGTGACCGGGTGACCCACCTGGACCCTTCCCATGACCCACAGTTCGGGAAACACTGATCTAAGAGGGTTTTTATTGCACACTTAAATAAACCATGTGAGCTGGATCCCCCCATATCTGGCATCCCCACTGTAGACTGCTGTACCTTATCTGTAGCATGCTGCCAAAGATAACCACTCTGTGTTTCCACATACGCGCCTTCCATGGATTTTGTAGCTGTGTCTGCACTAGGAAACCTTACTGCAGAGCCCTGCAGGGGACTGTTTTTTTAAATCCTGCTCCTTTCCCGCAACATCCACTTACACATTGTCTCTTGCATTTTTATCCTGCTCCCATCTGCAAAAACTTGGATCCTGCAAATCCCGCAAGAGAGACAGATTCCCCTATGCTCCTTTAATAAAAAAAAAAAGTCAGTTAACATAAATGGAATTCAGACACAATTTTTACCATTAAAGAATAAAATAAATCTTGCTTAAGCCATGTAAAAAAAAAAAAAAAAAGCTTTAACTCCTGTTATAATAGACATCAAATCTCTTTCTATCCCTGCCTTAAATTTAAGTCTTAAAACCTTTATTTAAAAAAGAAAAGAAAAAAACTTGCTTTACGTGGCTGAAATTCTGTTTATAAGAACATAAGAACGTCCAGGCTGGGTCAGACCAAAGGTCCATCTAGCCCAGTATCCTGTCTGCTGACAGTGGCCAATGCCAGGTGCTCCAGAGGGAACGGACAGAACAGGCAATCATCCAGTGATCCATCCCATGTCACCCATTCTCAGCTTCTGGCAAATTGACGAAAGATTGAGCGTTTTCCCGCAAATCACAGCATTCTGGGGTTTTCTGCCCACCCAATCCCGTCTGCACCAAAGTGCATTCTACTCGCTATTATGGCAGCGGGTCCTGTAGGAACCTCGGGATCCCAGTCCCACTGCAGGGCTCTACCTTACAGGAAGATTCCCACCAGTCCCGCACCGGCTGAACTAGCCGGAGCCCAGTGCGGATTAGGCTTTGGCAGCCAGGCTGGACTTTGCCATTGTTAGCAGGTTTAACAGGCCAAGAGCTGCCCAGCCTGTGGCTACATGTAGCTCAGCTGGGCTAGTGTTAGACATGCACTAGGGGATTTTACCCCACTGCTCTTTGGCAAGGACAGACTATAGTGTTGGCTTCGCTCTGCTGACACTCTCCAAATATTCCCCTGCAGGTGGAGTGATGCCCTAGGACGGGTCACTTAACAGGGGTTGAACCAGGGACTTTGGGGCCAGCTGCCCGGGCTGGATAAGCAGTGGGTGGCCCAGGCAGGCAGGAGGTCGGGGCGGAGCTGTGTCTAACTCTTCCCCTCGCTGCTCCAGAACAAGATGAAGCTGGAGATCAAGGAGTTCGAGTCGGACTTCGAGCTGCTGCACCAGTTCCTGATCGGGGAGCAGGTGCTGCTGCTGCACCAGCTGGAGGAGCGCTACGAGGCGCTGCTGGCCCGCCAGAGCAGCAACATTAGCCAGTTGGAGGAGCAGGGCGCCACCCTCGGGCGCCTCATCGCTGAGGCTGAGGACAAGAGCAGGCAGGACGGGCTGCAGCTGCTCAAGGTGAGAGCCCTCAGCGCACAATCTCATGTCTGCCCCCCACACCCTCTCAGCCCTGGTCTGTCATCCTCAGATCCTTTCCAGATCCCTGCTGGAATGAAAATGAAATATTTGGACCCTTTCCACAGCCTGGGAGAGTGTTTGCGTGCGGGGAAGGTTGAGAGGGGGACACCGGCCGGCAGGGAGACCAAGCTTCAAGTCCTTGATTTGGGTTATGATCTGGAACAAAAAACTGTTCTGACTCAGAGCAGGGGACTTGAACCTGTTCTGCTCCCACGTCCCAGGCCAACACTATTTTTATCTCTCTCTGTCCCCAAGGGACACTTCGTTGAAACCAATACGTCCCCGGCTTCAAAACAGCATGTTCCGGTGAAATCAAATTGCGCCGAAAATGTTCCCCACCCAGCTGTACTTAGGGGGAGACGTCCAAGGGCACAGATGGCAACGCCCACTGAAAAGCACCTCGCTCAACTCCGCTGTATGCCTTAGGCATATACGTCAGGGGTGGTTTTCTAACTTCAAGGACGTGATTAGTCCCCCTGACTGCAATGGGGTCACTCCCACACGCAAAGCGAGGGAGGTGCTCAAAGATCTAGCTGAGTCGTGGCTGATCAAAGTGTTTTATGAGACCTGGAGGTGTTTGTCGCTGGCTTGTTAGTAATCTTTTTCTCTTTTCTTCTCACTCTTCTCAGGACATCAAAGACACCTTCATCAGGTCAGTCCCGAGCTAATTCTGTTGATACACCTGTTGCTACAGGAAGGAAACCGATTGCTTTTAAGAATGTTGTGTTGTAGAAATGTGGAAATGCTCTATGATGTCACTTGTTGAAACTGACTAGCCATGGTTAGCACTGAAGGAAAGTGATCTCTAGCTCTTCTAGAGTGCGTTTTGTCAATAGATCACAAAGCACTTTGCAAAGGAGGACAGTCTCATTTTCCCCATATTACAGATGGGGCAACTGAGGCATGGGGGTGTGTGGGGGAGTGACTTGCCTAGCAGGGCAGCAGCAGAGCTGGGAATAGAGCCCACGTCTCCTGAGTCTCGCTAGGAGAGTTTATTCCTAGGCCACACTGCTTCCTCTGCACACTATAGATCTTAACCCAGTGTCCTGGTTGGCTTTAAACATCTCTGGTGTCCCCACAATGCAGTTACAGTAATGGCAGCTAGACTTCTGTGTAGCCTAGACTTGACCGCAAAGAGAGTGGAAAGTTACCCAAGAGAACAGTTGATTTGAGGCAGTCGTGCCAGATGTATTGACGTGACCTATTTACTCAGCCCCCATGACGGGTCCTGAGTCAAGCTTTCGTTCTAAACCAGATCCCAGCCGTTGCGGCTGCAAAGAGAAACTCTCAAACATGAACCAAAGTGGCATTGTTTTAGGCCCAGTGTATGCTAGCAAAGGGTTTGCCAGTATAGCTATACTAACAAAGCCACCTAGTGGAGATGCAGTTTCTCCAGGCAAAAGAGTATAGCTTATTTTGGTTCCCCGAACAAAATACCAGCACAAGGATTCTTATGCTGAGACTTGGTCTACACCAGGGCTTTTGTCGGTAGAGAAATGTCGTACAAAAAATCGCATCCCTAACTGAATTTACTATAGCAGCCAAAATTTCTAGTGTAGATCTGGCCTCAGACTGCGTGAAACGGGTCAGGGGCCACCTCTCCCCATTTACATCACGCTGTATTAACTCTGGAATCGAATTATGGTGCTTCAAGGAGCAGTCTTCGAAACAGATTTGGTCATTATTACTAGCGGGTCACACGCGGTCCGAACATTGTAGACCGTGTCCATGGACTGTAGTTAAAGATGTTACTTGTGTCTCTGTGCAGACTTCTCTGATCTTAGGTACTGTTAGGTCATTTGTGTTAGAGTTAGAGACCCACTGCGTTGGATGTGGTAGCCGTGCGTAATGGGTAAAGCTGGTGAGAAAATGTTTTTTCTCGTGGGAATGTTTTCTTATGGAAAATTTGAATACCAGAAAACTCAATTTGGAAGTGCTGCCCCAGTGGCTCATGGGAGTTTAGTTCAGCTGCCTCATGCTCCCCTTCTCCTGTATAGGCTGGCGTTCCTGGTCACACTTCATCTCCCATGATGCACCACAGGCTCTCCTTTTGGAGAGGGGAGGTGGTACATCATGCTCAGGGACTCTCCCGATGCATCATGGGGGATGTAGTCTGCCTGGGAACCCAGCCAGTAAAGGAGAAGGGAGACATGAGGCAATTGAATTACAACTCCCAGGAGGCCCTGCGGCATTCTAAGCCAAATTGAAATATTCGAGGGTGGTCTGGTTTTGGGTGAAAAAAATCAAAATCTTCTGCAGAAAGGAGACAAGAAAATTGCTTATCAAAAACCTACATTTCTGTTGCAAAAGAGCTTTGACAGAAGATTGTCGGCCCACCCCCACAGTGAGAGACTTTCTGTCCCTGGAGCTTACGGTCTAAAGAGACAGAGGAGGGAAACTAACCTCCCCAGGGTCGTTGAGCGAGACAGCGGCAGAGCCTGAGACCTGTTCAGTGCTCTGCCTACTAGGCCACGCTTCCCACTACACCCAGCCCTTGACTCACTGCTGTGTTCCCTTTGCCAGGTGCGAGAGCGTCAAATTCCAGGAGCCGGAGACCGTGCCGGTAGACGTGGGGAAGAAATACCGCAATTACTTCCTGCAGGACGTGGTGATGAGGAAGATGGAGAAGGTCTTCAGGAAAGTCCCTCAAGGTAAAGCAAGGTTAGCGGACCGGGGAGAGCCAGGGCTCTGTTTACACTGACGTCCTGTGTGTGTGGAGCTGTACAGCGCAGGCGGCTGTAGCACTCGCTCACAACTCTGTCCTGACCTACATCCCCCTGCTGGCCCAGCCCTGGGCTCCCCCAGTGCACACGATTGCTGGTTCTCCTCTATCCCAACCCACAGCCCTCACCTGCTGTCCCAGCCCTGGGCTCCCCCAGTGCACACGATTGCTGGTTCTCCTCTATCCCAACCCACAGCCCTCACCTGCTGTCCCAGCCCTGGGCTCCCCCAGTGCACACGATTGCTGGTTCTCCTCTATCCCAACCCACAGCCCTCACCTGCTGGCCCAGCCCTGGGCTCCCCCAGTGCACACGATTGCTGGTTCTCCTCTATCGCAACCCACAGCCCTCACCTGCTGGCCCAGCCCTGGGCTCCCCCAGTGCACACGATTGCTGGTTCTCCTCTATCCCAACCCACAGCCCTCACCTGCTGGCCCAGCCCTGGGCTCTGCCCCCCAAACTCCAGGCTCTGCCAGTGCCCAGCCATCCCAGCCACTTGGTTTCCCATGCAGCTCTGCTAATGCACTGCAGTCCTGACTCACAGCCCCCTATCCTGCCAGCCTTAGGCTCCTGCCCGGCTCTGCTGGTGCCCCTCAATCCTGACCCACAGCCTGCTGCTATCCTGTCCCTGAGCTCACCGTGCTCCTGGCACTGGCAGTCTGCAGCAGCTCTTTGTTGCTCAGGAGGAGGATGCCCCCTACTGGACAACCAGTGCCAGTGCTGGGAGCAGCTCCCAGCCAGTAGTAATAAATATAAACCTAGCACTGGAGGCTTGCTGATTGGCCTATGGCGTGTCACATGATGAGGTAAGGCCTTGGCTCTCGATGCAGGGAAAGCAGAGGGAGGTCTCAAATACCAAGCCTACTGTTTATTTGTATTATCTCAGTGCCTGAGACGTGAGTTGAGATCAGGGCCCCGTTGTGCCAGGTGCTGCACAGACACACAGGGAGAGACAGTCCCTGCCCCAGCTGAGATCAGGGCCCCGTTGTGCCGGGTGCTGCACAGACACACAGGAAGAGAGAGTCCCTGCTCCAGCTGAGATCAGGGCCCCGTTGTGCCGGGTGCTGCACAGACACACAACGAGACAGTCCCTGCCCCAGCTGAGATCAGGGCCCCGTTGTGCCGGGTGCTGCACAGACACACAGGGAGAGAGAGTCCCTGCTCCAGCTGAGATCAGGGCCCCGTTGTGCCGGGTGCTGCACAGACACACAGCGAGAGACAGTACTCACAGTCTAAATAGATGAGACAGGGTGGGAAGGGAAACGGAGGCCGTACCTTGCCCAGGGTCAGCTGAGAATAGATCCCAGGTTTCCTGACACTCAGCACAGAGTTGAGTTCACTGGATCATGCTGCCCCCCTAACCCTAACTCTCCTGACTGTGTGTGGGTCTCTTTCCTTAGCTGACGTGACCCTGGACCCCGACACGGCCCACCCTCACCTGAGCCTGTCCCTGGATCGCCGGAGCGTGAAGCTGGGCGACCGTCGCCAGGACCTACCCGACAACCCCAAGCGCTTCGACTCCGACTACTGCGTGCTGGGCTCTCAGGGCTTCAGCACGGGGCGCCACTACTGGGAGGTGGAGGTGGGGGGCCGGCGGGGCTGGGCAGTGGGGGCGGCCCGGGAGACGGCCCGGCGGAAGGAGAAGACGGGTGGCCCCTACCAGAAGCGGGAGATCTGGTGCGTGGGTGCCAACGGGAAAAAGTACCAGGCGCTGACGGCCACGGAGCAGACAGCGCTGCCCCCTGGGGAGAAGCTCCGGCGCTTTGGGGTCTACCTGGACTACGAGCGGGGTCAGCTGTGCTTCTACAACGCCGAGAACATGGCCCACATCCACACTTTCAATGCCACCTTCCGCGAGCGCATCTTCCCCTTCTTCCGCATCCTGGCCAAGGGCACACGCATCAAGATCTGCACCTGACCCGCTTCCCCGCTGCCTCGGGCCTCCTCCCCCGCTGGGTCCCTCCCACCATTGCACGGATCCTCCCCACCCTGTCCCAGGATCCGGCACCGCACAGAGGGCTGGGGGAGGCCGCCTCAGCCGGCCTGACATTCCAAAGCCTGCCTCGTCCCTTTGCGTTGCTCTGTTTTGAAGTGTGAGGGCAGGGGAGGGATTGGTTCCGGGGATGACGGGTGGGTTTTCATGCTGCTGTCAGGCGATCCCCCCCCTCCTGTCCGATGCACAATGTGTGAATTGCTCTTGCCGTACCACTGTAACCTCCCCCCGATCTGTCCCTCTGCCATCACGCTGTAGTGCCCCGGTGCTCCTGCAAAACCCTTGCTCGTGTCTGTAGGCTGAGCAGGCGGAGGTGAGCGACTTCACGGAAGATCTAGGCCCCAGACTTGGCGAGGGAGCTCTGAGCATCCCTGGAAGCGCTGGCCCCCTGCTCTGTCCCGTAATGACTCAAGCTCCCAAGGGACTTGGCCACCCAGATCTCATTGAATTTCCTTTGGCCCTGTTGGAAGAATTCCAGCCATCCAACTTCCCCCCCCCTCACTTCCTGGTGGCATTTGGAGCTAGTTCCAGACCATCTTCTCTCTTCTTCCACAGGCACAAGACTCCATTGCTCTCTGCCCAGTCCGATAATGCTGCCTTCCCTTCCCTGCTGGTGTTCAGACCAAGATCCAGCCCTGCAAAAACATTGCTTCCCCCCGCCCCTTGTGTCCAGCCTCCAGAGTCCAGTGCTTTCCACCCAGAACCATCCCAGTGTCCATCTGTCCTCTAGTTCTTCCCCACAACAGTCCTCTTGTCTGCCGGTCTTGGTCCCCAGGTCTTCTCCAGAACCATCAGGCACCAGGTCTTCTCCAGAACCATCACGCGTGCTCCTGAATCTCTCTTCCACATTGTCACCACCCTTCGTGGCCCTGGACATTGCATTTATTCGTGGACGTCCAAAACAGCCTGTGGTACTGAGGCAAATGGGGCAACTTCCTCCCTAAGCTGAGATGCTACAAGAGAATCACTGGCTAAAATGTCTGGACGTGCAAGAATCATGTGAGATGCTTTCATTGCGAGCCCTGTTGTTCTGGAAATCCTAGGCCGCCTCCAGCACTCTCTGAGGGTTGGGTATTTATTTTAATTGTTCTCTGAGCTGTTCTCCTCCCCCCCACCTCCCCCGGTCGCTGTCCAGTTTCCAGCAAACCATCCCTCTCCCCACTGGAAAGACACTGCTGTGTGTTGAGGTTTGGTTGGTTGTTTTTCTGTTGATGTTACAAAGCTAGTTTGAAATATTTTTGGCTAAACCAAGAATTAAATGGAGATTTAGTTTTTTGAAATGTTATAATAATAATTAATAATAAAGAGAAGATTGTACAGTTTAGTCTCTGCCTCTTCAGTCCCACCTTGGCTGGAGCTGGTGGAAGGGTAAAATCCAAAACGGGGTTTTGGAAAGGATGTTGAATTTGTTTCAAAGGCTACAAAAATAATTCTTCTGCTCTACTCCGCACTGATAAGGCCTCAACTGGAGTATTGTGTCCAGTTCTGGGCACCACATTTCAAGAAAGATGTGGACAAATTGAAGAAAGTCCAGAGAAGAGCAACAAAAATTATTAAAGGTCTGGAAAACATGACCTGTGAGGGTAGATTGAAAAAATTGGGGTGGTTTAGTTTGGAGAAGAGAAGACTGAAGGGGGACATGACACTTTTCATGTACATAAAAGGTTACAAGGAGGAGGGAGAAAAATTGTTCTCCTTAACCTCTGAGGATAGGACAAGAAGCAATGGGCTTAAATTGCAGTAAGAGAAATTTAGATTGGACATTAGGAAAAAGTTCCTAACAGGGTGGTTAAGCACTGGAATAAATTGCCTAGGGAGGTCGTGGAATCTCCATCATTGGAGATTTTTAAGAGCAGGTTGGACAAAGACCTGTCAGGGATGGTCTAGAATTAGGGAGAAGGTGAACTCTTTCCCTTCAAGGGGTAGCAATACAAGTGGGTAGGTAGAGTCTACAGCTCGCTCATAACAATATCACAAAGCTGTCCACATTTGTCATGGGGGGGGGGCTGATTACCCCACCATCAGTCTTTCTGTAGTAATCAGAGATTGGTTTAAGGCCTGCAGCCTCTCTTCCAGCATTTCAGAGTGGTAGCCATGTTAGTCTGTATCAGCAAAAACAACAAGGAGTCCTTTTGGCACCTTAGAGACTAACTAATTTATTTGGGCATAAGGTTTTGAGGGCTAAAACCCACTTCATCAGATGCATGGAGTGGAAAATACAGTAAACAAACTATATATTCTAGCACATGAAAAGATGGGAGTTGCCTCACCAAGTCGGGGGGTAGTGCTAATGAGCCAATTCAATTACGGTGGAAGTGAGCATCAGCTGTTCTAACTGAATATTCAAGTTATCTGCATAAATAGCCACTCCTTTTTTAAAAAAAAATCTTGCTGAATTCTTGGCTTCAACCACTCCCCGTGGTAACAAATTCCATAGTCTAATCCCACGTGGTGCAGAACAAGTGTGTCCTTTTTATCAGTTGTTCACTGGCCACCTTTCGCTTTCATTGAATGCCTCCTTTGCGCTTGTCTTATGAGACAGAGAGAACAGAAATTCCTGCTCTCCTTCCTCTAACCAGTCCCATATTGTATAGACTCTGTCTCTTTTCTAAAGCCCTGTCTTTTCAGTCTCTCGTCACGGGAGAGTTTTCTGGACACCGGATGAGCCTCATTGCCCTTCTCTAAATCAGTCCTCTCCAATCCTGCAATGAAGATACTTAATATTTAACACAGTGGTTCTCCGCCAAGGGTACGTGTACCCCTGGGGGTACTCAGAGGTGTTCCAGGGGGTACATCAACTCCTAGGGATATTAGCCTAGTTTTACAACAGGCAACATAAAAAACACTAGCAAAGTCAGTACAAACTAAAATTTCAGATTTCAGAGTAGCAGCCGTGTTAGTCTGTATCCACAAAAAGAACAGGAGTACTTGTAGCATCTTAGAGACTAACAAATTTATTAGAGCATAAGCTTTCGTGGACTACAGCCCACTTCTTCGGATGCATACAGAGTGGAATAAATATTGGAGATATATATATATACACACATACAGAGAGCATAAACAGGTGGGAGTTGTCTTACCAATTCTGAGAGACCAATTAAGTAAGAGGAAAAAAAACTTTTGAAGTGATAATCAAGATAGCCCAGTACAGACAGTTTGATAAGAAGTGTGAGAATACTTACAAGGGGAAATAGATTCAATGTTTGTAATGGCTCAGCCATTCCCAGTCCTTATTCAATCCTTTGTTGATTGTGTCTAGTTTGCATATCAATTCCAGCTCAGCAGTCTCTCGTTGGAGTCTGTTTTTGAAGTTTTTCTGTTGTAATATAGCCACCCGCAGGTCTGTCACTGAATGACCAGACAGGTTAAAGTGTTCTCCCACTGGTTTTTGAGTATTATGATTCCTGATGTCAGATTTGTGTCCATTAATTCTTTTGCGTAGAGACTGTCCGGTTTGGCCAATGTACATGGCAGAGGGGCATTGCTGGCACATGATGGCATATATCACATTGGTAGATGTGCAGGTGAACGAGCCCCTGATGGTATGGCTGATGTGATTAGGTCCTATGATGATGTCACTTGAATAGATATGTGGACAGAGTTGGCATCGGGCTTTGTTACAAGGATAGGTTCCTGGCTCAGTGGTTTTGTTCAGTGATGTGTGGTTGCTGGTGAGTATTTGCTTTAGGTTGGGGGGTTGTCTGTAAGCGAGGACAGGTCTGTCTCCCAAGATCTGTGAGAGTCACTGAACAAAACCACTGAGCCAGGAACCTATCCTTGTAACAAAGCCCGATTCAAGTGACATCATCATAGGACCTAATCACATCAGCCATACCATCAGGGGCTCGTTCACCTGCACATCTACCAATGTGATATATGCTATCATGTGCCAGCAATGCCCCTCTGCCATGTACATTGGCCAAACCGGACAGTCTCTACGCAAAAGAATTAATGGACACAAATCTGACATCAGGAATCATAATACTCAAAAACCAGTGGGAGAACACTTTAACCTGTCTGGTCATTCAATGACAGACCTGCGGGTGGCTATATTACAACAGAAAAACTTCAAAAACAGACTCCAACGAGAGACTGCTGAGCTGGAATTGATATGCAAACTAGACACAATCAACAAAGGATTGAATAAGGACTGGGAATGGCTGAGCCATTACAAACATTGAATCTATCTCCCCTTGTAAGTATTCTCACACTTCTTATCAAACTGTCTGTACTGGGCTAGCTTGATTATCACTTCAAAAGTTTTTTTTCTCTTACCAATTCTGAGAGACCAATTAAGTAAGACAACTCCCACCTGTTTATGCTCTCTGTATGTGTGTGTGTATATATATCTCTCTTCAATATTTATTCCACTCTGTATGCATCCGAAGAAGTGGGCTGTAGTCCACGAAAGCTTATGCTCTAATAAATTTGTTAGTCTCTAAGGTGCCACAAGTACTCCTGTTCTTTTTAAAATTTCAGACAGACAATGACTTGTTTATACTCTCTATAGACTATACACTGACATGTAAGTACAATATTTATAATTACAGGGTAACAATGAGAAAGTCTGCAATTTTTCAGTAGTAGTGTGGCTGTGACACTTTTGTATTTTTTTGTCTGATTTTGTAAGCAAGTTGTTTTTAAGTGAGGTGTAATTTGAGGTACACGAGATAAATCAGCCTCCTGAAAGGGGTACAGTGATTGGGAAAGGTTGAGAGCCACTGATTTAACAAAAAGGAGGGCGGGGGGGTTGGTCCTAAATTTTTTTCATTCCGTAGAAAAACCCATTTTTCAATTGTGTTTGGGGGACAAATATTTTTAACCAAATAATGGAAAAAAAACAACAATTTTCTGCAAGAACCGTTAAAACTTTTCACCAAAAAAGTGATTGGGTGGTGGTGGTGGTGGGGGGGGACGACAGAAGGAAGCCATTGTATGCCAAAGTGTTCATGTGAAAAATACCAACCCAGCTCTGGTATTAACCCTTTGCTCTTCATGTTCCTTCCATGATGACCAAACTTGTCTCTTTGCTCAGCTACCCCAGCTCTCTCCCCAGGGCAGTCCTCGATGCACGAAAGTGCTTAAACATTTGCTCTCGTCCTGACAGCAATGAGATTGAAGCATGTGGTTATCTTACATTTTGCTCAAATACTTTCCTGAACCAGCCCTTCTATCAGAGAGAAAGTCAATACCCATTGTCCCAGCCGCAGGGCTAGCTCCCTCTCTGACCCTCCTCTGCCTCCCTGAGGGCACTCCCACAGGTGTTGGGCCTCATGCCTTTACCTCCCTGGAATGAAATCCTCATGCTTCAGGGTTTCACCTGGCAGCAGTCAGGAAGGGATTTCTCTTCTGCCCCCTCCCCAATGTCTTCTGGGGGGGCTTTTCAAATCTCTTTCCTCTGAAGCATCAGGGGTGACCATGGCTGGAGATGGGACAATTAGAGGGAGGTGGGTGGGCCAGGGCACTGAGATGGCACCAGGCATTCTTGCTCTCTCAGGTGATTGGCTAGCTGGTTCTTGCGCACATGCCCAGGGTCTCACTGACTGCCACATGTGGGGTGGGGAAGGAATTTGCCCCCCAGGGCAGCTTAGCAGTGATCTTGGGGAGGTTTTTCACTTTCCTGTGCAGCAGGTGGGTGTGGGTGGCTTGCCAGGATTATCTGGGTATATCTCGCTTAATCACTTCCCTGCCATTGTGGGGGTCCATGGGCACAGATGCACCTTGGTCCCTCCTGGTCCCTGCCTCTGGCACGTAACAGTCTAGTCTCCTGCAGGCTGTAATACTGTGGTCTCGTTCCAGGTGTCAGATTGAACAGGCCAGTGGCGGTAGTCTGTGATCCAGGGTCAGCCTGCATGATCGGGTGGCACCTTCTGCCCTTAAACTTTATTTCTGCCACTCCTAGCCTGGATCCCTGGGCTACAGCACCCTGCACGCCAGCTATGCTTCCCATTTGGGTGTTCTGACCCATAGTAAGTGCCGTGACGAATGTAGGGTTTGCTTCCCCCAGCCGGAACAGCACAGAGCATAAGAGGAAAAAATCAAGGCTTTTAAAACCCACCTGTGGCTATGTTACCGAGACACTTGCCAGCCCTTGGCAGAGCCGCTAGGCAGGACCCTGTTCACTCCAGCTGTCTGGGAGGGGGAGACCTGCTGCTCAGTAGCAGCCCCCACCAGCCCCCTCATTTCTCAAGAGTGCCTCTTTTCATCCCTCCAAGGGCCTTTGACTCACGTTTCCGGGAGTCTGATTCTCCTGCGGGTACAAGCTGGGCTCCCCCCTCCGGACAAACTGGTCCCAAGCACTCGGAATGGGGGACATCAAGGTGAATGGTTCTAGCATTATCCCACAACAACCCCTCTGTGCAGCAATCGGACCTTACAATGATTCGTGCTGGGAACAGAGAGGCCGCTAAAAGCAATGCCCTACGCAGGCTAATGCTGATACACGTTTGCCAGGTCTGAGGGGCTGATCTGGACTCTGGCCCGTGCCCATTTTTTTCAGCAGCGAGGTTGCAAGTGAAAGTCAGCCCCAGCAGCTGTGTTTGCTGCCCTTTCCTCTCCCTTTGCGTGTGGTTGTCTTGTTTTGTCTCCTTTGTAAACAGGACTGGACATTTGACCACAACAGCTCCACCGCATCTCCCCTAACTTCTCTTGTTCCGTTATGACCATATTTGATACCATCTAACAGCTTGGCTACACTTGCAAGTTAGAGCGCATTAAAGCAGCCCTAGGTGCCCTAACTCCCAATGTGTCCACACTGGCAAGGCATGTAGAGCGCCTGGGCTCTGCAGCTGGAGCGCTCCTGGTAATCCACCTCCACGAGAAGCATAAAACTTGCTGTGCCCTGGCTGAAATGCCTGGGCATCAGTGTGAATGAAGTGTTGCATTACTGTGCTGTGATTGGTCTCTGGAAACATCCCATAATCCCCAGAAGTCAAGTGGCCACTCTTGTCATTGTTTTGGAATCGGCTGCAGGCATGCGGATATCCCCTTTCACAGCTCCGTTTCTGACAGACGGCTGCTTATCTGCTCCAGGACAAAGCAACCATTAGTGTGGAATGCTGCTGTGAGGGGGGTGGGGGAGGGGGTCTGCTGCTGTCTGAATTTACAAGACAGCATGCTGACCCCCCCCCCCCCCCATTTAAAAAGCACATTGCAGCCACTTGCACACTGGGATAGCTACCAGAATGCACTGCTCTTTGTGGCATTGCAAGGGCTGCTAATGTGGCCACGCCAGCAGTGTAAACACACGGCAGCATTTTCCCTGCTGCAGTCTCCGAAGGCTGCTTTAACTCCCAGCGCTCTACATCTGCAACTGTAGCCAAGCCCTAAGAAGCTGTCAGACAAGGGAGTGGTTAAAATGAAAACCTTGTTCAATATTTTACCTTTCAGCTGGTTTTCCTTCATTTTCTGTCTCTTTAATAAAAGGTTAAAAGGAATTTTAATGGTGTATCTGACAGAGTGCTAAGCAGGGTGGTCTCTGCATACCACAGCCCAGACCTTGTTTAACTGTTTTATGGTTGCAGTGTTATTACAGCCAAACTGGTCTCAGGGATTACAAAGTGGGTGAGGTGATATCTTGTATTGGATCATTTTTGGCAGGTGACAGAGACATGCTTTGAAGTTTACACTGAGCTATTCTTCAGGTCTGGTAAAGGTACTCTCTTTTCCAGATCTGAATACAAAGTGGAATAGTATCAGGGGGTAGCCGTGTTAGTCTGTATCTGCAAAAACAACAAGGAGTCTGGTGGCACCTTAAAAACTAACCGATTTATTTGGGCATAAGCTTTCGTGGGTAAAAACCTCACTTCTTCAGATGCATCCGAAGAAATGGGTATTCACCCACGAAAGCTCATGCTCCAATACGTCTGTTAGTCTATAAGGTGCCACAGGACTCTGCTGCAAAAACAACATGGAGTCTGGTGGCACCTTAAAGACTAACATATATTTGGGCATAAGCTTTTGTGGGCTAGAACCCACTTCATTCATCAGATATATGAAGTAAAAGATACAGAAGCAGATATAAATACATGAAAGGCTGTGGGGTTGCTTTACCAAGTGTTAAATCAGTCTAAACGAGATAAATCAATTAACAGCAGGATACCAAGGGAGAAGAAATAACTTTTGAAGTGGTAAGAGAGTGGCCCATTACAGACAGTTGACAAGGTGTGAGTAACAGTAGGGGGAAATTAGTATGGGGGAAATTAAGTTTAGGTTTTGTAATGACCCAACCACTCCCAGTCTTTATTCAGGCCTAATCTGATGGTATCCAGTTTGCAAATTAATTCCAGTTCTGCAGTTTCACATTGGAGTCTGTTTCTGAAGGTTGTTTTTTTTTTTGGAAGAATTGCCATTTTGAGGTCTGTAATTGAGTGACCAGGACTGAAGTCCACCTCCCTCCACACAAAAGCAGCAGGATTCCAACACTTGAAAATCCCACTAGGTGGAGGGTTCCCAGTTTTGGTTGGACAGATTTCATCACAGGACAGAAACTTTCATTAAAACATAAGAACGTCCAGACTGGGTCAGACCAATGGTCCGTCCAATGCCAGGTGCCTCAGAATGAATGAACAGAACAGGTAATGATCAAGTGATCAATTTCCTGTCACCCATTCCCAGCTTCTGGGAATTAAAGATTCATCTTTAATTTCTGGAGACCCCAGGTCTGTCTCTTCCTGCTGAGGCCACGCCCAGCTCAGACTCCTCCCTCCCATGGCCCAGCCAGGGTGGGGACCTGAGAGTTCAGTTGGGGCGGAGGGAGGAAGGGCTGAGAGCTCAGAGCCACTTCTTTGGTCCACCTCTTCCCCACAAAGCACGACCCCCCGTCCCTTGCAGCCCCGAGACCGGAAAAGCTGTGCTCTTCCAGCCCTGGGACTGTGACGGGGAAGATTTTTCTCAAGAGCCCCCCAATCCACCACTGCTCCCACCCCTCTGGTGGCTTGAGGTTTGGGGAGACTTAGCTTCCCAAAGCGTCCATTAGCACTGCCCATGCCAGGTGTCTAGCTGCAATTTTAGATGCCAGAAAACCCTCTACCCTTCGGCTTCACAATACTGAGTGCAACGCAGGCTAAATACCTTTACACATCCAGGCCTACGGGACTTGCTCAAGATCTCTGGCAGAGCAAGGACTGGACCGCAGGGACCTGAACCCGGGGCTAGGTCCATAGGCACTGGGCCATGCTTCCTCGGAAGTTCCAGCTCTCGCAGACAGGCCCTGGATGGCAAAGATGACACCCAAACAATCCCCAACCTCCAAAATGTACTTTTTATTGATTTATTTTTTTTACACAAAGGCAGGCTGCGTCCTGTGGGCGGGCTCTCATCTGGTCCCGATGGTGACCTGCCAGACGCGGACCAGGTTATCTGTGTACCCAGCAAACAGGGTCTGGAGAGGAGAGAAAAGATGTGTTAGTAACGGGGTAGCTACAGCAGGCCTGGAGACAGATCAGCCCCCAGGAGAACAGTCAGGCTGAGGGCCTGCATCTGGGAGGGGCTCAAGCTCCCTCGCCTGATGCCAGTGCCCAGCTGGGAAAGTGGTGACGGGGTATGTTAGGGGGCAGGGAGAAAGGACCGGGCCTCAGCAGATCAGCGACATGGGGGGATGGGGCTCTGGGGAGAGCCAGGATGCTGGCGGGTATGGAGGCTGGGAGGGGTTGAATCTTGGTAGGAAGGGGGCTGAAGGCAAGGGGTCAGGTCTCTTGCCGGGGGAGGAGCAGCAGTGCTGGAGGGTAGGGAGGCGGGTGAAGACAAGAAAGGGGTGATGTTGGAGGGGCTGAATCTCTTGCTAGGAGAGGGCTGGAGGCTGGGAGGGGCTGGGCTCCATGCTGGACAGCGGGCTGGAGGGGATGGACCATGGGAAGGATCGGGATGGTGGCAGGGACAGAGGCAGAGAGAGCTCATGTCTCCTGGCAGCATGGAGGACGAAGGCCAGGCCCTGGGAAGTATCAGGGCTGTTGTCAGTGCAAGGAGGGGCTCGGGCGCTCATCGGCACATCTGCCCTCCCATGGGGTGTGAAAAGGGGAGTGGCTCACAGGACCATCTTCCCATAGGCTGAGGCGAGAGCAGGTCCCTTGGCTGCCTCTGCCCCCTGGGGCCAGTGGTGAGGATGCATAGGGCGCCTCCGGCCCCCACTGAAATATTGGCCCCAGCCCTTTTCATTTCTCCGTTACCTGTCCGTCCGCGGACCAGGCCAGTGAGGTGCACTGGGGCGGCTCGGCTTTGCTGCTGGTGCTGATCACCTCCTGCTTCAGCTCGTCCACGATGATCTTCCCCTCCAGGTCCTGTGGGGGAGAGGGGAAAAGGTCAGAGAAAGGACCCCACCCCCCGGAGGGCCATGGACCCCCTTCCCAGCTGTGCCCACACCAGGGCAGGTGCTGGGAGCTGGCTCAGAAACAGCCTCTGGGTTTCAGCACGGAGATGCAGTCAGATGGCATGATGTTTCATCACAGCCCCTGGGGGGCTCCAGACCCACAGCATGGCCTCACCCCACATTCCCCGGGGGCACCACACCCAGAAACCAGAGCACAGCCCCATCCCATATCCCACTCCCCATGGGGGACTGCAGATCTGACAGGGCCCAGAGATCACTATGGTGGAGGTGTCTCCCCTACGGGAAAACCCAAGACCTATTTCCTGGGGCAGAAGTGACCCCCAAGGGTGTCTCCACCATGGAAACCCCAGGCCAGGTCCCCTACAGAAACCGGCAAGGAAGGCAACTCTCTGGGTATTCCCTATAGAAAAGCATAAGCTCTGTTCCCTAATAAAGGAAGCACAGCAGATGCCTCCCAGAGGTGTGTCTTCTACACCCCCCTGGTCCCTAGTCCCTATAGAAAGGAGACAGAGAAGGAATCCCTGTGCCCTACAGAAAGGAGACACGGAGATAGGGAATTCCAGGGGAGTGGCCCCTAGAAACCCCAGGCTGTGCACTCTATATAAAAGGGAGCACAGAGGAGGGTGAAGTCCCCTGAAAGGCCCACCCCCGCCAGCAGGGGGCGCCCGCTCACCCAGATCTTGATGCTGGGCCCGGTGGCAGCGCAGAGCCAGTAGCGGTTGGGGCTGAAGCACAGGGCGTTGATGATGTCACCGCCGTCCAGCGTGTACAGGTGCTTGCCCTCGTTCAGGTCCCACAGCATGGCCTGGCCGTCCTGGGGGAAGAGAGAGCGTCAGACGGAGAAAGAGTCCCTCACCCACACCCACCCCATAACCAACCAGCCAGCAGCCTGCAACATGTACCAAGGAAATGACGCACCTTGGGAGTCAGGCAGCAAACCTTTAACCTGTGGCACTCCCTGCTGCAGGATAGCACCGAGAGAAAGGGTAACTAATATTTATTACTGCCTGCTATGTACTTTCCTGATGCCCAAGGACAGGTCCTGCACTGAGAGACTCAGATGAGGAGAAGGGGAGTAACAAACTGCTCAGATTCAAAACCAACAAGGTTCCCCTTAGGCAGAGGTGGGGCCATGTGGACTGGGGCGGGGGCTCAGAGTGGCTGTCCGGTGGCTTTGTGAGACTCTGACAGGGTAGAATGAGATTGGAAGCAGTGGTGAAGGGGAACAGGCAGGATCAGGGTGGTTGATCACACAGAGCTTTGATGGTGGTTGCAAGAAACTGGAGTTGGAGCCAACATTGGTCGGGGAGTCAAGGGAGGGGTCCAGAAGATGGATCAGACCGAAGGGCGAGGAAAGGGGAGTTTAGTAGCAGCATGGTGAAGGGATCAATAGTGTGTCTGTCTGTGTGGGCACAGAGGATGCTGCTGTGAATGACAAGGGAGCCCTCTGCCCCCCAAAAGCTCATAATGTCAGCAGAAGGCACGAGATGACAGGCGGATACAGACAGAGGAGCACAAGGAAGCAGCGATCTAAGCACAGCAGCTGCCTCACCACTAGTATCCGGCTGAGCTGGGGTGAATCCCAGTCAGCCCAGGGAGAGCTGGGCAGGGGCAGCTCAGAAACAGCCTCTGGGTTTCCGCACGCAGATGCAATCAGAAACTCAGTGGGTTTCATCACGGCTCAGCCCCGCTCCGACAGGCTGAGAGAGAGACAGACAGAGACAGAGAATGTCCCCCAGCCTCCCGGTGCGGGTAGCTCAGCCGAGATCTGTGACCCCTCAGGGCCGACAGAACCCAGAGAGGAAAGTGACCTCGATCCAGTCCTGCTGTCCATCCCCACCCTGCTTCCCAGTCCCGATCCCCACTGGAACCGGGCTGGGAACGGACCTTGCCACCAGATGCGCAGAGGGAGCCGTCAGGGGAGACCGTCACGGTGTTCAGGTAGCCGGTGTGCCCGATGTGGTTGGTCTTCAGCTTACAGTTGGCCAAGTTCCACACCTGGGGGCAGGAGAAGAACGTCACGTGATCAGCAGAGCGCGTTCCAGGCCAAGAAGGAACCCACGGATCATCCAGTCGGAGCTCCAGCATCTCCCAGGCAGGCAACCAATCGAACCCCCGAAGCATGGAACTTTAGGAACCTCCCCACCCATCCAAGTTTTTACGGCACTCGGCAGCACAGCTATGGAGTGCCTGCTTCTTCGGAGACCAATTCACCCAGAGGGCAGGACGCCAGCGCCTCAAGGACAGGACAACAAGCTGCGGAGACGAGACACGAGTCCCCAGCACTGAAATGCCCCCTTCACCACCCAGAAGCAACCAAGAGCTCATCCGCCCCCAGCCTATCCCCTGGCCCTAGGGCAACCTAGGGGAATTGTGGGACAATGGAAATTCCCGGGTGTCTCTGCGCCGATGCTCCCTGTCCCAGACCCAGCACCACTGGGAGCGGGAAGAGAAATGATCAACAGCCCAGGCCGAGACCCAACAATGGTCTGTGCCCTTCCCCGCTCCAAGCAGCCCCGGGTCAGCAGGGGGACCCGACCCCCTGCAGTGCACCGCGGCCTCAAACCCACCTTCACCAGCTTGTCCCAGCCGCAGGAGACGATGATGGGGTTGCTGCTGTTGGGGGAGAAGCGGACGCAGGACACCCACTCCGAGTGGCTCTCGTCCTGGGGAGAGAAGGAGGGGGAAGAGTTAGAGGAGAGAGATGGGAGACCAGGGATCTCTCACTCAACCTAGAGCTCTGCTCCCAACCCTCCACTCATGTCCCCACACCTTAGGGGCTCCACCCCACCAGCCCTAGGTTCACACCCCACCAGCCCTAGGTTCACCCCCCCCCCCCAATGTGAGCTGCTGCTCGAACCCCTGGCCCAGGGCTCCGCCGGCCCTCCCTGTGTCCCATCATAATTGCAGGACATGTCGTCAGGCCCCAGGGGGGTCAGCAGACGTGTCAGATCTAATCATCGGGACTGGGGAGGCAAGACAGAACCCTGGATCCTCTGCCAGCTGGGAGCAGGGCAAGTTCCCAGCAGGGGACACACACGGGGCAATTGCAGAGATGCTTCTAAATTAATGCATGGGAGCCCAGGGACTGTTGCTCCAGCTTAACTCAGAAGGGTTTCCCCAAAGACCCAGCGAGCGTCTCTTCCACGAAGTCCCCTACTGCAGAAAGGAAAGGCCCCAGATCCCATCCCCCAGCTCTTCTGAGCCAACTGTTTGTCAACCACCCCCTTCTCTGCAAGGCTTCGGAGGCCCTTCTCTCTCCCGGCCCCCCATGACCAGAGCGGCAGGTTTGCATTCAAAATGTAAGTGGGTTTTTACCACCACCAAACCCAAAGAGAAACAGTCAGGAGCATAGGACAGGAAATCAGGATGCCTGGGTTCAATCCCTGACTCTGGGAGGAGAGTGAGACCTAGTGGGTTAGAGCGGAGTGAGGCTGGGAATCTGAACTCCTGGGTTCTATCCCCGGCTCTGGTAGGGAAGCAGAATCTAGTGGGTTAGAGCAGGGGCCTGGGAATCAGGACTCCTGGGTTCTCTGTCCCTGACTCAGGGAGGTGATCGGGGTCTAGGGCAGACGCCTGACCCACCCCACAGCTCAGCAGCCCCATCCTATGTCTCACCTGCACCGTGTACTTGCAGACGCCCAGGGTGTTCCAGAGCTTGATGGTTTTGTCCCGGGAGCCCGAGACGATCTGGCGATTGTCGGATGAGAAGGCCACGCTCAGCACGTCCTTGGTGTGGCCCACGAAGCGGCGGGTGGTGGTACCTCTGCAAGGGAATAGACTCTCCTAAGTCACTCCCAGGCCAGCTACGGGAACCTCTCCTCACATCCCAGCTACGCCGGCCTCCCTCCTGCTAGGAGCAGGTCCTGTTCCCAAGCCACCCAGTGAAAAAATCCTCTTTAACCTCCACAGAGAGGAGCACAAAGGGTGGCGGCCAAGTGACAGGGGATCCCACTGAGACAGAAGCACATGCCAGGAACTAGCCAGGACATTAAACACGAAGGGGACCCCAAGATCCAGCAGTGGAGGGAGCTCAGCCAGATAAAAAAGGGGTGGATCCGAGGAAGAACGTGACAGGGTATTGAGACAAAGGAACAAAGGACTGTGATGTCATGGGGGATAAAAGCCAAGAGACAGCACAACACTTCCCTGTCTCTCCCGTTGTCCCATCATAATTGCAGGACATGTCATCACACCCCTGAGGGGTCAGCAGACATGTGTCAGATCTAATCATTGGGACTGGGAGGAAAGGGAGGGGTGCCTCAAAAAATCCAGATGCCCCAATGGCTGGAATCAGGGATGATTGGCCACGAGGTACATCCAATCCTGGGCCCAGCAAGAAACTACCCCACACATTTATGGTCTGGTTCTGGCCATTTCCCTGCAGCAGCGTCTCAAACTTTTCAGGTGTAAGACCCCTGATCTGATGTCAAAAACGTTCGCAGCCCCCCGAAGTTGACTATGAATGAATAAATAAAGGGTCGGTGATGACACGGCTAAACCTGTATAAATGACTGAGACCAGAGAACACTTGACTTGAAAGGGGAAGGGTGTGGGGGGGAACAAACTTTTGTTTTGCTTTAGGTTATAAGTGTCAATGCCTCATGACACCCCCCGACTGCCTTCGATGACCCCCACCAGGGGTCGTGATCATCCATTTCTGAAACACTGCCCTAGGGCACCATTAAGGGGTGCCACAACAAGCCAAGGGGCTCTAGGATAGGCATCCAGTCCCCCTCCCTGGCACGCCAACCCCTCCCCACTAAGGGGAGCTGCGATGGGCAGGACAAACAGGTCATGGGGCTGAGAGGAACCCGTCTGACTCGGTCACCCATAGGAACCCTCTCCCCTCCCACCCTCCTTCGTACAGGCTCTCGCTCTGCCAAGAAAGCCCATCTGATGTCTATGGCGCCCCCCTGCGCCCCAATCCATCACTCACGTGGTGAGGTCCCAGAGCCGCAGGGTGCCGTCCCAGGAGCCAGAGAGGGCGAACTGCCCGTCGGAGGAGATGACCACATCACTGACAAAGTGTGAGTGGCCGCGCAGGGCGCGCTGCGGGATCCCGTAGTTGGTCTCGTCCCTTGTCAGCTTCCACATGATGATGGTCTTGTCTGCGTGGAGGGAGCAGGGAGAGTCTAAGTCGGCTAGTCGCCTCTCTAACGGGCATTTCCTTTCAGGGAGTGACCTGACAGCCCTGGGAAGGGGAACCTGCCATTCCCACGCAGGCCTGGCATGACCCTATGACCATCCCCCCTTCATGCCAACCTAGGTGCTGTCGCACAGGAGACTGGCCTCCGTGGCCAGCGCCAAGAGCTAAATACACCACAGCCTGTTCCTCACCATGCCCCTCGCCTGGCCAGCCAATCCCACCAGCCTGGGGCTAGATCCAAACCGGTGCTGCTTAGAGGAGAAAGGCCTCGTATCCCACTTCATCCCCCACACAGCGCGTCACCCCATGACCTGGAGCCTGACTGGAGCCAGCCAGTCCTGTATCCCATTCCTTGGCCCCCCTCCCCATTTATGACCAGATCAGTGTCAGCTACAGGAGAAAGACCCCACATTCCAGCCCCCACCCTGAACCAGCCAATGCCCTGTCCTCATTTTTATATTCATGGGCCCAGCCCTGCCTGGGCCCAGCCCAGGCCTCTGCTAACGCTCCTTCCAGGCATCCCCTCATCATTGCAGGACATGTCATCAGAACCCAGGAGGGTCAGTGGATGAGCCACGTCTAATCATCAGGGCTGGGGAGAGGAGGCGTGGAGCAGCTCAATGGCGGTACCAGAGATGGATATTGATGCTCTGACAGGGATGCCCACAAGGACCCACACGCGGGGGTGGTGGTGGTGGTGTGTGTGTGTGTGTGTGTGTGTGTGTGTGTGTGTGTGTGTGTAAATGTGCCTGAGGCTGGTTGGAAAGCCCCAACGTTGCCCCTGTGGCCTTGTCACAGGCATGTCCATCCCCCTCTTCTATTGAGTTACTTCTCCCCCCATAGTATTTAGGCCTGAGACCCCTTCCTGGCTCCCTGCAGCTGGTCCCCCCCCATTTATCTACCGTATATGCCAGGTATCCAAGCCCCTCTCACTGGGTTCCACCCTCCCAGTCACCCCTGCGAGACAGGGTAAGTGCCCCCGTCACTGACAGGGAAACTGAGGCCTGGGGGGGGGTGGCCCTGATTTTCTGACATGCCCCCAAGATCGAGAGATAATTGGAGAGCCCTGGATGGGAAGTGCCCCGATAGGAGTCAGGGAATTACCCCTCCCCCCTACTGCATGTTATTCACCCCTAACCCCCCCATATCGCCCCTCCCAACACTCCTCCAACCTCCCCTCCCCCCAGTCACATAGTGCAGCCCCGCCCCCTCTCCAGGGATGACACTGGCTCTCTCCCCCCCCCCCCGGGAATGGATTCGTACCCCCCTTCCATAGCTGAGATGGTCCCTCCCTTGCCTGCCCCCACGGATGAGAATTGGTCTCTTCCCCTCCCCTCAGCCAGATGGGATCTTCTTCCCACCTCCGGGTGACTACGAGACGGTCTCCCCCCCCTCCCCGCTTGGAACCTGCCAGCGCGCTCCCATCATCAGTGACTAGGTTCTATTCTCCCCCGCACCGTGAGCGCAGCCTGACAATGTCCCCCTTCGCTCAGCACCCGCTACGAGATGGTTTCTCCCACTCCCCCCCACCCGCGGCCGGGCGCTTGGTCTGGCCCGCGGCGCTCACCGCGCGAGGCGGACAGGATCATGTCCGGGAACTGCGGGGTAGTGGCGATCTGGGTCACCCAGCCGTTGTGGCCCTTAAGGGTGCCGCGCAGGGTCATCTGCTCCGTCATGGCGGCGGCGGCGCGGGGGGCTCAGCTCGAGCGGGGAAGGAGGATGGAGGCGGATTCGGCAGCAGCCCGACCCGGCCCGTCCTCTCGCTCAGCTAGCGGCCCAGAGAGAAAGGAAGCCCCGACGTCACCCGGAAGCGGAAATAGCCTTCCCTCAGCGCGGCCGTACGGCAAGATGGCAGCCGGCAGGAGAAGAGGCAGGTCGCAAGATGGCCGCGGCCTTGTAGGTATTCAACTCAGGGAATCCCAACGGATCCAATAGTGGGACGTCCGTACTGCTCGTCCTATCGGAAAACCTGTTCCCTCCTTGCCCCGCCTCCTGCCGTGACGCTCCCCCCAGGTGACTTTGCCGCATGCGCAACGCTGCAAGGCGGGCGGCTGAAGAGGTGCTAGACCGGTGCTGGTGGGAGACGGGCACGTGGGGCTGCTGGGGGCTCCATGGCGAGGCGGGAGAGGGGCTCCGAGCAGGGCCCCAGACCAAGGCTGTGTGGCGAAGTATATTCCAGCCCGGCCCCGGCCACAATGCAGCCACATGTCCCGTCTGCCGCGATTATTTCCAAGAGCCGGTGTCTATCCCCTGCGGGCACAGCTTCTGCCGGGCCTGCATCAGCCGGTGCTGGGGGGAGTCGGAGACAAACTTCTCCTGTCCCCAGTGCCGAGGAACCGCCCCGCAGGGAAGCCAGCGGCCCAACTGGCAGCTGGGGGACCTGGTGGAGGGTGTGAAACCCTTGAAGGAGCCCGAGGGGGATCGAGTGCCAAAAAAACACATGAACCCCCTGAAATGGTTCTGCGAGGAGGATCAAACCCTCATCTGCGCGGTGTGAAAGAGATCCCGGGCGCACCGCACTCACAGGGTGGTTCCCATCAAGAAGGCTGCTCAGAAGTGCAAGGCAGGAAAACACGAACAACTAGCCGAAAGTTTAGACCTGAGTATACCAGTCCCCCCACCCAGGCCAGGTGGAAAGACCCAGGATCCCCATAGCTCGTTGCCAGCGTTGCTGTCCCCGACCCAGCTCTCTGTAGGAATGCACTGAGCATGTTCACAGGAAGCACGGGCTTCCCAGTGCTGGGGCAGGGGCTTCCCAATGTCTAGGGTGGCCAACCCTCCAGGACTGTCCTGGAGTCTCCAGGAATTAAAGATTCATCTCCAATTAAAGAGTGTTATGTGATGAAATCTCCAGGAATATGCCCAACCAAAATTGGCAGCACCACCTATGCGTAGTCACTGCAGCGACTCTTTGTCTGCTGTAACCTACTGAGGTGCTGCAGGAGCCTTAATTCAGTGAAACAGGGACTTCCCTACACCTCCCCACCCAGTGCTCATCTAGTTACATGCAGTGTTGCCAATTTAGTTATTGGTTGGAAATTTGAACTGAAATTGAAACATTAATACACACTTTAAAAGCCTATGCAGTGCATGATAAAATACCTGTCCCTGAAAAAGTAGAATAGGTTTGAAAAGTATGAACAAAGACGAGCTTCCTCTCACAACTGTTGTTTTTTCTGACGTTGACTTATTAGTTTTTGGCAATGTTGGCCGACCTTATAATTTAAAATTATGACTTGTAAGCAAGGTCCGAATGAGCTGTCCCCTGACAGTTCGTGATGAACCAGGGTGGGCAGCAATGGGGAGCCATGTGGGGGCCCGAGCAGACTCCTGCCCAATGTCCCTGCCCCCTAGGCTTCCTACCCAGGGCAGGCAGGGGGTTCACAGTTCCTCACAGCTGCTTGTCCATCTCTTACCATCAGAGTCCTACGTAGATACAAAATTTGTATCCGCATCCGCACTAGTCGCAAAAATGGTCCATGGATATCCGCAGATATGAAACGGTTCCCCACGGATTTGCAGGGCTCTACTCTTCTGTGCTTGAAATACATGGGAAATAGTTTTGCCATCTGCTCTGGGGAGCCATATAGATGTGCTAAATGCTTAGTAAGGAATCTGTTTGTCAAAAAACGTTTCCTGAATCTTTTTGTTTGTCTATATTGTTACTCACATACTTGCTGACAGGCACTTTGAAATAAATTACCAAAATAAATGAAAATGGCATGATTATATTGTGTTGTTTTAACACCTAAAATATGCAGAATTTTAAAATATTGTGCACAGAGTTTTTAATTCTTTGGCACAGAATTCCCTCAGGTCAAAAATACGTAAGGCCTGGTCTAGATTACGGGTAGGTCAACGTAAGATGCTTTCCATCCATCTAGCTGTAGAAGTGTTTTCGTTTAAAATTGGCTCCTTCTGACATAAGTGCCTTTCTATGCCAACCTAATAACACCACCTCCCCAAGTGGCGTAGACTCATGGTGGATGTCATTACGTTGAGGCAGTGTCAGTGCAGACACTGTTGCTTGCTGGGACTGTTACTGGCTTTCAGGGACTGTTGCACAATGCCCCCCACTGACTGTACAATCGATACAAGCGCTCATGGTGATGGTGTGCACTGCCGACACAAGGAGCCAAATGTGTGTGCACACAAGCAATTTAAGAACTGTGATGGCTGCCTGCTGACATGCATAGTCAATCCAATTTTGTCACGTAGACCTGGCCTCACATACCATGTTTCTTTGCTCAGAAACCAATCCAGACGCAAGTGCAGACTTGGAAGGAAAAGATAAAAGATCTCAGATTCAGACTGTCCACGGAGAGGAGAAAACAGAAATGCCTGGTATGTGTCTGTTATTAATCTGTAGGTATGTGTGGGGTGCATAACGGGACTGCTGCTTACTGATTTCCCCCTCTTGACCAGGGGTGTCTCTGAAGGGCCCGCCTCTCCATTTTTCCCTCTCTTCAGGTCTTTTAAGAACTCACAGAGGCTTTCTCTGATTGCCAGTACACCTTCCAGGGGTTATTTTCATTCAAGAACCAGTTTAGAACAACCCAGAGTCTTAAACTGAAGTCCATTCCATCAACACAAAGAAAAGGTCCATACTTAGCTCTAGAGAGAGATGAGATGGGGGAGGTGATATCTTTTATTGGACCAACTTCTCTTGGTGGAATGTACAAGTTTTCCAATGCATGGAATTCTTTGTCAGGACCCAAAGAAGAGCTCGACAGTTTGTACGTTCCACCAACAGAAATTGGTCCAATAAAAAATATTACCTCACCCACCTTCTCTTTCTATCATCCTGAGACCAGCACAGCTACAACACTGCAACCAACTATGGAAGATCCTTAGCTTGCGCACTTTCTCTCGCCACCCAGGGCCCTTCTTCCTTTCTGATCTGATCTCCCAAACATTTCCTCCTCGCTGGGGCCCACTCCCAAACACAGTCACGGTTCCCCCCTACCCCAAGTCTCCACCTTATTAGTCTTTACCCTCCAAGCTTCCTGGTGTCATGTCCTGCCTTCTCCCCCATGCAGTTGCTTTCTCTTCAGGTGGGGCTTGCTCTGTAATCAGGATTGGCCTAGCTCCATACTCTCTAGCTCATGGGACAAGCTGCCCTGTTCCAGAGTGTCTAGCTGCGCAAACCCAGGAGACTCTCTTTTCTTTGCTTGTATGGTTGCATCCATGTGTGTCTCTTCTTTCATCTCTGTGCGAGCATCGTGATTCTCCTAATTTGTTTGTCTTGATCTATGATGATTTTTTTCACCTTCCTTTGGTGTCTATCACAATAAACTGCTGCAGTTGTCGATCTGAAACCTGCTCTTTGTGTTTGCATTGTTGGCGCCCAAGAGGCAGCACAAGGAAAAATTAGGGCCATCACAGTGTTAACAGACATTATGACCAAAGTGGGAATCTTTGGGGAAAACACTGATATAGTAGCACGGGGAGAGCTTATGTCAAAAGGCCCTGTTGACATTTCACAAGTGGCAATGAAATTCTCCTGAATGTGCACACATGGCCAAGGGGGTCACTGGAAATATGTGGTGCAATGTATCATATGACAAGTCCCCTGCCTGCCCCTTTCCCTATTTGTGCCCATCGATTACAGGAGAACACAGATGCTGAGAGACAGAAAAATATGCTGGAAATTATGCAACCTGAACCACTGGGCTAGAAGTTACAAGGAAGCCTCTTTTCCCCAGCCATTTTTGTGTAACTGTAACACTGACAAACCCTGGTTGTCGGCAGGTGGAATCAAACTTGGACCTCTGAAGCTTAGTGTATGAGCCACATGGCTCTTAGCCAAGGCTGTAGCAGACTTATCAATCCCTGGATGGTCTAGATGCCACTCGTGGAGGATGGAGCACCACACCGAGTAAGGCTGGATTACATAGCTAGAGATCCAGCACAGGTGATCTCTGAGCTCACTGGATCGGGCCCCACGGGCAGGTTAGGTAGGGCAACGCCTCTCTTCCCTCCCACCCCCAGTTAGTGGATTGCTCTGGGGTGTGGGCATCCGGATGTATGTGAGAAGTATGGGTAATAAGCAGGAAGAACTGGAAGTGCTAATAAATACAACTATGACATTGTTGGCATCACTGAAACTTGGTGGGATAATACACATGATTGGAATGTTGGTGTGGATGGGTACAGCTTGCTCAGGAAGGATAGACGGGAAAAAGGGAGGAGGTGTTGATTTATATATTAAAAATGTACACACTTGGACCAAGGTGGAGATGGACGTAGGAGACGGAAGTGTCCAGAGTCTCTGGGTTAGGCTAAAAGGGGTAAAAAACAAGGGTGATGTCATGCTAGGAGTCTACTACAGGCCACCTAACCAGGTGGAAGAGGTGGATGAGGCTTTTTTTAAACAACTAACAAAATCATCCAAAGCCCAAGATTTGGTGGTGATGGGGGACTTCAACTATCCAAATATATGTTGGGAAAATAACACAGCGGGGCACAGACTAGCCAACAAATTCTTGGACTGCATTGCAGACAACTTTTTATTTCAGAAGGTTGAAAAAGCTACTGGGGGGAAGCTGTTCTAGGCTTGATTTTAACAAATAGGGAGGAACTCGTTGAGAATCTGAAAGCAGAAGGCAGCTTGGGTGAAAGTGATCATGAAATCATAGAGTTTGCAATTCTAAGGAAGGGTAGAAGGGAGTACAGCAAAATAGAGAGAATGGATTTCAGGAAGGCGGATTTTGGTAAGCTCAGAGAGCTGATAGGTAAGGTCCCATGGGAATCAAGACTGAGGGGAAAAACAACTGAGGAGAGTTGGCAGTTTTTCAAAGGGACACTATTAAGGGCCCAAAAGCAAGCTATTCCACTGGTTAGGAAAGATAGAAAATGTGGCAAAAGATCACCTTAGCTTAACTACGAGATCTTGCATGATCTAAAAAATAAAAAGGAGTCATATAAAAAATGGAAACTAGGACAGATTACAAAGGATGAATATAGGCAAACAACACAGGAATGCAGGGGCAAGATTAGAAAGGCAAAGGCACAAAATATGAGCTCAAATTAGCTACGGGAATAAAGGGAAACAAGAAGACTTTTTATCAATACATTAGAAGCAAGAGGAAGACCAAAGACAGGGTAGGCCCATTGCTCAGTGAAGAGGGAGAAACAGTAACAGGAAACTTGGAAATGGCAGAGATGCTTAATGACTTCTTTGTTTCGGTCTTCACCGAGAAGTCTGAAGGAATGCCTAACCTGGTGAATGCTAATGGGAAGGGGGTAGGTTTAGCAGATAAAATAAAAAAAGAACAAGTTAAAAATCACTTATAAAAGTTAGATGCCTGCAAGTCACCAGGGCCTGATGAAATGCATCCTAGAATACTCAAGGAGCTAATAGAGGAGGTATCTGAGCTTCTAGCTATTATCTTTGGAAAATCATGGGAGACGGGAGAGATTCCAGAAGACTGGAAAAGGGCAAATATAGTGCCCATCTATAAAAAGGGAAATAAAAACAACCCAGGAAACTACAGACCCTTTTAACTTCTATGCCAGGGAAGATAATGGAGCAAGTAATTAAGGAAATCATCTGCAAACACTTGGAAGATGGTAAGGTGATAGGGAATAGCCAGCATGGATTTGTAAAGAACAAATCGTGTCAGACTAATCTGATAGCTTTCTTTGATAGGATAACGAGCCTTGTGGATAAGGGAGAAGCTGTGGATGTGGTATACGTAAACTTTAGTAAGGCATTTGATACGGTCTCACATGATATTCTTATCGATAAACTAGGCAAATACAATTTAGATGGGGCTACTATAAGTTGGGTGCATAACTGGCTGGATAACCGTACTCAGAGTTGTTATTAATGGTTCCCAATCCTGCTGGAAAGGCATAACAAGTGGGGTTCCGCAGGGGTCTGTTTTGGGACTGGCTCTGTTCAATATCTTCATTAACGATTTAGGTATTGGCATAGAAAGTACGCTTATTAAGTTTGCGGATGATACCAAACTAGGAGGGATTGCAACTGCTTTGGAGGACAGGGTCATAATTCAAAATGATCTGGACAAATTGGAGAAATGGTCTGAGGTAAACAGGATGAAGTTTAACAAAGACAAATGCAAAGTGCTCCACTTAGGAAGGAACAATCAGTTTCACACATACAGAATGGGAAGAGACTGTCCAGAAAGAAGTATGGCAGAAAGGGATCTAGGGGTTATAGTGGACCACAAGCTAAATATGAGTCAACAGTGTGATGCTGTTGCAAAAAAAGCAAACATGATTCTGGGGTGTATTAACAGGTGTGTTGTGAGCAAGACACGAGAAGTAATTCTTCCGCTCTACTCTGCGCTGGTTAGGCCTCAACTGGAGTATTGTGTCCAGTTCTGGGCACCGCATTTCAAGAAAGATGTGGAGAAATTGGAGAGGGTCCAGAAAAGAGCAACAAGAATGATTAAAGGTCTTGAGAACATGACCTATGAAGGAAGGCTGAAAGAATTGGGTTTGTTTAGTTTGGAAAAGAGAAGACTGAGAGGGGACATGATAGCAGTTTTCAGGTATCTAAAAGGGTGTCATAAGGAGGAGGGAGAAAACTTGTTCACCTTAGCCTCTAAGGATAGAAGAAGCAATGGGTTTAAACTGCAGCAAGGAAGGTTTAGGTTGGACATTAGGAAAAAGTTCCTAACTGTCAGGGTGGTTAAACACCGGAATAAACTGCCTAGGGAGGTTGTGGAATCTCCATCTCTGGAGATATTTAAGAGTAGGTTAGATAAATGCCTATCAGGGATGGTCTAGATTTGGTCCTGCCAAGAGGGCAGGGGACTGGACTCGATGACCTCTCGAGGTCCCTTCCAGTCCTAGAATCTATGAATTATGTCTGGTTTGAAGTAAGAACATAGGCACCTTGGGCACTCGTACTGCAAAAATGTAGGTATTGAGTGAGTTTAGGTGCCTGTAGGGTTTGGTGGCAGCTGAGGGGGCCGGTTTGTGGATTTCAGTGAGGCCTGATGCTGGGATTTAGGCACACAGTGTCAGGTGCCTAAGTCCTTTTGTGAATCTGGCCCCAAGTCAGTTTAGGCACCTACAGATTTAGAAGGCAGAGGAGAGGGGTTTTGTGGATGGCTATGGCGCCTGAAATCGGGGCATGGGCACCAAAGTCTGGGGGTTTTGTTGCCCAAGTACCTGGGTCTACCTGCCCTGAATAGAGCAAGTTATTCTACAGGCTGCTTGACCCCACAGTTTTCGCTTTAAAGAGGATCAGAACATAGTGAACAGGAGAGAGTCACGTCTAAAAGAAATAATTACCCAGCAAATGGCAATTCCTTAGCAAAGCCTGTTTCTTCCTAGGTGTGAGAATGAGAAGGTTCCGCAGATGGTGGCGAGTCCTTTTAGGTGGAAAAAGTTCTTCCTTTCCATGAAGAGTCTAAACGATTGTGTGAGGCGTATCAAAGGTATCAAGAAGGATGAATCAAAATGTGACGGTGGGAGGACATGGGCTCTGGCTAAACCAGGGGTAGGCAACCTTTCAGAAGTGGTGTGCTGAGTCTTCATTTATTCACTTTATATTAAGGTTTCACGTGCTGGTAATACATGTTAACGTTTTTTAGAAGGTGTCTCTCTCTAAGTCTATATTATATAACTAAACTATTGTTGTATGTAAAGTAAACAAGATTTTCAAAATGTTTAAGAAGTTTCATTTAAAATTAAATTAAAATGCTGATCTTATGCCACCAGCCTGCTTCCAGCCTGGGGTTCTGTTCACCTAGGCCTGCAGTGGGCTGAGCCGGGCCTGTGGCCGGGACACCGGCTGGCAAGGGGCCGATAGCTGGGACCCCAGACCTGGTGGGGGAATTCAGGGGTCAGGGCAGAGGGTGCAGGGCAGAAGGCTGGGTGTGTGGGGGGGGATTCAGAGGGTGCAGGGCAGAAGGCTGGGTGTGTGTGGGGGGATTCAGAGGGTGCAGGGCAGAAGGCTGGGTGTGTGTGGGGGGGTTCAGAGGTCAGGGCAGAGGGCAGTGGGGATGTGGGGGGTTCAGGGCAGAAGGCTGGGGCTGTGGGGGGATTCAGGGGTCAGGGCAGAGGGCTGGGTGTGTGGGAGGGTTCAGAGGGTGCAGGGCAGAAGGCTGGGTGTGTGGGGGGGGGGGTTCAGAGGTCAGGGCAGAGGGCAGTGGGGATGTGGGGGGTTCAGGGCAGAAGGCTGGGTGTGTGTGGGGGGATTCAGGGGTCAGGGCAGAAGGCTGGGTGTGTGTGTGTGTGGGTACAGGGCAGAAGGCTGGGTGTTGGGGGGGGACTCGAGGTCAGGGCAGAGGGCTGGGAGGTGTGGAGGTGCAGGGCAGAAGGCTGGGTGTGGGGGGGGAGGTCAGGGCAGAAGGCTGGGTGTGTGAGTGGGGGGGTTCAGGGCAGAGGGCTGGGGGGTGTGGAGGTGCAGGGCAGAAGGCTGGGTGTGGGGGGGGAGGTCAGGGCAGAAGGCTGGGTGTGTGAGTGGGGGGGTTCAGGGCAGAGGGCTGGGGGGTATGGGGGTGCTCCCAGCCCCCTGCCCCAAATGGCTCATGGCAGGGGGCTGGGAGGGATATGACCCGTTCCACCCCCTTCTCCCAGGCTCTGTCCCTACCTCTCTCTGCATCCTCTACGGAGCAGCGAGCACGCTGTGCTTGGCTCTGCTCCGCTCCCCCTCCCCCTCACAAGGGCCATCGTCGGCAGGGAGAGGGAGGAGGAGGGTCCGGAACTCACCAACCTGTGGGAAGAAGCGGGGGAGGGGGGAAGCTTGGCTGCCGCAGGACCAAGCTTCTGCCTCCTGCCCCGGCAGGGGAGAGTGGTGGGCGGGGGGGGCTGAGTGGGGTGGGGGGCCGGGACCCCCCCCACCGCTCTCCCCTGCCGGGGCAGGAGGCAGAAGCTTGGTCCTGCAGTAGCCAAGTTTCCCTCCTCCCCTGCTTCTTCCCCCAGCGTGGCGCTTTCTGGCCCCTCCTCCTCCTCTCACCGGGCAGGCAGCGTGCCACTCAAAATCGGCTGGCGTGCCATGTTTGGCACGCATGCCGTAGGTTGCCAACCCCTGGGCTAAACAATGTTAATGTCAAGCCCAACTCAACAGTAGTAAATAAAAAGATTATACATTCCCGGGAAACCCTGGGAAGGGTCAGGGAAGAGAAAATACAATAAAGAACCAACAATAATAAGTGAAATTCATTATTTTCCATTGTCTCCCTTCATTTCTCTTGGGGTAGTTGAGCTCCCTTCCCTTGTGTTTGTGTCACAGAAATGAAACACGTTAGTTGTTGGAAATCTTGTCATAAATATGAGAGTATGAAAACACATTTTCCCCCACCCCCTTCTCTCTAGACAGTCTGCTATCTGGCACGGAGAAGAAATGGAATCAATTTTTGGCAAAGGAGAGGGAAAACGTAGGTGAAAGGGGTAAGTTTTCCTGTGGATATTGTCATGAGGAGAACCACCAAAGAGGAGACGCATTTGTGGATTCAGATTCACTTGCAGAAGAAAATTCTGGGCTCAAACAGAGCCGTTGTTAAGGACCAGGACAAGGGCGGTTAGAACAGGGGCCTGAAAACAAAGCGGAGGGTCAGCACCCGAGTCAGTGGCCAGATGCTAGAGTCATAGGTCAAGCCAGAGTCCAAGCCAGGAACGGGAGCCAAAGGTCAGAACTGGAGTCAGAGGCTGAATGCCAAATATCAGAGCCACAGTCAGATTCCAGCCAAGAGTCAGGCTTAATTAGTTTAGTTGGACCCAGGGGTGGAGCTGGGTGTTCCTCTGCCTGAGATTCCTGTGGGTCGTGCCACCGGTGGGGCCTGGGTTCTATCGGCCACTCACCCACCCCCTACTAACAAGCTGTTAGGTGGTAGCTGGGTCCCAACTTGGAGGCCCGTGGACCTGTGGTGAGGGAGCGGGGCTCCTCATGGCAGTTTCCCACCACTGGAGATTTGTAGGAATGGGGCGGGGCTGAGAGGCCATCATCGATCTAAGCACACGAGTGAGGAGGGGGTTGTGGTGCCATATACAGATGGGCTTGGAGTCAGTGATGTGATGTCTCCACCCTCTTCTGGGTGAGGGTGGTGGGCCAGCCTGACCATCCCCCAGTGTCTCAGGGGGGCACGACTTCCATCATTCTTTGCTCCAGTCCCAATGCTTTCCTGTCTTTTTTTTCCTCCTGGATTCAGCTGCTGTATTCCCACATTCCTGCCCTTCCATGGGCTGCGAGCGGGAACTCTGTGGGGAGAGCAGTCTTCCTTCCCCATGGGCGGGGGAGGGCTCTCCTTCCACCCAGTGTCAGGGGGAGCTGCAGTGAAATCACCGCTCAGCCCCCAGCGGGGCTGTTCCCTAGAACCTGGGACGGGCAGGAAATCAGGGAGGGCCCCAGTCAGGACAGGGCTACTGGGGAATGTGAGAAATGGTCCCAGTGTCCCCCAGGGTTGAGCTCTGCCTCTAACACTCTGATTCTCTCTCTCCCCCCAGTGAATGTGACTCTGGATCCAGACACGGCTCATCCCCAACTCGTCCTGTCTGAGGATGGGAAAAGTGTGAGATGGGAAGACACATGGCAGGATCTGCCCAACAACCCTGAGAGATTTGACTCTTGGGCCTGTGTGCTGGGCTGTGAGGGATTCACCTCGGGGAGACATTGCTGGGAGGTGGGGGGTGGGGGAGTCTATGTTGTGGGGGTGGCCAGAGAGTCTGTGGGGAGGAAGGGAGAGATCAGCTTTAGCCCCAAGGAGGGGATCTGGTCTGTAGGTCAGGCTGGAGGTCAGTACTGGGCTCTCACCTCGCCTAAGAAAGTCATCTTGCCTCTGAGCTGCATCCCCCAGAGGATCTGGGTTTCTCTGGATTACGAAGAGGGGCTGGTGACATTTTTTGATGCTGATAATGAGTCCCTCATCTTCCCCTACCAGAGGGCCTCTTTCACTGGGGAGAGAGTCCTCCCTTTTTTTGTGTGTGAGGAAAGTGTCCAGCTCTGCCTCCTTCAGAGATGAGGGTTTAAATCCACAACCCCACCAGTCATTCCTCATAAAGGTCACCGTCATGTCTGCGTTGCACCCCCACGATTTCTCCACAGCCCAGAAAGAAAGAGCGACACCAAATTAAACCTAGCCACTGCTTCAGCAGAGTGTGCAACCCCTGTCTCAGGCAGCTCTCAGCCCAGTGCCTTCCAACATGGGAAACCGAGGCCAAACATGCATCGTCCCCAGAGGGGGATCCACTGCCGGCCAGCTTGTGCCACCTGCCCTGCAGCTGGGACAGAGCCCCATTGGGCCCAGCTGCCTCTCAGCCCAGAGAAAGGGATTCTCTGGATTCCCTGTTCAATTTGTGGTGTATAAATAACTTCCAACTGCCCTGCTCCTCACTGTCCCTGTGCCCCCATGTAACGATCTCGAGTCCCCAGCTGCTCTGTTCCCCTTCACCCGCTAGAAACTGGCTCCCAGTGAGAGAGCCCAGAATGAGCCACTTTCTCTCCCTGGAGAGAAGCTGGGTGCTGCGGAGGGAGATAGGCCCATGTGGGCCCTGGCGGCTGGGGATGGCCAGCCAGGGAGGAGCTGGAATTCTGTAACTCACCTTCCAGCTAAAGAACTAGCCTCTCTGCTGCCGCCCTAGAGTCACTCCTTGGGTTAGGAGGGTGGTAACTAGCACTGGGCAGTTGTGTGACTAGAGGGGGCAGAAACCCTCTACTCGGGAGAGTTTGGAGTGTCAGTCACTGTGTGAACCGGGTTGGGGTTTCTGTACTGTACAGCTCTGTTTATTTTATGGGCAAGGGCCTAGGTCGCGGCTGTGTAGTGGCTGCTTATTGTGCTAAGCATGCTCATTCCGGAGTCCTCCCTCTGTTTGTTTGTTTGTATCTTCCTGCTTTCCTCTCCTCACATACAAAGATTGTGAGCTCTTCGGGGCACAGGCTGTCTTGAAATACAGCACCATGGGCCCCAGAGCCCCGACTTGTACGGGCACGTGCTAACACGATCCAAATAACACATCATAACACTAATGAATGACTTGCCATTTGAAGCATTTGTTTCTTTTCAGCACCTTTTGTGTGTTACAGGATTTCCTGCCAATTAGAAATTAAGAATCCTCAACTGCAAGGAGGGTTTGGTGGGCATTTGACAGGGTTATTTTAGCAAATGTTATTTTTATTTTTATTTTTTTTTATGATTCACGTAATCCGGGACCAAAGTGTTTTTAGAACAGGATTTCTAGGGGATGCTACAGGGCTCTCTTGGCTGGGCCGTGTGGCATTAAATACAGAAATAAACATGGGAGCGAACAAAAAGAGTTGCCGCCTTCTCTTTCTTTACTGAAACATTCCTTGTCCCCAAGATGGGTTGCAGCTGCAGCCAGACGAGCCACGCCCCCCCCTTGTCAGTTTAAGACGTATCCTGCCCCGTTGTGCTTTGTTTAGCCTGCTAGAGCCATATCTCGAAGCCTTGGTGGAGCATAGTCAAGGCCCCGTGTACAGGCATCGGGACAGACATCACAGTTAGTCGTGTGTTAGTATATTTGTACCTGCCTACTGTAATTTCCACTCCATGCATCTGATGAAGTGGGTTATAGCCCACTGAAGCTTATGCCCAAATAAATCTGGTAGTTTTTAAGGTTGTCATAAACATACAGCTAAGGATAGCATAAAATCCCTCCTTTAGCTGTAAAGGGTTAAGAAGCTCAGATAACCTGGTTGGCACCTGACCAAAAGGACCAATAAGGGGAGAAGATACTTTCAAATCTGTGGGGGAAGGTTTTTGCTTTGTTCTTTGTGTGTGTGTGTGTGTGTGTGTGTGTGTGTGCGCGCGCGCGCTTCTTGGGAGACAAAGAGAAAGACCAAGCAAGTATTCAGCTCCTACTGAATGATGCATCTAAAATTACAGAAATAGTAAGTAACGGCAAGGAAATGCGTTAGAGTATCTTTTGTTTTAGCTTGTGAATTTTCCCTGTGCTAAGAGGGAAGTTTATCTCTGTTTTTTTGTATCTTTAAAGTTTTGCGTAGAGGGGGATCATCTATGTTTTGAATCTTATTACCCTGTAAAGTTACCTTCCATCCTGATTTTACAGAGGTGCTTCTTTTACTTTTTCTTTCTTTATTATGAAGTCTGTTTTTTTTTTTTTTTTTTTTTAGAATCTGATTGGTTTTTAGTATCCTAAAAACCCAAGGGTCTGATCTGTGCTCACCTTGTTTACCTATCTGGTTGGTAGATTATTCTCAAGCCTCCCCAGGAAAGGAGGTGAAGGGGTTTGGGGAGGATATTTTGTGGAAACAGGAACTCCAAGTGGTCCTTTTCTTGAATCTTTGTCTAACTCACTTAGTGGTGGCAGCATACCGTTCCAAGGACAAGGAAGAATTTGTGCCTTCGGGAAGTTTTTAACCTAAGCTGCTAGAGATAAGCTTAGGGGGTCTTTCATGTGGCTCCCCACATCTGTACCCCAGAGTTCAGAGTGGGGAGGGAACCCTGACAAAGGTGCCACAGGACTCCTCATTTTTATTGATACAGACTAACATGGCTACCCCTCTGAAAATGGTTATTAATAGGGATCCAAACTAGGACCCTCAGCCGCAAAATAACTTGCTCCTACCTCTGGTGCTAAAGGAGTTAGGCCCAGATCCTCAAAGGTGCTGATCTCCCTTTGGTTTCAGTAGCAGTCAGGGGCTATACGATGTGGGCCTTACTCCTTTATGGGTGTGTTTGTGTCTCCCCTACCCTAAATCTGAGCAGATGTGGGGGAGAGGAAGATGTGTCCAGATTCTCCCCTCAAATTGCTTCAGGGACAGAGAGGAGTCTGTCTCACAAGATACCTTCATCCCGTACAGCTCTCCCATTTTCACAGTGACTAGCTCTGATCCGAGGCTGTCCGTCCACCCCCTGCCTTTGGAAGGAGTTGTGATTTGAGGTTCTGGATGCGGACCGTCATTGCCAGTATTACTGCAGGCATCGAGGAGACAACAGGGTCCAGTGAACAAGACAGAACGAGGCAGCGGGATCCTGAGTTGCATTCCTGACTTTGGGGGCAGGGGGAGGCGTGTTTTACTAGTTAGAGCAAAAGGCCTGAGAGTCAGAACCCAAATTCCTATTCCCAGATGTGGGAGGAAGAATGAACTAGGGGTTAGAGCAGCTGTGAGAGAATTAGGCCTCTTTGGTTCTGTTCCTGGCTTACGAAGGGGAATATGGTCCTGTGGGGTTCTCACAACACATTTTTTTGGTGGGCTCTTGCTGGTGGCCACTCTGACAATTTTTCCTAAAATAATGAATTTTAGGAAAAACAAATAAATATGCACATATCCATTTCCAAATCACTGTCATTTATTTATGGAGGATATATTTTGCAGACTCAATAATAAAAATAATGTACAGTTGTCTCTATTCTTTACTGGACCTACACAGAATAGAAACACAGATCAGGTGTTTTGCATGTTCTTCTCTTTTGTTGTTTCTTTTGCTTTTTTTGGTTGCTTTTTTCCCCCCCCCAGACTTGCCAGCTAGTACTTCTATGGCTGTGAAGAGTGATATTTGTATGTTTGTTAATATTTTCACAGCCTCCTAGCTAGCTACTAAGTCTGCTGTGAAAAGTGATATTAACAAACATACAAATACTACTTTTCACAGCAAGGGGTGCTTGTGGAAGTGGAGAGTCCTTGCAACTCTCTGATTTGGCTGGTATTAAAGGCAGACCGAAAAACCTGGTGCCTCATGGTTGGCTACCGAGAGTTAAACCGCATAACACCCAGGCTTGCCCCCGTAGTGGCCATAGGTGCTGACTTCCCCATCTTTTCCTGATGTGGTGTTGTCTCCAGCTGCAATGCAGGACCGGGTCTCAACCACCCCATACCTGGAAGCATGTGGCTTCCCCCTGCTGCAGAGAAATCAAGGAGACTCCCATTCCCTCAGCAGTTCCTGAGACCTTACCCTTTCCCTCGGGGGTCCCAGCATAAAACTCCCTCCTGCTGCAGGCAAATATTTTAACCTGACCTACACGGAAAAAATCATTACTAAGAAGCAGGTCAACTAGGAGGTGTTCCATTACACCCACAGTCAAAACACTTTCCAAACCACATGGATCTTAGCTAGTGGTAGGAGAAATCTGGTTTTGCCCAACCCCACAATCTCTGCCATTTGGCCAGGTAATATACTAGCCTTTGGGACTGCCCTCTGCTTATCCAGAGGTCTGGGCCCCTGTATCCTTCTGCCCCATGTTCTCCTTGCCATTAATTCTGGCAGCCTTAACATGTTCCATATCTGGTTTTGCAGAGGTTAATCTCACAAAACCAATCTGATATGTTCCAATTGCCTGGGGGGGGGGGGTTCTGTGTTGAGGCAGCAGAACTAACATGAGCTATTGGTTGCCTTGTTCCTCCTAGCACAGGGCATTTATTCCTCAGGTCAGTGGAATTACACTGATAGCACCTTTTGGGGCTCTTCTGTTTTTACAGGAGGTTTGGGATGAGGGTTAGAGGAATGGTTTTGGGAAGGTGAGTGCCCAGCCTCCCAGCCACCCTCCTTTTTGCTAGGGATAAAATGGGATCCTCCCTTCCCACCAGCTTTAAACACCCCTTTCAGTGGTTTGTTTTCAGTAGATGCCTGGGTCTGTTCAAAGGCATCAGGTAGAGCCGCCGTCTCATCCACAGACTTCACGTCTTTGTCCCATAGACACTGCTTCACATCCGCCTTACATATGCCTAGGAAACGCTCTTGAGCAACCAGATCAAAGCTTCTAACACCTTTGCCCCTCACCCATTTTCCCATCAAATCGTTCATTCTGTTCACATATTCCCCATTACTCATACCAATATCCCTCGTAAGATTCTTAAATTTAACTCTCTACATTTCAGGGGTAATTTGAAACCTTTGTAAAACAGTGTTTTTGAATTTACAATAGTCTAAAGCATCTTCAATGGGCATTTCATTCAATACACTTAGAGCTTTACCAGTTAATTTTGCAATCAGGGTAGGAACTCTCTTGGCATCAGGGATCTCATGCATTGCACATAGCCTTTCAAAGGTAGTCAGATATTCAGCAATGTCGTCTGCCTTATTGTATGCAGGACATAAATGGTCCCAATTGTGGATTTTTGTAGTGATGGGAATTGCTGGGGTCACTGGGTTCTGGTTCTTCTTCTCTAGCAGGTCCAGTTGGTGTTTTTGTTCTCTCTCTTTCCTCCTGCTCTCTTTCCTTCTCCTTTATCTGCAGTTCTTTCAGTTGCAATAATCTCTGGTGCTCTCTCTCCTTTTCTGTAACCTGCAGCCTAAAAAGCTCCAACTTTGTAATCGCTTCACTGCTTTCACTCATTTTCCTGCTTTTCTGTTCCTACTTCCCTTTCCCAAAATAAGCAAACAGAAAATAACAAACCGGTAGCCTTCTCCTGACTGTCCTTAGCCACCACACAGAAAGCCTCACTTAAAATCTTTACACCAGTGTATGAAGTGCAAATCTGGCTCAGTACAACAAGCTGTGTATTTCAGCCTGCTCACTGTGCCAGGGCTGCCCAAAGGGGGGGGGGGGGGGGACAAGTGGGGCAATTTGCCCTGGGCCCTGCAGGAGCCCCCACGAGAGTTTTCTGGGGCCCCTGGAGTGGGGTCCTTCGCTAGGGCCAGGGGTGCTTGGCCGGCGCCGGGGCCGGAGCAGCGGGGCCAGGCCGGCGTGGACTGCCGGAACCGGGGCTGGCACCCCGGGGTCCAAGCCGGAGCCAGAGCCGCTGGGGCCAGGGGTGCTCGGCCGGGGCCGGACTGGGCTGCGCCTCCCCGGATCCCTCCTTGTGCACCCCCCAGCTTACCTGCTGCCACCTGCCCCTGCTTGTTTTCAGACTTCCTGTGAATCAGATGTTCGCAGGAAGGAGAGGGGGAGGAGCAGGGGGCAGAGTGTTCAGGGGCGGGGAGGAGGGGGAAGTGAGCTGGGGGCGGGGTGGAGAGCTGCGGGGCCCTCTTAGGCGTGGGGTACGATTCAGCGGAATCAGCTGAATCGGCCTAAAGCCGGTCCTGGTGCTAGTGACAAGAAGCAAACCCCTCCAGGCACTGTTATCACTCAGCACAACCACATGTGGAGCCCCACACCCAGATAGGTTGCCTGAATGGTCCCAGGGCACAGTGGCCACATGCTTGGCCTTTCTCCTGCCCTCACCTATGCTGCAAGCAACAAGGACACTCAAGACTGAAGACGTCAGCAGAGGAGACTGGACCAGGTTTAAGTGACAAACCTGTATATTAAAGACTGCAATATTCAGTGAGGTGAGAAAAAAGGCTTAATCTAGTTGTTGCCCAGTCTAATAGGGTTGAGAGTTTAGACTGCGTGGTTATATTGTAATTCTTTTGGTAACCAACTCTGACTTCTTGCCTATCACTTATAATCACTTAAAATCTATCTTTTGTAGTCAATAAATTTGTTTAACTGTTTATCTTTACCAGTGAGTTTGCCTGAAGTGTTTGGTAAGGGTCTTTGCTCAGGTTTGACAAAGGCTGGTGTATACCCACTTTCCATTGATGAAGTGGTGAACCAATTAATAAATGTACACTGGTCATCTTGAGCAGTGCAGGACGGTATATTCCTGAGGTACAGTGCTGGGAGTTGGGGGGATTTGGCTCTGGTCCCTTTCTCTGTTTGATTCATGAGTAGCTCTGGGAGCATTCATGCAATCTATCTGGGTGTTGGGCTCCACATGCTGTTGTGCTAAGTGTTCACAGCACCTGGAGGGGCCTGCTGTTGTCACTAGCAAGGCATTGGGAGAGACAGCCCAGGCTGGAGAGAGTTAAGGGGGTACAGTGGCCCCATGGTCCCAGGATGCACCCCGGGGATCCCATCACACACCCACTTAGGGGCAGGGATGAATTTAGTCCATTGCACTTAAACAGAAATGGCTACAGCTATCCATGGAGAGGCTGGCCCATGTGTCTCGGCCTCATTCAGAATGTCTGAGACATGATCCCTTGGCCCTGGTTTGTGTGTGTTTTTTTTCCCTTCCACCTGCTGCCTTTACCTTAATCCCACAGGCTTTGATTGTTATTTCCTCATTGATCTGAACAACAGGAGACTGGAGTCTGATAGGACTTCTCTCTCCTCCAGCCTCAGCTTCCCCATCTCCTGCCTGCTCATCCTAGGGGCTCGCCCCATGGCCACTAGCTCACAAACCTGCAGCCACTTGGCTCTTTGCATATCCTGCTGAAAGAATTGCAGAGAAGAAACCTCAGGGCACCACCAGGGAAAAGCAGAGCTGGAGGAGACAAGGGCAGTGCTAGGATACATCCCCTCTGGTTGGTTTTATGTGGTTATTGGCTTAGTGCAAGAGATCATGTCCCCCTAGTGGCCAGCCCCAGTCATGAACAACCTGCTCATGGCTCACAGCTCAAAGGAGTTTCTGCTTTAAGGCAAGGGGTCGGGGCTTGTGACTTCAGGGCTGAAGTTCCCACTTTAGATGCACAAGTCAAGTCATGAAGCCATGAAGTTTTTTGGTAGAGAGGGGCCCGGACCCCCCTCATCTAGGGCCCAGCTGCCCTCTTTTAAGCCCCATGCTGCAGTGACCTGATAAGGCACAGGCCCAGCTCCCCGTTAAAGGACCAGTGTCCCCCTATGACACTGGACCAGTGGCTGAAGAAGTCCAGCTTCTCTGTTCAGCTGGGAATTGCTTAAAAAACACCTTGTAAAAGCAATATTATTCTTCAAGCATCATGATCCTGTCCCCATTACGCCTCTGGTGTTTAGGGCAGCGACAAAGCTCCTCCTCTCCTGTCTGTTTCTGGCAAGTCTTTCAGTGGTTCAATGCGCAGAGAATCGGAGCACCGTCATTGCCAGGAGGCGTTGGAGATGGATTGGCCGTGTGCTTCAGATGGAAACTGATTCCATCACCAGAGCAGCAATAAGATGGACACCTGAAAGCAAACGAAAACGAGGCTGCCCAAAAACTACATGGCAAAGAGCTGTGGAAGCTGAGCTGAAAACCTGGGGCACAGCTGGGGAACCATCTTCAAGCATGGAGGTGGTTAGTACTCTCTATCTCCTCCCAGGTTCTGCTGTCCAGGCCCCATCTACTGACACTCCCCAATGCTCTGATTTTGGTCAGCAGCGGCCCTGCACTCACAGAGTATTTTTTATACACGCTGGCTGGTCAACGCCCAGCGTATCTCTCGCCTGATCAGTTACATCTCTCTACTCTTTGGCAGGTCAGAAAAAATGGTTACTCACCTTCTCGTAACTGTTGTTCTTCGAGATGTGTTGTTCATGTCCATTCCAAGCAGGTGTGTGCGCGCCGCATACACGCCAGACGGAAGATTTTACTATAGCAGCGTCCGTAGGGTTGGCTTCGGCGCCCCCTGGAGTGGCGCCTTCATGGCGCTGTATATAGGGGCCAGCCGACCCTCCACCCCCTCAGTTCCTTCTTGCCGATACTCCGACAGAGGGGTAGGAGGGTGGGTATTGGAATGGACATGAACAACACATCTCGAAGAACAATAATTATGAGAAGGTGAGTAACCTTTGAGTGATTGTTCATGTCCATTCCAAACAGGTGACTCACAAGCCCGAATCTAGGCAGTGGGGTCAGAGGTTACTGCAGACTGGAGGACTGCGCGGCCAAAGGCAGCATCATCTCTGGCCTGGTGTGTGATGGTGTAGTGCGCCGTAAAGGTGTGGATTGAGGACCAGGTGGCCGCTCTACAAATTTCCTGCTTCGGGACCTGGGCCAGGAATGCAGCGGAAGAGGCCTGCGCTCTTGTGGAGTGGGCCGTGATAGGCAGGGCTGGTATGTTGGCCCGACTGTAGCACTCCCGGATGCAGGTTCTGATCCAAGCCGAAATTCGCTGTGACGTGACCAGGAGCCCTTTTATCCTGTCGGCCACAGCAACGAAAAGTTGGGTTGACTTCCTGAAGGACCTTGTCCTTTCGATATAGAAAGCAAGAGCCCTGCGAATGTCGAGGGAATGCAGCCTACGCTCCCTCGCAGAGGAGTGTGGTTTTAGATAAAAGAACGGGAGAAAAATGTCTTGACCCATGTGAAATGGGGAAACCACCTTAGGCAGGAACGATGGGTGCGGCCTGAGTTGGACCTTGTCCTTGTGGAAGACGGTGTACGGGGGTTCAGATGTTAGAGCTCTGAGTTCTGACATCCTCCGGGCTGATGTGATAGCCACCAAGAATGCGACTTTATATGAAAGAGATAACAGCGAGCACGAAGCCAGCGGCTCGAAGGGGGGCCCTGTGAGGACGGACAGGACCAAATTGAGGTCCCAAGCAGGGATAGGTTGACAGATGTGTGGGAACAGTCTGTCAAGGCCCTTAAGGAACCGTGTAACGAGTGGGTTCGCAAACACTGAGGTACGCCCCTCTCCCGGGTGGAACGCCGAGATTGCAGCAAGGTGTACTTGAACCAACGAGAGAGTCAGTCCCAGGTGTCTCAGATGCAGCAAATAGTCCAATATGAGGGGGACCGGGGTGAGCAAGGGAGCCTGGCCCCGTTGTGTGGCCCAGAGGGAGAAGCGTTTCCACTTGGCCAAGTACGTGGTCCTTGTAGAGGGCTTCCTGCTACCCAGAAGGACCTGCCTGACCTGATGAGAGCATTGCAACTCCACCGGGTTTAGCCATGGAGCATCCAGGCTGTAAGGTGGAGCGACTCCAGGTTTGGGTGAAGCAGGCGACCGCGATCCTGTGTGATCAAGTTCGGGAATAGGGGCAGCCTGAGTGGCACCCGCATAGACATGTGCAGGAGAGACGTGTACCAGTGCTGGCGCGGCCACGCCGACGCTATCAGGATGAGCTGAGCGTGATCTCTGCGGGCTTTGAGGATTACTCTATGAATCATGGGAATCGGGGAAAGGTGTAAAATAGCCTGTCTGTCCAAGAGAGGAGAAAGGTGTCTGTTAGGGACCCTGGACTGCGTCCCCTGAGGGAGCAGAATTGGTGACACTTCCTGTTCTCGGTGGAGGCAAACAGGTCCACCTGGGGATGACCCCAGAGCCGGAAAATTGAGAGAACTATATCCCAGAGGATAGACCACTCGTGACCCTGGAATGAGCGGCTGAGTGCGTCCGCAAGCCTGTTTTGCACCCCCGGGAGGTAGGATGCTGTCAGGTGAATTACGTTCTGTACGCAAAAGTCCCATAATGCGAGGGCTTCCCAGCAAAGGGGAGAGGAGCGAGCACCACCCTGTTTGTTGATATAGAACATCGTTGGAGTATTGTCCATGAGGACAGAAACGCACCTGCCTGCCAGCTGGGATTTGAAGGCTATGCATGCGAGGCGCACAGCTCGTAATTCCCTGACATTGATGTGGAGTGAAAGATCCTCTCATGACCAAAGGCCTCCTTGGGTTCTGAGGTCGCCCAGATGTGCACCCCATCCCCGATCCGATGTGTCCGTTTCCAGGGAGAGGGAGGGCTTGGGGTCGAGGAAAGGAACTCTTGCGCAGACCACCCGTGGGTTGAGCCACCATTGAAGGGAGTCCGGCACCGGCCGAGGTAACGTCACCACCGATTCTAGGGAGTCCCTGACTGGCCGATAAACCTGTGCCAACCAAGACTGGAGTGGGCGCAGTCTAAGTCTGGCGTGTCTCACCACGTAGGTACATGCTGCTATGTGCCCTAGTAATTTGAGGCAGCTTCTTGCTGTGGTGGTGGGGTAATGTTGGAGGCCGAGAATAATGTTGGATATAGTCCGTAATCTGGCCTCTGGGAGATATGCTCTGGCGTGTGTCGAGTCCAGAACCGCTCCTATGAATTCGATTTTTTGGGTTGGAGATAGTGTGGACTTGGCCTCGTTGAGTAAGAGGCCGAGCTCGAGGAAGATTTGCCTGGCAAAGACCACCTGAGCCTCCACTTGCGCCCTGGACCTGCCCTTGATGAGCCAATTGTCCAGGTAGGGAAACACCTGGATCCCGTGCCTGCGTAGGAAGGCAGCCACGACTGCCATGCACTTCGTGAAGACCCTTGGGGCTGCTGACAGACCAAAGGGCAGAACCGTAAACTGTAGATGAGCGTTGCCCATGAGAAACCTGAGGTAACACCTGTGCCGAGGGATTATCGCAATGTGAAAGTATGCGTTCTTTAAGTCGAGGGCAGCATACCAGTCTCCTGGATCCATGGAAGGAATGATGAAGGACAGGGAGAGCATGCGGAACTTGAGCTTCTTCATAAACTTGTTGAGACCGTGCAAGTCTAGAATGGGTCTGAGGCCCCCTTTTGCTTTCGGTATTAGGAAATATCGAGAATAGAAGCCCTTCCCCGTAGCTCCTGAGGAACCTTCTCTACTGCCCCTGATGCGAGGAGGGACTGAACTTCTTGAAGTAGAAGTTGCTCGTGAGAAGGGTACCTGAAGAGGGACGGAGAGGGGGGATGGTGGGGCGGGAGGGAGGAAAACTGGATAGAATATCCCCTCTCTACTGTGCGAAGCACCCAAGCGTCGTACATGATCCGGGCCCACGCACGATAGAAGGGGGACAGATGTGATGAAAAGGTAAAGTTGGTAGGATCCAGAGTTCTGACTGGTAGGTCGTCCTTGACCGGGCCATCAAAATGGTGGTCTAGGCCCCTGTGTAGGCCTTGGTTGGGTAGAAGACTGGCCGAAGGGCTGCTGTTGTTGCCTCCTCCTGCCCGTCCTTGGCCTTCTGCGCAAGGCATCCCCTCGATTTTGAGGTTGGTACAGCTGAGGGGCCTGCGGTGGCCTAAACTGTCTACGCTGAGTGACAGGGGTGTGGAGGCCTAGTGAATGGAGAGTGGTCCGTGAGTCCTTTAGGCTATGAAGCCTCTTATCGGTTTTCTCCGAGAAGAGCGTGGGCCCTTTGAAAGGGAGGTCCTGGATCGTTTGTTGGACCTCATGAGGGAGGCTGGACACTTGAAGCCAGGCTCACACCTTATGACCAGACCAGTTGCCAACATGCGTGAAGCTGAATCGGCCGTGTCCAGGGCCACCTGTAGGGAAGCCCTCAACCAGGGCTGAAAACTCAGTTCGCGACTCCTGCGGAAGGAGGTCTGTGAACCTAGACAAAGCCGAGCACGTGTTGTGTCCATACCGGCTCACTATGGCTTGCTGATTGGCAATGCGCAACTGCAGGCCCCCCGTTGAATAAACCTTGCGCCCGAACAGGTCCAACTTTTTGGCCTCTCTATTTTTAGGCGTAGCCCCCTGAAAACCCTGGCGTTCCCTCTGGTTGGCGGCATCCACCACTAGGGAGTCTGGGGGAGGGTGTGTATAAAGATGTTCATAGCCCTTGGTTGGAATGAAATATCGCCTCTCAGTCCTTTTGGCCATAGGGGCCAATGAGGCAGGGGTTTGCCACAAGGTGCGGGTTGTGTCCGTAATGGTCTTTATGAGAGGTAGGGCTACCCTGGATGGGCCTGACGGGGTCAGGATATCAATCACCGGATCCGTGTCCACCTCGATCTTCTCAGTCTGGATCGAGAGGTTTTGGGCTGCTCGAGTAAGCAGTTGTTGGAGGATCCTATTGTCCTCCAGGGCCGGTGCCGCTGAAGTTCCCACTACTGTCTCATCCGGAGATGAGGAGGAAGATATCCCTTGAAGAGGGCCTTCATCTACCCCCTCTCCCTCTACGAGGGCCTGCAGCACATGGTACTCAGGCTGCGCGGCCAGTGCAGACTCGGGATGCGGCACCGCAGCCGGTACTGGGGTCGACATCGAGCGACGAGGCATGCTGGGCGGTGCCTGTGGTGTTGGGAGCAAAGTCCCCGTCGGTGCCGTTGTCTGGCTAGGCGGTGCCATGTCCCTTTGTGGCACACTCCTGTCAGACGGCGGTGCCAGTGGTGGTGGCATTAGCGGCGGTACCGCGGACGTTGAAGAGACAGATGCAGCTCATGAGCGGGGTCCGTACGCCTGACCCACTGACTGGTGGTAGGCCCACGGCGTCCAGAACGGCCACTGGGGGGGCGGTTGCCACTGCTGCTGTTGCCACTGTGGTGGGTATGGCTGGGCACTCGTACGCAAGGACGATCGCCTACTTCTCGATCTGTTAGAGCGGTACGAGTCTGCCTCCGAGTCTGAAGTTTCCGAGTAGGAGGACATAGGAGGCGCGGTACCCACTGTCGCTGTAGAGGGTGCTGTCTGCACCGGTGCCTCTAGAGTGGAGCGGCATGGGGAGCGCGGCGAGAGCAATGCCGGTTTACCCCTAGATTGATAATGGGGCTGAGCGGTAGCCGGAGGTTCTCGGCACCGGTACGGCGACGCCGGCATTAGGAGGTTCAAGAGATCTGAGGCGGCCTCGAACGCCTCCGGCGTCGATGGGAGGCGCACTTCCTCCATCGTGTCCGGGGATCTAGGCTTTTCCGGACTCAACCGTACCCTCTCCGGGGTGGGAGTCAATGGGATGGCTGGATGGGTCTGTGGCGCGAATTGTCCTGTAGTAGACGTGGACAGCGCCGGCCCTTTAGAGTCCCGGTGTGGAGAACGATCCCTCACCGGCCTGTTCTTTTTAACTGGCACTGGCGATGGGGAATGGTGTCTCATAGAGGACGGTTTCTTGTGCGCCGACTCTTTCTGGTGCCGGGGTTTGGTGGCCTTGGCCTCACGACTCATCTCCGGCGCCGGAGCACTGCACACCGAGGATGAAGTGCTCGGTGCCATCTCAGTAGGCCCGGGATCTGATTGTGGCCGCAGGGCCGCCTCCATTAGGAGGACTTTAAGTCTCTGCTCTCTATCTTTGAGAGTCCTGGGGTGAAAAGCCCTGCAGATACTGCACCTATCTTTTTGGTGGCTCTTGCCTAGGCACCTCAAGCATGAAGAGTGCGGGTCACTCTTCAGCATGAATTTCACACAGTCCCGGCAGAGTTTGAACCCTGGGGACCCAAGCATGCCCCAGCGGGGCGACGAAAACTTGGGGAAACCCCCCCCAAGTAATAACTAACTAAGCTAACACTTAACAACAAACTAACTAAGGCCTGGTCTACACTATGGGTTTAGGTCGACTTTAGCCACGTTAAATCGAATTAAGCCTGGACACGTCCACACAACGAAGCCCTTTCTTTCGACTTAAAGGGCCCTTTAAACCGGTTTCTTTACACCACCTTCGACGAGGGGATTAGCGATAAAATCGGCCTTTGCGGGTCGGAATTGGGGTAGTGTGGATGGAATTCGACGTTATTGGCCTCCGGGAGCTATCCCACAGTGCTTCATTGTGACCGCTCTGGACAGCACCCTCAACTCAGATGCACTGACCAGGTAGACAGGAAAAGACCCGCGAACGTTTGAATTTCATTTCCTGTTTGCCCAGCGTGGAGAGCACAGGTGACCACGCAGAGCTCATCAGCACAGGTAACCGTGATGGAGTCCCAGGATCGCAAAAGAGCTCCAGCATGGACCGAACGGGAGGTACGGGATCTGCTCGCCATATGGGGAGATGAATCAGTGCTAGCTGAACTCCGTAGCAGTAAAAGAAATGGCAAAGTATTAGAAAAGGTCTCCAAGCCCATGAAGGACCGGGGCCATAACAGGGACACACAGCAGTGCTGCGTGAAAGTTAAGGAGCTACGGCAAGCCTACCACAAAGCCAGAGAAGCAAATGGAAGGTCCGGGGCAGAGCCGCAAACTTGCCGCTTCTACGCGGAGCTGCATGCCATTCTAGGGGGTGCAGCCACCACTACCCCAACCGTGTGCTATGACTCCGTCAATGGAGAAACACACAGGGAAGACGGTTCGGGGAACGAGGAAGATGAGGATGGAGGTACTGTAGGTAGCTCACAGCAGCAAGGAAGCGGAGAAACCGGTTTCCCCAACAGCCAGGATATGTTTGTGACCCTGGACCTGGAACCAGTAACCCCCGAACTCACCCAAGACCCTCAGGGCACACAGGAGACCTCTGGTGAGTGTACCTTTGTAAATATTTGTAAATATTACACATGGTTTAAAAGCAAGCGTGTTTAATGATTAATTTGCCCTGGCAATCGCGGCCAGTACATCTACCGGAAAAGTCTGTTAACGTGTATGGGGATGGAGCGGAAATCCTCCAGGGACATCTCCAGAAAGCTCTCCTTCATGTACTCCCAAAGCGTTTGCAAAAGGTTTCTGGGGAGGGCTGCCTTATCCCGTCCGCCATGGTAGGACACTTTACCACGCCAGGCCAGTAGCACGTAGTCTGGAATCATTGCATAACAAAGCATGGCAGCGTATGGTCCCGGTGTTTGCTGGCATGCAGACAATATCCATTCCTTATCTCTCTTTGTTATCCTCAGGAGAGTGATATCATTCACGGTCACCTGGTTGAAATGGGGTGATTTTATTAAGGGGCCATTCAGAGGTGCCCGTTCCTGCTCTTCTGAACAGAAATGTTCCCCGCTGTTAACCACGCAGTGGGGGGAGGGGTGAAGTGATCATCCCAGAGAATCGTGTGTGTGTGTGTGTGGGTGGTTTACTTGCTTTTGTGCCGCATGTTAACCCGGAAACCGCAGCCCCTCCTTTTACATTGAAAACCCATTTTAAATGGCCAACCCAATTCATCCTTGATATGGGAAATGCGCTGCTGTTTGAAACCTTTCCTGCATGTTAAGAAGGTTAAAAAAGCCAAAAGACTGTGGCTTACCATGGCTGCCTGCAAACCAAAATATGTTGCCTGGGGCACTGCGTGAGTGATCTCTCATACCAAACCGGCAGGCAGAGGAAAAATGCAACCTTGTAATGAAAGAGTGTACCCATTGTTCTCTAAAATGTGTCTTTTTTAACCACCTCTCCCTTCTCCTCCACCAGCTGCAAATATTTCTCCTTCGCAGAGGCTAGTGAACATTAGAAAGAGAAAACGGAGGATGCGGGACGATATGTTCACGGAGCTCCAGATGTCCTCCCATGCTGATAGAGCACAGCAGAATGCGTGGAGGCAGTCAATGTCAGAGATGAGAAAAGCACAATATGAACGAGAGGAGAGGTGGCGGGCTGAATGGCGGGCTGAAAAGAGCAAGTGGCGGGCTGAAGATGATAGGTGGCGTCAGCTTGCAGACAGATGGCAAGAGTCAATGCTCCGTCTGCTGGAGCATCAAACTGATATGCTCCAGCGTATGGCTGAGCTGCAGGAAAGGCAGCAGGAGCAGAGACCGCCGCTACAGCCCCTGTTTAACCAACAGCCCTCCTCCCCAAGTTCCATAGCCTCCTCACCCAGACGCCCAAGAACACGGTGGGGGGGCCTCCAGCCACCCAGTCACTCCACCCCAGACGATTGCCTAAGCATCAGAAGGCTGGCCTTCAATAAGAGTTAAAGTTTTAAAATGCAGTGTGTCCTTTTCCATCCCTCCTCCCCCACCCATCCCAGGCTACCTTGGCAATTATCCCCCTACTTGTGTGAGGAATTAATAAAGAATGCATGAATGTGAAATAACAATGACTTTATTGCCTCTGCAAGCGGTGCTCGAAGTGGGGAGGGGAGGGTGGGGGTGGTTGGTTTACAGGGAAGTAGAGTGAACCGGGTGTGGGGGGGGGCGGAGGGTTCATCAAGGAGAAACAAACAGAAGTTTCACACCGTAGCCTGGCCAGTCACAAAACTCGTTTTCAAAGCTTCTCTGATGCGCACCGCGCCCTGCTGTGCTCCTCTAACCGCCCTGGTGTCTGACTGCATGTAATCAGCGGCCAGGCGAGTTGCCTCAACCTCCCACCCCGCCATAAATGTCTCCCCCTTACTCTCACAGATATTGTGGAGCGCACAGCAAGCAGCAATAACAATGGGGATATTCTTTTCGCTGAGGTCTGAGCAAGTCAGTAAGCTGCGCCAGCGCGCTTTTAAACGTCCAAATGCACATTCCACCACCATTCGGCACTTGCTCAGCCTATAGTTGAACAGGTCCTGACTCCTGTCCAGGCTGCCTGTGTACGGCTTCATGAGCCATGGCATTAAGGGGTAGGCTGGGTCCCCAAGGATCACGATAGGCATTTCAACATCGCCAACGGTTACTTTCTGGTCTGGGAAGAAAGTCCCTTCCTCCAGCTTTTGAAACAGACCAGAGTGCCTGAAGACGCGAGCATCATGTACCTTTCCCGGCCATCCCACGTTGATGTTGGTGAAACGTCCCTTGTGATCCACCAGGGCTTGCAGCAGCATTGAAAAGTACCCCTTGTGGTTTATGTACTCGGTGGCTTGGTGCTCCGGTGACAAGATAGGGATATGGGTTCCGTCTATGGCCCCACCACAGTTTGGGAATCCCATTTCAGCAAAAACATCCACTATTGCCTGCATGTTGCCTAGAGTCACTACCCTTGATATCACCAGGTCTTTCATTGCCCTGGCAACTTGGATCACAGCAGCTCCCACAGTAGATTTGCCCACTCCAAATTGATTCCCGACTGACCGGTAACTGTCTGGCGTTGCAAGCTTCCACAGAGCTATCGCCACTCACTTCTCAACTGTGAGGGCTGCTCTCATCCTGGTATTCTGGCGCTTCAGGGCAGGGGAAAGCAAGTCACAAAGTTCCATGAAAGTGCCCTTACGTATGCAAAAGTTTCGCAGCCTTTGGGAATCGTCTCACACCTGCAGCACGATGCGGTCCCACCATTCTGTGCTTGTTTCCCGGGCCCAGAATCGGCGTTCCATGCCATGAACCTGCCCAGTGACACCATGATTTCCACATTGCTGGGGCCTGTGCCTTGTGAGAGGTCTATGTCCATGTCAATTTCCTCATCATTCTCTTTGCCGGGCTGCAATCGCCTCCTTGGCTGGTCTGGGTTTCGCCTTGGCATGTCCTGGCTCTGCATATACTCCAGGACAATGCGCGTGGTGTTCATAGTGCTCATAATTGCCGCGGTGATCTGAGCGGGCTCCATGATCCCAGTGCTAGCTATGGCGCCTGGTCTGAAAAAAGGCGTGAAACTAGTATCTGACGGACCAGGAGAAGGAGGGAGGGCCGAGTGACGACATGGCGTACAGGTACAGGGATTTAAAATCAAGAAAGGTGGCTGTGCATCAGGGAGAAACACAAACAACTGTCACACAGAATGGTCCCCCCAAAGATTAAACTGAAAATCCTGGGTTTAGCAGGCCGTTGATTTCACGGAGGGAGGGGAAGCAAATGAATACAGAACAAATCTATTTTTTACATCTTAAGCTGGCAGCCGACGGTGCAGCATGACTGATAGCCTCTGCAGTATGATGACGACGGATACCAGTCGTAATATACATCTTCTACCAAAAGGCAAGGGGCTGCTGCTGTGTAGCAATGCAGCCCCACATCTGCCAGCACCCAGGTCACCCTCGGCCTCTTCTGGGTGCTTAGCAGACAACACTGGGCAATTAGCAGAAAATAGCATACTACGACTGATAGCCATCATCGAGACAGCAGCATATCTGCCCAGGTGCCCATGATTGACAGCCACTGCAGTACGATGACGATGGTTTCCAATCGTAATATACCATCTTCTACCAAAAGGCAAGGGGCTGGTGCAATGCAGCCCTACGGCTTCCAGCCCCACAGCTATTAGTCATGCTACACCATCTACCGCCAAAAGGCAGTTAGCAGCTGCTGCTGTGTAGCAATGCAGTCCCACGTTTGCCGGCACCCAGAGGACATATGGTGACGGTGAGCTCAGCTGAGCTGAGCGGGCTCCATGCTTGCCGTGGTATGTTGTCTGCACAGGTAACCCAGGTAAAAAGGCGCGAATCTATTGTCTGCCATTGCTGTGACGGAGGCGGAGGGGCCTGACGACATGTACCCAGAACCTCCCGCGACACTGTTTTGCATCATCCGGGCATTGGGATCTCAACCCAGAATTCCAATGGGCGGCGGAGACTGCGGGAACTGTGGGATAGCTGTGGGATAGCTACCTATAGTGCAATGCTCCGGAAGTCGACGCTAGCCTCGGTACTATGGACGCGGTCCGTGACTAGAGCACTTAGAGCATTTTATGTGGGGACATACACAATCGGCTGTATACAACCGATTTCTATAAAACCGGCTTCTATAAATTCGAACTAATTTCGTAGTGTAGACATATCCTTACATGTACCCCTGGTTGAGAACCACTGATCTACACAACAGCTGGAGGGGTCATTTCCAGCTGGGGAGGACTCAGGCGGTGGGACAACGTAGCTGCCCTGATTACAGGGCCGGCTCCAGGCACCAGCTTAACAAGCAGGTGTTTGGGGCGGCCAAGGGAGAGGGGCGGCACCTGTGGCAATTCGGGGGCGGCAGGTCCCTCCCTCCCTCTAGGAGCGAAGGACCTGCCACTGAACTGCCGCCGCTGATCGCGGCTTTTTTTTTTTTGCTTGGGGCGGCAGAAATGCTGGAGCCGGCCCTGCCTGAGTACAGGCCTGTGTGAGACCCTAGGTTGGGTCTCAGGCAGGTAACCCATGCCACTGTGAGTACACTGCTATTTTTAGCATGCTAGCTCAACCAAAGCTAGTGTGCATATGTCCACCTGAGCTGGAAGTTATGCCTCCAGCTGCAGTATAGGTGTACGCTGAGCTGTCACAGGTCCACAGGATTGTGCTATGCCCCAGCTTTTGAACAGTCTCTTGGTTGGAGGAACCCCTTAGATGTGCCGCAACCCCTTAGATGTGCCAGACCCCCCCGAGGGGTCTCACTCTTCCTTCAGGGTGGACCACGCAGCCTCACCACATCCTTAGACTGAGATCCCGGGCTCCAGCCCTCCTGGTAGAGACTTGTCCACTCTTCAGGCACCCAACATTTGCAGTGACACCCCAAACCACGTAGGGTTTATTAGTGGACTAGAACACAGCATGGGACGCCCATAGGTTAGCACAGGGACATACAGGTTAAAGCACAGTCCATTCTGGGGCAAGGCACCAGCCAAGCTGTAGTGAACTCCATCCCCATGCTCTGCCTTCCTCTCTGACTTCCAGCCTTTGTCAGTTCCCAGGTGAGAGAGCCCCAATGGCCCTCCCACTTTTATTCAGGTTCCGGCGCTCCTACAGGAACCCCCAAACTGGCCAGGGCCCCTACAGCCTACAGGTGCCAGAACACAGCCGGGCCTACAGCGTGAGAATGGTCGATACCCAGGGTGATGTAGCCCAGGGCCCGATCTACGAGTGGGAAAATTACAGAATTCCACGTCAGGACATGTAAAGGCGCAAGGCATGCACTCAGGGATACCAGAAAGGGGACAGAGGTGCCGCTAGCTGTGCAACCGTGACCCAGAAGGGTCACAGAGAAACACACCCCCATGCCCACAATGCTACAGAGAAATGAACCTGCTGGGTATTGACTATGGGCACTTACCCGGTACTCCTTCATTTTCCTCTCTTCGGTCTCCTTAAATCCCAGAAGCTCCTCTTGCTCTTTCTTCAGAGTCTTCAGTTGAGTCAGAGTTTGTTTCTGAGTGGAGAAAAATGCTGCGTGTGATTTGTGTGATGGGGTGAGACTTGTTCCTACCACAAAAATATATATATCTAGCATGGATAGAATCTACTCTTTGATGAAACTCTTTCTAAACTGTCGCCATCGGCAGGAGGACGTGATGCCAATTCCCTGAAAACCCACTGGCCAGACGGAGGTGCTGGGTGGGAGGAGGTTTGTCTCTAGTAATTCCCCTGGATCCCCTTCCCCGGCAGTAATATTGACAGCGATCGTTCTGGGCTGCCCAATGCACAGCAGCAAGGGGCCCTGCACCCAGCGCTGCCCTGGCTCTGAGTGATCAGGGTAGTTTGGTCCCAGAAATGGGTGATTCCTTTATTGGAATTGAAGTGAGCACCATAGACAAATGGGGGAATCCCCCGGCATCAGGAGGAATCCTTTATGGCAGTGAGCCAGCAGAATGACCATTCACCAGCTCTCTAAAGCCTCCTTCATAGGGGCCCGCTGGGAAGGCAGGGGTTGTGGCTGAAGCATGCTGCACTTTGCCTATTCTCAGCTGCTACAATCACCCAGAGAACAGAGGGTGAGTCAGAGCAGCCCCTGGGGCTGAGGGTCCAGGCAGGACCCTGGAGGAACAGATACTACCAGGAGCTGGAAAGGTGTCAGACAGCCACCTCTGCCCCCACTCTCTGATCCTGCGCTGAACTCAGCTGTACTGGGCGTGATGCTGGCAGACCAGGTGCCAGCTCATGCCAAACCAATTCACTTGTGTAGCAGTATAGATCAAAGCGATTGTTAAACGTATAAGAACGTAGTTGGTGTTTAAACTTCATGAGAACTAATGGAATGTTACTTGCATTGTTTTCACTTATCTGTATCCTGTTATAATGGAGTAGAGAACATTTCTATTGTGTATACCCCATAAGAAGCTGCGTGGAATGCAAATGAAGGACATTGAATAGCATACCCTATTCCTTTTTCCCAGTTAATAAATATTTAGATAGTTTATTACAGGATTGGCTACAGTTGTCATCTTTGGTGAAGGATCCAGAGTGCCAGTTGATCTGGGGTAAGTGACTGGTCTCTTGGGACTGGAAGCAACCCAAATAAGGTATATTTTTTGGTATAAGTGACCATTTATCACAAAATCCAGTTTGTCTGGGTGGAAAGATAGTCTGGAGAACCCCAGGGGCCTGTCTGTGACTCCATGGTAAGACTGGTGGAGTGATCCAGGAGTTCATTTTTGTTACTGTCTTGGTAAAATCTAATTATAGAACTCACTATCAGTATCAAGTATCAGGGGGTAGCCGTGTTAGTCTGTATCTACAAAAACAACAAGGAGTCTGGTGGCACCTTAAAGACTAACAGATTTATTTGGGCATAAGCTTTCGTGAGTAAAAACCTCACTTCTTCGGATGCATAGAGTGAAAGCTACAGATGCAGGCATTATATACTGACACATGGAGAGCAGGGAGTTACTTTGCAAGTGGAGAACCAGTGTTGACAGGGACAATTCAATAAGGGTGGATGTAGTCCACTCCCAATAATAGATGAGGAGGTGTCAATTCCAGGAGAGGAAAAGCTGCTTCTGTAGTGAGCCAGCCACTCCCAATCCCTATTCAAGCCCAGATTAATGGTGTTGAATTTGCAAATGAATTTTAGTTCTGCTGTTTCTCTTTGAAGTCTGTTTCTGAAGTTTTTTTGTTCAATGACAGTGACTTTTAAATCTGTAATAGAATGACCAGGGAGATTGAAGTGTTCACTTACTGGCTTGTGTATGTTACCGTTCCTGATGTCCGATTTGTGTCCATTTATTCTTTTGCGGAGGGACTGTCCGGTTTGGCCAATGTACATGGCAGAGGGGCATTGCAGAACTAAAATTCATTTGCAAAAAAAAAAAAAAAGGGAGTTTCAAAGAGGCCGGGGGCATCGGCAGGCCCCGGCCATGCGCGCTGCCCTCCCCTGGAGCCTCCCGCCCCCCGGCCCGTGATCGTCGAGCTCAACAGATAGTGATCAATGGCTCCATGTCTAGTTGGCAGCTGGTTTCTAGGGTCCTGGGGCCAGTTTTGTTCAATATCTTCATTAATGATCGGGAGGATGGCGTGGATTGCACACTCAGCAAGTCTGCAGATGACACTAAACTGGGAGGAGTGGTAGATACGCTGGAGGGTAGGGATAGGATACAGAGGGACCTAGACAAATTAGAGGATTGTATGTCCTGGGATGGTTGCGAGGCTGCGAGGATGTTGGATCCATTGCTGGGAGATGCCTGAATGAGAGAGGAAAGGGAAGGTTTCAGATTAGTTTATATTAAATACCTGAGTGTGTCTCTGTGCTTCTGTCTGTTTCTCTGTCAAAAGTAAAACACAGGTCTATGAGTTCAGAGTGGTGATGCTGTTATAAATATGAAAGCCTGAAATCCCGTCCCTTGTCCTTTCCCCCTCCAGACACTCTACCGTCCGCACTAGAGACAAAAACAGGGGAACTCCTAGGAGCACACAGACAGGGTGAGGTTGCATGTGGTGATTGTTTTTAAATTATGAGAAAATTCCAGAGAAAAAATCTTCATGAGATTGTAGCTAAAGTTACCAACTAAACCAACAGCGATCATGACACACAGCCTTACAAATAAACCCATTAAAGAGTGAGGTGAACCCAAGCTGAAGTCACACACAAACTCCTGACAGTAACCTTGGTGCTGAGTTCATGTCCAGGCTGATGAACAGAAACACTCTCCGTGAGCAGCACCCGAACAGAGCTCTCTGCCCTGAGGGCTGACCCATCCCTCTGCTTTACCCCGGTGCAGGGGGTCTCCCCATCGCTCTTCTCCAACATCCTGCCTTTCCTCTGGGCAGGACTGGGCTCTCCCATTGGAACTGCTCCCTGCTTCCTGGATTGGGGAGATGTTCTCCCTCTGACGCTGCCAGCTCCTCCCTCTCTTTGGGCTGGGGATGAGGCTACCCCACTGAATTCTACCTCCTATTCTGGTCTTCAGCAACTCTTCCAGAATTCTGCACATTCCTCCCTGTTCCCTGGCCTGGGAGTGGAGGATGTATTTAGGGGAGGGAGCTTCTTTTAAGAGTTTAAAGTTGTTACCTGCCTCCTCTGCTCCCTCCTCACTAAAACTTTCTTTGCTGTGTCTCTACTGCTGGGAATGGAGCAGCCCCATGAGAGGAGCTGGGAGCTCAAACCTCTACAAATAAATGAGAAACTAATGAAATCCCATTACACAGAGTGTACTCCCGCCTCACTGGAAGAGTCTGACACCTCAGTTCCTGGCTGTTTCTCTGCTACTGGGAATGGAGCAGCCCCTGCAGGTGGAGCTGAAGTCTCTGCAATAAATAAGAAACTAATGAAGTGGGTCCCATTAAACAGGCTGTGGAACTGCAGTGACATCTCTGCTCAGTCTCAGGTGCCCAGGGGTACGTCTTCACTACCCGCCGTATTGGCGGGTAGCAATCAATTTATCCGGGATCGATATATTGCGTCTCGTTAAGACGCGATATATCTATCCCTGAATGCGCTCACCGTCGACTCCGGAACTCCACCAGATCAAGCGGCGGTAGTGCAGTCGACGGGGGAGCCACGGCCATCGATCCCGCGCCGTGTGGACCCCAGGTAATTCGATTCAAGATACTTCAACTTCAGCTACGCTATTCGCATAGCTGAAGTTGCGTATCTTGGATTGATCCCCCCCTAGTGTAGACCTGCCCCAGGACAGAGGCAGCTCCCTGGGATCCAGGAGTGTCCTAGCCAGGACGGGGCTGCTGAGGAGTGCGAGAAATGGTCCCAGCCTCCCCCTGGGCTGAATTCTGCCCCTAATGCTCTGAGTCTCTCTCTCCCCAGCTAACGTGACTCTGGATCCAGACACGGCTCATCCTGAACTCTAAGGACCAGAAAATTGTGAGACGTGGATTAACCTAGCAGGATCTGCCTGACAACCCTGAGAGACTTGACACTGAGCCCTGTGCACTGGGCTGTGAGGGACTCACCTTGAGGAAACATTGCTGGGAGGTGGGGGATTGGGGATACTGGGCCATGGGTTGGCCAGATTGTGTGTGAGGAGTAAGGGAAGGATCAGCTTTAATTCCAAGGGAGGGATCTGGGCTGTGCAGTGGAACTGGGATGAGTTCCAGGCTCTCACCTCCCCTGCAACCCTCCTGTCCCTGAGCTGCATCCCCAGCAGGATCCGGGTTTGTCAGGACTGTGAAATAGAAGGTTTCAGATTAGTTTATATTAAATACTTGAGTGTGTCTCTGTGCTTCTCTGTCTGTTTCTGTGACAAAAGTAAACCACACATCTATGAGTTCAGAGTGGTGATGCTGTTATAAATATGAAAGCCTGAAATCCCATCCAGGGCCAGCTCTAGGTTTTTTGCCGCCCCAAGCAAACCCCCCCTCGCTGCCTTTTTTTTGGCTTTTACACGTTTGCACTTTGCAATGTTTTTTTGTTTTGTTTTTTGACTGTTTAAAATTAAAAAAAAAAATGAAAACAGAGAATTTGACCAGCAAAGTTATGCAGAACATAACCATAGAGCTATCCGAGGGGGAGAGCAGGAGGGGGCTGAAGAGGGGAGGGGGTGCGGATAAGGGGGAACAGAAATGTAGGAGGGGGCAGGAGTGGGGAAGGGGATGGGGGCGCTGAAGGGAGAACGGGGCAATGCAGAGAAATGAGGGAAAAATTATGGGGTGGATGGGAACAGGGCTGCAATAGAGGGAAACTGAGTGTGGGGCACCATGAAGGAAAGGGGGGATGAGGGGAGGCTGGGGGGAGACTGAGAGTAAGAGCTATAAGGCAAATATCCAGCCCCCACACACACGCACTCCCAATTTATTATTTTTAGACACACTCATGATTTGGGGTCTGTCTCCTGAGTGCTTGGGGCTGCACGGCGTGGGCTGGCTCCCCCCACCCTACACAGGGGGGGCTGGCGGCAGCTTTCCCGGGCCCAGGGCAGGGAATCGCAGCCAGCTCTGCTGGGAGCAGCCTGGGGCCAAACCTCCCCCTGCAGCCCGGGGGTGATGGGGGGGTCACTGCTCCCTGGCATGGGGAGGTGGGTCTCTCTTACCTTCCCTCTGGGCTCCCAGCACCAGCCGCTGGGGCTCGGGGATCTCGCCAGGAGTTTGGGACCCAGAGTCACCGCAGCGCTGCAAGTCACTTCCAGCTCCTCCCATCCAGCTCCTCCTGGGTGCTAGCGATACAGTGGTACAATGCCGCCTCTGGAAATGTGCTGCCCCAAGCAGGTGCTTGCTTTGCTGGTGCCTAGAGCCGGTCCTGATCCCATCTCTTGTCCTTTCCCCCTCTAGACACTCTGCCGTCTGAACAGGTGACATTTATCGATGCTGGTGACGTGGCCCCGATCTTTACTTTCCCACTGGGCTCTGTCCCTGGGCAAACCATAGAGAGCAGGGATTGATGGAAGTAGAGAAGCCATTTCCATTGCCCCAAGGGCTTTGTAGCCTGTTTGTCACTGTCTTCTAGGACAGATGTTCTCAACTTTTTCTTTCTGTGCCCCCCCCAAACATGCTATAAAAACTCCACGGCCCACCTGTGCCGCAACAACTGGTTTTCCGCATATAAAAGCCAGGGCTGGCATTAGAGGGTAGCAAGCAGGGCAGTTGCCCGGGGCCCCCCAGCACAGGGGGCCCTGCAAAGTTAAGTTGTTCAGGTTTTGGCTTCAGCACCAGGTGGTGGGGCTCCGGGCCCCCAGATTCAGCCCTGTGCAGTGGAGCTTCAGCTTTCTGCCCTGGGCCCCAGTGAGTCTAATGCCCCAGCCCTGCTTGGTGGACCTCATGAAACTTGCTAGTGGCCCCCCAGGGCACTCCGAAGCCCGGTTTGAGAACTGCTTTCTATGGTCCAGGAGGACTCTGGGGATCTCGGCTCAGATGGTGTTGCTGAGACATGATGGGAATAACCCAGTGGGAATAAAAAAAGGACTTCTCTAGCTTCAGTCTTCCCAGTCTCTGGGACCCTGGAAGATTCCCATATACCTCTGTCTCCTCATCTCTATGGCCCCTGGAAGCTCCTCTTCCTCCCTCCCTGCAGCACCAGGGGAGCAGGAGGGGTGAAGAACCCCTGGAGCTGCAGGGAGCATTTTGTAAATCTAGTCTGCTAGACCAGGCCTGCACAACTCGTAAAGCGGCGAGGGCCATATTACTCCAAAGAAAACAACTGAGGGCCGAAACCCCCCAAGCGCCACCAACCCCCCCCCCCCAGCACCACCCAGCCCCCTGAAACACAACCCCCCCCAGCACCGCCCACCCCACGGAAACAACCTCCCCAGCGCCGCCGAACCGCCCCCCCCCCCCCGTGCGCCATCTGCTCCACGGAATTAAACCCTCTTCCCCAGTGCCACCCCACCGAAACAGCAGTATCGAACCTCGGTAATATGTTATAGCGGGCCCCTAAGGTAGTATAATTAAGGTAAAAGAAAAATGTCTTTTTGCTAGAAGTAGAATAAGATCTTCCCCCCCACTTTGTAATGGATTGCCCTGTTGAATGAATGAGGTGTGAATGAGGAAGGCGTGGAAGGCAGGCACCTCTGGACAGCTGCAACGCTTGGAGAGGGCAGGGCCAGCTCTAGGATTTTTGCTGCCCCAAGCAAAAAAATTTTTGGCCGCCTCCCCTTTCTTTTTCGTGCCCCGGGCCCCACCCCAACTCCACCCCTTCCGAACCCCTTCCCCAAATCCCCAGCACCGCCTCCTCCCCTGGCATGCCGCATTTCTCACCCCCATTGCTTCCTACGGGCCCCCTATGACGTCCCGCCCTAGCTCACCTTCACTCCACCTGCTCCCCTGGGCATGCCGCCGCTCCGCTTCTCCCCCGTCCCTCTCAGGCGAGGGAGGGCGGAGAAGTGGAGCAGCAGCGCGTTCAGGGGAGCAGGCGGAGCAGAGGTGGGCTAGGGTGGGGGGGCGCAGGAAGTAATGGGGGGGTTAGAGGAACCGCTCCCCACTCCAGCTCACCTCCGCTCCACCACCACCGCCTCCCCCGAGCGCCCCGCCGCTCGGCTTCTCCTCCCACCCAGCCTTGCTGCGTGAAATAGCGGTTTCGCACGTGGCAAGCCTGGGAGGGAGGGGGGAGAAGCGGAGCAGCGGCGCATTCAGGGGAGCAGGCGGAGCGGAGGTGAGCTAAGGTGGGGGGGTGCAGGAAGTAACAGGGGGGTAGAAGAACCACTCCCCGCTCCAGTTCACCTCCGCCGCCTCCCCCGAGCGCCCCGCCGCTTGGCTTCTCCTCCCTCCCAGCCTTGCTGCGCAAAACAGCTGTTTCGCGCGCAGCAAGCCTGGTAGGGAGGGAGAAGAAGCGGAGCGGTGACGGCGCGCTCAGGGGAGCAGGTGGAGGTGGAGCGGAGGCGAACTGGGGCAGCAAGGGCACTTTTTTCCCATGCCCCGGAGTCAGCACCTATGATGGCCGGCGCCAGAATGCCGCCCCTAGAAATGTGCCACCCCAAGCACCTGCTTGTTTTGCTGGTGCCTGGAGCCGGCCCTGGGAGAGGGGATGGGAGCCAGACCAGATCAGTAGAACAGGTCAGCAACCGACTCACCACTCGCCTCCTCAGTCCCCCTCCCCCGACTCGCCTCCTCACCCCCCGCCACTGCCCGCTCGCTCGCCTCCTCAGCCCTCCACCCTCCCGGATCGTCTACTCATTCCCTGCCACTGCCCGCTCGCTCACCTACTCAGCCCCCCTCCCTCACCCGCCGCTTGTCTACTCACCCCCCGCTCCGCCAGCGGGCCGCACAGTGAGCCCATCTACTCAACCCCCGCGGGCCGCACAATGAGCCCACGCGGGCCGCATGTGGCCCCCAGGCCGCATGTTGTGCAGGCCTGTGCTAGACACTGAAAATCATGGACTGAACAGACACACTGGATTTATGGCTCATTGCAACAATCTGTAACTTACTCCCCCCCTCCTTTTGTCCTATGACTGTAGAGGTGTTAATGGGCCACTCTACCTTGAATGGTCCCGTATATGTGCTAACTATTTAGACTAAACAATCTGTTCCACCTTGCATTTTGCCATGACCTCTGAGTACTTTTCCCAGCACTGTATATCTCAAAAGCTTCTCTCTCTCACCAACAGAAGTTGGTCCAATAAAAGAGATGACCTCATCCACCTTGTCTCTCTAATAACTAGATCCATACGGATATGGCTTCCATGCTGTTTCAAGTCTTGTTCACGTGATGGCAAACTGTTACATAGCCCTCTACAAATATTGCACTGTGATTGTCTGGGTCTGACCCCATGAATGCACTGCCCACTTGTAAAGGAATAAACAGAACACGGAGGCTTGTGATTCATGGATTCAGTAACCTGTAGTGATGACTTAGACAGGAGTGTGACACGCCGTACCTCAAAATAGCACCTTGTAACCCTCACATCATACATATATGGTTGTGATATTTCACACAAGCATGCCATGTAAGATATCATATGGAAGGTTATGATCTGCTGAAACCTGTTGTTCTGTCCAAATATGTATATAGTTAGTGTATATGAAGTGATGATATTTTGCTGTATGGTTGTTACTGAAATATGCTCTGAATTTGGGAGTCTCTACTATAAAGGTCATGGTCCCCACCCAGGAGGGTGTTAAACGACCACTAGTCAACAGGGGAGCTGTAATTCAGTGACAATTGTGCAAGCACCACACAGTGGGGACTTCTCAACCCCATGACTGAGTTGCACAAGACCACGCCAGGGGGATTGCTCAACCCTGTGACTCAGCAAAGCCCACCAGGCCATGTCTGGGCAAGTGTCTTATAGGCACATGGACTATGGATATAAAATAGGGAACAGTGGCATCATGCCTTTGCCTTTCTCCTCCCCCACCTACACTGGAAGCAACAAGAAAACTGAGACATAGGCACTGATTCTGTGGGTGCTCCAGCCCTGGAGCACCCATGGAAAAAAATGGTGGGGTGCTGAAAACTCACCGGCAGCCCCCCAATCAGTGCCTCCCCTTCCACCCAGTGCCTCCTGTCTGTCAGTAACCCTGCAAATCAGTGCCTCCCCTTCCCTCCCAGCACCCCCCACCCACCATGCATCAGCTGTTCCACGGTATGCAGGAGGTGCTTGGAGGGAGGGGGAGGAGCGAGGGCAGGGTGCACTCGGGGGAAGGGGTGGAATGGGGTGAGAAGAGGAAGGGTGGGGGTGAAGCCTTGGGGGAAGGCTGGAGTGGGGGCAGGACCTGGGGCAGAGCCAGGGGGATCACCCCCTGGAACATTAGAAAGTTGGCACCTATGAGCTGAGAAGATGAACACTTCAGTTGAGGAGGTTGGTCCCAGGCTTGAGAGACAAGACTGTGTATTAAGAACTGTGACGTCCAGTGGGGTGAGAAAATTGCTTGATCTAAATACTGCCGAGTGTAATAAGGTTTAAGATTTAGATTATGCACTTAACTTTTATTTTCTATTTACTATCTCTAAACTTTTATGCCTACCACTTATAATCACTTAAAATTGATCTTTCTGTAGTTTATAAATCTGTTTTATATTTTACCTAAAACAGTGTGTTTTCATTCCAGTGCTTGGGAAACCTCTGCTCAGTTTACAAAGGCTAGTGTGTGTCTTCTCCATGTTGAAGGTGGGGCGGACTGGGTAAAAAACGTACACTGGTCAGGCTTCTGGCCAGGGCAAGACAGGACAGTTCTGGGGTATACGGCTCGGGAGCTGGGGGGAATTGGCTGGTGCCTTTCTCTGTATGATTCGTGATTGGCTCTGGGAGTAGACAATCTAGATAGGTGTGGGGCTCCACATGCTGTTGGGCTGAGTGATAATAGAGCCTGGTGGGCTTTGCTGCTTGTTACTAGCAAAGCATTGTGAGAGACAGCCCAGGCTGGAGAGTTAAGGGGGCACAGCAGTACCCCAGTTCCAGGTTGTACCACGGGGATCCTGTCACAAGGAGAACACTATGTCTGCTGACCAATCAGAACTTATAATCAACTAATGCAGTTTGATCCCTGTTTGACTCCTATCTGAGAACAGAGATGGGTTGGGCTTTAACCTTCAACCTTACAGCAATAAAGACACTCCCTTCACCAGGAACTCCAGTGTAGCAGTACAAAGGTTGCTTGTTGCTTAAGTAATTAAAAGGCGAGTTTCCATTTGGAGCATGAGATGAAAAATATAATGGTTATTATGACAGTATTTATCAGTTCTCGAGGAGCAGGAAGCCGAGCCTCTTGAAAATTCTCATTGCCTTCAGCTAGATTGCAGCACTTGGATGTCTGACTCTACTGCCGCTAACACTGGAACACTAGGAGGGCTTCTTTGGGAGAGGATCCTTATCTCCAAACCATACTGAGGATATGATACGGACTGAAATCACCATAGCTTTCCAGTTCCTTTTCTACTTTCTCTTTCTAGCTTGGTGAAAGCATCGAAAGAGACACTTCACTTCAGCTTCCAACAAAAAATAAATGCCATTTTGGCAGAAATACAGAAGGAAAGGCCAGGATTCAGCTCTTTGTTTCTGTAATTTCATACTAAGAATTAATTTTGCAGTCTCATCACTGAACGAGTCACTGAGAATGTAAACTAACTAGAGGAGAATGGATGAGGATTTTAGAAAATGTGGGAACACCAGAGAGAGCTCAAAACTGTTCCAAAGCTTATTTCCTGGATGTGTCAGGTAAGTGAGCTTCTGTCACTTGAATACCATCTCCCTTGTTCTTTGATATCTCCTAGTAGACATTTATTCCCTGTGTGAGTTATTAACTGCAAAATGATCTAATAATCCCAGGATAAATGTGCTTTACTCTGAACATAAAGTTTGATTTTGAACTATATATTCAAAATGATATATGAGCTATTTTTTCCTCTCCTTTCATTGTAATGTAACTCCAGATTATTTTAGTCATTTGACTTAAGAATTGATTTCTTTGCTCCTATATTTTATTCAAGAAAACTGGACCTGATCCTGCTCTCAGTGCATTCAAAGGGAGATTTGCTATGAATTAACTTACTGTATATTTCTGTTTTGTAAAGTAAGTTACAAACTCTTGCAAATCCAAATTTATGGGAAGCGTCTTTCTTTGTGGTCCCTGTTACTTAATAACTTTGTTTATGGGACTGATAATTTTGCCTCATATATTTTGAAAGAAAAGAAATGGGTAAAAAAATCCAAGAAACTTTCTCTCTCTCACACACACACTTTCTCATTTCTTAATTTTTTTTCTTCATTGATGGAATTACTACCAACTTTTACACTGATCTGACTTTTTTTTAATGTGGATTTTGTAGGGATGGGACAAAATCAGAGTCGTAAAGGAAACACATTTTCAACTGTAATTGAATAGCTGTTCGAACTCCATAATATGAAAGAGTTCACTTAACAATGCATTTGTTCCTTTTTTATTTAATGTGTCCTCTTTAATTTTGATTTTAACGATTTAATGTTAGTCAGTGTTATGCTCACTATGATTAAGTTTTTTCCTCCTTCTTCCTGTTGTCTAGATCAAGTCACAATGAAGATGAAGATTCTCTCATTCTCCCACAGCTCCAGAGCCTGCTCCCCTCTCCTTGGTTTTATTGTTTTCTTCCTTATTTGTTATGTTCACAAGATGGAATCAGGTAGGAATCCGCCCTGTGTCTGCTGTTTCTGAGAGGATTTATCTAGGCCCCTGAAGTGTCTTAACAACATGCTCCACTCAAAGTCAATGTAACTACTCCCAGTGTGTAAACTTAACCACACAGAAAGATCAACACCTTCATTATTCATTTTTTGCTCTGATTGTGTTGCTGCTGGGTTATTTTATTTGCTTCTGGGATAGTGCCCAGGTATGTTTCTTCATACAAGTATTTTTAAAAGGTTGTCAAAGATGCCCAAAGCATTGGGTGGACACTTATTGAAGAGTTTAATCATAACAATACTAATGTTTGGTTATTTGGTCTCTTGAGCATGTGAAGTATTGAACTACAATAGTCTAAAAATTGGTTCTAGCAATATGGCTATGTCTCAGGAACGCTTTGGTGAAAGAACACCAAATATGGCCCACCAATCCCATCCTTATTCCTGGTGAGGCCCAGCAAATTTCATGGCAATGTCGGCAAGTGTGTCAATTTGAGAGCACTTAGAAAAACAGGCTGTTGAATAGTAAGTTTATCTCAACTATACACTGAGCACGACCATTCCCAGCTCTCTGCCTCAGTTTCTCTGATGTGTGACGGTGACATGGACTGAACATTACCCCTCTTCAGCTTCCCAACCCATGTCAGCAGTGTGTGCCTCTTCATGCACTGAACCTACCAATTCTCAGCTCCCCTCTCTGTCCAGTGCTCTGTGCCTGGGCCATGCACCAAACCTGTCTGTTATCAGCTCCACACCACATCTCAGTGCTGTGTGCCTGTGCCATACACCGAGGCTGAGTGTTCTTATAACAGAGCCCCCATCCTGCTGCCCATGAGCGCTGCTCTCTCTCAAATATTCAGGCTGAAATGTTCCATGTTGAGTGTCTGCCTCTGGCTGAACTTTTTGGAAAGTTTGTGTCAAATGGAACCTGTTGGATGTGTCCGTCCTATCAAATTCCCTCTTTCCTCTGAGCTGCTTTTCGTTGTTGTTTTCCTGCTGCATTTTCCAGCAAAGTTCACAGTGATTGGACCCCGTGACCCTGTCACTGCCGTCCTGGGTCAGGAAGCTGAGTTACCCTGTCACCTGTCCCCCCCGATGAACGCTACAAACATGGAGGTGAGATGGTTCCGATCTGAGTTTGCATCCTTTGTGCACCTGTATCGTGATGGGAAGGATCAGTATGCTGGGCAGATACCAGAGTATCGGAGAAGGACAGAGCTTTTGAAAGCCAGACTCACAGATGGAAATGTTCCCTTGAGGATTCTCAGTGTCAGACTCTCTGATGAAGGACTATACCTCTGTTTTGTTCAAGACGATACTTTTTATGAACAAGCAGTATTGGAACTGCGGGTAGCAGGTCAGTAGCTTGTGACAGTTTTAGTTTGTGCTGTTTGCAGGCTTTGTTCTTTCCTATTACAACAACTGTGACTCCCTGCTTGTGAAATATTTTACAACAACACAGGTAGGGTGACCAGATGGCCCAATTTTATAGGGACAGTCCCGATTTTGGGGGCTTTTTTTTATATAGGCTCCCATTACTCCCCACTCCCTGTCCTGATTTTTCACACTTGCTGTCTGGTCACCCTAAACACAGTATACATAACTTTCAGCAAACAGCCACTTTCATACTAGGGGAAATATGCTGGAAACTTTCCCAACATGTTATTAAAAACATTTTCAGGATGGCCAAGGCACTTTCTTGCCTAATCTTAATTGACCCCAAAGCAGTCTTTGGTTAAGAGGGAAAGGACTTCTGGACACATATGGCCTTCCAGTTGCTCTGCAGTCATTTCTAGGATGTGTGTGGGAATGCCGGACGTTTATGGCCTTCTCATTGGTTCACTGTTGGTTGTTTATTCGGGGTGTAGTTAAAATCAAATGCAGTGTTTTTATTTGCTGAGACTGTATAATGGTGGTGGTGGGTGTGATGGGTTCCCCCCGGGGTGCCACCTGGAACTGGGGTACAGCTGAGCCCTCTGTCACACCAATCTGGGTTCCCTTTTGCACTGTAACGTTGTGACAAGCTGCAAAGCCCTCCACACTTGCACTCACTCCAACATCCACAGGCAGGGACCACACCCAGCTGTGTTCATGAATGCATCTGTCCAGGCACCCATGAACCAACATAGCTAGGTTTCAGCCAAAACATCCCCCATCTTCCCAACCTAGGACCCTGGAGCTGTACCATCCTGCCCTGGTCAAAAGCCTGACCAGTAAAGATCATTACAATTACCCAGCTCACCCCTCCCTTGATGTGGAGAGGAATATGCACAAAATGTTTGTTAAATGAGCTGAGATTTTTCCTAAACTCTTCACTCAAACCATACTGTTTTGATAAAAAAATAAAATAGATTTATTAACGACCGAAAGATAGTGATAGCAAACAGATCAAAGTAAATTACTTAGCAAATAAACACAAACACAACCTAAGCCTAATATTCTACACAGGATTTGAATCAAGCAGTGTCTCACACTGTTAGATAGTACAAACCGTTTGTAGATGTTTCATACACAGGCAGAGTTTTCTTCTTTCCCACCTGGGACAAGCAGTTCCCCAGTTCAATGTCTTTGTTCTTCCAGAGGTATATCCAGGTGTTGAGTCGTGGGAAAGTGAGGCCCGTTGGTGATGTCACTTCCTCCTTTATAGTTTCTTCCATATGGTGGGAACCCTTTTGTTCCAAGCCAGGTTCCCAGCCCAGTTTATGGAAAATACAGTTACCAAAATTAATTTCAGTGTCATGTGGTCTAGTCACATTCCCCTGCATGCTTGATGAGTCATGGCAGCCATTATCTATAGGCTGTCTAAAGTGTCCCCAGGTGAGGACAGGCCTTTTCCATGGCCAATTGTTTTCGCTGATGGACCATTAGCACTTTCTAGCTTCTTAACTGTTGTACCAAAAACGCTAGTTGTATGTGTTACCCAGGACAAGCACATTTGAAATACAGATGCATATCAATATTCATAATTCCAGATACAAAAATGATACATGCATACAAATAGGATAATCATATTCAGCAAATCATAACTTTTCCATTGACACTTTACATGAAACTTCTTGTACAAGATGCAACATAATTATATCATAATCATACCATAATCATATTACCATGATGAATATGGAGTGCAGAGTGTCACAGTGGGGAGGGGAAATTATTTATTTACCACTCTTAGATGAGACTGAGCATTTCTCCCCTGCTGCTTTGACACTGTGACTGTCAGGGTTCCCTCCCCACTCTGAACTCTGGGGTACAGATGTGGGGACCCTCATGAAAGACTCCCTAAACTTAATTCTACCAGCTTAGGTTAAAACTTCCCCAAGGCACAAATTATTCCTTGCCCTTGGATGGTATCGCTGCCACCACCAAGTGAGTTAGACAAAGATTCAGGAAAAGAACCTCTTGGAGTTCCTGTTTCCCCAAAATATCCCCCCAAGCCAGGGCCGGCTCTGGCTTTTTTGCCTCCTCAGGCAAAAAAGCCTTTCGCCGCCCCCCGGCAGGGAGCGCAGCGGGGGAGGGTGGCGAGCCCGGCAGCGGCACCGCTCTCCCCAGCGGAAGGAGCACCGGGGGGAGGGCGGCGAGCCCGCCGCAGGTCCCGCTCTCCCCGACTGGCTGGAGTGCCGGGAGGAGGGTGGAGAGCACGGCCGCAGCCCCGCTCTCCCTGGCGGCAGGAGCGCTGGGGAGGGGGGAGGGCGGCGAGCCCGCCGCGGGCCCCGCTCTCCCCAACCAGCCGGAGCGCCGGGAGGAGGGCGGAGAGCCCTGCTGCGGCCCTGCTCTCCCCGACTGGCTGGAGCGCCGGAGGAGGGCAGCCCTGCTCTCCCCGGCCGGCCGGAGCACCGCGGGGAGGGCGGCGAGCCCAGTCGTGGCCCCGCTCTCGGGCCTGAGCGCTGCCCCCCTCCAGGTGCCACCCCAAGCACATGCCTGGTAGACTGGTGCCTGGAGCCGGCCCTGCCCCAAGTCCCTTCACCCCCTTTCCTGGGGAGCCTTGAGAATAATATACCAACTAAATAGGTAAGCAAGGTGAGCACAGACCAGACCCTTGTGTTTTAGGACACTAAAAACCCAATCAGATTCTTAAAACCAGAACTTTATTATAAAGAGAAAAGTAAAAGAAGCACCTCTGTAAAATCAGGATGGAACGTGGGTAATAAGATTTAAAACTTCAAAGTTACAAAAAACAGGACTAAACCTCCCTCTTAGCATAGGGAAAATTCACAAGCTAAAACAAAAGATAATCTAACACATTTCCTTGGTATTACTTATTATTTCTGTAATTTTAGATATATCATTTAGTAGGAGCTGGATTACTTGCTTGGTCTCTCTCTGTCTCGGAGAGAAAAACAAAGAGCACAAAACAAAACCTTCCCCACCCCTCAGATTTGAAAGTATCTTCTTTCCCCACTGGTCCTTCTGGTCAGGTGTCAACTAGGTTAATGGAACTGATTAACCCCATCCAGGTAAGTGATTCTGTATCTCTGGCCAGGAGGGATTTGATGTTATGGCATATATAAAGGTTGTTACTCTTCCCTTTATTTTTATGACAGTAACCATGAAGCTAATTAGATTTTTTTTAAATAAAAATATCTATCCAATGCACTAATGACCAGATTTTTAAAAGTTCACATTCTATTCCGGTATCTAAGTGCTCATATCGCCAAAGGTGCTCAGCACTCAGTTGCTCCTCTTTTGAGACAACAATATCTCCCACTGACTCAGTGAAATTATTTTAAATATTTGTTCATCTTTTTGTGTGTCCTTGTGTATTGGGATTTCAGACATTCCAGTATTAATTTATCCCTTCTATTGACTACCTGCTTGAATTAGTGCTTTCTCATGTGAGTAAGGGATCCACAAATTGTCCCTCATTCCTTTTGCTTTATAAATTAACTTATGGAATTAACAACTTTATGTCTTTTCCCCTTAGGTCTGGGCTCTGCTCCTCTCATCTCTGTTGAGGGTCACCAGGATGGAGGGATCCAGGTGGTTTGTCGATCGGCTGGTTGGTACCCAGAGCCTGAGGTGCTGTGGAAAGATCTCAGTGGACGACATTTACCATCACTCTCTGAAACAAAATCCCGAGGGAATAATGGCCTGTTTGGAACAGAAACTGCTCTCATTGTAACAGAACATTCAAACCAAAACTTGTCCTGTTGCATCAGGAACGCCGTTCTCAATCAAGAAAAGGAATCAGCAGTTTATATAGCAGGTCAGTTACCATCCAAATCTCACACTGAACTCACCACCACTAGAAAGGAAACAAAACATAGGAAGAAAAGAACTGAAATATCTGTGTTGGATATTTCATAATCCACATACAAACACAGAAGATGGGAGGCTAGTGTCTCTAAGGGGGTCACAGTTTAGGCAACTTGATTCCCTTAATTGTGAGTATTCAGACAACCAAAGTTTTCAATTTAGTGTAAATTTAATGTTAACTCTTACTTTTCTGATATTCTAGCATGCAGCATGCGCGCGCGCACACACACACACACACACACGCCACAAACTTCCAACATTTTTTAGAAGAAACTTTCACTCAATCCAATGACACTAAATTTTCCTGCAATCTTAACTTTACCTTAATGATGTTTTTGAATGTGGTAAATTATGTACTGTGGCTTCTTTTTGATCTTGCTGCTGCACCAACTCGTTAATTTTGTGAAATGTCACCTAAGTCATATGATGTTCTTTCTAACGACATTCCATGGGACTTGTGCTCCTTAAGTCACTTTGGTCCAGATCCGTGAAGGGACTCATTTTACCCTTGTCCAAACACAAAAGGTGCACTGATTATTTAGTTAATCGATGACACTTGCTTGGGTGAACACTCTTATAAGTTTCAGAGGGCACTATATATTCCATCTTGGTTGGATGTCTGAATCACTGTGAAGACAACAACAGTAAATGAAGATTAATTAGTTTGCTACAGAATTGTTTGGAGAAATTGTGATTATGATTCCTTCAAATATTTGGGGGGTAATAGTGGATTTTTCAACAATATTCTAATTAATCTGATAATTTCTGAATGTTGCTGAACACTAAGGATTAAATTCTTTGCTGGTGTAACTCTATTGAAGTCAGTAGGGTTTTATGAGCAGAGAATTTGCCCCTGAATTCTATGGCTGTCTGAATAGCAATGGATCAAATCAGGTCTGTTTTTTCCAGGATAAATCAGTGTTAAATCTGTGTTGATTGGAGCCATATTTAAAATAAGTCTCTGGTATTTTGTGTAGTGTAGACATGGCCATTCTTTCACTCTTATCTCACAGAAATCCTGCTGAGTGCTATTTATCTATTTGTATGGAATAAAAACATCTGACTTTCGTCACTGCTTCCAAACAAAGGCAATTTCTGGGTGTGTTTTTTTTTCAGATCAATTTTTACCAAGGGTGAATTCCTGGATGGTGGCTCTCAGTGTGATCCTGGTGGTTTTGTTTGGTTTCACTGCCCTCACTGTTTATCTCTTTAAAATGAAAGGTAAATATCAGAGGAAGAAATATACTGTATATAAAGGTTTTATTCTTATAAATAAATAAGAGGAATTTCGGAATTTAATATTAAAAGAACTTGGGACCTGCTGATCTTGTCTTAAATAAAGAAGAAGAATTAATGTGAATTTATTAATAGAGGGTGGGGGCAGAGGTGTGTGTGTGGCAGGGGGTGGGGGTATTGATAGAGGGTGGTGGCAGAGTTTGGGGTGGGAAAATAGGAGGGAGGAGGTCTTAGGCTATAGAACTGAACGAAAGAATCAGATCATAGCAGATACTTCTGTGTTCTGCTCAGTCCTCCATCTCCCCCTCTTCCCAGTTCTTAGGGGGTTATCACTGTCTGTCTCTGTCCCGCTTGAGAGAAGGTTCTGCAGAGCCTAGCCTGTCATATTTGTACTTCAAAGATCTTTTCTGCTAACAAAGTGCAGTGCACCTCGACATTACAGTGATAGGCTCAATAGAAATGCCCCTGTGGTAAATCAGTAAATAAACACATTTCTTCTTCAGTTAGGAAAAAAAATCATATCAACTGTCACATAACTCAGACACAGTTGTCCACGCTCTGGGTTCACTTTGTCCATAAAGAATGTCTGCCCAATTTCCAAATAAATTGGACTTGTCCCTCCATGCTCCTAATGAATTTTGTACCTATAGAACGTAGTCTTTTAATACTGTTTCATGAAGCAGGGAGAGGAAAATAATTTATATTTATTTCTGTATTTTTAAGGGAAACTTACTGAAGAAGTTGGTAAGTTTCAATTTCCCTTTTTCCACAAATACAAATTTTGACCACAGTCACACAATTGTATATAGACTTGTTGGTTTCTTTGATTTATTTTTATTTCTTTGTGTTTGTTGGGCTGGGGAGGGTTGATTTGTGTGTAATAGGCGGGACCATTTTAGGGCCTGATTGAATGTTTCCAGAGAACCCTATCCCTTTAAAAGTCCTTCCAATTAGGGGATGAGTTTGGCATAGCTACATGTCTGAGCGGTGCAAGTTTTCAGTGCAGACCAGCCCTCAGTCTCAGAGTCTTTCAGAAGAATCTACAAATGTCTGGCTTGTCAATGAAGGTGTGATGAAGTGGGAATTTTCTTCAATATTTTTATGAATTTGATGTATACCTCAGTTTCCTCTATATGTGACATTGTTACCCAGTGGGTAGAAAAGGACTGTTTGCTCTCAGGCTAAGAGACATCAGTATTGGTGTTATGGGCCTTAGTCCCCATATCGATGGAGCATCTGAGAAGACAGTGGCAAATCCAGTCACCGGATATTGACCCCTAGCAACCAACATCCCAGAGGGAGATGGATTCCCCCACATCTAAGCAGGGAAGCTGAGCAACATTCCCCAGCTCAAGAACCAAGGACTGGTGATGTGTGAGGTGGGGAATAAGAGATGGCTGCTGGAAGGAGTCGGGGCTCTGACCTGTAATCTGAACAAGGAGGTCTGATGGAGATACAGACAGAGCTTGAACACTGGGGTTCACTACAGAATCTGGGCTCTGGGCTGACCAGAATGGTCTATGCTTTAACCTTCAGTTCTCTGTGATAACCTAAGGCCTTCCTATGCTGTGTCCAGTTGACTAATACACGTAGGGTTACCATTCGTCCGGATTTACCCGGACATGTCCTCCTTTTTGTGCTAAAAATAGCGTCCGGGGGGAATTTGTAAAGCACTCACAATGTCCGGGATTTCCCCCCTCCCCCGGCACAGCAGAGCGAGCAGCTGGGAGGGCTGCAGGAAAGTCCCGGGCTGGACTCCGGAGCAGCTGGAGAGGAGCCGGATCCGCCCTGCATTCTGAGCAAGTGTCTCAGCACAAAGTGCAGCCCTCCCCTTTTGCAACTGGGAGCGGTTTCTGCCATGCAGCGTAGCAAAACGGGAGCGAGAGCACTTTGTGCTGATACAAGGGCAGCTCTCCCCTGCAACCCGGTCCGGACCAGGGACCGGGTTTTGTTGTGCAGGGCCAGGGACCGGGTTTTGTTGTGCTGGGGAGCTTAGCCACGTGTTCGGCTCGCACAGAGCCCAACACCCTGTTCTGAGCAGCAGGGTAAGGGGGGGCAGGAGAAGGGGCAGGGAGGTTCTGGAGGGGGCAGTCAAGAAACGGGGGGGGGCTTTTTGGGGGGAGTGGAGAAAGTTTTGGGCAGTCAGGGTATAGGTAGGGGGTAGGGTCCTGGTGGGCAGTTGGGGGGGGGGTCTTAGGAGGGGGCAGTTAGGGGACAAGGAACAGGGAGTCTTAGGTAGGGGGTGGGGTTCTGGAGGGCAGTTAGGAGCAGGGGTCCCAGGAGGGGGCAGTCAGGGGACAAGGAGCGGGGGGGGGTAGGGGGCTGGGAGTTCTGGGGGGGGGCTGTCAGGGGGTGGGGAGTGGGGAGAGGGATCGGAGCAGTCAGGGGACAGGGAGCAGAGGGGTTTAGATGGGTTGGGAGTTCTGGGGGGGGGCTGTCAGGGGGTGGGGAGTGGTTGGATGGGGCGTGGGAGTCCCAGGGGTCTGTCTGGGGGTGGGGGTGTGGATAAAGGTTGGGGCAGTCAGGGGACAAGAGGCAGGGAGGCTTAGATAGTCCTGGGGGGCAGTTAGGGGCAGGGGTCCCAGGAGGGGGTAGTCAGGGGACAAGGAACGGGGGGAGGGTTGGGAGGTCAGGGGGGGCGGGAAGTGGGAGGGGCAGGGGCGGGGCTAGGGCGGGGCTCCTCCCGTCCTCTTTTTTGCTCGCTGAAATATGGTAACCCTAAATACACGTGACTGTTTTGACAATGCTGTTTGAGTACCACTGCAAACGCTTGGTGAGGTGTGTTTATCCCTGAAGAGAGTGTGAGTCTTTACCAGGAGTATCTCAGTTGGACTCACTGAACAGAGTTCAGAGTGCGAAGCAGGAGTCTGAAGGCCGAGAGATCCAGTCTAAGGAGGCGGTGAAGCTGTGTGGCTTACCCAGGAGGAGGAGAAATACTCCTAGGGAGTCTGGCAGACTGAAGAGTCCAGAAACTGTTGCAAAGCTGGGGGTGTAGCAGCGATCAAGTGAATTTGTGACAGAAGTTTCAGTACAGCTAGATCCCAGACAGGGTTTATCTTCAACCGTTCCCTGCTGTAGTCAGCTTGTACCTGGTCTGAAGGACCCTTGTGAGTGGCAGAGGTTCATAAGTTGTCTTCCAGTCGCTCTGTTGCAAGAATCAGCTACCTCTGAGTTCCAGCAGCCACCCTCTTCCTGCGACAAACTCTCTCTTTCAAGATCATTTGCTCCAAGGGGAGTAGGCCCTGCAGGACGCCTGTTTAATGCCAGTTGAGCCCAGAGGAGTTTTCGTCTTTTCCTGACTGGGATGGGGATGTGCCCCAGGAGAGGGTGTGATGATCTAGTTTCATAACATTTAGGGTAAGTCTAGATTAGACAAAATTCACACCAAAATGTTATTTGGAGTGGTGGGGAAACAATAGAAAAGAGGAAATTGAATAGAAATAATCACCCGGCTTTAAGTTTGATGATAAAGAGAAACAACGCATAAGGGAAGGAAAGCTCATAATGAACATTTATGTGTATTTCTGTTCATGTTTCAGGGAAACGAGATCTAGAAATTGGTAAGTGTCATTTTCCTTCCTCTGAGAAGAAAGTTTTTGTACAAAATTGGATCCTCATGTTGGAGTGTAATCGAGTCATCGGTCACAGGCTCTGACTTTCCTTTTTGCTGGTGGGTGCTCCATCCCCACTCTGCCCTCTCCCCCGAGGCCCTGCACCCACTCTGCCCATCCCCCAAGGTTCCCTCCCTTGAGCGCCTCCCGCCGATTCCTCTCTGCTACTCATGCGAGGGCCCCCTGCCCGCCACTTACTCCTCTCCATCCCCTCCCCCAAGTGCTTCTCACCTGCCGCTTGCTCCAGGGGGCAGAGAGGAGCGAGTGGCGGGGGCTTCGGGGGAAGAGGTGGAGCAGGAGAAGGAAGGGGTGAAGTACAGCTGGTGCCACAGTCCCTGGGTGCTGAGCCAGCCCTAGGGCCCACCCCCAAACAGCTAATTGGTGGCCAGCTGGTGGGTGCTGAGCACCCGCTATTGTTTTTTCATGGGTGCTTGAGCCCTGGAGCACCCACAGACTTAGCACCTATGCATTGGTGGGTTAGGTGGCCTAGTGGTTAGCACATTAGTGCTGCCTCCCAGTGGGCAGGTCTTGCAGTGCTGGCCCTCTATTAATTGGAGGTGCAGGGAGGTGGGCAGTGATAGGGAAGCCCGGGCCCACCCACGACACCGGGCTCTGACCCAGCACCCTAGGAGGGTCAACAGTATCTGGCTCCCAAAGATATCCTCCAAATAACCTTCCTTGGATCACTTCCTACCAGATTCTGGTCTTCCCCAGCTTCAAGTCCGAGATAAGGTGAAAAGAAAGAGAAAAGGCACCAAACCATCAGCCCCAACCAGGCCTAAGCGTGTAGTCAGTCCTTCGGGGAGGCTGCTCTGGTGCCCTTGTCAGTAACCTTCAGGGTAGGTCTGTCCTCCTCCCGTGCTTCTCCCTTTTGAGCTGGGTTGCTCCCTTTTCAGCCCTTTCTCCAGTTGGAGCATGATCTGCAGGGCTGGAAGGGTGGGATTACCTGGGCCCAGTACTGTTCTTTCACCCTGTCCTGCCCAGTGTGGTGTTTGTGTACCCCCTCACATACCCTCCCCTCAAACTCTGGGCTGTAATGTCCTGGGACTGGTTTGTGTCCCCACCATCCTGTGATAAGTCCACATATATATTTTCCGTGCCTGAACGATGTACCAGTTGAAAGCTCTATGGCTGCATTGAGAGATACCACTGCCTAAAGCTTTATGGCCTGTCATTGACTTCAGCCAGTGGAGTGGTGCATGGTCAGTTACTAGGCGGGAGGGCTGCCCCCACGAGTAATAGCATAGGGCATCGATGGCTTGTTTCACCTCCAGGGCCTCCTTTCGATGACCTATTTGGATACCTCATGTGGGAACAACTTCCTGCTGAGATAGAGAACAGGGTGTTCTTCTCCTCCAACTTCCTGAGATAGCACTGCTCCGCGTCTGAATTGGACGCATCTGTTTGGAGAATAAAGGGCTTTGAGAAGGCTGAGTGAAATATTACTGGCTCCTGGGTCAACAGGCCTTGTAGTGCCCTAAATGCCTTGTCACAGCTTTTGGTTCAGTGGATCCTTTTGGGTGCAGTGCCCTTAACCAGGTCTGTCAAAGCAGCAGCCATGGTAATGGAGTTTGGGATGAAATGTCAATAGTATCCCGCACTAGGGCTTGGATTTTCCACCAAATGTCAAAGCTCCCACAGACCCCCGCCACAACATACCCTAGGTAAGTGACTTCTTGGGTGGCAAGCTGACACTTAGTTGGGTTGGCCGTCAAACCTGCCTCTCTGAGAGCCCCAAATGCCACAGTAACGTGCTTCATATATTCGGCCCAGCTCTCACTGTAGATGATGATATTGTCAATGTAGGTGGCCACGTAAGACCCATGTGACCATAGCACTCTGTCCATCAGCCACTGGAAAGTGGCTGTGTCCCCATGAAGTCGAAAGGGCATGGTTTTAAACTGACGTATTCCATCACTGACAGAATGTTTAATTGTTGTGGAGATGTTTGCTTTTAAATTTACCCTTTTTATTTATTTATTGTTGCATTATTAAACCTTTTTTTGTTTGTTTGTTTGTTTACTTGCTTGTTTTTTATGATTATTCTCATTGGCAGGGATATAACTTTATAAAATGTGGGGAAAAATTAACCTGGATAAATTTCACACAAAAAGTTAATTTGATTAATTTGTAAGAAATACAGTAATTGGGTTTGTTTAAAGTGGAGAAGAGATGGCTGAGGGGGGACATGATAACAGTTTTCAAGTATATGAAAAGATGTTACAAGGAGGAGAGAGAAAAATTGTTCTCATTAACCTCTGAGGGTAGGACAAGAAGCAATGGGCTTAAATTGCAACAAGAGAGGCTTAGGTTGGCCATTAGGAAAAACTTCCTAAGAGGCAGGGTAGTTAAGCAATGGAATAAATTGCCTAGGGAGGATGTAGAATCTCCATCATTGGGGATTTTTAAGAACAGGTTAGACAAACACCTGTCAAGGTGGTCTAGATAATACTTAGTCCTACCACGAATGCAGGGGATTAGACTTTCAGTTCTATGATTCTAATTGAATCACAGAGTTTACAACCAGAAGGGAGGACCAGATCATCTAGTCTGCCCTACTTAAGAGGAAACTGAATAGAAATATTTTCTAAGCCTTAATTATCATATTGATGATAAAGAGAAATAAAATATAAGAAAAGGGAAACAACAAACAATATGTGTATTTCTGTTTAATTTTTAGGAAAACGAGATATAGAAATTGGTAAGTGTCATTATCCTTCCTCACACAAAATTTCTTTTTTGTATGAAATTGGATCCTGATGTGGGAGTTTGTTTAATTCTTGTGGAGTTGTTTGCTTTTCAATTTAACTTTTACAATTCTGGTGTAATATTTAACCTGTTTTTGTTTGTTTGTGTGTTTGCTTTTTTCGTTATTATTTTTTGGTTGGGGGATTACAGTAACTTGATAAAATGTGGGGAATCACTAAATTGCATAGATTTCACACCAAAATTTAATTTGAAAAACTGATAAGCAATAGAGTCACAGAGTTTAAGACCAGAAGGGAACACTGGTTCCTCTGTCATCTGACATCCTGAAGAGGAGGTTGATTTCTCTTAGCCTTGATGAAAAATAGAAATAAAACATAACAAAATGAAAATGCCTAACAAAAATATATGTTTATTTCTCTTTTATTCTTTAGAGAAACGAGATAAAGAAATAAGTAAGTGTCATTACCTTCCTCTGACAAGAAACTTTTGTATCAATTTGGATCCTCATGTGGGAGTTTGTTTAATTGTGGTGGGGGTGTTTTGTTTTCAAATGTATCTTTTTAAAATTGTTGCAATATGAAATCTTTTGTTTACTTGCTTTTTTATTATTGCTACCATTCTTTTTGGTGTGTATAGGTGTTCCTGTTGTAATGTAACTTTCATAAATGTGGGGAAAGACTAAACTGGATGAATTTCACAGCAGAAGCTAGTATGAGAAATTTATAAGTAATAGAGTCATAGAGTCTAAGGCCAGATGTCCTTAAAAGGAGATTGAATAGAAATAATAATCTCTCAACCTTAATTTTCGTATTTGTAAGAACGTAAGAATGGCCATACTGGGTCAGATCAAAAGTCCATCTAGCCCAGTATCCTGTCTTCCAACAGTGGCCAATGCCAAATGCCCCAGAGGGAATGAACAGAACAGGCAATCATCAAGTGATCCATCCCCTGTCACCCATTCCCAGTTTCTGGCAAACACAGGCTAGAGACACCATCTCTTTCCAGCTTGGCTAATAGCCATTGACCGACCTATCCTCAATGAATTTATTTAGTTCTTTTTGAACCCTGTTATAGTTTTGGCCTTCACAACATCCTCTGGCAAGGAGTTCCACAGGTTGACTGTGCGTTGTGTGAAAAAATAGTTCCTTTTGTTCGTTTTAAACCTGCTGCCTACTAATTTCATTTGTCAACCCCTAGTTCTTGTGCTATGAGAAGGGATAAATAACACTTCCTTATTTAATTTCTCCACACCAGTCATGATTTTATAGACCTCTGTCATATCCCCCCTTAGTCATCTCTTTTCTACGCTGAAAAGTCCCAGTCTTATTAATCTCTCCTCATATGGTAGAAACCAAATCAAAAGTTTGCATCTTCCAACCTTCTGCTGCTTGGGCGATCCTCTGGTGTTGAGTGTGTGGGTCCCTGTAGCCTCCCCCTCATGTTCTTGGGTGTCTGGGTGAGGAGGCTATGGAACTTGGGAAGGAGGGAGGGCAGTTATACAGGGGTTGCAGTGGCATTCTGTGGTCTTCCTGCCTTTCCCACATTAGATCCACCATACAGCGGAGCATGTCAGTTTGCTCCCCCATGAGCTTGATCATAGCGTCCCGCCTGCTCTCATCGCACGTGTCCCTCCTCTCTTCGTGTTCCTGTAATGCTTTACGGGACTCCGTAATTGTTTGCCTCCACGCATTCATCTGGGCCCTATCAGTGCAGGAGGACTGCATGAGCTCGGCGAACATGTCGTCCCGAGTTCATTTTTACCGCCTTCTAATCTGGACCAGCCTCTGGAACGGAGTAGATAGGGGCTGTGTTGAAACATTGGCACCTGCAGGAGGAGAAAAAGGGATTGTGTAGTATTTTAAAAGATACATTTCAGAGAGCAAAGGGGACATTCTTCCTCAGTGAAACAGGCAATTCATAGTACACAGCACATGTTCTTTCTGTACAAGTTAGCATTTTGCCTCTAATACTGAAGTGCCTGCCACTTTGGTGTGAGTAAGCCATCACACACGGGCAACAGAATTCAGCTTGCAGGCAGCTTAGGGGCACGCGGGGTTCTGCTTCTTCCACATTCATTTCAATGTTTTCAAACTGCTGGGCCCCCTTTCCCATAGCAAGCAATGCCTGGTGGGTTTGCCATATAAAAGGAGGGCCTGTGGGCTCTTTGTGATGATCGTTTCACACAACACCCCCCACCCCCACCCCACGGCTCCGATGAGGCTCTGAGCAGGGATGAGCCCTCTAAACTAAACGCGAACAGCCCAGCGCAGCTGGGTTTCCCCCCTGCCCCGCACCACGTGGCTCTGATCAGGCTCTCACTCACCAGAAGTGCCTTCTCCAGGGTCATGGTCTGGGAGCCCGCCTTGGGAGTGGGGGGAGGCTATTGGCTCCAGTGTTAAGAATAGTTCCTGCCTAGGAGGGAAAAGGGATTCCCCAATTGCCACCTGTGCACTGTCGTCCTCCTCGTCCTCCAATAACTCATCCTCCTCACTCCGTGCAACTCCCCCCTTGCAGGTGTCCAACGACAGTGGTGAGGTAGTGGTGGCATCGCCCCCCATAATTGCATGCAGCTCATGGTAGAAGCAGAATGTATGGGGCTGTGACCCAGAGCACCCATTTGCCTCCTTGGCTTTTTGGTACACTTGCCTGAGCTCCTTGATTTTTGTACGACACTGCTCTGTGTCCCTGGAGTAGCCTCTTTCCGTCATGGCCCTGGAGACTTTAGCGTAGGTATTTGCGTTCCTTTTTTTGGAACGTAGTTCTGCCATAACAGATTCGTCTCCCCAACATGCGATGAGATCCAGTACTTCCCACTAGGACCATGCTGGAGCTCATCTACGAATCCAGGACTGCGTGATCTCTTGTGATGGTGGACTCTGCATGGTCGCCTGTGATGGTGGACTGTGCTGATGGTCACCTGTGCTGATGGTGACCAAACAGGAAATGAAATTCAAAAGTTATTATTATTATTATTATTCTCTTTTGGGAGGGTGGGGGGTTGTTTTCTAATGTAACTTTATAATATGTGGGGGAAGACCAAAGTGGATAAATTTTACACCTAAAGCTCATTTGAAAAACTGAGAAGCAATTGAGTCATAGAAGCACAAGAGTTAAAGACCAGACAGGACCAGTGGATGCTCTTAATTGACTGTCCTGAACAGGAGGTTAAATAGAAATAATCTCTCAGACTTAAAATTAGTATTGATGTTAAAGAGAAATAAAATATAAGAAAAGGGAAACTCCGAACAAACAATATGTGTATTTTGTTTAACTTTTAGACAAGCAAGATATAGAAATTGGTAAGTGTCATTATCCTTCTTCTGACAAGAATTTTTTTTGTACCAAATTGGATCCTCATGTGGGAGCTTGTTTAATTGTTTAGAGTTATTTACTTTTAAATTTAACTTCTAGAATTCTGTTGCAATATTTAACCTGTTTTTGTTTGTGTGCGTGCTTTTTAATATTATTGTTTTTTTAGTTGGGGGTTTAGTGTATCTTCATAAAATGAGGGGAAACACTAAATTGGACAGATTTCACACTAAAATTTAATTTGAAAAACAGATAAGCAATAGAATTACAGACTAAAAAACCCAAAGGGACCCCTGGATCCTCTTGTCTGACGTCCTAAGAGAAGGTTGATTTCTCTCAGCTTTCATTGTCGTATGCATGAAAAACTAGAAATAAAGCGTAAGAAAATGGAAACTGCTAACAAAAATATATCTTTATTTCTCTTTAATTTTTAGACAAACGAGATAAAGAAATAAGTAAGTGTCATTATTCTTCCTCTGACAAGAAACATTTAGTAGCAATTTGGGTCCTAATTTGGGAGTTTGTTTAATGGTGGTAGAATTGTTTTCTTTGTAATTTAACTTTTAAAATTGTTGCAATAGGAAATCTTTTTTCATTTGTTTGCTAGCATGCTTTTCTCTTATTTTTATTATCAACTTTGGGGAGAGTGTATAGGGGTTTGTTTTGTAATATAACTTTATAAAATGTAGGGAAAGACTAAACTGGATGAATTTCCCTCTATTTCTCTTTAATTTTTAGACAAACGAGATAACGAAATAAGTAAGTGTCTTTATCCTTCCTCTGAAAAGAAAATTTTTGTACCAATTTGGAGTATCATGTGGCCATTTGTTTAATTGTGGTGGAGTTTGCTTTTAAATTTAATTTTTAAAATTGTTGCACTAGGAAACCTTTTTTTGTTTGTTTGCTTTTTATTATTATTGTCATTCTTTTCGGGGTGGGGTGGGGTTGTTTTTTAATGTAACTTTATAAAATTTGGGGAAAGGCTAAGCTGGATGAATTTCACACCAAAAGCTAATTTGAAAAATTGATAAGCAATACAGTAGTAAAGTAGGTAGTGGCCAAGAAAATATGACCCAGGAGGAATTGTGGGAAGGCACTGCAGGACTATCAGCTCCTGAGATGGCTAATCTCCATCCACATTGCAAAGTGGGCAGGTAAGCCTATACCCAAAGTCTTGCCAGCTAGCCTGGGCGTAAAGCACCACCAAACTTGAGTCAGAGTTTTTGTGATTGCACAATAAACAGATTGGGGCAACAGCCAAGTAAGATACTGAGCTAACTCTGTAGTGAAGATCCATCCTGGGAGAGACACACACATGCAACCCAGTGGCGGTTCTGATGAACTTAGAACTTTCTTTTTCCCTCTGTGGATTAGTTTATACAATATTGAATCATGCAATCCTTGTTCCTGATCCCATCTCAGCTCTAATCATGTGGTTGTTTTTAGGGTGGAGAAGATCTGTGGCACCTGTAGAAGAAGGTAATTAAAGATAATATTTTATCAATGTCCAGACATCAGTCCCTCTGAGGCAATGTGCCTCTTTTTACTTGAACGTGGGAGTGGATGTGATAGTTCAGGGTAGACCTCCCCGACACCCTGCATTTCACGGCACATCACAAGGTGAGGCAGGGTTTGTACCTATGTGCTATTGCACCATAATGAATCTACATCATATTGCATCTACTCTTCGTGTCCCTCCACCGCCCGCGTGTGCACTGCACCCTGCAGAGATCTGTGAGAGCAGTTCCCACTCATTGTACAGATCCAGTGGGACATGCACCTCCACAGCCACTTCTCCAGGGGGAGATTTTTTACCTCCCTGTGCTGATGGCCAATCTCCAATTTCTCTCTGTTTCTTCCTTCATCTTTTCCCCTCTGAAGAAGGCCAGGAGCTCTGCCATGACCCCACGCTGATGGGGTGAGCAGGGACTGTGTCTGTGTGTGACCCTTGCTCCAGTCTCCAGCAGAGGAACAGAGCCTTGGTCACAGACGGGGGCTCTTCTGGCTCCATTATACACATCTGGGGAGCTCCTGTGATCAGAGCTATGAGCTTCTCTATTTTCTCCTGTATCCATCCACCATGATCTCAGCATTCTCCCATCTCTGGTAAACAGGATGTCACTTTAGCCTCCCCATCACTAGCATGACCCTCTCCCTCTTTCCACCAGCCACCTATTCTACACCTTCCCTGCCTCAGTGGCGGATTTGCCACTGGGCCAACGGGGCGTGTGCCCAGGGGCCCTGGCCAATTGGGGGGCCTGTGAAAAATGGGTGCCTCCATGCCCCGACTCTCTCTGCCTGCCCGGTGCTCCTGCCAGAGAGTGGGGTCAGGGCTTGGGGGCTTGCCGGGCTTGCCTCACTCCACCCACCTGGCACTCTAGCCAGGGAACGGGATTGGGATGTAAGGGCTTGCCCCCACTCTCTGGCTGGAGCACCAGGTGGGTGGTGCGGGGCAAGCCCACATGCCCTTTCCCCAGCAGAAGAGCAAGGGAGTGGAAGGACTGCAGAAGGGGTGAGGACGGGTCCCCACTTGCTCTGGCCCAGGGCTGCACAAAACCGTAATCTACCCCTGCTCCCCCCACACTTGTAGCTTCTGCCTCATTCCACCATGAACCCCCTTCCCTTGTGCTAACCCCTCACTCCCTGCCTCATGCTAATGTACTTTTGTTCTGTGACTGCTGCTGAGCAGTGAAATTCTGGGCATGTCCAATCCTGGTACCGTGTGGCCTGTTGCTGTCTGAGCTGTGACATTTCAGAGCAGGCCGGGTGCAGTGGAGAGGCCCCATAGCAAAGTCCAGAACAGGAGAAGACAGGACACAGTGAGATTTAAGGTGGGAGGGGAGCTCTGTCAATATTCACTGAGTTGTACCATCTGCTGGGGCTCCCAGAGTCTCTAATCCCCTCCCTGGGGAGAGGTGGGGGCAGAAGGGGAAAGAGTCAGAGTCTCAGGCCTGGCACAGCTGATACTTTCACCCTGTCACTGACTTGTCTCTGCCAGGGGAGTGACTCCCCCCAGCACTGTGCTGAGAGCTCTGATCTGTTGGGTAAATCCTGGAAGAAGGAGATTCCCTGAGTCACTCTCCAGCTGGGGCAAATCCTGTCACTGATGCCATCAAACCCTCCCCCAGGGCTGAGCTCTGCCCCAATGCTCTGATTTTCTCTCTCCCCAGCGAATGTGACTCTGGATCCAGACACGGTGAATCCCGAGCTTGTCCTGTCTGAGGATCGGAAAAGTGTGAGATGGGGACACACACGGCAGGATCTGCCCGACAACCCTGAGAGATTTGACATTGAGCTCTGTGTGTTGGGCTGTGAGGGATTCACCTCGGGGAGACATTGCTGGGAGGTGGAGGTGGGGGATGGGCGATTCTGGTCTGTGGGGGTGGCCAGAGAGTCTGTGAGGAGGAAGGGAGAGATCAGCTATAGCCCTGATGAGGGGATCTGGGCTGTGTGGCGGTGGGGGTGGGGTCAGTTCCAGGCTCTCACCTCCCCTGTGACCCCCCTGCCCCTGAGCCGGGCCCCCAGCAGGATCCGGGTTTGTCTGGACTGTGACCGGGGGCAGGTGACATTTATCGATGCTGGTGACGAGGCCCCGATCTTCACTTTCCCGCCGGGCTCCGTCCCTGGGGAGAGAATCCGACCCTGGCTCCGGGTGTTGCCGGGATCCTGGATCAGACTGTGTCCCTGAGACTGGGGACCCTGAAATTAGCATCTCGAGCCTCACACCTCGCAGTCTCTCTGACTCTGGAGGACTCCCATCTACCCAGCCCCTGGCTCCTCATCTCTATGACCCCTGGAAGCTCCTCCCCCTCCCTGCATCCCCAGGGATGGGAGGGGGTTGGGGGGATGAAGATCCTTGGGGCTGCAGGAGGAGCAGAGGGGCCCAGAGGGGCAGACCTGGGGCTGGGCAGGGGGCAGAACTAACAGCTGGGCTGGGCAAGGCAGATGTGGGGGTGGCAGGGACACAGAATGAATCAATCAGGTTTTAGGAGGTTGGGGAGAAGCTGAAAGTGCCACAGCAGCAGGGAGCAATTTGTACAGATCAGTGGGATTAGAGCTCACTGGGGTCTCCCAGCCAGAGCTCCTGCCACAGGGGCCCAAGTCACATTCCCCTGTAACTACGGGAGAGCTGGTAACACTGTAATTGTCACACACATGCTCGATGGGCAGGGAGAGTTCAAAAATCAGAAGATAAAGCAGGATGCGTTATATATTGTTTTGAGCCCTCATGTTTTGGGGGGTCAATTTCATGATTTTTGGTTCTGACTCATGATTTTTAAGTTCTGGGATTGGCAACACTGTGAGAGTCACAGGTTGGGGGAGGGCAGGCTGGGCTGAACCAGAGGGAACAGAGAAAACACAAGGAAAAGATAAAGTAAAACAAAATAAACATCTTGGATCACAAGAAGAACACTGCAACCCACACAGCCTGACTTAGGCGCCTAGTCTCCCGGCACGTTGAATGGAGACAGGCAGGTGCCTTACAATGCCATCCACAAGAGCCAGCACGCTAGGTGGGGAGCCACCTAAACAGGCAGATGGGAGATGCTAAGAACAGGGGTGTATCCTGAACCGTGCTCCTCTCCCAAAGAGAAGCGCCTGAGGCTGTGTCCACCCTACAGCTGAAGTCGGCAGAATTTATGTTGCTCAGGGGTGTGAATAGACCAACCCCCTGACTGACGTAAGTTACACAGAGATAAGCGCCATTGTGCACAGCACTATGTCAGCGGGAGAGTTTCTCCCATTTACAGAGCTTCTGCTGCTCACAGAGGTGGTTTTATGATGAAAGAATTCACTGAACAATGTATTTATTCCTTTTTTATTTAATGAGTCCTCTTTAATGGCTGACTTTAATGATTTAATGTTAGTCAGTGTTATGCTCACTATGAGGAGGTTTTTCCCCCTCCTCCTTCCTGTTGCTTAGATCAAGTTACAGTGAAGATGAAGAGTCTCTGATTCAGCCACAGCTCCAGAGCCTGCTCCCCTCTCCCTGGTTTTATTGTTTTCTTCCTTACTTTTTATGTTCACAAAATGGAATCAGGTAGGAATCCGCCCTGTGCCTGCTGTTTCTGAGAGGATTTATTTAGGCCTCTGAAGTGTCTTAAAAACATACTTGACATAAAGTCAGTGGAACTACTCCCACTGTGTAAACTTAACCGCACAGCAAGATCAGCACCTTCATTATTCAATGTTTTCTCTGATTGTGTTGCTGCTGGGTTATTTTATTTGCTCCTGGGATAGTGCCCAGGTCTGTTTCTTCACACAAGTATTTTTAAAAGATTGTCAAAGATGCCCAAAGCATTGACTGGACACTTATTGAGGAGTTTACTATATAATAATAATAAGTAATTAATTAATATGTAAATACATTAACTTAGTGGGTTTCAGATGTAAAAAAGATACCAGAGCCCACATGTGCACAAAAATGTAATAAGAACCAGAATATTTTGATGTCATGTGACTTTTTTATTGGATCAGTTAGCTAATACAGTAACTCCTCACTTAACATTGTAGTCATGTTCCTGAAAAATGCGACTTTAAGTGAAACGATGTTAAGCGAATCCAATTTCCCCATAAGAATTAATGTAAATAGGGGGGTTAAGTTCCAGGGAAATTTTTTTCACTGGACAAAAAACTATATATTATATAGATATACACACAGTATATGTTTTGGGAACTTAACTGAACGTATTATGCTTCTCACACAGTTCTGTTCACCAATATCAAATATCCCACCAAAGTTTGCAAAACTGAAGTTAGCATTCACAATAGGAAATAAGAAGCTCATCAAAGCCAGGATACATGAATGGTGTGTCCTAGCACTGGTTAGGCTGTGCCTCTTCACCCACATGGTTTGGAATGTGGTCTCCAAAACAGTGATAAAAAAGATACAGAACAAGAAGTCAAGGAACTGGTGGGTTGGATCTTAGGTGATGTATAAAGAGCTTTTCCACTGCCCTCCTTCCTTCCCAAGTTCCATAGCCTCCTCACCCAGACGCCCAAGAACATGAGGGGGGAGGCTATGGGGACCCACACAATCAACCCCAGAGGATCGCCCAAGCAGCAGAAAGCTGACATATCCGAAATTTTGATTTGGTTTCTGGACTTGTCCTTCCCTCCTCCTCCACCCCCCTAACACAATACCCGCCCCCTTCCCCAATCTACCTTCCGATTTCTCTCAATGTGTTGTGCAACAGATAATAAAGAATGTTTTTTAAACAACTGTGACTTTATTTCCTTTCATATATATGGGGGTGGGTAACTTCAAGAGAAACAAACACAACTGTCACACCGTACCCTGGCCAATCATGAAACTGACTTTCAAAGCTTCTCTGATGTGCAGTACGCCTTGCTGTGCTCTTCTAATCGTCCTGTTGTCTGGCTGTGTGAAATTGGCCACCAGGCGAGTTGCCTCAACCTCCCACCCTGCAATAAACATCTCCCCCTTACTCTCACAGATATTGTGGAGTACACAACAAGCAGCAATTACAATTGGAATATAGGTTGTGCTGAGATCTAACCGAGTCAGTAAACTGCACCAGCGCGCTTTCAAACGTCCAACTGCACATTCCACCACCTTTCGCACTTGCTCAGCCTGTAGTTGAACAGGTCCTGACTACTGTCCAGGCTGCCTGTGTACGGCTTCATGAGCTATGGCATTAAGGGGTAGGCTGGGTCCCCAAGGATCACGATAGGCATTTCAACATCCCCAACGGTTATTTTCTGGTCCGGGAAGAAAGTCCCTTCCTCCAGCTTTCAAAACAGACCAGAGTGCCTGAAGACGCGAGCGTCATACACCTTTCCCAGCCATCCCATGCTGATGTCGGTGAAATGTCCCTTGTGATCCACCAGTGCTTGCAGCACCATTGAAAAGTACCCCTTGCGGTTTATGTACTCGGTGGCTTGGTGCTCCGGTGCCAAGATAGGGATATGGGTTCAGTATATCGCCCCACCACAGTTTGGGAATCCCAGCGCATTAAAGCCATCCACAATGGCCTGCACGTTTCCCAGAGTAACTACCCTTGATAGCAGCTGGTCTTTGATTGCCCTGGCAACTTGGATCACAGCAGCCCCCACAATAGATTTGCCCACTCCAAATTGATTCCCAACTGACCGGTAGCTGTCTGGTGTTGCAAGCTTCCACAGTTCTATAGCCACTCACTTCTCAACTGCGAGGGCTGCTCTCATTTTGGTGTCTTTGCACTTCAGGGCAGGGGAAAGCAAGTCACAAAGTTCCATGAAAGTGCCCTTACGCATGCGAAAGTTTCGCAGCCACTGGGAATCATCCCACACCTGCAACACGATGCGGTCCCACCAGTCTGTGCTTGTTTCCCGGGCCCAGAATCGGCATTCCATGGCATGAACCTGCCCCAGTAACACCATGATTTCCACATTGCTGGGGCCTGTGCCTTGTGAGAGGTCTATGTCCATGTCAATTTCCTCATCACTCTCGTCGCCGCGCTGCAATCGCCTCCTCGGCTGGTCCTGGTTTTGCTTTGGCATGTCCTGGCTCTGCATATACTCCAGGACAATGCGCGTGGTGTTCATAGTGCTCATAATTGCCGCAGTGATCTGAGTGGGCTCCATGATCCCAGTGCTATGGCGTCTGGTCTGAAAAAAGGCGCGAAACTAGTATCTGACGGACGGAGGGAGGGAGGGGCGAGTGACGACATGGCGTACAGGTACAGGCAATTAAAATCAACAAAGGTGGCTGTGCATCAGCGAGAAACACAAACAACTGTCACACAGAATGGCCCCCCCAAAGATTGAACTCAAAACCCTGGGTTTAGCAAGCTGTTGATTTCATGGAGGGAGGGGGAAGCAAATGAATACAGAACAAATCTATTTTTTACATCTTAAGCTGGCAGACGATGGAGCAGCATGACTGATAGCCCTCGGCATCTTCTGGGAGCTTGGCAGAAAATAGCATACTACAACTGATAGCCATCATCGTCATTGGGAAGGCAGCAACTGGGGGACATACAGAGTTTCAGCCACTGAATTACGATGACGACGGATACCAGTCGTAATACACCATCTTCTACCAAAAGGCAAGGGGCTGCTGCTGTATAGCAATGCAGCCCCCCGTCTGCCAGCACCCAGATCGCCGATGACGGCTACCAGTCATACTGCAGCGTCTACTGCCAAAAGGCAATTAGCTGCTGCTGTGTAGCAATGCAGTACCACGTCTGCCGGCACCCAGATGACATATGGTGACGGTGAGCTGAGCTGAGCTGAGCGGGCTCCGTGCTCGGTGTGGTATGTTGTCTGCACAGGTAACCCAGGTAAAAAGGCGCGAATCGATTGTCTGCCGTTGCTCTGATGGAGGGGAAGGTGCCTGACGACATGTACCCAGAACCCCCCGCGACACTGTTTTGCATCATTCAGGCATTGGGATCTCAACCCAGAATTCCAATGGGCGGCAGAGACTGCGGGAACTGTGGGATAGCTACCCATAGTGCAATGCTCCGGAAGTCGATGCTAGCTTCGGTACTGTGGACGTGGTCCGCCGACTTAATGCACTTAGAGCATTTTATGTGGGGACACACACAATCGGCTGTATACAACCGATTTCTATAAAACCGGCTTCTATAAATTCGACCTAATTTCGTAGTGTAGACATACTGTTAGAAAGTTTTCCCTAAGATCTACTCCTGACTGCATACTCACCACTCCATTATCCAAGTTGTTAATATAAATACTGAATATTACCAGACTGAGGACAGACCCCTACAGGACTCCACTAGCTATACACACTTAAGCACGTTAATCTGTCTTTGTAAGATCAGGACCTACGCATTTAGTTTTGCTCCCCCTGAACTAAGTGGGAGATTTGCTATTGACCTCAATGGTTGAATGATCAGGCCTTTTTTACCAGGTATTTCGCAACATAACTGTAGAGTGTCAGTGGGGAAACTGCGATTGTAATGTGTTAATATAGGTAATGGCCCTTCTTATAATAGAAAAGTATTTTAAACCTGTAGTCACTAGAGGCCCCTCTTCACTGCAGAGTTAGTCCTGATGATCTACACCTTTGTCTGAGCAACTGGGTTAGTGTCACCCAGCTGTGAGTGTTCACACTGCAGAGCCCCACCCAAGTCATACCCGTGTTGCTGTGTCCACAATGGTGCTGTACTCACCCAGGGCTTCGCATGTACTTGCTATCTAAGCTGCCTCCAGAAATCTTTTAACGCTCGTGTCAGTGTAAGGTCATAGAAATGTAGAGCTGGAAGGGATCTGAAGAGGTCATCTAGACCACCCTTCCTCCCCCCCCTGCACTGAGGCAGAATTAAATATACCTAGGTAAAGTCCCCTACTATATCTATAACTATCTATGCTTCTGCAAAAAGAAGAACAGGAGGACTTGTGGCACCTTAGAGACTAACAAATTTATTAGAGCATAAGCTTTCGTGGACTACAGCCCACTTCTTCGGATGCATATCATATCTAATAAATTTGTTAGTCTCTAAGGTGCCACAAGTCCTCCTGTTCTTCTTTTTGCGGATACAGACTAACACGGCTGCTACTCTGATATCTATGCTTCTGCTGCCCATTTCCCTATGTTTGCAAGCATTGCTGGTTGTATTGCTGGGATGCATCCAGCAGAGGGTGCCACAATACATCACTGGTTTTGTGCATATTCCCACTTCTCCTGCCCCCACCCTTGGAATTCATGTGGTCAGGGAGGAGTGGCCAAGAAAGCCTGCTGCAAACCCAGACCCAGGTCTGAACCACATCCCCTAACAGCTGTAGGCTTAATTGAAAGCAGCTTAAGAAGTGTTCCTGACTTTAACACGCAGGTGGCTTAGGTGCCTATGGTTTTTCCCCTCTTGCTGCCCCCGGGCTGGTTCCCCTGTCAGGGATTGTGACAGTGCACCCCATAAGGCACCTTACAATGCGATTCCCAAAAGCCAGCTCAGTAGGCGGGGAGCAGCTAAGCTAGCCAATGAGAGAGGCCATCAAGGGGAGAGGGGTGTCCTAAGCCCTGCCCCTCTCTCACAGACAGGTGCCTAAATCAGGGCTGCAGAGGGGCGTCTATCTCTGCGTAGCCACCCACAGGCGGGAACCCAGCGCCTGATGTCAGGTGGCTCAGGCGCCTAAGGGTTTTCTTGCTGGAATGAGGTAGGCACCTGCCTTGCTCCACACAAAATGTGAGCATGGGGGGGAAGCAGGGGGAGGGAGAAGGAGGTGGTTTTGATGATGTCACCCAGCTTGTAACTTTTACCCCGTGGTTAGAGCACTCAGCTGGCATGTGGGAGACCCCGGTTCAGTTCTCCCGTCACGCTGTCTAGAGTAGCTCTGGAACGTGAGTACCAAACTCAAGGCAAACAGTTACAAAGCAGGGCACAATCCCTACACTGGTTGCATATTCTATATTTAGATTTCACCTACCAGGTATCAAATGTTGAGGAACCCCTCAAACACTATAACAGCTTGAACATGGAGTCACAGACAGGCCCCTTGGGTACTCCCGTCTATCTTGCTGCTTTTCTACCTCTTCCCCTGCTACATCTCCCTGCTACTCCTGCTGGGGCTGCCGCATTCCCAGCTGCAGAGTCGGGGCAGCCATTGGCCACAGGTATCTACGGTTAAAGCCACCAGCTGCTGTATCCTGGCCAAAGAGAACGGTGGAAGACATGGAGCAGCAGACAGCCTCTCCCCAGCCCAGGAAGAACCATTAATAGAAACCTTCCCACCCCAAGGCAAAGGGAGCAGGAGGTGGCGGCACTGGAGGGAGAGCCTCTGCCTAATCCAGAAACAGGGAGCAGCATCCAGGAAAGAGCCCCCCTCAGTCCAAGGCAAAGGGATGTGACAGCCCTGAGGGGGAGACCTCTCCATTCATGTCTCTGAATTTAATATTTCAGACATGTAGAAATATTCACCAGAACCCATGTGGTCAGAGTTAAGGGTGTTTGGATGCTGGGCAGTGAGAAGGTTTCTGTTTACTGGTGTGTGTGTGTGTATCTCAGAACCCGTTAGGTTCCACCAGACTGCTGTAAGGGGAATCCAAGCATCTGAGCCCCAGGATCCCCACATAAGTCAAGCCTCTGGGACTGGAACAGAGCCCATCCATTGGTCCAGTCTTGGGGTCCCTGGGCACATTCTTGGAGTGCTCTCTAGCCCCCTGTCCTGAAGCCTGGATCCCACTGCCTAACCCCCTGGTGCAGAGCTGACCCTTCAGACTCCCACATGTTTAAACACACCATCTCCCAGAACTCCACGCCGAGGTGAGAGCTTTCTGGTTTTCAGCTAAACTCTCTCCAGAGGCACGCAGTAGTTGTGAAGCATTTAACACACACACAGAGTCTTTGCACAAGTCCAACACATTATTGCTCTTTCACTTAACCAGAAAAAGCACAAGAGAATTTAGATCACATAGCACAAAACAACCAACCTAACTGCAGTGCCCCTGACTAGCTGACCCTTTCCTTGGGAGTCCTTGGGGCCATCTGGGCTCAGGAAAAGCAGACAGGGCCCCCTCGCCTCATGAAGCTGCTGCATGCTGGGAAACTTTCCTCTCTCCTTTTGATTCGGAGACAAAGAGCGCGATCCATGAAGGGACCCAGTACTCCTGGGGGAATTCAACACCAAAAAGCTAAAAATTCTGTGCATAATATTTTAAAATTCTGCATATTTTATTTGTCAAAATAACATGATATAATCATGCCAATTTCAATTATTTTGGTAATTTATTTCAAAATACCTGCAGGCAACTATGTCCATAACAAGACAGACCAAAAAAAAGATTCTGTATTTTCTTTTTTGACAAATAGATTCCTTACTGGGCATATTAATTCAGAACTCTGAGGAATTCATTTAAACTACAATACAGAATCTCTCTGAGATTGCCCAGCAGGAGAGCGTGTGCTGCACCCTGCCCTCCCACAAGTGACCTACCCCAGTGATAGTTCTAGGCACTGATGGGCTGGTGACCCTGCACATGGTCTAACTCTGCTGTTCTCACTGGTGTTGGGGGCTGGGAGTGCTCCAGTGCATCTATAAGGGACTCTCTCTACGGAGCCTACATCACATCCCCAGGAAAGGTCCAGTGTTACGTCACAGGGTTGCAATGAAATGCTGCCTCCTGCAGAAAAGGGACTGTAATTAAATAGCTATTGGAGCAGGGTCCTGCACCTGCATCTTCTACCTCCCAGTGCCCTGATCCCCTGGCAATAGAGTCATTGTCACTTTCTCCCTCTGACCCAGGGGCTATTTAATTATTTAGTCAACATGGAGCAGCTTGATCAGAAGAGATTGAGGGAGCCCCACATCAGAATATCCCAGACCCCCGTGGTTAGGGCAGTCATCTGAGCAGTGGGAGACCCGTGTTCAAACCCTTCCTCCCCATCAGTCACAGCAGGGAGTGGAACCTAAGGCTTTGTCTACACTGGTAATTGAAAGACAAAATGTTTGTCTTTCAGAGATGTGGCAACACAGCCATGTCACTAAACACTGTGTAGTGTAGCCATAGCCTTAGTCTCCCATATGCCAGGCGAGTGACCCAACCACTGGGCTCAAAGTTATAAAGGAGCCTCTGCCGGCACCTCCTCTGGATTTTGTCTGAGCCCTGATCCAAAGGGGTGCTCAGCACACTCCTACAGGATTGAGCCCCACAGGCAAGACAGGCTTTCCACTACCGGCCTTCTGCTTTGAGGATCCCTCTGGGGTTTAGGTGTGAGGCAGGTGTCTGGGCACCTAGAGTGAGGCAGCAGCAGTGCCCAGGCTCAGAAGTGGAAATTTAAGAAGTTGGGAAATTCTGCCATAGAAATGTTGGCGGTGAGTGAGTTTAGCTGCCTGCACAGTTAGGGGCAGCCGGGCAGAGGTTTTCTGGATTTCAGTGGCACCTAATTCTGGGAGTTTGGTATCTAAACCTGGGCTTTAGTCACCTAAGTCTCGCTGTGGAACTGGGACATCATGGCTCTGTGCCTCAGTTTCCCACCTGTAAAATGGGGATAATGTCACTTACCTTCACTGTAAAATGCTGGAGATCGACTGATGAAAAGTGCTATGTAAGCACTAGGGGAAGAGGAGGAGGATGAAATGGCCCATGACTCTCCGCATGTTCGTGACCTGCCATTACAGGGAAAGACAGAAGCTTAGAGGCAGGAAATTGTTTCTCATTTTGACTCTCTGGGCTGGTGTATCCAGGACCAAGAGTAATTCCTGCTGGCTCAACTGGGTGAACTGGACAGGGAGATTGTGAAGAAACGGGGTGAAAATGCCACCAACTTTTCCAAGCTAATATCTCATCACAACAAGCTGGTCAGTGAGCTGGAGGGGCAGGGCCAGCAGCCAGCGAGTGAATTCCTGCGGGTGAGACTGTTCCAGCCACCCAGATCCCTGCACAGAGACAGGACAGCTCCTGAATCATGGGCACTGGAGTCCAGCACTCAGAGATACAGCATAACTCGGTGTGTGCATGGCAGAGACGGGAATTATTATTGTTCTTTGCAGTTACAGACGTCAGGGCTGGCTCCAGGCAACCAAGCACATGCTTGGGGCGGCACCTGGTAAGGGGCGGCCAATCTTGGGGTGGCGGGGGATGGGGGGGCAGCGCGGCATGGCGCGGCATTCCACGGGGGGGCGGGGGCGCTCCGGTGACGCGGCGCTCGGCGGGGGGCGTTCAGGCGGCGTGGCACTCGGCGGGGGGGGGGGCGGCGCAGGCCGCGGCTCTCGGGGGGGGGGGGTTTCCAGCGGCGCTAGGGTTACCATTCGTCCGGATTCCCCCGGACATGTCCGGCTTTTTCGAGTTAAAAATAGCGTCCGGGGGGAATTTGTCAATGTCCGGACTTCCCCTCCTCCCCGCCCATACAGAGCGTGCGCGCGGCCTACAAAGCAGCCCGGGCTCCGACAGCCAGACCCAGAGCCCTTCCGTCACTTCCCCCCTCCTCTCTCCTGAAACTTGACACCACTCCCCTCCTCTACCTCCCTCCCCCTCCCTCCCTGCATTCACAGATCGCCGGCTGTTCGCCGTCTGGAGCTCCGAGCCTGCTCCGCTCCCCCGCTGTCGAGCGCGCTGCTCTGCAGCACAGTAAGGGGGCCGGGGGTCAGAGAAGTGGCAGGGAGGTTCTGGGGTGGGGGTGGGTAGTCAAGAGACAGGGAGCAGGGGGGAGGGTTGGATGGGTCAGGAGTTCGGGGGGGGCTGTCTGGGGGTTGGGGGTGTAAGGTTTTGGGCAGTCAGGGTACAGGTGGGGGGGGTCTCAGGAGGGGCAGTTAGGGGTCAAGGCACAGGGAGGCTTAGGTAGGGTGTGGGGTTCTGGAGGGCAGTTAGGAGCAGGGGTCCCAGGAGGGGGCAGTCAGGGGACAAGGAACGGGGGGGGGGGGTGTCGGGAGTTCGGGGGGGGGGCTTTCTGGGGGGGGTGGATAAGGTTTTGGGCAGTCAGGGTACAGGTAGGAGGTAGGGTCCTGGGGGGCAGTTAGGGAGAGGGGTCTTAGGAAGGGGCAGTTAGGGGATAAGGAACAGGGAGGCTTAGGTAGGGGGTGGGGTTCAGGAGGGCAGTTAGGAGCAGGGGTCCCAGGAGGGGGGGGACAGGGAGCAGAGGGGTTTAGATGGGTCAGGAGTTCTGGGGGGGGCTGTCAGGGGGTGGGGGTGTGGATAAGGGTTGGGGCAGTCAGGGGACAGGTAGGGGGTAGGGTCCTAGGGGGCCAGTTAGGATGTGGGGAAGGTCTCAGGAGGGGGCAGTCAGGGGACAAGAGGCAGGGAGGCTTAGGGAGGGGGTGGAGTCCTGGGGGGCAGTCAGGGGACAAGGAGTGGGGGGGAGGGTTGGGGGTTCTGAGGGGGCAGGAAGTGGGAGGGAGTGGAAGGGGCAGGGGCGGGGCTAGGACAGGACAGGGGCGGGGCTAGGACAGGACGGGGGTGGGGCTAGGGCGGGGCTCCTCCCGTCCTCTTTTTTGATTGTTGAAATATGGTAACCCTAAGCGGCGCGGCATTCCGTGGAGGGGGGACTCCGGTGCTCGGCGGGGGGGGCAGCGCAGCGTGGCATTCCATGGGGGGGGGGGGTGCTCCAGCGGCGCGGCGCTCGGCGGGCGGGCTCCGGAGGGGCGGCGATCGGTGGGGGGGCAGCGATCGGTGGGTGGGGGCGGGCTCCGGCGGCGCGGCGCTCGGCGGGGGGGTGGCGCGGGGCGTGGCGCTCGGAGGGGGGGTTCTGGCGGCGCGGCACTCGGCCGGGGAGGGGCTCGGGGGGCGGCGCTTTTTTTTGCTGCTTGGGGCAGCAAAAAAGTTAGAGCTGGCCCTGACAGACGTGCAGATGTTAGAGATGGAAAAGCCCCATTCGCTCAGAGAACTCATGGCTTTTAGGCCAGAACAAGGCCTCTATTTCCTGTATTTGTAAAATCCCTTCTGATCCTGTTGATGCCTAGCGGTTACCATTTCACTGGTTTGCTTGTTTTGCCCAAATTTTTTCTCTTCAGCCTTTACTATCCCTGAATAGCCTTGTTTCTTTGGCTGCCTCCCCCTTTCCATTCCCAGGACAGGTTGGTTTATCCTCAGACCTCGGGACAACCCTTAGGGAGCCACTGCCTGATTCTCATTCCTGCACTCAGTGTTGTCAGCGCAGTCACAGGCTGGTGGTGGCCTTGAGCTCAGTGGGCCAGATCCAACCATCCATTTTTATGCAGAACTCCCCAGTGTGGTGAGAGCTGCATGATAACACATGTATCCATGTGGTCTTCTGTGCTGGGGCCTTTCACTGATTGGATTCTGCAACTGCCAGTGTGTGGTTTGCTGAAATCTCATCCCCTGGTGCTGCTTCAAACTCTGATCCCGTCTCTCAGTTCTGAAAAGAGGGTCTAAACGTACCATGCACAGGGCAATCACCCTGGATCCCAGAGTGTGACAGCCCCAAGCCCGGCATGGAGGATGGATCCCCCTGTGTGACATATTAGACCGAGCGCTCTTTTCTCTCTTTCCCCCCCCTAGGACGTCAGAGGCACTTCGAGCAGACACGCAGCTCCTTCTCACTCCCCGTCATAATTCTTGAGACTTTGCAGGGGCTTGGACACCAGGTGAAAGCCATGTCTCCCTAGGGCACCTGAGCACAGTGTGCAGGGCAGGGGTCACATTTCTGCTACTTTCACTTTGTTCAGATTCACCTTGAGGTTCTCGTCCCATGAACAAAACGGTGGAATTACCCATCCTGTGGGAAAGGTTATGAACTTGTTGTTACATCCCTGGGGGACTGGCTGGCTCTGGACACTGGGTATATATTTCTAGGTCTCTGCTTACCATAGGTGCTGACTTTTATTTTTCCAGGGGGTGCTCCACCCCAGCTCTGCCCCGAGGCCCCGCCCCCCACTACACCACTCCCCTGGGGCCCCGCCCTCACTCAACCTCTTCTCACTGCTGCTCCAACTTCTCCCCCAAAGCCCCCATCCCTGCAGTTAGCTGCTCTCCACCCTCCCCCAAGTGCCTCTCCCAGCCTCCGAACAGCTGATCAGTGGCCCCATTGAACAGCTGTGGCTGGTGGGTGCTGAGCACCCACTATATTGTTTTTGTGGGTGTTTGAGCTCCGGAGCACCCAAGGAGTCAGCACCTCTGCTGCTTACAGTCATGGGACTGAGCTGTGACCAAGTACAAACACCAACTTACAATGAGACTTAGCCCATGTACTGTTGTTAATGGCCGATCTCTAAGGCCTAAATTCACAACACTGGCCTAATTTTGGCTGTCACAGTTTATCTCTTCGAAATACAGGATTTCAGGGCACCTGTTACACCTGCATCCACAGCTGCATCCGGAGTCAGTGGGTGCTGCAGGTGCCCAGCCCCTTGGAGAACCAGCCCCTAAATACTCAGGTCAGTATCCTAAATTTGGACCCTAAATCAATAGACATTCTTGACATTTGGACCCAGCCCATCATTGTGCTCTGGCTCCCGAGCTGGCTAGAGTGGGCCAAGTGGGTGTAGAAAAGGGGTAAAGCCCTCCCCCACCCTGGGAAATTCCTCCAACAAAGGAGTCGCTTGTGCCTCCTCCCCTGCAGCGGCAGGCACAGGGAGTGCTCCTGGGAGGGCTGTGAGGGAGTGGGGTTGGGGCATGGACAGGCTGGAGGAGAAGGGGGTGGAGCAGGGATAGAGGGGCGTGGCCAGGGTGAAGCTGCACCTCACCTCTTATACTCTGCACCCTGGCAAAGCCCCTTAGGGCCATTAAACCAGGGATGCAGCTCTGGCTGGAGCTCAGGACTTACTTAGTTGCTGCCAAGGTTTGCATTGTCCTTGCAGACTCAGTTTCCCCATCTACACAAGGCTTGTGTGGCTATTTGCATTACAGTCTATGAAGGATGAGGGCCCCATGGTGCGAAGCTCAGAGTAGACGCTGAGAAAATAGACCCAGAAAGGTTATGATTCAGAGTCTGGGTCCTGAAAAGTCTCAGTGTCCTGCTGCCAAAGGGGCCAGAGTGAGTAAAGTTACAGCCATGTAAGTTACATTTACCGAGAAAGGGGCAGAGCACAAACATGCCGCCCCCAGCTGTCTGAGGGTATGTCTACACTATGAAATTAGGTCGAATTTATAGAAGCCGGTTTTATAGAAATTGGTTGTATACAGCCGAATGTGTGTGTCCCCACATAAAATGCTCTAAGTTCTCTAGTCGGCGGACCGTGTCCACAGTACCGAGGCTAGCGTCGACTTCCGGAGCATTGCACTATAGGTAGCTATCTCACAGTTCCTGCAGTCTCCGCAGCCCACTGGAATTCTGGGTTGAAATCCCAGTGCCTGAATGATGCAAAACAGTGTTGCGGGGGGTTTTGGGTACATGTCATCCAGCCCTCCCCCTCCGTCAGAGCACCGGCAGACAATAGATTCGCGCCTTTTTACCTGGATTACCTGTGCAGACAACATACCATGGCAAGCATGGAGCCTGCTCAGATCAGCTCACCGTCACCATATGTCATCTGTGTGCCGGCAGACGTGGTACTGCATTGCTACACAGCAGCAGCTGCTAACTGCCTTTTGGTGGTAGATGGTGTAGCATGACTAGTAGCCGTGGGGCTGGCAGCTGTAGGGCTGCATTGCACCAGCCCCTTGTCTTTTGGTAGAAAATGGTATATTATGACTGGTATCTGTTGTCATTGTACTGCAGTGGATGTCAATCATGGGCACCTGGGCAGACATGCTACTGTCTCGATGATGATGGCTATCAGTCGTAGTATGCTATTTTCTGCCAATTGCCCAGTATTGTCTGCTAAGCACCCAGAAGAGGCCGAGGGCAATCTGGGTGCTGGCAGATGTGGGGCTGGCAGACGTGGGGCTGCATTGCTACACAGCAGCAGCCCCTTGCCTTTTGGTAGAAGATGGTATATTACGACTGGTATCTATCATTGTCGTACTGCAGAGGCTATCAGTCATGCTGCACCATTGGCTGCCAGCTTAAGATGTAAAAAATAGATTTGTTCTGTATTCATTTGCTTCCCCTCCTGCTGCAAGCCCTGGTGGATCACAAGGGACGTTTCACCAACATCAACGTGGGATGGCCAGGAAACGTACATGATGCTCGCGTCTTCAGGCACTCTGCTCTGTTTCGAAAGCTGGAGGAAGGGACTTTCTTCCCGGACCAGAAAGTAACCGTTGGCGATGTTGAAATGCCTATCGTGATCCTTGGGGACCCAGCCTACCCCTTAATGCCATGGCTCATGAAGCTGTACACAGGCAGCCTGGACAAGAGTCAGGACCTGTTCAACTACAGGCTGAGCAAGTACCAAATGGTGGTGGAATGTGCATTGGGACGTTTAAAAGCGCGCTGGCGCAGCTTACTGACTCGCTCAGACCTCAGAGAAAAGAATATCCCCATTGTTATTGCTGCTTGCTGTGCCCTCCACCATATCTGTGAGAGTAAGGGGGAGACATTTATGGCAGGGTGAGAGGTTGAGGCAAATCGCCTGGCCGCTGATTACGCGCAGCCAGACACCAGGGCGGTTAGAGGAGCACAGCAGGGCGCCGTGCGCATCAGAGAAGCTTTGAAAACGAGTTTTGTGACTGGCCAGGCTACGGTTTGAAACTTCTGTTTGTTTCTTCTTGATGAACCCTCCGCCCCCCCCGGTTCACTCTACTTCGCTGTAAACCAACCACCCCACCCTCCCCTCCCCACTTCGAGCACCGCTTGTAGAGGCAATAAAGTCATTGTTATTTCACATTCATGCATTCTTTATTAATTCCTCACACAACTAGGGGGATAATTGCCAAGGTAGCCTGGGATGGGTGGGGGAGGAGGGAAGGAAAAGGACACACTGCATTTTAAAACTTTAACTCTTATTGAAGGCCAGCCTTCTGATGCTTGGGCAATCATCTGGGGTGGAGTGACTGGGTGGCCGGAGGCCCCCCCACCGTGTTCTTGGGCGTCTGGGTGAGGAGGCTATGGAACTTGGGGAGGAGGGCTGTTGGTTACACAGGGGCTGTAGCGGCAGTCTCTGCTCCTGCTGCCTTTCCTGCAGCTCAACCATACGCTGGAGCATATCAGTTTGATGCTCCAGCAGACGGAGCATCGACTCTTGCCTTCTGTCTGCAAGCTGACGCCACCTATCATCTTCAGCCCGCAACTTGCTCTGTTCATCCCGCGATTCAGCCCGCCACCTCTCCTCTCGTTCATATTGTGCTTTTTTCATGTCTGACATTGACTGCCTCCACGCATTCTGCTGTGCTCTATCAGCGTGGGAGAACATCTGGAGCTCCGTGAACATATCGTCCCGCATCCTCCGTTTTCTCTTTCTAATGTTCACTAGCCTCTGTGAAGGAGAAACATTTGCAGCTGGTGGAGGAGAAGGGAGAGGTGGTTAAAAAAGACACATTTTAGAGAACAATGGGTACACTCTTTCGTTACAAGGTCGCATTTTTCCTCTTATAGTGAGGGCCTGCCGGTTTGGTATGAGAGATCACTCACGCAGTGCCAGGCAACAGATTTCGGCTTGCAGGCAACCATGGTAAGCCACAGTCTTTTGGCTTTTTTAACCTTCTTAACATGTGGGAATGGTTTCAAACAGCAGTGCCCTCATTTCCCATATCAAGGATGAATTGGGTTGGCCATTTAAAATGGGTTTTCAATGTAAAAGGAGGGGCTGCGGTTTCCAGGTTAACATGCAGCACAAACCCAACTAAACCACCCCCCCACACACACCTGATTCTCTGGGATGATCACTTCACCCCTCCCCCCACCACGTGGCTAACAGCGGGGAACATTTCTGTTCAGCCGAGCAGGAACAGGCATCTCTGAATGTCCCCTTAATAAAATTACCCCATTTCAACCAGGTGACCGTGAATGATATCACTCTCCTGAGGATAACAAAGAGAGATAAGGAATGGATGTTGTCTGCATGCCAGCAAACAACGGGACCATATGCTGCCATGCTTTGTTATGCAATGATTCCAGACTACGTGCTACTGGCCTGGCGTGGTAAAGTGTCCTACCATTGTGGACGGGATAAGGCAGCCCTCCCCAGAAACCTTTTGCAAAGGCTTTGGGAGTACATGAAGGAGAGCTTTCTGGAGATGTCCCTGGAGGATTTCCGCTTCATCCCCATACACGTTAACAGACTTTTCCAGTAGCTGTACTGGCCGCGATTGCCAGGGCAAATTAATCATTAATCATTAAACACGCTTGCTTTTAAACCATGTGTAATATTTACAAAGGTACACTCACCAGAGGTCCCCTGTGTGCCCTCAGGGTCTTGGGTGAGTTCGGGGGTTACTGGTTCCAGGTCCAGGGTGACAAACATATCCTGGCTGTTGGGGAAACCGGTTTCTCCGCTTCCTTGCTGCTGTGAGCTACCTATATTACCTCCATCCTCATCTTCCTTGTTCCCCGAACCCTCTTCCCTGTGTGTTTCTCCAGTGAGGGAGTCATAGCACACGGTTGGGGTAGTGGTGGCTGCACCCCCTAGAATGGCATGCAGCTCCGCATAGAAGTGGCAAGTTTGCGGCTCTGCCCCGGACCTTCCATTTGCTTCTCTGGCTTTGTGGTAGGCTTGCCGTAGCTCCTTAATTTTCACGCGGCACTGCTGTGTGTCCATGTTATGGCCTCGGTCCTTCATGGCCTTGGAGACCTTTTCTAATACTTTGCCATTTCTTTTACTGCTATGGAGTTCAACTAGCACCGATTCATCTCCCCATATGGCGAGCAGATCCCGTACCTCCTGTTCGGTCCATGCTGGAGCTCTTTTGCGATCCTGGGACTCCATCACGGTTACCTGTGCTGATGAGCTCTGCGTGGTTACCTGTGCTCTACACGCTGGGCAAACAGGAAATGAAATTCAAACGTTCGCGGGTCTTTTCCTGTCTACCTGGTCAGTGCATCTGAGTTGAGAGTGCTGTCCAGAGCGGTCACAATGAAGCACTGTGGGATAGCTCCCGGAGGCCAATAACGTCGAATTCCATCCACACTACCCCAATTCCGACCCACAAAGGCCGATTTTATCGCTAATCCCCTCGTCGAAGGTCGTGTACAGAAACCAGTTTAAAGGGCCCTTTAAGTCGAAAGAAAGGGCTTCGTCGTGTGAACGTGTCCAGGCTTAATTCGATTTAACGCTGCTAAAGTCGACCTAAACTTGTAGTGTAGACCAGGCCTGAGTGTCCCTAAGTAAACAGCTGGGGACTGACAAAAAGGGAGAAAATGGGTGCAGGCCTTGCTGGGTGTGATTGTGTGAGATGGGTCACCTGCCTCACTATGGCCCAGGCTGAGATCCCAGCACATTCCACGCTGGCCCCTGAGCCGCTATCAGATGGACTGTCAGCCTCTGTCCATGTAGTGGTGGGGGGGGAATTGGGTTATTGCCCTGGGGGAGCTGCTGGGGGAGATTTACCTGCTCGCAGACAATTTTAACAGCTATAAAGTGTTCATTTTTTGAATCTCAGTGTCCAGTGTCATGAAATAATTATAGTCTGAACAAAATATTGTCTGATCCCCCCCATAATTCCCCACAACTGTGAAAATTTAAATTGGTAACAATTGGAATGAAAAGCTGAAACCCAGATTTTTGTGCAACTGTGAAATTTTAAATCAATAAATATAAAAATTGTTTAAAATAAACATCGGTCAAAATTATATATTAAAAAAAAAAAAAAAAGAATTCTGCCAAGTCTGACTATCGCTCCTTAGACACACAGACCCTGCTCCTGCAGGCTCATCCTGACAGGGGGATGCTGATGTCCATGTGAAGCCCCAGTGACCCTCCCCACCAGCACAGAGGCTGATTGCAGGACCAGAGCCCGAGTGGTACATTTTTCACCAAACCCTCCAGGGCTATAATGTTACTGGTGGGCTCCTTCCAATTCAACAAACAGCCTGCGTCAGTTCCAGGAAGGGAAACACCCCCTTGTTGCTGCAGGCCGGGCATAGTGTGAATTAAGGAAATTGAAACTTATCCTGTTACACTGCCCAGAGGGGCCATGGCTGCAGAGAACCCTGTGGAAAGTCTCCAGGAGGAAGCTACATGTCCCGTCTGTCTGGAGTATTTCACAGAACCTGTCACTCTGGAGTGTGGGCACAATTTCTGCCGAACCTGCATCGCCCAATGCTGGCAGGGATCCACTACAGCTGCCTCCTGCCCTCAGTGCAGAGAAACTGTGCAACAGAGAAACCTCAGGGTGACCAGGCAGCTGGAAAATGTCGTAGAAATCGCCAAGCGGCTGAGTTTACAGGCAGCAAAGGGAGCAGGAGGGGATGGGGTGTGTGGGGATCACCAGGAGGCTCTGAAACTGTTCTGTGAAGAGGATCAAACCCCCATCTGTGCAGGGCTGGCTCTAGGCACCAGCAAAACAAGCTGGTGCTTGGGGCGGCACATTTTTAGGGGCAGCATTCTGGTGCGGGCCATGCCGCCCCTAAAAATGTGCCCCGGCCACCCTAACTCACCTCTGCTGCTGCCGCTCGCGCGCCGCTGCTTGCCCTCCCTCCCAGGCTCTCAAACCCGGGAGGAAGGGGGAGATCCTGAGCAGCCGTAGCGTGCAAAACAGTTGATTCGCGCGCCGCGGCCGCTCGGGATCTCCCCCTCCCTCCCGGGTTTGAGAGCCTGGGAGGGAGGGGGAGACCCTGAGTGGCTGTGGCGCATGCGCTGCTTCTCCCTCTCCCTCCCTCCTAGGCTTGAGATCCTGGGGGGAGGAGGCAGGGCTGGGGATTTGGGGAAGGAGCGGAGTTGAGGCGGGGCTGGGGGTGGGGTAAGAAAAAAATGGGGGGGGGGAGCCAAAATTGTTTTAGCTTGGGGCGGCAAAAATCCTAGAGCCGGCCCTGCATCTGTGTGATCTGCAGAGAGTCCCGGGCTCACTGTGCTCACACTGTGGTTCCCATACAGGAAGCTGCCCAGGAGTACAAGGTACCGAGTTGCTGTCCAGTCTAATGGGTAATGACTTTGGATTTTAATGACAGGTTAATGGCATCACAAGTTGCCCGAGACAGGTGTAACTGTGTCATTCAGCTGTGTGTAGTCTTCATTGCATGAAAGATGCTGTAGAAATTAATGATACTCCAGCCTGGCAAGAATGACAGGAGATGAAGATTTTAAAATTGTCTGATGTGGGAAAGTTTTCTCTGAGCAGCTGAATCCTTTTCAAACTCAGCTCCCACCAGTGAAATAAGGGAACTCTGCAGACTGGAAGTTATGAAATGACAAGGGAGGTTTGATTCACAAGAGCTGCGGGACAGTCTATGTGAGAGTGCTGCCTTCAGACTGGAGAAGGGGGAGTTACAAGCTATGGCTGTTATTACTGATTTATCATAGAGTTTATAATTGTTATTTGCATCCCAGCAGCCCCTACAAACCCCAGATGAGATCTGACCTTGATTGTAGGGGGTCCTGCACAAAACCCAGTGAGGGACAATCCCTGCCCTGAGCCATTCACAGTCTAACTGGACAAGAGAGTCAAAAGGTGGGAGGGAAAACTGAGGCACAAAGCGGGGAAGTGACTTGTCCAAGGTCATTCAGTACGTCAGTGGCAGAGTTGGGTAGAAACCCCCACTTTTCAAAAGCCAAGCCCAGTGCCCTAACCACTAGGCTACACTGCCCTCCTCAGCAGCACTGAGCAGTGACGAAGTGCGGACAGTAGGAGGGAAAGACTCCTTGATAAAGGCCCCAGGCCCAACAGGGAGACAAGGTTTCCCACTGGGATTCTGAACTCCTGTGTTGCTCCATGAAGGGTTAAACTCAGATGCTGCTGGCCTGCACTAGAGGAGATCACTGAGCTAAATGCTGTGTGGACCCCAAGCACCTTGAGTCCGCACACAAAAGGGCTCCAGACAGCGCAGGTCCATGCCAAGTACCACTGGGATTACACTAGATTGTAGCAAAACTAACCCCAGGCTGGAGCTGACCGGTGCCAGTCTGAACTGTTCTAGTGTGTACATGAGCAAGGACCAGCCTAAGTGGTTCCATTAGCCCCACCAGGCAGCCTGTTGAAATCTCCCAGAATCCACTGCTTCCAGGACCTTTACTAGGGACCTACCCAAAGTGCATTGTAACTGAAAGGGTTTAGGGCAGCACTGGGTCAAACCCCAACCATTCTTTATACAAATCTGTCTGCCTGTCTAATTAGGGTGGCCACTGAGGCATCCCCAGAACATAGGACATCCCCACATTTGCCTGCATGGGCCCTCTCACACCTGAATCGGTCAGCCTGTGTGGGCCCATCCCCACCTTTGTCAGCTCGCCCTCACCTGCATCATTCTGCATGGAAGTGCCACCCCACCCCTGCCCCTGCCCTCAGTGGTGTTCTCCTGCGTCCTCTGTCTCCTCCTCCCTCTTTTTCACTGGACAAAGCCACATCCAGTGCTAGGTCCCCAGAGCAATCCCCAGGGCTTCAGGGCTGAAATCCCAGTCCATATTTAAACGCTGGTGGCTTGTAGGACTTGTATCACTTTGTTTGTTAAACCTTATCAAAAACAGGTTTATTGATTCACCCCCATGTGACTTCAGTGTCCTCTTATGTGCTGTACCACTAATCAATTCACAAATACCAATTAAAAACTTGGTTATAATTGAGATCTCTGTCTAATTACTGAAAAGACTGAACCTGAATTGGTAGCAAGTCTGAATATGACACACTCCCAATCTGCATAGATAAGGTTTCATCTCCTTGGTGGCCCTGATGTCACAAAGTGATTAGGACCAACAGTCATCTTGGGTTTGGATGGAAAAACACCCAACTCCACACGCCTCTCAATCCTCAAAATGAAACCTCCCGAATCCTTTCTGTTTCTTCAGAAAAAAATTCAGGCCCATTTGAAGGCTGTGAGGGAAGAAAGAGAAAAGCTGCTGGGATTTAAAGTGACTGGAGAGGGGAAACACCAGGAGTATCTGGTAGGTGCCTGTTGTTATTAACCAGCAGGGACTGGCAGTGGGAGGTCTGTTTGGAGCCAGACTCCTGTGTGGCCTTGGTGAATTTGGACTTGTGTGTGTTTCTCCATGATCATGGATTGCTGGGTTAGATTTGCGTGTAGACAAGCCCTAAGCTTCCATTTCAGCTGATGAGTTAACGTCTAGCTCTTGTGGCTTTCCCAGAAATCCTCCCCAAGTGAACTGAATGTCACCCGTGAAGTGCTGTCCACTGTGTCTGGTCATTTCGTGCATTAACATGTTTGTTTCTTTTTTCTCCTCTGGTGTCTCTGTCAGTGTAGTGCTGAGTCCTGCCCAGGGCCGGTGCAAGAATATTTTGCACCCTAGGCGAAACTTCCACCTTGTGCCCTCACCCCCCGTAACATCAGTTCATTGAGGGGCAAATCCCAACGAGCCTTTATAGACCCCAGGGGCCAGCTGTGCCCAGGGGCTGCTCCCCAGACCAGGTTCCCCCCTCCCCACCCCCTGAACTCCCTTGGAGGGTGCACAGCCCCCCCTGTGAGCCCTCCCCTCCCCACCCCGGCGGCCCCCGCCCCGAGTGCACTCACTGGGTTGAATAAGGACTGGGAATGGCTGAGCCATTACAAACATTGAATCTATCTCCCCTTGTAAGTATTCTCACACTTCTTATCAACGGCCTTGGCTACACTTACCCGCAAGTTCGACGGCTGGAAATCGAACTTCTGGGTTCGACTTATCGCGTCTAGTCTGGACGCGATAAGTCGAACGCGGAAGTGCTCGCCGTCGACTGCGGTACTCCAGCTCGCCGAGAGGAGTACCGCGGAGTCGACGGGGGTGCCTGCCTGCCGAGTGTGGACCAAGGTAAGTTTGAACTAATTCGAACTAAGGTACTTCGAACTTCAGCTACGTTATTCACGTAGCTGAAGTTGCATACCTTAGTTCGAATTAGGGGGGGTAGTGTAGACCAAGCCAAACTGTCTGTACTGGGCTAGCTTGATTATCACTTCAAAAAATTTTTTTTCACTTACTTAATTGGCCTCTCAGAGTTGGTAAGACAACTCCCACCTGTTCATGCTCTCTGTATGTGTGTATATATATCTCCTCAATATATGTTTCACTCTATATGCATCCGAAGAAGTGGGCTGTAGTCCACGAAAGCTTATGCTCTAATAAATTTGTTAGTCTCTAAGGTGCCACAAGGACTCCTGTTCTTTTTGGGTTTGCCAGGTTTGGGCCGCTGCAGCAGCTCAGCAGGGAGGAGCTGCCTTCTGGGGGCTTCTGGGGGCTCCTGCAGCAGATGCATGTGGGCAGAAACCCCCGTGCGACCCCCCGGCTCCCCCCTTGCAGTGCTCGGGCTGTGCGGCTCCTGGAAGTGTGAGCCGCCGCCGCCGCTGCCCCTCCCGGAGCAGGCTCAGGGCCCCGCACCCTGGCGGCAGCTCGCATGCCCGGGAGCCGCAGAGCCCATGCGTGGCAAGGAGGGAGCTGGGGGGCTCACGGGGGCCTCGGCCCGCATGCATCTGGCTGGGGCTGAGGATGAGGGGTTCATGGTGCAGGAGGGGGCTCAGGGCTGGGGCAGAGGATTAGGGTGCAGGGGGATGAAGGCTCTGGCTGGGGATGAGGGGTTTGGGGCGTTGGAGAGGCTCAGGGATAGGGTGGAAGGACAGGGTAAGGGCAGCCTGCCTTGCTATTAGTGCATAGGGGGCACTAGGACCCTGGGGCAGCAGACAGCAGTTACTGCCGGGAGCAAGGCTCCACGTAGGAATGTGCTATTCCGGCAGCACAAGCAGGCACGGGAGAGGCGCGCACTGCTTTCTTTTGGGCAGGGACGCGGGGGAGGAGGGGAGACCGCGGGGGAAGGGACGGCAGGTGGAGGCTGGGACCCGCTCTAGGCAGGGGCAGGGCGGTGGGGGAGACCCCTGGGGGCTGGGGCCCACTCCAGGCAGGGTCGGGGAAGAGACCCAGCTCCAAATATTGCTGGAGCTGGGCCCCCGGCCCTGAATATTGCTGGAGCTTGGACACCACAAAAGAATATAACCCGCCGCCTATGTCCAGGTGTCTTAATTATCCTGCCTGTCTTAATTGGTTCTAGCAGGTTCCTGATTACTCTAGTGCAGCCCCTGCTCTGGTCACTCAGGGAACAGAAATCTACTCATCCAGTGACCAGTATATTTGCCCTCTACCAGACTCCTCTACTCCACTGGTCTGGGTCTGTCACAGTATTTTGTTTAACTTTTAGACAAATGAGATATAGAAATTGGTAAGTGTCATTATCCTTCTTCTGCCAAGAATTGTTTTGTACCAAATTGGATCCTCATGTGGGAACTTGTTTAATTGTTTAGAGTTGTTTGCTTTTAAATTTAACTTTTAGAATTCTGTTGCAATATTTAACCTGGTTTTGTTTGTTTGTGTGCGTGCTTTTTAATATATATTTTTTTTAGTTGGGGGTTTAGTGTATCTTCATAAAATGAGGGGAAACACTAAATTGGACAGATTTCACACTAAAATTTAATTTGAAAAACAGATAAGCAATAGAATTACAGACTAAAAAACCCAAAGGGACCCCTGGATCCTCTTGTCTGACGTCCTAAGAGAAGGTTGATTTCTCTCAGCTTTCATTGTCGTATGCATGAAAAACGAGAAACAAAGCGTAAGAAAATGGAAACCGCTAACAAAAATATATCTTTATTTCTCTTTAATTTTAGGAAAACAAGATAAAGAAATAAGTAAGTGTCATTATTCTTCATCTGACAAGAAACACGGAGTAGCAATTTGGATCCTAATGCGGGAGTTTGTTTAATTGTGGCACAGTTGTTTTCTTTGTAATTTAACTTTTAAAATTGTTGCAATAGGAAATCTTTTTTCATTTGTTTGCTAGCACGCTTTTCTCTTACTTTTATTATCAACTTTGGGAGAGTGTATAGGGGTTTGTTTTGCTAATGTAACTTTATAAAATGTGGGGAAAGACTAAACTGGATGAATTTCCCACCAAAAGCTAATTTGAAAAACTGATAAGTAATAGAGTCATAGAGTAACAGAGTTTAAGATCAGAGGGGACCACAGGATCCTCTAATCCAGTGGTTTTCAAATTGCGGGCCGTTAGAAGTCCAGTTGGCGGTGCCGCCCGGTTAAGGCAGGCTACTTCCTACCTGTTCCAACACCGTGCTGTGCCCTGAAGCAGCCAGTATCAGGTCCGGCTCCTGGGCAGGGAGGCCACGGGGCTCCGCGCGCTGCCTCCACCCCAAGCACCTGCTCCATACGGGGGGGAGCCATATGGGGGAGGAGCGTTGCCTTTGGGCGAGAGCTGCGTGGAGCCGCTTGCACACCTCAGCCTAGGAGCCAGACTTGCTGTTGGCTGCATCTAGCACGCAGCATGATCCGCCATGCCAGGACAGGCAGGAAGCCTGCTTTAGCACCCTCACTGCGCCACTGACCAGGAGCCGCCAAAGGTCAGCCCACGCCCTAATCCCCTACCCCAGCCCTGAGCCCCCCCAAACCCAGAGCCCCTTCCTGCACCCCAAACCTCTCATCCCCAGCCCCACCCCAGAGCCTGCACCCCCAGTCCAGAACACTGACCCCCCTGCCACACCCCAATCCCTGCCCCAGTCCAGAGACTGCTCTCACAGCCCAAACCCATCATCCCAAGCTCCGTTGGGTCATGGGCATCAACAATTTTCTTCAAATGGGTCACCAGAAAGAACGTTTGAAAACCACTGCTCTAGTCCAGTGGTCCCCAAACAGTGGGGCGGGCCCCTAGCGGTATGTGGAGGAATGTTAGGTTGGGTGCACAGCATGGCCCTGGCCAGCCACTACGGGGAGAAGGGACGGCGTGTCACCCAGCCCGCTCTGCTCCTATCCAAGCTCCAGCCCCAGCAGCAGCTCCACTCCATCCTCTGCTCTGCCCCAAGCCCAGCTCTGCCCTCATTTCCTCTCTGCCCCCAGGCCAGCTCCACCTCTATTCCAAGCTCTTCTCTTATCCCCAGTTCTTTGCCCAGCTCCGCTTTCAGCCCAAGCTCCTCTGCTGAGCCAACTGTGCAGTAATGGGAGGGGGGGGGGGCGGGTGTTACACATGGATTCCATTACTGGTAATGGGGGGGGAGGGGGCAACAGGAAACATTTTGGCAGCACTGGTCTAGTCTGACCTTATTAGGTGATTGAATAAAAATAATCTCTCCATCTTAACTCTTGTAGTGATAATAAAGAGAAATAAAACATAAGAAAAGGGAAACTCAGAACAAACAATATGTGTATTTCTGTTTAATTTTTAGGCAAACTACATACAGAAATTGGTAAGTGTCATTATCCTTCTTCTGACAGGAAATATTTTGTACCTAATGGGATCCTCAGGTGGGAGCTGGTTTAATTGTTGTGGAGTTGTTCGCTTTAAATTTAACTTTTACAATTTTGTTGCAATATGAAACCTCTTTTTGTTTATTTTCTTGCTTTTTATTATTATTCTTTTTTGGAAGGGTTAGTGTAATTCTGTAAAATGTGGGGAAGTGCTAAACTGGATCGATTGTACACCAAAAGCTAATTTGAAAAACTGATAAGCAATAGAGTCATGGAGTCACAGAGTTTAAGATCAGAAGTTACCACTTGGTCCTCTCATCTGACGTCCTGAAGGGGAGGTTTATTTCTCTCAGCCTTCACTGTCATATAGGTGATAAAGACAAATAAAACATAAGAAAAGGGAAACACCTAACAAACTATATATTTATTTCTCTTTAATTTTTCGACAAACGAGATAAAGAAATAAGTAAGTGTCATTATTCTTCCTCTGACAAGAAACACTTAGTAGCAATTTGGGTCCTAATGTGGGAGTTTGTTTAATTGTGGTAGAGTTGTTTTCTTTGTAATTTAACTTTTAAAATTGTTGCAATAGGAAACCTTTATTCATTTTGTTTGCTAGCATGCCTTTTTCTTATTTTTATTATCTTTTGGCAGAGTTTGTGTGGATTTGTTTTGTAATGTAACTTTATAAAATGTAGGGAAAGACTAAACAAGATGAATTTCCCTTTATTTCTCTTTAATTTTTAGGCAAACAAGATAACAAAATAAGTAAGTGTAATTATCCTTCCTCTGAAAAGAAATTTTTTGTACCAATTTGGAGTATCATGTGGCCATTTGTTTAATTGTGGTGGAGTTTGCTTTTAAATTTAATTTTTAAAATTGTTGCACTAGGAAACCTTTTTTTATTTGTTTGCTTTTTATTATTATTGTCATTCTTTTGGGGAGGTGGGGGTTGTTTTTTAAGGTAACTTTATAAAATGTGGGGAAAGGCTAAGCGGGATGAATTTCCCACCAAAAGCTAATTTGAAAAATTGATAAGCAATACAGTAGTAAAGTAGGTAGTGGCCAAGAAAACATGGCCCAGGAGAAATTGTGGGAAGGCACTGGAGGACTATCAGCTCCTGAAATGGTTAATCTCCATCCACATTGCAAAGTGGGCAGGTAACCAACCTGAATTAAAGTGGTACCTGGACTATACCCTATACCCAAAGTCTTGACAGCTAGCCTGGGCGTAAAGCACCAACAAACTTGAGCCAGAGTTTTTATGCTTGCGCAATAAACATATTGGGACAACAGCCAGGTAAGATCCTGGGCTAATTCCGCAGTGAAGATCCACCTTGGGAGAGAGACACACATGCAACCCAGTGGAGGTTCTGATGAACTTAGAGCTTTCTTTTCCCCTCGGTGTATTAGTTTGTACAATATTGAATCATGCAATACTTGTTCAGAGCAGCTATCATCTCTAATTATGGGGTTGTTTAGCATGGAGAAGATCTATCGCACCTATGGAAGAAGGTAATTAACGATCATATTTATCAAAGTCCAAATATCAGTCCCTATGAGGCAATGTGCCTCTTTTTCCTTGAATGTGGGAGTGGTTGTGATAGTTCACTCCCCAGCACCCTGCATTTCACGGCGCATCACAAGGTGAGGCGGGGTTTGTGCCTATGTCCTATCAAACCATAATGAATCTATATCATACTGCATCTACTCTTCGTGCCCCTTCACCACCCACATGTGCACTGCACCCTGCAGAGATCTGTGACAGCAGCTGCCACTCATTGTACAGATCCAGTGGGACATGCACCTCCACAGCCACTTCTCCAGTGGGAGTTTGTTTTATCTCCCTGCGCTGATGGCCGATCTCCAATTTCTCTCTGTTTCTTCCTTCATCTTTTCCCCTCTGAAGAAGGCCAGGAGCTCTGCAATGACCCGCTGATGGGGTGAGCAGGGACTGTGTCTGTGTGCGATCCTTGCTCCAGTCTCTAGCAGAGGAACAGAGCCTTGGTCACAGACAGGGGCTCTTCTGGCTCCATTATACACATCTGGGGAGCTCCTGTGATCAGAGCTATGAGCTTGTCTATTTTCTCCTGTCTCCATCCACCATGATCTCAGCATTCTCCCATCTCTGGTAAATAGGATGTCACTTTAGCCTCCCCATCACTAGCATGACCCTCTCCCTCTTTCCACCAGCCACCTATTCTACACTCCCCCCTCCCCCCTCAGTGGCAGATTTGCCACTGGGCCAATGGGGCCTGTGCCAAGGGGCCCTGGCCAATTGGGGGGCCCATGAAAAATGGGTGCCTCCATGCCCCGATTCTCTCTGCCTTCCCAGCGCTTCTGCCGGAGAGTGGGGTCAGGGCTCAGGGGCTTGCAGGGCTTGCCCCACTCCACCCGCCTGGCACTCTAGCCAGGGAATGGGATTGGGGTGTAAGGGCTTGCCCCACTCTCTGGCTGGAGTGCCAGGTGGGTGGTGTGCAGCTAGCCCACATGCCCTTTCCCCAGCAGAAGCGCAAGGGGGTGAGGGAACTGCAGGCACAAGGGGTGGGGAGGGGTCCCCATTTGCTCTGGCCCAGGGCCCCACAAAACCCTAATCCACCCTGCTCCCCCCACACTTATAGCTTCTGCCTCATTCCACCATGAACCCCCTTCCCTTGTGTTAACCCCTCACTCCCTGCCTCATGCTAATGTACTTGTAGCGCCCCTCTCCACCTGGTTACCTCCTTTAATGCCAATCCGCTTACAGGTTTTGATGGACAGGTCTGGGTTCTTTTGGATCCCGCCACCCACTCAGCAGGGTATAGCTTCTTTCTATGAAAGTGTTTGGCGGTGCCTCCACCCCCCTCGCTATTCTCTACAAGAAGGGATAACGTAGCTTCCCCTTTTGCTTGTAACCCTTCTGCCTAGCTGAGTTGGCAGCAACAAGGGCTGGGTTCAGTATCTAGGGTTTCCGTTTCAATAACACAATGCAAAACTGACTCGAGCCCCCACCCAGTGACCTGGGACAATTACACCCCCCCCCCCGGGCCCCTCTGAGAAGCAATACTTCCCCTCTCGCAAGCACGGAGTCTGAGTGTAGCGGCATTATGTTGGGGAAACACCACAAACAGGATTCATAGCAAACCATGAGCAAAATACCAACCCCCAAGTAAGTTTGGCAGTGTCCTTTTCCCCTCAGGGTCTTAAGTCCAGCAACCCAAAAAAATCACCCAAAGTCCCAAAAGTCCAACACTCCAAAAGTCTCTGTCCCTGGTCAGTGCAGCACCAGAGTTCAAAAGTTTATCTGCAGAGATTTACCTCCCAACCAGGGGGGCACCTTATGTGGTCCAAGGCCGACTGTCCCACCTCTCCATTGGGTTCTGCTGCAGCCTTCACTGTGAGCCACTCCACCAGTCACTCCGTGAGCAGCTCCACGAACTGCTCCACTCTGCCAGCCGCTCCACTCCATCAGCCATCCCGCAAGCCACTTCAGTCATCCTGCAAACTGCTCTGCTCCACCAGCTGCTTAGCAACATATCTTCAGCCCCCCCCCCCCAACACTCAGTGATTTCAGCTCTCAGCAATTTTAGTGCTTTAGTGAGTTTAGCTTGTAGTGGGGAAGCCTCAGTGCTGGTGCACCCTTGGCCCAAAGTGAATTCAGCTCAGCAGCCTGTTACTAGACTCCTAATAGAATTAAAATCAGCTCTGATATTCTACAGTGGAGAGAGAAGAAGACAGTGCAATTGGTATTTCAGGTCTAGAGACACCACATGCTATCAAATACAACTACATGTCCCTATCCTCTCTCAATTCACAGGGTTTTGGAACCCATGTCCCTTGTCTAGCGAGTGCTACTTAGTTGATGGCGAGTCCCTCTGTCATAAAACAGTTTCATTGGCCTTAATTCACATAATCAGGGTAACAACACTTTATTCCTCCTGCCCCAATAACAGAGAAACTGGGGATCCTACAGCAGCCAAAGTGATCATTTTGGGCTGCTGTGGGCTCATGCTAGGCAGGGTGGGTGTGCCTATGCAAACAAGATAAGCCCCTGAAGTTCTTTTCCACAACTCGCCACAATTCACCACCAGATGTCAGGGTAGAGCTCATCCCGACTCTGCTTACACATGCATCTGACTCCGAAACACACAGGTTCCCCATTCTCTAACATTAACAATCTCATCTTCAATTTTTCAAACTTCCCATTCAGTGGGTATATACTTTTGCGCTGTGACTGCTGCTGAGCAGTGAAATTCTGGGACAGTTCAATCCTGGTAACATGTGGCATGTTCCTGTCTGAGCTGTGACATTTCAGAGCAAGCAGGGTGCAGTGGGGAGGCCCCATTGCAAAGTCTAGCACAGGGGAAGACAGGACACAGTGAGATTTAAGGTGGGAGGGGGAGGGGAACTCTGTCAATGTTCACTGAGTTGTACCATCTGCTGGGGCTCCCAGAGACTCTTATCCCCTTCCTGGGGAGAGGTGGAGGCAGCAGGGGAAAGATTCAGAGTCACAGGCCTGGCCCAGCCAATACTTTCACCCTGTCACTGACCCGTCTCTGCCAGGGGAGTGACTCTCCCCAGCACTGTGCTGAGATCTCTGATCTGATGGGTACATCCTGGAAGAAGGAGATTCCCTGAGTCACTCTCCAGCTGGGGCAGATTCTGTCACTGACACCATCAAACCCTCCAGCAGGGCCGAGCTCTGCCCCTAACGCTCGGATTCTATCTCCCCCCAGTGAATGTGACTCTGGATCCTGACACGGCTCATCCCCGACTTATCATGTCTGAGGATCGGAAAAGTGTGAGATGGGGAGACACACGGCAGGATCTGCCCGACAACCCTGAGAGATTTGACTTGGATCCCTGTGTGCTGGGCTGTGAGGGATTCACCTCGGGGAGACATTGCTGGGAGGTGGTGGTGGGGGTTGGGCGATTCTGGGCTGTGGGGGTGGCCAGAGAGTCTGTGAGGAGGAAGGGAGGGATCAGCCTCAGCCCTGATGAGGGGATCTGGGCTGTGGAGCGGTGGAGGGATCAGTTCCAGGCTCTCACCTCCCCTGAGATCCCCCTGCCCCTGAGCCAGATCCCCAGCAGGATTCGGGTTTGTCTGGACTGTGACCAGGGGCAGGTGACATTTATCGATGCTGGTGACGAGGCCCCGATCTTCACTTTCCCACCAGGCTCTGTCCCTGGGGAGAGAATCCGACCCTGGCTCTGGGTGGGGTGGGGATCCCGGATCAGACTGTGTCCCTGAGACTGGGGACCCTGAAATTAGCATCTCTAGCCTCACATTCCCCAGTCTCTATGACTCTGTAGGACTCCCATCTACCCAGCCTCTGGGACCTCATCTCTATGACCCCTGGAAGCTCCTCCCTCTCTCTGCAGCCCCAGGGATGGGGGGGAGGGGGCGGGGTGTGAAGAACCCTGGAGCTGCAGGAGGGGCAGAGGGGCCCTGAGGGAAGACATGGGGGCTGGGCAGGGGGCAGAACTAACAGCTGGGCTGGGGACAGGCAGATGTGGGGGTGGCAGGAACACAGAATGAATCAATCAGGGTTTGGGGGGTTGGGGAGAAGCTGAAAGCTCCACAGCAGCAGGGAGCATTTTGTACAGATCAGTGGGATTAGATCTCACTGGGGCTCCCAGCCAGAGCTCCTGCCACAGGGGCCCAATCACCTTCCTCTGTAACTACGGGAGAGCTGGTAACACTGTAATTGTCACACACGGGGGATGGGCAGGGAGAGTTCAAAAATCAGAAGATAAAGCAGGATACCTTATATATTGTTTTGAGCCCTCATGTTTTGGGGGGGGGTCAAGTTCATGATTTTTGGTTCTGACTCATGATTTCTAAGTTCGAGTCATGGGCTGGGCGGGGTGGGGGGTGGGGGGCGGGCTGGGTTGAACCAGAAGGAACAGAGGAAAAACAAGGAAAAAATAAAGTAAAAGAAAACAAACAGAGTCCTGGAGAAAGGGTGAAAATTAAATATAAAAACAATGAAATTTAAACACTCTGAAGAGGGGAAAGAGCCAGAGGCAGTGAGAGGGGAAGGGATAAACTTCGGGGAAAGAATGGAGAACATGAGGGGAATGATCTGTGAGAGGGATCAGAGGAGAGTGGAAGACACAGAGAAATAAACAGGGATGGGAAATGAGGGCTAGAAAAATGGTGAGTACAAATAACCAGTGTGACAGAGAAGGGAAAAAAAGGGATAGAGAATTATAAAATGTCACTGAAGGTGCAACTGTCACTCATTAATTTCATATGTTACTTCCTTGACTTTGTTGCCATTTTAGTTTCATTAAAAATAACTGTTCCCGAAACCTGTGGGTCTGTTTTCCATTGTTGTGGGTATTAAAGCTGCTTCTCAGCTCCTTTGCACTCTGACGGGTCTTTACAGTAAATAAAGCATGATTTGTTCCTTTTGAATTTTCCAGCTGCAGTTGTTAGGTGCGGAGTCATAGGTCCCTACTTGGTTGTGTCCCCCCAGCACTAACAGGGAATACACCGGCATATCCCTCTGATGAGAGCTGGGGTTTTACTGTGACATGTTGCTATCCAGCCTGTGCTCTGTCCCTTGTGCTGTCTATAGCCATGTCAATCAGGAAATTCCTCAGCTGGGCTCTGTGGAGAGGGGAGCTGAACACACGGTGCTAACTCTCTTTTTTGTTTTCAGAGGCAGGGCCGTCCTTACCCATATGCAAAGTACACAGCTGCGTAGGGCACCAGGAAATTTGGGGCACCAAATTTCCTGGTGCCCTGCACAGCTGCGTGCTGCTCCAGCCCCTGCCTCGCCTCTTACCTATGGCCCCCGCTCCTGCTCCACCCCGGCCCCGCCCCCACTCCCCTGAGGACTGCAGCAGGGCCAGGCCTACACTCACCAGCAGCAGGAAGTGCAGCGACCTGGCCCCAGGCATGCCACTGGTAAGTGGTTCTTCCCTGCCACCCAAGCCAGCCCTGCCCCTCCCCTGTGGAGGCCTGGGGCCCCCCACACACCCCTTGCAGGGGAGCTGCATAGGGCCTCAGAATAGCTAGGGACAGCCCTGTCCAAAGGTGTTGAATTTATTCAAAGGTGGCTAAAGAGATATGAACTATGCTGTTCACATTTCTTCTGCCCGTCAGCAATTGCTGTGGTGTCCATGGGGGGTTTCATGGGAAGGGACCTGCTCCGAGAGACGGTCTCTGCGGGTTTGTCTACACTAGGGTGCAGGTTTCTCTTTCTCATTGTACAATCTGTGTGTAACAAGGCAAGTGGTGGTTTCCCCTCAGTGCAACTGGTCAAGAAGAATTCTGTGGGTTGGAGGCTGTTTGGGAAGGTTAACGATCACCTTGAGTAGCTACATTGAGGTGAAAGCATCACTTTCCTCATCTCCACTGGGACTGTATAATGAGATCACTGCCTTTTGTTTGCTATTGCATTGAAGAAAAAAAAAATCACCCCTTCAACTGGGGTGGCCATGAGCTAAAAGATGGGATTTAAAAGGGAGAAAAAGAAGACACTCCACCTTCGGCCAGGTCTGTGTCTTTGCTTTCTGTAAGCTTCTGATGGAAATGACTGGGGGTGGGATCCATGAAGGGACTTAGGTGTTACAATGCCGAGCATCATCCGCACCTCATTCTTAGGTGCCCAGAACATCACAAGAAGAACACAGCAACCCACACAGCCTGACTTAGGCGCCTAGTCTCCCGGCACGATGAATGGAGACAGGCAGGTGCCTTACAATGCCATCCCCAAGAGCCAGCATGCTAGGTGGGGAGCCATCTCAACTACCCAATGGGAAATGCTCACAACAGGGGTGTGTCCTAAACCGTGCTCCTCTGCCAAAGAGAAGCGCCTGAGGCTGTGTCCACACGATAGCTGAAGTCGGCAGAATTCATGTTGCTCAGGAGTGTGACTAGACCAAGCCCATGACTGACGTAAGTTACATGGACATAAGCGCCGTTGTGCACAGCACTATGTCAGCGGGAGAGCGTCTCCCATTAACAGAGCTTCTGCTGCTCACGGAGGTAGTTTTATGATGGCAACGGGAGAGCTCTCCGCTCCGTAATATGAAATAGTTCACTTAGCTATGTATTTATTCCTTTTTTATTTAATGTGTCCTCTTTAATATCTGACTTTAATGATTTAATGTTAATCAGTGTTATACTCACTATGAGGAAGTTTTTTCCCCTCCTCCTTCCTGTTATCCAGATCAAGTTACAATGAAGATGAAGAGTCTCTCATTCTGACACAGCTCCAGAGCCAGCTCCCCTCTCCCTGGTTTTATTGTTTTCTTCTTTACTTTTTATGTTCACAAGATGGAATCAGGTAGGAAGCCGCATTGTGTCTGCTGTTTCTGAGAGGATTTATTTAGGCCCCTGAAGTGTCTTAAGAACATGCTTGATATAAAGTCAATGTAACTACTCCCAGTGTGTAAACTTAACCACACAGCAAGATCAGCACCTTCATTATTCAATTTTGGCTCTGATTGTGTTGCTGCTGCATTATTTTATTTGCTCTTGGGACAGTGCCCAGGTCTGTTTCTTCACACATGTATTTTTAAAAGGTTGTCAAGGATGCCCAAAGCATTGACTGGACACTTATTGAAGAATTAATTATTATTAATTAATAATTAGTGGGTTTCAGATGTAAAAAAGATCAGAGCCCACATGTGCACAAAAATAATAACAACCAGACTATTTTGATGTCATGTGAGATATATTTATGTAAAGTGTTGGGAAGGTAAATGAATGTATTATGCTCTTCCCTCATTCACCTGCACGTCTACTAATGTTATATATATGCCATCATGTGCCAGCAATGCCCCTCTGCCATGTACATTTTCCAAACCGGACAGTCCCTACGTAAAAGAATAAATGGACACAAATCGGACATCAGGAATGGTAACATACAAAAGCCAGTAGGTGAACACTTCAACCTCCCTGGACATTCTATAACAGATTTAAAAGTAACTATTCTTGAACAAAATTATTCTTGAACTTCAGAAACAGACTTCAAAGAGAAACAGCAGAACTAAAATTCATTTGCAAATTTAACACCATTAATCTGGGCTTGAATAGGGCCTGGGAGTGGCTGGCTCATTACAAAAGCAGCTTTCAGAGTAGCAGCCGTGTTAGTCTGTATCCGCAAAAAGAAGAACAGGAGTACTTGTGGCACCTTAGAGACTAACAAATTTATTAGAGCATAAGCTTTCGTGGACTACAGCCCACTTCTTCGGATGCATATAGAATGGAACATATATTGAGGAGATATATATACACACATACAGAGAGCATAAACAGGTGGGAGTTGTCTTACCAACTCTGAGAGGCCAATTAATTAAGAGAAAAAAAACTTTTGAAGTGATAATCAAGCTAGCCCAGTACAGACAGGTTGATAAGAAGTGTGAGAATACTTACAAGGGGAGATAGAGTCAATGTTTGTAATGGCTCAGCCATTCCCAGTCTTTATTCAAACCGGAGTTGATTGTGTCTAGTTTGCATATCAATTCTAGCTCAACGGTCTCTTGTTGGAGTCTGTTTTTGAAGTTTTTCTGTTGTAATTATAGCCACCCTCAGGTCTGTCACTGAATGACCAGACAGGTTAAAGTGTTCTCCCACTGGTTTTTGAGTATTTTGATTCCTGATGTCAGATTTGTGTCCATTAATTCTTTTGCGTAGAGACTGTCCGGTTTGGCCAATGTACATGGCAGAGGGGCATTGCTGGCACATGATGGCATATATCACATTGGTAGATGTGCAGGTGAACGAGCCCCTGATGGTATGGCTGATGTGATTAGGTCCAATGATGATGTCACTTGAATAGATATGTGGACAGAGTTGGCATCGGGGTTTGTTACAAGGATAGGTTCCTGGGTTAGTGGTTTTGTTCAGTGATGTGTGGTTGCTGGTGAGTATTTGCTTTAGGTTGGGGGGTTGTCTGTAAGCGAGGACAGGTCTGTCTCCCAAGATCTGTGAGAGTAAAGGATCATCTTTCAGGATAGGTTGTAGATCTCTACGCAAAAGAATTAATGGACACAAATCTGACATCAGGAATCAAAATACTCAAAAACCAGTGGGAGAACACTTTAACCTGTCTGGTCATTCAGTGACAGACCTGAGGGTGGCTATATTACAACAGAAAAACTTCAAAAACAGACTCCAAGGAGAGACTGTTGAGCTAGAATTGATATGCAAACTAGACACAATCAACTCCGGTTTGAATAAAGACTGGGAATGGCTGAGCCATTACAAACATTGAATCTATCTCCCCTTGTAAGTATTCTCACACTTCTTAACTGTCTGTACTGGGCTAGCTTGATTATCACTTCAAAAGTTTTTTTTCTCTTAATTAATTGGCCTCTCAGAGTTGGTAAGACAACTCCCACCTGTTTATGCTCTCTGTATGTGTGTATATATATCTCCTCAATATATGTTCCATTCTATATGCATCCGAAGAAGTGGGCTGTAGTCCACGAAAGCTTATGCTCTAATAAATTTGTTAGTCTCTAAGGTGCCACAAGTACTCCTGTTCTTCTTAAAAGCAGCTTTGCCTCTCCTGGAATCGACACCACCTCATCTATTATTGGGAAACCTGTTTTTGTTTGCTTGCTTGCTTTTTTTGGGTGTGTGTATGTTTGTTGTTTAATGTAACTTTATAGAATGTGGAGAAAGACTAAATTGGATACATTTCACACCAAAAGCTAACTTGAAAAATTGATAAGAAATAGAGTCATAGACTAGAGTTTAAGACCAGAAGACACCACCAGATCCTCTAGTCTGAAATAATCTTTCAGCCTTAACTATCATATTGATTATAAAGGGAAATAAAACAAGATGAGGGTAATGCACCACAAAAACTGATATTTATTTATTTTTCTTTTATGGGAAATGTGATGCAGAAATTGGTAAGTCTCATTCATCTCCCTCTGAGGAGAAAACTTTTGTGCAACTTTGGATCTTTTGTGGGGGCTTCTCTTTAACTTTTGTGTAGTTGGTTCATTTTTAATTTAACTTTTTAAAAGAAATGGGGGCAGGACTGATCCTGAGGAGTTTCAAACCAAAATGTAATCTGAAGTCTTTTACTCAACAAAAATGATTTTTCTTTTTGTGATGATCTCTCCAGATTCTCCCAGTTGAATAGAAATAATCTCTGAGCCTTTACATCAATAATTTCAATCTAAAACCAAAGACAGAGCACTTGTAAAAGAAGGAGCAAGTTACACCTAAGGCCTGGTCTACATTACGAGTTTAGGTCGAATTTAGCAGCATTAAATCGAATTAACCCTGCACCCGTCCACACAACGAAGCCATTTACTTTGACATAAAGGGCTCTTAAAATCGATTTCTGTACTCCTCCCCGACGAGGGGAGTAGTGCCAAAATCAACATTGCTGGTTCGAATTAGGGTTAGTGTGGACGCAATTCGATGGTATTGGCCTCCAAGAGCTATCCCACAGTGCACCATTGTGACCGCTCTGGACAGCAATCTGAACTCGGATGCACTGGTCAGGTAGACAGGAAAAGCCCCATGAACTTTTGAATTTCATTTCCTGTTTGCCCAGCGTGGAGAGCACAGGTGACCATGCAGAGCTCATCAGCACAGGTAACCATGCAGGCCGATAATCGAAAAAGAGCACCAGCATGGACCGTACGGGAGGTACTGGATCTGATCGCTGTATGGGGAGACGATTCCATGCTAGCAGAACTACGTTCCAAAGGACGAAATGCCAAAACATTTGAAAAAATCTCCAAGGGCAGGATGGAGAGAGGCCACAATAGGGACTCATAATCATTAATATTTATTCCTGTACTTTTTAAAGGGTAACTTACTGCAGCACTTGGTAAGTGTCATTTCTCCTCTTTCCACAGCTACAACTTTTTACACAGCTATGGCTTGATTAGTATAGGAATTTTGGATTGTTTGTGTGTTTCTTTAGTTTTATTTATTTTTATTATTGTGGGGAAGTCTAAGACTGATGATTTTCACACCAAAAGAGAATCTGCAAAAAGCAACACACAATTAAAAGAAAGATATTTACATAGAAATGAGTTATCAGTCTTAAATTTAATACTGACAATACTGAGAAATGACACGAGACAAATGTCATATAAAGAAAACAATTTGAAAGGAAATAATCACTCAGACTTTATGTTAATGTTGACAACCTAATGTAATAAAGACATGTAATATATAAAAGAAGGGGGAAATGAAACCTTTTCACCTTTGTGGTAAGACTTCAGTATCTCTAAATAAATTTGTTTCTAAACAACAAAATAGCAGATACACACGTCATTTTATCTAAGTATATGTATTTGTAACTTAATTTTTCTCCATAATTGTAAATCTTTACAAATTTATGGTTGTGACCCTGCAAAGTTTCATGCAATTAACCTGGAAAACTAGCTTTGCAAAATATTTTTAAAATGTCACAAAGGTTTTAATTTCAAATGCTTGAAAAGGACCTATTCATTTGTTTGGGGATTTTTTTTTTTTTTTTTAAATCTGATCAACACTTTTTGTTTACTAAAATTAAAAACTTGATAAATGAAAAAAGATCTTTTTAATAATGTATTTGATTTGAAAAAAATCAAAATATTTTACAAAAGACAGAAAATAATCATAGTACTGACAAATTTTTGGAAAAAACGTTTAAAACAAAAAAAACCCCCACAAAATATTTCTCTAAGAAAGGTCATTTTTAAAAGAAAACTTGTTTATTATAATTCATTATTTTTCTAGCCTCATGTTTTATTTGCTGTGTCTGAGTAGAACCTATTGAACTCAGTGGAACTACCCATATACATAGAAGCATAGAAATGTAGGGCTGCAGGGGACCTTGAAGTCATCAAGTCCAGCCCCCTGCACAGGACCAAGTAAACCCCTAGACCATCTCTGACAGGTGTTTATCCAACCTGTTCTGAAAAAAACATCCAGTGATGGGATTCCACAACCGCTCTTGGAAACCTATTCCGGATCTTATCTACTCTAAGGGTACATCTACACTACAGCGGGGAGTCGATTTAAGATACGCAAATTCAGCTACGTGAATAGCGTAGCTGAATTCGACGTATTGCAGCCGACTTACCCCGTTGTGAGGACGGCGGCAAAATCGACTTCTGCCGCTTTTTGTCGGCGGCGCTTACTACCACCTCTGCTGGTGGAGTTAGAGCGCCGATTCGGGGATCGATTGTCGCGTCCCGATGGGACGCGATTAATCGATCCCCGAGAGGTCGATTTCTACCCGCCGATTCAGGCGGGTAGTATAGACCAGACCTTAGAAAGTTTTCCCTAAGATCTACTCCTGACTGCATACTCACCACTCCATTATCCAAGTTGTTAATAGAAATACTGAATAGTACCAGACTGAGGACAGACCCCTGCAGGACCCCACTAACTACACACACTTAAGTACGTTCATTTGTCTTTGTAGATCAGGACCTATGCATTTAGTTTTGCTCCCTCTGAACTAAGTGGGAGATTTGCTATTGACCTCAGTGGTTGAATGATCAGGCCTTTTTTACCACGTATTTTGCAACATAACTGTAGTGTGTCAGTGGGAAAACTGTGATTGTAATGTGTTAATAGTTACATAGGTAATGGGACTTCTTATAATAGAAAAGTATTTTAAACCTGTAGTCACTACAGGCCCCACTTCACTGCAGAGTTAGTCCTGATAATCTACACCTGTGTCTGAGCAACTGGGTTAGTGTCACCCAGGTGTGAGTGTCCCCACTGAGAACCCCTACCCAAGTCATACCCAGATTGCTGTGTCCACAATGATGCTGTACTCACCCAGAGCTTCGCATGTACTTGCTATCTAAGTTGCCTCCAGAAATCTTTTAATGCTCATGTCAGTGTGAGGTCATAGAAATGTACGATCTGAAGAGGTCATCTAGACCACCCCTCCCCCCCCCCAGTGAGTCAGGGTTAGATATACCTAGGTAAAGTCCCCTACTATATCTAGATCTATCTATGCTTCTGCTGCCCATTTCCCTATGTTTGCAAGTGATGCTGGTTGTATTGCTTGGATGCATCCAGCAGAGGGTGCCACAATACATCACTGGTTTTGTGCATATTCCCACTTCTCCTGCCCCCACCCTTGGAATCCATGTGGTCAGGGAGGAGGAGGCAAGAAAGCCTGCTGCAAACCCAGACCCAGGTCTGAATCACGTCCCCTAACAGCTGTAGGCTTAATTGAAAGCAGCTTAAGAAGTGTTCCTGTCTTTAACACTCAGATACCCCATTCCCAATGGGATCCAAACCCCAAATAAATCCATTTTACCCTGTATAAAGCTTATACAGGGTAAACTCATAAATTGTTCACCCTCTATAACACTGATAGAGAGATATGCACAGCTGTCCCCCCCCCCCCCAGTATTAATACATACTCTGGGTCAATAAATAAATAAATGAATGAATGAATAAATAGCGATTTTATTAAATACAGAAAGTAGGATTTAAGTGGTTCCAAGTAGTAACAGACAGAACAAAGTGAATTACCAAGCAAAATAAAATAGAACATGCAACTCTATGTCTAATACAGTAAGAAAACTGAATACAGATAAAACCCCACCCTCAGAGGAGTTCCAGTAAGCTTCATTTTACAGACTAGTCTCCTTCTAGTCTGGGTCCAACAATCACTCCCACCCCCTGTAGTTATTGTCCTTTGTTCCAGTTTCTTTCAGGTATCCTTGGGGTGGAGCCAGCTGAAGACAAAATGGAGGGGTCTCCCAGGAGTTTAAATAGACTTTCTCTTGTGGGTGGATACCCCTCCCTCCCCCTGTGTAGAATTCCAGCTACAAGATGGAGTTTTGGAGTCACATGGGCAAGTCACATGTCCATGCATGACTCAGAACTTACAGATAGCAGCCATGGGTCACATGCTACCTTGAACGTCCTCATGTAGACTTCTTAAGTGGATTGGAGCCTTCCAAGATCCCTTATCCATTAAGTGCTTCTTGATTGGGCACTTAACTTGCAAATTCTTTTCTAAAGAACCTAACCAAATGCCTTACTAAAGCTATTTGAAATCAAACAAGTATACATCCAATATTCATAACTTAGAATACAACAATAATACATGGATGAATAGATTCAGTAGATCATAACCTTCACAAAGATATGTTACGTGGCATATGTAGCATAAAACATATACCAGTTATGTTCTATATGCATTCATAAGCATATTTCTATAAAGTCTTATGGGGTGCACCATCCCAATCCCTGACATGGAAACCAGCCTCAGGGCAGCAAGAGGGGAAGGGATAAAATCAGGGAGGGAAATGGAGATGCCAAAGGTGATGATCTGTGGGAGGGAGGAGAGGAGAGTGGGAGAGACACAGGAAAATAAACAGGGGTGGGAAGTGAGGGCTAGAAAAATGATGAGTAGAAAAGGACAGTATGAAAGAAAAGGGAGATGGAAAGGGAACATGAGCAGGATGGAGAGATTTATTACATGTTACTGAAAGTGAAACTGTAAGTCATTAATTCTCTATATTAATTTCTGGACATTGATGCTATTTTTGTGCCATTACAAAAACTGTTCTCAGCAACTGGGGATCTCCTTCCCATACGCTGTGGTTATTAAAGCTCCTTCTCTGCTCCTTTTACTTTCCAGTTACTTACTGGAAATAAAAGATGAAAAACAATTCTTCTTGTTTGTTCCACTTTAATGTTCCAGCTGCAGTTGTTGGGGACAGAGTCCTGGGATTTGCTTCCTGACTTGGTCCTGTCCCCCCAGCCCCCACAGGGAATATCGCACCTCTGGAGATAAGTTTGGGGTTTACTGTGATGTGTTACTATACAGCCTGTGCGCTGTCTCTTGTCCTGTACACACCCATGTCAATCAGGAATTGCTCAGCTGTTCTCTGCAGAGAGGTGACTGGTTACACAAGGGGCAATCCATGAAGGGACTCAGGTGTTGCAATGCTGAGCATCACAAGGCCTAATTTTTAGGCAGCTAGAAAATCACAGGAACAGCAGCACTGTGATACGCAAAGCTGAGTCAGCTGCCTAAACTCCCTATACAGTGCTTGGGCGACACAGGCACCTCATAGTGCGATTCACAAAAGCCAGCTCAGTAGGTGGGGAGCAGCTAAGCTAGCCAATGGGAGACACCATCAAGGGGGGAGGGGAGTCCTAAGCCCTGCCCCTTTCTCACAGACAAGTGCCTAAATTTGGGCTGCAGAGGGGTGTCTATCTCTGCGTAGCAATCCACAAACAGGAACCCACCACCTGACGTCAGGTGGCTCAGACGCCTAAGGGTTTTTCTTGCTGGAATGAGGTAGGCACTTGCCTCGCTCCACACAAAAGCTGAGCGGCGGGAGGGGGGTAGAGAGGCGGTTTTGGTGATGTCATCCACCTTATAACTTTTACACCCATGGTTAGAGCAGTCAGCTGGCATGTGGGAGACCCCGGTTCAGTTCTCCCGTCACGCTGTCTAGAGTAGCTCAGGAACGTGAGTACCAAACTCAGGGCAAACAGTTACAAACCAGGGCACAAACCCCACTGGTTGTATGTTCTGTATTTAGAATTCACCTACCAGGTATCAAATGTGAACCCCTCAAGCACTGTAATAGCCTGAACATGGAGTCACAGACAGTCCCCTTGGGTTCTCCCGTCTATCTTGCTGCTTTTCTGCCTCCTCCCCTGCTACATCTCCCTGCTACTTCTGCTGCCGCATTCCCAGCAGCAGAGTCGGGGCAGCCATTGGCCACAGGTATCTACAGTTAAAGCCACCAGCTGCTCTATCCTGGCCAAAGAGAACGGTGGAAGACGTGGAACAGGAGAAAGTCTCTCCCGAGTCCAGGGAGAAACATTAGTAGAAGCCTTCCCACCCCAAGGCAAAGGGAGCAGGAGGTGGCAACACTGGAGGGAGAGCCTCTTACTAATCCAGAAACAGGAATAAGCATCGAGGAAAGAGCCCCCTCACCCAAGGCAAAGGGATGTGGCAGCCCTGAGGGGGAGACCTCTCCATTCATGTCTCTGAATTTAATATTTCAGACATGTAGAAATATTCACCAGAACCCAGGTGGTCAGAGTTAAGAGTGTTTGGATGCTGGGCAGTGAGAAGGTTTCTGTTTACTGGTGTGTGTGTATCCCAGAACCCGTTAGGTTCCACCAGACTGCTGTAAGGGGAATCCAAGCATCTGAGCCCCAGGATCCCCAGATAATTCAAGCCCCTGGGACTGGAACAAGCCCATCCATTGGTCCAGTCTTGGGGTCCCTGGGCACATTCTTGGAGTGTCTCTAGCCCCCTGTCCTGAAGCCTGGATCCCACTGCCTATCCCCCTTGTGCAGAGCTGACCCTTCAGACTCCCTCATGCTTAAACACACCATCTCCCAGAACTCCATGCCGAGGTGAGAGCTTTCTGGTTTTCATCTGAACTCTCTCCAAAGGCATGCGGTAGTTGTGAAGCATTTAACACACACACAGTCTTTGCACAAGGCCAACACATTATTGCTCTTCCACTTAACCAGATAAAGCACAAGAGAATTTAGATCACGTAGCACAAAATGACCAACCTACCTGCAGTGCCCCTGACTAGCTGACCCTTTCCTTGGGAGTCCTTGGGGCCATGTGGGCTCAGGAAAAGCAGACAGGGCCCCCTCGCCTCATGAAGCTGCTGCATGCTGGGAAACTTTCCTCTCTCCTTTTGATTTGGAGACAAAGAGCGCGATCCATGAAGGGACTTAGTACTCCTGGGGGAATTCTACACCAAAAAACTAAAAATTCTGTGCACAATATTTTAAAATTCTGCATATTATATTTGTCAAAATAACACAATATAATCCTGCCAATTTCAATTATTTAGGTAGGCAACTATGTCCATAACAAGACAGACAAAAAAAAAAAAAGATTCTGTATTTTCTTTTTTGACAAATAGATTCCTTACTAGGAATATTAATTCAGAACTCTGAGGAATTCATTTAAACTACAATACAGAAATGTATTTCCCACACCCATCAGAAGCAGTGCAAAGGCTTGTGGAAGTCAGAGGTAACAGAGGAGCTGAGGGAAAGGGAAAGAGCCTAGAGTGATCCTGGAGAGTTGTTGGGTGTGAGTGGGAGAAGTATGGAATAGGTTTGTGGGGGGAAGTGGAGGGATTGTTAGGGAGTTGGGGAGCCTCCCCCATGAAGACCCTGGCTGACCCCAAGCCTCTCCCATTCAGTCAGGCACATCTGCCCTTGTCCCCACAGCCCCCATCCTCAAGTGTCTCTGCGGCCTTCTCCCCATCCCCATGTTGCCTTGGACCCCCACTCCCATTCAGCCCCTGGCTCAATGCTGTCACTCCACTAGTTCCTGAGCCCAGGCCCCAGTGTGTTCCCCTCACTAGCCATTCTGAACCCGTCTGTGACCCCCTCAGCAGCCCCATGTGCCCAACTCTGTCCTAACCTGGCTCTGCGGGCAGGGTGCTGTGCTGAATTTCTGCTCCTGGGGGAATTCTGTGCCACCCAGGCAGAATATATTTTCGGGAAGGGGGGGAGGGATTCTGTGGCTAGACATGGATTCTGCATGTGCGCAGCAGTGCAGAATACCCCCAGAACTAGTATTACAATGCTGAATGTCACTGCATCTAAATTTTAGCTGCCTAGAAAGTCACTGGAACGACTCTGTGAGCCACAAAGCCTGAGTTATGAGGCGATGTAAGGGTCTTGGAATGGGTTCCACAAAAGCCAGCATACTAGACAGAAAGCTAACCAACAGGAGATGCTGACCAGAGGGGTATTGTATAGATAGTCTAGGGACCTAACTCAGCTTTGTGGATTGCAGGACTATTCCTGTGACTGTCTAGTGCCCATTGTCTCTTGATAACTTTTGTTCCTTATGTAAAATCCCCAAAATACAGAAAAAACAAAAGCAATTTTTCTCTTCTCAGGATCAAATTTGGAGCTGTTTGGGGAGTTTGAAGAAAGAGGGAGATGAGAATCTGGTGTTTAACTAGAGTGGGGAGAAGGAAAATCCAGGAACTGCTGGTAGGTGCCATTGTTACTCACCAATAAATATGCACAGGGATGTTAGCAATGCTCGGATCTCTGTGAGTAACAGGAGAGTAACAGTGAGTAACATGCTCCCTGCTGGGAGAGGCTATTTATTGTTTCCTCTGTGCAAAGTAATTTCTGTTCTGGCTTAATGGAAACTAAACAGGAGAAAGGAGAATGGAGGAAATTATATTTACTTACTGAATAATCCAAATCATTTTCTTAAAACCATGAACAATTTGAACAATCCCTATTACACATCTCTATTCCTCTGTAGCTAAAACTCTCCATAATTACAGCTACTTGACATTTTATAACACAAAAATGTCTCACCTGAATGTGTGCCATCAGCAAAATCAGGGATTCTCTGGAAATGTTGATTTTTATGACATTCCTCTAGATTCTGATCAGGAGAATCAAAGTGTAATTTCAAACAATTGAATCATTTCCATTTCAGTCTAAAATATCCAGATTTTCTGTTTCCACATTTCTGCAGGAAAACATTTCAGAATATTTAGTTCCAGGAACATTTTCAGTATCTTGACATTTCAGTCTGATTCAGAAACAGGAGTAATTGCGAAAGTTCCAAATTTCACACCCTGGGAAAATTCTGTTTTCTGACAAGTTCTGCCATCATGGTGCAGTTATCAATCAGGATGACAACTTCCCCTTGAGGCTCTCCAAGATTGTCCCAGCAGGAGAGCATCCCTGCCCTCCCCCAAGTGACCTACCCCAGTGATAGTTCTAGGCACTGACAGCTGGTGACCCTGCACATGGTCTTCCTCTGCTGCTCCCCCTGGTGTTGGGAGCTGGGAGTGCTCCAGAAGCAGCATCTATAGGGGAATCCTCTACGGAGCCTACATCAGGAAAGGTCCAGTGGTAAGTCACAGGGTTCAAATGAAACGCTCCCTCCTGCAGAAAAGGGACTATAATTAAATAGCTATTGGAGCAGGGTCCTGCACCTGCGTCTTCTACCTCCCAGTGCCCTGATCCCCTGGCAATAGAGTCATTGTCACTTTCTCGCTCTGACACGGGGATTATTTAATTATTTAGCCAAAGTGGAGCAGATTGATCAGAAGAGATTGAGGGAGCCCCACATCAGAATATCCCAAACCCCCGTGGTTAGGGCAGTCATCTGAGCTGGGGGAGACCTGTGTTCAAACCCTTCCTCCCCATCAGTCACAGCAGGGAGTAGAATCTAAGGTTTTGTGTACACTGGTAATTGAAAGACAAAATGTTTGTCTTTCAGAGACGTGGCGACACAGCCATGTCACTAAACGCTGTGTAGTGTAGCCATAGCCTTAGTCTCCCATATGCCAGGCGAGTGACCCAGCCACTGGGCTCAAAGTTATAAAGGAGCCTCTGCCGGCACCTCCTCTGGATTTTGTCTGAGCCCTGATCCAAAGGGGTGCTCAGTGCACTCCTACAGGATTGGGCCCCACAGGCAAGACAGGCTTTCCACTGCCGGCCTTCTGCTTTGAGGATCCCTTTGGGGTTAGGTGTGAGGAAGAGGTCTGGGCACCTAGAGTGAGGCAGCAGTGCCCAGGCCCAGAAGCAGAAATTTAGGAAATTTAGGAACTTGGGAAATTTTACCATAGAAATGTTGGCGTTGAGTTAGGCTGTCTGCAGAATTAGGGGCAGCAAGTCAGAGGTTTTCTGGATTTTAGTGGCACCTAATTCTGGGAGTTTGGTGTCTAAACCTGGGCTTTAGTCACCTAATTCTCACTGTGGATCTGGGACATCATGGATCTGTGCCTCAGTTTCCCATCTGTAAAATGGGGATAATGTCACTTAACTTCACTGTAAAGTGCTTGAGATCTACTGATGAAAAGTGCTATATACGTGCTAGGGGAGGAGGAGGATGAAATGGCCCATGACTCTCCACATGTCCGTGACCTGCCATTACAGGGAAAGACAGCAGCTTAGAGGCAGGAAATTGTTTCTCATTTTGACTCTCTGGGCTGGTGTATCCAGGACCAAGAGCAATTCCTGCTGGCTCAGCTGTGTGAACTGGACAGAGAGATTGCGAAGAAACGGGGTGAAAATGCCACCAACTTTTCCAAGCCAATTTTTTGTCTCAACAGACTGATCAGTGAGCTGGAGGGGCAGGGCCAGTAGCCAGCGAGTGAATTCCTGCAGGCAAGACTGTTTCAGACATCCAGATCTCTGCTCAGAGACAGGACAGCTCCTGAATCATGAGCACTGGAGTCCAGCACTCAGAGATCACAGTGTAACTCGGCGTATGCATGGCAGAGACAGGAATTGTTATTGTTCTTTGCAGTTACAGACGTTCAGATGTTAGAGATGGAAAAGCTCCATTTGCTCAGAGAATTCATGGCTTTGGGCCAGGGCAGGGCCTCTATTTCCTGTATTTATAAACTCCCTCCTGATCCCAGTTGACACCTGGCGGTTACCGTTTCACTGGTTTGTTTGTTTTGCCCTAATTCCTTCCCTGCAGCCTTTACTATCCCTGAATAGTCTTGTTTCTTTGGCTGCCTCCCCCTTTCCATTCCCAGGATAGGTTGGTTTATCCTCAGACCTCGAGGCAACCCCCTAGGGAGCCACTGCCCGATTCTCATTCCTGCACTCAGCGTTGTCAGCGCAGTCATAGGATGACGGTGGCCTTGAGTTCAGTTCGACCAGACCCAGCCACCCATTTTTATGCAGAACTCCCCAGTGTGGTGAGAGCTGCATTGATAACACATTTATCCATGTGGTCTTCTGGGCTGGGGCCTTTCACTGATTGGATTCTGCAAATGCCAGCATGTGCTTTGCTGAAATCTCATCCCCTGGTGCTGCTGCAAACTCTGATCCCGTCCCTCAGTTCTCAAAAGAGGGTCTAAACTTACCATGTAAAGGGAATTCACCCTGGATCACAGAGTGTGACAGCTCCACCCCCTGCCAGGAGAAGGTCTCCCCACTGCGTAACATATTAGACCAAGCGCTCTTTTCTCTCTGTTTCCCCTCTAGGATGTCAGAGGCACCTCGAGCAGACACTCGGCTCCTTCCCACTCCCCCTCACACTTCTTGAGACTGGGCAGGGGCTTGGACACCAGGTGGAAGCCACATCTCCCCAAGGCACCTGACCACAGTATGTGGCGCAGGGATCACATTTCAGCTACTTTCACTTTGTTCAAATTAACGTTGAGGTTCTCCTCCCATGAACAAAACGGTGGAATTACCCATCCTGTGGGAAAGATTATGAACTTGTTACATCCCTGGGGGACTGGCTGTCTCTGGACACTGGGAATATAGTATGGGCTGTTCACTGCTAGGTCTCTGCTTACCATAGTCTCTGACTTTTATTTTTCCTGGGGGTGCTCCACCCCACCTCTGCCCTGAGGCCCCACCCCCCACTACGCCACTCCTCTGGGGTAGGGTTACCATACGTCCGGATTTTCCCGGACATGTCCGGCTTTTGGGGGCTCAAATCCCCGTCCGGGGGGAAATCCCCAAAAGCCGGGCATGTCCGGGAAAATCGGGAGGGCTCGGCTGGGGCCTCTTTGTCTGGGGCCGGGGCCGGTGCGGGGCCGGGGTCGCGGTGCCGGGGGCATGGTGCCGGGCCGGGAGCCGGGCCGGGCGTGCGGTGCCGGGCCGGGGGCCAGGCCGGGCCAGGGTCGCAGTGCTGGGCCGGGCTGGGCGCGGGGCCGGGCGCGCGGTGCCGGGCCGGGGTCCGGGCCGGGGGTCCAGGAGCCGGGGGCGCGGGGTCGGGGAGCCGGGCCGGGCCCGCGGGGCCGGGGAGCCGGGAGCCGGGCCGGGGTCGCGGGGTCGCCAGGCCGGGCCGGGGGCCGGGGGGTGCGCCGGGCCACCGGGGGTGGTCGGCTGGGGCCGGCACCCCAGGGCCCGAGCCGACCCAGGCTAGAGCCGCCGGGGGCCAGCCTGGGCCGCGCCTCCTCCCCCCACACCCACCTTACCTGCTTCAGGCTTCCCGCGACTCAAATGTTCGCGGGAAGCAGGGGAGGGGGCGGAGACTTTGGGAGGGGGCGGAGTTGGGGCGTGGGCGTGGCTGGGGGCGGGGCCGGGGCCCCGGGGAGTGTCCTCCATTTGGAGGCACAAAATATGGTAACCCTACTCTGGGGCCCCACCCTCACTCTGTCTCTTCCCACTGCTGCTCCAACTCCTCCCCTGAAGCCCCTGCCCACATGCAGCTTGCTGCTCTCCACCCTCCCCCAGCCTCCAAACAGCTGATTGGCGGCCCCATTGAACAGCTGTGACTGGTGGGTGCTGAGCACCCACTATATTGTTTCTGTATTTGAGCTCCGGAGCACCCAAGGAACCAGCACCTCTGCTGCTTACAGTCATGGGACTGAGCCGTGACCAAGTATAAACAGCAACTTACAGTGAGACTTAGCCCATGTACTGTTGCTAATGGCCAAGTCAGTAAGGCCTAAATTCACAACAATGGCTTAATTTTGGGTGTCTCAGTTTATCTCCTGGCAGGACTTCAGGGCACGTGTTCCACCTGCATCCACAGCTGCAGCCGGAGTCAGTGGGCGCTGCAGGTGCCCAGCCCCTTGGAGAACCAGGCCCTAAGTACTCAGGTCAGTATCCCAAATTTGGACCCTAAATCAATAGACATTCTTGACATTTGGACCCAGCCCATCATTGTGCTCTGGCTCCCGAGCTGGCTAGCGTGGGGCAAGTGGGTGTAGGGAAGGGGTGAAGCCCTCCCCCAACCTGGGAAATTCCTCCAACAAAGGAGCTGCTAGTGCCTCCTCCCGAGCAGCGGCAGGCACAGGGAGTGCTCCTGGGAAGGGTGGGGAGGGAGTGGGGTTGGGGCATGGACAGGCTGGAGGAGAAGGGGGTGGAGCAGTGATAGAGAGGTGTGGCCAGGGTGAAGCTGCACCTCACCTCTTATACTCTGCACCCTGGCAAAGCCCCTTAGGGCCATTAGAAGAGGGATGTGGCTCTGGCTGGAGCTCAGGACTTGCCTAGTTGCTGCCAAGGTCTGCATTGGCCCTTGCAGCCACTGAATAGGGGGCCCATTGAACCAGCCTGATCCCTGCCTCAGTTTCCCCATCTACACAAGGCTTGTGTGGTTATTTGCAGTACAGTCTATGGAGGATGAGGGCCCCATGGTGCTGAGTTCTGAGCAGACACTGAGCAAATAGACCCGAAAATGTTACGAGTCAGAGTCCCGATCCTGAAAAGTCTCAGAGTCCCAATGATGCCAAAGGGACCCGAGTGGGTAAAGTTACAGCCACCATTTACTGAGAAAGGGGCAGAGCACAGACATGCCACCCCAACTCTCTGAGTGTCCCTAAGTAACCAGCGGGACACGGTACGTCCGACAGCCAGGGGAGATAAATTACAGGGTATTATATGTACCATTCCCGTCTTTTTCTGTAACCCTGTACCTAGAACATTGAATCTGCTCTGCTCTGAAATGCTGAGTGAAGACCCAGGTACCTGAGACAGCAGCAGGGGAAAGGTGGACGACTGCAAATCTCAAGCCGTGAATTGACCAGCAAAAGAGCAGCTCTTCACTCAGCTGAGCTGCAACATCTCCATTAACCACATTGTTAAACTGCTGCAACATTGTACCTGGGGAACTAGCTGCATCCACAGCAGCATCTATGCGCAGCACGGATCCCCCACCACAGCTGAATTCCCGCTTCTTGTCTCCTGCCCCCACAGTCTGTCCCCAGATCCCCTCCTGCAGCCGGAATGGACAAGTGGCCTGAGTGCTCTCTGTTTATCCCATACCATGTACCCTGCAGCTCCTAGTGCGAGCTCCCCTCACTCCCCCTGCCCTCGGCTATTGGGCTCAGCCCTCACCAGGTGGGCAGGAGCTTGGTCTCCATACACCACTGAGTCCCTGGTCTCTCTGCTGGGACTGACAAAAAGGGAGAAAATCGGGTGCAGACCTTGCTGGGTGTGGTTGTATGAGATGGGGTCACCTGCCCCACGAGGGCCCAGGCTGAGATCCCAGCACATTCCACACAGGCCCCTGAGCCGCCATCAGATGGACTTTCAGCCTCTGTCTGTGTGGTGGTGGGGGAGGAATTGGGTTATTGCCCTGGGGGAGCTGTTGGGGGAGATTTACCTGCTCACAGACAATTTTATATAAAGCTTGAACTTTTTGAATCTCAGTGTCCAGTGTCATTAAAGTTATTGTCTGACCAAAATATTGCCTGATCCCCCCATAATTTCCCACAGCTGTGACAATTTAAATGGATAACAATTGGAATGAAAAGCTGAAACCCAGATTTTTGTGCAACTGTGAAAGTTTAAATCCATAAATATAAAAATTGTTTAAAATAAACATCTGTCAAAATTATATATTATAAAATAAAAAAAAAGAATTCTGCCAAGTCTGACTATCGCTCCTTAGACACACAGACCCTGCTCCTGCAGGCTCATCCTGACAGGGGGATCCTGATGTCCATGTGAAGCCCCAGTGACCCTCCCCACCAGCACAGGGGCTGATTGTAGAACCAGAGCCCGAGTGGTACATTTTCCACCAAAGCCTCCAGGGCTGTAATATTACCAGTGGGCCCCTTCCAATTCAACAAACAGCCTGCGTCAGTTCTAGGAAGGGAAACACCCCCTTGTTGCTGCAGGTGGGGCATAGTGTGAACTCAGGAAACTGAAACTTACCCTGTCCCATTGCCCAGAGGGAGCCATGGCTGCAGAGAACCCTGTGGAAAGTCTCCAGGAGGAAGCTACATGTCCCGTCTGTCTGGAGTATTTCACAGAACCTGTCACTCTGGAGTGTGGGCACAATTTCTGCCGAGCCTGCATCGCCCAGTGCTGGGAGGGATCCGACACAGCTGCCTCCTGCCCTCAGTGCAGAGAAACTGTGCAACAGAGAAACCTCAGGCCAAATAGACAGCTGGCAAATGTTGTAGAAATCGCCAAGCGGCTGAGTTTACAGGCAGCAAAGGGAGCAGGAGGGGACGGGGTGTGTGGGGAACACCAGGAGACTCTGAAACTGTTCTGTGAAGAGGATCAAACCCCCATCTGTGTGATCTGCAGAGAGTCCCGGGCTCACCGCGCTCACACTGTGGTTCCCATACAGGAAGCCGCCCAGGAGTACAAGGTACAGAGCTGCTTTCCAGTCTAATGGGTAATAACTTTGGATTTTAATTACAGGTTAATGGCATCACAAGTTGCCCGAGACAGGTGTAACTGTGTCATTCAGCTCTGTGTAGCCTTCATTGCATGAAAGATGCTGTAGAAATAAATGATACTCCAGCCTGGCAAGAATGACAAGAGATGAAGATTTTAAATTTGTCTGATATGGGAAAGTTTTCTCTGAGCAGCTGAATCCTTTTCAAACCCAGCTCTCCCCAGTGAAATAAGGGAACTCTCTGCAGACCAGAAGCTATTAAATGCAAAATGAGGTTTGACTCACAGGAGTGGCAGGCCAGTGTATGTGAGAGTGCTGCCTTCAGACTGGAGAAGTGGGAGTTACAAGCTGTGTATGTTATTACTGATTGGATCACAGTGTTTATTATGGTTATTGGCATCCCAGCAGCCCCTACAGACCCCAGATGAGATGTGACCCTGATTGCAGGAGGCCCTGTACAAAATCCAGTGAGGGACAATCCCTACCCTGAGCCATTCACAGTCTAACTGGACAAGAGGGACAAAAGGTGGAAGGGGAAACTGAAGCACAGAGAGGGGAAGTGACTTGTCCAAGGTCACTCAGTACGTCAGTGGCAGAGCTGGGTATAAACCCCCACTTTTCCAAGGCCTAGTCCAGTGCCCTAACCACTAGGCTACATTGGCCCCCCCCCCCCCCCAGAAGCACTGAGCAGTGATGAAGTGCAAACAGTAGGAAGAAAAGACTCCTTAATACAAATCCCGTGCTCAGCAGGGAGATGGTGTTTCCCACTGTGATTCTGAACTCCTGTGTTGCTCCATGAAGGGTTAAACTCAGATGCTGCTAGCCTGCACTACAGGAGATCACTGTGCTAAACGCCCGTGTGGACCCCAAGCACCTTGAGTCCACATATAAAAGGGCTCTAGACAGCACAGGTCCATGCCAAGTACCACTGGGATTACACTGGATTGTAGCAAAACTAACCCCAGGCTGGAGCTGACCCGGTGCCAGTCTGACCTGTTCTGATGTGTACGTGGGCAAAGAGCAGCCTAAGTGGTTCCATTAGTCCCACCAGGCAGCCTTTTGAAATCTCCCAGAATCCACTGCTTCCCGGATCTTTCCTAGGGAATGGGACAGCGGGGACCTACTCAGAGTGCATTGCCACTGAAAGGGTTTTGAACAGCACTGGGGCAAACCCCAACCGTTCTTTATACCAATCTGCCTGTCTAATTAGGGTGACCACTGAGGCATCCCCAGAACATAGGACATCCCCAAGCCTGCCTGCATGGGTCCTCCCGCATCAGAATCAGTCAGCCTGTGTGGGTCCCCCACCATCTTTGTCAGCACGCCCCCACCTGCATCATTCTGCATGGAAGTGCCACCCGCAGACCTGCCCTGCCCTCACTGGTATCCTCCTGCGTCCTCAGTCTCCTCCTCCCTCTTTTTCACCGGACAAACCCACGTCCAGTGCTGGGTCCCTACCAGACAGGGATAGTGCTCCACAAAACTGGGACTGCGCAGCTTCAAACCAGACGAATGGCCTCCCGACGTCTCATGGGGTTTGCCCTGGTGCTTAAACCAGCTCTGTCCAACCAGTGCAGTCCCCAGGGCTTCAGGGCTGAAATCCCAGCCCATATTTAAACCCTGGTGGCTTCTGTGATTTGTATCACTTTGTTCGTTAAACCTTCTCAAAAACAGGTTCATTGAGTCACCCGCAAGTGACTCCAGTGTCCTGGTATGCGCTATACCACTAATCAATTCACATATAGCAATAAAGCTTGGTTATAATTGAGATCTCTGTCTAATTACTCAAAAGATAAACTGAATTGGTAACAAGTCTGAATATGACACACTCCCAGTCTGCATAGATAAGGTTTCATCTCCTTGGTGGTCCAGATTTCACAAAGCGATTAGGACCAACAGTCATCTTGGGTTTGGGTGGAAAAACACCCAGCTCCACACCCCTCTCAACACTCAAAATGAAACCTCCCAATCTTTTCTGTTTCTTCAGGAAAAAATTCAGGCCCCTTTGAAGGCTCTGAGGGAAGAGAGAGAAAAGCTGATGGGATTTAAAGTGACTGGAGAGGGGAAACACCAGGAGTATCTGGTAGGTGCCTGTTGTTATTAACCAGCAGGGACTGGCAGTGGGAGGTCTGTTTGGAGCCAGACTCCTGTGTGGCCTTGGTGAATTTGGACTTGTGTGTGTTTCTCCATGATCATGGATTGCTGGGTTAGATTTGCGTGTAGACAAGCCCTAAGCTTCCATTTCAGCTGATGAGTTAATGTTTAGCTCTTGTGGCTTTCCCAGAAATCCTCCCCAAGTGAACTGACTGTCACCCGTGAAGTGCTGTCCACTGTGTCTGGTCATTTCGTGCATTAACAAGTTTGTTTCTTTTTTCTCCCCTGGTGTCTCTGTCAGTGTAGAGCTGAGTCCTGCCACCTGCTGCTCTGGGTCTGAATTCCCAGAGACCATGAATAACATAATATGCTAACATGAGAGACATGGAAACCTCCCTTTCAGAGATATAGGGGCTGAAGGGGAAGCTGTGAGAGAATCCTCTCCCCCGGGTAAAGCCAAATGTCCAAAATCTTAGGATTTTCAACGAAGTTCTCCCTCCTGCACACTCAGCGCTCCATGAAAGGACCCCAGGCGCCATTCCTGTCGCTAACCAGCCCTTTCCCTATTTTCATACAGAAACAAACACAAACTGAGAGGCAGAAGATTGTGTCTGAATTTCAGGAACTGCGGCAGTTCCTGGAGGAACAAGAGCGACTCCTGTTGGCCCAGCTGGAAAAGCTGGACGAGGAGATTGTGAGGATCCAGAATGAAAATGTCAGTAAACTCTCCAAGCGGATTTCCCATCTCAGTGAGCTGATCAGTGAGATGGAGGTGAAGTGTCAGAAGCCAGCAAGTGAATTCCTGCAGGTGAGACTGAGGGAGAAACAGAGGCACTGACTCCATGGTTGCTAAAGGGCTAGAGCAGCCACGGAAAAAAATTAGCAGATGCTTAGCACCCATCGGCAGCCAGCTCCCCGCCCCCACCCATGCCTCCTGCCCGCCAGCAGCCCCGCCAGTCAATTCCTCCCCATCCCTCCCAGCTCTCCCCACCTGCCTCAGTAAGCTGTTCCACGCTGTGCAGGAGGCACTGGGAGGGAGGAGGAGGAGCGTGGACAGGGTGCGCACAAGGGAGGGGCAGAAAGAGGTGGAGTGGGGGCAGTGGTGCAAGTAGAAATCATTTCTTGCTGGTACTGCACTCATGGGAGGGACACAAGGGAGGGCACGTGTGACTCCTCCCCGCCATGCCCCCAGTCTGAGGCCCCCACGCTCTCCCCATCCCCTCCAACACCCTCCTTACCTGTCTAAAATTTTACAACTGCATCTGATGTACTTCCAGGTGTCACTGAGGATCCAGCAGCACCCCAAATTGAAAACTTCTTAAATGAAAGAAGGATAGGAAGGACGATCACCCCACTTTCCCTTAACACGCTATCAGTGCCTCCCTTATGTCTAAACTAAGCTTCTGCCAGCTTGCTTTTATCTAAGTATTGCTCGCCACCAGGCACTAGGAAAGCAAAGGTGCTGCGCCATCTGGGTTTGATGGAAAAGAGGCATAGAACTGAGTGTGCCATGACATCTTGATAGAACGACCGCCCAAATTGTTTTATTATTTTCCTCAGCATGACATATAGGAGAGGCAATCAAAATCAGCCTGGCAGAACATGCATGAGAACTGTTTCTGATGTAGAGGTGCTGGCCGAGGCTCGACCCTCTCCGCGGCTCACTGCACACTGCTGAGGTTTGGGGAATTAGTCCGGCCTCAGGCGTCTTTCCTGGTGGCCCTTGTGGTAACTGGAATAAGCACCGTAAGCCCAGGCCCTGGGTCAGGGCATGGCAACAGTGAGTCAGGTGCTCAGGCCCTCAGGCAGTGACAGTACAGTAGGAGCAACAAGCCCAGGCCCAGAGTCCGACACTCAGGCCCCTCCGGCAAGAGCTGAGCACTGGCAGTATAAACAGTAGCAATAAGCCCAGGCCTGGGTCAGGGTGGGGCAGCAATGAGTCAGACACTGAGGCAGGGCTGAGCAGTAACAGTACAAATAATATCAAGCCCAGGCCCTAGGTCAGGGCCAGGCAATAATGAGTCAGGAGCTCAGGCCCTCAGGCAGGGCTGAGCAATAACAGTAGGCCCAAGCCTCCAAGGCCGGAGAGGGGGAGACTGCCACCCACAAGTTGGGTGGCAGGGGGGACACAGGCCCTCCCACTCCACTGCATCCCAGCCCGGGGCCCTAGCAGTGGCAGAAGACTCACTGCTATGTCAGTGGGGATCCTGGCCGCAACACACTGACATGGGCTCTGGCAGTGCTGCAGCCAGACTAGGATTGGCTGCCCCTGGGCTACTTCCAGACTCCCCCTCTTGTAGTACCTGAGTCACGGTGTTGTCCTCCGGGGGTTCCAGCACGATGGGTTCCTCGGGGTAGTGGTCTAGTGGCTGGCCCGGCAGCTCCACCGGGTAGCGAGCGCAGGGCAGGTCCGGCAACTCCTCCAGGTAGCGGGTGCAGGGCAGATCCGGCAACTCCTCTGGGTAGCGGCCGCAGAGTAGGTCCGGCCAGTCCTGGCGGGCACCTTGGGCCATGAAGGTTTCCCAGTCGCGGGCTAGGCTGGAGGCGTCTGGCCTCCCCAGTGGCTGGGGCCCTACTGAGCTCTGAGGGTGAGCCTTTATACTTCCAGGTCGCTGCCTGGCCCCCTGAGGGGCAGGCTCAGCACTCTGGGGGGAGGGAGTGCTCAGTGGTTTGAGCATTGGCCTGCTAAACCCAGGGTTGTGAGTTCAATCCTTGAGGGGGCCACTTAGGGATCTGGGGCAAAATCAATACTTGGTCCTGCTAGTGAAGGCAGGGGGCTGGACTCAATGACCTTTCAGGGTCCCTTCCAGCTCTATGTGATAGGTATATCTCCATATATTATTATTTCTCCCTAGCTCCACCCACTCCGGCCTCCGGATGGGCTCATCCCACTCCGGGGTGGTGGGGAGCCACACCGCCTCACTACACAGGACAGATCAGCAATTGATCAAAATCACATTATCTGATCCCTTGGGGCCAAATCCTGTTACTGTTGACAGTTTTGCTATTGAGTTCAATGGGAACAGGCTTTGACATTTGGAGAGGAAAGAACAAAACCACTCAAGCAAGGGCTATGTTGCTTATACCACAGGTGTCAAAGGCTGCTGACTCATGTAAGAAAGTCAGCAGATATTTGATCTTTGTCCTTTGCAAGGGAGAAATCAGCAATCAATGAGGCTAGAACAGTCTCTGTACCATATCCAATTCATAAGTCCATCTGCAAAGGATCAAGGAAATATGAAGACTCCAGATTACCTTAAAGTCCTCAGTCCCTCGGCAAGAATGCTCCCATTAGTATATATTCATAGTCCAGAGGCTGGAGCAGGAAAGAGCCCAGAGCAGAAAAGAGGCAAAATAGATATGTTTCCAGGCCAGGGCCTTTTAGCTTCTACCAAGCGACAAGTAAAGGGAAATCTGTTCTTACTGTGAAAGATGGTGTTTGGAGTCACATGGGCAAGTTACATGTCCATCACCCCCACCCATATCCTAGTTAGAACATTCACAAAAAGTCCATTAAGTGTAGACAGGTGTTTTCCAGGGTCCATTGTGAGCTAAGTACTCCTTAATGGGCCATTCAACTTGACTTGTCCCTTCACATGCTGGCTAAATACCTTGTGGGCATTACCACAGGAGCAAACATGTAGTAAACATAGCTAATATTCATAACTTCAGATACCAAGATTAATATACATGCACAAAAATAGCATAATCATAAGCACCAGCTATTTCACCTACTTGACTATTCCCAAAAGAGATTCTGACAAATCACAACATGTACCTGAGATCCTATGTGCCAGCACCATGCCCCACTGGAGTTTTGTTATCTGTTATGTAATAATAGAGATGGAGCCAGTGACATAACTCCATTTAGCTTAAAAGGGCAAGGTTAATTTTTAGCCGTTCAGGTGTGACTGCACCTTTAGTCATTGAGGACATACTGACTGGCACATATTCAGGTTAATGGGCTTCAGTGTTCCTTTGCAGTTAACTTCTTAATGTTCATAAACCTGGTATGTGCCGAGGTGGTTTAAAGCATAACACAGGTTTTTAGGTTTGCAAACCACTGCCTCTTTGAGATTTTATTAATTATTAATTATTATGTATTTATTATTTGCTGGTCATAATGTGGGAGGGTATCTGCTCCGCCCTCTGCTCATGAGGTTATGTATGTGTCTTGGAGCAAACTTCTGAACACCAGTTGGAAGGAATTTTTTTTCAGTAAGTGTGGACTGATTCTTTTCTCTTAAAAGGCATGTAATTTTTTCAGGTCCACACTGATTAACACAGAAAACAATTGGAGCTGTTAAACTTTCTTCAAATGTCATAGAAAATTGAGTTCAGCTATATTTTCCAGTACAGTGATGAAATGGGTGTTTGTCTATACAAACATCAACATGCTTAACTACTCACTTTCCCCCCAAATATGTAGTATTTCAGTCTGTTTATATGGAATATGGGAGTTGCGTGAGGAGCCATTTCAGCATAGGTATGACCTATTAAAAGACATTTTAAGTAGAACTGTATCCTAAACTGCATTATGGTATTGTACCCAAACATTGCATTTCAATGGGAGATTCAACTTCCTTTATAGCAGGGGTGGCCAACCTGAGCCTGAGAAGGAGCCAGAATTTACCAATGAACATTGCCAGAGAGCCACAGTAATGTCAGCAGCCCCCCATCCACTACCCCCCTCCAGCCCACAGCACCTCCTGCCCACCGGCAGCCCCACCAATCAGCACCTCCACCTCCTTCCCCACACCTCCCGCCTGCTGCAATCAGCTGTTTTGCAGTGCGCAGGAGGCTGTGGTTGGGTGGGGGGAGGAGTGAGGGCATGGCAGGCTCGGGGGAAAGGGAAGGGGCAGGGGCCTTGGGGGAAGGGGTGGAGTGGTGGCAGGACCTGGGACAGAGCAGGGGGTTGAGCAGTGAGCACCCGATAGCATATTGGAAAGTTAGCACCTGTAGTTCCAGCCTCGGAGTCAGCGCCTATGCAAGGAGCCACATATTAACCTCTGAAGAGCCGCATGCGGCTCCGGAGCCACAGGTTGGCCACCCCTGGTTTATAGGAACAGAACAGACTCCTGAAACTCTTACCACAAAAGTGGTCCATAGACATGCAAATAGTAAGAGTTTAGGAGTCTGTTAGACTAGTTTGGCTGCAAAGAAGAATTCTACGCACACTCTGGTCAGTGCAAGCAGAGGGATTCCTCTAATGATTTGGACTTGATGCAATGCAGTATGAATGTCATGGATAATTCAGAACAATGAGGAGAAACAGAATAAAAAACACTGTTTAAACACCTTTTGTCCCATCCCCCCGCCCCCACCGCTCCCCTCTTGAGGACTCCTGACCAATTTAACAGCACAATACATATGCTAACAAACTTAAACAAGCCTTTGTTTAAGTTTGTTAACATACCCATTGTGCTGTTAAAGTCATATAAAGAATGAATGCCCTCCCTAGCCCTGTTCTGATCCTTTAAGGAGCAGAGCACAGGCCCTCCCCCCGGAGGTGGGGGGTAGCCCCAAGTCTTTCCGGTACTCCATACACCCTAAAAATCTCTTGCCGGTACTGCATTCTGGAGAGTACTACCCTACTTGCACTACTGGGTGGGGGCGGAGTGGGAAGAGGATGGGGGGTGTGGCACTGGGAAGGAGTGGAGTGGGGGTGGGCCCTGGAGTTGAGCACCCCCAGGGACAATTGGAAGCTGGCGCCTGTGGTTAGAAACATACCAGATCCCCACAAAGGGCAGGGCCGGCTCCAGGCACCAAGGGGAAGGGGCAGCATGTCGGGCTGTTCAGCGGCAATTCGGCGGCGGGTCCCTCTCGGAGGGAAGCACCTGCTGCCGAATTCCCGCCAAAGAAGAAAGCAGTGCGGTGGAGCTGCCACCAGAGTACCACCGATTGCAATTGCGATCACAGCTTTTTTTTTTTTTTTCCCCTCGCCGCTTGGGGTGGCAAAAACCCTGGAGCCAGTCCTGACACAGGGAAGGGAGGGCACCTGAATCATAAGCACTGGGGTCCAGCAGTCAGAGATCTCAGTGTAACATGGCATGTGCATTCCTGACATGTGAATGACTATTGTTCTTTGCATTGTTACAGACACAGAGATATTAGAGATGGAAAAGACCCATTAGCTCAGGGAATCCATGGGCTTGGGGCCAGGGCAGGGTCTCTATTCCCCATATTTGCAAAATCTCTTCCATTGGATCCCCGGTGTGCTTCAGATGGGACTGAGATTCTTTCCGCTTTCTCTCTCCCCTCTAGGATGTCAGAAGCATCTTGAGCAGGTACGTGGCTCTCTCATTCCTCCTCACACTTCACAACACTGGGAAAGAGCTTGATGGTGATGTTAGCACTGCATCTCCTCAGGGCTCTACAGCAAAGTATGTGGGGAAGGTCACATTCTGGATCAGGGCCGGCTCCAGGCACCAGCTTCTCAAGCAGGTGCTTGGGGCGGCCGGTTGGGAGAGGGGCGGCAGGTCCAGGTATTCGGCGGCAATTCGGCGGACGGTCCCTCACTCCGGCTCGGAGTGGAGGACCTCCCGCTGAATTGCCGCCGCAGATTGCGATCGCGGCCGCGGCTTTTTTTTTTTTTTTTTGGTTTTGGCTGCTTGGGGCGGCCAAAACCCTGGAGCCGGCCCTGTTCTGGATACAAATCTCTCTGATCAACTTCATCCTGAGGTTCTCACCCTTGCACAGAAGATTCTTGAATTATCCATTCAGTGGGAAGGACTGACCTAAAGTATTTCCGAGAGATGTCACCTCCCTGGGGGACTGGCCGCCTCAGGATAGTGAGCCTGTCACTGCTGGGACACTGGTTACAATTCAGCCCAGGGCAGCAGTGGTCAAGTCTTTCCCTCCTGAGGACTGTTTGGAGACCTTTGTGGAATGAGCTGGGAAGTGGGGAGTTGGTGTCTCAGTCTAGTTCCTAGGGGACAGATTTCTACAGCACTTCACCTGGGAACCTCCTGTCCCTCAGAGCATGGAGGCCATGGAGTGAATTGGCCATGGAGACTCAATTCCCCTTTCATCCCCTGAGCTGGTCTCTCCAGGCCAGAGTTGAATAACATTCATGGGCCTTTGTGGGGAAGATTGCACCGCCATGGGCTGTGTCGCACCTGCTCTGAGGCTGGGAAAAGTCGAGGAATTCTAACTCCAGGCCCATTAGAGCAGTGACTCTCTAGCAACAACTTATAATGAGTCACTAAATGAAATATAATCATGTGAAATTGTTTCTCTCCAGGTGGGAGAAGGGGAAGTTCCAGCAGCCAGAGGAGATTTCTTCTGAACTGGAAGAGCGAGTCAGTGGTTTCTCACAGAAAACTATTGTGCTATTGGAGGCTCTGAGGAAGTTCAAAGGTACCTAGACGGGATCTAGGAGGGGAAATTAGGATCAGTATCTGAGACTGTGGGAAGAGAATGGCGCTGGTCAATTGGTTCGTAATTAGATTATGCTTCTATTTAACTGTTGGATGAGAATGCCACGCACTTGGGATTCAAGACACACAGACTGATTATTTCAACCCCTTATTTGTTCCAAAAGCATGTCTTGCCATTACAATTACTATTAAAGTAAGAAATGACTGACATACTGAAATAAATATTGCCCAGTTACCTTCTCCTGGGGCATAGGTGGGGCATGATGCATTTCTATGATGCTGCGGCTACCCCTTACAATGTATGACATATTATACACATCCAGATTATATAGCTATTAGTCCTTTCCCAATCACCTTTGTGTGTTATGCGTAGTAAGTATCTTGTATAACTCATACACTACACATGCATGAACTTTCTAATTGGCAAGACTTTTGCTGTCCAAGCTATATTCAAGTTAGTCTCTTTTCTGTTTCGTTCATTACCAGTCATTACAAACTGATGTACATGGGTCACTTTAACCCCTTTTTGTCCCCATGGGATTTTTTGGACTTTGGTAACTACTCCTTGAGAGCACATTTTGGGTGTCTGTTGTCTTTAACCACACGGTGTGGTCAAAACATCTCTTTGTCCCACATAGGAAATTATGAACACATCACTTAATAACAAGGTCACTTAAGGCAACATTTCCCTTATGTCAAGCAAACTGCTAACCAGGCAAAAGCCAAGTCAGTCAGTATAAATGCACAATCTCGGTTTGTCCAAACTTAAGAACATAAGAACATAAGAATGGCCATACCGGGTCAGACCAAAGGTCCATCCAGCCCAGTATCCTGTCTACCGACAATGGCCAATGCCACGTGCCCCAGAGAGAGTGAACCTAACAGGTAATGATCAGTGATCTCTCTCCTGCCATCCATCTCCACCCTCTGTCAAACAGAGTTTAGGGACACCATTCCTTACCCATCCTGGCTAATAGCGATTAATGGACTTAGCCTCCATGAATTTATCCAATTCTCTTTTAAACGCTGTTATAGTCCTAGCCTTCACAACCTCCTCAGGCAAGGAGTTCCACAGGTTGACTGTGCGCTGTGTGAAGAAGAACTTCCTTTTATTTGTTTTAAACCTGCTGCCCATTAATTTCATTTGGTGGCCCCTAGTTTTTATATTATGGGAACAAGTAAATAACTTTTCCTTATTCACTTGCTCCACACCACTCATGATTTTATATACCTCTATCATATCCCCCCTTAGTCTCCTCTTTTCCAAGCTGTAAAGTCCTAGCCTCTTTAATCTCTCCTCATATGGGACCCGTTCCAAACCCCTAATCATTTTAGTTGCCCTTTTCTGAACCTTTTCTAATGCCAGTATATCTTTCTTGAGATGAGGGGACCACATCTGTACGCAGTATTCAAGCTGTGGGCGTACCATAGGTTTATATAATGGCAATAAGATATTCTCCATCTTATTCTCTCTATCCCTTTTTTAATGATTCCTAACATCCCGTTTGCTATTTTGAGTGCCACTCCACACTGCATGGACATCTTCAGAGAACTATCCACAAGGACTCCAAGATCTTTCTCCTGATTAGTTGTATCTAAATTAGCTCCCATCATATTGTATGTATAGTTGGGGTTATTTTTTACAATGTGCATTACTTTACATTTATCCACATTACATTTCATTTGCCATTTTGTTGCCCAATCACTTAGTTTTGTGAGATCTTTTTGAAGTTCTTCACAGTCTGCTTTGGTCTTAACTAGCTTGAGCAATTTAGTATCATCTGCAAACTTTGCCACCTCACTGTTTACCCCTTTCTCCAGATCATTTATGAATAAGTTGAATAGGACTGGTCCTAGGACTGACCATTGGGGAACACCACTAGTTACCCCTCTCCATTCTGAAAATTTACCATACCATTCCTACTCTTTGTTCCCTGTCTTTTAACCAGTTCTCAATCCATGAAAGGATCTTCCCTCTTATCCCATGACAACTTAATTTACGTAAGAGCCTTTGGTGAGGAACCTTGTCAAAGGCTTTCTGGAAATCTAAGTACACTATGTCCACTGGATCCCTCTTGTCCACATGTTTGTTGACCCCTTTAAAGAACTCTAATAGATTAGTAAGACATGATTTCCCTTTAGAGAAACCATGTTGAATTTTGCCCAACAATTTATGTTCTTCTATGTGTATTACAATTTTATGCTTTACAATTGTTTCAACTAACTTGCCCGGTACTGATGTTAGATTTATCATCTGTAATTGCCAGGATCACCTCCAGAGCCCTTTTTAAATATCGGTGTTACATTGGCTATCTTCCAGTCATTGGGTACAGAAGCCGATTTAAAGGACAGGTTACAAACCATAGTTAATAGTTCCACAATTTCACATTTGAGTTCTTTCAGAACTCTTGGGTAAATGCCATCTGGTCCCAGTGACTTGTTACTGTTAAGTTTATCAATTAATTCCAAAACCACTTCTAGTGACACCTCAGTCTGTGACAATTCCTCAGATTTCTCACCTACAAAAGATGGCTCAGGTTTGGGAATCTCCCTAACATACTCAGCCGTGAAGACTGAAGCAAAGAATTCATTTAGTTTCTCTGCAATTACTTTATCATCTATAAGTGCTCCTTTTGTATCTCGATCATCCAGGGGCCCCACTGGTTGTTTAGCAGGCTTCCTGCTTCTGATGTACTTAAAAAACATTTTGTTATTACCTTTGGAGTTTTTGGCTAGCTGTTCTTCAAATTCCTTTTTGGCCTTCCTAATTATATTTTTACACTTCACTTGCCAGAGGTTATGCTCCTTTCTATTTTCCTCACTAGGATTTAACTTCCAGTTTTTAAAGCATGCCTTTTTGCCTCTCACTGCTTCTCTTTGTTGTTTAGCCACAGTGGCTCGTCTTTGGTTCTCTTACTATGTTTTTTAATTTGGGGTATACATTTAAGTTGAGCCTCTATTATGGTGTCTTTGAAAATTGTCCATGCAGCTTGCAGGGATTTCACTCTAGTCACTGTACCTTTTAATTTCTGTTTAACTAACCTCCTCATTTTTGCATAGTTCCCCTTTCTGAAAAAAATGCCACAGTGTTGGGCTGTTGAGATGTTCTTTCCACCACAGGGATGTTAAATGTTATTATATTATGGTCTCTATTTCCAGTTGGTCCTATTATATTTACCTCTTGGACCAGATCTTGTGCTCCACTCAGGACTAAATCGAGAGTTGCCTCTCCCCTTGTGGGTTCCTGTACCAGCTGCTCCAAGAAGCAGTCATTTAAAGTAACGAGAAATTTTGTCTCTGCATTTCGTTCTGAGGTGACATGTTCCCAATCAATATGGGGATAATTGAAATCCCCCACTATTATTGAGTTCTTTATTTTGATAGCCTCTCTAATCTCTGTTAGCATTTCTTCATCACTATCATCAGGGCCGGCTCCAGGCACCAGCCCAGCAAGCAGGTGCTTGGGGTGGCCAAGGGGAAGGGGTGGCAATTGGGCTGTTCGGTGGCAATTCGGTGGCGGGTCCCTCTCGGAGGGAAGCACCTGCCGCCGAATTCCTGCCAAAGAAGAAGGCAGCGCGGTTGGAGCTGCCGCCGGAGTGCCGCCGATCACAATTGCGATCGCGGCTTTTTTTTTTCCCTGCTGCTTGGGGCGGCAAAAACCCTGGAGCCGGTCCTGACTATCATTGTCCTGGTCAGGTGGTTGATAATAGATCCCTACTGTTATATTCTTATTAGAGCATGGAATTACTATCCATAGAGATTCTATTGAACATGTGGATTAATTTAAGATTTTTGTTTCATTTGATTCTACATTTTTTTTCACATCTAGTGCCACTCTCCCCCTCCCCCCCGCACGACCTGTTCTATCCTTCCGATATATTTTGTACCCTGGAATGATTGTGTTCCACTGATTGTTCTCACTCCACCAGGTTTCTGGTGATGCCTATTATATCAATATCCTCCTTTAACATGAAGCACTCTAGTTCACCCATCTTATTATTTAGACTTCTAGCATTTGTGTACAAGCACGTTAAAAACTTGTCACTGTTTATTTGTCTGCCTTTTTCTCATGTGTCAGATTCTTTTTTACATGAATATTTCTCTTCTGTACTGGCCCATACTTTATCCCCTTCCATCCTCTCCTCCTGACTAAAACCTAGAGAATCTCTATCAATAGACTCTCCTCTAAGAGAGGTCTCTGTCGGATCCATGTGCTCCTCTTCAGCAATTAGCTTTCCCCCATCTTTTAGTTTAAAAACTGCTCTACAACCTTTTTAATGTTTAGTGCCAGCAGTCTAGTTCCACTTTGGTTTAGGTGGAGCCCATCTCTCCTGTATAGGCTCCCCCCATCCCAAAAGTTCCCCAAATTCCTAATGAATCTAAACCCCTCCTCTCTACACCATTGTCTCATCCATGCATTGAGACTCTGAAGCTCTGCCTGCCTATCTGGCCCTGTGCTTGGAACTGGAAACATTTCTGAGACTGCCACCATAGAGGTCCTGGATTTCAGTCTCATTCCTAGCATCCTAAATTTGGCCTCCAGGACATCTCTCCTACCCTTCCCTATGTCATTGGTACCTACATGTACCACGACCACCGGCTCCTCCCCAGCACTACACATGAGTCTATTTAGATGCCTCAAGAGATCCGCAACCTTCGCACCAGGCAGGCAAGTCACCATACAGTTCTCCCGGTCATCACAAACCCAGCGATCTATGTTTCTAATGATCGAATCTCCCATTACTAACAGCTGCCTTTTCCTAATGCCTGGAGTTCCCTCCCCCGGAGAGGTAACCTCAGTGCGAGAGGATACCCCAACACCATCTGGAAGGAGGGTCCCAACTATGGGAAGGTTTCCCTCTGCTCCCGTAGACTGCTCTCCTTCCCTGAGCCTTTCATCCTCCTCAACAGCGCAGGGGCTGTCTGACCGGAGGGGGGACAAATCTACAGTGTCCCGGAAAGCCTCATCAACATACCTCTCTGCCTCCCTTAGCTCTTCTAGTTCTGCCACCCTGGCCTCCAAAGCCCGTACACGGTCTCTGAGGGCCAGGAGCTCCTTGCACCGAATGCACACATACGCCTCCCGCCCACAGGGCAGGTAATCATACATGCTACCCTCGGTGCAATAAACAGGATAGCCCACACTCTGCTGCTGGGCTTCTGCCTGCATTGTCTCCTGCAGCTACCTAGGTTAATGATACGGTTTTTGTTTAAATCAAGAAGTTTTGATTATTTGATAGTTTAGTTTAAAGGTTTTAAAGAATGGCAAGTGTACCTCTCCCCCTTTCCACTCCCCTTCCAAACTCCCTCTCGAAACTCCCTGTTAGCAGCCCCTGTTCACAAAACGTATGTATAAGAAACGACCCTTTCCCCCATTCTCGATAATAACTAGTGAAAAGCAGACAAATGGAGCAGGGGCCCAGGCCCAGCCATTCATGACTTACCAAAGGTCACAACACTGAGGCCCCTATTTAGCAAAATGGCCTAATTTGGGGCACCTGAGTTTCTCTCTCCCAACGAGAGAGCTGCAGGGCAGGTGCTCCAGAGCTGTGCAGCCTCCACAGCTGCAGGTGGAGTCAGTGGGAGCTGCAGGTGCCCAAACCCTCTGAGAACCAGGCCCCAGGTGCTTAAAGGTCAGCGCCCAAAATCTAGAACCTAATTTAAAGGCCACTTTTTAAATCTGGACCCAGCTCTTCACTGTGCTCTGGTCCTGTATAGCAACTAGTCTGGGCCAAATGGGCTGCAGGGAAGGAGAAAGCCCCTCCCCCATAGTGAAGGATCCCTCCAGAACAGGAGCCTCTTATGCCTCCTCCCCTGCAGCTGCAGGCACAAGGCGTGTTCCTGAGAGGGCTGGGAATGGGGTGGGGGAGGGGTGGGGGGAAGAGGGAGGGGGGGTGGATGAGGGACAGAGGGACGTGGGCAGTGTAAAGCTGGGCCTCTGACACTCTGCACACTGGGCAAGACACACGGGGGCCATTGTCATAGGGCTGTAACTCTGGCTGGCTTCAGAACTTCCTCAGCCTGTGCCAAGGTCTGCACCAGCCACTGAATAGTGGAGTCACAAATTGCCTCCCCTCTCTCCTTTTGCTGGTATAGGGATTGAATCTGGCCCATGGAGCTAACCTTTCCCCTGTCTCAGTTTCCACATGGATATAATGATTTTATTATTATTCCTATTTCTGCCTATGGAGGTCGAGGCCCCATCGTGCTGCTCTCTGTAGAGACGCTGAGTAAACAGACCCAACAGCTCACAATTAGAGCCAGGATTTAGGAAACTTTCAACCTCCTTTTAGTGTCAAAGGGACCCAAGTGGGTAAAGTAACTTTTATGCCAAAGTCTTTGCATGGTCTGGATCTATGTTACGACAAAAGGCAGCAAGTGAATGGGAGAAACCAACTGGAGTCTGAAGAGTGGAAGGGGATAATGAGGGAAAAAGTAAATCTCACTTACCAACTCTATGTCCTGGGATGGTTGTGATGCTGCAAGGATGTTGGTTCCATTGCTGGGAGATGCCTGAATGAGAGAGGAAAGAGAAGATTTCAGACCTTTTTACATTAAATACCTGAGTGTGTCTCTCTCTGTTTCTGTGTCATAATGAAAACACAGGTCTAGGAGTTCAGAGTGGTGATGCTGTTATAAATATGAAAGCCTGAAATCTCACCTCTCTTATCCTTTCCCCCTCCAGACATTCTGCCGTCTGCACTGGAGAGAAAAAGAGGGCAACTACTAGGAGCTGAGAGAAAGGGTGAGATTGCAGCCTCTTCCCCGGTGCTGGCCCCTCTCAGTGGCTCCACCCCTGCTCCTCTTTCCCCGACGCCCTGCCCCCTGGCCAGGCCAGAAGTCAGAGCTGGGCTACCATCCAGGGAGCCGGGGCAGCACTGGGGAGCCCTGCACCCTCCACCTTCCATGAGTGGCGCACTCCAGGGAGCATGGACATGGGCCAGACGCTGCTCTGAGGCCCCCTAGATACCCACCCAGGGCAGGTGGAGTGTCAGGGGCTCTCCCCAGCAGCCAAGGGTCCCAGCCTGGCCAGGGGTCAGGGGCTCAGCAGGAAGAGGAGGAGGGGGCAGGGCCACAGAATGGGTGGGGTCACCAGCTGTGGGACCTTGTGCCCCGCCCCCAACTTCTACCAAGGGTCCAGAACTCCTGGAGAGATCCAAAGATGACATCACACAAATAATCCTGACACCAACCTTAGTGCTGAGTTCATGCCCACGCTGATGAACAGAAACACTCACTGAGCAGCACCCGAACAGAGCTCTCTGCCCTGAGGACTGACACATCCCTCAACTTCACCCCAGTGCAGGGGTTCTCCCCATTGCTCTTCTCCAACATCCTGACTTCCCTTTGAGCTGGGCTGGGCTCTCCCATTAGAGCTGCTCGCTGCTTCATGGATTGAGGAGACACTCTCCCTCTGATGCTGCCAGCTTCTCCTTTCTCTCTGGGCTGGGGATGGGGCTACGCCACCTAATGCCACCTCCTACTGTCTGGTTTTAAGCAGCTCTTCCCCAATGTTGCACCCTCCTCTCTGTTCCCCAGTGTGGGACTGGGGGCTGCCTTTAGTGTATGGCGTTTCCCTATGGGGTTTAAAGCTGGTTCCTGCCTCCTCTGTTCCTTCCTCAATAAAAGCTTCTGACACCTTCCTGGCTATGTCTCTGCCACTGGGAATGGAGCAGCCTGAGCAGAGGGAGCTGAAGCTTCTGGAAGCAAATGAGAAACACACTGAGGAACTGCAGTGACATCTCTGCTCAGTTTCAGGTGCCCAGGAGAGAGGCAGCTCCCTGGGATCCAGGACTGTCCCAGCCAGGACGGGGCTGTTGGGGAGTGTGAGAAATGGTCCCAGCCTCCCCCAGGGCCAGGCTCTGCCCCTAATGCTCTGATTCTCTCTCCCCAGTGAATTTGACTGGATCCAGACATGGCTCATCCCATCCTCATACTGTGTGAGGATCAGAAAAGTGTGACATGGGGAGACATGTGGCAGTGACTGCCCTGAGGGGTGGATCTGGGCTGTGGAGCAGGACTGGGGTCAGTTCCAGGCTCTCACCTCCCCTGTGAACCCCCTGCCCCTGAGCCGGGCCCCCAGCAGGATCCGGGTTTGTCTGGACTGTGACCGGGGGCAGGTGACATTTATCGATCCTGGTGACGAGGCCCCGATCTTCACTTTCCCGCCGGGCTCCATCCCTGGGGAGAGAATCCGACCCTGGCTCTGGGTGTGGCTGGGATCCCGGCTCAGACTGTGTCCCTGAGACGCACAGGGGAGGGGCGGGGGAATAGCTCACTGGGAGCCCTTAAATCAGCCTATCTAGCCTCACACACCTTTGTCTCTATGGCTCCTTCCTGTGGATTTTCTATCATGCTGCCTCTATGAGCCTGGAGGTTGCTTCTGGTCTCAACTCTGTGCAGCCCCTGGACTGTCAAACCATAGAGAGCATTGAGTGAGCGAGGTAGAGAAGCCAATCTCATCACTGCCCCAGGGATTGTGCAGCCTGTTTGTCACTGTCCTCTATGATCCAGGAGGACTCTGGGGATCCTGGGTCAGACAGTGCCACTGAGACATGGGGGGGGGGGGGGGGGAACAGCCCACTGGGAATGGAAAAATGGGTTTCTCTAGCCAAGTAATCCTAGGCCCTATGGCCTAGAGGACTCCTGTCTACCCAAACCTCTGGCCTCTTAGCTCTATGACCCTTAGAAGCTCCTCCCCACTCCCTCCCTGCAACATCAGGGATGGGAGCGGGAAAAACTTCTGGGGTTGCAGGAGGATTAAAGGGGTCCTGAGGGGCAGATGTGGGGGCTGCGGGGTCACAATTGGTGGAGGGGCTGGGGGCAGAAGTGATGTGGGGTTGGGGGGCAGAAGTGATGTGGGGTTGGGGACAGGCAGATGTGGGGTGGCAGGGACACAGAATTAATTAATTGGAATTTGGTGTTTTGGGAAGAAGCTGGAAGCTCTGCACCAGCTGGGAGCCTGGGAAAGGGAGACCCAGGGCCTGGGGAGTGTGCATTCATCTCAGTATCCAGTAGAAATGAGTGACTAGCGAAGACACTTCCTACATCGATAGAAGGGGTTTTACAATCAATGCAGTAAATCCCCCTTTAGGAGAGGCAGTAGCTAGGGCAACAAGGAATTCTTCCCTTGACCTACCTGCATCTACATCAGGGGTTAGATCGACCTAACTACATCACACGGGGTGTGAAAGTTTTCACAGATCTGAGTGATGTAGCTAGGCTGACCTATGTTTTAGGTGTAGACCAGGTCTCAGGAAGAATAATGGGATATCTACACTACAGTCGCTACTACAGCAGAGCTAGAGTGCTACAGCTGTGACGCTGAAGTGCCATAGTGTAGATGCATCCTGCTTTGACAGAAGTGTTTTTTCCATTGCTCTAGTTAATCCCCCTTTTTGAGAAGCTGTAGCCAGGTCACTGGAATAATTCCATTGTCTACACCGGGGGTTAGGTTGATCTAGCTGTGTCACTCAGAGCACACAATGTTTCACAGCCCTGAATAACATCACCAGGTTGTTCTAAGTGTTAAGTGTAGAGCAGGCCTAAGAGAGGTTTCCCTGGAGCTAGCTGAAAACACTGGGGCTGAGGGACTGGCTGGCAGCTTGGTGTGTGAGAGACTGTTAGGGTTTCTGGAAGGTGGTGGGTGCATTTCACAGCCCGAAAGGGAGCACATTAAATTCATACAGCCCCTTATGGGTGATGAAGGCTGACCTTTCCTTGGCGGGGTCATCTAGCAGCACTTGCCAGTACCCCTGAGTTAGGTCTAAGGTGGAGATGAACTGGGCACGTCCCAGTTTCTCCAATAGCTCATCTGTGCATGGCATTGGATAGTTGTCTGGGTGAGTTACTGCATTTAGCTTACGGTAGTCCACGCAAAAGCGTATCTCCACCAGGCCATTAGTTTGATGGTGGTAAGGGGTGGCAACCAAGTGGTTCACCCCATGAGCTTCCCACAGGCTTTTTATGGTCCCTGCCAGGAAATTAGTTCCCGAATCTGTAAGGATGTCGGAGGGCCAACCTACCCTGGCAAAATTGTCTGTTAATGCCTGGCACACACTTTTATTTAGCCCATCTGTTGCTCAGAGCTACTGCTTCTGGCCATCGGGTACCAAAATCCATGAAAGTCAGTATGTACTGCTTTCCTCTGTGTGTCTTTTTTGGGAAAGGACCCAGAATATCCACAGCTACTCACTGAAATGGAACCTCAATTATGGGGAGTGACTGGGGAGGGGCTTTGACCTGGTCTTGGGGTTTTCCCATTCTTTGGCATACCTCACAAGGCCGGACATAGGTAGAAATGTCCTTGCCCATTCCCTCCCAGTGGAAGGACTTCCCCAAACGGTCTTTAGTCCTATTTACCCCAGCATGGCCACTAGGATTATTATGAGCTAAGCTTAAGAGGTTTACCCGGTACTTAGTTGCAACTACCAACTGTTTTTGAGGATGCCAGTCCTTCTGGTGCCCACCAGAAAGAGTTTTTTTTGTATAAAAGTCTTTTTTTACAATAAACTGGGATTGATTAGAAGAGCTGAGAGGCAGTGGGTTGCTTTGTGCCGCCGTTCAAACTTTCTGGAGGCTTTTATTTGCTTTCTGCTCGGCCTGGAACTGTTTCCTTGATGCTGGAAACATCAGTTTCTCACTGGATTGTGGACTTGGGCTTAGTCCCTCTGGAAGTGATGTAGATGATGGGGTTGTTTTCGTTGACTGTGAACCGCTTTCTGCTGGTGCACTATGTTGGATTTCAGGCTCCAGCTGAGCCTCTTGCGCAGGTTTAGCTGCTGCTGCCAGTGCTGGCTCAGTGGTGTCCTTTGGCGTTGGAGTTGCAGACGTGGTTGCAAGCACTGGATTCAGTGCTGGCAATGGTTTTAGTGCTGGTTGCTCCACCCGGTACGGTTTTGGGACTGGTTTTAGTTGGGTTTCTGGGACTGGATTCACTACTGCTGTTGCACTTGTTGACATGAGATCTGGTTCTACCACCTTAGTTTGGGGGTTTGGTACCACATACGGGGCTCTTGTAGAAGGATCAGGAACAGGGATAGGTGTGGAGGCTTGCTTAGCCTGGCTGTGGGTGACCATTCCCACCCTTTTGGCTAGCTTCACATGGTTGGCCAAATCTTCCCCCAGCAGCATGGGAATGGGATAAGTGTAATAGACTGCAAAAGTCCACATTCCTGACCAGCCCTTGTACTGGACAGGCATCTTGGCAGTAGGCAAGTTTAAAGAGTTTGACCTGAAGGGTTGAATTGTTACTTGGTCTTCTGGGTTGATGAATTTGGGGTTCACTAAGGATTGGTGGATAGCTGACACCTGTGCTTCAGTGTCCCTTCACGCGATAACCTTCTTCCTGCCCACTTACAGTTTCCCTTCGCTCTAAGGGTATTTGAGAGGCATCTGGGCCTGAGGACCTCTGGTGTGATTCCGGTGTAATGAACTGCAACTTGTTGGGGTTTTTGGGGCAGTTGGCCTTTACATGCCCCAAGCTTGTTATTTTTAAAACATTGCCCAGCTGACTGGTTACTGAGGCGAGGTGGGTTGCAGGAGACTGGTGTGGTGGGACGATAAGGTTTTTGGATTTTTTGGGGGGGTGTATTTGGGGCCTTGGGCTGCCCCCAGTGGCAGGGTGTTGCCTCGGGTTGCCCCTTCTGATATTCGCTCCAACTGCTACTAGCTTTTTTCTTTTTCGCCACCTCTGACAATTTGGTTCCGATCTCCTCCGCCGTGATTACAGTGTTGGGCTTCCCATTTAGGATGTATTTTTTTTATTTTCTTAGGAACACCCTCTAAGAACTGCTTTATTTGCATTAGGAGAGACAGATTTTTCAGAGATTAAGTTAAGATGTTAACTTGCTCCTGATATCCAGGCACCCCAATTTTTTACAATGTGGTAGGTGTGTCGGGAAAATGCCACGTCTGGTTTTCACTATAGGGTTCTGAACCGCCAATGGGAATGCTCGGGTGTTAGTCCCATTCTAATTCTGGCCTTTTTAAAAAAAGGTTTGTAGTTGTTCATGTGTTCTTTATACATTTTAGCTGCCACCTTTGCTAAGGGTTCACTGAGCTGCGGCCTCAGCTCCACCATATACTGGTCTGTAGAGATGCTGTACTCAAGGCAGGCCCTTTCAAAAATTTTTAAGAAGGACTTTGTATTATTGCCTACCTTGTAGGTGAGGAATTTTTTGTAATGAGGAGTGGTATCTGGAGAAGGACTGTTAGGATTATTTAGTAGACCCAGTTTAGACCCTTTTAGCTCTAAGCGCTTTAGCTCTAACTCCGTTTTCAAGCGATTCGCCTCTGTCTCCAAGTGTTTTGCCTCCATTTCCATTTCCAGGTCCACTTCTCCGAGGGCACCCTGCCCGCCACTCACTCCTGTCCACCCCCTCTCCCAAGCTCCCCTCACCAGCCCCTTGCTCCAGGGGGCAGAGAGGAGCGAGTGGTGGGGGCTTTCGGGGAAGAGGCTGAGCGGGGGAAGGAAGGGGTGAAGTACAGGTGGTGCCACAGTCCCTGGTTGCTGAGCCAGGCCCTGGGCCCACCCCCAGATAGCTGATCGGTGGCCAGCTGGTGGGTGCTGAGCACCCCTATTGCTTTTCCATGAGTGCTTGAGCCGTGGAGCACCCACAGAGTGAGCGCCTATGCATCAGTGGATTAGGTGGCCTAGTGGTTCATACACTTAGGGCAGGTCTACACTTACTTCCTGGTCCGGCCGTAAGCAATCGATTTTCTGGGATCGATCCCGGAAGTGCTCGCCGTCGACGCTGGTACTCGAGCTCAGCGAGAGGAGTACGCGGCATCGACGGGGGAGCCTGCCTGCCGCGTCTGGACCTGCGGTAAGTTCGAACTAAGGTACTTCGAATTCAGCTACACCCAAAGAGTCGGCACCTATGCATCGGTGGTTATTAACGTAGCTGAATTTGCGTACCTTAGTTCGAAGTGGGGGGTTAGTGTGGACCAGGCCTTAGTGCCACCTCCCAGTGGGCAGGTCTTGCAGGCCTGGCCCTCTTTTAATCAGAGATACAGTGAGGTAGGCAGTGATAGGGGAGCCTGGGCCCACCCACTACACCGGGCTCTGACCCTAGGAGGGTCAACAGTGTCTGGCCTCCAAAGGTATCCTCCAATTAACCCTCCTTGGGTCACTTCCTACTGGCTGCTGGTCTTCCCCAGCTTCAAGTCCAAGATATGGTGAAAAGAAAAAGAAAAGGCACCAAACCATCAGTCCCAGCTGGGCCTAAGCATGCAGTCAGTCCCTCGGGGAGGCTGCTCCGGTCCCCTTGTCAGTAACCTTCTGGGTAGGTCTGTCCTCCTCCCATGCCTGTCCCTTCTGAGCTGAGTTGCTGTCTTTTCAGTCGTTTCTCCAGTTGGAGCATGATCTGCAGGGCAGGAGAGGTGGGGTTACCTGAAACCAGTACTGTTGTTTCATCCTGTCATTCCCAGTGTGGTGTTTGTTACCCCCTCACACACACAGGCTCTCACTTTACTTTTTGCCAGTGGGTGCTCCATCCCCACTCTGCCCTCTCCCCTGAGGCCCTGCTCCCACTCTGTCCCTCCGTCAAGGTTCCCTCCCCTGAGTGCCTCCCACCCACTCCTCTCTGCCCACTCCTCCGAGGGCCCCCTGCCCACTGCTCACTCCTCTCCACCCCTTCCCCAAAGCTTTTCTCACCTGCCATTTGCTCCAGGGGGCATAGAGGAGAGTGTGGTGGGGCTTTGGGGGAAGAGGCAGAGCGGGGGATGGAAGGGGTGAAATACAGGTGGTGCCACAGTCCCTGGGTGCTGAGCCAGCCCCTGGGCCCACCCCCAAATAGCTGATTGGCGGCCAGCTGGTGGGTGCTGAGCACCCCCTATTGTTTTCCTGTGCGTGCTTGATCCCTGGAGCACCCAAAGAGTCGGCACTTATGCATCGGTGGATTAGATGGCTTAGTGGTTAGCACACTTAGTGCCGCCTCCCAGTGGGCAGGTCTTGCAGGCCTGGCCCTCTTTTAATCAGAGGTGCAGTGAGGTAGGCAGCGATAGGGGAGCCTGGGCCCACCCACTACATCAGGCTCTGACCCAGTACCCTAGGAAGATCAACAGTGTCTGGCCTTGAAAGATATCCTCTGAATAACCCTCCTTGGGTCACTTCCTACCAGCTGCTGGTCTTCCCCAGCTTCAAGTCAAGATATGGTGAAAAGAAAAAGAAAAGGCAACCAAACCATCAGCCCCAACCTTTTTGGGTGGCCAGCTGACACTTGGTGGGGTTGGCCATCAAACCTGCCTCTTTGAGAGCCCAAAATACCGCAGTAACGTGTTTCATATATTCGGCCAAGATCTCACTGTAGATGATGATATCGTCAATGTAGGTGGCCACATAGGATCCATGTGACCATAACACTCTGTCCATCAGCCACTGGAAAGTGGCAGTGTCCCCATGAAGTCCAAAGGGCATGGTTTTAAACTGATGTATCCCATCACAGGCAGATTGTTTAATTGGTGTGGAGTTGTTTCCTTTTAAATGTACCCTTTTTATTTATTTATTTTTGCATTATTAAACCAGTTTTTGTTTGTTTGCTTACTTGTTTTTTATGATTATTCTCACTGGGGGGAATATCACTTTATAAAATGTGGGGAAAAACTAACCAGGATAAATTTCACACAAAAAGCTAATTTGATTAAATGGTAAGCAATAGAGTAATTGCATTTGTTTAGTCTTGAGAAGAGAAGGCTGAGGGGGGACATAATAACAGTTTTCAAGTATATGAAAGGTTGTTACAAGGAGGAGAGAGAAAAATTGTTCTCATTAAGCGCTGAGGGTAGGACAAGAAGCAATGGGCTTAAATTGCAACAAGGGCGGTTTAGGTTGGCCATTAGGAAAAACTTCCTAACAGGCAGGGCAGTTAAGCAATGGAATAAATTGGACTATGTGGAATCTCCATCTTTGGAGATTTTTAAGAGCAGGTTAGACAAACACTTGTCAGGGGTGGTCTAGATAATACTTGGTCTGTCCACAAGTGCAGGGGATTAGACTTTCAGTCCTATGATTCTAATAGAATCACAGTGTTTACAACCAGAAGGGATGACCAGATCACCAGTCTGATCTCCTTAAGAGGAAACTGAACAGAAAGAGTTCCTAAGCCTTAATTATCGTATTGATGATAATGAGAAATAAAATATAAGAAAAGGAAAACAACAAAAATATGTATATTTCTGTTTAATTTTTAGGCAAACGAGATATAGAAATTGGTAAGTGTCATTATCCTTCCTCGGACAAAATTTCTTTTTTGTATGAAATTGGATCCTGATGGGGGAGTTTGTTTAATTCTTGTGGAGTTGTTTGCTTTTGAACTAAACTTTTACAATTCTGGGGTAATATTTAACCTGTTTTTGTTTGTTTGTGTGTTTGCTTTTTTCATTATTATGGTTTTGGTTGGGGGATTACAGTAACTTGATAAAATGTGGGGAAACACTAAATTGCATAGATTTCACACCAAAATGTAATTTGAAAAACTAATAAGGTTTTTCAGAAGGTTGAAAAAGCTACTAGGGGGGAAGCTGTTCTAGACTTGATTTTAACAAATAGGGAGGAACTCGTTGAGAATGTGAAAGTAGAAGGCAGCCTGGGTGAAAGTGATCATGAAATCATAGAGTTTGCAATTCTAAGGAAGGGTAGAAGGGAGAACAGCAAAATAGAGACAATGGATTTCAGGAAGGCAGATTTTTGGGAAGCTCAGAGAGCTGATAGATAAGGTCCGATGGGAATCAAGACTGAGGGGAAAAACAACTGAGGAGAGTTGGCAGTTTTTCAAAGGGACACTATTAAGGGCCCAAAAGCAAGCTATTCCGCTGGTTAGGAAAGATAGAAAATGTGGCAAAAGACCACCTTGGCTTAACCACGAGATCTTGCACGATCTAAAAAATAAAAAGGCGTCATATAAAAAATGGAAACTAGGACAGATTACAAAGGATGAATATAGGCAAACAACACAGGAATGCAGGGGCAAGATTAGAAAGGCAAAGGCACAAAATGAGCTCAAACTAGCTACGGGAATAAAAGGAAACAAGAAGACTTTTTATCAATACATTAGAAGCAAGAGGAAGACCGAAGACAGGGTAGGCACACTGCTTAGTGAAGAGGGAGAAACAGTAACAGGAAACTTGGAAATGGCAGAGATGCTTAATGACTTCTTTGTTTCGGTCTTCACCGAGAAGTCTGAAGGAATGCCTAACATAGTGAATACTAATGGGAAGGGGGTAGGTTTAGCGGATAAAATAAAAAAAAAGAACAAGTTAAAAATCACTTAGAAAAGTTAGATGCCTGCAAGTCACCCGGGCCTGATGAAATGCATCCTAGAATACTCAAGGAGCTAATAGAGGAGGTATCTGAGCCTCTAGCTATTATCTTTGGAAAGTCATGGGAGACGGGAGAGATTCCAGAAGACTGGAAAAGGGCAAATATAGTGCCCATCTATAAAAAGGGAAATAAAAACAACCCAGGTAACTACAGACCAGTTAGTTTAACTTCTGTGCCAGGGAAGATAATGGAGCAAGTAATTAAGGAAATCATCTGCAAACACTTGGAAGGTGGTAAGGTGATAGGGAACAGCCAGCATGGATTTGTGAAGAACAAATCATGTCAAACCAATCTGATAGCTTTCTTTGATAGGATAACGAGCCTTGTGGATAAGGGTGAAGCGGTGGATGTGGTATACCTAGACTTTAGTAAGGCATTTGATACGGTCTCGCATGATATTCTTATCGATAAACTAGGCAAATACAAATTAGATGGGGCTACTATAAGGTGGGTGCATAACTGGCTGGATAACCGTACTCAGAGAGTTGTTATTAATGGTTCCCAATCCTGCTGGAAAGGCGTAACGAGTGGGGTACCGCAGGGGTCTGTTTTGGGACCGGCTCTGTTCAATATCTTCATCAACGACTTAGATATTGGCATAGAAAGTACGCTTATTAAGTTTGCGGATGATACCAAACTGGGAGGGATTGCAACTACTTTGGAGGACAGGGTCATAATTCAAAATGATCTGGACAAATTGGAGAAATGGTCTGAGTTAAACAGGATGAAGTTTAACAAAGACAAATGCAAAGTGCTCCACTTAGGAAGGAAAAATCAATTTCACACATACAGAATGGGAAAAGACTGTCTAGGAAGGAGTACGGCAGAAAGGGATCTAGGGGTTATAGTGGACCACAAGCTAAATATGAGTCAACAGTGTGATGCTGTTGCAAAAAAAGCAAACATGATTCTGGGATGCATTAACAGGTGTGTTGTGAGCAAGACACGAGAAGTCATTCTTCCGCTCTACTCTGCTCTGGTTAGGCCTCAGCTGGAGTATTGTGTCCAGTTCTGGGCGCCGCATTTTAAAAAAGATGTGGAGAAATTGGAAAGGGTCCAAAGAAGAGCAACAAGAATGATTAAAGGTCTTGAGAACATGACCTATGAAGGAAGGCTGAAAGAACTGGGTTTGTTTAGTTTGGAAAAGAGAAGACTGAGAGGGGACATGATAGCAGTTTTCAGGTATCTAAAAGGGTGTCATAAGGAGGAGGGAGAGAACTTGTTCACCTTAGCCTCTAAGGATAGAACCAGAAACAATGGGTTTAAACTGCAGCAAGGGAGGTCTAGGTTGGACATTAGGAAAAAGTTCCTAACTGTCAGGGTGGTTAAACACTGGAACAAATAGCCTAGGGAGGTTGTGGAATCTCCGTCTCTGGAGATATTTAAGAGTAGGTTAGATAAATGTCTATCAGGGATGGTCTAGACAGTATTTGGTCCTGCCATGCGGGCAGGGGACTGGACTCGATGACCTCTCGAGGTCCCTTCCAGTCCTATAATCTATGAATCTATGAATCTATAAGCAATAGAGTCACAGAGTTTAAGATCAGAAGGGACCACTGGTTCCTCTCTTCTCTGATGTCCTGAAGAGGTTGATTTCTCTCAGCCTTCACTGTTGTACTGGTGAAAAATAGAAATAAAACATGAGAAAATGGAAATGCCTAACAAAAATATATATTTATTTCTCTTTTACTTTTTAGATGAACGAGATAAAGAAATAAGTAAGTGTCATTGCCTTCCTCTCATAAGAAACTTTTTGAATCAATTTGGATCCTCATGTGGGAGTTTGTTTAATTGTGGTGGAGGTGTTGGTTTTCAAATGTAACTTTTTAAATTGTTGCAATATGAAATCTTTTGTTTGCTTGCTTTTTTATTATTGCTATCATCCTTTTTGGTGTATATAGGCCTTCATTTTGTAATGTAACTTTAATAAATGTGGGGAAAGACTAAACTGGATGAATTCCACAGCAAAAGCTAATGTGAAAAATTGATAAGCAATAGAGTCATAGAGTCACAGAGTTTAAGAACAGAAGAGATAACCGGATCCTCTAGTGCAGAGGTTCCCAAACTTATTTGGCCTACCACCCCCTTTTCAGAAAAAAAAAATTACTCAGCGCCCCCCTTTTCAGAAAAAAAATTACTCACCGCCCCCCTGGAAATCTACCTTTTTTAAGCTAACAAACAGAAAGATGCAGTGACAAATTTGCATTCTTTTATGTATCTATATTTCTACCTATGTCCTACAATATAATAAAGAAAGATGTATTATTAGAATATCGCCCACGACATCAGGTATACAGTGGTTTTTGCGTAAGATGGCAAAAGACAACCAAACTAAAATACTAATGAAACTAATAAACTGGGTTTTGTTCTTTGCTCAGCATTAAGGCCCGGCTTGACAAAGCCCTGGCTGGGATGATTTAGTTGGGAATTGGTCCTGCTTTGAGCATGGGGTTGGACTAGATGACCTCTTGAGGTCCCTTCCAACCCTGATATTCTATGATTCTATGATTCTATGATTAGATATATGTATTTGATATTAAATTGTCAAATATCATACTAAATTTATCAAGAAATAATTAATTTAAAAATAATCAATATGCAACTAAAAATCAGTTAATAGTTTTAATTTAGTTTGCCCTTATTTAAATAATTGTTCCTTATTAACACACGCCTTATTTACCAATTAACACAGATGATTCGATAGATATAAATAAATGTTAATAGTTAACAGTTTTTTTATGATTTCATTCCCTGTTTTCGTTAATATTGTAATAAAAATATGACAAATATATTGACTGTACACTTCAAATAGTACTGTACTGACACAAGCCTGCTACGATTTTATTATTAGTAAGCACTAGAGACACAGAAACGTACGGTAGATATGTAAGAAAATGTATAAAAATACTCACGTGTAAATTGCTGTTTTATTGAAACAACAATAGTACAATTTGCTTTGTATGTGATCCGTAAAGATTGAAGGTATCGAATATAAATAATTTTTAAATACTTATTGCACTACTGTTAACTGCTTTTTACACAATTCAGAAACAATCTCAATTAGATTTCATACGTCGCCTATTTATAGTATCATATTGTAAACAAGTCATTACACGTACATATACCTGCCGATGAATGCTGGACTTCCCGACAATGAGTGACACGCTCGCCTGCGAACACTTGCTTGTTAAGAGCTGTTGGCGGACTTGACACCCGATCGGTTATAATTTGTGAATTTATTTGGAAAATAAAGTAATCACTACAGCTTTAACTCTGTTACACAACAGATGAAACATGTCCGAACGGTTTTTCAAAATTTTCTTATATTCTCTTCTTTCTTTATGCTTCCACCGCCCCCTTATTTTTATTCAATGCCCCCCAATTGCACCCGAGGCTACTACTGCCCCCCTGGATTGTTCCAGCGCCCCCCAGGGGGCAGTATCGCCCACTTTGGGAACCTCTGCTCTAGTGTGACCTCCTTAAAAGGTGATTGAATAGAAATAATAATTGCTCAGCCTTAATTTTCGTATTGATAAGAACATAAGAACGGCCACACTGGGTCAGACTAAAGGTCCATCTAGCCCAGTATCCTGTCTTCTGACAGTGGCCAATGCCAAGTGCCCCAGAGGGAATGAACAGAACAGGTAATCATCAAGTGATCCATCCCCTGTCGCCCATTCCCAGCTTCCGGCAAACAGACGCTAGAGACACCATCCCTGCCCATCCTGGCTAATACCTATTGATGGACCTATCCTCAATGTATTTATCTAGTTCTTTTTTGAACCCTGCTATAGTCTTGGCCTTCACAACATCCTCTGGCAAGAAGTTCCACAGGCTGACTGTGCGATGTGTAAAAAAATACTTCCTTTTGTTTGCTTTAAACCTGCTGCCCATTAATTTCATTTGGCAACCCCAGTTCTTGTGTTATGAGAAGGAGTAAATAGTACTTCCTCATTTACTTTCTCCACACCAGTCATGATTTTATAGACCTCTATCATATCCTCCCCTTAGTCATCTCTTTTACACGCTGAAAAGTCCCAGTCTTATTAATCTCTCCTCATATGGTAGCCGTTCCATATCCCTAATCATTTTTGTTGCCCTTTTCTGAATCTTTTCCAATTCCAATATATATATATTTTTGAGATGGGGTGACCACATCTGCACACAGTATTCAAGATGTGGGCATACCATGGATTTATATAGATGCAGTATGATATTTTCTGTCTTATCTTTTCTATCCCTTTCCAAATGATTCCCAATGTTCTGTTTGCTTTTTTGACTGCTGCTTCACATTGAGTGGATGTTTTCAAAGAACTATCCAGAATGACTCCAAGATCTGTTTCTTGAGTGGTAACAGCTAATTTGGACCCCATCATTTTATATGTATAGTTGGGATTATGTTTTCCAATGTGATTACTTTGCATTTATCAACACTGAATTTCATCTGTCATTTGTTGCCCAGTCACCCAATTTTGAGAGATCCTTTTGTAGCTCTTTGTAGTCTGCCTGGGACTTAACTATCTTGAGTGGTTTTGTGTCATCTGCAGATTTTGCCACCTCACTGTTTACTCCTTTTTCCAGATCATTTATGAATATGTTGAACAGGACTAGTCTCAGTACAGACCCCAGGAGGACACCACTATTTACCTCTCTTCATTCTGAAAACTGACTATTTATTCCTACCCTTTGTTTCCTATCTTTTAACCAGTTACCAATCGATGAGAGGACCTTCCCTCTTATTCCATGACAGTGTACTTTGCTTAAGAGGCTTTGGTGAGGGACCTTGTCAAAGGCTTTCTGAAAATCTAAATATACTATATCCACTGAATCCCCATTGTCCACAGGCTTGTTTAACCCCTCAAAGAATTCTAGTAGATTGGTGCGGCATGATTTCCCTTTACAAAAACTTTGTTGACTCTTCCCCAACAAATTATGTTTGTCTATGTGTCTGACAATTTTGTTCTTTACTATAGTTTTAACCAGTTTGCCCGGTACTGAAGTCAGGCTTACTGGCCTGTAATTGCCACGGACCCCTCTGGAGCCCTTTTCCAAAATTAGCGTCACATTAGTTATCCTCCAGTCATTTGGTACAGAAGCTGATTTAAATGATAGGTTACAGACCACATTTAATAGTCCTGCAATTTGAGTTTCATCAGAACTCTTAGGTGAATACCATCTGGTCCTCATGACTTATTACTGTTTAGTTTATGAATTTGTTCCAAAACCTCCTCTAATGATACCTCAGTGTGGGACAGTTCCTCAGATTTGTCACCAAAAAAGAATGGCTCAGGTTTGGGAATTTCACTCATATCCTCAGCCACGAAGACCAATGCAAAGAATTCATGTTGTTTCTCCACAATGGCCTTATCCTCCTTGAGTGCTCCTTTATCATCTCAATCGTCCAGTGGCCCACTGGTTATTTAGCAGGCTTCCTGCTTCTGATGTACTTAAAAAAGAATGATTACTTTTTGAGTCTTTGGCTAGCTGTTCTTCAAATTCCTTTTTGGCCTTCCTAATTATATTTTTACACTTCACTTGCCTGGGGTTATGCTCCTTTCTATTTTCCTCACTAGGATTTAACTTCCAGTTTTTAAAGCATGCCTTTTTGCCTCTCACTGCTTCGCTATGTTGTTTAGCCACACTGGCTCTTTGTTGGTTCTCTTACTATGTTTTTTAATTTGGGGTAAATATTTGAATTGACCCTCTATTATGGTGTCTTTAAAAAGTTTCCATGCAGCTTGCAGGGATATTACTTTTGGTGCTGTACCTTTTAATTTCTGTTTAACTAACCTCCTCATTTTTATGTAGTTCCCCTTTCTGAAATTAAATGCTACAGTATTGGGCCGCTGTGGTGTTTTCCCCGCCACAGGGATCTTAAAACAACACTACGACAATTAAATTGTTTAATTGTGGTAGAGTTGTTTTCTTTTTAATTTAACTTTTAAAACTGTTGCAATAGGAAACCTTTTTTCATTTCTTTGCTAGCATGCTTTTTCCTTATTTTTATCATCATCTTTTGGGATGGTGTATAGGGCTTTGTTTTGTATTGTAATTTTATAAAATGTGGGAAAGACTAAAGTGAATGACTATTCCCACCAAAAGCTTATTTGAAAAACTGATAAGCAATAGAGTCACAGAGTTTCAGACCAGACTCTATTACTGTATTGCTTATCAATTTCTCAAATTAGCTTTTCATGGGAAATTTATCTAATTTTGTCTTTCCCTACATTTTAATCTCTCCATCTTAACTGTTGTAGTGATGATAAAGAGAAATAAAACATAAGAAAAGGGAAACTCCAAACAAACAATATGTGTATTTCTGTTTAATTTTTAGGCAAACTACATATAGAAATTGGTAAGTGTCATTATCCTTCCTCTGACAGGAAATATTTTGTACCTAATGGGATCCTCATGTGGGAGCTGGTTTAATTGTTGTGGAGTTGTTCACTTTTAAATTTAACTTTTACAATTTTGTTGCAATATGAAACCTCTTGTTGTTTGTTTTCTTGCTTTTTATTATTATTCTTTTTTGGAAGTATAACAGTAATTCTGTAAAATGTGGGGAAGTGCTAAACTGGATAGATTTCACACCAAAAGCTAGTTTGAAAAACTGATAAGCAATAGAGTCATGAAGTCACAGAATTTAAGATCAGAAGGTACCACTGGATCCTCTTGTCTGACATCCTGAAGAGGAGGTTGATTTCTCTCAGCCTTCACAGTCATATTGATGATAAAGAGAAATAAAAAATAAGAAAAGGGAAATGCCTAACAAAATATATATTTGTTTCTCTTTAATTTTTAGACAAACGAGATAACGAATTAAGTAAGTGTCATTATACTTCCTTGGAAAAGAAACTTTTTGTACCATTTTGGACTCTCATGGGGAATTTGTTTAATTGTGGTGGAGTTGTTTGCTTTTAAATTTAATTTTTAAAACTGTTGCCATAGTAAACCTTTTTTGTTTGCTTTTTATTATTATAATTCTTTTGGAGGGTGGAGGTGGTTGTTTTTTAATGTAACTTTATAAAATTTGGGGAAAGACTTAATTGGATTAATTTCACACCAAAAGATAATTTGAAAAATTGATAAACAATACAGTAGTAAAGTAGGTAGTGGCCAAGAAAATACGGCCCAAGAGGAATTGTGGGAAGGCACTGGAGGACTATCAGCTCCTGCGATGGTTAACCTCCCTCCACATTGCAAAGTGAGCAGGTAACCAACATGAATTAAAGTGGTACCTGGGCTACAGCCTATACTCAAAGTCTTGCCAGCCAGCCTGGGCGTAAAGCACCACCAAACTTCAGTCAGAGTATTTGTGCTTGCACAATAAACAGATTGGGACAACAGCCAGGTAAGATCCTGGGCTAACTCTGCAGTGAAGATCCACCCTGGGAGAGGTACACATGGAACCCAGTGGAGGTTCTGATGAACTTAAAACTTTCTTTTTCCCTCGGTGTATTAGTTTGTACAATATTGAATCATGCAATACTTGTTCAGATCAGCTCTCATCTCTAATTTTGTCGTTGTTTTTAGGGTGGAGAAGAGCTGTGGCACCTATAGAAGAAGGTAATTAAAGATAATATTTTATCAATGTCCACATATCAGTTCCCATGAGGCAATGTGCCTCTTTTTCCTTGAATGTGGGAGTGGATGTGATAGTTCAGGGCAGACCTCCCCAGCACCCTGCATTTCACGGCACATCACAAGGTGAAACGGGGTTTGTGCCTATGTCCTACCACAGCATAATGTAGGGTTACCATACGTCCTCTTTTTCCCGGACATGTCCGGCTTTTTGGCACTCAAACCCCCGTCCGGGGGGAATTGCCAAAAAGCCGAACATGTCCGGGAAAATGGCGGCTCTGCTCCTCCCCGACTCTTCGGCTCTGTTTAAGAGCCGAGTGCTACGGGCTTTGGGGAGCCCCCATACCTCCGGACCCTGCGCCGCCGGAGCCCGGGAGGGGAAGTGCCCGGCCAGGGGCGCAGGGTCTGGAGGCATGGGGGCTGCCCGAAGCCGGTAGCGCTGGGGCAGCCCGGCTCTTAAACAGAGCCGAAGAGTCAGGGGAGGAGCAGAGCCTCCAGCCGCGGCGGCTCTGTTCCTCCCCGACTCTTCGGCTCTGTTTAAGAGCCGGGCTGCCCGAGCGCTACCGGCTTCGGGCAGCCCTCATGCCTCAGGACCCTGTGCCGCCGGAGCCCGGGAGGGGAACTGCCCGGCTGGGGGCACAGGGTCCGGAGGCATGGGGGATGCCCGAAGCCCAAGCGCTACCGGCTTCACGGTTTGCCGGGCAGCCTCCAGACCCTGTGCCCCCGGCTGGGCGCTTCCCCTCCCAGGCTCCAGCTGCGCTGGGGAAGTGCCGGCCGGGGGCACAGGGTCTGGGGGCTGCCCGGCAAACCGTGAAGCCGGTAGCGCTCGGGCAGCCCTTTCCGCGTGGCTGGGAGTGGGAGGGAGGAGGGGACGGAGATAGGGCGGGGAAGGGGCGGAGTTGGGGCGGGGCTGGGGTGGGGAACTGGGTGGGGCCAGGGCCCGTGGAGGGTCCTCTTTTTTTATTTAATAGATATGGTAACCCTAGCATAATGAATCTACATCATATTGCATCTACTCTTCCTGCCCCTCCACCGCCTGCATGTGCACTGCACCCTGCAGAGATCTGTGACAGCAGCTGCCACTCATTGTACAGATCCAGTGGGATATGCACCTCCACAGCCACTTCTCCAGGGGGAGTTTGTTTTATCTCCCTGCGCTGATGGCCGATCTCCAATTTCTCTCTGTTTCTTTCTTCATCTTTTCCCCTCTGAAGAAAGCCAGGAGCTCTGCAATGACCCCATGCTGATGGGGTGAGCAGGGACTGTGTCTGTGCACAGCAGGGAGGGATAGCTCAGTGGTTTGAGCATTGGCGTGCTAAACCCAGGGTTGTGAGCTCAATCCTTGAGGGGGCCACTTGGGTGGGGAGCTGGAGCAAAATCAGTACTTGGTCCTGCTAGTGAAGGCAGGGGGCTGGACTTGATGACCTTTCAAGGTCCCTTCCAGTTCTAGGAGATAGGATATCTCCATTATTAATTAATTTAAAAAAATTAATTAAAACCCTTGCTCCAGTCTCAAGCAGGGGAACAGAGCCTTGATCACAGACAGGGGCTCTTCTGGCTCCATTATACATATCTGGGGAGCTCCTGTAATCTGAGCTGTGAGTTTGTCTCTTTTCTCCTGTCTCCATCCACCAGCATTCTCCTCTGTCTGGTAAACAGGACGTCACTTAAGCCTCCCATTACTAGCATGACCATCTCCCTCTTTCCACCAGCTACTTATTCTACTCCCCCCGCCCCCAGTGGCGGATCAGCTACTGGGCAAACGGAGCCTGTGCTCAGGGGCCCCGGCCAATTGGTGGGCCTGTGAAAAATGGGTGATTCCACACCCCGACCCCTCTGCCTGCCTGACGCTCCTGCCAGAGAGTGGGGTCAGGGCTCAGGGACTTGCCGGGCTTGCCCTGCTCCACCGCCCCGCACTGGGGTCAGAGCATGGGGGCTTGCTCCACTCTCCAGCTGGAGCTCCAGGCGGACAGAGTGGGGCAAGCCTCCGTGCCCCGACCCCATTTCCCTAGCAGAAGCACGAGGGGGCGGGGGGACTTCAGAGAGAAGATGTGGGGAGGGTTCCCCACTTGCTCTGGCCCAGGGCCCCACAAAACCCTAATCCACCCCTGCTCCCCCCACAGTTGTAGCTTCTGCCTCATTCCACCATGAACCCCTTCCCTTGTGTAAACCCCTCCCTCCCTGCTACATGCTAATGTACTTTTGTGCTATTACTGCTGCTGAGCAGTGAAATTCTGGGCATATTCAATCCTGGTACCATGTGGCCTGTTGCTGTCCCAGCTGTGACAGCTTAGAGCAGGCACAGTGCAGTGGGGAGGCCCCCTATTGAAGTCCAGCACAGGGGCAGCTGGGAAACAGTGAGATTCAAGGTGGGGAGGGGGAGGGGAGCTCTGTCAATGTTCACTGAGTTGTACCATGTGCTGGGGCTCCCAGAGTCTCTAGTCCCCTCCCCGGGGAGAGGTGGGGGCAGGAGAGGAAAGATTCTCTGGCTCAGGCCTGGCCCAGCTGATCCTGTCACTGACCCGTCTCTGACAGGGGAGTGACTCTCCCCAGCACTGTGCTGAGATCTCTGAGCTGAGGGGTAAATCCTGAAGGAAGGAGATTCCCTGATTTACTCTCCAGCTGGGGCAGATTCTGTCACTGACACCATCAAACCCTCCCCCAGGGCTGAGCTCTGCCCCTAATGCTCTGATTCTCTCTCCCCAGCTAATGTGACTCTGGATCCAGACACGGCCCATCCTGAGCTTGTCCTGTTTGAGGATCGGAAAAGTGTGAGACGGGGAGACACACGGCAGGATCTGCCTGACAACCCTGAGAGATTTGACTTTTGGGCCTGTGTGCTGGGCTGTGAGGGATTCACCTCAGGGAGACATTGCTGGGAGGTGGAGGTGGGGGGTGGGCAATTCTGGGCTGTGGGGGTGGCCAGAGAGTCTGTGGGAAGGAAGGAATGGGTCAACCGTAGCCCTGAGGGGGGAATCTGGGCTGTGGAGCAGGACTGTGGTCAATTATGGGCTCTCACCTACCCTCCGACCCGTCTGCCCCTGAGCCAGGTCCCCAGCAGGATCTGGGTTTGTGTGGACTGTGATTGGGGGCAGGTGACATTTATCGATGCTGGTGACAACGCCCCGATCTTCACTTTCCCGCTGGGCTCCGTCCCTGGGGAGAGAATCCGACCCTGGCTCTGGGTGGGGCCAGGATCCCAGCTCCGACTGTGTTCCTGAGACTGGGGACCCTGAAATTAGCATCTCTAGCCTCACACAGCCCAGCCTCTATGACTCTGGAGGACTCCCAATCACCCAGCTTCTGGCTCCTCATCTCTATGACCCCTGGAAGCTCCTCCCCCTCCCTGCAGCCCCAGGGATGGGAGGGAATGGAGGGGGAAGAACCCCTGAAGTTGAAGGAGGGGCAGAGGGGCAGACGTGGGTGCTGGGAAGGGAGCAGAACTTACAGCTGGGGGGGCACAGTCAGATGTGGGGGTGGCAGGGACACAGACAGGGCCGGCTTTGGCAAGCCCCGCCCCCAGGAATCGGGCCGCGCTCCGGCCGGGGTCTTGGGGCTTGGGTCCAGGCCGGAGCCACTGGGGCCAGAGCCAGAGCCGCTGGGGCCGGGGCTGGGGGTGCTTGGCTGCCGGCCGGCGCCACTTGGCCAGGGCCGGGGCCAGGCTGGAGCCACTGGGCCGGGACTGGGCCAGCGCGCTCGGCCAGAACCGGGGCCGGGGCCAGACTGGAGCTGCTCAGCCGGGGCCGCGACCGTGCCGGTGCGCTCAGCCAGAACTGGGGCCCAATCTGAACCGGGCCGGAGCTGCTGGGACCAGGCTGGGAGTGCTTGGCCACCGGCCGATGATGCTCGGTGAGGGCCGGTGCCAGGCCGGAGCTGCTCGGCCAGGGCCGGGAGTGGGCCGGCACGCTCGGCCAGACCAGTGCCCCAGGGCCAGAGCCGGGCCGGAGCCGCTGGGGCTGGGGATGCTCAGCTGGGGCCGGCGCGCTTGGCCAGAACCGGTGCCGGCACCCCAGGGCCTGAGCCGAGCCGGAGCCGGAGCCGCGGGGGCTGGCCGCCTGAGGGAGCCGCTCGGCTGGGGGGGCCGGACTGGGCCGCGCCTCCTCGTGCCCCCGTCACCCCAGCTTACCTATTTGATGCTTCCCGCAAACATTTGATTCGCGGGAAGCAGGGGAGGGGGAGGAGCAGGGGGGCAGAGCATTCAGCGGAGGGGAGGAGGGGGAAGTGAGCTGGGGGCGGGGTGGAGAGCTGCTGCAGGGCCCTCTTTGCGCGGCCCTGGACACAGAATTAATTAATCAGGGTTTGGGGGGTTGGGGAGAAGCTGGAAGCTCAGCAGCAGCAGGGAGCGTTTTGTACAGATCGGTGGAATTAGGTCTCATTGGGGTCTCCCAGCAGAGCTCCTGCCACAGGGGCCCAAGTCACCATCCTCTGTAACTACGGGAGAGCCAGTAACACTGTAATTGTCACACACACGGGGCAGGGAGAGTTTAAAAATCAGAAGATGAAGCAGGATACGCTATATATTTGTTTTGAGCCCTCATGTTTGGGCTGAACCAGAGGGAACAGAGAAAACACAAGGAAAAGATAAAGCAAAACAAAATAAACAGAGTCCTGGAGAAAGGATGAAAATTAAATATAAACACAAGGAAAGGAAAAGACTCTGAAGAGCGGAACAGTGAGAGGCAACAAGAGGGGAAGGGATAAACTCCAGGTAAAGAATGGAGAACATGAGGGGGAATGATCTGTGACAGGGATCAGAGGAGAGTAGAAGACACAGAGAAATGAACAGGGATGGGAAATGCTAGAAAAATGGTGAGTAAAAATGAACAGTATGACGGAGAAGGGAGAAGAAAAGGGATAGAGATTTATAAAACATCACTGAAGGTGCGACTGTCACTCATTAATTTCATGTTACTTCCTTGACTTTGTTGCCATTTTAGTTTCATTAAAAGTAACTGTTCGCAAAACCTGTGGGTTTGTTTTCCAATGTTGTGGGTATTAAAGCTGCTTCTCAACTCCTTTTCACTCTGACAGGTATTTACAGTAAATAAAGCAGGAAAGACCATTCTGCTTTGTTCCTTTTGAAATTTCCAGCTGCAGGTGTTGGGGTGAAGTCATGGGATTTGCTTCCCTAGTTGATTGTGTCCCCTGAGCACCAACAGGGACTACACTATCATGTCCCTCTGATGAGAGCTGGGGTTTTACTGTGACATGTTGCTATCCAACCTGCGCTCTGTCCCTTGTTCTGTCTATAGCCATGTAAATCAGGAAATTCCTCAGCTGGGTTCTGTGGAGAGGGGGCTGAACACATGGTGTTGACTCTCTTCTTCGTTTCCAGAGGTGTTGAATTTATTCGAAGGTGGCTAAAGAGATATGAACTATGCTGTTCACATTTCTTCTGCCCATCAGCAATTGCTGTGGTGTCCATGAGGGGGTTTCATGGGATGGGGCCTGCTCCCAGAGACAGTCTCTGAGGGTTTGTCTACACTAGGGTGCAAGTTTCTCTCTCTCATTGTACAATCCGTGTGTAGACAAGGCTGTGACAGTGTACCCCATAAGGCTTTATGGGGAGGGGGTGCTTATAAATGTATGTATGACATAACTGGAATATGTTTTGTGCTGCCTGTGCCATGTAACATATCTCCGTAAGGGTTATGATCTACTATATCTATTCATCCTATTTGTACATATATATCATTTTCTACTCGAGGTTAAGAATATGGGCTGTATGCTTGCCTGATTTCTAAGTAAGCTTTGTGAGGCATTTGGTCAGCTTCTTTAGGAAGGAATTTGCCAGGTTAAGTACCTGATCAGGAGACACTTAGGGAACAATGCATCTTGGAATGCTCCAATCCACATGAGAAGTCTTCCTGGAGACATGCAAGATGCCATGTGGACAATGGTGTCGGCCTGCAAAGACTGAGTCATGCAGGGGCATGTGACTTGCCCAGGTGACTCCAAAACTCCATCTTGGAGCTGGGCTTTGCATAGGAGGGAGGTCTCCACCCACAAGAGAGAGTCTACTTAAACCTGTGGGAGACCCCTCCATTTTGTCTTCAGCTGGCTAAAGAAGGAGCCTCTCCACCCCCCCCACCCCCCCCAGGATACTTGAAGGAGACTGAAACAAAGGACAGTAACTACAGGGGGTGTGAGTGATTGCTGGACCCAGGCTAAAAGGAGGTTAGCCTGTAAAAGGGAGCATTCTGGAACTGGTGAGGAAATTAGCTGTATTCAGTTTGATTAGGCATAGATCTGCGCATTTTATTTTATTTTGCTTGGTGACTTACCGTATTTTCCGGCGTATAAGACGACTGGGCGTATAAGACGACCCCCAACTTTTCCAGTTAAAATATAGAGTTTGGGATATACTCGCCGTATAAGACTACCCCTCTTCCAACGCACACCAAAAAAAAATTAAAAAAACATCAGATTTGATTTCAATATGGTAATTTTAATTCAAATGCTTATGACATGCAGGTACTTAGCAGGAAAACTGTCACTTATAAACATAAGGCTGTTTGTCATCAAACATGTAAACATAAAACAGTGCAAGTGGATTAAACTTTTCCTAATTCACTCTAAAGCTGAAAGGAAGGATAAGACAATAAACCCATGGGAGCTGCCATGCTGTTTGTTTTCTAAGCTGTCAACCAAACTGGAACTGATGATGATAGGAGGAAGATAACAAACAAGAGAGTCCCTGGCGAGTTAGCAACGCCCATCATAACTGCAAGCTACGGTATTTTTACAGGTTTTGCTGGCGTGACAGTTTCCCTTTAAAAGCCTTCAAAATCCTCCTGTTCGTCATCTGATATCATAAGTACATCAATGACATCTTGTGATACATTTGTAAGGCAGTCATCGTATGGATCGAATTCCGTATCAGATGGTGTGGTCTCAGCTTCGGCTTCCTCTTCATCTTGCCACAAGTAGTCGTCCTCCATACCATCTAATGAATTTGATATGCCACACTTCTTGAAAGACTTGATTACTGTTTCTGCATCAATATCATTCCAGGCTTTTATGACAAACTTACACAAAACATCCAACTGTGGAGCACACATGTTTCCTCCTTTTGTGAATGACTTTTCGCCGCTAACCATCCATTCATTCCACTGTTCTTGAATGCGATCTTTAAATGGCTTGTTTAGGCACACATCCAGTGGCTGTACCAACGATGTCAATCCTGCAGGAATAACTGCCGCATCTGTGTTTAGTCTTGCAAGCATTTGCTTGGTGCTGGGAGTTAAATGAGCCCTGAACATATCCCACACCAGTAGACTACATTTTTGAATAAGTCCACCTGGTCGCCTGCTCCATACATTATCAAGCCATAGCTTTACCCCTTCTTCATCCATCCAGCCTTTTTCATTCACATGTACAAAACAACCAACAGGGAACTTGAATTTCGGCATTGTTTTTCTTTTAAAAATAATCATTGGTCTCAGTTTGGCGCCATCAGCTGTGCATCCTAGCACCACTGTAAAACTGGACTTCTCATGTCCTGTTGTTTTAATTAAAATTGTTTTTTCACCTTTTTGATGGACAGTTTTATTTCCAACCATATCAAAATTCATTGGAGTTTCATCCATATTTCCAATACTACTTAACGCATAGCCATGTTTAGTGCGCTGTTGTATTACGTATCGATGGAAACTATTTACTTTGCTATCAAGATCTGCAGGTAATTTTGGGGCAATTTTCATCTTTTGCCTCAGTACCATATTATGCCTTCCCATGAATCTAGTACACCAGGATACAGTGGCCTTAAATCTGTTGCTGTGATCTGGGTTAGATTTGGCCCACTGAAGTGCAAACAAATGTATTTTATTTCGTGTCACTACATAACCGTTTTGGCGATGCTCATTCACCATGTCTGCTACATGTTTTTCGAGTTCTGGCCAATGTGGATTGCCTCTTCTTAATGCACACTTACCCCTTGGCATACTCTTTAATGCTTTTTCATTTGCTTTCCAGTCCCAAACCATCTTTTCTGTTACTCCATATTGTCTTGCAGCAGCGCAGTTATTATGTTCCATGGCAAAGTTTACAACTTTAAGTTTGAAACTGGCTTCATATTTCTTTCTTCTTGCTGGTGGAGCCATGATGGGGTTTTGACTGTTGGACATTTGTATACTGTACTGTATGTACTGGTGTTGTACTGTATGAACAGGTACAGATACTGGTGCTGTACTGTATGTGGTACCCAGTATACAACAACCAGCCAATCACGGCAAGCGATGTACCTTACCGGCGATTGGCTGGTTGTTGTATACAAAGCCTGCTTGGATTGGTCAGCTCTCCCTGCCTACCCAGCCCTCCCTGTCTCCAAGACTATCAGAGCGGTAGCGCAAACACGCCTCTTTCACCCGTCTGGCCCGCCCTTGTATCCTATTACCTCCTTCTCTGCCTCTCAGATCTCGCACATGCGCGCCTGCGCCGCTTCACTGCAGTCCTCAGGAGCGAGATCTGAGAGGCAGAGAAGGAGGTACGGTAATAGGATACAAGGGCAGGCCAGACGGGTGAAAGAGGCGTGTTTTTCTGGGCACAGCGCCGCTCTCTCTCTTTTTTCCATACCCCGGGCGTCCCGGACGCCTGCAGCTTGCTCCGCCCTTCACTTACACCTTCCCGGTGAGGCGCCCCCTCACCTCGTCATCGGGCGGGGATGCGGCCGCGGCCGTTTTTGAGCTCCCCCCACCATATGCGGCGACCGCAGATTCTCCAGTCCGGCTCGGAAGTTTCAGCACCCGCCCTATAAGACGACACCCGGCGTATAAGACGACCCCCGACTTTTGAGAAGATTTTCCTGGGTTAAAAAGTAGTCTTATACGCCAGAAAATACAGTACTTTGTTCTGTCTGTTACTACTTTGAACCACTTAAATCCTACTGTCTGTATTTAATAAAATCACTTTTTATTTAGTAATTCACTCAGAGTATGTATTAATACCTGGGGGAGCAAACAACTGTGCATATCTCTCTATCAGTGTTATAGAGGGCGAACAATTTATGAGTTTGCCCTGCATAAGCTTTATGCAGGGTAAAACGGATTTATCTGGGTTTAGACCCCATTGGGAGTTGGGCATCTGAGTGCTAAAGACAAGCGCACTACTGTGAGCTGTTTTCAGGTAAACTTGCAGCTTTGGGACAGGTGATTCAGACCCTGGATCTGTGTCTGGAGCCAGACAGGAGTGGCTGGCTCAGCAAGACAGGGTGCTGGAGTCCTGAGCTGGCAGGGAAAGCAGAAGCAGGGGTAGTCTTTGCACATCTGGTGGCAGCTCCCAAGGGGGTTTCTGTGATCCAACCCATCACAGGGTGCAAGTTTCTCTCTCTCATTGTACAATCCGTGTGTGGACAAGGCAAGTGGTGGTTTCACTTCAGTGTAACTGGTCAAGAAGAATTCTGTGGGTTGGGGGCTGTTTGGGAGGGTTAACGATCACCTTGAGTAGCTACACTGAGGTGAAAGCATCACTTGCTTCATCTCCACTGGGACTGTATAATGAGATCACTGCCTTGTGTTTGCTATTGCATTGAAAAAAAACCCCACCCCTTCTACTGGGGTGGCCATGAGCTAAAAGATGGGATCTAAAGGGAGAGAAAGGAGACACCCCACCTTCGGCCAGGTCTGTGTCTTTGCTTTCTGTGACCTTCTAATGTAAATGACTGGGGGTGGGATCCATGAAGGGACTTAGGCGTTACAATGCCGAGCATCACCCGCATCTCATTTTTAGGTGCCTAGAACATCACAAGAAGAACACTGCAACCCACACAGCCTGACTTAGGCGCCTAGTCTCCCGGCACGATGAATGGAGACAGGCAAGTGCCTTACAATGCCATCCCCAAGAGCCAGCATGCTAGGTGGGGAGCCATCTCAACTACCCAATGGGAAATGCTCACAACAGGGGTGTGTCCTAAACAGTGCTCCTCTGCCAAAGAGAAGCGCCTGAGGCTGTGTCCACACGATAGCTGAAGTCGGCAGAATTCATGTTGCTCAGGAGTGTGACTAGACCAAGCCCATGACTGACATAAGTAACATGGACATAAGCACCGTTGTGCACAGCACTATGTCAGCGGGAGAGCGTCTCCCATTAACAGAGCTTCTGCTGCTCACGGAGGTAGTTTTATGATGGCAACGGGAGAGCTCTCCGCTCTGTAATATTAAAGAGTTCACTTAACTATGTATTTATTCCTTTTTTATTTAATGTGTCCTCTTTAATATCTGACTTTAATGATTTAATGTTAATCAGTGTTATACTCACTATGAGGAAGTTTTTTCCCCTCCTCCTTCCTGTTATCCAGATCAAGTTACAATGAAGATGAAGATTCTCTCATTCTGCCACAGCTCCAGAGCCTGCTCCCCTCTCCCTGGTTTTATTGTTTTCTTCTTTACTTTTTATGTTCACAAGATGGAATCAGGTAGGAATCCGCCCTGTGTCTGCTGTTTCTGAGAGGATTTATTTAGGCCCCTGAAGTGTCTTAACAACATGCTTGACATAAAGTCAATGTAACTACTCCCAGTGTGTAAACTTAACCACACAACAAGATCAGCATCTTCATTATTCAATTTTGGCTCTGATTGTGTTGCTGCTGCATTATTTTATTTGCTCTTGGGACAGTGCCCAGGTCTGTTTCTTCACACATGTATTTTTAAAAGGTTGTCAAGGATGCCCAAAGCATTGACTGGACACTTATTGAAGAATTCATTATTATTAATAATAATAATTAATATGTAAATAAATTAGTGGGTTTCAGATGTAAAAAAGATCAGAGCCCACATGTGCACAAAAATAATAACAACCAGACTATTTTGATGTCATGTGAGATATATTTATGTAAAGTGTTGGGAAGGTAAATGAATGTATTATGTTCTTCCCTCATTCACCTGCACGTCTACTAATGTTATATATATGCCATCATGTGCCAGCAATGCCCCTCTGCCATGTACATTTTCCAAACCGGACAGTCCCTACGTAAAAGAATAAATGGACACAAATCGGACATCAGGAATGGTAACATACAAAAGCCAGTAGGTGAACACTTCAACCTCCCTGGACATTCTATATCAGATTTAAAAGTAACTATTCTTGAACAAAACTCTTCTTGAACTTCAGAAACAGACTTCAAAGAGAAACAGCAGAACTAAAATCCATTTGCAAATTTAACACCATTAATCTGGGCTTGAATAGGGACTGGGAGTGGCTGGCTCACTACAAAAGCAGCTTTGCCTCTCCTGGAATTGACACCTCCTCATCAATTATTGGGAAACCTGTTTCTGTTTGCTTGCTTGCTTTTTTTGGGTGTGTGTATGTTTGTTTTTTAATGTAACTTTATAGAATGTGGGGAAAGACTAAATTGGATACATTTCACACCAAAATCTAACTTGAAAAATTGATAAAAAATAGAGTCATAGACTAGAGTTTAAGACCAGAAGACACCACCAGATCCTCTAGTCTGAAATATTCCTTCACCCTTAACTATCATATTGATGATAAAGGGAATAAAACAAGATGAGGGTAACGCATAACAAAAACTGATATTTATTTCTTTTTCTTTTATGGGAAATGTGATGCAGAAATTGGTAAGTCTCATTCATCTCCCTCTGAGGAGAAAACTTTTGTGCAACTTTGGATCTTTTGTGGGGGCTTCTCTTTAATTTTTGTCTAGTTGGTTCATTTTTAATTTAACTTTTTTAAAAGAAATGGAGGCAGGACTGATCCTGAGGAGTTTCAAACCAAAATGTAATCTGAAGTGTTTTACTCAACAAAAACGATTTTTCTTTTTGTGATGATCTCTCCAGATTCTCCCAGTTGAATAGAAATAATCTCTGAGCCTTTACATCAATAATTTCAATCTAAAACCAAAGACAGGGCACTTGTAAAAGAAGGAGCAAATTACACCTAAGGCCTGGTCTACATTACGAGTTTAGGTCGAATTTAGCAGCATTAAATCGAATTAACCCTGCACCCGTCTACACAACGAAGCCATTTACTTCGACATAAAGGGCTCTTAAAATCAATTTCTGTACTCCTCCCCAAGGAGAGGAGTAGCGCCAAAATCAACATTGCAGGTTTAATTTAGCGTTAGTGTGGACGCAATTTGACGGTATTGGCTTCCGGGAGCTATCCCACAGTGCACCATTGTGACCGCTCTGGACAGCAATCTGAACTCAGATGCACTGACCAGGTAGACAGGAAAAGCCCCGCAAACTTTTGAATTTCATTTCCTGTTTGTCCAGCGTGGAGAGCACAGGTGACCACAGAGAGCTCATCAGCACAGGTAACCATGCAGTCCGATAATCGAAAAAGAGCACCAGCATGGACCGTACGGGAGGTACTGGATCTGCTCGCTATATGGGGAGAGGATTCCGTGCTAGCAGAACTATGTTCCAAAAGACGAAATGCCAAAACATTTGAAAAAATCTCCAAGGGCAGGATGGAGAGAGGCCACAATAGGGACTCATATCAGTGTCGCGTGAAAGTTAAGGAGCTCAGACAAGCGTACAGAAAACCAAAGAAGCAAATGGAAGGTCTGGGGCAGAGCCGCAGACATGCTACTTCTACACTGAGCTGCATGCAATTCTAGGGGGGGCCGCCACCACTATCCCACCCCTGACCGTGGATTCCGAGGAGGATGTACTCTCAGCCATGGCTGAGGATTTTGTGGACAGGGAAGATGAGGAGGAGGAGGAGCTTGCGGAAAGCACAGAACACTCCATTCTCCCCAACAGGCAGGATCTTTTTCTCAGCCTGATTGAAGTACCCTCCCAAACCTCCCAAGGCAGTATCCCAGACCATGAAGCCATGGAAGGGACCTCTGGTGAGTGTACCTTTGTAAATATAAAACATGGTTTAAAAGCAAGCATTTTTTAATGATTAATTTGCCCTGAGGACTTGGGATGCATTCGCGGCCAGTACAGCTACCGGAAAAGTCTATTAACGTGTCTGGGGATGGAGTGGAAATCCTCCAGGGACATCTCCATGAAGCTCTCCTGGAGGTACTCCAAAAGCCTTTGCAGAAAGTTTCTGGGCACGGCAGCCTTATTCCATCCTCCATGGTAGGACACTTGACCACGCCATGCTAGTAGCAAGTAATCTGGTATCATTGCATGACAAAGCCTGGCAGCGTATGGTCCTGGTGTTTGCTGGCATTCAAGCAACATCTGTTCTTTATCTCGCTGTGTTATCCTCAAGAGAGTGATATCGTTCATGGTAACCTGGTTGAAATACAGGAATTTAATTAAGGGGACAGAGGTGGCCGTTCCTACTGGGCTGTTTGCCTGTGGCTGAAAAGAAATCCTTCCCTGCAGTTAGCCAAGCGGTGGGGTGGGGGTGGGGGGCATTGGCACTGAGCTTTTTGCGTTTGGCCAGCAGGGATCTTCCCTGATACCAGGCACACGGTGGGGGGAGGGGTAAAGCAATCATCCCAGAGAATTGGATGGGGGGGTTAGTTTGTTTTCTGCTGCTGCACATTAACATGAAAACCGCAGCACTCAACGGGCTTTTCTTGGTATGGGAAAGGAGGGTGCTGCTTTTATGAAGGTTGCAGAAGCCGAAAGACAATGGCTTTCCATGGCCACATGCAAGCCGAATTCTGTTGCTGGCCCTGCATCTGTGATCTCTAACACCAAAGCCTCAGACACTCAATATTAAGTTGCAAAATGCGACCCTGTACCGAAATCACATGTGCTATGTAATGTGAATAGTGTTGTTCACTGTGAAAGAGTATAAGCATTGTTCTGTAAAATGTATCTTTTTAAATACTTTTCTCCCTTTTTTCCCTAACGCAGCTGCAAATTTTTCAAGCCTCCTTCCTCCGTCCCGAAGGCTATTTCAGATAAGGCGGCAAAAAAAATGCACGTGAGATGAAATGTTCTCTGAGATCATGCAATCAACCCGCAATGAAAGAGCTCATCTGAATGAGTGGAAGGACATGGTATCAAAGTACAGGAAAGCTGCCAATGAATGTGAGGACAGGAGGGACCAACGTGAGGACAGGAGGGTGGAACGTGAGGACAGGAGGGACGCTCGATATGAGAGATGGCGGCATGAAGCTCAGAGGAGGCAGAATGCAACGCTGGGGCTACTGCGTGATCAAATGGACATGCTCTGGCATCTGGTGGAGCTTCAGGAATGGCAGCAGGATCACAGAATGCCACTGCAGCCCCTGTATAACCACCCTATCCCCTCCCCAAGTTCCATAGCCAACCAAAAGGCTGTCATTATTTTGAACTTTTGAAGTGGCCTTTTCCTCCCCTCCTCCCAAACCTCACCCGGGCTACCTTGTCAGTTCTCTCCCTATATTTATAATCAATTAATAAAGAATATATGATTTTTAAATGATAGTGCTTTCCTTTGAAAGCAAGCTGTGATCGAAGGGGGGCAGGTAGGTTGCTTACAGGGAATGAGTCAATCAAGGGGGTGGGTTTTCATCAAGAAGAAACAAACAGAACTCTCACACCGCAGCCTAGCCAGTCATGAAACTGGTTTTCAAAGCTTCTCTGATGCGCAGCGCTTCCTGGTGTGCTCTTCAAATCGCCCTGGTGTCCGGCTGCGTGTAATCAGCGGCCAGGCGATTTGCCTCAGCCTCCCACCCGCCATAAACGTCTCGCCCTTACTCTTACAGAGATTGTGGAGCACACAGCAAGAAGCAATAACAATGGGAATATTGGTTTGGCTGAGGTCGGAACGAGTCAGTAACGTGTGCCAGCAACCCTTTAAACGTCCAAATGCACATTCTACCACCATTCTGCACTTGCTCAGCCTATAGTTGAACAGCTCCTGACTACTCTCCAGGCTGCCTGTGTATGGCTTCATGAGCCATGGCATTAAGGGGTAGGCTGGGTCCCGAAGGATAACTATAGGCATTTCAACATCCCCAACAGTTATTTTCTGGTCTGGGAAGTAAATCCCTTGCTGCAGCCGTTTAAACAGATTAGTGTTCCTGAAGACGCGAGCATCATGAACCCTTCCTGGCCATCCCACATTGATATTGGTGAAACATCCCTTGTGATCCACGAGTGCTTGCAGCACCATTGAAAAGTACCCTTTGCAGTTTATGCACTGCTGCCCTGGTGCTCTGGTGCCAAGATAGGGATATGGGTTCCATCTATCGCCCCACCACAGTTAAGGAATCCCATTGCAGCAAAGCCATCCACTATGACCTGCACATTTCCCAGAGTCACGATAATGCACGAGGTGTTTACAATGTTCATGACTGCTGTCTTGAGCTCAGCGGGCTCCATGCTTGCCGTGGTATGGCGTCTGCACAGTTCACCGAGGAAAAAGGCGCAAAACCATTGTCTGCCATTGCTTTCCCGGAGGGAGGGGGAGGATGTACCCAGAACCACCCGTGACAATGTTTTTTGCCCCATCAGGCATTGGGATCTCAACCCAGAATTCCAATGGGCGGGGGAGATTATGGGATAGCTATAGGATAGCTACCCACAGTGCAAGACTCCGGAAGTCGACGCTAGCCTCGGTACTATGGACGCACACTGCCGAATTAATGTGCTTAGTGTGGCCGCATGCACTTGACTTTATACGATCTGTTTCCAAAAATCGAATTCTGTAAAATCGGAGAAATCCCGTAGTATAGACATACCCTAAGGTACAGTGCACTCTGACACTGTGGGCATGTCTACAAACAAAAATAAAATCAAATAACTGCAGCAGCCAGTCTCAGAGCCCAGATCAACTGACTTGGGTTCACACGGGGCCGTGCTGCAGAGCTAAAGGGAGAAGTGTAGACCTTTGGGTTCCCACTTGGGCTGGCCAGGTCTATACTGCTATTTTTAGCCCTGCAGTGTGACCCCACTGACACTCCTCCATGGGGTATTTATGCTGGGCAGATGTACCCCAAGGGTATGTCTACACTGCAACAAAAGGCCTGTGGCACAGCTGTGGCTGGCCTGAGCCAGCTGACTCGGCTCACAGGGCTATAAAATCTCAGTGAAAACATTAGGGCTCAGGCTGGAGCCCAGGTTCTGGAAACCTCCCACCTTGTGGGGTCTCAGAGCTTGGCTCCAGCCTGAGCCCAAAGGTGTCTGCACTGCGATTTTATAGCCAGCCAGCGCAAGCCCCACGAGCGTGAGTCTACTGATCCAGGCCAACCTCTGGCCTTTTATTGCATTGTAGACATACCCTCGGGGGCTAAGCCCGATAGAAGTGCCTCTGTGGAAGCTCAGTAAATAAATGCTCATAATCTGCAGAGAGGAAACAAATTGACAGCAATTTTAAAGCTCCAAAACGAAGTTCTTTTTGAGTCACCAGTGTCAAAACTCATTGATTGTAAAATCTCTCTGCCCATCATTCACATAACTCAGACAGAGCCCTACACATGCCTGGTGAATTTCATACATATTGGATTCAGTCCTGTAACTGTGTACCAATGCAGAGAGAAGTTCTGAATAATCATTAATATTTATTTCTGTACTTTTTAAAGGAAAACTTACTGCAGCACTTGGTAAGTGTCATTTCTCCTCTTTCCACAGCTACAACTTTTTACCCAACTATAGCTTGATTAGGGTGGGAATTTTGGATTGTTTGTGTGCATACTTGTGTGTTTCTTTAGTTTTATTTATTTTTATTAATGTGGGGAAGTCTAAGACTGATGATTTTCACACCAAAAGAGAATCTGCAGAAAGCAACACACAATTAAAAGAAAGATATTTACATAGAAATGAGCTCTCAGTCTTAAATTTAATACTGACAATACTGAGAAATGACACAAGATAAATGTCATATAAAAAAACAATTTGAAAGGAAATAATCACTCAGATTTTATGTTAATGTTGACAAACTAATGTAATGTAATATATAAAAGAAGGGGGAAATGAAACCTTTTCACGTTTGTGGTAAAACTTCAGTATCTCTAAATAAATTTAATTATAATAATTAATGGAGATATCCTATCTCCTAGAACTGGAAGGGACCTTGAAAGGTCATTGAGTCCAGCCCCCTGCCTTCACTAGCAGGACCAAGTACTGATTTTGCCCCAGATCCCAAAGTGGCCCCCTCAAGGATTGAACTCACAACCCTGGGTTTAGCGGGCCAATGCTCAAACCACTGAGTTATCCCTCCCCCCATTTGTTTCTAGCCACCAAAAAATAGCAGATACACATGTCGTTTTATCTAAGTATATGTATTTGTAACTTAATTTTTCTCCATAATTGTAAATCTTTACAAATAATTATTATGGTTGTGACCCTGCAAAGTTTCATGCACTTAACCTGGAAATCTAGCTTTGCAAAATATTTTTAAAATGTCACAAAACTTTTAATTTCAAATGCTTGAAAAGGACGTATTCATTTGTTTGGGGATTTTTTGATTTTTTTAAAAAAAATTCTGATCAACACTTTTTGTTTACTAAAATTAAAAACTTGATAAATGAAAAAAGATCTTTTTAATAATGTATTTGATCTGAAAAAAATCAAAATATTTTACAAAAGACAGAAAATGATCACAGTACTGACAATTTTTTTGGAAGAAAAAACCCTGTAAAACAAAAAAGAAACACAAAATATTTCTCTGAGAATGGTAATTTTAAAAGAAAACTTATTATAATTTATTATTTTTCTAGCCTCATGTTTTATTTGCTGTGTCTGAGTAGAACCTATTGAACTCAGTGGAACTACCCATATACATAGAAGCATAGAAATGTAGGGCTGCAGGGGACCTTGAAGTCATCAAGTCCAGCCCCCTGCATAGGACCAAGTAAACCCCTAGACCATCTCTGACAGGTGTTTGTCCAAACTGTTCTGAAAAACCTCCAGTGATGGGATTCCACAACCGCTCTTGGAAGCCTATTCCGGATCTTATCTACTCTTAGAAAGATTTCCCTAAGATCTACTCCTGACTGCATACTCACCACTCCATTATCCAAATCGTTAATGAAAATACTGAATAGTACCAGACTGAGGACAGACCCCTGCAGGACCCCACTAGCTACACACACTTAAGTACGTTAATTTGTCTTTGTAGATCAGGACCTATGCATTTAGTTTTGCTCCCTCTGAACTAAGTGGGAGATTTGCTATTGACCTCAGTGGTTGAATGATCAGGCCTTTTTTACCAGGTATTTTGCAACATAACTGCAGTGTGTCAGTGGGGAAACTGCGATTGTAATGTGTTCATAGTTACATATGTAATGGGACTTCTTATAATAGAAAAGTATTTTAAACCTGTAGTCACTAGAGGCCCCTCTTCACTGCAGAGTTAGTCCTGATGATCTACACCTGTGTCTGAGCAACTGGGTTAGTCTCACCCAGATGTGAGTGTTCACACTGCAGAGCCCTACCCAAGTCATACCCAGATTGCTGTGTCCACAATGGTGCTGTACTCACCCAGGGCTTCGCATGGGACTTGCTATCTAAGCTGCCTCGAGAAATCTTTTAATGCTCATGTCAGTGTGAGGTCATAGAAATGTAGGGCTGGAAGGGATCTAAAGACTTCATCTAGACCACCCCTCCCCCCCGCACTGAGTCAGGATTAACTATACCTAGGTAAAGTCCCTACTATATCTATATCTATGCTTCTGCTGCTCATTTCCCTATATTTGTAAGCGTTGCTGGTTGCATTGCTTGGATGCATGCAGCAGAGGGTGCCACAATCCATCACTGGTTTCGTGTATATTCCCCTTTCTCCTGCCCCCCAACTTGGAATACACGTGGCCAAGGAGGAGGGGGCAAGAAAGCAGGAGCAGGGGAAATGGAGGGTTCTTCTGCCCTCAGTTGAAGCTTTGTTATCAAAGCTGACCCCCCAGCACATAGCATCCCTAGGACAGCAATGAGCTTGGTCCTAAACCGTTGTAATATTCCTCCTAACCATAGTAAATATGGCAGCTTGTATCTTCCCCAGCTGCTAAAATGCTGGTCTCTCTTCTTCATCCTCCCTGGTCCATTCTCCCATCTCTTTCCTGAAGAGGTTCTGGGATTCAGGCTTCAGGTCATTCTGGCTATGCCACAAAGCATGTGACGTTTACTCTAGCTCCTGTGGTCCCACTTTGCCTGGTCGAGCACCAGAAACATCCATAGTCAAAAGCCCATCCAGAGGAAAGGGGGCTCTGCTTGGGGTAGTGCCAAGTGCCTGGTCCAGCTCCTGATAGGAAGGGCTCATTCCCAGTGAGTCGTCAGGCTGGGGATGTGATCCTTGGTTTTATGTGGTTTTGAGGGATTTGATTTTCTCCCTGCACTGCGATTCCCTCTGCTGAAATCCCTTCTCTGCCAGAATCTTGGAGACATCCCCCTTGTAGTGGGGTGGTCACATGCTCCTGCCTGGAGAGGGCTGTGGCAGGGGGAAAAGCTGGGCTGATTGGGAAACAGATGCAGCTGGGGCCATGCCCCAAACAGACCCAGCTGGCCCTATAAAAGCCGGGGAAGCCTGGAGTAGAGAGATGCTCTCTCTAGTCTGTTGAGAGGGAGGGACCTGGCTGCTGGGAGCATACCAAGGTACCTGAGGTGGAGCAGGGCTCGGGGAAGGCCCAGGGAGCTGGGGAGCTCCGGCCTGGAAACCCCCAGGCTGCAGGCTAGTGGAAGGCCAAATAGGTATTGGGGTTGCAGGGGGCAGCCTAAAAGGGGTAGGCAGAGGCAGCAGGTCCAAACCCCCTTGCCTGTGATGAGTGGCATTTATACTGCAGTCTGCCCCAGTGAATGGGGCTAAATGGAGACTGGGCAGTAGCCAAAGCCTGAGGTAGGGATAGTGGGTGGGGGGGTTCCCTGAGGAGGGAAGATCCAGAGACTGAGGGGTGTACTGCCAGGGGGCAGCACCCCAGTGGAAAGGGGCACCGGGGTCCAAGAGGGGCATGGGGGCACAGTGATGGCGAGATACCGGCCTGCAGAGGGTGCTCCAATCGCTGGAGAGCTAATTCCCGGAAGGTACCAGCAGGAGGCGCTGCAGGGGTGAGTCCCACACGGTTACACTCCTCAAACAGCAGGTTTTGACTCCATCCCTCCCCAAATTGTGGGTGTTACTGAGCTTGCACCAGAGGTCCACCAGGATCCTCACTTCAGTACCTGACCAGCTGGCAGCATGTTGAGGGATGATCTCTTAGACGACATCTCTCTACAAGTACTATGGAAGTGCCGTAGAATTGTAGCAGACCACATGCAATGTTTAAACAATGAACTGGTGTCTATAAACGGGAAGGTGGCTTCCAGTGCAGAAGAAGGGTGTAGGTAGTGGTCAAGAACATACGGCCCAGGAGGAATTGTGGGAAGGCACTGGAGGACTATCACCCCATGAAGTGATCAGCCTCCATCCACACTGCAAAGTGGGCAGGTAACCAACCTGAGTTAAAGCAGAACCTGGGCTATTGCCTATACTCCAAGCCTTTCCACTGACCCTGGGTTTAAGGCACCATCAAATCTGAGTCAGAATTTTTGTGCCTGGGCAGTAAACAGATTGGAGCAACAGCCAGGCAAGATCCTGGACTAACTCTGCAGTGAAGCTACACCCTTGGAGAGAAACATTCATGCAACCCAGTGGAGGTTCTGATGCTTTATATTCCAGTATACTTCTGGAAGAACTTACAATGTTCTTTTTTTCTCGGTGTATTAGTTTGTACAATGTTGAATCATGCAATATTTGTTCAGATCTGCTCTCATCACTAATTATATTGTTGGTTTTACGGTGGAGAAGATCTGTAGAAGAAGGTAATTAAACATCACATTTTATTAATGTCCAAATATCAGTTGCCATGAGACAATGTTCCTCTTTTTCCTTGAATGAGGGAGTGGGTGTGATAGTTCAGGGCAGACTTCCCCAGCACCCTGCACCTCACGGCACATCATGAGGAGAGGCAGGGCTTGTGCCTATGTCCTACCACACTATAATGAATCTATATCATATTGCATCTACTCTTCCTGCCCCTCCACCACCTACATGTGCACTGCACCCTGCAGAGATCTGTGACAGCAGCTCCCACTCATTGTACAGATCCAGTCGGTCATGCACCTCCATAGACACTACCCCAGGGGGATATTGTTTTATCTCCCTGTGTTGCTGGCCTGTCTCCAATGTCTCTGTTTCTTCCTTCATCTTCTCCCCTATAAAGAAAGCCACTAAGCCAGTAGCTCTGCAGTGACCCCACACTGATGGGGTGAGCAGGGACTTTGTCTGTGGATAATCCTTGCTCCAGCCTCAAGCAGAGGAACAGAGCCTTGATCCCAGACAGGGGCTCTCCTGGTTCCGTACATCTGAGCTTTCCTGTGATTGGAGCTCAGAGCTTGACTATTTTCTCCTGTCTCCATCCACCATGATCCCAGCATTCTCCTGTCTCTGGTAAACTGGATGTCACTTTAGCCTCCCCATCACTAGCATGACCCTCTCCCTCTTTCCACCAGCCACCTATTCTACACCTCCCCCCACGCTTGTAGCTTCTGCCTCATTCCACCATGAACCCCCTTCCCTTGTGCTAACCGCTCCCTCCCTCCCTCATGCTAATGTACTTTTGTGCTGTGACTGCTGCTGAGCAGTGAAATTCTGGGCATGTCCAATCCTGGTACCGTGTGGCCTGTTCCTGTCCGAGCTGTGACATTTCAGAGCAGGCCGGGTGCAGTGAGAAGGCCCCATAGCAAAGTCCAGCACAGGGACAGCTGGGACACAGTGAGATTTAAGGTGGGAGGGGGAGGGGAGCTCTGTCAATATTCACTGAGTTGTACCATCTGCTGGGGCTCCCAGAGTCTCTAGTCCCCTCCCTGGGGAGAGGAGGGAGCAGGAGGGGAAAGATTCTGAGTCTCAGGCCTGGCCCAGCTGATACTTTCACTGACTCATCTCTGTCAGGGGAGTGACTCTCCCCTGCACTGTGCTGAGATCTCTGATCTGACGGGTACATCCTGGAGGAAGGAGATTTCCTGATTTACTCTCCAGCTGGGGCAGATTCATTCACTGACATAGGGTTACCATATTTCAGCAAGCAAAAAGAGGACAGGAGGAGCCCCGCCCTAGCCCCGCCCCTGCCCCTCCCACTTCCCGCCCCCCCAGAACCCCCAACCCTCCCCCCGTTCCTTGTCCCCTGACTGCCCCCTCCTGGGACCCCTGCCCCTAACTGCCCCCCAGGACTCCACCCCCTATCTAAGCCTCCCTGCCTCTTGTCCCCTGACTGCCCCAACCCTTATCCACACCCCCACCCCCAGACAGACCCCTGGGACTCCCACGCCCCATCCAACCACTCCCCACCCCCTGACAGCCCCCCCCCAGAACTCCCAACCCATCTAAACCCCTCTGCTCCCTGTCCCCTGACTGCTCCGATCCCTCTCCCCACTCCTGCCCCCTGACAGCTCCCTCCCAGAACTCCCAACCCCCCCCGCTCCTTGTCCCCTGACTGCCCCCTCCTGGGACCCCTGCTCCTAACTGCCCTCCAGAACCCCACCCCTACCTAAGCCTCCCTGTTCCTTGTCCCCTAACTGACCCCTCCTAAGACCCCCCCCAACTGCCCCCCAGGACCCTACCCCCTACCTGTACCCTGACTGCCCAAAACTTTCTCCACTCCTCCCAAAAAGCCCCCCTGAACTCCCGACCCCCCCCCGTTTCTTAACTGCCCCCTCCAGAACCTCCCTGCCCCTTCTCCTGCCCCCTGGCCCCCTTACCCTGCTGCTCAGAACAGGGTGTTGGGCTCTGTGCGAGCCGGACACGTGGCTGCGCTCCCCAGCACAACACACAACCCAGTTCCTGGCCCTGCACAGGGCTGCTGGAGCCGGGCTGCAGGGGAGAGCTGCCGGCTCAGAATGCAGGGCGGAGCTCCTCTACAGCTGCTCCGCAGTCCAGCCCGTGACTTTCCTGCAGCCCTCCCAGCCGCTCGCTCTGCTCTGCCGGGGAGGGGGGAAATCCCGGACATTTTGAGTGATTTACAAATTCCCCCCGGACGCTATTTTTAGCACAAAAAGGAGGACATGTCCGGGTAAATCCGGACGAATGGTAACCCTAACTGACACCATCAAATTTTACCCGAGGGCCAAGCTCTGCCCCTCACATTCTGATTCTCTCTCCCCAGCGAATGTGACTCTGGATCCAGACACGGCTCATCCCCGACTTGTCATGTCTGAGGATCGGAAAAGTGTGAGATGGGGAGACACACGGCAGGATCTGCCCGACAACCCTGAGAGATTTGACTCTGATCTCTGTGTGCTGGGCTGTGAGGGATTCACGTCGCGGAGACATTGCTGGGAGGTGGAGGTGGGGAAAGCTGGGCTGTGAGGGTGGCCAGAGAGTCTGTGGGGAGGAAGGGACAGATCAGCCGTAGCCCTGAGGGGGGCATCTGGGCTGTGCAGTGCTGGTGGGAGGGTCAGTTCTTGGCTCTCACCTCCCCGGTGACCCCCCTGCCCCTGTGCCGGGTCCCCAGCAGGATCCGGGTTTGTCTGGACTGTGACCGGGGGCAAGTGACATTTATCGATGCTGGTGACCAGGCCCCGATCTTCACTTTCCCGCCGGGCTCCGTCCCTGGGGAGAGAATCCGACCCTGGCTCCGGGTGGGGTGGGGATCCGGGCTCAGACTGTCCCTGAGGTGGGGAGAGGAATATTCCACTGGGGGCCCTGAAATCAGCCTCTCTGCCTCACAGAGACCAGCCTCTATGATCTTGGAGGGCGCCTGTCTACCCAACCCTCTGGCTCCTCATCTTTATGAACCCTGGAAGCCCCTCCCCCTCCCTCCCTGCAGCACCAGGGATGGATGGGGGTGGAGAGGAAAAAAACCCCAGAGCTGCAGGAGAAGCAAAGGGGCCCTGAGGGGCAGCTGTGGGGGTGGCAGGGACACAGAATAAATTCATTAGGGTTTGGGGGGTTCAGTAGAAGCTGGAAGTTCCACAGATCTGTGTTATTAGATCACACTGGGGTCTCCCAGCCAGAGCTCCTGCCGCAGGGGCCCAAGTCACCATCCCAGAGAGCTGGCAAATTTGTAATTGGGCATGGGCAGGAGTGCTGATAGATTTTATAATGGTTTTTGATCTTTTTAAAAATCATTTTGCATCAGTCTGATTTTTTTAAACTCCTGAGGTTGGCAGCACTGGGAGAGGCAGGGACAGGGTGGGTTTAACCAGAGGGAATGGAACAGGGGTTCTCAAACTGGGGGTTGGGACCCCTCAGGGGTCAGGAGGTTATTACATAGCAAGGGGGTCATGAGCTGTCAGCCTCCACCCCAAACCCCACTTTGCCTCCAGCATTTATAATGGTCTTAAATATATAAAAAAGTGTTTTTAATTTATAAGGGGGAGTTGCACTCAGAGGCTTGCTATGTGAAAGGGGTCACCAGTACAAAAGTCTGAGAACCACCGGAACGGAAGAAGAAAAATGTGAATTAAAATAAAACAAGAATAAAGGGAGAGTCCTGCAGAAATGGTGAAAAACAGAAATGAAAAAAGTGACAGGAAAATATCCCTGACGGGGGAACCAGCCTGGGGGCAGCAAGTGGGGAAGGGATAAAATCAGGGAGGGAAATGGAGATGACAAGGTGATGAGCTGTGGAAGGGAGGAGAGGAGAGTTGGAGAGAGACAGGGGTGGGAAGTGAGGGCTAGAAAAATGATGAGTAGAAAAGGACAGTATGAAAGAAAAGGAAGAAAGAAAGAGAACATGAGCAGGATGAAGAGATTTATTACATGTTACCGAAAGTGAGACTAACTCATTAATTCTCTATATTAATTCCTGGACACAAGTCCAACACATTATTGCTCTTTCACTTAACCAGATAAAGCACAAGAGAATTTAGATCACGTAGCAAAAAACCACCAACCTAACTGCAGTGCCCCTGACTAGCTGACCCTTCCCTTGGGAGTCCTTGGGGCCATCTGGGCTCAGGAAAAGCAGACCCCCTTGCCTCATGAACCTGCTGCATGCTGAGAAACTTTGCTCTCTCCTTTTGATTTGGAGACAAAGAGCGCGATCCATGAAGGGACCTAGTACTCCTGGGGGAATTCTGCACAAAAAAACTAAAAATTCTGTGCACAATATTTTAAAATTCTGCATATTTTATTTGTCAAAATAACATGATGTAATCATGCCAATTTCAATTATTTTGGTAATTTATTTCAAAATACCTGTAGGCAACTATGTCCGTAACAAGACAGACCGAAAAAAAAAAAAGATTCTGTATTTTCTTTTTTGACAAATAGATTCCTTACTGGGCATATTAATTCAGAACTCTGAGGAATTATTTTAAACTACAATATAGAAATGTATTTCCCACACCCATCAGAAGCAGTGCGAAGGCTTGTGGAAGTCAGGGGTAACAGAGGAGCTGAGGGAAAGGGAAAGAACCTGGAGTGACCCTGGAGAATTGTTGGGTGTGGGTGGGAGAAGTATGGAATAGGTTTGGGGGGGGGAGGGAAGGGATTGTTAGGAGGTTGGGGAGCCTCCCACATGAAGACCCTGGCTGACCCCCAAGCCTCTCCCATTCAGTCAGGTACATCTGCCACTATCCCCACACACCTCATCCCCAATGTCTCTTCAGCCTCCTCCTCCATCCCCATGCGGCCTTGCACCCCCACTCCCATTCAGCCCCTGGCTCAATGCTGTCAGTCCACTAGTTCCTGAGCCCAGGCCCCAGTCTGTCCCCCTCATTAGCCATTCTGAACCCCAGTCTGTGACCCCCTCAGCAGCCCCCTGTGCCCAACGCTGTCCTAACCTGGCTCCGCGGGCAGGGCGCTGTGAGGACTTTCTACTCCTGGGGAAATTCTGTGCCACTCAGGCAGAATATATTTGGGGGGGGGGAATTCTGTGGCTAGACATGAATTCTGCATGTGTGCAGTAGTGCAGAATTCCCCTAGGAGTGGTATTACAATGCTGAATATCACTGCATCTAAATTTTAGCTGCCTAGAAAATCACTGGAACGACTCTGCAAGCCACAAAGCCTGAGTTATGGGGAGATGTAAGGGTCTTAGAATGGGTTCCACAAAAGCCAGCATACTAGACAGGAAGCTGCCTAACCTAACCAACAGGAGATGCTGACCAGAGAGGTGTTGTATAAGGAGTCTAGGGCCCTAACTCAGCTTTGTGGATTGCAGGGCTGTTCCTGTGACTGTCTAGTGCCCATTGTCTCTTGATAACTTTTGTTCCTTATGTAAAACCCCAAAATACAGAAAAAACAAAAGCAACTTTTTTCTTCTCAGGATCAAATTTGGAGCAATTGGAGAGTTTGAAGAAAGAGGGAGATGAGAATCTCGTGTTTAACTAGAGTGGGGAGAAGGAAAATCCAGGAACTGCTATTAGGTGCCGTTGTTACTCACCAATAAATATGCACAGGGATGTTAGCAATGTTCGGATCTCTGTGAGTAACAGGAGAGTAACAGTGAGGGTACATCTACACTACCCGCCGGATCGGCAGGTAGCGATTGATCTATCGGGGATTGATTTATTGCGTGTGGTGTAGACGTGATAAATCGATCCCCGATCGCTCTCCCATTGACTGCTGAACTCCAGCTCGGCGAGGCGGAAGCAAAGTCGACAGGGGAGCGGCGGCCGTCAATCTCACGCCGCGAGGACGCGAAGTAAGTGATTCTAAGTCGATCTAAGATAAGGCGACTTCAGCTACGCTATTCTCGTAGCTGAAGTTGCGTATCTTAGATTGACACCCCACCCCTCCCCAGTATAGACCAGGCCTGAGTAACATGCTCCCTGCTGGGAGAGGCTATTTATTGTTTCCTCTGTGCAAAGTAATTTCTGTTCTGGCTTAATGGAAACAAAACAGGAGAAAGGAGAATGGAGGAAATTATATTTACTTACTGAATAATCCAAATCTTTTTCTTAAAAACATGAACCATTTGAACAATCTCTATTAGAAATCTCTATTCCTCTGTAGCTAAAACTCTCCATAATTACAGCTCCTTGACATTTTTCACACAAAAATGTCTCTCACCTCAATGTGTGGCATCAGCAAAATCAGGGATTCTCTGGAAATGTTGATTCTGATCAGGAGAATCAAAGTGTAATTTCAAACAATTGAATCATTTCCATTTCAGTCTAAAATAGCAAGTTTTTCTGTTTCCACATTTCTGCAGGAAAACATTTCAGAACGTTTAGTTCCGGGAACATTTCAGTATCTTGACATTTCAGTCTGATTCAGAAACAGGAGTAATTGCAAAAGTTCCAAATTTCACACCCCTGGAAAATTCTGTTTTCTGACAAGCTCTGCCATCACGGTGCAGTTATCAATCATGGTGACAACTTCCCCTTGAGTCTCTCCGAGATTGTCCCAGCAGGAGAGCATCCCTGCCCTCCCCCAAGTGACCTACCCCAGTGATAGTTCTAGGCACTGACAGCTGGTGACCCTGCACATGGTCTTACTCTGCTGCTCTCCCTGGTGTTGGGGGCTGGGAGTGCTCCAGAAGCAGCATCTATAGGGGAATCCTCTGCGGAGCCTACATCACATCCCCAGGAAAGGTCCAGTGGTAAGTCACAGGGTTGCAATGAAACGCTCCCTCCTGCAGAAAAGGGACTATAATTAAACAGCTATTGGAGCAGGGTCCTGCACCTGCATCTTCTACCTCCCAGTGCCCTGATCCCCTGGCAATAGAGTCATTGTCACTTTCTCCCTCTGACCCAGGGACTATTTAATTATTTAGCCAAAGTGGAGCAGCTTGATCAGAAGAGATTGAGGGAGCCCCACATCAGAATATCCCAGACCCCCGTGGTTAGGGCAGTCACCTGAGCGGTGGGAGACCTGTGTTCAAACCCTTCCTCCCCATCAGGCAGAGCAGGGAGTGGAACATAAGGCTTTGTCTACACTGGCAATTGAAAGACAAAACGTTTGTCTTTCAGAGATGTGGCGACACAGCCATGTCACTAAACACTGTGTAGTGTAGCCATAGCCTTAGTCTCCCATATGCCAGGCGAGTGACCCAACCACTGGGCTCAAAGTTATAAAGGAGCCTCTGCCGGCACCTCCTCTGGATTTTGTCTGAGCCCTGATCCAAAGGGGTGCTCAGCGCACTCCTACAGGATTGGGCCCCACAGGCAAGACAGGCTTTCCACTGCCGGCCTTCTGCTTTGAGGATCCCTTTGGGGTTAGGTGTGAGGTAGGTGTCTGGGCACCTAGAGTGAGGCAGCAGTGCCCAGGCCCAGAAGCAGAAATTTAGGAAGTTGGGAAATTTTACCATAGAAATGTTGGCGGTGAGTGAGTTTAGCTGCCTGCAGAGTTAGGGGCAGCCAGGCAGAGGTTTTCTGGATTTCAGTGGCACCTAATTCTGGGAGTTCGGTATCTAAACCTGGGCTTTAGTCACCTAAGTCCCATTGTGGATCTGGGTCAACATGGCTCTCTGCCTCAGTTTCCCATCTGTAAAATGGGGATAATGTCACTTACCTTCACTGTAAAATGCTTGAGATCTACTGATGAAAAGTGCTATGTATGCGCTAGGGGAAGAGGAGGAGGGTGAAATGGCCCATGACTCTCCACATGTTCATGACCTGCCATTACAAGGAAAGACAGAAGCTTAGAGGCAGAAAATTGTTTCTCATTTTGACTTTCTGGGCTGGTGTATCCAGGACCAGAGCAACCATAGTCTAAAGAGGCCTTGAGGCTGCTTCAAACTATGCTGGGAATAGGAAGGATGTAGAAGGTGCCCCAGGCTTGTGGGGCTGCAAATGGTTCCTTTTGGTGGCTCTTCCCCAGAGCTGTGTCCCACTGGGCAAGGTTGAGGCTTTAAATTCAGGCCAGGATGAGTATTCAGCTGATGAGTCATACGTTAAAAATCCACAAACTATGAGGGACCAAATTCTCATCAGTAGGAGTTTTGCAACTCACCTCATAGATACCTGGACTTGGCCCAAAAAGTATGGTTTGAAAATTCTGTTTCCCAACTAATGTTAAGTAGCCATTGCTCTCGCTAGGTGACACTTCCCCCTAGGTTTTCTTGCATCTCTGTTCTCTCCTTGTTTCCCAGGTAATAAGCACAGCTCAGAGCTTCAAGTTCTCTCTTACCTGTTTACTCTGGTGCACAATATTTCCTTTCTGATGCAGTTTAGTGTCAGCCTCTTTTTTGCTATCAGCTTGTGCATCACTGTTGAAGCAAATGTGTTTTTTCTGCAAAGCTCTACTTTGCCAAGGGTCTGTTTCTTAATTCTATTTCGAGATCATCTGCCAACCTCAAACAATCCGATTATTTCCCCTGAATATTAAATTACTTCTGTGCACTCTAATTTGGTTAGGTGGAGTAACAGAGGACATCAGTCATGTTAGCAGGAATGGTGAGAGAGAGAGAGAGAGAGAAGGATATAGAAAGTGGATGCAGATTTCAATGTGCAGCTTAGATCAATGCCTCATTCATGATCTGGAGGATGGCATGGACTGCACCCTCAGCAAATTTGCAGATGACACTAAACTGGGAGGAGTGGTAGATATGCTGGAGGGTAGGGATAGGATACAGAGGGACCTAGACAAATTAGAGGATTGGGCCAAAAGAAACCTGATGAGGTTCAAAAAGGACAAGTGCAGAGTCCTGCACTTAGGACAGAAGAATCCTGTGCACTGTTACAGACTAGGGACCGAGTGGCTAGGCAGCAGTTCTGCAGAAAAGGACCTAGGGGTTACAGTGGATGAGAAGCTGGAAATGAGTCAACAGTGTGCCCTTGTTGTCAAGAAGGCTAACAGCATTTTGGGCTGTATAAGTAGGAGCATTGCCAGCAGATCGAGGGACGTGATCATTCCCCTCTATTCAGCATTGGTGAGGCCTCATCTGGAGTACTGTGTCCAGTTTTGGGCCCCACACTACAAGAAGGATGTGGAAAAATTGGAAAGAGTCCAGCGGAGGGCAACAAAAATGATTAGGGGGCTGGAGCACATGACTTATGAGGAGAGGCTGAGGGAACTGGGATTGTTTAGTCTGCAGAGGAGAAGAATGAGAGGGGATTTGATAGCTGCTTTCAACTACCTGAAAGGGGGTTCCAAAGAGGATGGATCTAGCCTGTTCTCAGTGGTAGCAGATGACAGAACAAAGAGTAATGGTCTCAAGTTGCAGTGGGGGAGGTTTAGGTTGGATATTAGGAAAAACTTTTTCACTAGGAGGGTGGTGAAGCACTGGAATGGGTTCCCTAGGGAGGTGGTGGAATCTCCTTCCTTATAGGTTTTTAAGGTCAGGTTTGACAAAGTCATGGTTGGAATGATTTAGTTGGGATTAGGTCCTGCTTTGAGCAGGGGGTTGGACTAGATGACCTCTTGAGGTCCTTTCCAACCCTGATATTCTATTCTATGATTCTATGAATTCCTGCTGGCTCAGCTGGGTGAACTGGACAGGGAGATTGTGAAGAAACGGGGTGAAAATGCAACCAACTTTTCCAAGCCAATATCTCATCACAACAAGCTGATCAGTGAGCTGGAGGGGCAGGGCCAGCAGCCAGCGAGTGAATTCCTGCAGGTGAGACTGTTCCAGCCACCCAGATCCCTGCACAGAGACAGGACAGCTCCTGAATCATGAGCACTGGAGTCCAGCACTCAGAGATACAGCATAACTCGGTGTGTGCATGTCAGAGACGGGAATTATTATTGTTCTTTGCAGAGTTACAGACGTGTAGATGTTAGAGATGGAAAAGCCCCATTCGCTCAGAGAATTCATGGCTTTGAGACCAGGGCAGGGCCTCTATTTCCTGTATTTGTAAACTCCCTTCTGATCCCTGTTGACGCCTGGCGGTTACCGTTTCACTGGTTTGTTTGTTTTGCCCTAATTCTTTCCCTGCAGACTTTACTGTCCCTGAACAGTCTTGTTTCTTTGGCTGCCTCCCCCTTTCCATTCCCAGGACAGATTGATTTATCCTCAGACCTCGGGGCAACCCCTTAGGGAGCAGGGCCGCCCAGAGGATTCAGGGGGCCTGGGGTATTCGGCGGCGGGGGGGGCCCCACCGCCGAATTGCTGCCAAAGACCCTGCACTTCGGCGGCAGGTCCCGCTGCGGAAGGCCCCCCCACCGCAGTCTTTGGGGCACTTCAGCAGCGGGTCCCGGAGCAGAAGGACCCCTCCGCCGCTGAATTGCCGCCGAAGACCCGGAGTGGAAGAAGCTCCAGGTCTTCAGCAGCGGGTCCTTCACTCGCTCCGGGGGTCTGGGCCCTGGGAGAGTTTTCTGGGGCCCCCAAAGCAAGTGAAGGACCCCGCTCCAGGGGCCCCTGTGGGGCCCAGGGCCTGGGGCAAATTGCCCCACTTGCCCCCCCCAGGCGGCCCTGTTAGGGAGCCACTGCCTGATTCTCAGTCCTGCACTCAGCGTTGTCAGCACAGTCATAAGCTGGTGCTGGCCTTGAGTTCAGTGGGCCGTACTCAACCATCCGTTTTTATGTAGAATTCCCCAGTGTGGTGAGACCTGCATAACACATTTATCCATGTGGTCTGCTGTGCTGGGGCCTTTCACTGATTGGATTCTGCAACTGCCAGCGTGTGATTTGCTGAAATCTCATCCCCTGGTGCTGCTGCAAATTCTGATCCTGTCCCTCAGTTCTGAAAAGAAGGTCTAAACTTACCATGTAAAGGGAATTCACCCTGGATCCCAGAGTGTGACAGCCCCATTCCCTGCCAGGAGAAGGGCTCCCCACTGTGTGACATGTCAGACCGAGCGTTCTTTTCTCTCTGTTTCCCTTCTGGGACATCAGAGGCACCTTGAGCAGGCACGCGGCTCATTCTCACTCCCCCTCACAGTTCTTGAGACTAGGCAGGGGCTTGGACCCCAGGTTAAAGCCATGTCTCCCCAGGGCACCTGAGCACAGTGTGCGGGGCAGGGGTCACATTTCAGCTACTTTCACTTTGTTCAAATTAACGTTGAGGTTCTCGCCCCATGAACCAAACGGTGGAATTACCCATCCCGTGGGAAAGGTTATGAACTTGTTACATCCCTGGGGGACTGGCTGACTCTGGACACTGGGAATATAGTATGGGCCATTCACTGCTAGGTCTCTGCTTACCATAGGCGCTGTCTTTTATTTTTCCACCCCAGCTCTGCCCTGAGGACTCGCCCACCCACTACACCACTCCCCTGGAGCCCCGCCCTCACTCCGCCTTTTCCCACCGCTGCTCCAACTTCTCCCCCGAAGCCCCTGCCCACATGCAGCTTGCTGCTCTCCACCCTCCCCCAGCCTCCAAACAGCTGATCGGCCGCCCCATTGAACAGCTGTGACTGGTGGGTGCTGAGCACCCACTATATTGTTTCTGTGTTTCAGCTCTGGAGCACCCAAGGAGTCGGCACCTCTGCTGCTTACAGTCATGGGACTGAGCCGCGATAAAGTATAAACAGCAACTTACAGTGAGACTTAGCCCATGTACTGTTGCTAATGGCCAAGTCGGTAAGGCCTAAATTCACAACACTGGCCTAATTTTGGGTGTCTCAGTTTATCTCCTGGCAGGACTTCAGGGCACGTGTTCCACCTGCATCCACAGCTGCAGCCGGAGTCAGTGGGCGCTGCAGGTGCCCAGCCCCTTGGAGAACCAGGCCCTAAGTACTCAGGTCAGTACCCAAATTTGGACCCTAAATCAACAGACATTCTTGACATTTGGACCCAGCCCATCATTGTGCTCTGGCTCCCGAGCTGGCTTGCATGGGCCAAATGGGTGTAGGGAAGGGGTAAAGCCCTCCCCCACCCTGGGAAATTCCTCCAACAAAGGAGCCGCTTGTGCCTCCTCCCCTGCAGCTGCAGGCACAGGGAGTGCTCCTGGGAGGGACGTGAGGGAGTGGGGTTGGGGCATGGACAGGCTGGAGGAGAAGGGGGCGGAGCAGGGATAGAGGGGCGTGGCCAGGATGAAGCTGCACCTCACCTCTTATACGCTGCACCCTGGCAAAGCCCCTTAGGACCATTAGAAGAGGGATGCAGGTCTGGCTGGAGCTCAGGACTTGCCTAATTGCTTCTAAGGTCTGCATTGGCCCTTGCAGCCACTGAATAGGGGGCCTATTGAACCAGCCTTCTCCCTGCTTCAGTTTCCCCATCTATACAATGCTTGTGTGGTTATTTGCAGTACAGTGTATGGAGGATGAGGGCCCCATGGTGCTGAGCTCTGAGCAGACACTGAGCAAATAGACCCAAAAAGGTTACGATCCTGAAAAGTCTCAGCGTCCCAATGATGCCAAAGGACCAGAGTGGGTAAACTTACAGCCACCATTTACCGAGAAAGTGGCAGAGCACAAACATGCCACCCCCAGCTGTCTGAGTGTCCCTGAGTAACCAGCCAGGGGAGATAAATTACAGGGTATTATATGTACCATTCCCATCTTTTTCTGTAACCCTGTACCTAGAACATTGAATCTGCTCTGCTCTGCTCTGAAGTGCTGAGTGAAGACCCGGGTATCTGAGACAGCAGCAGGGGAAAGGTGTTTGAACGATGACGGCAAATCTCAAGCCGTGCATTGACCAGCAAAAGAGCAGCACTTCACTCAGCTGAGCTGCAACGTCTCTATTAACCACGTATAGGGTGACCAGACGTCCCGATTTTATCGGGACTGTCCCGATATTTCCTTGTTTGTCCCGCGTCCCGACCGACGTGCGGTCGGGACACTGGACAAACAAGGAAATGCTCCGGAGCCCAGAAGTGTTCGCGCCCCCCCCCCCCCCGCCCGACTCCGCCCCTTCCTCCCCCCATTGGCTCCCTCCCCGAATCCCCGCCTCTTCCCCGGGCTCACCATTCCCCCTCCCTCCACAAGCGCTGGAGGGAGGCCCGGGAGACGCAGGGGGAGCGCGGGGCCGGGGTGAGTGAGAGTCCGGCCTGGCCCCGAGCAGGCAGGACTCAGTCGGGCGGTAGGGAGAGTAGGGGGGGCGGCCTGCGGGGCCAGGCGGCGGCTGTTCTCCCCCCCTGGGCAGCGGGACTCGGGAGCAGCCGGCAGCCCCGGGGCGGAGGCATCGGCAGCCCAGCCCCGTTCGTTCCCCTGCGGGACCCGAGCAGGATGGGGGGGCTGGGGCCTGCTGCCCCCACTCCGGGGCCGCCGCGGGATAGCACCAGCTGGGCAGCAGCCCAGACGCGACTGGCCAGGGGCTGGGCGCAGCGTGCGCGCTGCTGGGTCCCTGCAGCAGGCCCGGGCTCGGGGGGTTCGGGGGTGCCAGAGCCGCAGCCGCCGAGTTTGGCCATCGGCCGCTTCCTCCCCCGCGGAAGTGGAAGTGGGAGTTGCAGCAGCGGCTGCTCCCGAGTCCCGCTGCCCGGGGGGGAGAACAGCCGCCACCTGGCCCCGCGGGCCGCCCCCCTACTCTCCCTACCGCCCAACTGAGTCCTGCCTGCTTGGGGCCAGGCCGGACTCTCACTCACCCAGCCCCGGGCTTCCCCTGCGTCTCCGGGGCCTCCCTCCAGCGCTTGTGGAGGAAGGGTGTTTTGTTGTTGTTGTTGTTGTTTGTTTTGCCCCGCCCCCTCCCCCGCCCCCCCCCTGTCCTGATATTTGACTTGGGTGATCTGGTCACCCTAACCACGTAGTTAAACTGCTGCAACATTGTACCCGGGGAACTAGCTGCATCCGCAGCAGCATCTCTGCTCAGCACGGCTCCCTCACCAGAGCTGAATTCCCTCTCCTTGTCCCAGGTAGCTGCTTCCCAGAGTCCCCCAGGCCTCCTCAGTCTGTCCCCAGATCTCCCCCTGCCCCTGCACCCGGAATGGACAGGTGGCCTGAGCGCATGGGGGCCGCCGCCCGCATGCATCTGCTGCAGGCGCCCCCAGAAGGCAGCTCCTCCCTGCCGAGCTGCTGCAGCGGCCCAAGCCCGGCAAAGCCAGTGAGTGGACTTGGGGCGGGGGCCACCGGGGTGGGGTGGGGAGGGCTCACGGGGGGGCTGTGCACCCTCCAGGGGAGTTCAGGGGGCGGGGAGGGGGGAACCTAATCTGGGGAGCAACCCCTGGGCACGACTGGCCCCTGGGGTCTATAAAGGCTCGTTGGGATTTGCCTCTCAATGAACCGATGTTGGGGGGGGGGGCAAGGTGGAAGTTTCACCTAGGGCGCAAAATATCCTTGCACCGGCCCTGGTGCTACCAACTGTGGTGTGGCGAGAAAGAACACATTTGGATAAAAACAAGCCCTGGCTAATGTGCTGCTTTCTCCAAAGTGCACCTGGCTTTAGCGAAGTGTTTAATTAGCCTCCGCAAACATCTTTTCCTCACCTGCAGATTACGGTGATCTCAGCCCAGGGAGCCCTGGAATGTGATTCCTTCCGAGGACATGCTCAATTGAGACGTAAGGACATTGACTTGGTGCGCAAAAAACAAAACAAAACACAAGAACGAGGGGTCACCAGATGAAATTACTAGGCAGAAGGTTTAACACAAACAAAAGGAAGTATTTCTTCACACACTGCACAGTCAGTCTGTGGAACTCTTTGCCAGAAGATGTTGTGAAGGCCAATGACTATTAGCCAGGATGGACAGGGATGGTGTCCCTAGCCTCTGTTTGCCAGAAGCTGAGAATGGGTGACGGGGATGGATCATTTAGTGATTGCCTGTTCTGTTCAGTCCCTTTGAAACACCTGGCATTGGCCACTGTCAATTGGCCATCCTGTCAGAAGACAGGATACTGGGCTAGATGGACCTTTGGTCTGACCCAGTCTGGCTGTTCTTATGTTCTTATGACTAAGGCTAAGATTTTGTCATGGATATTTTTAGTAAAAGTCACGGTCAGGTCATGGGCAATAAAGAAAAATTCACAGAAGCCCATGACCTGGCCATGGCTTTTACTAAAAATATCCGTGACAAAATGGGGAGGGAGAAGGCTCCAGCACCCATGGCTGCTGGGGCTCTGGGCTCCCCCAGGTCCCCACAGTGACGGGGTCTCTACTCCACCCAAGGTGGCTGGGCAGTTGCGGGCGTCCTGCTCAGACCTCCTGGGATCCCCTGCTGCTGTGGTGGCTTGGAGATCCGAGGAGTCCTGGCCGCCTGTGGTGACTGGGAACTCCGTGGCTGGAAGCCCAAGGTTCCCCCCACCACCCACAGCAGGTGGGGGCCCCGGGGATCCCCCCGCTGCCCATGGCACCTCAGACCCCTGGGGTCCCAGATGACAGCCCCAGCCCTGCCCCCGGGGCTGAAGTCACAGAGGTCGCTGGAAGTCATGATTCTGTGACTTCTGCGACCTCCATGACAAAACTGTAGCCTTACTTATGACTGATGGCAAAGCATGTGTGTTATAGGACTGCATGACCCCATGACACAGCGAGTATTTTTCCAGCAAAAGGGTTCACGATGTAAAACGGGAGAGCAAAGGCCCCTGGCCACCTCTTTCCAACCCCATCTATGGACTGATGAATTCTAACAAAGGGATATTTTGAACAAAAGGACCAAGGGCCCCAAAACTATTTGAGCAACCCAGAGCGACTTGTAGAAAACTAGCAGATTTCACATCCCAGCTATCATTTTGAACTATATACTGTGATCCAACTGTAATGGATTTTATCTGCTTTAACCAGTTAATAACTCTCATTTCTTTTCTTAGCTAATAATTTTTTAATTTTTTTTAATTACTAAAGAAATTGGCTATTATCATTGTGTTTGGTGAATTCTGGCATATATTTTGACCTGGGGTGAGTGACTAGTTCTTTGGGGCTGGAAGAACCTAATGTGTGATGAATTCTGGTTTTAATAACCTTTCATCATAAAGTCTGGTTTGTCTGGGTGGTACATAAGGGGCTGCAAAACCTGAAGGGGACTATCTGCTGCTCCATTATAAACTAGTATAGTGATTCAGGAACACTCATTTGTTACTAGTTTGGGGAAATCTTCTGTTACAGTACACCACCAGTTTGGAGTGCCTGCCCGGTTTTCGGATAGTCTGACCTGGCACTATTAGCTGTTATTCATACTAGGCAGCATGACAAAAGCAAACGTGTGTTAGTGTACCAGTAGCGCCTCTGGGGTGCTAGTATCGTGCTTTGTCGACAATAACCCTGGCCGAGCGCCTTCGCCACCGAACCAAGCCTGTGGTCTTTCTCATGAATTACATCGAGGTCTGGTGAATCTGCAATCTGCATCCTCTGCTCATGCAGCTAACATCGGAGCTCCAAGAACAGCAGCAAGGAACAGCTGTAACAACTTGACGGCAGTAACAACAGTCCACTGCACTGAACAACACCAGCCTGATCAATCTCTCTTCAGAGAGCGTTTTGCAAACCCTTGATCATTCGCATCACCCGTCTCTGAGCCCCCTCTAACCCTTCTCTGTCCGGTGTGAGATGTGTGCCCACTGCTGCACACAGCATCCAGGTGAGGCCACACCACTGATTTATATAAAGGCATTAGAATATTCTATCATTCTCCTGCCTGTTCCTTGTGCAGCCAAACATCTTGTTAGCTTGTCTGAGCAGTGCCACACTGAGCAGAAATTTCCATTGATCTGTCTACAGTGATCCCTTTCTTGGGTTGATACCATTAATACAGATCACTATAAGGTGTATGGGTAGTTTAAACTTTCTGCCCCAATGTGTGCATTTATAATCACTTGATTTCATTTGCCATTGTTTTGCCCATTCACCCGACTGAATCAGGTCTCTGAAGTCCGCCAAAGCCCTGATTAATCAAAATAACTTTGTGTCATCTTCAGAGGTTGTCCCCTTACCACTTTCCAGGTCATTAATGAATATACTGAACAACCCTGGACCTAGGACAGCTCCCTGAGGCCCAGCTGTTAATCTCTGGCCATGATGAAAACTTTGTTTATTCCCTTTCTTTGTCTGCTCCCTACTAGCCAGTTTCTGATCCATGACAACACCTTGGGGAGGGAGAGGGATAGCTCAGTGGTTTGAGCATTTTCCTGCTAAACCCAGGGTTGTGAGTTCAATCCTTGAGGGGGCCACTTAGGGACCTGGGGCAAAAATCTGTCTGGGACAGCCCTTGGTCCTGGTGTGAAGGCAGGGGACTGGACTCAATGACCTTTTAAGGTCCCTTCCAGCTCTATGAGATAAGTATATCTCCATATTACCTAAAATATTAAAAGAAGCAGTGAGAGATAAAAAGGCATCTTTTAAAAAGTGGAAGTCAAATCCTAGTGAGGTAAATAGAAAGGAGCATAAACGCTGCCAAATTAAGTGTAAAAATGTAATAAGAAAAGCCAAAGAGAAGTTTGAAGAACAGCTAGCCAAATACTCAAAAGGTAATAACAAAATGTTTTTAAGTACATCAGAAGCAGGAAGCCTGCTAAAAAACCAGTGGGGCCCCTGAATGATCAAGATACTAAAGGAGCGCTTAAAGATGATAAAGTCATTGCGGAGAAACTAAATGGATTCTTTGCTTCAGTCTTCATGGCTGAGGATGTTAGGGAGATTCCCAAACCTGAGACGGCTTTTGTAGGTGACAAATCTGAGGAATTGTCACAGATTGAGGTGTCACTAAAGAAGATTTTGGAATTAATTGATAAACTTAACAGTAATAAGTCACTGGGACCAGATGGCATTCACCCAAGAGTTCTGAAAGAACTCAAATGTGAAGTTGCGGAACTATTAACTATGGTTTGTAACCTGTCCTTTAAATCGGCTTCTGTACCCAATGACTGGAAGATAGCTAATGTAATGCCAATATTTAAAAAGGGCTCTAGAGGTGATCCCGGCAATTACAGACCGGTAAGTCTAACATCAGTACCGGGCAAATTAGTTGAAACAATAGTAAAGAATAAAATTGTCAGACACATAGAAGAACATAAATTGTTGGGCAAAAGTCAACATGGTTTCTGTAAAGGGAAATTGTGTCTTACTAATCTATTAGAGTTCTTTGAAGGGGTCAACAAAAATGTGGACTAGGGGGATCCAGTGGACATAGTGTACTTAGATTTCCAGAAAGCCTTTGACAAGGTCCCTCACCGAAGGCTCTTACATAAATTAAGTTGTCATGGGATAAGAGGGAAGATCCTTTCATGGATTGAGAACTGGTTAAAAGATAAGGAACAAAGGGTAGGAATAAATGGTAAATTCTCAGACTGGAGAGGGGTAACTAGTGGTTTTCCCCAATGGTCAGTCCTAGGACCAATCCTATTCAACTTATTCATAAATGATCTGGAGAAAGGGGTAAAAAGTGAAATGGCAAAGTTTGCAGATGATACTAAACTGCTCAAGACAGTTAAGACCAAAGCAGACTGTGAAGAACTTCAAAAAGATCTCACAGAACTAGGTGATTAAGCAACAAAATGACAAATGAAATTTAATGTGGATAAATGTAAAGTAATGCACATTGGAAAAAATAACCCCAACTATACATACAATATGATGGGGGCTAATTTAGCTACAGCGAATCAGGAAAAAGATCTTGGAGTCATCGTGGATAGTTCTCTGAAGACGTTTACGCAGTGTGCAGCAGTGGTCAAAAAAGCAAACAGGATGTTAGGAATCCTTAAAAAGGGGATAGAGAATAAGATGGAGAGTATCTTATTGCCCTTATATAAATCCATGGTACACCCACATCTTGAATACTGCGTACAGGTGTGGTCTCCTCATCTCAAAAAAGATATGCTGGCATTAGAAAAGGTTCAGAGAAGGGCAACTAAAATGATTAGTGGTTTGGAATGGGTCCCATATGAGGAGAGATTAAAGAGGCTAGGACTTTTCAGCTTGGAAAAGAGGAGACTAAGGGGGGATATGATAGAGGTATATAAAATCATGAGTGATGTGGAGAAAGTAAAAAAAGAAAAGTCATTTACTTGTTCCCATAATACAAGAACTAGGGGCCACCAAATGAAATTAATGGGCAGCAGGTTTAAATCAAATACAAGGAAGTTCTTCTTCACACAGCGCACAGTCAACTTGTGGAACTCCTTGCTTGAGGAGGTTGTGAAAGCAAGGATTATTACAGCGTTTAAAAGAGAATTGGATAAATTCATGGAGATTAAGTCCGTTAATGGCTATTAGCCAGGATGGATAAGGAATGGTGTTCCTAGCCTCTGTTTGTCAGAGGATGGAGATGGATGGCAGTAGAGAGATCACTTGATCATTGCCTGTTAGGTTCACTCCCTCTGGGGCACCTGGCATTGGCCTCTGTCGGTAGACAGGATACTGGTCTAGATGGACCTTTGGTCTGACCCAGAACGGCCGTTCTTATGTTCTTGCCTCTCTCCCATGATAACTTAGTTTCTGTGAGAGCCACTTGTGTGGCACTTTGTCAAAGGCCCCTGAATACTCCTGGTTTTCACTAAAAATGTTCGGTTTGCACCTGATTTCTGGTCTGAATGTGCCCAGGGGGGTCAGCTTCCAGCCATTTGCTCCAGGTTGGTTTCCCTCAGCTCCCATGTCCCAGTTGTCAAGGCCCTGCACAATGTCACCCATGGTGCATCTCTGCCGTCAGTGCCTTGCCCTACTTCCCTCTCAGCTGTTCCCTTCATCTCCTTCTCACTCCCTTGACTTCACATCTACTTTCCAGTACCACCGTTTGGACTGTGTAATTCACCACCACCACCCAGTGGGGAACCAGCCTCAGCTAGTGGGGCAGTTATTACCATCTTTAATACTGTAACTCCTCTGCCAGGCAGTGACGGCAACAACCGGGTCCAGGTTCAATATCTCAGGGTTCCTCTTAACAATACAAAACAGAAACAGCTTGACCCCACCCCCAGAAATCTGGGAAAATTTACTACCACCCCTAGGAGCCTCTAAGCAGCAATACTTCCCCACTCCGAAGCATTGATTCTGTGTAAAACAAAATAAAAGTTTTATTAAAAAGGGAAAGGAACCCAACATTAATTGGGGAAAACACCACAGCCATGATTCAAAAGCATGTAACCATAAGCAAACACTCACCTCATAGTGAACTGTGCCTCAGTTTCCCACCTTGCGGTGTGAAAATCCAATGAATGAATTTCCCTTTAACACATCACTCCCCTCTCCCTCTCTAGCACCGCACTCACAGTTGGCTGTCCTTGGTCAGTTAAGACCCAGAGTTCAGAGGTGGTTCACATGGATTCATCTCCCACGCCTGAAAAGGCAGGGAAGGGCATTAAACAATGACTGTGCTGCCACGCACCTCTACAACTGTCTCACTGCTGCAGTCTCTGCTGCTATTTGCTACTACTCACCGCTGCTGTTTTCTCTGCCACTTCTGCGATGCCACATTCTGGGGTTACATCACTGAGCACAGTATTTCAAGGAGTAGCAAAGAACCTCACTTCTAGCTACTGCAGCTAATGCACTGATCTTCCATTGCAGCACTGTCCCCTTCCAAGTCTGAGGCTCAGCCTCTAGACCTGCTTGTCAGAGATTCAGCTCTATAATCATAGAACAGAAACAAAGACTCTCAATTGAGTGTTAGCAGCTCTGCCTTTTAACACAGAAAAGAGGGTCAAATGGTATCTAGGATTCTTTATGCAAAGCCCACATAGGAACATCTACTTGGCTTCCCCCCAAAAGGCATTTAGCATCCCTGCCCCTGCTTAGCGAGTTCAGTGCAGTCGAGGCTGACCCTCTCAATCAGGACAGGCTAAGTACAGTCCTGCTGCCCTTTACTCATCCAGTAAGGATACCAACATTGCATTACCCCTGCACTCAATGCTGTAGCGATTTGCAACCCAAAACCAGCCAAAATCGATTACTTTGGCAAAGCAGCTCCTGCTGTGCATGTAGGCAGAGTAGGTCTGTCTGTGCAAGGGAGTTGGGTCCTGAAGTCTTTTTCTCCCTGTTCATCACTAGAAGTCAGGGAGGAGCTCATTCAGTCCCTGCTTACATCACCATCGAAAAGACTGTCAGGCAGGGGTATTTCTCCATAAAAATTCTCTATGATTAAATGGAAAGGAAATAGGGGATGTTGTTCAAATGAAAACCTCACTTAATACTTCATACTTCAAATACTTTAACTGTTCTCCCTTGTATTTCTGTATCTTTAAGTATAAAAAGATTGTCAATGGTGTATTTGCCATTGGACTAAGCAGACCAAGATCTCTGCATATGAAACCTCAAACTTTGTTTAGTAGAGTGACAGGACCCTGTCACCATCTTTGATTCTCTGGGCCCATTTATTCCATAAAAATTAACAAAACAGACCCAGGGCAAGTTACACGGGGAGTTAGGCATCAAAATACCTTTGAGGATCTGGGACTCAGGCCTGGTCTACACTATGAGTTTAGGTCGCATTTAGCGGCGTTAAATCGAATTAAGCCTGGACACGTTCACACGACGAAGCCCTTTTTTTCGACTTAAAGGGCCCTTTAAACCGGTTTCTTTACTCCACCTCCGATGAGGGGATTAGCGCTAAAATCGGCCTTTGCAGGTCGGAATTGGGGTAGTGTGGACGGAATTCGACGTTATTGGCCTCCGGGAGCTATCCCACAGTGCTTCATTGTGACCGCTCTGGACAGCACTCTCAACTCCGATGCACTGACCAGGTAGACAGGAAAAGCCCGGCAAACTTTTGAATTTAATTTCCTGTTTGCCCAGCGTAGAGAGCACAGGTGACCATGCAGAGCTCATCAGCACAGGTAACCATGATGGAGTCCCAGGATCGCAAAAGAGCTCCATCATGGACCAAACGGGAGGTACGGGATCTGCTCGCCATATGGGGAGATGAATCAGTGCTAGCTGAACTCCGTAGCAGTAAACGAAATGGCAAAATATTAGAAAAGGTCTCAAAGGCCATGAAGGACAGAGGCCATAACAGGGACGCACAGCAGTGCCGCGTGAAAATTAAGGAGCTAAGGCAAGCCTATCACAAAGCCAGAGAGGCAAACGGAAGGTCCGGGCAGAGCCGCAAACATGCCGCTTCTACGCGGAGCTGCATGCCATGCTAGGGGGTGCAGCCACCACTACCCCAACCATGTGCTTTGACTCCATCAATGGAGAATCACGCAACAGGGAAGCGGGTTCGGGGTACGAGGAAGATGAGGATGAAGACAATGAAGATAGCTCACAGCAAGGAAGCGGAGAAACCGGTTTCCCCCACAGCCAGGATATGTTTATCACCCTGGACCTGGAACCAGTAACCCCCGAACTCACCCAAGGCGTGCTCCCAGACCCTGAGGGCACACAAGGGACCTCTGGTGAGTGTACCTTTGTAAATATTACACATGGTTTAAAAGCAAGCGTGTTTAATGATTAATGATTAATTTGCCCTGGCAATCGCGGCCAGTACAGCTACTGGAAAAGTCTGTTAACGTGTATGGGGATGGAGCGGAAATCCTTCAGGGACATCTCCAGAAAGCTCTCCTTCATGTACTCCCAAAGCCTTTGCAAAAGGTTTCTGGGGAGGGCTGCCTTATCCCGTCCGCCATGGTAGGACACTTTACCATGCCAGGCCAGTAGCACGTAGTCTGGAATCATTGCATAACAAAGCATGGCAGCATATGATCCCGGTGTTTGCTGGCATGCAGACAACATCCATTGCTTATCTCTCTTTGTTATCCTCAGGAGAGTGATATCATTCACGGTCACCTGGTTGAAATGGGGCGATTTTATTAAGGGGACATTCAGAGGTGCCCGTTCCTGCTCGGCTGAACAGAAATGTTCCCCGCTGTTAGCCACGCGGTAGGGGGGAGGGGTGAAGTGATCATCCCAGAGAATTGGGTGTGTGTGTGGGGGGGGTAGTTGGGTTTGTGCTGCATGTTAACCTGGAAACCGCAGCCCCTCCTTTTACATTGCAAACCCATTTTAAATGGCCAAACCAACGGGTGCTTGGTATGGGAAATGAGGGCGCTACTGTTTGAAACCATTCCCACATGTTAAGAAGGTTAAAAAAGCCAAAAGACTGTGGCTTACCATGGCTGCCTGCAAGCCGAAATCTGTTGCCTGGCACTGCGTGAGTGATCTCTCACACCAAACCGGCAGGCCCTCAATATAAGAGGAAAAATGTGACCTTGTAACGAAAGCACATGTGCTGTGTAAGGTGAAGAGCAAAATTTAACGTGAAAGAGTGTACCCATTTTTCTCTAAAATGTGTCTTTTTTAACCACCTCTCCCTTCTTCTCTACCAGCTGCAAATGTTTCTCCTTCGCAGAGGCTAGCGAAGATTAGAAGGAGAAAACAGCGGACTCGGGATGATATGTTCTTGGAGCTCCAGATGTCCTCCCACGCTGAGAGAGCACAGCAGAATGCGTGGAGGCAGTCAATGTCAGAGTGTAAAAAAGCACAATATGAACGAGAGGAGAGGTGGCGGGCTGAATCGTGGGCTGAACAGAGCAAGTGGCGGGCTGAAGATGATAGGTGGCGTCAGCTTGCAGACAGAATGCAAGAATCGATGCTCCAGCTGCTGGAGCATCAAATTGATATGCTCCAGCGTATGGTTGAGCTGCAGGAAAGGCAGCAGGAACAGAGACCGCCGCTACAGCCCCTGTGTAACCAACAGCCCTCCTCCCCAAGTCCCATTGCCTCCTCACCCAGACGCCCAAGAACACGGTGGGGGGCCTCCGGCCACCCAGTCACTCCACCCCAGATGATTGCCCAAGCATCGGAAGGCTGGCCTTCAATAAGTGTTAAAGTTTTAAAGTTTTAAACTGCAGTGTGTCCTTTTCCTTCCCGCCTCCGCCACCCATCCCGGGCTACCTTGGCAATTATCCCCCTAGTTGTGTGATGAATTAATAAAGAATGCATGAATGAGAAGTAACAATGACTTTATTGCCTCTGCAAGCGGTGCTCGAAGGCGGGAGGGGAGGGTGGGGTGGTTGGTTTACAGGGAAGTAGTGTGAACCGGGTGGGGGGGGCGGAGGGTTCATCAAGGAGAAACAAACAGAAGTTTCACACCGTAGCCTGGCCAGTCACAAAACTCGTTTTCAAAGCTTCTCTGATGCGCACTGTGCCCTGCTGTACTCTTCTAACCACCCTGGTGTCTGGCTGCGCGTAATCAGCGGCCAGGCGATTTGCCTCAACCTCCCACCCCGCCATAAATGACTCCCCCTTACTCTCACAGATATTGTGGAGCGCACAGCAAGCAGCAATAACAATGGAGATATTGGTTTCGCTGAGGTCTATCCGAGTCAGTAAGCTGTGCCAGCGCGCTTTTAAACGTCCAAATGCACATTCCACCACCATTCGGCACTTGCTCAGCCTATAGTTGAACAGGTCCTGACTCCTGTCCAGGCTGCCTGTGTACGGCTTCATGAGCAATGACATTAAGGGGTAGGCTGGGTCACCAAGGATCATGATAGGCATTTCAACATCCCCAATGGTTATTTTCTGGTCCGGGAAGAAAGTCCCTTCCTCCAGCTTTCGAAACAGACCAGAGTGCCTGAAGACGCGAGCATCATGTACCTTTCCCGGCCATCCCACGTTGATGTTGGTGAAACGTCCCTTGTGATCCACCAGGGCTTGCAGCAGCATTGAAAAGTACCCCTTGCAGTTTATGTACTCGGTGGCTTGGTGCTCCGGTGACAAGATAGGGATATAGGTTCCGTCTATCACCCCACCACAGTTTGGGAATCCCATTGCAGCAAAGCCATCCACTATGGCCTGCATGTTTCCCAGAGTCACTACCCTTGATATCAGCAGGTCTTGGATCACAGCAGCCCCCACAGTAGATTTGCCCACTCCAAATTGATTCCCGACTGACCGGTAGCTGTCTGGCATTGCAAGCTTCCACAGAGCTATCGCCACTCGCTTCTCAACTGTGAGGGCTGCTCTCATCCTGGTATTCTGGCGCTTTGAGGCAGGGGAAAGCAAGTCACAAAGTTCCATGAAAGTGCCCTTACGCATGCGAAAGTTTCGCAGCCACTGGGAATCGTCCCACACCTGCAACACGATGCAGTCCCACCAGTCTGTGCTTGTTTCCCGGCCCAGAATCAGCATTCCACAGCATGAACCTGCCCCAGTAACACCATGATTTGCACATTGCTGGGGCCTGTACCTTGTGAGAGGTCTATGTCCATGTCAATTTCCTCATCACTCTCGTCGCCGCGCTGCAATCACCTCCTCGGCTGGTCCTGGTTTTGCTTTGGCATGTCCTGGCTCTGCATATACTCCAGGACAATGCACGTGATGTTCATAGTGCTCATAATTGCCACGGTGATCTGAGTGGGCTCCATGATCCCAGTGCTATGGTGTCTGGTGTGAAAAAAGGCGCAAAACTAGTGTCTGACGGAGGGAGGGAGGGGCGAGTGACGACATGGCATACAGGTACAGGGAATTAAAATCAACAAAGGTGGCTGTGCATCAGGGAGAAACACAAACAACTGTCACACAGAATGGCCCCCCCCAAAGATTGAACTCAAAACCCTGGGTTTAGCAGGCCGTTGATTTCACGGAGGGAGGGGGAAGCAAATGAATACAGAACAAATCTGGTCCATCTATTTTTTTACATCTTAAGCTGGCAGCAGACGGTGCAGCATGACTGATAGCCATGGGTATCTTCTGGGTGCTTGGCAGAAGATACTGTACTACGACTCCTAGCCATCATCGTCAAGACGATTCAATAGGACTGCTGGCAGGACTGAGTCTCCAGGAGACAAAGCATGTCTGCCCAGGTGCCTCTGATTGAACTGTAATACGACAATGATGGATACCAATCGTAACACACCATCTACTGCCAAAGGCAAGGGGCTGCTGCTGTGTAGCAATGCAGCTCCACGTCTGCCAGCACCCAGTATGCCAATGACGGCTACCAATCATACTGCACCATCTACTGCCAAAAGGCAATTAGCTGCTGCTGTGTAGCAATGCAGTACCACGTCTGCTGGCATCCAGATGACATATGGTGATGGTGAGCTGAGCTGAGCGGGCTCCATGCTGCCATGGTATGTTGTCTGCACAGGTAACCCAGGTAAAAAGGCGCGAATCTATTGTCTGCCGTTGCTCTGACGGAGGGGGAGGGGCCTGACGACATGTACCCAGAACCCCCCGCTACACTGTTTTTGCATCATTCAGGCATTGGGATCTCAACCCAGAATTCCAATGGGTGGCGGAGACTGTGGGAACTGTGGGATAGCTACCCACAGTGCAATGCTCCGGAAGCCGACACTAGCCTCGGTACTGTGGACGTGGTCCGCCGACTTAATGCACTTAGAGCATTTTATGTAGGGACACACACAATCGGCTGTATAAAACCGATTTCTATAAAACCGGCTTCTATAAATTCGACCTAATTTCATAGTGTAGACATACCTTTAGTGTCTCAGTTCTGTAAAATGGGAATAGTAGTGCTGCCCACAGGGGTGTTGTAAGGATGAATGCCTTAAAGACTATAAGGCATTCAGGAACGATAGTGGTAGGGGCTGTGAAAGTACCACAGATGGAACCCAGAGGTAACAGGGTCAATCTGTCTGGTCAGCTACCCACAGAGGGGTGCGATGTTATGAGCCTCTATTGCCTAAGCTAAAAGAGCCAGTTCTGTTAGCTGAGAACCAGTAGCTGGCTCATCAACTTCTGTGTAACAGCTCCTAGAACAGGAGCGACCATCACACCAACTGGGTGTGGGTTACAGCTGCAATAGTCTCTCCCTGTTCCACAGGCCACATACCCTCTCTCCCAGTACACACACCAAGCTAGCTAAATTGTGTGTGGCTGCAGCTATAAATGTGCCTGTATCAGGTCATGTCAGATTCTTCCCCCAAATCTTTGCTACCTGGATCTCCAGGCCAGTACTGCCATCTGCCTCATCCTTCAGTGTTTGAATTGTTCTCCTGAGTGTGGTATGCAGTGAGCACACTGCCAGCTCTGCTGGTATCTAGCAGGCCCTAGCATCTCCCATCAGCCTGTTCTCTTCACTGCAGGAGGCAGCTCCACTGGTCTCTGTCCTCACTCCACAGGTGTGATGCTAGTAAAAGCCCCATCTATAGTGAGCCAGCTGGCTGAGTGCTGGGCACCATCATAGAATATCAGGGTTGGAAAGTACCTCAGGAGGTCAGCTAGTCCAACCCCTGCTCAAAGCAAGACCAATCCCCAGACAGATTTTTGCCCCAGATCCCTAACTGGCCCCCTCAAGGATTGAACTCACAACCCTGGGGTTAGGGGGCCCATGCTCAAACCACTGAGCTATCCCGCCCCACTCTCCCTGCACCCTGGCTGGGTGGGTGGGCGGCAGATGATCCAGCCAGCACAGGGCTATATAATCCCCAGGGCAAGGAGGTACAAGGTGAGGTTGTGGGGGGAACGGGCCCAGGAGGGATCCCCGGAAGCTGCCTGTGGGCAGCAGCAGGCCAGGAGCTGGGACAGAAAGGCTGAGAGCCAGGAAGAGACACACCCAGTCACTGGCAGAGGGTGGCAGGCCAGGGCCTGGGATGGGAAGGCTGAGGGCCAGGCACAGAGACACCCAGTCACTGGCAGCTGGCAGCACTAGCTGCAGCTGGAGGCCACGGGCAGGCTGAGGCTGCGACCTGAGCACCTGAGGCGGCAGGATGAAGGAGTGGAGTCCACTCAGATCATGGGAGAAAGAGCTGAGCTGTGGCTGGCAGGGCCAGTAGGCCAGGGCTTCCCTGCCTCCGTGAGGGGATAGGCTGGGGGTAACCCTCAGCTACAGAGCCCCACAGGGTGCAGTTCCCTCTGTGTGCTGGGTGGCCCCAGGGGCTGTCAGGCTGGTCGGTGTCATTGAGCACGGGGTGTCTGCACCTGGCAGTATGTGGCAGCCTGGGAGGGAATCTCTGTTGCTGGGAATCTGTGCATGTGTGGGGAAATGGGAGTAGGTGGGGCCAGCAGAGCCGTGTGGCAGGAGTCCCAAAGCACATGGGGCAGAGCACGGCTTCAGGGTGCCATGGCCCTTGTAGCCACACCCTGCCATGAGCCTGGGTACAAAGCTAAGAGACTCTCCCCAGGCAATAACCTCCAGGCCTGGCTGGCTCGGGGCCTGTCTACACTGCCGAGTTTGGCCAGCCAGGTTGGGATTTGCTGCTTTGGGGAAGCTGCCAGGCCTGGGTGCCCACAGCCCTGGCTCTGGGTGAGGAAGAGAGGGGGCAGCGGCTGCAGGCAGGGGAGGGGGTGACTGTGGAATCCACAAGGTACAGAGAGATATTATTCCTCTTTGCTCCCGGAAATCCTACTGCCTCTTGCTTCTCTTTCTTGTGTTTGTGTTTGCTGGCCCCAGATGCAGTCTGAGTGTGTGTGTGAGCGGGGGCAAGGGTTGTATTGATGCCATAAGGCTGATCCCTCTCCTATATGTGACCTCAGTGGCTCTGGGCCCCTAGAACAGACACTGGTCAGTATCCCTGGGCCTAGATCAGCAGCACCGGGACACCCTCTTGTAATGTCAGAGGTGGCAGCTCCCTCCCATGAGAACAGCTTTGAAGCTGAGGGGTGCGGAGGGAGAGCTCTTCCTGCTGTAGCCCTGATTGGGTGGGGGCATGGAGCTTCTTGTGTCATCGCAAGACTGGTTCCAGCCTGGCCAGAATCACGTCACTGTGAGAACATCGTGTGCTAGTTGTTGACACTGCCAGGCTGTGAATGGGAGCTGGGCAAGGAGCCCTGTGTACTGTGTGCAAGGGAGTGCCTATGGAGAGCAGCTGATGCAGTGGGTGGGCTGGGAGTCTGTGGGCTGAGAAGAACTGAGCTCAATCCCACCAGCTCCTTGTGCAGAGTGGGTAAGGTGGTTAGGCCTCATCTATTTAGCTAGATGAGCAACTGGCCTTCCCGCCAAGTGGAGGTGTTGCTGATATTGGCAGCGAATGCTTTCCCCAGTATAGATTACACCAGTTCTCTGAAGGGAATAAGTTGTACCAACAAAAGGCTACAGGGCGGCCTTTCCTGGCAGAGCTATGTGGGCTGAGTGTGGGTTTTTTCACACTCCAAACCATGCCAACACAACATTTAACTGTAAACCAAGCCACAGTCTCTCTGGGCCTCCACAATACTGATACAGATACTAGTACTGCCCTGCTTCGCAGGGGTGTGTGAGAATAAAAAGTCATTAAAAGGTGACTGTGAAAGTCTCAGTATGGTAGTGGGACCATTTCAGTAGGATAACGAGAATGACTCGGAGAGCTCACCGTGGGCTGCTTCCCCCCACACAGGGTCCCGCATGGCCATTTACAATTTTTGGCTTCAATTTTTTTTTTATTATATCAAATTCAGAAAATTGCAGCGGGATTTCAGAATTTTGTAGGGGAGGAGACCTAGGTCCTCTCATTTTAAACTCTCCCCCACAGCCCCCCAGAGAACCCCAGTGGGGTCAGCTCCAGCCCTGGCTTGGGGGGATTCCCAGGTCCACTCAGGGACAATAACTGCAGGGTCTGACTCCCAAAGAAAAGCCGAGCCGAGGACCCCAGTGAGTGCGATGGGGCCAGTGAGCAACAGGGAACGTCCTGGCATTTACTGCCCTAGGGACTCATTTCCCATGGCAAGGAGTGAAACAGCCACAGGGGCCAAGAGTGAGAATGTCAGGCCCTGCTGTACGGGCTGCTTTGTGCTGCCAACTCAGCTGTGTCAGGGAAACTGCTCCCAGCACGATGGTGGGAGTGGGGAGAGCTGGGGAAGAGGAGTTGGAAGCTGGGCCAGCGGAAGGTGAGTGAGAGCCCAGTCCCAGGGCTGTGTGAATGAGGGGCCCAGGATGGGTGAATGGGACCTGGGAGCCCAGGAATCTCTTCACTCCTCTCCCCATGTGTTAGTTCCATCTCAGCCTCTTGCCTAGCCCACCTCCTGCCCCATGTCCTTCTATCTTTGCACCTGCCTCCATGCCTGGGACACCCACCCTGACCTAATGCTCCAGGCCTGCAAAATTCTCCTTCGAATCTCTCGATACACCCATTAGTGGGCCCCTAAGCCCAGCCCCGCTTGGGATCTCCCAGGGCAGGGACCATGCAACATGCCCAGAGCACTGAGGGGGCTACAGAAATAACACAGAATAATAGTGTAACCCTTCTGCCCATCTAAGTTGGCAGCAACAAGGGCCGGGTTCTGTATCTAGGGGTTCCGTTTCAATAACGCAATGCAAAACCAGCTCGAGCCCCCACCCAGTGACCTGGGACAATTACATACCACCCCCTGGGTGCCTCTAAGAGGCAATACTTCCCCTCTCGCAAGCACGGAGTCTGAGTGTAACAGAAAATGTTTAATAACACGAGGTAAATGACATCAGCATTAAATTGGAAAAACACCACAAACAGGATTCATAACACAAATCATGAGCAAAAAAACCCACCCCAGCAAGTTGGGCTGTGTCCTTTCCCTTGGGTTCTTGAAACCAGCAACCCAAGGATCACCAAAGTCCCAAAAGTCCAACAACCCCCCAAAGTCTCTGTCCCTGGTCAGTGCAGCCCCAGAGTTCGGGGGGGGGAGGGGGCAATGCAGGGTGTTAAGGGGCACCTTATGTGGTGATCCGAGGCCGACGGGGTTCCGCCGCAGCCTTCACCACGAGCCGCTCCACTCCACCAGCTGTCCCGTGAGCTGCTCCCGCCATCCCACGAACTGCTCTGGCAGCTGCTCCACTCTGCTCACCGACCTGTGAGCCGCTCAGCTCTGCTCCACTTCAGCAGTCCCTTGGGCTGCTCCCACAAGGCTCTGCTCTGCTAGCTACTCCTCCAGCCACTCTGCTCACCAACCTGTGAGTCACTCAGCTCCACTCCAACCGTCCCGCAAGGCTCCACTCTGCTAGCTGCTCCACCAGCCGCTTAGCAATATAGCTTCAGGCTGCCCCACTAGTTAACACAGCCTCAGTGATTTCAGCTCTTTTGTGATTTCAGCTCATAGTAGGGGAGCCCCAGTGCTAGTGCACCATTGGCCCAAAGTGAATTCAGCTCAGCAGTCTGTAACTAGACTTGTAATGGAATCAAAGTTAGCTCTAGTATTCAACAGTAGAGAGAGGAGGTGGTGCAATTGGTGTTTCACCCCCTCAGTGGGGGCATACCATCAGATACAAATACCTATCCCATCCTCTCTCCATTCACTGGGTTTTGTAACCCATACCCCTTGTCAAGCAAGTGCTACTTAGGTAATGGTGAAGGACTCACTCAGTCCTTCTGTCATACAACAGTTTCACTACCCTTGACTCACAGAATCAGGGTAACAAAACTTTATTCTTCCTGCCCCAATAACAGAGAAGACTGGGGATCCCACACCAGCCAAAGTAACCACTTTTGAGTTGCTGTTGTTTCATGCCAGGCGAGTGGGTGTGCCTATGCAAACAGGATCAGCCCCTGGAGTTCTTTTCCACACTCGCCATAATTCACCACCAGATGTCAGGGTAGAGCTCATCCTGACTCTGCTTACAATTCTTCAGGCAGAGCAAAGGCCTAAATAAAAGGCAAGAGACCAAGACCCAAGGTTGGGCAGGACAGTAGAGAGAGGACAGCAGGGTCAAAGGGGGGGAGATAACTCAGTGGTTTGCACATTGGCCTGCTAAACCCAGGGTTGTGAGTTCAATCCTTAAGGGGGCCATCTGGGGCAAAATCAGTATTTGGTCCTGCTAGGAAAGGTAGGGGGCTGGACTCCATCACCTTTCAGGGTCCCTTCCAATTCTATGAGATAGGTATATCTCAATATACTCTATATTAAAAGCAGAGCTGGGGGAATAATGTGCAGCTTGTGATGTGTCCAGTGAGCTCAGCTTCTGTTCTGGTTTGTCAGCTGCCCACAAATTGATCACAAGGTTCTCAGATGTATTTGTTGTTCAAAAATATTTGCTAAATATATTTGTCAAATACATTGATCTGTGAGGGTTAGTTATGATTGGACACCCAGGTCACATGGGATTGTTTCTTAATTGGATGAATTTAACTCTTAGAAACAGGTTTTTGGTGCAAATATTTGTGATTAATGCTTTGGTGGGGTTGCTTGCATGCTGAAAGTTATGCACATACCTTGTTGGATCAGGGCCTAAATGGTCAGACATTGCTTCCTATGAATATTTTATAACATTCAGTAGAAATCCCTTGTTCGCATGGACATTCCTGCCAGCAAGCGCCTTCGATGGAATACACATGGTATGAATGCAGAAGGGGCAGGAGCTAAAGGGAATTCATGGGAGTCAGGCACCTAACTCACTCAGGCACTTTTGAAAGTCCCACTAGGCTCCTGTCTGCATCTTTAGGAGCCTAAATAGCTTTGCAAATCTGGCACAGAGACTAAGGGGCAGATTTTGGAAGATATTTAGGCACCCAAAGATGTAGTTAGGTGTCTAGTGGGATTTTCAAAAGCACTTAGGTGCCTAATTTGCATTGGAAGCTAAGTGCCCAGACACCTCTGAAAATTCCACTTTGCACCTATCTGCATCAAAACACCTTGGAAACTCAGGGCCTAAGTGACTTGCCTAAGGCCACACAGGGAGTCTGTAGCAGAGCAGGGAATTATGCACCTTACCCTGGAACTCCCTCCAGAGACTTGAAGCATCTCAGATCCCCTGAGCTCTGTCAGCACAGGCATCGGAGTGTTTAATTCCCATTCCCTATCAGTGTGTTCTGGGGCACACAGGCTCAACGTTGCTGTTACCCTGACTCAGGGCCCATCTTTCAGATAATAGTTCAATGATGTGCAATAAAAAAGGAGACTCTGACCCCAGAGGCTCCCATTGAACACCACTCCCCTCTACAGCTCAATAAACTGCTGCTTATTGTTACCCTTTGTACCCCACGCTCACCTCCTGCACCTTCCTGCTACTGTTACCCAAATTCCGTCATCTCAGCAGGATCATAAACAATGGGGGAGGGAGAATCCCATGGCAAATGGTGGGTTGAGCTTGACATTAACTATGGTGTCTTGATAACTTTTCCTCTTCATTTTTAAATGCTATTTTTCTCTCTCACCAGGCTGAGCCCATTTTCTTGGAAAAAATAATGTGGCCACATGAAAGAACAGCCGATAAAATCACATTGTTAGTTTCCCTCTGCTCCTCCCTCTTCAGTTACCTGGGGTTTGCCACATTCAAACTGAAAGCTGCAGCCTGTGTCTTATCTGGCACCTGGGTTGGGCTGGGCTGTGCACTTCCACCTCTGGAGCAATAGAACTCACAGTGTCTCTGCAGAGTCACTCGGAGCAGCGGGGGCTGTTGTTACTTTCTGACATTTTCATTTTCAGGGGCAGGATGGTGGAAACCCAGAGGAGATTTAACAGACAAGACAGAACTCTGTGAGCTCAGCTCAATGTCTCCTTGTAACAGTAACCCAGGGGGTCGCTAGGCCCCTAACAACGCACAGTGCAATACACAGGTGATGAGATGTGCGCTAGGGCCAGATCCAATGTCCAATGGGAATCTGACTATTGCTGCAATGGGCACTGGTCAGGCTCCAAGGTCCAGAGAGTCTCAGACAGGCCAGAACTCACTGACACAGTACTCCAGCTGAGGCCTAACCAGCGCCAAGTAGAGTGGTACTATCACCTCCCATGACTTGCATGCTATGCCTCTGTTAATGCAACCTAAAATTGCATTTGGTTTTTTTGCAACAGCATTGCATTGCTGACTCATGTTAAGGTTGTGATCCACCACTACCCCAAGATCCTTCCCAGCAGCGCTGCTGCCAAGAAAATTATCCCCCCCCCCCACTCTGTACTTGTGCATGTGGGGTTCAACCTTACTAGAAATGGGTTAGGCAGAGACAGCAGGTCCGTCCAGTGGATAGAGCCAGAGATCTATGATCCCATTACAGCTGAGCTAATGGCTACTTGCCCTCTACTGTTCCCCCTGATATGCTGTGATGGATGTAGAATCATAGAATCATAGAATATCAGGGTTGGAAGAGACCTCAGGAGGTCATCTAGTCCAACCCCCTGCTCAAAGCAGGACCAATCCCAACTAAATCATTCCAGCCAGGGCTTTGTCAAGCTGGGCGTTAAAAACCTCTAAGGATGGAGATTCCACCACCTCCCTAGGTAACCCATTCCAATGCTTCGCTACCCTCCTAATGAAATAGTGTTTCCTAATATCCAACCTAGATATTTGAGACCATTGCTCCTTGTTCTGTCATCTGCCACCACTGAGAACAGCCTAGCTCCATCCTCTTTGGAACGCCCCCCCCTTCAGGTAATTGAAGGCTGCTATCAAATCCCCCCTCCCTCTTCTCTTCAGCAGACTAAATAAGACCAGTTCCCTCAGCCTCTCCTCATAAGTCATGTGCCCCAGCCACCTGATCATTTTCCACTGTACTCTCTCCAATTTGTCCACATCCTTTCTGTAGTGGGGGTGTGGTGGGGGCAACGACTCACCGGCACAGCGCCTCCTGCTGATTGTCCTGGGAATTAGCTCTTCCAGCCTGGAGCACCCTCTGCAGGCCAGTGGCTCGCCTGCCACTGGCCCCTCGTGTCCCTCCTGGACTCCGGTGTCCTTTTTCATCAGGGTTATGCCCCCAGCAGTAACCCACAATCTGGGTTTCCCCTCCCTGGGGAACCCCCAGCCCTCTAAACCCACCTTGCCACAGTGGATACTGCCAGTCATCACCTAGCCCCCACTCCCTGGGGCAGACTGCAGTTTGTAAACTACTCATCATCGACAAGGGGGGTTGGACCAGCTGCCTCTGTCTATCTCTGGGCTGCCCCTCTGCAACCCCAGTACCTTTTGTAGGCCTTTAACAAGGCCTCAGCCTGGGGTTTTACGAGGCTGGAGCTCCCCAGCTCCCTCTGCCCTTCCCCAGCATTGCTCCACCCTAGGGACCCCTCTCAGCTCCCAGGCAGCCAGGTCCTTCTCTCTCAGAAGCTAGAGAGAGACTCTGTCTCAGCCTCTGGCCCTCAGCCATCTTACAGGGTCAGCTGTGGCCTGATTGGGGCGCGGCCCCAACTGTGGCTGCTTCCCCCAATCAGCCTAGCTTTTCCCCTGCCAAGCCCTCTCCCAGGGCTGTTTTAAGCCCTTCAGGGCAGGAGCGGGGTGACCACCCTGCTACAGGGGGACCAAAAACTGCATGCAATACTCCAAATGTGGCCTCACCAGTGCTGAATAGAGGGGAATAATCTTTTCCCTCAATCTGCTGGCAATGCTCCTACTAATGCAGCCCAATATGCCATTAGTCTTCTTGGCAACAAGGGCACACTGCTGACTCATATCCAGCTTCTCATCCACTGTAATCCCCAGGTCCTTTTCTGCAGAACTGCTGCTTAGTCAGTTGGCCCCCAGCCTCTAGCACTGCATGGGATTCTTCCTTCCTAAGTGTCCTTGTTGAACAGCATCAGATTTCTTTTGGCCCAATCCTCCAATTTGTCTAGGTCACTCTGGACCCTATCTCTACTCTCTAACCTATCTACCTCTCCCCACAGCTTAGTGTCATCCACAAACTTGCTGAGGATGCAATTCATCCCATCATCCAGATTGTTAATGAAGATGTTGAACAAAACCATCCCCAGGACAGACCCTTGGGGCACTCCGCTTGATACTGGCTGCCAACTAGACATTGAGCCTTTGATCACTACCCATTGAGCCCGATGATCTAGCCAGCTTTCTATCCACCTATAGTCCATTCATTCAATCCATACTTCTTTAACTTGCTGGCAAGAATACTGTGGGAGACCGTATCAAAAGCTTTGATTAAGAAACCATGTCTGTCCTCAGGAGCTCAGTAATTCCCTCTAACACATTCCTTCTACCCAAGCCAGCTCCCTGTCCACATTTGTGCCTGGGACCCCCTGGAGCCCCTCTCTGGGGAATTCAGAAGGGGGCAAGTGGTTCTGTATTACTCTGAGGTGGGGTTAGTGATGAAGGAGCCAGCCTGGGCCACCACATTTGTTTATTCCCCCACTTGCTGTTAATGGTTATCAGTATCAGTAATGGTATACTAGTGCCTAGGAACCCCAGTCACCGATGTGTAACAAAGATACATCCCTAGCCCAGGGAGCTCACAATCTACATGAGAGATGTAATGTGAGTGACAGAGACTCCTAGAGCAACTGTTGGCAGTGAGGATGAGGAAACAATAAACCAAACTGGGCTGTGAGCGCTGACCACACTTATTTGTCTGTTCTTAGAAGCAGAGAAAACCAGGCCCCAGCACTACTGAATAACAGAATGTTCTTGTTGGTTCAGGTCACAGTGTAATGATCAATGTTTTATTCTAAATAGGAACACAGAATGAAAACTGGATGGAAAGTGAGTGTGAACAGAAGCCAGTGGAACATTCATTGTTCCCTTGGAAGCACTATGCTAGTCTCAGACCCTCAAACTCATGGGTTTTCTTCCCTATCATCCTTCTGCATTTTTAAGGACCTGCAGGAAAGCTCCTGGCGATGGGCACACTTTACCCACAGCCTACGTAGTGTAGCATTATTCATGCTGTTTCTCCAGCAATGAGGCCTCGCATGATCTCAGTCCTGACGGAATTCCCAGTTTTTAAAACCTGAAGGGATCATTAGATTTAGTCTGACCTTTATAACACAGGCCAGTGAATGTCACCTAGTTACTGACCCCGATAACTTGTGTTTGACTAAAGCATCTTTCCAGAAAGGCACCAGTCTGGACTGGGAGACATTAAGGGATGGAGCATCCACCACCTTGGGAGTTTGTTAATCATCTGCACTGTTAAAAAATTGTGCCTTATTTCTTATTTGGATTTGTCTGGCTTCAGCTTCCAGCCATTGGTTCTTGTCCTGCCTTTCTCCACTAGATTACAGAGCCCTTTAATAATCAGTATTTTCTCCCCATGAAGACACATAAACACCATGATCAAGTCACCTCTCACTCTTCCTTTTGATAAACCGAACAGATTGAGCTCTTACATTCTGCCCCTATAGGGCACTTTCTCCAGCCCTCGAATCACATTTGTGGCTCTTTTTTGTACCCTCTCCACTCTTTTTGAACATCCGTTCCAAAATGCGGCCATTAGAACTGGCCTCAGTGTTCCAGTGTCCATCTCACCCGTGCCAAACACGGAGCTAAAACCCCTCCCTGCCCCTGCTCACTGGCGAGGGGGTGTCCAGCAGAGCTGCTTTCCCACCCTTTCTAACTGTCATTCCTCCTCCTCTCCCAGTCAGTTCCTCATCCCGTTTTTTTTGTTTTACCTTCTCCTTTTTCCCCTGCAGGCCCCTCCCTTCTCTTCACCTTCCCCTGCCACAGAGCAGGGCAGAGGCCAGCAGCAGGCACCTCCCACCAGTGACATCAGCACACACAGTGCTGGGGAAGGAGAGACAGACAGACTGAGAGCCCAGCAGTCATGGAGACACTTACTCCACCAGGGAGTGATAAATGTAAGGTTGAGGGTCTGGAACCCCCGGCCACAACGTCTTTAGCTGGTAGAGAGCTAGATGATGCCATTTGTCTCATCTGTCGGGATTATTTGACAAACCCAGTGACTATAGAGTGTGGACACAACTTCTGCTTGGGCTGCATTAGCCAGTGCTGTGAGGGAGTGGAGACAGCCGCCTGTCCTCAGTGTGGAGAAACGATCCAGAAAAGAGCCTTCAGGCCCAATACGCAGCTGGGCAGCATAATACAATTCATCAAACAACTGGGGGTAAAGCCAGGACAAAGGGGAAGGGAAGGGTATGTCTGTGAGGAACATGGCAAAGAGCTCACATGGTTCTGTAAGGAGGATGTCAAAGCCCTTTGTGAGGATTGCAAAGGATCCCCGGCTCACCGCTCTCACACTGTGATTCCCATGGGAAAGGCTGCCCAGGAGTCCAAGGTAGGGGTGTTTTTGTTGGCTAATTAAATCCCTTCAGGCCCCTGTGTCACCCCCTCTCTGGGCAGATACCAGTCTGCTGTGACTGGAGCTAACCACCAGGGCTGGCTCTAACATTTTTGCTGCCCCAAGCAGCAAAAAAAAGCGCCGCCCCGCAAGGTGTATCCCCCCGTCCCCGAGCGCTGTGCCCTGCGCCGCCCCCCCACCGAGCGCCGCGCCACCGGAACCCCCACCCCTGAGCACCACGCCCCGTGCCGCTCCCCCGCCGAGCGCCGCGCCGTGCCGTGCCGCCGGAGCCTGCCCGCCCCCGCCGAGCGCCGCGCCGCCGGAGCACCCCCCTCCGCGGAATGCTGCGCTGCGCTGCCCCCCGCCACCCCAAGATTGGCCGCCCCTTACCAGGTGCCGCCCCAAGCATGTGCTTGGTTGCCTGGTGCCTGGAGCCGGCCCTGCTAACCACAGGATCCCATGTGCTTCTAAGACTTCAGCTCCGGGTCTCTCAGCTGCACAACCAGCTGCAGACCCCATGTCTGCCCCCCTTCTTTGGGATGTGGCCCTCCGCACCCCAGCTGTCTGAAACCCCAGACCCAGAGCTGCAGCCCTGCCAAGCTCCCACTTGGTTACACACGCTCCAGCAGATTTTCAGCTCACTGTGGCCATGCTGAGTTCTCGATTGATCCCTTCAGGGACAACGTGTCAAGAGAGCCAGGAACACAGACTTAGCAAAGGGATTTCTTAACCACTGGCACTTGTATTTTTAAGACAGCACAGAGAGAGTTACAGATCTACACAAAATAACAAACAGTCCTGAGACAAACTGCCCCCTATCCTCTGTGTCCGCTCACAACCCTTCTATCACTATGGCTACACTACAGCCTATGTTGGCAAAACTTGTGTCGCTCAGGGGTGTGAATATTTCACCCCTGTGAGCGACATAAGTTACGCCAACATAGATACTGCTGCTTACGGGTTTGGGTTTTTTATGCCAACAGGAGAGCTCTCTCCCATCAGCATAGAGCGTCTTCACCACACGCGCTGCAGCGGCACAGCTGTATCAGGAGAGCTGAGCGGCTGCAGCCCTTCTAGTGTATGACTGTGAGGTTTGCTCAGCATCTTAGGGAAGGCAGAGACCCTCTTGCTCTCTCTCTCCAGCCTTGTCTTCTGACATATGGCAGTCAATGGCCTGTCTTGCTCTGAGAGCATCCCCCCTTCAATATATCCCCCTTTTGCTATATGGAATTGTCTGAGCTCCATGGACCTCCCTTATTTGTCAAATAAATTCTTCACTAATCTTCATCCCCATTCCAATAGCAGAGTCAGATCTCCTTGTTTTAGTTACTAAGAGATGTTTTTTTCTGACTTTTAATTAGCCCTGCCGAGGGAAGCCAGGTCTGGGAGAGGGCTCTTTAATCCAGCAGACAAAGGCAAAGTGAGATCTAATGACTGGAAGTTAAAGCTAGACAGATTTAGGCTAAAGTAAGGTGCCCATATTTTACCATGAGGGGGATTTACCATTGGAACAACTTACCAAGGGTTGTGTGGTGGGTTCCCCATGATTTGGAGTCTTTAAATCATTGCTGGGCATCTCTCAGAGGCCTGCTTTATCTCTCAGCCACAATCTGATGCTGCGGGAATCTCTGGGGGAGGTTCTCTGGCCTGTGCTCAAAAACAGGAGGTCAGACCAGATGTTCAGAATGGCCCCTTCAGGCCTTATCAGCTGTGAATCTATCACTTATTCCTGTTAATGCTGGTCCATACAGAAGCATAACCCTTTGTGGTTGACAAAGGTGCATGGCGGTGGGTTTAGCAAACTGTAGGCATAGAGGGGTGAATAAGGTAGCTACATTATTTGCTCAGATGAATGAAATTCATAAATACCTAGGAAAGCAGGGATGGCTGGGAATTTACCCTTCTGAAATGGGATTGCCCTAATGGGGAGAGAGTTTTGTACCTGAAAGTGTGTGGCTCACTCATGGGGAATGGTCACTGGATGTTTTTTTCACTTTGGTTTTATTAAATTATTGACAGTTTCCCCATTTTTCCTTTCAGGGGGAGGCAAGCACATCGAGCAGGTACTGTACATGCATTTGGCTTTTTCATTTCCCCTGACATTCCTGTTCGATGCACTGCAGCATTACTGCACTGAACAGCTGAGAATCTCTTCTCTTTAGGAGTGAAAATGTGAACAGTCAGGAACAGGAAGCCATTTCTACTCAACTGCAGGAGCTCAGAGGTAAACGAACGCCACTCTCGTATTCAGCAGTGCCTACCCCAAGCGCTCACAACTCATCAGTCAGGTCCCAATACATGACAAGACAGGAGAAAAAATATCTCAAGATTTTGAACAAAAACAATTGTACCACCTCATTTTTGAACACTTAAGGACGTTCCAGCCACCCCATTCCCCACTCCCTGCCCCCACAGTCTGTGTGTGCTCTTTCAGAATGCACAGCCAGTCTCAAGAACACATGTACACATGTGAGCATCTCCTGGAGTTGGGGCATTAGCTCAAATGGTGGAGGTGGTGGTGGTTCTCCAGGTTTGTGTTCAGACTGCACAGGTGGGGGTTGGTCACATACTTTCATGTGCAAATGCTCAGTCAGAGATCATGAGAATAGATGGGCAGGATGGTCCAGTGGTTACAGAACTAGCCTGCTGTGCCACAGATGTGCTGTGGGACCTTGGGTGAGTCACTTAGGGACAGATTATTAAAGCTGTGTAGGCGCCTAAAGATGCAGATTAGCACCTAACGGGATTTTTGGACATGTCCATGTGCCAAACTCCCACTGATTTCAATAGGAGTTAGGTGCCTAGTTGCTTTTGAAAATCCTATTAGGCACCTATCTGAGTCTTTGGGTGCCTCAATCCCTTTAGAAAACCTGTCCCTCTGTGACTTAGGTCCCCATCTGTACAATGGGGATAGTAGTCGGGCTCTACCTCCCAGTGAGGTTGTGAGGAGCCCAGAGGGGATGGTAATGAGGGCTAGATCGGTACCAAAACAGATTATGGCACCAACACCACAAGAGTTCAGTCTCCTGTCAGAATATTCTGCTCAGTACCAGAGATGTGTGTTTAATCCTAAAGAGATGTGGGCGACATTTTCAATGCTGTTGTGATCAAGTTACATGTGTTTGGGTGACCCAAAATGTTTGCATTTGCAATAGTGGTTTGCAATAATTTAAGTTCTGGGTGATTTTAGTTAAAGCTGAATCTTAACTTTTAATTTCCATGGTTTTAAAAGTTCAATTTCTTAAAATCTAAAATTGATTTTAATGCTCTTTTGAAAAAAAAATGTCTGGCACATCTGCTCCACCTTCTCTGACACTGAGAGAAACGGTCTGTGTATAATAATAATTAGCTATGCTGGTTTTAGTATTGGTCCTAAACAGGGAGCTATGGAACTGACAGGCACATGTCCACATTTTCTGTGATGAACTAGATAAACCCAAAGTAGACTGGAGGAGCTCTGTGGGAAATGTACATACATTTGGAAGGCTGGCATGAGACCTAGACCCAATGAAATCCTGCTTAAGTCCCATTTTTAGGCTCTAAATGGGATGTAAGTGGCTAGGCCTTGTGCTGGAACCCTGTGAAGAGGAGAATTACATCCTTCCTGAATGCTTCTGAGATGACATAACTGCAGATACAGTGGGGCACTTAGAAAGTTTTTCTTTTTTCCATGACTAAACTTTTGTGTCCTGCTGTAAACATTATAGAGTGTCACCCGCCGCAAATGTCATAAGTAAGGATATGATTCTGTCACTGGGACACGGAGCAGCAGCAGCGGCCCCTGCTGGCAGTCAGCCTCTGGCAGTGCTTACAGTCTCCCACTCCCTCAGGGTATTTTTAGTAAAAGTCAGGGACAAGTTGCGGGCTTGCATGAATTTTTGTTTATTTGCCGTGACCTGTCCCTGACTTTTACTAAAAATACTAGGGCTTCAATTAATCACACTTAACTCACACGATTAACTCAAAAAAATTAATTGCAATTCAAAAAAATAATCGCACTTTTAATCACATGATTAATTGCACTGTTAAACAATAATGGAATACCAATTGAAATTTATTAAATATTTATGAATGTTTTTCTACATTTTCAAATATATTAATTTAAATTACAACACAGAATACAAAGTGTCCCGTGCTCACTTTATATTATTTCTGATTATAAATATTTGCACTGTAAAAATCAAAAGAAATAGTATTTTTCAGTTCACCTCAGACAAGTACCACAGTGCAATCTCTTTATCATGAAAGTACAACTTACAAATGTAGATTATTTTTGTTACATAACAGCACTCAAAGACAAAACAATGTAAAACTACTCGTCCACTCAGTCCTACTTCTTCACTAAGACAAACAAGTTTGTTTACATTTATGGGAGATAATGCTGCCCACTTCTTATTTACAATGTCACCTGAAAGTGAGAGGAGGCATTACAAGGTATTTATGTGTCAGACATGCTAAACGTTCATATGTCCCTTCATTCTTTGGCTACCATTCCAGAGGACATGCTTCCATGCGAATGATGCTAGTTAAAAAAATTATTCATTAATTAAATTTGTGACTGAACTCCTTGGGGGAGAATTGTACATCTCCTGCTCTGTTTTACCTGCATTCTGCCATGTATTTCATGTTATAGCAGTCTTGGATGATGACCCAACACATGTTGTTCATTATAAGAACACTTTTACTGCAGATTTGACAAAACAAAAAGAAGGTACCAATGTGAGATTTCTAAAGATAGCTACAGCACTCAACCCAAGATTTAAGAATCCGAAGTGCCTTCCAAAATCTGAGAGGGACAAGGTGTGGAGCATGCTTTCAGAAGTCTTAAAAGAGCAACACTCTGATGCGGAAACTACAGAACCCGAACCACCAAAAAAGAAAAGCAACCTTCTGCTGGTGGCATCTGACTCAGATGATGAAACTGGACATATGTCAGTCAGCACTGCTTTGGACTGTTATTGAACAGAACCCATGGATGCATGTCCTCTGGAATGGTGGTTGAAGCATGAAGGAACATATGACTCTTTAACGCTTCTGGCATGTAAATATCTTGTGATGCCAGCTACAATAGTGCCATGCCAACACCTGTTCTCACTTTCAGGTGACATAGTAAACAAGAAGCAGGCAGCATTATCGCCTAGAAATGTAAACAAATTGGTTTGTCTGAGCAATTGGCTGAACAAGAAATAGGACTGAGTGGACTTGTAGGCTCTAAAGTAATCGTGATTAATCCCGTGATTAACTGCACTGTTAAACAATAATAGAATACCATTTAGTTAAATATTTTTGGACGTTTTCTACATTTTCAAATATATTGATTTCAGTTATAACACAGAATAAAAAGTGTACAGTGCTCACTTTATATTTATTTTTATTACAAATATTTGCACTGTAAAAAACAAAAGAAATAGCATTTTTCAATTAACCTAATAAAAGTACTGTAGTGCAATCTCTTTATCATGAAAATTGAACTTACAAATGTTGAATTATGTACAAAAAAATAACTGCATTCAATAATAAAACAATGTAAACTGTAGATCCTACAAGTCCACTCAGTCCTATTTCTTGTTCAGCCAATCACTCAGACAAACAAGTTTGTTTACATTTCCAGGAGATAATGCTCCCTGCTTCTTTCACAATGTCACCAGAAAGTGAGAACAGGTGTTTGCATGGCACTATTGTAGCCGGCATCACAAGATATTTATATGCCAGAAGTGCTAACGATTCATATGTCCCTTCATGCTTCAACCATCATTCCAGAGGACATGATTTCCATGCTGATGATGGGTTCTGTTTGTTAACGATCCAAAGCAATGTGGACTGATGTATGTTCATTTTCATCATCTGGATCAGATGCCACCTGCAGAAGGTTGATTTTCTTTTTTGGTGGTTCAGGTTCTCTAGTTTCCTCATTGAAGTGTTGCTCTTTTAAGACTTCAGAAAGCAAACTCCACACCTCATGCCTCAGAGATTTTGGAAGCCACTTCAGATTCTTAAATCTTGGGTCGAGTGCTGTAGCTATCTTTAGAAATCTCACATTGGTACCTTCTTTATGTTTTGTCAAACCTGCAGTAAAAGTGTTCTTAAAATGAACATGTGTTGGGTCATCATCGAAGACTGCTATAACATGAAATATATGGCAGAATGCAGGTAAAACAGAGCAGGAGATGTACAATTCTCCCCCAAGGAGTTCAGTCACAAATTTAATTAATGAATAATTTTTTTAACGAGCATCATTCGCATGGAAGCATGTCCTCTGGAATGGTAGCCAAAGAATGAAGGGACATATGAATGTTTAGCATGTCTGACACATAAATACCTTGCAATGCCTCCTCTCACTTTCAGGTGACATTGTAAATAAGAAGCGGGCAACATTATCTCCCATAAATGTAAACAAACTTGTTTGTCTTAGTGAAGAAGTAGGACTGAGTGGACTTGTAGACTCTAAAGTTTTACATTGTTTTGTTTTTGAGTGCAGCTATGTAACAAAAATAATCTACATTTGTAAATTGTACTTTCACGATAAAGAGATTGCACTGTGGTACTTGTCTAAGGTGAACTGAAAAATACTATTTCTTTTGTTTTTTACAGTGCAAATATTGTAATAAAAATATAAAGTGAGCACTGTACACTTTGTATTTCGTGTTGTAATTGAAATCAACATCTTTGAAAAAGTACAAAACATCCAAAAATATTTAAATAAATGGTATTCTATTATTGTTTAACAGTGCAATTGTCAAGGTTCCCTCCCCACTCTGATCTTTAGGGTACAGATGTGGGGACCTGCATGAAAGACCCCCTAAGTTTATTTACCAGCTTAGGTTAACAATAAGCTGCCACCACCAAGCGTGTTCCAAATCTTAGGGGAGAGCCACTTGGAACTCTGCCTTTCCCCAAATATTTCCCAAGTCCCTAACCCCCCCTTTCCTGGGCAGATTTGAGACTAATTCTTCTCCCCACCCCACCCCCACCCCCAAGTCCTCCTTACACCCCTTTTCCTGGGTAGGCGTGAGAGTATACCCTTACCAATTAGTCCTGGTGAACACAGATCCAAAACCCCTTGGATCTTAAAATAATGAAAAATCAATCAGGTTCTTAAAAGAAGAATTTTAATTAAAGAAAAGGGTGAAAGGAATACCTCTGCGAGATTAGAATGCAAGATAATCTCACAGATAAACAGATTCAAAACACAGAGAGTTTCCCTCTGGGCAAAACTTTAAAGTTACACAAAGAACCCAATTTTATCCTCCCTCTATTTTGCAAAAGAAATTACAAATAGAAAATAAAAGTAATCTAGTACATTCCTTCTCTAAATACTCTCTACCCTATAGGAGTGGGATGGCTCCTTCTTTCTCTGTGTCCAGCAAAAAGCACACACCCCGCACAGCCAAAAGACTTCTTTTTCCTTCCAGATTTTAAAGTATCTTGTCCCCTTATTGGTCCTTCTGGTCAGGTGTCAGCTAGTTTATGTGAGCTTCTTAACCCTTTACAAGTCAAAGAGGAATTAACCCTTAATGGTATGTTTATGGCAGCAATTAATCACAAAGTCTACAAAGAGCTAAAAATAACTGACAGTTGAAATCACTTGAGCTGGGGCAGTGTTTCTGCCTAGCTTGCAAAGAGCTGAAAATTACTAAGAGACTGATGTGCAGAGGTCACAGCAGAGAGGCAGGTGGTAGCAGAAGGTGACTGACAGTCAGCTGGTGAATGAGTGGCTGGTGAGGTGGAGAGGCGCAATGAGCGGCCAGCAGAGTGGCAGCAGAGAAGCGTAATGAGTGGCTAGCAGGCAGGGCTGGCTCCAGGCACCAGGCAACCAAGCACACGCTTGGGGCGGCACCTGGTAAGGGGTGGCCAATCTTGGGTGGCGGGGGGCAGCGCGGCGCAGCACGGCATTCCGTGGGGGGGGCGCTCCGGTGGCGCGGCGCTCGGTGTGTGTGGGGGGCGGGCTCCGGCGGCGCGGCGCGGCACTCGGGGGGGGAGTTCCGGTGGCGTGGCGCTTGGTGGGGGGGCGGGCTCAGGGGGGGCGGCGCGGGGCGTGGTGCTCAGGGGTGGGGGTTCCAGTGGTGCGGCGCTCAGCGGGGGGGCGGCACGGGGCATGGCACTCAGGGCGGGGGTTCCGGCGGGGTGGCGCTTCTTTTTGCTGCTTCGGGCAACAAAAAAGTTAAAGCCGGCCCTGCTAGCAGGGCAGCTGGTGGGGAGGAGCGGCTACAGTGGTGAGCAGGCAGCTGGCGGGAGCAGTGACAGGTGAGCAGCCAGCAGGGTGGCTGGCAGAGAGGGGCAGTGAGTGAGTGCCCGAGCAGTGGAGAGAGTTAGGTGCCTTGTAGCGAGGCTGAAGACTCACCGACGTGGTGCCTCCTCCTAATCATCTGGGAATTAGCTCTTTTCGGCCTTGGAGCACCCCCTGCTGGCCGATGTCTCGCCTGCCTCAGGCCCCCATGTCCCTCCTGGACCCCAGTACCCCTTTTCCTTAGGGTGATGCCCCCTGTAGAACACCCATCCTCTGGGTCTCCCCTCCCAGGTTACTGGTTGGGGACTCGAGCTGGTTGTGTGTTGTATCAATGGAAAGGAACCCCCAGATATTGAACCCGGCCCTGGTTGCTGCTGGCTCCACCTGGCAGAAGGGTTACAATAGTATTAGTGCTCAACTGTGGTTTTTTTCTCTGCTCACAAAGGGCAGAAATTGGCCTTTAGTGATCTGTGCGTTTATAGGGAGCTGCGGTTTTCAAAGCTGCCTTAGGGATCTCAACATTCAATTTTTGTTTAAATTAATGGGTACCGAATGTGCAAATGCCCAAAGCACCTGAAGTGCTGTGAACTTTATGTTGAAATTTGCAAGTGTCAGAAGAATTGGGAAGGGGAAATGTCTGTTAAACTGATTTCCCAGAGGGGCTGGAGGCAGGTAATTCAGAGAAGCAGAGAGGAGCTGTGCTTTGTACTTGTGGAAGTTGGAACTAAATGCGCTACCTTTAGAACTGTCACCTACACACTCTGTCACCGCTAGGTGTGAACTGGTTTAGTTCATGGTTTTAACAGATACAATATGTGCTCTGAGTCCATGTTTAGGTGCCAGGGATTCACTCATTTTGAGTTGAATGTGAAGTTTGTGTATGGGCCCAGAGAGAGCTATGTTGGGCTCGTTTCCAACCACTAAACAATCAAGAACAATTAACTGTCACTGTCTTGTTCCGTGGGCCTTTCAGAGAATTCTCCGCACCAGCTGCCCTGGTGAGCTGTGGCTAGGATGCTGTAATAACACAAACACACTCAGGATTTGCACGGCTGCTCTGAGATGCTGCTCACACTGGGCACAAGATGCTCTCGCTCAGGCCGTGCTCAGCAGTGACTGGCAGACATGACGCAACCTCCATTTCCAGCAGTGTTGGTACCCAGGGCTGACACACCAAGGTGACAAGCTCCAAGTGGGAAAGAGCTGATCTTAGAAGCGATGCCTGTAGGGGCCCGTCCATACTTCCCTCCCTGGAGCATGCTGACCTGAGCACCCAGCTAAAGAAAGACACCTCCACCCTGTTCTTAGCTAGGGCACCACCCAACTTACCCAGCCTTATAGGGAGCTATTCCCATGTGTCAAAAGGATCAGGGGACAGGCACCACCCACAAATTCAGGAGCTAGCCTAGGTTTGGGGTGCAGGGATCTCCACAGATGGACTTATCTGTGTCTCTCCCTTTGTTTCTCTATTTCATAACTACAGCAGAGCTGCATTAAACAATAATAGGAACTTCACCATAAACATGATGGAATGAAATCTCACCTCTCACTCTTTTCTCTCTATAGAGATGCTGCGATGTGAACTGGAGAGAGAAAAAGGTCAGTGTCTGGGCCAGTTACATTAACTGATGTGAGGCTTATTGCCATAAATGTGACGGAGAATCTCACCTCTCCCTCTTTTCTCCCCCTAGAGCAGTGGTTTTCAACCCGTGGACCACAGACCCCGGCAGGTTTACAGAATCTGTCTAACATTTCCGAAGGGGTCTGCATCACCATTCAAAATTTTGTAGGGGTCTGCACATGAAAATAGGTTGAAAACCACTGCCCTAGGAACGCTGTGATCTGAACTGGAGAGTGAGAAAGGTCAGTGTCTGGGGCCAATGGGGTGGTATAAAGATTATATGAGAATGTTTCCGAAAAAGGTGGCGAATCAGTAAACTGGAGATTACCAGCAGACGAGACATTTGGAATGAAGCCAAAGGGAGGATGTGGTTTAGGCTTTGTCTGCACTACGCACTTTTTAGCAACACAACTGTGCCACTACAGCCATGGTACTAAAAGGTGCGCAGTGTAGTCGCTGTTTGTCGGTGGGAGAGAGCTCTCCGCTGACGAAAAACTTCCATCCCCAACAAGCGTCTGTAGCTTCATCGGCAGGAGAGTTCTCCCGCCGACAAAGCGCTGCTCCCGCTGGTGCTACAAAGCCTCCGTGTAAAGCTCATCACAGGACGGGGATTCCCTCCCTCGCCCTGGGGACCCGGCTGTGCCTGGAGGCCCATGGGAAGTGATGGCTCAGGCTGCGGCTTTGGAACTGAGCGGGCTGCAGCACCTGAAGTGGGGACACCACAGAGCGATGGGGGGATGGGTGGGAAATGAGCAGAGCCCCCATTTCAGCAGGGGTGGTGGGGGGAAGGTATTTGCACAGAGACGATTCTGATGGGGCAGGAGGGGGGCTACACGTGTGTTGTGGTGAAAGTGTAAAACACATGTGGGATGGGAAAATTGAAAATAACGTGCTAGTGTTTGAATGGGGGATGGGGAATGTCTCTGTATTAGCAGCAGAGCCGAAGCAGTGAGCTCAGGGCTGCTCGCGCTGACACAGACGGGCTCTGATGGGGAAGGAGCCAATTGTCCTAAAACCCCTTGGAAATTACAGACACAGCACCCTGAGCCTAGGCTCTGAGTAGCTCTTGACCGCCCCGGCCAGGGTCACTGCTGGGGACTATGAGACGTGTCCAGTGTTTAACAGAATCCCTCACATGGGATCCACCCGTGTCCTGGCCTTTCACAGCCATGTAACATGCGAAGAGGCAGGATTTCACCGTCAGTGACCATGTGCTGATGTATGTGTGTGTGTGTGTGGTGTGTGTGTGTATTTGTTCTGGTATCAAGGAGACATTTGGGACTTGTGGGAAGGAGGGGAAATGTATCTCCTTTCTCCCTGCCCTGCTTTAGCATGCACAGAGCTCAGGCTGTAGTTGGATGGAGGTGGGAGGGTCTTGAATTCACTGTTCCTCATCCCAACAACCTTTGAAGACAGGTAGATACCCCAGTGCCTCTCTCCCCAGGATCTGTCCTTGAATCCAGCTGTGCGGGAGAAGTCAGAAGTTGGATGTTTCTGCTAAAATGATCAGCAGTGAGATAATTGAAAATGGTGACAATTAAATTGTCATCGATCAGGTTTTAGTGTCACCATCCCAACCCCACTGTGCTGAGAGTGAGCAGCAAACAGAACTTCCTGCAGACTCAGGCAGATCTCCCTGGGCTGGTGCACTGCTTACACCCAGGTCACTTGCTCAATGCTACCTTCATACCCAGAAAGGCTGGACACTTTTTAATACACGGGGGGGAGATTTTCACCCCCATCTCAACCTTGTTATGTTCATAAAAGGACCAGAGCAGCATAAAAGGGCTCCAGGAGGCTTGGATCCAGCTGGGGGAGGATTCCTCCAGAGCAGGCAGTGCAGAGAACGGCTGCAGGCTGCCCTCTGAGGACCAGCTCACAAGCCCTAGTGTAGGGGTATAGGGGAGAGGGGACTGGGAACAAGAGCGGGGTGTCAGGGCAGGGCCACAGCGCACAGGTCTGCAGAGATTCTGGGCCGTGCTGCTGCCCATATGTGCCCAGGGAGCGGCTGCTGTAACTAAAGCCATAAGCTAAACCAGAAAAACTCACTCCCATTACAGAATAACAGCGCTGACATGGGGCGTTATACCGGTGTAACAAGAGCAGTTTCAATTCCCACCTTACCATGTACTGGTGTAACCTTCCCATGCAGACAAGCGCTGAGTTACAGCGGGGACTGCTTTGGCATCCAGAGCACCCAGGATCATGGGATGTGGGGTTCGTGGTAAAAACCACAGTCGCCCTCACGTGCGCCTGGGCTGCAGGTTCTGAGAACAGAATCTCACCCTGAGAGTTTAAACCATAGATGGCAATTATGTGGCAATTCTTTAACTAGAGGGCCATGCACTTTGTTGCTTACATAGGACCAGTGGTGCATCCAACTGGGGTCCTCAAACCCACCCCCCACCTTCAAATGTGTCCCTCCCCCTCAAATTTGGCCATAACCCTACTGATTATTGTGAAAAGCAGAAAACTGTAAAAACTGATTTCCAATAAAATTAGACTTTTCTGGTTTTCACCCAAATCAATAGAGTTCTGACCAGAGTGGGGAGGCGAGGGGCCTGGCTGGAATATGGGGGTGAGGAGAAGAGGAGGCAAGAAGTGCAGTGGGAGGAGCTGACTGGAGTGCACTGAGGGGCCCGCTAACCCGAATTCTAAACTCATCCTCACCTTAAACCCTAACCCTGAGGTCACCGCCGCAGCCTGTATCTTGAGGGATCAAACGGTGAGTTTAGTGGAAATCCGGCTTTTACAGTTCTCCTGTTTGCATCAGAATCAGGAGGGTTCTGCCCACTGGTAGCTAGAACATGCCCTGAAATGCTGCAATTGATGGGACGTGGTTATCAAAAGTGATCCCGTTCCAGACAGATAGAAACACCATCGAGTTCAGTGTGGGGCCTCAGCCAGAGGGGAAAGGAGATGGCCATTTACTCAGTGTTTTACCTGCACGAGGCCTTGTGTCCCCAGTATAACGCGGGCAGTGGGAATAGCTAGAGGCAGAGCGCCCCTCTGTGTGTGCTATTTTCTACCAGCAGAAAAATGACTCCTATGAGTTTGCAATAATTGAGTTAAATCTTCTGCCTTGTAACACATCTTTCCTGTTGTTCACTTCCAGCGGCACATCGTGCAGAGAAAGGTGAGGTCCCTTTGTTCATTGCAATGGGAGGGGAGGGGAATCTCAGACTTTGCAACAAATGTCATAGACCCCTGGGGCAGGTATTGAGAGCTCTCACTGTGAACAGAAAGTCAGTCTGGTTTGTGCGGTGCACAGAGAAGCTCTGCCCCTCGTCCCTCACACTCAGAACACAGAATGAACAGACCCAAACCCCACTCACTGAACTCACAGGGGATTTGTTGCTTCCACACAGCTGGGGGAGGGAGCGGGTTTGGCTCATTCTGCGGGTAGCCAGCACTGTGCCCAGGCTGTGAGCTGGCTGTAGTCCTTAACACCCCCGGTGTGACCTGCCAGGCAGAAGGTGGCCAGGGACATGGTGGCTGATGATGTCATCATGCTGCTTGCTACGGTGTCACTCTGCCCATTTGCTCTGCTGTGCTATTGGCTGCGGGCTCCACCCCCTCCCACAGAGTCCTGTCACCCCAATGACAGACCAATCTGCCTCCAGAGCTGAGCTGCATTAAACAATAATAGGAGCTTCACCATAAACATGATGGAATGAAATCTCACCTCTCACTCTTTTCTCTCTATAGAGATGCTGCGATGTGAACTGGAGAAAGAAAAAGGTCAGTGTCTGGGTCAGTTACATTAACTGATGTGAGGCTTATTCCCATAAATGTGACAGGGGAATCTCACCTCTCCCCCTTTTCTCTCCCTAGAGCAGTGGGTTTTCAACCTGTGGACCACAGACCCCAGCAGGTCTGCAGACTATGTCTAACATTTCCAAAGGGGTCTACACCACCATTCAAAATTTTGTAGGGGTCTGCAAATGAAAAAAGGTTGAAAACCACTGCCCTAGGAACGCTGTGATCTGAACTGGAGAGTGAGAAAGGTCAGTGTCTGGGGCCAATGGGGTGGCATAAAGATTATATGAGAATGTTTCCCAAAAAAGTGGCGGATCAGTAAACTGGAGATTACCAGGCAGACGAGACATTTGGAATGAAGCCAAAGGGAGGCTGTGGCTTAGGCTTTGTCTGCACTATGCACCTTTTAGCAACACAGCTGTGCCACTACAGCCATGCTGCTAAAAGGTGCACAGTGTAATCGCTGTTTGTTGGCGAAAGAGAGCTCTCCCGCTGACAGAAAACTTCCACCCTCAACGAGCAGCACTAGCTTTGTTGGCAGGAGTGGCTGGTGAGGTGGATAGATGCAACGAGTGTCCAGCAGAGTGGCAGCAGAGAAGCGTGATGAGTGGCCAGCGGGGCTGGCTGGCAGAGAGGGACAGTGAGCGAGTGCCCAAGCAGTGGAGAGAGAAAAGTGCCACTTTACCCACCCACCCACCCACGCAGGGTGGGAGGTGAACTCTGGGTCTGCAGCTCGGAACTCTGGGTCTGCACTGACCGAGGACAGCAACTGTGAGTGGGGTGCAGAGAAGGGTTGAGTATATGAAAGAGACTTTTCAGTTTATGGACTTAAACTTGAGGGGAAAAAGACACTGCCCAACCTACTTGGGGGTGGGTCTTTTGCTCATGGTTTATATTTATGAACCCTGTTTGTGATCTTTCCCGAAATTAACAATGACTTACTTCCCTCCTTTTATTAAAAGTTTCTTTTCAACACTCAGACTCTGTGCTTGTGAGTGGGGAAGTCTTACCTCTCAGAGGTGCCCAGAGGAGGTGTGTAAATTTCCCAGGTTACTGGTTGGGGGTTCGAGCTGGTTCTGTGTTGTATTGATAGAGAGGAATCCCTAGATATTGAACCCGGCCCTGGTTGCTGCTGGCTCCACCTGGCAGAAGGGTTACAATAGTATTAGTGCTCAACTGTGGTTTTTTTCTCTGCTCACAAAGGGCAGAAATTGGCCTTTAGTGATCTGTGCGTTTGTAGGGAGCTGCGGTTTTCAAAGCTGCCTATAGGGATCTCAACATTCAATTTTTGTTTAAATTAATGGGTACCGAATGTGCAAATGCCCAAAGCACCTGAAGTGCTGTGAACTTTATGTTGAAATTTGCAAGTGTCAGAAGAATTGGGAAGGGGAAATGTCTGTTAAACTGATTTCCCAGTGGGGCTGGAGGCAGGTAATTCAGAGAAGCAGAGAGGAGCTGTGCTTTGTACTTGTGGAAGTTGGAACTAAATGCGCTACCTTTAGAACTGTCACCTACACACTCTGTCACCGCTAGGTGTGAACTGGTTTAGTTCATGGTTTTAACAGATACAATATGTGCTCTGAGTCCATGTTTAGGTGCCAGGGATTCACTCATTTTGAGTTGAATGTGAAGTTTGTGTATGGGCCCAGAGAGAGCTATGTTGGGCTCATTTCCAACCACTAAACAATCAAGAACAATTAACTGTCACTGTCTTGTTCCGTGGGCCTTTCAGAGAATTCTCCGCACCAGCTGCACTGGTGAGTTGTGGCTAGGATGCTGTAATAACACAAACACACTCAGGATTTGCACGGCTGCTCTGAGACGCTGCTCACACTGGGCACAAGATGCTCTCGCTCAGGCTGCGCTCAGCAGTGACTGGCAGACATGATGTGACCTCCGTTTCCAGCAGTGTTGGTACCCAGGGCTGACACACCAAGGTGACGAGCTCCAAGTGGGAAAGAGCTGATCTTAGAGGCGATGCCTTTAGGGGCCCTTCCATGCCTCACTCCCTGGAGCATGCTGACCTGAGCACCCAGCTAAAGAAAGACACCTCCACCCTGTTCTTAGCTAGGGCACCTCCCAACTTACCTGGCCTAACAGGGAACTATTCCCATGTGTCACTAGGATCAGGGGACAGGCACCACCCACAAATTCAGGAGCTAGCCTAGGTTTGGGGTGCAGGGATCTCCACAGATGGACTTATCTGTGTCTCTCCCTTTGTTTCTCTATTTCATAACTACAGCAGAGCTGCATTAAACAATAATAGGAACTTCACCATAAACATGATGGAATGAAATCTCACCTCTCACTCTTTTCTCTCTATAGAGATGCTGCGATGTGAACTGGAGAAAGAAAAAGGTCAGTGTCTGGGTCAGTTACATTAACTGATGTGAGGGTTATTCCCATAAATGTGACAGGGGAATCTCACCTCTCCCCCTTTTTTCCCCCTAGAGATGCTGCGATGTGAACTGGAGAGAAAGAACGGTCAGTGTTTGGGCCAGTTACATTAACTGATGTAAGGGTTATTGCCATAAATGTGACGGGGAATCTCACCTCTCCCTCTTTTCTCCCCCTAGAGCAGTGGTTTTCAACCCGTGGACCACAGACCCCGGCAGGTTTACAGAATCTGTCTAACATTTCCGAAGGGGTCTGCATCACCATTCAAAATTTTGTAGGGGTCTGCACATGAAAATAGGTTGAAAACCACTGCCCTAGGAACGCTGTGATCTGAACTGGAGAGTGAGAAAGGTCAGTGTCTGGGGCCAATGGGGTGGTATAAAGATTATATGAGAATGTTTCCGAAAAAGGTGGCGAATCAGTAAACTGGAGATTACCAGCAGACGAGACATTTGGAATGAAGCCAAAGGGAGGATGTGGTTTAGGCTTTGTCTGCACTACGCACTTTTTAGCAACACAACTGTGCCACTACAGCCATGGTACTAAAAGGTGCGCAGTGTAGTCGCTGTTTGTCGGTGGGAGAGAGCTCTCCGCTGACGAAAAACTTCCATCCCCAACAAGCGTCTGTAGCTTCATCGGCAGGAGAGTTCTCCCGCCGACAAAGCGCTGCTCCCGCTGGTGCTACAAAGCCTCCGTGTAAAGCTCATCACAGGACGGGGATTCCCTCCCTCGCCCTGGGGACCCGGCTGTGCCTGGAGGCCCATGGGAAGTGATGGCTCAGGCTGCGGCTTTGGAACTGAGCGGGCTGCAGCACCTGAAGTGGGGACACCACAGAGCGATGGGGGGATGGGTGGGAAATGAGCAGAGCCCCCATTTCAGCAGGGGTGGTGGGGGGAAGGTATTTGCACAGAGACGATTCTGATGGGGCAGGAGGGGGGCTACACGTGTGTTGTGGTGAAAGTGTAAAACACATGTGGGATGGGAAAATTGAAAATAACGTGCTAGTGTTTGAATGGGGGATGGGGAATGTCTCTGTATTAGCAGCAGAGCCGAAGCAGTGAGCTCAGGGCTGCTCGCGCTGACACAGACGGGCTCTGATGGGGAAGGAGCCAATTGTCCTAAAACCCCTTGGAAATTACAGACACAGCACCCTGAGCCCAGGCCCTGAGTAGCTCTTGACCGCCCCGGCCAGGGTCACTGCTGGGGACTATGAGACGTGTCCAGTGTTTAACAGAATCCCTCACATGGGATCCGCCCGTGTCCTGGCCTTTCACAGCCATGTAACATGCGAAGAGGCAGGATTTCACCGTCAGTGACCATGTGCTGATGTGTGTGTGTGTGTGTGTGTCTGTGTGTGTGTGTGGTGTGTGTGTGTATTTGTTCTGGTATCAAGGAGACATTTGGGACTTGTGGGAAGGAGGGGAAATGTATCTCCTTTCTCCCTGCCCTGTTTTAGCATGCACAGAGCTCAGGCTGTAGTTGGATGGAGGTGGGAGGGTCTTGAATTCACTGTTCCTCATCCCAACAACCTTTGAAGACAGGTAGCTACCCCAGTGCCTCTCTCCCCAGGATCTGTCCTTGAATCCAGCTGTGCGGGAGAAGTCAGAAGTTGGATGTTTCTGCTAAAATGATCAGCAGTGAGATAATTGAAAATGGTGACAATTAAATTGTCATCGATCAGGTTTTAGTGTCACCATCCCAACCCCACTGTGCTGAGAGTGAGCAGCAAACAGAACTTCCTGCAGACTCAGGCAGATCTCCCTGGGCTGGTGCACTGCTTACACCCAGGTCACTTGATCAATGCTACCTGCATACCCAGAAAGGCTGGACACTTTTTAATACACGGGGGGGAGATTTTCACCCCCATCTCAACCTTGTTATGTTCATAAAAGGACCAGAGCAGCATAAAAGGGCTCCAGGAGGCTTGGATCCAGCTGGGGGAGGATTCCTCCAGAGCAGGCAGTGCAGAGAACGGCTGCAGGCTGCCCTCTGAGGACCAGCTCACAAGCCCTAGTGTAGGGGTATAGGGGAGAGGGGACTGGGAACAAGAGCGGGGTGTCAGGGCAGGGCCACAGCGCACAGGTCTGCAGAGATTCTGGGCCGTGCTGCTGCCCATATGTGCCCAGGGAGCGGCTGCTGTAACTAAAGCCATAAGCTAAGCCAGAAAAACTCACTCCCATTACAGAATAAGAGCGCTGACATGGGGCGTTGTACCGGTGTAACAAGCGCGGTTTCAATTCCCACCTTACCTTACACTGGTGTAACCTTCCCATGCAGACAAGCGCTGAGTTACAGCGGGGACTGCTTTGGCATCCAGAGCACCCAGGATCATGGGATGTGGGGTTTGTGGTAAAAACCACAGTCGCCCTCACGTGCGCCTGGGCTGCAGGTTCTGAGAACAGAATCTCACCCTGAGAGTTTAAACCATAGATGGCAATTATGTGGCAATTCTTTAACTAGAGGGCCATGCACTTTGTTGCTTACATAGGACCAGTGGTGCATCCAACTGGGGTCCTCAAACCCACCCCCCACCTTCAAATGTGTCCCTCCCCCTCAAATTTGGCCATAACCCTACTGATTATTGTGAAAAGCAGAAAACTGTAAAAACTGATTTCCAATAAAATTAGACTTTTCTGGTTTTCACCCAAATCAATAGAGTTCTGACCAGAGTGGGGAGGCGAGGGGCCTGGCTGGAATATGGGGGTGAGGAGAAGAGGAGGCAAGAAGTGCAGTGGGAGGAGCTGACTGGAGTGCACTGAGGGGCCCGCTAACCCGAATTCTAAACTCATCCTCACCTTAAACCCTAACCCTGAGGTCACCGCCGCAGCCTGTATCTTGAGGGATCAAACGGTGAGTTTAGTGGAAATCCGGCTTTTACAGTTCTCCTGTTTGCATCAGAATCAGGAGGGTTCTGCCCACTGGTAGCTAGAACATGCCCTGAAATGCTGCAATTGATGGGACGTGGTTATCAAAAGTGATCCCGTTCCAGACAGATAGAAACACCATCGAGTTCAGTGTGGGGCCTCAGCCAGAGGGGAAAGGAGATGGCCATTTACTCAGTGTTTTACCTGCACGAGGCCTTGTGTCCCCAGTATAACGCGGGCAGTGGGAATAGCTAGAGGCAGAGCGCCCCTCTGTGTGTGCTATTTTCTACCAGTAGAAAAATGACTCCTATGAGTTTGCAATAATTGAGTTAAATCTTCTGCCTTGTAACACATCTCTCCTGTTGTTCACTTCCAGCGGCACATCGTGCAGAGAAAGGTGAGGTCCCTTTGTTCATTGCAATGGGAGGGGAGGGGAATCTCAGACTTTGCAACAAATGTCATAGACCCCTGGGGCAGGTATTGAGAGCTCTCACTGTGAACAGAAAGTCAGTCTGGTTTGTGTGGTGCACAGAGAAGCTCTGCCCCTCGTCCCTCACACTCAGGACACGGAATGAACAGACCCAAACCCCACTCACTGAACTCACAGGGGATTTGTTGCTTCCACACAGCTGGGGGAGGGAGCGGGTTTGGCTCACTCTGTTTGTAGCCAGCACTGTGCCCAGGCTGTGAGCTGGCTGTAGTCCTTAACACCCCCGGTGTGACCTGCCAGGCAGAAGGTGGCCAGGGACATGGTGGCTGATGATGTCATCATGCTGCTTGCTACGGTGTCACTCTGCTCATTTGCTCTGCTGTGCTATTGGATGTGGGCTCCACCCCCCTCCCACCCAGTCCCGTCACCCCAATGATAGAGGAATCTGCTCCCATGGAGAGTTCCCTCGAATTCTTCCTGACCCCCATCAGCGTTTGGATTTTGCCCTGAAGCGGGAGGGGGTTTCTCTCCCTTCCAGTATGCTTGTGTTTTTGAGAATTATCACAACTCTGGATATCTGCATTTCTCTATCAGTGCCTGGGCCTTTCTGAATCCTTTGTCCATTTGGGGTTTTTCCTTGATTGTCTGTTTTGTTTTAACCCTACTCAGTGTAAAACTTCATGTTCTTATTTGCCATATAAATGTCCTTTCATTTTATTTCTGTTAAACTCTTGTCCTCAATGCTATCTTGTGGCAAGGAGGTCCACGGGCTAATTATGCATCATGTAAACAATAGTATTTCCTCTTATAGTTTTAAATTTGCTACCTTTCAATTTAGTTGAGTATCCTCTTGTTCTTGTAGTAGGAGGGAAGGTAGGGCTGAGAACCCAATTTCTCTCACTCATTCACCGTTTCTTATCTAAACTAAAATGTCCCATCTCTTTCAATCACTTTTTACATGGCTTTGCCTTCAGGGCTCTAATCATTATTTTTGCCTGTCTCTGTCATATCCTTCCTGAGATAGGGCGACCAGTACAGATAAGGATGTATATAAGTGAGATTTTCTGTCCTGTTCTTTGTGCATCCTGACACTTCATGCTTTAAATACCGCTGCACATTGAGCAGAGCTCTTCACAGAGGTGTCCACAGTGATGCCCAGGTCTTTTTGCTGAGTATTTTAAAGCCAATAACCTGCATGCGTCGGTCTATTTATCCTTGTAATGTGCATTACCTCACATTGATCAACACTGAATTTCATCAGCCATCACGTTATCCAAGCTTGGTGCCTCTGAAATAACTCAGACTCCTTTGGTATCCTAAATAATTGTGTCATCTGCAAATTTTGCCACTTTAGGGCTTATCCTTTGTTCCAAGTCACTGATAAATAGACATGGGGTTCTCAAACTTCATTGCACCACAAACCCCTTCTGACAACAACAATTACTACACGACCCCAGGAGAGGGACCGAAGCCTGAGCCTGGCTGAGCCCTGCCCCCTGGGGGTGGGGGCAGAGCCAAAGCTGAAGCCCAAGGGCTTTTGTCCCAAACAGGGGGGCTGTAATCTGAGCCCCAGTGCCCAGGGCTGAAGCCCTTGGGCTTCAGCTTCAGCCCCAGGCAGTGGGACTCGGGCTTTGGCCCCAGGCCCCAGCAACTCTATGCCACTCCCGGCAACCCCATTAAAACAGGGCCGCAACCCACTTTTGGGTCTTGACCCACAGTTTGAGAACCACTGAAATAGACTAAACACCAGTCCTAATACCCGTCTTTGAGGCACCCCACTGCTTAGGGTTACCATATTTCAACAAGCAAAAAAGAGGACGGGAGGAGCCCCGCCCTAGCCCCGCCCCTGCCCCTCCCACTTCCCGCCCCCCCCAGAACCCCCAACCCTCCCCCCGTTCCTTGTCCCCTGACTGCCCCCTCCTGGGACCCCTGCCCCTAACTGCCCCCCGGGACTCCACTCCCTATCTAAGCCTCCTTGCCTCTTGTCCCCTGACTGCCCCAACCCTTATCCACACCCCCACCCCCAGACAGACCCCTGGGACTCCCACGCCCCATCCAACCACTCCCCACCCCCTGACAGCCCCCCCCAGAACTCCCAACCCATCTAAACCCCTCTGCTCCCTGTCCCCTGACTGCTCCGATCCCTCTCCACACTCCTGCCCCCTGACAGCCCCCCCAGAACTCCCAACCCATCTAAACCCCTCTGCTCCCTGTCCCCTGACTGCTCCGATCCCTCTCCCCACTCCTGCCCCCTGACAGCTCCCCCCCAGAACTCCCAGCCCCCTACCCCCCGCTCCTTGTCCCCTGACTGCCCCCTCCTGGGACCCCTGCTCCTAACTGCCCTCCAGAACCCCACCCCCTACCTAAGACTCCCTGTTCCTTGTCCCCTAACTGCCCCTTCCTAAGATCCCCCCCCCCCAACTGCCCCCCCAGGACCCTACCCCCTACCTGTACCCTGACTGCCCAAAACTTTCTCCACTCCCCTCCAAAAGCCCCCCCCCGTTTCTTGACTGCCCCCTCCAGAACCTCCCTGCCCCTTCTCCTGCCCCCCCTTACCCTGCTGCTCAGAACAGGGTGTTGGGCTCTGTGCCAGCGGGACACATGGCTGAGCTCCCCTGCAAAACACAAAACCCGGTCCCTGGCCCTGCACAGGGTTGCCGGAGCGGGCTGCAGGAGGAGGAGCTGCCGGCCGGCTCAGAATGCAGGGAGGGGGGGGTGGGAGGAGGAAGCTGCTCCGGAGTCCAGCCCGGGACTTTCTTGCAGCCCTCCCAGCCGCCCTCCCAGCCGGGGGAGGGGGAAATCCCGGACATTGTGAGTGCTTTACAAATTCCCCCCGGACGCTATTTTTAGCACACAAAAGGAGGACATGTCCGGGTAAATCCGGACGAATGGTAACCCTACCACTGCTAACCTTTTTCCATATGAAAATTGCTCTTTGTTTTCTGTCATTTAGCGGGTTTCTGATCCAGGACAATACTTTACCTCTCACCCCATGATGACTTAGGCTACGTCTGCACTACAGAGCTTCTAACGCTACAGCTGTACCAATGCAGCCGTGCCACTGTAAGATCTCTAGTGGAGCCACTGTGTGCTGACTGGAGAGAGTTCTCCCATTGGCATAATGATTCACCTCCAGCGGGCGGTGGTAGCTATGCGGGCAGGAGAGTTTCTCCCACCAACATAGTGCTGTACACACTAACACTTATGTCAGCGTAACTTATGTTGCTCAGGGGGTGGAATATTCACACCCTGCGTGACATAAGTTTTGCAGACATAAGTGGTAGTGTAGACAGCCTTAGTTTCCTTAAAAACTTTTTGTGAGGAACTTTTTCAAAGACTTTGACAGTCCACGTCAATTATGCCATTGGGTTCTCCTTTGTGCCATACTGTACTGACAAACTCAATGACATTTAATAGATTAGTGAGACACAAGCCTAGTCTATTCTAGGAATTTATATTGGTAAAGCTACATTTTTCAGGAGTGTGAATCCATACCCCTGAGAGATGTAGTTTATATACCAAGCTAACCCCTGGTGTAAACAGTGCGAGGTCAACGGAATAATCAACCTAGCTACGGACTTTGGGAGAGGTGGGTTACTATGACGATGGGAGAATCCCTCCCCTCAGCGTAGGTCGTGTCTATGCTGAAGCCCCACAGCAGCAGTGGTGCAGCTGCACTGCTGTAGAGGTTTAAGTGTAGACATAGCTACAGTTTTCTTTTCCAGCTGTGCTAGTTGGACTTTTTCCCATCATTCTCATACAGCTGATTTAGAATTCTGGTTTAGTTCTTGTTTCAGCCAGTTTACCAGGCACTGACGTAAGGCTCACTGGGCTGTAATTCTCAGAATTACTCTGGACAAATTTGGGAACAACATTCCCAACCCTCTGAATCTCCGGAAGTGTAGCTGATTTTAATGAGAGATGCGTATGATTGTTAGCAGCTCAGCCATATCGTTCTGATGTCATTTCAGAACTTTTGGGTGTTTGGCACCTGGCAGGGATCTACGCTGCTCATGATGGCTGCTGGCTCTTTAACTTATCAGTTGTTCCAATATCTCCTCTTCACTCCTCGATCCCTGGTCTTTATTTCCTGAACAGAGCAGCTCCAGGGCAGGTCTCTCCCCAACATTCTCTGTGGTGAAAACTGATGCAAAGAAACCAGTCAGTCTCTCAGCATTGTCCTTACCCTCCTCAATTGCTCCCTTCCCCCCACCCCGCCTCCTGCAGATCCAGGGGACCCATCGATTCTCTCACAGGTGTCCTGATTCCCATGGACTGAAATAATTCCCTGGTATTTGTTTTATCTCTCCGGCCATTCACTCTGCTAATTCCATTTTAGCCTCCTAATTCCCATCATGCACTTCACCCAATGTACTGTATGACCCTTTCTGCTGGCTTCCCAGGGTTAATATTTTCCACTTGCTGAGGGATCCCTGTTTGGCTCTAACAACCTCCTGCACCTGGCCAGGTGGGGTTACAATATTCCTCCCCTTGCTAATTCCTTTGCTGCTCAGGAGGTGCCAGGCTCTGGTTGCTGACGTAGCCTCCAGGCTGAGTCTAAGGATTTTAACTTCCCTGCTTTAAAGTCTTTTTGACTCTCTTCTCTTCCGCAAGATAATGTGATATTAGGGTGACCAGACAGCAAGTGTGAAAATCGGGATAGGGGATGAGGGGGCGGTAATGGGCACCTATATAAGACAAAGCCCCAAATATCGGGACTGTCCCTATAAAATCAGGACATCTGGTCACTCTATGTAATATTGACTCATTTCTCTTTGTTTGATTTTTAGAGAAACTCCAGGCTGAGCTCAGTAAGTTCCATTCCCCCCTGTATCACCCTGTGTGACATTGTCTCCTGCTCAGCGTGTCGGTGTTCAGGGGAGTTCTCACCCTTCTGTCTGTGTTTGGTTGCAGGGTGGAGATGCGCCCAGCTCTGCGCAGGTACTGTACATTCCACTTATGTTTTATCCATGGTGAGGCCCCACCTCCCCTTGGGAGCTCTCTGCTCCTTTCCCTGCACAGAGCATTTTCCTATGAAATTCAATAGGCTAAAAACAGCAATGTCACTGGGGGCCCATGGAAAGGGGCAGGCGACACCCCAGGTTTATTGCAGAGCAGGGACATGCCCCCTTTGGGAAAGGGCTGATTGGTGAGGGAATACTGCCCCCTGGTGTCACCTTTCCAGGGCCGTACCTGGGATCTGCAGGATGGACATTCTTATCTGGCCATAATTGAACTGAACTGCCAAGCTCTCTCTTCCCAGCAGCAGGATTTCTATGCTCAGACCGGGCTTTAGCCACAATTTCCTTCTAGCGTAACATGCCCAGACAGGAGCTGTTCAGTGTCCCCTGGATTTGGGGGGGAGAAAGACTCTGTCCCCACTGCAAGGGCAGGCAGGTTTTTATAACCAGCTTGTGATGCTCCTCTCACCCAGTTACAACAAATTGTGCCCAGGGGTCCATGCACTCCGGGGTATCCTACCACACAGAGCTGGGAGGGAGGGGGGCACCGAGGGCAGTTACACAAACACCGCTGGGGGTCCTGTTAGGTTCGCCACCTCTGAGGTGCAGAAAGACAGGAAATCTGCCTGGTTCATGTACACCACCTGTCCCCTCACCCGGGCACTGTCTCCCCATCCGAATCCCGGGAGAGGGCATTAGCTCCCAGAGGCTCCTGCTCCTGGACTGCCCCAAATACCAACCTCACCAAGCAGAGGTGCCAGATCTACCCCGCTGCCCCCGGCGGTGACCCCCACAGCTGGTACCTGCACAATGGTGACTGGGCCCTGCTAGCCCTGAGCTCCTGATCTCACTCACTGCTCCAAGCTGCCCGTCTCTGCAGCTTCCAGGCACTCTGGACCCAGAGCTCCCTTTGCGTAGGGACCCCCACCCCGCAGCTCCCCCGCTACAGCCACTGACACACCTGGGACTTGTCATGTCCTGGGCAGACTCACAGATTTCCCAGGACAGTGACATGGACAAAGGGACAATCCTGGGAAAACCTGGACAGGTCGGGTTGCCAACTTTCTAATCTCACAAAACCGAACACCTCTGCCGCGCCCCTGCCCTGAGGCCCTGCCCCTGCCCTTACCCTTCTCTGGGGCCCCACCCCTGCTCACTCCATTCTCTCTCCCTCCGTTGCTCACTGTCCCCTACCCTTACCCACTTTTACTGGGCTGGGGCAGGGGTTTGGGGTGCGGGGGGGGGGGGATGAGGGCTCTGGCTGGGGGTGCAGACTCTGTGGTGGGGCCAGGGATGAGGGTTTTGAGGTGTGGGAGAGGGCTCCAGGATGGGGCAGGGGATTGGGGTGCTGGAGGGTATGGGCTCTGGGCTGGCGGTGTGGGCTCTGGGTGGGGCCAGAAATGAGGGGTTCAAGGTGTGGGAGAGGGATCTGGGCTGGGGAAAGGGGTTCAGAGGGAGGGAGGGAGTGCAGGCTCTGGCTGGGGGTGTGGGCTCTGGGGTGGGGTTGGGGATGAGGGGTTTGGGTTGAAGGAAGGGGCATTGGGTTGGGGCAGGGGGTTGGGGTGTTGGCGGGGACAGGTGCCAACCCTAGGTCCTGTCCACACGGCCCAGTAACACCCAGCTGAGCCAGGTACAGGCAGCCACATGCCAGCCCAGGCCCCTGGCAGGACGCTGAGCTGCCAGGGTCACTAACAGTGTTAACTCTGTCACGTGCCACTCACCATGCTTAGAGCCCCCAGGGCCCTGGGCCCAGCCCCAGAACAGCTGTAACCTAGAATTATAGCAATGCAGGGCTGGAAGGGACCTCGAGAGGTCACCTAGTCCAGCCCCTGACACTGGGTCAGGGCCTAGACGATCCCTGGCAGGGATTTGTCCTGTTCTTACAAACCTCCAGTGACGGGGATCCCACAACCTCCCTTGGAGCCGGGTCTAGAGCGTCACTGCCCTGAGAGTTAGAAAGTGTTTCCTCATCTCCAGCCTCAGTCTCCCTTGCTGCAGATTGTGCCCATTGCTCCTTGGACAGGCCCTCGCCCTTCCCGCCTGTGGCACTGGGGGTGTCACCAAGTGTGAGCATCGCTGGTATCACACTGAATGGCTGGCAGTGCTGGGCTGGCCCAGGGGGGCAGTGAGAGCAGCTGGGGCCTTTCACTCCCCAGTCACTGATCTCAGCCCAGGTTGAGAGTCCAGTTCCCAGCAGACAGGAGCTCACAGTGTAACTCACTCTAACGGCAGCCTCACTGGCCACCTCCACAGGGAGCCCAAGGCCTGAACGGGCCACAGGGACGGTTCCTCCCCAGGGAGAGGCTCCAGCAGGTGTCAGGGCTGAGCCACGTTGGCAGGACAGTGGGGGGCTCACACGGCCACTGTGACATCCTCGTACCTTTGATACACAGAGCTCCAGCAGCTGGGGTGTAAACCCCACTCGTACCCCTAGCACTGAACTCACTGACGCTGCCCCAAGCCCCCTCTCCTCCTGAGGAGGGGGGGCTGAGTAAGGGGCACTGGAAGAGGGGTGCCAGGGGGCCATGACTCCATCACTTTTACTAATGGGAGGGCTATGCCCTCCCACTTTTTACCAGCTGTAAGAGTGAGCGACGCGGGGAGGAGAGGGCAGAAAGGACCGACCAGGGGGGCAGGGTGTTGGGGGGAAGAGGCAGTGTGAGGGGTGGTGTGGGGGCAGGAGCTCAGGGAGAAGGGCCGGCATGGGAGGGTGGGGCCACGGTTTGGGCACCAATGACCCCTTTACTTTTAGAGAGCTTCCATCACTCCTGGGGGAGTACCATCTCGGATCCTGATCCACGGGCACATCTGTGTATTTGCCGGGCACAGAGCTTTCTGGGTGGAGACACTTTCACGCTCACCCAGGAACCTGTTTTGGGAGGCCCCAATGCCCAGGAGGCTGAGGGCTCTCATTCCCCTGTCCCAGGGGTGAAGGGAGCAGCCCTGGGGCTGCTGTTCCCCATCCCAGGAAGGGGGCGAAGGGGACGTGGACACAGACAATGTCTCCACGTGTGCTGTGAGGGGCAGACCCAGCTCCACCCTGGGCTTCAGAGCCTGAGCTCCAGCCAGAGCTTGAACCTCTACGTGGCTATTTTTAGTGCTAAAGAGGGGCACTAAATCTGAATCTATCCACCCAGCTCTGAGACTTGCTGCCGTGGTGCAGCTCCAGAGGGTCTGTGCCACTAGCAGCATCCATGGGACAAATCGCTCTGGGCAGAGAGTTCACACTGGAGCCAAGTCTCATTTTCAGCCTGATTTGTGGGGGTGAAATCAGGGGCTCAGGGGCCATTTGTCTGCCAAGGGCAAATTAAACAGCAGTTCTGGAGTGTTTCATAGCTGATGTCCTGAACCTGGCCTGCCCGTAACTGTGCGTTTCTGGGGATGTTGCCAGTCACTCACTGCAGGTCACTGGGATTGGGGCTCGTAAGTTGCTCAGACAGGTTTGCAGTGGAGCTGGGTGAAATGTTTTGGACAAATAGTTTATTTGCTGCAAAATTATATTTCGTGTCAACAGAAACTATTCGTGAATCCATGTCAAGTTTGCTGACTAGTTTCAATTAACAGAAAAAGGTGCCGCTGCTTCCCTTCTAACCTTTAGCCCAGTGGCTGGGCCCTCAGCTGGAAGCCCCAGGTTCAATCCCCCCGTGTGATGCCATGAGGGCTCGAACCGCTGGGCTCTGGGTGTCTGATGACATCCCCCTGTGTCTAAACACTGCCATGGGCACTGGGCCAAAGCGTGGGAGTGAGAATGACTGTGCAGCCCAGTGGGTCAGGCCCCAACTGGGAGACCCATAGTCCAGCTCCTCTGCTCCAGTGACCCTGTAATTATTGATCCATAACCCTAGTGATGGGAGGGGTTACAGCCCCTGGCACAACAGTGTCTCAGGCCATATCTGCTGGGGTTTCCTTGCACCAAGGTACCTGCACTGGTGCAAACGCCTAGTGTAGATGCTCTGCGGGTGTGAACTGGGACTGGCCCCTGGTGCAGCTTCTCCCAGATGGAGGGGGCAGTAAGTGGAGAAATGCCCCCTCCCCTCCCCACTGCCCTGGCCTCATTAAAAACAGCCCATTAGTGTGCATTTATACCCCGCCCCCCCCGGAATCTTCCACTGTATTGCCCCCCCAGTGAGCCCAACCCAGACCACTGCCACCCTGGGGGAGGGGTTGCGCCGGACGAGGGGAGGGGCTGGCTGTGGGGTTTGCCTGGTTGGAAGGTGGGGCCCGTGGGGCCCACCAGCATGGAGAGTCCCAGCAGCTCCCCCTGGGGCAGGCTGCACCCCCAGTGTGTGTGGGAACAGCACCGACCTGCTCTGAGCGAGAAACCAACCACACATGGCCTGAAAGCAACAGAGATTCCCAGGGGCCTGCCTCTCCCTCACCCCTCTTTGGCTCTTGCCCCTCCCGTACCCTTTCCTCAATCCTGTGCCCACCTGGCCACTGCCTCTATCCTCCACCACCCCCCCCGCCCCTCCACTTCTTCTCACTCCATTTCTGCTCCCCTGGGCCCCTGCCCCTCTGCCCCCACTTTGCCTCCCTGGCATGTGCCCCTGCCCTCCACCCATCTCTGCCTCGCTGGCTCCGCCCTCGCTTCTCCTCCTGCTCTCCTGGCACCTTCCCCTCTCCCCCAAACATCCTCTGCATCCTGGAGCCCACCCATCACTTCACACCTCCCCCCCCACTATATCCTGGCATCCACCTGTCCCCTTTCCCTCCTCTGCTGCCATGTCTCCCACCCCTCCCCTCACCCCCATCTGCTTCCCTGGTGACTACCACTGCCCTCATCCCCTTCTGCCCCCTGATGGCCACCCCACCCCTCACCCTCCTCTGCTGTCCTGGTTCCCGCCCTTCTTACTCCCCTCAGCCCTCCCAACACCTGCCCCCTCCCCACCCTCTCTGACCCCTGGCAACTGCCCCTTCCCTCACCCCCCTGTGCCCACCCTTCCTCTAGCACCACTCTGACCCCCTGCCACCTGCCTCTCCCCAATCCCCTCTCCTAACACCTCCCTCTACCCACCTGCCCTTGCCTCTCTCCTCCCCCCTCTCTGCCCCCTGGTGCTTGTCCCTCCCCTCCTGTGCCCTCCCTGTGTCTGCCCTTCTGCTCAACCCCCTCAATCCCCCTGGCACCTGCCCTTTCCCTTACCTGCTGCACCCTCCTGTTGCCTACCCCTTCCCTCCCTCCCCCTGTTATGCTTACAAGAAGCACACGGAATCAGGGGGAAAAGCAAAAAGCCGCATTTACTGGAGATACAAAAATTAGCACATGCATTCAGTCACACAAGCACACATACACACATACCGTCCCGCCAGTCAATGTTATAGTTACCAGTCCAGAGTCCGGAGCAACCTAGTGGCCAACTAGGTTGATCGCGGGTAGGGAGAAGCCGGATTCTGTCCATCGCGACACGATGCTCTGGGGAAGTCTTGGCAGGACAAACCCAAAATTTCATGGCAAAGCACCCTGTTTATATAGTGATCTTCCTTCATTGGGACCAATGAATTTTGCACTGTCATGCTGTAATCAATCGTTGTTTGAGAGTGCTTGTTTTCTTGAATTGTTCTTCTTATCTTTATCTTATTCCTTCATCAGTCTCTCTGAGAGTTACCCTAGGCTGGTTTTGATCACAATTATCTTGTCCCGATTGATAGGTGCTTGCCTCATTTTTAGAGTCGTCAATTTGCCCTCCTTGACATCTCAATAGGGGCGTGTTGCAATCTCCTGGCGCCTTTACATCTGTTCTTGTTCCTCCCTAGAAAATCTGGTCCGGTGATGGCCTTCACACTTATCTTCTAACACACATTCCTCATTCACACACAAAACAGGATTGATTTACACAGAACATTTGAACAGGAACATCAAATTGCAATGGAGGAGAAAACAATCATTGCATTCTTTTACTTATTTCAAAATGCTAATTTTAAACTTACAACAAAGCAGTGACGCTGAAGGTCTATTACTGCCTTGAAATCAGCTTCAGACACAACATTCTGGCTGGTGCATCTTTACCAATGGCACACGAGGCCATTCCCTCTGCCCGCCTGGTGCCCACATCTCCCTTCACACCCCTCTGCCCCCCTAGAGCCTGCCCTTCTCCACACCCCTCTCTCTGCCCCCCTTCTGCTCACCTGCTCCCTCACAGCCCATTCTGCCCCTTTGTCACCAGTGCCTGCCCATTCGCTCCCCCCCATGGTTCCACCTGCCCCACTCCTCATCGTCTCACCCCCTGGCAGCTCACCCTTCCCTTGATTTCCCCTGCCCCATTGGAGCTCCCCATTCCCTCATACCCCTCTGCCCCCTGGTGCCTGCCCCTTCCCTTGCTTCCCTGTGCCCCCTGGGGTCTGTCCCCTTCTTCTCCAACGGAGCCCACCCCTCCCCTTACCCCCTGCAGCCCCCTGGAATGTGCCCTTCCCTTTGCCACCTCGGTCCTCCTGGTGCCCGCTCCTCTTGCCCATCAATTGCCCTTGTGCCTCCCCTCCCCTCTACCTCCTTCTGCTCCTGGCACCTACCCCTCCCCTTTCCTCTCCCAGCATCACCCTGTCCCCTCCCCTCCCCCACCTCCACTGACACCTTCCCTTCCCCCCTCCCTCGCACCTCCTGCCCTTTCCCCCTCATTGTCTCCTCACAAGCAGAGGGGGTCTGACTCCCCTCAGGCAACAACCCCCGCCCCCAGCGATTAACGGGGATGCAGGTTAATTTCCCTTTGATCCCAGTGACCAGCCCCTGCCCCCGGCACTGACTCTGTGACTCTCTCCCCAGTGGACGTGACTCTGGATCCAGACACGGCAAATCCCAACCTCGTCCTGGCTGAGGATCGGAAACATGTGAGATGCGGCAACAAACGCCAGGATCTGCCCGACAACCCTGAGAGATTTGATCTTAGTGTCTCTGTCCTGGGCGCTGAGGGGTTCGCGGGCGGGAGGCGTTACTGGGAGGTGGAGGTGGGAGACAAGACAGGCTGGGACCTGGGGGTTTGTAGGGAATCTGTGAGCAGGAAGGGGCTGGTCACACTCACACCTGAGGATGGATACTGGGCCGTGTGGTTGAGGGATGGGGGATACAAGGCCCTCACCTCCCCCTCGACCCCCCTCCCTGTGAGCGTCAGGCCCAGCCGGGTGGGGATTTTCCTGGACTATGAGGCGGGCGAGGTCTCGTTTTACAATGTGACTGACAGGTCCCATCTCTTCACTTTCACTGACACCTTCTCCGGGACGCTCCGCCCTTATTTCTGTCCTGGTCGTAACGCTGGGGGTACAAATGCGGCTCCCCTGATAATCTGCCCGGTCCCAGCTCAGGCCGGAGGGAATCTCGGTCCCTGACAGTGACCCCGCGGCACAGACTGTCCCCTCCCAGCGCTGCTGCTCTTCCCGCCCCCAGTGATGGGGGCCAGTTACTGCAGCAACTGGACTTTTTGTGCTGACCGGATGCTGCCAGTTTCCCTTTTCAACTGGAGCTTCCAGTCGAAGACCGGACACCTGGCAACCCCCAGCCCTCACCTTTCCCTGTCCCCTGCCCCAGGGGTAGCAGATAGTGGGGGATGGGGTCATTCACTCTCGTCAGTATTTTCTACCCCTGTGAAATCCCAATGTAAAATATGAAAGAAAAAAAATTATTCTAATTTAGAAAATATTATTGTAACAAGGTGTAAATACAAGAATATTTTAATTTACATTTCAACAGTATTTCAAAAGCAAGCATTTAAACATATTTTTAGAAATGGAATTATTTACATTTTTTTTTATTCTTCCCTCAAATCTATATTGAAGTTTAACTTCTCTAAATAATGTCATTTGTATTTCAACTGTGGAATTTCAAGAAATCCAAATATTTATCTTAACAAAATAAACTATTAAATTGTCAGACTGGGTTGTTCAGTTATAATGTACATGTGTCATAAACATCACAACTACACACATGTGCAGCTGCTCTCTCTCTCTCTCTCTCCCCCTCTCTTTATTGTCTTCACTGGTTCTCTCTGGAAGGCAGGGCACATACACCCACCTCCTGCACTACATCTTTGAAAATTAATAGGTGAAAAAATCATAGAATTAATTAAGCAATATATTTAAGTTAATGCACACAAGATTATATAATATTCTTTGAACTTCTGTCAGCATTAATTCATGTGATTTTTAACTTTCTAGCTACATATAATTGGTAATCAAGATATGACCTTTCCTTTCTTTTTCTCACATCAATTAACAAAACACAGTCCCAACCTCAAATGCTATCTTCGTATAGGTAGAAATCTCTTCTAAAATCTCCATTTTTAGTTTATTTTTCTTTAGAAATATTATTTGCAGGCAATGTACTGTCACTGTCCACTGTTGATTTCAATGTACTGCCGGGCTCTTCATGTTCTTGGTTATGTAACCCTTCTGCCCATCTAAGTTGGCAGCAACAAGGGCCGGGTTCTGTATCTAGGGGTTCCGTTTCAATAACGCAATGCAAAACCGGCTCGAGCCCCACCCAGTGACCTGGGACAATTACATACCACCCCCTGGGTGCCTCTAAGAGGCAATACTTCCCCTCTCGCAAGCACGGAGTCTGAGTGTAACAGAAAATGTTTAATAACATGAGGTAAATGACATCAGCATTAAATTGGAAAAACACCACAAACAGGATTCATGACACAAACCATGAGCAAAAAACCCACCCCAGCAAATTGGGCTGTGTCCTTTCCCATTGGTTCTTGAAACCAGCAACCCAAGAATCACCAAAGTCCCAAAAGTCCAACAACCCCAAAGTCTCTTGGGTCCAGCAACCCAAGAATCACCAAAGTCCCAAAAGTCCAACAACCCCCCCAAAGTCTCTGTCCCTGGTCAGTGCAGCCCCAGAGTTCAAGGGGTGGGGCACGCAGGGTGTTAAGGGGCACCTTACGTGATCCGAGGCCAACCGGCTGCCTCTCTGTGGGGTTCCGCTGCAGCCTTCACCATGAGCTGCTCCACTCCACCAGCTGTCCCGTGAGCCACTCCCGCCGTCCCACAAACTGCTCCAGTAGGGTTACCATATTTTGTGCCTCCAAATGGAGGACACTCCATGGGGCCCCGCCCCCGCCCCAGCCCCGCCCCAACTCCACCCCTTCCCCAAAAGTCTCCGCCCCCTCCCCTGCTTCCCGTGAACATTTGATTCGCGGGAAGCCTGAAGCAGGTAAGGGAGGTGTGGGGGGGAGAGGCATGGCCCAGGCTGGCCCCCCCGGTGGCTCCAGCCTGGGTCGGCTCGGGCCCTGGGGTGCCGGCCCTGGCCCCCGACCCCCGGCCGACCACCCCCGGCCCGCCCAGCACTGCCAGCCCCCGGGCCCCCGGCCGAGCACCCCCAGCCCGCTCAGCACACCCGGTCCCCAGCCCACCCAGCACCACCGGCCCCCGGCGGCCCGGCGCACCACCCGGCACCGCCGGCCTCCGGCGGCCCGGCGCACCCCCCAGCGGCCCAGCATGAGGAATTTCACCATGATTTCAATAATTTCCATCCCACCATCAACCTCAGCCTAGATCAATCCACACAAGCAGTCCATTTCCTGGATACTACTGTGCTAATAAGCGATGGTCACATAAATACCACCCTATACCAGAAACCTACTGAGCGCTACACTTACCTACATGCCTCCAGCTTCCATCCAGGACACACCACACGATCCATTGTCTACAGCCAAGCTCTAAGATATAACCGCATTTGCTCCAATCCCTCAGATAGAGACAAGCACCTACAAGATCTCTATCAAGCATTCTTAAAACTACAATACCCACCTGCTGAAGTGAAAAAACAGATTGACAGAGCCAGACGAGTACCCAGAAGTCACCTCCTACAAGACAGGCCCAACAAAGAAAATAACAGAACACCACTAGCTGTCACCTTCAGCCCCCAACTAAAACCTCTCCACCGCATCATCAGAGATCTACAACCTATCCTGAAAGATGATCCTTTACTCTCACAGATCTTGGGAGACAGACCTGTCCTCGCTTACAGACAACCCCCCAACCTAAAGCAAATACTCACCAGCAACCACACATCACTGAACAAAACCACTGACCCAGGAACCTATCCTTGTAACAAAGCCCGATGCCAACTCTGTCCACATATCTATTCAAGTGACATCATCATAGGACCTAATCACATCAGCCATACCATCAGGGGCTCGTTCACCTGCACATCTACCAATGTGATATATGCCATCATGTGCCAGCAATGCCCCTCTGCCATGTACATTGGCCAAACCGGACAGTCTCTACAGAAAAGAATTAATGGACACAAATCTGACATCAATATTCAAAAACCAGTGGGAGAACACTTTAACCTGTCTGGTCATTCAATGACAGACCTGCGGGTGGCTATATTACAACAGAAAAACTTCAAAAACAGATTCCAACGAGAGACTGCTGAGCTGGAATTGATATGCAAACTAGACACAATCAACTCAGGATTGAATAGGGACTGGGAATGGCTGAGCCATTACAAACATTGAATCTATCTCCCCTTGTAAGTATTCTCACACTTCTTATCAAACTGTCTGTACTGGGCTAGCTTGATTATCACTTCAAAAGTTTTTTTTCTCTTACTGAATTGGCCTCTCAGAGTTGGTAAGACAACTCCCACCTGTTTATGCTCTCTGTATGTGTGTGTATATATCTCCTCAATATTTATTCCACTCTGTATGCATCTGAAGAAGTGGGCTGTAGTCCACGAAAGCTTATGCTCTAATAAATTTGTTAGTCTCTAAGGTGCCACAAGTACTCCTGTTCTTTCTGCTCTGCTAGCTGCTCCTCCAGCCGCTCAGCTCCAACCGTCCCCGCGAGGCTCCACTCTGCTAGCTGCTCCGCCAGCCACTTAGCAATATAGCTTCAGGCTCCCCCACTAGTTAACACAGCCTCAGTGATCTCAGCTCTTTTGTGATTTCAGCTCTTAGCAATTTCAGCTCATAGTAGGGAAGCCCCAGTGCTAGTGCACCATTGGCCCAAAGTGAATTCAGCTCAGCAGCCTGTAACTAGATTCCTCTCAGAATCAAAGTTAGCTCTGACATTCAACAGTGGAGAGAGGAGGTAGTCCAATTGGTGTGTCAAGCCCTCAGAGGGGGACCCCATACCATCACATACAAAAACCTATCCCCATCCTCTCTCCTTTCACTGGGTTTTGTAACCCATGCCCCTTGTCAAGCAAGTGCTACTTAGGTAATGGTGAAGGACTCACTCAGTCCTTCTGTCATACAACAGTACAACTGGCCTTGATTCACAGAATCAGAGTAACAAAACTTTATTCTTCCTGCCGCCAAAGTAACCACTTTGAGTTGCTGTTGTTTCATGCCAGGCAAGTGGGTGTGCCTATGCAAACAAGATCAGCCCCTGGAGTTCTTTTCCACACTCGCCATAATTCACCACCTAATGTCAGGGTAGAGCTCATCCTGACTCTGCTTACAGTTATAAGGACACAACAAATGCAGTTTGATAAAGAAATAGAGAAGGGGTTGTTTTCCGTTACTGAATCATCACAAATTAACTTAATTGTATTAAAGACGCTGGCACTTAATGACACATAACGTGAAATTTGGTGAAGCTTTATTGGGAAACCTTTCTTCTCGGCCATAAATCAGTCAAAAGGGTGATATTTTTGTTGTCATGTGAGGTTTACAGTACAAAGAAAATAAAGTTGCTCTAGGAAATTCATCACAATTCCTCTGGGTTCTGTCCACCACCTTCTGGAATGCTCTGTAAAAATAGTGGCCGATTGGTCTAATTCCTTGAAATTAGTGACTGAACCTAATTTCTTGAAGAGCGAGCTGAGCAGAGTCTGAGGGGAGGCACATCACATGGCATTGCTAGGACTACTTTTTGTTTTAAACATGATGTGTTATGAACATTTTCAATGTAATAATGCAGTTTTGAAGACTTATTCACAATATGCCATTCATGGCAGTGTGCCCTAAACTTACCTTGATTATTTGAAAATAAAAACCCTAAAATCATCTTTTGATGGATTCATTTGTGGGTTTTATCCAGTCTGCTGGTGTCTAGGTGGCATGGGCTGCTGAAGCTATGTGTTTTTCCTAATTTTTAACACAGGGAAATGTTAATCTAAAAATAGATAATTTCACCATCAAATTTCCTTCAGAAATATCTGCATTACTTTCCCTATTTCTCACTGAATTATGTGTAATTACTGTGATTTTTTATCCAATCTGATTGTATTATTACATGGGAAAATATATTGGCAAATAGGTTAATATACAACATGGTTTTTACTATCTGACAAGACATAAAAATGTGTTGTCACTCACAATTTAGAGCAGAGGTTCCCAAACTTATTTGGCCTACCACCCCCTTTTCAGAAAAAAAAATTACTCAGCGCCCCCCTTTTCAGAAAAAAAATTACTCACCGCCCCCCTGGAAATCTACCTTTTTTAAGCTAACAAACAGAAAGATGCAGTGACAAATTTGCATTCTTTTATGTATCTATATTTCTACCTATGTCCTACAATATAATAAAGAAAGATGTATTATTAGAATATCGCCCACGACATCAGGTATACAGTGGTTTTTGCGTAAGATGGCAAAAGACAACCAAACTAAAATACTAATGAAACTAATAAACTGGGTTTTGTTCTTTGCTCAGCATTAAGGCCCGGCTTGACAAAGCCCTGGCTGGGATGATTTAGTTGGGAATTGGTCCTGCTTTGAGCAGGGGGTTGAACTAGATGACTTCTTGAGGTCCCTTCCAACCCTGATATTCTATGATTCTATGATTCTATGATTAGATATATGTATTTGATATTAAATTGTCAAATATCATACTAAATTTATCAAGAAATAATTAATTAAAAATAATCAATATGCAACTAAAAATCAGTTAATAGTTTTAATTTAGTTTGCCCTTATTTAAATAATTGTTCCTTATTAACACACGCCTTATTTACCAATTAACACAGATGATTCGATAGATATAAATAAATGTTAATAGTTAACAGTTTTTTTACGATTTCATTCCCTGTTTTCGTTAATATTGTAATAAAAATATGACAAATATATTGACTGTACACTTCAAATGGTACTGTACTGACACAAGCCTGCTACGATTTTATTATTAGTAAGCACTAGAGACACAGAAACGTACGGTAGATATGTAAGAAAATGTATAAAAATACTCACGTGTAAATTGCTGTTTTATTGAAACAACAATAATACAATTTGCTTTGTATGTGATCCGTAAAGATTGAAGGTATTGAATATAAATAATTTTTAAATACTTATTGCACTACTGTTAACTGCTTTTTACACAATTCAGAAACAATCTAAATTAGATTTCATACATGTCGCCTATTTATAGTATCGTATTGTAAACAAGTCATTACACGCACATATTCCTGCCGATGCATGCTGGACTTCCCGACAATGCACGACACGCTCGCCTGCGAACACTTGCTTGTTAAGAGCTGTTGGCGGACTTGACACCCGATCGGTTATAATTTGTGAATTTATTTGGAAAATAAAGTAATCACTACAACTTTAACTCTGTTACACAACAGATGAAACATGTCCGAACGGTTTTTCAAAATTTTCTTATATTCTCTTCTTTCTTTATGCTTCCACCGCCCCCTTATTTTTATTCAACGCCCCCCAATTGCACCCGAGGCTACTACTGCCCCCCTGGATTGTTCCAGCGCCCCCCAGGGGGCGGTATCGCCCACTTTGGGAACCTCTGATTTAGAGCATGAAGTGTCATGATGCAATTGAAGGCAATGTTCATTTTTAAATTTCTAACTCTGAATGGGCTCCCCCCATCAGTTCCTGCAATCCCTGGCTGGCAGACCTCTTTGTGAATTCATTTAGCATGTGCATAGTCATCAAGCCAAGCAATGGCATCTTCAGTGGTATGCTGCAGTTCTTCTAGGCCACCACTAAACCTAGTCAGAAGGCATTCATCGACAATGTGCGTCATCATCTGTGTTGAGCCGGAACCTATTCAACAGGGACCATTGGCAACGGGGCAGGTCAAAACCACGTGGGCAAATTGTGGGGTCGACGACGAGGGACTGGTTGGGGATGTGACGGGTTGGATCACAGAAACCCCCTTGGGAGCTGCCACCTGATGTGCAAAGACTACCCCTGCTTCTGTTTTCCCTGCCAGCTCAGGACTCCAGCATCCTGTCTTGCTGAGCCAGACACTCCTGTTTGGCTCCACACACAGATCCAGGGTCTGAATCTCCTGTCCCAAAGCTGCAAGTTTACCTGAAAACAGCTCGCAGTAGTGTGCTTGTCTTTAGCACTCAGATGCCCAACTCCCAATGGGGTCTAAACCCAGATAAATCTGTTTTACCATGCATAAAGCTTATGCAGGGCAAACTCAGAAATTGTTCGCCCTCTATAACACTGATAGAGAGATATGCACAGTTGTTTGCTCCCCCAGGTATTAATACATACTCTGAGTGAATTACTAAATAAAAAGCGATTTTATTAAATACAGACAGTAGGATTTAAGTGGTTCGAAGTAGTAACAGACAGAACAAAGTAAGTCACCAAGCAAAATAAAATAAAATGCGCAAATCTATGCCTAATCAAACTAAATACAGATAATCTCACCCTCAGAGATGTTTCAGTAAGTTTTTCTCAGACTGGACACCTTCCAGGCCTGGGCACAATTCTTTCCCCTGGTACAGCTCTTGTTGCAGCTCAGGTGGTAGCTAGGGGATTCTTCATGATGGCTTCTCCCCTCTCTGTTCTCTTCCCCCCTTTATATATCTTTTGCCTGAGGCGGGAACTCTTTGTCTTTCTGGGTTTCCACCCCCCCTCACTGGAAAAGCACCAGGTTAAAGATGGATTCCAGTTCAGGTGACATGATCACATGTCACTGCAAGACTTCATTACTCACTTGCCAGCACACACATATACAGGAAGACTCACAGGTAAATACAGCCATCTGCAGACAATGGGAGTCATCAAGATTCCAAACCATCATTAATGGTCCACACTTTACACAATTACAATAGGCCCTCAGAGTTACATTTTATATTTCTAGTTTTAGATACAAGAGTGGTACATTTATACAAATCAGATGATCATACTCAGTGGATTATAAGCTTTGTAATGATACCTTACAAGAGACCTTTTGCGTGAGGCATATCCCAGTTACTTACATTCACTTATTACCGTATTTTCTCTAAAACAATCTCAGTTACATTATATTGACTTATTATCAAGTTTTTATAAAACCATATAGACTGCACAACGTCACAGGGGATTATAATAGATATCCATTCCTCTTGCCAGAGTGTTTCCACCCTAACATTCTGGCATGGCGGATGAGACCATAATGGGCGATGTGACAGCAAATGTGCAGCTGGTTGTTTAAAAAGGTCATTCTGCAGCAGCAGGCTTGAGTTGGCACGTACTTTCTTCAGTAACTTGCCAGTGGCAACCTCTCATCTGATATGAGGAGGAGCAATATTGCACAGAACTGGGAGCCATGGGAGTGGAGTCGGACACAGGGTGCTGGAGATGATATGCATGGCGGCATGTAACTGCATATCCACCAGTTTGGTGTGTGACGATCGGCTCCATACTGGTGCGCAGTACTCTGCCACCGAATACGAGGTGGCAAGAGCTGACATCCGCAGAGTTAGAGCATGAGCACGCAGAGTTGGAGCATGAGCTCTCCATGACGAACCTGCCAGTTTGCTAAGAAGATTGTTTTGCATCTTAACTTTAGCTGCTGTCTTCTTCAGGTGGGCATGGTAACTCAGTGTGCGGTTTAAGGTCAAGACCGGTTCTACCTCATGCTTCACCTTCTGACCATTCAGATAAACATTCAGTTCTCGAGTTGCACTGGCACGATGAAGATGGAACAAACTGGAGACTGTTTTTATGACGCTTGGCTTGAGGCACCAAGTCTTACAGTAGTCAGCTAACTTTGTCATGCCCCGGTTTAAGGTGGCATCAAGCTTGTGGAACGTCCGGGCCTGGGTACTGCAACAGATGTCATCTGCATAAATGAACGTTTGTGACTTTGTTGTTGGCAGGTCATTGATGTAAAGGTTGAACAGGGTTGGCGAAAGCACAGAGCCCTGGGGTAACCCACTGCTCTGTTGTCTCCAAGCACTCGTCTTCTCCCCCATATGGACTCTGAATTGCCTGTTGTGAAGGAACAGTTCAACAACGCCTGTGATCCAAGGTAGCAGGACCTGTGTTACCTTCACGAGCAGGCTAGTGTGCCATACTGTATTGTACACCACTGTTAGGTCAATGAAAACAGCGCCTGTTTTCAAGTTTCTCTGAAGCCATTTTCAACTAATGTGGTCAGCGCGAGTACTTGGTCGCATGTGCTATAGCCTCGGTGAAAGCTGGCTTGGTCAGGGCTCAAAATCCTCTCCACATCGGGTAATGTGCGCCGTAGGACCAAGCGCTCCAGTGCCTTGAAGCACACCGACACTAATGATATGGGACGATAGCTTGATGCTTGACTTGGGTCCTTTCCAGGCTTTAGGAGGCCAATGACTTTTGCGGTGCACCATATCTTCGGTAGCCCCCCTTCACTGATGACCCTGGTGAAGAATTTCACAAGCCAAAGCTGAGCACGGGGGCCAAGATTTTTCAGGAATTCTGGAGATGTATTGTCATAGCCTGCAGCTGTTCTACACTTGATGCTACCCAGTGTCTGTTCCAGCTCTGTTACAGGGAATGGTTCTGGGCAGCTTCTGTTCTGGTGTACACGTTTAAACATACGCCATTCGTTCCTCACTTGTCTTCACACCTGTTTCTCCAAAGATGCTCTGGCCACTTTAAGTAGGTGTCTGGCTACCTGGTTGGGTGTCACTGAGGGTCAGCAGAGTGCAGGTGGCTCCTGCGCCACCTAATTCTCTGTGAATGAAGCAGCAGGCAGTCTGCCAGGGAACCTCCACCAAGTGTTTTTATGACTTTTTATGGTGCATCACAACAGAGCAGCAGTTACGAGGAGCCCCCTTCCTGCTCCCTGGTTCAGCCTTTTATACTGCTGCTTTCTACTCAGCGCTGAGCTAGTGACCTCCTCAGGCTCCCTACAGGTGCAAGTGATCCCCTCTGCCCTTCCAAACCCAAACTACTCAGTCCCTGCTACTCTAACTGCACCCGGTGCCCTGGGTGTTCTCAATGACCAGGGTGCTGGCTTCCAAAGGACTCTGTTTGTAACTGCTAACAGCCCCCGTCACACGGCCATGATTGTGTAATTGACCATAGAGTGAAAATAACACCAAATGTAAACTGTTACCTCATTATTCAATTCAGAACCCAGATCTGCCAGTATCTGCTCTGAACAGCCATGTTGATATATAATTTTCTTCTCCACCTCATGTGCTGTCATAGTTCTAAGCATAGGCGCCAACTCCGTGGGTGCTCCGGGGCTAGAGCACCCACGGAAAAAAATTGGTAGGTGCTGAGCACCCACAGGCAGCTCCCCATGGCCCCGCCCTATCCCCCTTCTCCAGCTCACCTCTGCCTCCTCCGCAAGTGTGTTGCCTTGTCCTGCTTCTCCAACACAGCTGATTCGCAGGGCAGGGAGGGAGGGGGAGGAGGGGGAACACCGAGTGCTGGGGGAAGAGGTGGGGCCAGGGTGGGATTTGAGGAAGGGATCCAATAGGGGCAGGGAGGGGGCGGAGTTAGGGTGGGGACTTTGGGGATGGGGTTGGAATGGGAGCGGAGCCAGAGGCAGGGATGGGGTGGAGTCGGGGCGGGGTCAGGGATGGGGAAAGGGGCGTGGGGCGCGGGCACCCACCAGTGCCAGAGAAAGTTGGTGCCACTGGTTCTAAGTGGAAATTCTTCTACCTATTTTGAAAAATCATCTGTAGCTGTCAGTGCAAACTGGTATCGCTTCTGTGGTACTGGATAGAGCCCGATTCAATCTGCTCCCAGCAATTCCCAGGGATTAACCACCTATGTGCAAGAACACAGGCTAGAGTTCTCATTTGGATCTTTCCTGTGACATTTTTATTATAATCCCATATACAGAAAGCAAAGTAAGCGTTATAATGTAGTTTCTAGAATAGCTGATGTCTCCACACAGTCAGAATCTACCTTTTGGTGTTTTTCAGAAGTAAATAAATACAGGTCAAGCTTCTGCAACTGAAAATTTGCATAAATATGCTGTGCAGGGGCGGCAAGTTATATGGGCCCGTAGTGCCTGTGCTCCAGCAATATTCAGGGCCCAGGGCCCCAGCTTCACCAATGTTTGGGGAGGGGTCTCTCCCACGGCCCTGCCTGACGCCCCCGTGTGCCTTCCCCGGAGTGTTCCTGCCTGCGCCCTGTGCAGAGGGCAGCTGCTCTGCCACTCTGCGCTGCGCTCCCTCACGGGCCACTGCCACTGCTGGTTACAACAAAGGGACTGGTGCCAGCGGCATGCTGAGGTGGCTGCTATACCTGTGGGGGGAAGAGGGGAGGACGCACACATATGATGGCAGCCCCCCCCACACACACACACTGGCTCCCACCAGGAGGGGGCTTCCTGGACTCTGGACCTGAGCAGCTGGGGCTTGGGTGACTGTCAGACTCGTGATACCCTGCCCCCCCCCCCGCCAGCAGTCACCACTCCTGCGCCATGCTTGGCAAGGGGCAGCCCCATCCCCCACCCCCAGTGAAGCTACAGTGAGGGGCAGCAGCAGGGGAGGAGGCGCACACGTGACAGCAGCTCCCCTCCCCCCTGCCTCCAGCACCCACCACAACGGAGGCAAGGGGGCTTCCTGGACCTCAGCAGCTGGGCTTGGAGGAGTGTCGTGACACCCTGCCCCCCTCCCCTTCTCCCACAGTCACCACTCCTGCCCCAGGCTGGGCAAGGGGCAACCCCATCCCCACTGAACAACGATGAAAAGTGTTTGGTGCCTCCTGAAGAACATCACAAAAGAAGGGGCTACATTTTCTTTTAATTTTAGAAAGTATTTGCTTTTGAGGGCTATTGATCCAAGAGTGGTGGGTTGTTTCAAAAAGAGTATTCAAAAGAGTATTAATAAAGTTGATATTCTTAGTTAAATAAATTTTCCTTACGATAGTGATATTGTGCGATAGAGGAACACTGTTAAACGCTGACTATTTCCAGTCCATTTTCACATTATTTTTAAAAATATAGATCAGCTTACAAGACAGGTGGGGAGGGGGGGCGCGGGACTTGGACCCGTTCTGGGCACCACCAAAAATTATACAAAGCTGACGCTGTGCCAGCACAACGGGCAATAGAAGTCGTTGCTGCCCTGTGTCATCCATTAGTTCACAGGGGCACTTGTTATAGCTGAATAAAGGCCTTATTGTGCAGCAATAATAAATACAGATAATGATAAACAATTAGCTTGGCCAATGTTTAAAAACACTTCAGATGTATTTAACATGGGGAAAGATGCAAAGTGTTTGATTTAATGGGGAGCCATCCACACAGGTCCACTTCATTGCAGGGATTGTAAAGTTAAGTCCAATCCAAGCAGGATATTTGCCTTGCATGATATTCTGTAAGAACTCCTGCAAAGCATGACAGAGGTACCAGGGTGACCAGAACCTTCTGTAACTCCATGGGTTCTCTGCTGTCTTTCCAATGAAACCAGAGAACGTGAACCAGAGCACTCACAGGTCTCCTTGGAGATCTAAGAGGGACCCAAACCAAGCAGGGGAAACACAAACTGCCTGATGGAACCAGCACATGATAATTGAAAGGGCCTCAAATGCCATAGCTCTGGACAGTTTTTTGTCCCTGAAGAAGTTAAACCTATTTTAATCTACAGTCTGTGCACTAAGAATTTCTGACTTACCCAGCAGGGCAGAAAGAGAACCCAGGTCTCCTGATTCTTAGTCCAGTGCCATAATCATTAGAGCATTCTGACTCCCATGGAACAGGGTTTCTTTATACCCTCCACCATGTCTTTGATGTCTCTGCTACTCTCACCATATCCCTCCATGCCACTGGGGCTGTCACCCTTTCCACCCCACTATCTCCTGTCTTCATGTCTCCACATACTTATCATATGTGATAGTGTTCTTGGGCAAAGAGGCCATTACTGCCATTGCTACGCCCCTAGGCACGCAGGTGGCTGACTCCCTGCAAGCATTGTATTCAGAGCTGAAGGCTTCAGGATCATTGCATGGGAAGTGGAGAAGACATGAGCAGACAAATAACTGCTCTGAAGCTGCCTGGCGGCTGTCTCCCCGCTCCCCAGCAGGAATGGGGGTTTCCCGCAGTCAGGGAAGATTATTGAGGTTCCCCAGCCCCTGCTGCTTCTCTGCTCTGCCATACGGGAAAGACCAGGTCTCTCTGCAGCTGAAGTTCCCACCCCTCACCCCCATTTCAGATCACCATTTCATACATGTCCTGGATCCCTAGCGCTTGAGCCCTCTTTGCCAAGCCATCACATGACTCCCAGTCCTCTCCGTATTGTCTTCAGAAAGCCAGTAGCACTTTCCCCTGAGCGACAGCCAGTCAGTGGGGCAGAGTCTGCACCTGGAGTCCCCTGGATGGGGAGACCAGAAGGGATTCACCATTTGGTTTGTCCAGAAGAGTGTTGGGGCCTGTTTTAACTCAAGCTGTGAATTAACACGTTAATCACCACAACTGTAAATGCTGGGCCTTCGCTGTATATGCATTCGCACCTGTTTAACTAAGTGTCCTTTTAAACCAATGCGATTAACCGGCCCCCTAATGCAGTCGGCGTTAAACCTGTACAAAGGTGTTTATATCAGTACAGCTGTTCCCTTATGGGGATATGAATAAGCTCTACCAGGATGAGTCACTTTTATACTGATCTGAATGCAGCCGCACTATGGATTGTAGTGCTACAACTATTTAGGTAGAAAGTCACACCTCTGACCAACATAGTTATATGGGGACAAACACAGGCCTAAGAGGGACTCACATCAATTTAGCTTAAGTAGATTTCTCAGTGGCTTAAGCTAAACCAAAATAGGCCACTCTGGACCAAGATACGTGTCCCCATATTGGGTTTTACACTGGTTTAACTAAACTAGTGCACCTTGGAATCTAGGCAAGGTAAAGTGGATCCCCATGCTGCGAATAGAGTTCTATCCATCTATTGTTTGAGTGCACACAATCCTGCTGCACACCACTTTGGCAGTCCTCCAATAGCTATCCCACACTGCTTTGCAGGGAACTGTTATTGACCTGTTTACCTGTGTGCCCTCCCCTGCTCTGGAGTCTAGTTCCCAGGATGACCCATCCCCCATTTAAAAGTTGGGATGGGGCCAAATTTGGCCCATTTGCTCCTGGGTTCGAGTGTATCACTGTTGCTGCAATATGACCCCAGGAACCCTACAACACTACTTGAGCAGCCTCTGGGAGCCGCTCTGAGACCTGGATCTCAGCGACATTGGGGAAGAAGCGTTGGTTCAGGAAGCTCTTGTAGTAGCCAGTCACTGCACTAGAGATCTGTCTGTGGACGTTGCTAAGCTGGTGTCCGTGAGGGGCCGTGACTGGGATGCTGACCAGGGCCTGATAAAGGAATTTACATCCCTGTTACACACAGTGACCAGCGCAAGAGAGACCTTTATCTGCGCTGATAGGGCCCCACTCAGCGTTACCTGGTGGGGCTGTGTCTGCGCAATAGGGGGAGGGGGTAATTTGGGGAGGAAGCTTCGGTGATTCCTAGGCCCCTTCAGGGCCATTAACTGTGTTATCTGACTCCGAGATGGGAACCTCCCGGCATTTCCTGCCCTGGGGGAGTCTCTGCCCATGGAGGGGAGTGAAACAGCCCCAGGGGCCAGCGCGGAGGCAGGAGTGAGAGCGCCGGGGCCCTGCTGTACGGGATGCTCTGCGCTACAGACTCAGCCGTGTGGGGGAGCTGGTCCCAGTGCAATGAGGGGTGGAGTGAGCTGGGGAAGGGGATTCGGTGGCTGGGCCAGGGGAAGGGGAGTGAGACCCCAGCCCCAGGGCTGTGTGAGTGATGGCCCCAGGCTGGGTAAATGGGACCCGCTCACAGGAAGGAGCCCAGGCAGCTTGTCTCCCGTTCTCGCCACGTGTTCACCTGACCACATGGCTCCTCCCCAACTCCACGTCCTTCACCTGGGCACCTTCCTGTACAACCAGAACCCCTAACCCCTCCTTGCTCTGCTCTGTACCCAGCAGCTCCTGCCCTCGGTGCCGTCTGTGGGGAGGGAGCTGGTGAGCCTGAGCTGGGCGAGTGTTGTGCTGAGGTCAGACAGGGGAGGCTGGAAGCAGGTTGGCTGTGCAGAGTTAAAAGGGCTTCATCGCACACACCTAGTGCCATGGGTGATTTAGCAGCCCACACACACTATGGGAGTCATGAGATCCTCATAGACATTCACATCCCTCTTGCTATAACACACCCAGGCACCAGCACAGCTCCCTTGTGTGCTGAGATGCTGCTGCTGGGTGTGACATTAACCCCGTCATTTCACAGACCCAATAGAGATGTCATTGGGATCCATGTTACTTTATTCTTGTTTTCCTGGCTTTAATTCCTGGCCTGGCTGCCTGACAATGAACAGAATTGGGAATCGGGACCACGCAGAGACAGAGCGGGTTGTGGTGGCCCCTCCCCTGCCATTTCCCATGGCCCCAGTGGGAGGCCAGCAGCAGAAAGGTCAGTGCAGACCAGGGACATGTGCTGGAAAGGTGCTGTGGAGGGGAAGCCCAGGATGGAGTCAGAGCTGTGGAGCAGGAGTGGGGTCCCTGCACTCACAGAGCTGCTGATCGGGATCTGCCAGGCTGCCGAGGAGCCGCTCCCAGGCTATGGGACAAACTCCCGCAGGAGCTGAGAACCCCCCTGAACATCCCCACGCTGGGTTCCCAGTGCCAGGGGATGTGTCAGACCTGCCCCCAGTCCCCAGCACACAGAGCATGGCAGGCACCACATCCACCAACAGATACACAGAGTGAAAATCCCTGGCACTGGGGAGAGAAGGGAGCAGGAGAGAATCCCAGGGGACGAATCTGAGTTGTGTGGCTGGTGCCTGGCTAGACGGCGCTGAGACCCTGCGGGGCTGAGGGGCTGTAAGGACTGAATAGAACAGAACGTGGGGGAGCGGCATCACCCAGCTGCTAACGGGACAGTGGGCTAGACCCCTTAAACTCCTAACTACTCATTAAATATTGATATAATATCCTCTGCAGACTGTGCCCCTGTGGCGGGTTGGATCACAGAAAACCCCTTTTCAGAGTAGCAGCCGTGTTAGTCTGTATCCGCAAAAAGAACAGGAGTACTTGTGGCACCTTAGAGACTAACAAATTTATTAGAGCATAAGCTTTTGTGGTCTACAGCCCACTTCATCGGATGCATAGACTGGAACATACAGCAAGAAGATATTTATACAGAGAACATGAAAAGGTGGAAGTGGCCATACCAACTGTTAGAGGCCAATCAATTGAGATGAGCTATCATCAGCAAGAGAAAAAAAACTTTTGAAGTGATAATCAAGATGACCCATAGAAGGTGTGAGGATACTTAACATGGGGAAATAGATTCAATTAGTGTAATGTGGGGAAATAGAAAAAGAAAATAGAAATAGAAAACCCCTTGGGACTGCCAACTGATGTGCTGAGATTACCTCTGAGCCTGTTTTCCCTGGCAGCTTGGGACTTCAGAACCATGTCTTGTTTTAGCCCAGAGGTTCCCAAACTTATTTGGCCTACCACCCCCTTTTCAGAAAAAAAAATTACTCAGCGCCCCCCTTTTCAGAAAAAAAATTACTCACCGCGTCCCTGGAAATCTACCTTTTTTAAGTGAACAAACAGAAAGATGCAGTGACAAATTTGTGTTCTTTTATGTATCTATATTTCTACCTATGTCCTACAATATAATAAAGAAAGATGTATTATTAGAATATTGCCCACGACATCAGGTATACAGTGGTTTTTGCGTAAGATGGCAAAAGACAACCAAACTAAAATACTAATGAAACTAATAAACTGGGTTTTGTTCTTTGCTCAGCATTAAGGCCCGGCTTGACAAAGCCCTGGCTGGGATGATTTAGTTGGGAATTGGTCCTGCTTTGAGCATGGGGTTGGACTAGATGACCTCTTGAGGTCCCTTCCAACCCTGATATTCTATGATTCTATGATTCTATGATTAGATATATGTATTTGATATTAAATTGTCAAATATCATACTAAATTTATCAAGAAATAATTAATTAAAAATAATCAATATGCAACTAAAAATCAGTTAATAGTTTCAATTTAGTTTGCCCTTATTTAAATAATTGTTCCTTATTAACACACACCTTATTTACCAATTAACACAGATGATTCGATAGATATAAATAAATGTTAATAGTTAACAGTTTTTTTACGATTTCATTCCCTGTTTTCGTTAATATTGTAATAAAAATATGACAAATATATTGACTGTACACTTCAAATGGTACTGTACTGACACAAGCCTGCTACGATTTTATTATTAGTAAGCACTAGAGACACAGAAATGTACGGTAGATATGTAAGAAAATGTATAAAAATACTCACGTGTAAATTGCTGTTTTATTGAAACAACAATAATACAATTTGCTTTGTATGTGATCCGTAAAGATTGAAGGTATCGAATATAAATAATTTTTAAATACTTATTGCACTACTGTTAACTGCTTTTTACACAACTCAGAAACAATCTAAATTAGATTTCATACATGTCGCCTATTTATAGTATCATATTGTAAACAAGTCATTACACGCACATATTCCTGCCGATGCATGCTGGACTTCCCGACAATGCGTGACACGCTCGCCTGCGAACACTTGCTTGTTAAGAGCTGTTGGCGGACTTGACACCCGATCGGTTATAATTTGTGAATTTATTTGGAAAATAAAGTAATCACTACAACTTTAACTCTGTTACACAACAGATGAAACATGTCCGAACAGTTTTTCAAAATTTTCTTATATTCTCTTCTTTCTTTATGCTTCCACCGCCCCCTTATTTTTATTCAACACCCCCCAATTGCACCCGAGGCTACTACTGCCCCCCTGGATTGTTCCAGCGCCCCCCAGGGGGCAGTATCGCCCACTTTGGGAACCTCTGCTCTAGTGTCACCTCCTTAAAAGGTGATTGAATAGAAATAATAATTGCTCAGCCTTAATTTTCGTATTGATAAGAACATAAGAATGGCCACACTGGGTCAGACCAAAGGTCCATCTAGCCCAGTATCCTGTCTACTGACAGTGGCCAATGCCAAGTGCCCCAGAGGGAATGAACAGAACAGGTAATCATCAAGTGATCCATCCCCTGTCGCCCATTCCCAGCTTCCGGCAAACAGACGCTAGAGACACCATCCCTGCCCATCCTGGCTAATACCTATTGATGGACCTATCCTCAATGTATTTATCTAGTTCTTTTTTGAACCCTGTTATAGTCTTGGCCTTCACAACATCCTCTGGCAAGAAGTTCCACAGGCTGACTGTGCGATGTGTAAAAAAATACTTCCTTTTGTTTGCTTTAAACCTGCTGCCCATTAATTTCATTTGGCAACCCCAGTTCTTGTGTTATGAGAGGAGTAAATAGTACTTCCTCATTTACTTTCTCCACACCAGTCATGATTTTATAGACCTCTATCATATCCTCCCCTTAGTCATCTCTTTTACACGCTGAAAAGTCCCAGTCTTATTAATCTCTCCTCATATGGTAGCCGTTCCATATCCCTAATCATTTTTGTTGCCCTTTTCTGAATCTTTTCCAATTCCAATATATATATTTTTTTGAGATGGGGCGACCACATCTGCACACAGTATTCAAGATGTGGGCATACCATGGATTTATATAGATGCAGTATGATATTTTCTGTCTTATCTTTTCTATCCCTTTCCAAATGATTCCCAATGTTCTGTTTGCTTTTTTGACTGCTGCTTCACATTGAGTGGATGTTTTCAAAGAACTATCCAGAATGACTCCAAGATCTGTTTCTTGAGTGGTAACAGCTAATTTGGACCCCATCATTTTATATGTATAGTTGGGATTATGTTTTCCAATGTGATTACTTTGCATTTATCAACACTGAATTTCATCTGTCATTTGTTGCCCAGTCACCCAATTTTGAGAGATCCTTTTGTAGCTCTTTGTAGTCTGCCTGGGACTTAACTATCTTGAGTGGTTTTGTGTCATCTGCAGATTTTGCCACCTCACTGTTTACTCCTTTTTCCAGATCATTTATGAATATGTTGAACAGGACTAGTCTCAGTACAGACCCCAGGAGGACACCACTATTTACCTCTCTTCATTCTGAAAACTGACTATTTATTCCTACCCTTTGTTTCCTATCTTTTAACCAGTTACCAATCGATGAGAGGACCTTCCCTCTTATTCCATGACAGTGTACTTTGCTTAAGAGGCTTTGGTGAGGGACCTTGTCAAAGGCTTTCTGAAAATCTAAATATACTATATCCACTGAATCCCCATTGTCCACAGGCTTGTTTAACCCCTCAAAGAATTCTAGTAGATTGGTGCGGCATGATTTCCCTTTACAAAAACTTTGTTGACTCTTCCCCAACAAATTATGTTTGTCTATGTGTCTGACAATTTTGTTCTTTACTATAGTTTTAACCAGTTTGCCCGGTACTGAAGTCAGGCTTACTGGCCTGTAATTGCCACGGACCCCTCTGGAGCCCTTTTCCAAAATTAGCGTCACATTAGTTATCCTCCAGTCATTTGGTACAGAAGCTGATTTAAATGATAGGTTACAGACCACATTTAATAGTCCTGCAATTTGAGTTTCATCAGAACTCTTAGGTGAATACCATCTGGTCCTCATGACTTATTACTGTTTAGTTTATGAATTTGTTCCAAAACCTCCTCTAATGATACCTCAATGTGGGACAGTTCCTCAGATTTGTCACCAAAAAAGAATGGCTCAGGTTTGGGAATTTCACTCATATCCTCAGCCACGAAGACCGATGCAAAGAATTCATGTTGTTTCTCCACAATGGCCTTATCCTCCTTGAGTGCTCCTTTATCATCTCAATCGTCCAGTGGCCCACTGGTTATTTAGCAGGCTTCCTGCTTCTGATGTACTTAAAAAAGAATGATTACTTTTTGAGTCTTTGGCTAGCTGTTCTTCAAATTCCTTTTTGGCCTTCCTAATTATATTTTTACACTTCACTTGCCTGGGGTTATGCTCCTTTCTATTTTCCTCACTAGGATTTAACTTCCAGTTTTTAAAGCATGCCTTTTTGCCTCTCACTGCTTCGCTATGTTGTTTAGCCACACTGGCTCTTCGTTGGTTCTCTTACTATGTTTTTTAATTTGGGGTAAATATTTGAATTGACCCTCTATTATGGTGTCTTTAAAAAGTTTCCATGCAGCTTGCAGGGATTTTACTTTTGGTGCTGTACCTTTTAATTTCTGTTTAACTAACCTCCTCATTTTTATGTAGTTCCCCTTTCTGAAATTAAATGCTACAGTATTGGGCCGCTGTGGTGTTTTCCCCGCCACAGAGATCTTAAAACAACTCTACGACAATTAAATTGTTTAATTGTGGTAGAGTTGTTTTCTTTTTAATTTAACTTTTAAAACTGTTGCAATAGGAAACCTTTTTTCATTTCTTTGCTAGCATGCTTTTTTCTTATTTTTATCATCATCTTTTGGGATGGTGTATAGGGCTTTGTTTGTATTGTAATTTTATAAAATGTGGGAAATGACTAATAAAGTGAATGACTATTCCCACCAAAAGCTAATTTGAAAAACTGATAAGCAATAGAGTCACAGAGTTTCAGACCAGACTCTATTACTGTATTGCTTATCAATTTCTCAAATTAGCTTTTCATGGGAAATTTATCTAATTTTGTCTTTCCCTACATTTTAATCTCTTCATCTTAACTGTTGTAGTGATGATAAAGAGAAATAAAACATAAGAAAAGGGAAACTCCAAACAAACAATATGTGTATTTCTGTTTAATTTTTAGGCAAACTACATACAGAAATTGGTAAGTGCCATTATCCTTCCTCTGACAGGAAATATTTTGTACCTAATGGGATCCTCATGTGGGAGCTGGTTTAATTGTTGTGGAGTTGTTCACTTTTAAATTTAACTTTTACAATTTTGTTGCAATATGAAACCTCTTGTTGTTTGTTTTCTTGCTTTTTATTATTATTCTTTTTTGGAAGTATAACCGTAATTCTGTAAAATGTGGGGAAGTGCCCTGCTAAACTGGATAGATTCCACACCAAAAGCTAGTTTGAAAAACTGATAAGCAATAGAGTCATGAAGTCACAGAATTTAAGATCAGAAGGTACCACTGGATCCTCTTGTCTGACATCCTGAAGAGGAGGTTGATTTCTCTCAGCCTTCACAGTCATATTGATGATTAAGAGAAATAAAAAATAAGAAAAGGAAAATGCCTAACAAAATATATATTTGTTTCTCTTTAATTTTTAGACAAACGAGATAACGAATTAAGTAAGTGTCATTATACTTCCTTGGAAAAGAAACTTTTTGTACCATTTTGGGCTCTCATGGGGAATTTGTTTAATTGTGGTGGAGTTGTTTGCTTTTAAATTTAATTTTTAAAACTGTTGCCATAGTAAACCTTTTTTTGTTTGCTTTTTATTATTATAATTCTTTTGGAGGGTGGAGGTGGTTGTTTTTTAATGTAACTTTATAAAATTTGGGGAAAGACTTAATTGGATTAATTTCACACCAAAAGATAATTTGAAAAATTGATAAACAATACAGTAGTAAAGTAGGTAGTGGCCAAGAAAATACGGCCCAGGAGGAATTGTGGGAAGGCACTGGAGGACTATCAGCTCCTGAGATGGTTAACCTCCCTCCACATTGCAAAGTGAGCAGGTAACCAACATGAATTAAAGTGGTACCTGGGCTACAGCCTATACTCAAAGTCTTGCCAGCCAGCCTGGGCGTAAAGCACCACCAAACTTCAGTCAGAGTATTTGTGCTTGCACAATAAACAGATTGGGACAACAGCCAGGTAAGATCCTGGGCTAACTCTGCAGTGAAGATCCACCCTGGGAGAGGTACACATGGAACCCAGTGGAGGTTCTGATGAACTTAAAACTTTCTTTTTCCCTCGGTGTATTAGTTTGTACAATATTGAATCATGCAATACTTGTTCAGATCAGCTCTCATCTCTAATTTTGTCGTTGTTTTTAGGGTGGAGAAGAGCTGTGGCACCTATAGAAGAAGGTAATTAAAGATAATATTTTATCAATGTCCACATATCAGTTCCCATGAGGCAATGTGCCTCTTTTTCCTTGAATGTGGGAGTGGATGTGATAGTTCAGGGCAGACCTCCCCAGCACCCTGCATTTCACGGCACATCACAAGGTGAAACGGGGTTTGTGCCTATGTCCTACCACAGCATAATGTAGGGTTACCATACGTCCTCTTTTTCCCGGACATGTCCGGCTTTTTGGCACTCAAACCCCCGTCCGGGGGGAATTGCCAAAAAGCCGAACATGTCCGGGAAAATGGCGGCTCTGCTCCTCCCCGACTCTTCGGCTCTGTTTAAGAGCCGAGTGCTACGGGCTTTGGGGAGCCCCCATACCTCCGGACCCTGCGCCGCCGGAGCCCGGGAGGGGAAGTGCCCGGCCAGGGGCGCAGGGTCTGGAGGCATGGGGGCTGCCCGAAGCCGGTAGCGCTGGGGCAGCGCGGCTCTTAAACAGAGCCGAAGAGTCAGGGGAGGAGCAGAGCCTCCAGCCGCGGCGGCTCTGTTCCTCCCCGACTCTTCGGCTCTGTTTAAGAGCCGGGCTGCCCGAGCGCTACCGGCTTCGGGCAGCCCCCATGCCTCAGGACCCTGCGCCGCCGGAGCCCGGGAGGGGAACTGCCCGGCTGGGGGCGCAGGGTCCGGAGGCAAGGGGGATGCCCGAAGCCCAGGCGCTACCGGCTTCACGGTTTGCCGGGCAGCCTCCAGACCCTGCGCCCCCGGCTGGGCGCTTCCCCTCCCAGGCTCCAGCTGAGCTGGGGAAGCGCCGGCCGGGGGCACAGGGTCTGGGGGCTGCCCGGCAAACCGTGAAGCCGGTAGCGCTCGGGCAGCCCTTTGCATGTGGCTGGGAGTGGGAGGGAGGAGGGAGCGGAGTTAGGGCAGGGAAGGGGCGGAGTTGGGGCGGGGCTGGGGTGGGGAACTGGGTGGGGCCAGGGCCCGTGGAGGGTCCTCTTTTTTTATTTAATAGATATGGTAACCCTAGCATAATGAATCTACATCATATTGCATCTACTCTTCCTGCCCCTCCACCGCCTGCATGTGCACTGCACCCTGCAGAGATCTGTGACAGCAGCTCCCACTCATTGTACAGATCCAGTGGGACATGCACCTCCACAGCCACTTCTCCAGGGGGAGTTTGTTTTATCTCCCTGCGCTGATGGCCGATCTCCAATTTCTTTCTGTTTCTTTCTTCATCTTTTCCCCTCTGAAGAAAGCCAGGAGCTCTGCAATGACCCCATGCTGATGGGGTGAGCAGGGACTGTGTCTGTGCACAGCAGGGAGGGATAGCTCAGTGGTTTGAGCATTGGCGTGCTAAACCCAGGGTTGTGAGCTCAATCCTTGAGGGGGCCACTTGGGTGGGGATCTGGAGCAAAATCAGTACTTGGTCCTGCTAGTGAAGGCAGGGGGCTGGACTTGATGACCTTTCAAGGTCCCTTCCAGTTCTAGGAGATAGGATATCTCCATTATTAATTAATTTAAAAAAATTAATTAAAACCCTTGCTCCAGTCTCAAGCAGGGGAACAGAGCCTTGATCACAGACAGGGGCTCTTCTGGCTCCATTATACATATCTGGGGAGCTCCTGTAATCTGAGCTGTGAGTTTGTCTCTTTTCTCCTGTCTCCATCCACCAGCATTCTCCTCTGTCTGGTAAACAGGACGTCACTTAAGCCTCCCATTACTAGCATGACCATCTCCCTCTTTCCACCAGCTACTTATTCTACTCCCCCCGCCCCCAGTGGCGGATCAGCTACTGGGCAAACGGAGCCTGTGCTCAGGGGCCCCGGCCAATTGGGGGGCCTGTGAAAAATGGGTGATTCCACACCCCGACCCTTCTGCCTGCCTGACGCTCCTGCCAGAGAGTGGGGTCAGGGCTCAGGGACTTGCCGGGCTTGTCCTGCTCCACCGCCCCGCACTGGGGTCAGAGCATGGGGGCTTGCTCCACTCTCCAGCTGGAGCTCCAGGCGGACAGAGTGGGGCAAGCCTCCGTGCCCCGACCCCATTTCCCTAGCAGAAGCACGAGGGGGCGGGGGGACTTCAGAGAGAAGATGTGGGGAGGGTTCCCCACTTGCTCTGGCCCAGGGCCCCACAAAACCCTAATCCACCCCTGCTCCCCCCACAGTTGTAGCTTCTGCCTCATTCCACCATGAACCCCTTCCCTTGTGTAAACCCCTCCCTCCCTGCTACATGCTAATGTACTTTTGCACTATTACTGCTGCTGAGCAGTGAAATTCTGGGCATATTCAATCCTGGTACCATGTGGCCTGTTGCTGTCCCAGCTGTGACAGCTTAGAGCAGGCACAGTGCAGTGGGGAGGCCCCCTATTGAAGTCCAGCACAGGGGCAGCTGGGAAACAGTGAGATTCAAGGTGGGGAGGGGGAGGAGAGCTCTGTCAATGTTCACTGAGTTGTACCATCTGCTGGGGCTCCCAGAGTCTCTAGTCCCCTCCCCGGGAAGAGGTGGGGGCAGGAGAGGAAAGATTCTCTGGCTCAGGCCTGGCCCAGCTGATCCTGTCACTGACCCGTCTCTGACAGGGGAGTGACTCTCCCCAGCACTGTGCTGAGATCTCTGAGCTGAGGGGTAAATCCTGAAGGAAGGAGATTCCCTGATTTACTCTCCAGCTGGGGCAGATTCTGTCACTGACACCATCAAACCCTCCCCCAGGGCTGAGCTCTGCCCCTAATGCTCTGATTCTCTCTCCCTAGCTAATGTGACTCTGGATCCAGACACGGCCCATCCTGAGCTTGTCCTGTTTGAGGATCGGAAAAGTGTGAGACGGGGAGACACACGGCAGGATCTGCCTGACAACCCTGAGAGATTTGACTCTTGGGCCTGTGTGCTTGGCTGTGAGGGATTCACCTCAGGGAGACATTGCTGGGAGGTGGAGGTGGGGGGTGGGCAATTCTGGGCTGTGGGGGTGGCCAGAGAGTCTGTGGGAAGGAAGGAATGGGTCAACCGTAGCCCTGAGGGGGGAATCTGGGCTGTGGAGCAGGACCGTGGTCAATTATGGGCTCTCACCTACCCTCCGACCCGTCTGCCCCTGAGCCAGGCCCACAGCAGGATCTGGGTTTGTGTGGACTGTGATTGGGGGCAGGTGACATTTATCGATGCTGGTGACAACGCCCCGATCTTCACTTTCCCGCTGGGCTCCGTCCCTGGGGAGAGAATCCGACCCTGGCTCTGGGTGGGGCCAGGATCCCAGCTCCGACTGTGTTCCTGAGACTGGGGACCCTGAAATTAGCATCTCTAGCCTCACACAGCCCAGCCTCTATGACTCTGGAGGACTCCCAATCACCCAGCCTCTGGCTCCTCATCTCTATGACCCCTGGAAGCTCCTCCCCCTCCCTGCAGCCCCAGGGATGGGAGGGAATGGAGGGGGAAGAACCCCTGAAGCTGAAGGAGGGGCAGAGGGGCAGACATGGGTGCTGGGAAGGGAGCAGAACTTACAGCTGGGGGGGCACAGTCAGATGTGGGGGTGGCAGGGACACAGACAGGGCCGGCTTTGGCAAGCCCCGCCCCCAGGAATCGGGCCGCGCTCCGGCCGGGGTCTTGGGGCTTGGGTCCAGGCCGGAGCCACTGGGGCCAGAGCCAGAGCCGCTGGGGCCGGGGCTGGGGGTGCTTGGCTGCCGGCCGGCGCCACTTGGCCAGGGCCGGGGCCAGGCCGGAGCCACTGGGCTGGGACCGGGCCAGCGCGCTTGGCCAGAACCGGGGCCGGGGCCAGACTGGAGCTGCTCAGCCGGGGCCGCGACCGTGCCGGTGCGCTCAGCCAGAACTGGGGCCCAATCTGAACCGGGCCGGAGCTGCTGGGACCAGGCTGGGAGTGCTTGGCCACCGGCCGATGATGCTCGGTGAGGGCCGGTGCCAGGCCGGAGCTGCTCAGCCGGGGCCGGGAGTGGGCCGGCACGCTCGGCCAGACCAGTGCCCCAGGGCCAGAGCCGGGCCGGAGCCGCTGGGGCTGGGGATGCTCAGCTGGGGCCGGCGCGCTTGGCCAGAACCGGGGCCGGCACCCCAGGGCCTGAGCCGAGCCGGAGCCGGAGCCGCTGGGGCTGGCCGCCTGAGGGAGCCGCTCGGCTGGGGGGGCCGGACTGGGCCGCGCCTCCTCGTGCCCCCGTCACCCCAGCTTACCTGTTTGATGCTTCCCGCAAACATTTGATTCGCGGGAAGCAGGGGAGGGGGAGGAGCAGGGGGGCGGAGCATTCAGCGGAGGGGAGGAGGGGGAAGTGAGCTGGGGGCGGGGTGGAGAGCTGCTGCAGGGCCCTCTTTGCGCGGCCCTGGACACAGAATGAATTAATCAGGGTTTGGGGGGTTGGGGAGAAGCTGGAAGCTCAGCAGCAGCAGGGAGCGTTTTGTACAGATCGGTGGAATTAGGTCTCATTGGGGTCTCCCAGCAGAGCTCCTGCCACAGGGGCCCAAGTCACCATCCTCTGTAACTACGGGAGAGCCAGTAACACTGTAATTGTCACACACACGGGGCATGGGCAGGGAGAGTTTAAAAATCAGAAGATGAAGCAGGATACGCTATATATTTGTTTTGAGCCCTCATGTTTGGGCTGAACTTAGGGAACAGAGAAAACACAAGGAAAAGATAAAGCAAAACAAAATAAACAGAGTCCTGGAGAAAGGATGAAAATTAAATATAAACACAAGGAAAGGAAAAGACTCTGAAGAGCGGAACAGTGAGAGGCAACAAGAGGGGAAGGGATAAACTCCAGGTAAAGGATGGCGAACATGAGGGGGAATGATCTGTGACAGGGATCAGAGGAGAGTAGAAGACACAGAGAAATGAACAGGGATGGGAAATGCTAGAAAAATGGTGAGTAAAAATGAACAGTATGACAGAGAAGGCAGAAGAAAAGGGATAGAGATTTATAAAACATCACTGAAGGTGCGACTGTCACTCATTAATTTCATGTTACTTCCTTGACTTTGTTGCCATTTTAGTTTCATTAAAAGTAACTGTTCGCAAAACCTGTGGGTTTGTTTTCCAATGTTGTGGGTATTAAAGCTGCTTCTCAACTCCTTTTCACTCTGACAGGTATTTACAGTAAATAAAGCAGGAAAGACCATTCTGCTTTGTTCCTTTTGAAATTTCCAGCTGCAGGTGTTGGGGTGAAGTCATGGGATTTGCTTCCCTAGTTGATTGTGTCCCCTGAGCACCAACAGGGACTACACTATCATGTCCCTCTGATGAGAGCTGGGGTTTTACTGTGACATGTTGCTATCCAACCTGCGCTCTGTCCCTTGTTCTGTCTATAGCCATGTAAATCAGGAAATTCCTCAGCTGGGTTCTGTGGAGAGGGGGCTGAACACATGGTGTTGACTCTCTTCTTCGTTTCCAGAGGTGTTGAATTTATTCGAAGGTGGCTAAAGAGATATGAACTATGCTGTTCACATTTCTTCTGCCCATCAGCAATTGCTGTGGTGTCCATGAGGGGGTTTCATGGGATGGGGCCTGCTCCCAGAGACAGTCTCTGAGGGTTTGTCTACACTAGGGTGCAAGTTTCTCTCTCTCATTGTACAATCCGTGTGTAGACAAGGCTGTGACAGTGTACCCCATAAGGCTTTATGGGGAGGGGGTGCTTATAAATGTATGTATGACATAACTGGAATATGTTTTGTGCTGCCTGTGCCATGTAACATATCTCCGTAAGGGTTATGATCTACTATATCTATTCATCCTATTTGTACATATATATCATTTTCTACTCTAGGTTAAGAATATGGGCTGTATGCTTGCCTGATTTCTAAGTAAGCTTTGTGAGGCATTTGGTCAGCTTCTTTAGGAAGGAATTTGCCAGGTTAAGTACCTGATCAGGAGACACTTAGGGAACAATGCATCTTGGAATGCTCCAATCCACATGAGAAGTCTTCCTGGAGACATGCAAGATGCCATGTGGACAATGGTGTCGGCCTGCAAAGACTGAGTCATGCAGGGGCATGTGACTTGCCCAGGTGACTCCAAAACTCCATCTTGGAGCTGGGCTTTGCATAGGAGGGAGGTCTCCACCCACAAGAGAGAGTCTACTTAAACCTGTGGGAGACCCCTCCATTTTGTCTTCAGCTGGCTAAAGAAGGAGCCTCTCCACCCCCCCCCACCCCCCAGGATACTTGAAGGAGACTGAAACAAAGGACAGTAACTACAGGGGGTGTGAGTGATTGCTGGACCCAGGCTAAAAGGAGGTTAGCCTGTAAAAGGGAGCATTCTGGAACTGGTGAGGAAATTAGCTGTATTCAGTTTGATTAGGCATAGATCTGCGCATTTTATTTTATTTTGCTTGGTGACTTACTTTGTTCTGTCTGTTACTACTTTGAACCACTTAAATCCTACTGTCTGTATTTAATAAAATCACTTTTTATTTAGTAATTCACTCAGAGTATGTATTAATACCTGGGGGAGCAAACAACTGTGCATATCTCTCTATCAGTGTTATAGAGGGCGAACAATTTATGAGTTTGCCCTGCATAAGCTTTATGCAGGGTAAAACGGATTTATCTGGGTTTAGACCCCATTGGGAGTTGGGCATCTGAGTGCTAAAGACAAGCGCACTACTGTGAGCTGTTTTCAGGTAAACTTGCAGCTTTGGGACAGGTGATTCAGACCCTGGATCTGTGTCTGGAGCCAGACAGGAGTGGCTGGCTCAGCAAGACAGGGTGCTGGAGTCCTGAGCTGGCAGGGAAAGCAGAAGCAGGGGTAGTCTTTGCACATCTGGTGGCAGCTCCCAAGGGGGTTTCTGTGATCCAACCCGTCACAGGGTGCAAGTTTCTCTCTCTCATTGTACAATCCGTGTGTAGACAAGGCAAGTGGTGGTTTCACTTCAGTGTAACTGGTCAAGAAGAATTCTGTGGGTTGGAGGCTGTTTGGGAGGGTTAACGATCACCTTGAGTAGCTACACTGAGGTGAAAGCATCACTTGCTTCATCTCCACTGGGACTGTATAATGAGATCACTGCCTTGTATTTGCTATTGCATTGAAAAAAAACCCCACCCCTTCTACTGGGGTGGCCATGAGCTAAAAGATGGGATCTAAAGGGAGAGAAAGGAGACACCCCACCTTCGGCCAGGTCTGTGTCTTTGCTTTCTGTGACCTTCTAATGTAAATGACTGGGGGTGGGATCCATGAAGGGACTTAGGCGTTACAATGCCGAGCATCACCCGCATCTCATTTTTAGGTGGGGTGGGGTGGGGGTGGGGGGCATTGGCACTGAGCTTTTTGCGTTTGGCCAGCAGGGATCTTCCCTGATACCAGGCACACGGTGGGGGGAGGGGTAAAGCAATCATCCCAGAGAATTGGATGGGGGGGTTAGTTTGTTTTCTGCTGCTGCACGTTAACACGAAAACCGCAGCACTCAACGGGCTTTTCTTGGTATGGGAAAGGAGGGTGCTGCTTTTATGAAGGTTGCAGAAGCCGAAAGACAATGGCTTTCCATGGCCGCATGCAAGCCAAATTCTGTTGCCGGCCCTGCGTCTGTGATCTCTAACACCAAAGCCTCAGACACTCAATATTAAGTTGCAAAATGCGACCCTGTACCGAAATCACATGTGCTATGTAATGTGAATAGTGTTGTTCACTGTGAAAGAGTATAAGCATTGTTCTGTAAAATGTATCTTTTTAAATACTTTTCTCCCTTTTTTCCCTAACGCAGCTGCAAATTTTTCAAGCCTCCTTCCTCCGTCCCGAAGGCTATCTTAGATAAGGCGGCAAAAAAAATGCACGCGAGATGAAATGTTCTCTGAGATCATGCAATCAACCCGCAATGAAAGAGCTCATCTGAATGAGTGGAAGGACATGGTATCAAAGTACAGGAAAGCTGCCAATGAATGTGAGAACAGGAGGGACCAACGTGAGGACAGGAGGTTCTGATGCTTTATATTCCAGTATACTTTTGGAAGAACTTACAATGTTCTTTTTTTCTCAGTATATTAGTTTGTACAATGTTGAATCATGCAATATTTGTTCAGATCCGCTCTCATCCGCTCTCATCGCTAATTATATGGTTGGTTTTACGGTGGAGAAGATCTGTAGAAGAAGGTAATTAAACATCACATTTTATCAATGTCCAAATATCAGTTCCCATGAGACAATGTTCCTCTTTTTCCTTGAATGTGGGAGTGGATGTGATAGTTCAGGGCAGACCTCCCCAGCACCCTGCACCTCATGGCGCATCATGAGGAGAGGCAGGGCTTGTGCCTATGTCCTACCACACTATAATGAATCTATATCATATTGCATCTACTCTTCCTGCCCCTCCACCACCTACATGTGCACTGCACCCTGCAGAGATCTGTGACAGCAGCTTCCACCCATTGTACAGATCCAGTCGGTCATGCACCTCCACAGCCACTTCTCCAGGGGGATTTTGTTTTATCTCCCTGTGTCGCTGGCCTGTCTCCAATGTCTCTGTTTCTTCCTTCATCTTCTCCCCTATAAAGAAAGCCACTAAGCCAGTAGCTTTGCTGTGACCCCACAGTGATGGGGTGAGCAGGGACTGTGTCTGTGGATTATCCTTGCTCCAGTCTCAAGCAGAGGAACAAAGCCTTGATCCCAGACAGGGGCTCTCCTGGTTCCGTATATCTGGGCTCTCCTGTGATTGGAGCTCAGAGCTTGACTATTTTCTCCTGTCTCCATCCACCATGATCCCAGCATTCTCCTGTCTCTGGTAAACTGGATGTCACTTTAGCCTCCCCATCACTAGCATGACCCTCTCCCTTTTCCCACCAGCCACCTATTCTACACCTCCTCCCACGCTTGTAGCTTCTGCCTCATTCCACCATGAACCCCCTTCCCTTGTGCTAACCGCTCCCTCCCTGCCCCAGGCTAATGTACTTTTGTGCTGTGACTGCTGCTGAGCAGTGAAATTCTGGGCATGTCCAATCCTGGTACTGTGTGGCCTGTTGCTGTCCGAGCTGTAACATTTCAGAGCAGGCTGGGTGTGGTGAGGAGGCCCCATAGCAAAGTCCAGCACAGGGGCAGCTGGGACACAGTGAGATTTAAGGTGGGAGGCGGAGGGAGCTCTGTCAATATTCACTGAGTTGTACCATCTGCTGGGGCTCCCAGAGTCTCTAGTTCCCTCCCTGGGGAGAGGTGGGGGCAGGAGGGGAAAGATTCTGAGTCTCAGGCCTGGCCCAGATGATAATTTCACTGACCCGTCACTGCCAGGGGAGTGACTCTCCCCAGCACTATGCTGAGATCTCTGATCTGATGGGTACATCCTGGAGGAAGGAGATTTCCTGATTCACTCTCCAGCTGGGCAGATTCTGTCACTGACACCATCAAATTTTACCCCAGGGCTGAGCTCTGCCCCTCACACTCTGATTCTCTCTCCCAGTGAACGTGACTCTGGATCCAGATACGGGTCATCCTCAACTCATCCTGTCTGAGGATTGGAAAAGTGTGAGACGGGGAGACACATGGCAGGATCTGCCTGATACCCCTGAGAGATTTGACTCTGATCGCTGTGTGCTGGGCTGTGAGGGATTCACCTCGCGGAGACATTGCTGGGAGGTGGAGGTGGGGAAAGCTGGGCTGTGGGGGTGACCAGAGAGTCTGTGGGGAGGAAGGGACAGATCAGCCGTAGCCCTGAGGGGGGAGTCTGGGCTGTGCAGTGCTGGTGGGAGGGTCAGTTCTTGGCTTTCACCTCCCTGGTGACCCCGCTGCCCCTGAGCCGGGCCCCCAGCAGGATCCGGGTTTGTCTGGACTGTGACCGGGGGCAGGTGACATTTATCGATGCTGGTGACCAGGCCCCGATCTTCACTTTCCCGCCGGGCACTGTCCCTGGGGAGAGAATCCAACCCTGGCTCTGGGTGGGGTGGGGATCCCGGCTCAGACTGTCCCTGAGGTGGGGGGAGGAATATTCCACTGGGGGCCCTGAAATCAGCCTCTCTGCCTCACAGAGACCAGCCTCTATGATCTTGGAGGGCGCCTGTCTACCCAACCCTCTGGCTCCTCATCTTTATGAACCCTGGAAGCCCCTCCCCCTCCCTCCCTGCAGCACCAGGGATGGATGGGGGTAGGGTGACCAGATGTCCCGATTTTATAGGGACAGTCCCGATTTTCGGGTCTTTTTCTTATATAGGCTCCTATTACCCCCCCACCCCCGTCCCGATTTTTCACACTTGCTGTCTGGTCACCCTAGATGGGGGTGGAGAGGAAAAAAACCCCAGAGCTGCAGGAGAAGCAGAGGGGCCCTGAGGGGCAGCTGTGGGGGTGGCAGGGACACAGAATAAATTCATTAGGGTTTGGGGGGTTCAGTAGAAGCTGGAGGCTCCACAGATCTGTGTTATTAGATCACACTGGGGTCTCCCAGTCAGAGCTCCTGCCGCAGGGGCCCAAGTCACCATCCCGGAGAGCTGGCAAATTTGTAATTGGGCATGGGCAGGAGTGCAGATAGATTTTAGAATGGTTTTTGAACTTTTTAAAAATCATTTTGCATCAGTCTGATTTTTTTAAACTCCTGAGGTTGGCAGCACTGGGAAAGGCAGGGACAGGGTGGGTTTAACCAGAGGGAATGGAACAGGGGTTCTCAAACTGGGGGTTGGGACCCCTCAGGGGTCAGGAGGTTATTACATAGCAGGGGGTCATGAGCTGTCAGCCTCCACCCCAAACCCCACTTTGCCTCCAGCATTTATAATGGTCTTAAATATATAAAAAAGTGTTTTTAATTTATAAGGGGGAGTTGCACTCAGAGGCTTGCTATGTGAAAGGGGTCACCAGTACAAAAGTCTGAGAACCACCAGAATGGAAGAAGAAAAATGTGAATTAAAATAAAACCAGAATAAAGGGAGAGTCCTGCAGAAATGGTGAAAAACAGAAAAGAAAAAAGTGACAGGAAAATATCCCTGAAGGGGGAGGGGGGGGGAAACCAGCCTGGAGGCAGCAAGTGGGGAAGGGATAAAATCAGGAAGGGAAATGGAGATGCCAAAGGTGATGAGCTGTGGTAGGGAGGAGAGGAGAGTGGAAGAGAGACAGGGGTGGGAAGTGAGGGTTGGAAAAACGATGAGTAGAAAAGGACAGTATGAAAGAAAAGGAAGAAAGAGAACATGAGCAGGATGAAGAGATTTATTACGTTACTGAAAGTGAAACTAATTCATTAATTCTCTATGTTAATTCCTGGACATTGGTGCTATTTTTGTGCCATTACAAAAACTGTTTTCCAGTAGCTGGGTATCTCCTTGCCATATGCTGTGATTATTAAAGCTCCTTCTCCGCTCCTTTGCTTACTGGAAATAAAAGATTAAAAACAATTCTTCTTGTTTGTTCCACTTCAGTGTCCCAGCTGCAGTTGTTGGGGGCAGAATTATGGGATTTGTTTCCTGACTTGGTCCTGTCCCCCCAGCACCCACAGGGAATATCGGGCCCCTAGGAGGAGAGTTTGGGGTTTACTGTGATGTGTCACTCTCCAGCCTGTGCTCTGTCTCTTGTCCTGTACACACCCATGTCAATCAGGAATTGCTCAGCTGTGCTCTGCAGAGGGGTGACTGGTTACACAAGGTGCAATCCATGCAGGGACTCAGGTGTTGCAATGCTGAGCGTCACAGGGCCTAATTTTTAGGCAGCTAGAAAATCACAGGAACAGTAGCACTGTGATACGCAAAGCTGAGTCAGGTGCCTAAACTCCCTGTACAATGCATGGACGACACAGGCACCTTACAGTGTGATTCACAAAAGTCAGCTCAGTAGATGGGGAGCATCTAAGCTAGCCAATGGGAGAGACCAGCAAGGGGGGAAGGGTGTCCTAATCCCTGCCCCTCTCTCACAGACAGCTGCCTAAATCTGGGCTGCAGAGAGGCGTCTCTCTCTGCTTAGCCACCCACAGGCGGGAACCCACCACCTGGCGTCAGGTGGCTCAGGCGCCTAAGGGTTTTCTTGCTGGAATGAGGTAGGCACCTGCCTTGCTCCACACAAAATGTGAGCATGGGGGGGAAGCGGGGGGAGGGAGAAGGAGCTGGTTTGGGTGATGTCATCCATCTTGTAACTTTTACCCCGTGGTTAGAGCACTCAACTGGCATGTGGGAGACCCCGGTTCAGTTCTCCCGTCACGCTGTCTAGAATAGCTCAGGAACGTGAGTACCAAACTCAGGGCAACACAGTTACAAAGCAGGGCACAATCCCTACACTGGTTGTATGTTCTCTATTTAGATTTCAAGCCTCTGGGACTGGAACAAGCCCATCCATAGGCCCAATCTTGGGCTCCCTGGGCACATTCTTGGAGTGCTCTCTAGCCTCCTATGCTGAGGCCTGGAACCCGCTGCCTAACCCCCGGTGTAGAGCTGACCCTTCAGACTCCCACATGCTTAAACACACCATCTCCCAGAACTCCACGCCAAGGTGAGAGCCTTCTGATTTTCAGCTGAACTGTCTCCAGAGGCACGCGGTAGTTGTGAAGCATTTAACATACACACAGAGAGTCTTTGCACAAGTATGTATGAAAGAAAAGGAAGAAAGAAAGAGAACATGAGCAGTATGAAGAGATTTATTACATGTCAACAAAAGTGAGACTAACTTATTAATTCTCTATATTAATTCCTGGACACAAGTCCAACACATTATTGCTCTTTCACTTAACCAGATAAAACACAAGAGAATTTAGATCACGTAGCAAAAAAACACCAACCTAACTGCAGTGCCCCTGACTAGCTGACCCTTCCCTTGGGAGTCCTTGGGGCCATCTGGGCTCAGGAAAAGCAGACAAGGCCCCCTTGCCTCATGAACCTGCTGCATGCTGGGAAACTTTCCTCTCTCCTTTTGATTTGGAGACAAAGAGCGCGATCCATGAAGGGACCTAGTACTCCTGGGAGAATTCTGCACAAAAAAAACTAAAAAATCTGTGCACAATATTTTAAAATTCTGCATATTTTATTTGTCAAAATAACATGATATAATCATGCCAATTTCGATTATTTTGATAATTTATTTCAAAATACCTGTAGGCAACTATGTCCGTAACAAGACAGACCGAAAAAAAAAAAAAAAGATTCTGTATTTTCTTTTTTGACAAATAGATTCCTTATTGGGCATATTAATTCAGAACTCTGAGTAATTATTTTAAACTACAATATAGAAACGTATTTCCCACACCCATCAGAAGCAGTGCAAAGGCTTGTGGAAGTCAGAGGTAACAGAGGAGCTGAGGGAAAGGGAAAGAACCTGGAGTGACCCTGGAGAATTGTTGGGTGTCGGTGGGAGAAGTATGGAATAGGTTTGGTGGGGGAAGGGAAGAGATTGTTAGGGAGTTGGGGAGCCTCCCCCATGAAGACCCTGGCTGACCCCCAAGCCTCTCCCATTCCGTCAGGCACATCTGCCCCTGTCCCCACACACCCCATCCCCAATGTCTCTGCAGCCTCCTCCTCCATCCCCATGCGGCCTTGCACCCCCACTCCCATTCAGCCCCTGGCTCAATGCTGTCAGTCCACTAGTTCCTAAGCCCAGGCCCCAGTCTGTCCCCCTCACTAGCCATTCTGAACCCCAGTCTGTGACCCCCTCAGCAGTCCCATGTGCCCAACTCTGTCCTAACCTGGCTCCGCGGGCAGGGTGCTGTGATGAACTTCTACTCCTGGGGGAATTCTGTGCCACTCAGGCAGAATATATTTGGGGGGCGGGGAATTCTGTGGCTAGACATGAATTCTGCATGTGTGCAGTAGTGCAGAATTCCCCTAGGAGTGGTATTACAATGCTGAATGTCACTGCATCTAAATTTTAGCTGCCTAGAAAATCACTGGAACGACTCTGCAAGCCACAAAGCCTGAGTTATGGAGAGATGTAAGGGTCTTAGAACGGGTTCCACAAAAGCCAGCATACTAGACCCGAAGCTGCCTAACCTAACCAACAGGAGATGCTGACCAGAGGGGTGTTGTATAAGGAGTCTAGGGCCCTAACTCAGCTTTGTGGATTGCAGGGCTGTTCCTGTGACTGTCTAGTGCCCATTGTCTCTTGATAACTTTTGTTCCTCAGGTAAAATCCCCAAAATACAGAAAGAAAGAAAAAACAATATAGTGGGTGCTCAGCACCCACCAATCACAGAATTCTGGGGGGATCAGACAATATTTTGGTCAGAAGCTAGAGGAATGTCATAAAAATCAACATTTCCAGAGAACCCCTGATTTTGCTGATGCCACACATTCAGGTGAGAAGAACAGGAGTACTTGTGGCACCTTAGAGACTAACAAATTTATTAGAGCATAATTCAGGTGAGAGACATTTTAGTGTGAAAAATATCAAGTAGCCCTAATCATGGAGAGTTTTAGCTACAGAGGAATAGAGATTTCTAATAGCGATTGTTCAAATTGTTTGTGTTTTTAAGAAAACAATTTGGATTATTCAGTAAGTAAATATAATTTCCTCCATTCTCCTTTCTCCTGTTCAGTTTCCATTAAGCCAGAGGAGAAATTGCTTTGCACAGAGGAAACCATAAATAGCCTCTCACAGCGGGGAGCATGTTACTCACTGTTACACTCCTGGAGATCCGAGCATTGCTAACATCCCTGTGCATATTTATTGGTGAGTAACAATGGCACCTACCAGCAGTTCCTAGCTTTTCCTTCTCCCCACACTAGTTAAACACCAGATTCTCATCTCCCTCTTTCTTCAAACTCTCCAATAACTCCAAATTTGATCCTAAGAAGAGAAAAGTTGCATTTGTTTCTGTGTTTGAGCTCCGGAGCACCCAAGGAACCAGCACCTCTGCTGCTTACAGTCATGGGACTGAGCCGTGACCAAGTATAACAGCAACTTACAGGGAGACTTAGCCCATGTACTGTTGCTAATGGCCAAGTCGGTAAGGCCTAAATTCACAACAATGGCCTAATGTTGACTGTGTCAGTGTGGTAATAACTTCGGATTTTAATTACAGGTTAATGGCATCACAAATTGCCCGAGACAGGTGTAACTGTGTCATTCAGCTGTGTGTAGCCTTCATTGCATGAAAGATGCAGCCGGAGTCAGTGGGCGCTGCAGGCGCCCAGCCCCTTGGAGAACCAGCCCCTAAGTACTCAGGTCACTATCCCAAATTTGGACCCTAAATCAAAAGACATTCTTGACATCTGGACCCAGCCCATCATTGTGCTCTGGCTCCCAAGCTGGCTTGCATGGGCCGAGTGGGTGTAGGGAAGGGGTAAAGCCCTCCCCCACCCTGGGAAATTCCTCCAACAAAGGAGCCACTAGTGCCTCCTCCCCTACAGCTGCAGGCACAGGGAGTGCTCCTGGGAGGTGTGGGGATGGAGTGGGGTTGGGGCATGGACAGGCTGGAGGAGGAAGGGGTGAAACAGGGATAGAGGGGTGTGGCCAGGGTGAAGCTGCACCTTACCTGTTATATGCTGCACCCTGGCAAAGCCCCTTAGGACCATTAGAAGAGGGATGCAGGTCTGGCTGGAGCTCAGGACTTGCCTAGCTGCTGCTAAGGTCTGCACTGGCCCTTGCAGCCACTGAATAGGGGGCCTATTGAACCAGCCTTCTCCCTGCTTCAGTTTCCCCATCTATGCAATGCTTGTGTGGTTATTTGCAGTACAGTCTATGGAGGACGAGGGCCCCATGGTGCTGAGCTCTGAGCAGACACTGAGCAAACAGACCCGAAAAGGTTACAATTCAGAGTCCTGATCCTGAAAAGTCTCAGCGTCCCAGTGATGCCAAAGGGACCAGAGTAGGTAAAGTTACAGCCATGATTTACTGAGAAAGGGGCAGAGCACAAACATGCCACCCCAACTCTCTGAGTGTCCCTAAGTAACCAGCGGGACACGGTACGTCCAACAGCCAGGGGAGATAAATGACAGGGTATTATATGTACCATTCCCGTCTTTTTCTGTAACCCTCTACCTAAAACATTGAATCTGTTCTGCTCTGAAATGCTGAGTGAAGACCCAGGTACCTGAGACAGCAGCAGGGCAAAGGTGTTTGAACGATGACGGCAAATCTCAAGCTGTGCATTGACCAGCAAAAGAGCAGCACTTCACTCAGCTGAGCTGCAACGTCTCTATTAACCACGTTGTTAAACTGCTGCAACATTGTACCTGGGGAACTAGCTGCATCCGCAGCAGCATCTCTGTGCAGCACGGCTCCCTCACCACAGCTGAATTCCCGCTCCTTGTCCCAGGTAGCTGCTTCCCAGAGTCCCCCAGGCCTCCTCAGTCTGTCCCCAGATCCCCCCCTGCAGCCAGAATGGACAGGTGACCTGAGTGCTCTCTGTTTATCCCACACCATGTCCCCTTCAGGTTCCTAAAACGAGCTCCCCTCACTCCTGCTGCCCTCAGCCATTGGGTCCCAGCCCTCACCTGGTGAGGAGGAGCTTGGTCTCCATACACCACAGAGTCCCTGGTCTCTCTGCTGGGATTGACAAAAAGGGAGAAAATCGGTGCAGGCCTTGCTGGGTGTGGTTGTGTGAGATGGGGTCACCTGCCCCACTAGGGCCCAGGCTGAGATCCCAGCACATTCCACACCGGCCCCTGAGCTGCCATCAGATGGACTTTCAGCCTCTGTTCATGTAGTGGTGGGGGAGGAATTGGGTTATTGCACTCACTAGGGGAGCTGCTGAAGGAGATTTACCTGATCACAGACAATTGTAACGGTTATAAAGCTTTAACTTTTTGAATCTCAGTGTCCGGTGTCATTAAATTGTTATTGTCTCACCAAAATATTGTCTGATCCCCCCAGAATTCTCCACAGCTGTGACAATTTAAATTGATAACAACTGGAATGAAAAGCTAAAAACCCAGATTTTTGTGCAACTGTGAAAGTTTAAAATCAATAAATATAAAAATTGTTTAAAATAAACATCTGTCAAAATTATATATTATTAAAAAAAAAAAAGAATTCTGCCAAGTCTGACTAAGACTACTTAGACACACAGGCCCTGCTCCTGCAGGATCATCCTGACAGGGGGATCCTGATGTCCATGTGGAGCCCCAGCGATCCTCCACACGTAGGGTGACCAGATAGCAAGTGTGAAAAATCGGGATGGGGGTGGGGGGTAATAGGAGCCTATATAAGAGAAAGACCCAAAAATCGGGACTGTCCCTGTAAAATCGGGACATCTGGTAACCCTATCCACACTGGCACTGGTGCTATTTGTAGGACCAGAGCCCTAGTGGTACATTTTTCACCAAAGCCTCCAGGACTGTAATGTTATTGGTGGGCTCCTTCCAATTCAACAAACACCATGAGTCAGTTCCATGAAGGGAAACACCCCCTTGCTGCTGCAGACCAGGCATAGTGTGAACTCAGGAAATTGAAACTTGCCCTATTCACTGCCCAGAGGGAGCCATGGCTGAAGAGAACCCTGTGAAAAGTCTCCAGGAGGAAGCTACATGTCCCGTCTGTCTGGAGTATTTCACAGAACCTGTCACTCTGGAGTGTGGGCACAATTTCTGCTGAGCCTGCATCGGCCAGTGCTGGGAGGGATCCACTACAGCCACCTCCTGCCCTCAGTGCAGAGAAACTGTGCAACAGAGAAACCTCAGGTTGAGCAATCAGCTAGCAAATGTCGTAGAAATCGCCAAGCGGCTGAGTTTCCAGGCAGCAAAGGGAACAGGAGGGGACAGGGTGTGTGGGGAACACCAGGAGGCTCTGAAACTGTTCTGTGAAGAGGATGAAACCCCCATCTGTGTGATCTGCAGAGAGTCCCGGGCTCACCGCGCTCACACTGTGGTTCCCATACAGGAAGCTGCCCAGGAGTACAAGTTACAGAGTTGCTGTCCAGTCTAATGGGTAATAACTTCGGATTTTAATTACAAGTCAATGGCATCACAAGTTGCCCGAGACAGGTGTAACTGTGTCATTCAGCTGTGTGTAGCCTTCATTGCATGAAAGACGCTGTACAAATTAATGATACTCCAACCTGGCAGGAAAGGCAAGAGATGAAGATTTTAAAATTGTCTGATGTGGGAAAGTTTTCTCTGAGCAGCTGAATCCTTTGCAAACTCAGTTCCCACCAGTGAAATAAGGGAACTCTCTGCAGACCGGAAGTTATTAAATGACTAGTGAGGTTTGACTCACAAGAGCTGCAAGCCAGTCTATGGGAGTGTTGCCTTCAGACCGGAGAAGGGGGAGTTACAAGCTGTGGCTGTTAATACTGATTGGATCATAGTGTTTATTATTGTTATTTGCATCCCAGCAGCCCCTACAAACCCTAGATGAGATCTGACCTTGATTGTAGGGTGCCCTGCACAAAACCCAGTGAGGGACAATCCCTACCTTGAGCCAATCACAGTCTAACTTGACAAAAGGTGGGAGGGGAAACTGAGGCACAAAGAGGGGAAGTGACTTGTCCAAAGTCATTCAGCAGGTCAGTGGTATAAACCCCCACCTTCCCAAGGCCTAGTCCAGTGCTCTAACCACTAGTCTATGCTGCCCCCCTCAGCAGCACTGAGCAGTGACGAAGTGTGGACAGTAGGAGGGAAAGACTCCTTGATAAAAGCCCCAGGCTCAGCAGGGAGAGGTTTACCACTGGGATTCTGAACTCCTGTGTTGCTCCATGAAGGATTAAATTCAGATGCTGCCGGCCTGCACTGGAGGAGACCACTGAGCTAAGCGCTGTGTGGACCCCAAGCACCTTGAGTCCACACACAAAAGGGCTCCAGACAGCGCAGGTTCATGCCAAGTACCACTGGGATTACACTGGATTGTAGCAAAACTAACCCCAGGCTGGAGCTGACCAATGTCAGTCTGAACTGTTCTAGTGTGTACGTGGGCAAGGACCAGCCTAAATGGTTCCATTAGTCCCACCATGCAGCCTTTTGAAATCTCCCAGAATCCACTGCTTCCAGGATCTTTCCTAGCGGATGGGACAGTGGGGATCTATCCATAGTGCATTGCCACTGAAAGGGTTTAGGGCAGCACTGAGGCAAACTCCAACTGTTCTTAATACAATTCTGCCTGTCTAATTAGGGTGGTGACTTAGGCATCCGCAGAACATAGGACATCCCCATGCCTGCCTGCATGGGCCCTCCCACACCTGAATCAGTCAGCCTGTGTGGGCCCACCCCCACCTTTGTCAGCTCGCCCTCACCTGCATCATTCTGCATGGAAGTGCCACCCTCACCCTTGCATGGATAATTCAGACCAATGGGGAGAAACAGAATAAAAACACTGTTTAAACACATTCTGCCCCAATCCCCACCGCTCCCCTCTTGAGGACTCCTGACCAATTTAACAGCACAATACATACGCTATCAAACTTAAACAAAGCCTTTGTAATGATGCTGCCCTTGGTGGGACACTTCTGAGAGTGCCAATTCAGGACAAATTGCTTAAAGCAGGGCAGTTACAGCCCAAGGCTGGGGTAGGTAAACCAAACCAGCCAAACAGAGAAGACTTTGGTTTTACCCCACTGGCTAACCACAAGTCACACAAGCAATTCCCTTGGACACGCCAGTTTTTCAGTATCACTGCTAGTGCCACTGGTTATGGGGACAAATGGTTATGAAAACCAATACCCCAGTAAAAGAAAAAAGGTTCTCTTGATCCCAAAGGACCAAGCCCCAGACCTAGGTCAATATACAAATTAGATCTTACCCACAAATCACGCTGGTGCCAATCCTTTAGAATTTTAAATCTAAAGGTTTATTCATAAAAGGAAAATGATATAGATGAGAGCTAGAATTGGTTAAATGGAATCAATTACATACAGTAATGGCAAAGTTCTTGGTTCAGGCTTGTAGCAGTGATGGAATAAACTGCAGGTTCAAATCAAGTCTCTGGAATACATCCCCAGCTGGGATCGGTCATCAGTCCTTTGTTCAGAGCTTCAGTCTGTAGCACAATTCCTCCAGACACAAGAAGCAGGACTGAAGACAAGATGGAGATAAGGCAGCTGCCTTTTATAGTCTCTTCCAGGTGTAAGGTCACCTCTTTGTTCTTACTGTGGAAAATTACAGCAAAATGGAGTTTAGAGTAGGGTGACCAGAGAGCAAATGTGAAAAACGGGACCAGGGGTGGGGGGTAATAGGAGCCTATATAAGAAAATGTCCCAAAAATCAGGACTGTCCCTATAAAATCGGGACATCTGGTCACCCTAAGTCACGTGGACAAGTCACATGTCCATGCATGACTCAGTTCTTTACAGGCGGCAGCCATTGCTTACATGCTATCTTGAACATTCCCAGGAAGACTTCTTATGTGGATTGGAGTCTCCCAAGGTCCATTGTCCATTAAGTGTTTCTTGATTGAGCACTTAATGAGAATAGTCTCTTCTGAAGAAGCTGACCAAATGCTTCACTGAGGCTTCTTAGAATCAAAACACATTGAGATACAAGTACAGAGCCAATATTCATAACTATAACTACAAAATTGATACACCCATACAGATAGCATAATCATAATCAGCAAATCATAACCTTTCCATAGATACCTTACACAACAACCTTTGTACAATATTTGCTGCAAATATATAACCGTGGTTGCAACAATGATCTATACGGTCACAGATTATGCCAGTAACATCACAGCCTTTGTTTGTTTGTTAACATACACATTGTGCTGTTAAAGCCATATAAAGGATGAATGCTCTCCCTAGCCCGGTTCTGCTCCTTTAAGGAGCAGAGTGCATTCCCCCCCCAGAGGTGGGGGGCTAGCTCCAAGAATTTCCAGTACTCTCTACCTCCTAAAAATCCTTTGCCAGTACTGTGTATTGGAGACTACCACCCTACTTGCACTACTGGGTGGGGGCGGAATGGGGGTGGGAAGAGGCGGGGGTGGCATTGGGGAAGGAGTGGAGTGGGGGTGGGGCCTGGGGTTGAGCATCCCTAGGACCAATTGGAAGCCAGCGCCTGTGGTTACCAGATCCCCACAAAGGGAAGGGCGGGCTCCTGAATCATAAGCACTGGGGTCCAGCAGTTGGAGATCTCAATGTAACTCGCCCTGTGTATTCCTGACATGTGAATGACTATTATTCTTTGGAGTGTTACAGACACAGAGATATTAGAGATGGAAAAGCCCCATTAGCTCAGGGAATCCATGGCCCTGGGGACAGGGCAGGGCCTGTTTTCCCCATATTGGCTCTCTCTCACTCCCCTCACACTTCACAACGCTGGGAAAGAGCTTGGTGGTGAAGTTAGCACCGCCTTTCTCCAGGGCTCTACAGGAAAATGTGTGGGGAAGGTCACATTCTGGATACAAATCTCTCTGATCAACTTCATCCTGAGGTTCTCACCCTTGCACAGAAGACTCTGGAATTATCCATTCAGTGGGAAGGACTGACCTAAAGTATTTCCTAGAGATGTCACCTCCCTGGGGGACTGGCTGCCTCAGGATAGTGAGGATAGAATATGGGCCTGTCACTGCTGGGGCCCTGGTTACCATTCAGCCCAGGGCAGCAGTGGTCAAGAGTCTTTCCCACCTGAGGACTGTTTGGAGACCTGTGTGGAATGAGCTGGGATGGGGGAGTTGGTATCTCAGTTTAGTTCCTAGTGGGCAGATTTCTACAGCACTTCACCTGGGAACCTGCTGTCCCTCACAGCATGGATGCCATGGAGTGAATTGGCCATAGAGACACAATTCCCCTTTCATCCCCAGAGCTGGTCTCTCCAGGCCAGAATTGAAGAACATTCATGAGACCTTTGGGGGGAAGGTTGAAGGGCCATGGGCTGTGTTGCACCTGCTCTGAGGCTGGGAGAAGTTGAGGAATTCTAACTCCAGGCCCATTAGAGCAGCGACTCCCTAGAAATGACTTATAATGAGTCACTAAATGAAATATAATCACGTGAAATTGTTTCTCTCCAGGTGGGAGAAGGGGAAGTTCCAGCAGCCAGAGGAGATTTCTCCTGAACTGGAAGAGCAGGTCCGTGGTTTCTCCCACAAAAGCATTTCACTATTGGAGGCTCTGAGGAAGTTCAAAGGTACCTAGAGGCGATCTAGGAGGAGAAATTGGGATCAGTGTCTGAGATTGTGGGAAGAGAATGCCGCTGGTTAGTTGGTTCATAAATAGATTATGCTTCTATTTAACTGTTGGATAAGACTGCCACACACTTGGGGTTCAAGACACTCACATTGATTAATTCAACCCCTTATTTGTTCCAAAAGCATGTCTTGCCATTACAATTGCTATGAAAGTAAGAAATGACAGACATACTGAATGAAATACTGCCCAGTTACCTTCTCCTGGGGAATAGGCGGGTCATGATGCATTTCTCCTGTAATGCTACGACTACCCCTTACAATGTATGATGTATTATACACATCCAGATTATATATTTATTAGTTCTTTTCCAGTCACCTTTGTATGTTATGCATAGTAAGTATCTTGTATAACTCACACACTACACATGCATGAACTCTCTAATTGGCAGGAGTTTTGCTGTCCAAGCTATTTTCAAGTTATTCTCTTTTCTGATTTGTTCATTACCAGTAATTTCAAACAGGTCTGCAGGAGTCACTTTGACCCTTTTCTCCACATGGGATTTTTTGGACTTTGGTAACTACTCCTTGACAGCACATTTTGGGTGTCTGTTGTCTTTAAGCACATTGTGTGGTCAAAACATCTCTTTATCCCACAGAGCAACTTATGGACACATCACTTAATAACAAGGTAACTTAAGGCAACATTTCCCTTATGTCCAGCAAACTGCTCACTAGGCCAAAGCCAAGTCAGTCAGTACAAATGGACAATCTCAGTTTGCCCAACCTTATATATAAGAAATGACCCTTGCACCCATTCTCGATATTTAACATAATAAATAGTGAAAAGTGGACAAATGGAGCAAATAGAGCAAGGGCCCAGGCCCAGCCATTCATGACTTACCAAAGGTCACAATATTCAGGCCCCAATTTAGCAAAATGGCCAAATTTGGGACACCTGAGTTTCTCTCTCCCAACTAGAGAGCTGCAGGACAGGTGCTCCAGAGCTGTGCAGCCTCCACAGCTGCAGGTGGAGTCAGTGGAGCTGCAGGTGCCCAACCCCTCTGAGAACCAGGCCCCAGGTGCTTAAAGGTCAGCACCCAAAATCTAGAACCTAAATTAAAGGCCACTTGTTAAATCTGGACCCAGCCCATCACTGGGCTCTGGTCCCGTATGGCAACTAGTCTGGGCACATGGGCTGTATGGAAGGAGAAAGCCCCTCCCCCACGGTGAGGGATCCCTCCAGCACAGGAGCCTTTTGTGCCTCCTCCCCAGCAGCTGCAGGCACAAGGCGTGTTCCTGAGAGGGCTGGGAATGGGGTGGGGGTGGTGAGGGCAGGTGGAGGAGGAAGGGGGTGGTTGAGGGACAGAGGGACATAAGCAGGAGTTGCGCCAGGGTTTTTGCTGGCGTAGGCGGCAGCGCTCCTCCTCTGAGCATTCGGCGGCAGGGGTCCTTCCACTCTGCGTCTTCGGGGCACTTCTGCAGTGGGTCCCGCAGAGAGTGAAGGACCCGCCGCCAGCAAATTTCCGCGGAAGGACCCCCCCGCAGGCAAAATGCTGCCCCCCAAGGCGACTGCCGGCCCTGGACATAGAATATCAGGGTTGGAAGGGACCTCAGGAGGTCATCTAGTCCAGAGGTTCCCAAACTTATTTGGCCTACCGCCCCCTTTTCAGAAAAAAAATTACTCAGCGCCCCCCTTTTCAGAAAAAAATTACTCAGCGCCCCCCTAGAGATCTACCTTCCTTAAGCGAACAAACAGAAAGATGCAGTGACAAATTTGCGTTCTTTTATGTATCTATATTTCTACCTACGTCTTACAATATAGTAAAGAAAGATGTGTTGTTAGAATATCGCCCACAACATCAGGTATACAGTGGTTTTTGCGTAAGACGGCAAAAGACAACCAAACTAAAATACTAATGAAACTAATAAACTGGGTTTTGTTCTTTGCTCAGCATTAGATATATGTATTTGATATTAAATTGTCAAATATCAAACTAAATTTATCAAGAAATAATTAATTAAAAAAATAATCAATATGCAATTAAAAATCAGTTATAGTTTTAATTTAGTTTGCCCTTATTTAAATAATTGTTCCTTATTAACACACGCCTTATTTACCAATTAACACAGATGATTCGATAGATATAAATAAATGTTAATAGTTAACAGTTTTTTTCGATTTCATTCCCCTGTTTTCGTTAATATTGTAATAAAAAATATGACAAATATATTGACTGTACACTTCAAATAGTACCGTACCGACACAAGCCTGCTACGATTTTATTATTAGTAAGCACTAGAGACACAGAAACGTACGGTAGATATGTAAGAAAATGTATAAAAATACTCACGTGTAAATTGCTGTTTTATTGAAACAACAATAATACAATTTGCTTTGTATGTGATCCGTAATCCGTAAAGATCGAAGGTATCGAATTATGAATAAAAAATTTTAAATACTTATTGCACTATTGTTAACTGCTTTTTACACAATTCAGAAACAATCTAAATTAGATTTCATACGTCGCCTATTTATAGTATCGTATTGTAAACAAGTCATTACACGCACATATTCCTGCCGATGCATGCTGGACTTCCCGACAATGCGCGACGTGCTCGCCTGCCAACACTTGCTTATTAATTATAACCTGATTGGTTATAATTTGTGAATTTATTTGGAAAATAAAGTAATCACGACAACTTTAACTCTATGTTACACAACAGATGAAACATGTACGAACGTTTTTTCAAAATTTTCTTATATTCTCTTCTTTCTTTATGCTTCCACCGCCCCCTTATTTTTATTCAATGCCCCCCAATTGCACCTGAGGCTACTACTGCCCCCCTGGATCGTTCCAGCGCCCCCCAGGGGGCAGTATCGCCCACTTTGGGAACCTCTGATCTAGTCCAACCCCCTGCTCAAAGCAGGACCAATCCCCAGACAAAAAGAACAGGAGTACTTGTGGCACCTTAGAGACTAACAAATTTATTAGAGCATAAGCTTTCGTGGACTACAGCCCACTTCTTCGGATGCATATAGAATGGAACATATATTGAGGAGATATATATACACACATACAGAGAGCATGAACAGGTGGGAGTTGTCTTACCAACTCTGAGAGGCCAATTAAATAAGAGAAAAAAAACTTTTGAAGTGATAATCAAGCTAGCCCAGTACAGACAGGTTGATAAGAACACTTATCAACCTGTCTGTACTGGGCTAGCTTGATTATCACTTCAAAAGTTTTTTTTCCTCTTACTTAATTGACCTCTCAGAGTTGGTAAGACAACTCCCACCTGTTCATGCTCTCTGTATGTGTGTATATATATCTCCTCAATATATGTTCCATTCTATATGCATCCGAAGAAGTGGGCTGTAGTCCACGAAAGCTTATGCTCTAATAAATTTGTTAGTCTCTAAGGTGCCACAAGTACTCCTGTTCTTTTTGCGGATACAGACTAACACGGCTTCTACTCTGAAATCCCCAGACAGATTTTTGTCCCAGATCCCTAAATGACCCCCTCAAGGATTGAATTCATAACCCTGGGTTTAAGAGGCCAATGCTCAAACCACTGAGCTATGACACAGAAACAGGCAGAGATACACTCAGGTATTTAATGTAAAAAGGTCTGAAACCTTCTCTTTCCTCTCTCATTCAGGCATCTCCCAGCAATAGAACCAGCATCCTTGCAGCCTCACAACCATCCCAAGACATAGAGTCTGTAAGTGACATTTACTTTTTCCCTCATTATCCCCTCCCACCCTTCAGAGCCCAGTTGGTTTGTCTCATTCACTTACTGCCTTTTGCTGTAACCTAGACCAAGGTCATGCAAAGACTTTGGCATAAAAATTACTTTACCCACTTGGGTCCCTTCGACACTAACAGGATGTTGAGAGTTTGCAAAATCCTGGCTCTAATTGTGAGCTGTTGGGTCTGTTTACTCAGCGTCTCTACAGAGAGCAGCACAATGGGGCCTCGTCCTCCATAGGCAGAAATAGGAATAATAATAAAATCATTTTATCCATGTGGACATTGAGGCAGGGGGAAGGTTGGCTCAATGGGCCAGATTCACCCCTGTACCGGCGAAAGGAGAGAGGGGAGGGGCAATTTGTGACTCTGCTGTTCAGTGACTGCAGGGGCCGGTGCAGACCTTGGCACAGGCTGAGGAAGTTCTGAAGCCAGCCAGAGTTACAGCCCTATGACAATGGGCCCGTGTGTCTTGCCCAGTGTGCAGAGTGACAGAGGTCCAGCTTTACATTACTTACATGGGGAGGGATAGCTCAGTGGTTTGAGCATTGGCCTGTGAAACCCAGGGTTGAGAGTTCAGTCCTTGAGGGGGCCATTTAGGGATCTGGGGCAAAAATCTGTTTGGGGATTGGTTCCCCCTTTGAGCAGGGGATTGGACTAGATGACCTCCAGATATTCCATGAAAATGAAAACACAAGTTTATGAGTTCAGAGTGGTGATGCTGTTATAAAAATGAAAGCCTGAAATCTCACCTCTCTTATCCTTTCCCCCTCCAGACACTCTGCCATCTGCATGGGAGAGAAAAAGAGAGCAACCACTAGGAGCACACAGACAGGGTGAGATTGCAGCCTCTTCCCGGCACTGGCCCCACTCCTGCTCCTGAAGCCCTGGCCAGGCCAGAACCCAGAGCTGGGGTGGCACTGGGGAGCCCTCCACCTGCCCTGAGTGACATGCTGCGGGGACATGGGCTGGGGGGCCCTAGATACCCACCCAGGGCAGGTGGAGGATCAGGGGCTCTCCCCATCAGCCAAGGCTCCCAGTCAGGGGCTTGGTGAGAATAGGTGGGGGCAGGGCCACGGACTGGGAGGGGCCACCAGCAGTGGGACTTCATGCCCCACCCCCAACTTCCAGAAAGATCCCAGAACAGCTGGGGAGATCCCAAGCTGATGTCATACAAATAATCCTGACAGCAACCTTAGTGCTGAGTTCATGCCCACACTGATGAACAGAAACACTCACTGAAAAGCACCTGAACAGAGCTCTCTGCCCTGAGGTCTGACACATCCCTCCACTTCACCCCAGTGCAGGCAGTTTCCCATCACTCTTCTCCAACATCCTGCATTTCTTTTGGGGAGGGCTGGGCTCTCTCATTAGAGCTGCTCACTGCTTCATGGATTGGGGAGACTAGTAGCAATAACTAGTGTTTCTGTGTCATAGATCGCTTCTCGGCTCTCTATGAGCTAAGATCAAGCATAGTAACTAGTGGGGGAGCAGCGGGAGTGGCCACTCCCCCACTGAGCACATTCTCAAAAGTGGCGCCTTAGGTGCTGACTCCCTGGGTGTTCTTTAGTACTTGGTGTACCTTTTAATATGCCCATGCTTGCTTCTTATTCCTCTTTGGCCATAGAAGAGCTATCCTTTGTACATCAGCTATGTCCCATAGTATCCTCCTGTGATGGATTAGGGCTAGATCTGTACAATTTATGAATTCTGCTTGATATTGTGAAGTTGATTATGCAAACCTGCTGTATTATGAATGTCTCACAAGTGGAGCCAGTACTGCTGACAGGCCCTGGAGCACCTATGTACCCAACAGATGCATTAAGAAGGTGATTAGGACTTAATGACCCTATTCAGGTGTAAACATCTGGGATAATGAGTGAGCTGCATCCTTACAAAACAAGTTTAGCTGCCTCTAGGAGGGAGGGGAAGGGAAGGTAGGAGCATTGGAAAACTGTACCAGGATGAGAACAAATAGGAGTCCTACAGGAAGAGAAAGCACTGGGCAGGAAAGAGCAAGGTTACAGAAGCTAGGTAATGGGGCTCCAGCAACAGAGGTCACTCAGCACCAGGGCTTGAATTGTGCCGCAATACTCCGAAACACCATTCTAGCACATTTTTGAGGAGCTGGAATGGCATTTGGGTACTGCCAGTATCAATTAGCAGTGGAATTGGATACATGTGCCAGGGGGAGGGATAGCTCAGTGGTTTGAGCATTGGCCTGCTAAACCCAGGATTGTGAGTTCAATCCTCGAGGGGGGAATTTGAGATGAAACCAGTACTTGGTCCTGCTAGTGAAGGCAGGGGGGCTGGACTTGATGACCTATCAGCATCCCTTCCAGCTCTATGAGATAGGTATATCTCCATATATTACTTTTTTTTAAAGGATGAAAGTGCATTTAAAAAAAAAATTTCTTCTCTGCTTCGCAGCGGGTGGCGCCTTTTTTTATGTATTCGCTCCCCCTGCTCTTAGAACCTGGCTATGCCACTGGGGGAGACGCTCTCCCTCTGACGCTGCCAGCTCCTCCTTTTTCTCTAGGATGAGGATGGTGCTACCACACACAATGCCACCTCTTACTCTCTGGTTTCAAGCATCTCTTCCCCAATGCTGCATCTTCCTCTCTGTTCCCTGGCTTGGGACTGGAGGCTGCCTTTAGGGGACAGAGCTTCCCTCTGGGGTATAAAGCTGGTAACTGCCTCCTCTGTTCCCTCCTCAATAAAAGCTTCTGACACCTTCCTGGCTGTGTCTTCCTGGCTATGTTTGTGCCACTGGGAATGGAGCAGTCCCAGCAGAAGGAGCAGGGAGCTGAAGCTTCTGGAAGCAAATGAGAAACACACTGAGGAACTCCAGTGACATCTCTGCTCAGTCTCAGGTGCCCAGGACAGAGGCAGCTCCCTGGGATCCAGGAGTGTCCCAGCCAGGACGGGGCTGCTGGGGAGTGTGAGAAATGGTCCCAGCCTCCCCCAGGGCTGAGCTCTGCCCCTAACGCTCTGATTCTCTCTCTCCCCAGAGAATGTGACTCTGGATCCAGACACGGCTCATCCCCAACTCGTCCTTGTCTGAGGATCGGAAAAGTGTGAGATGGGGAGGCATGTGGCAGGATCTGTCCAACAACCCTGGGAGATTTGACACTGTGTACTATGTGCTGGGCTGTGAGGGACTCACCTCGGGGAGACATTGCTGGGAGGTGGAGGTGGGGGATGGGAGAGGCTGGGCTGTGGGGGTGGCCAGAGAGCCTGTGAGGAGGAGGGAACGGATCAGCTGTAACCCTGAGGGGGGGATCTGGGCTGTGGAGCAGTTTGGGGATGAGTTCTGGGCTCTCACCTCCCCTGTGACCCCCCTACTCCTGAGCCGGGCCCCCAGCAGGATCCGGGTTTGTCTGGACTGTGACCGGGGGCAGGTGACATTTATCGATGCTGGTGACGAGGCCCCGATCTTCACTTTCCCGCCGGGCTCCGTCCCTGGCGAGAGAATCCGACCCTGGCTCTGGGTGGGGGGATCCCAGCTCAGACTGTGTCCCTGAGACACGCTGGGGAGGGGCGGGGCAATAGCTCACTGGGAGACCTGAGCCCTCTCTAGCCTCCCACACCCTAGGATCTATGACCTCTTCCTGTGGACTTTCTATCATGCCGTCTCTATGACCCTGGAGGCTACTTCTGGTCTCAACTCTGCACCGTCTGGACTGTCAAACCGTAGAGAGCATTGAGTGAGCGAGGTAGAGAAGCCGATCTCATCACTGCCCCAGGGATTGTGCAGCCTGTTTGTCACTGTCCTCTATGAGCCAGGAGGACTCTGGGGATCCTGGGTCAGACAGTGCTAATGAGACATGGTGGTGGGGGGGGGAACAGCCCACTGGGAATGGAAAAATGGGTTTCTCTAGCCAAGTAATCCTAGTCCCTATGGCCTGGAGGACTCCTGTCTACCCAAACCTCTGGCCTCTTAGCTCCATGACCTCTTGAAGCTCCTCCCCCATCCCTCCCTGAAGCACCAGGATGGGAGGGGGAGGGTGAAGAACTTAAGGGGGTGCAGGAGGAGAAAAGGAGCCCTGAGGGGCAGATGTGGGGGCTACGGGATCACAATTGGTGGAGGGGCTGGGAACAGAAGTGATGTGGGGTTGGGGGTCAGAATTAATGTGGGGCTGGGGACAGGCAGATGTCGGGTGGCAGGGACACAGAATTAGTTAATTGGGATTTGGTGTTTTGGGAAGAAGCTAGAAGCTCCACACCAGATGGGAGCCTGGGAGAAGGAGATCCAGGGACTGGGAAATGTGCATTCATCCCAATATCCAGTAGAAATGAGTGGCTAGCGTAGAGACTTCCTACATCAATAGAAGGGGTTTTTTTCATCCATGCAATAAATCCACCTCTAGGAGAGGCAGTAGTTAGGGCAACAAAGAATTCTTCCCTTGACCTATCTGCATCTACATCGGGGTTAGATCGACCTAACTACATCACACAGGGTGTGAAAGTTTTCACAGCTCTGAGTGATGTAGCTAGACTGACCTAAGTTTTAGGTATAGACCAGGTCTCAGAAAGAATAACAGTAGATCTACACTACAGTCGCTACTACAGCAGAGCTACGGATGTGTCACTGACGTGCCATAGTATAGATGCATCCTGCACTGATGGAAGTGTTTTTTCCATTGTTCTAGTTAATCCCCCTTTCTGAGAGGCCGTAGCCAGTGGTGAGGTGGAATCAATTCTCCCCGGTTCCCAAGAACCAGTTGCTAAAATTAGACCCCGTGGAGAACCGGTTGTTAAAGGGCCGGGGGGTGGGCAAAGAACTCTGGTCTGGGGGCCACATCCGGCCCGCGGGACCATTCTGTTGCTCCCAGGATTCCCAGCTGGGGAGGCTGAGGCTCCCCCGGCCCCTTCCCCGTTCCCCTCCTGCCCAAGAGCTGCAGTGTGGCCAGCTGCTGGCACCAGCTGGGCAGCTCAGCTGAGCTTGGGAGTCGTCCTGTTGCCACTTTTTAAGCGGCCGCCGGCAAGGTAAGGGGGGGAGGGGCGGGCTGCTGCAAGCTCCAGGGCTGCCCAGAGGGGAGGGGAGAGGGCAAGTGGGGCAATTTTCCCAGGCCCGGGCCCTGCAGGGGCCCCCAGCCCCATGAGCATGTCTCCCCCAGGCCCTCCCCGACTTCTCCCACCCCACAGAGCTGCAGCATGGCCAGCAGCTGGGCTGATCAGCTGAGCTCTGGGCTGCTGGCAAGGTAAGGGGGGGCTGCGAGCTCCGGGGCCACAGGGGGGGCAAGTGGGGCAATTTGCCCCGGGTCCTGCTGGGGCCCCCGGCCCCGTGAGGATGTCTTCCCCCGGGCCCTCCCCGGCTTCCCTCCCCCTCCCCACCCTGCAGAGCCGCAGCATGGCCAGCAGCTGGGCAGCTCAGCTGAGCTCCTGAGTCGTCCTGCTGCAAGCTCCAGGGCCACTGTGTGTGGGGGGCAAGTACGGCAATTTGCCCCAAGCCCTGCAGGGGCCCCTGGTCCCACGAGGATGTCTCCCCCAGCCTCCGGCCCCTCCCCCGCTCTCCCCCCCTTAAATCAGAACTTTTTATAGGGAACCAGTTGTTAAGATTTTAGCAGCTCATCACTGGCCGTAGCTATGTCACCGGCAGAATTCCATTGTCTGCACCGGGGGTTAGGTCGATCTAGCTGTGGCACTCAGAGCACACAATATTTCACAGCCCTAAATAACGTCACCAGGTTGATCTAAGGGCTAAATGTAGCACAGGCCTAAAATGGGTTTCCCTGGATCTAGCTGAAAACACAGGGGCTGAGGGAATTGGCTGACAGCTTGGTGTGTGAGAAACAGAAAGCCAAGACAAGCTGTCGTGAGTGTGATTCTAGGAGGAAACTTAGGGTATGTCTACACTACGAAATTACGTTGATTTTTTTGAAGTAGATTTTTAGAAATCGATTTTATACAGTCGATTGTGTATGTCTCCACTAAGGGCCTTAAGTCAGAGGAGTGTGTTCTCAGTACCGTGGCTAGCATTGACTTATGGAGCAGTGCACCCAGAGTGCACCCCCTGTGGCACCCACAGTTCCTGCAGTTGCCACTGCCCATTGGAATTCTGGGTTAAGCTCCCAATGCCCGATGGGGAAAAACATTGTCGAGGGTGGTTTTGGGTACATATCATCAGTCGCCCCTCCTTCCCTCCCTCCATGAAAGCAACGGCAGACAATCATTTTGTGCCTTTTTTCCTGGGTTACCCATGCAGACGTCATACCATGGCAAGCATGGAGCCCGCTCAGCTCACCACTGCTGTTGTGAGCATTATAAACACCTCACACATTATCCTGGAGTATGTGTAGAACTGGGCTAAGTGACGCCAGCATGAGGACAATTGTGATGAGAACATGGACACAGACGTTCCTGAAAGCTGAGGCAATTGGGACATCATGGTGACAGTGGGGCTGGTTGATACAGTGGAATGCCGAATCTGGGCCCAGCAACAAGCAAAGACTGGTGGGACCGCATAGCATTTCAGGTATGGGATGATTCCCAGTGGCTGCAAAACTTTTGCATGCGTAAGGCCACTTTCCTTGAACTTTGTGAGTTGCTTTCCCCCTCCCTGAAGTGCAGGAATACTGAGATGAGAGCTGCCCTGACAGCTGAGAAGGGAGTGGTGATAGCCCTGAGGAAGCTTGCAATGCCTGACTGCTACCGGTCAGTCGTGAATCAATTTGGAGTGGGCAAGTCTACTGTGGGGACTGCTGTGATCCAAGTAGCCAATGCAATCGCTGATGTTCTGCTATCAAGGGTAGTGACTCTGGGAAATGTGCAGGTCATACTGTATGGCTTTGCTGCAATGGGGTTCCCTAACTGTGGTGGGGTGATAGACAGAACACATATCCCTATCTTGTATTGGGGTAGCTGTGTTAGTCTGTATCTACAAAAATAACAAGGGGTCTGGTGGCACCTTAAAGACTAACAGATTTATTTGGGCATAAGCATAGCCTTGTCTTGGCACCGGACCACTTTGCCAACCAGTATATAAACCGCAAGGGGTACTTCTCAATGATGCTGCAAGCACTGGTGGATCACAAGGGATGTTTCACCGACATCAACGTGGGATGGCCGGGAAAGGTGCATGATGCTTGCATCTTTAGGAACTCCGGGCTATTCAACCAGTTGCAAGAAGGGACTTACTTCCCAGATCAGAAAATTACCATTGGGGATGTTGAAATGCCAATAGTTATCCTTGGGGACCCCGCCTACCCCTTGCTGCCATGGCTCATGAAGCCGTACACAGGCAGCCTGGACAGTAGTAAGGAGCAGTTCAGTTATAGGCTGAGCAAGTGCAGAATGGTGGTAGATGTGCCTTTGGATGTTTAAAAGCGCGGTGGTGCAGTTTACTGACGTGGATAGACCTCAGCGAAACTAATATTCCCATTCTTATTATTGCTTGCTGTGTGCTCCATAATATCTGTGAGAGTAAGGGGGAGACGTTTATGGCGGGGTGGGAGGTTGAGGCAAATCGCCTGGTGGCCGATTTTGAGCAGCCAGACACCAGTGCGATTAGAAGAGCACAGCTATGCGTGCTGTGCATCAGAGAGGCTTTGAAAACCAGTTTCATGACTGGTCAGGCTACAGTGTGACAGCTGTGTGTGTTTCTCCTTGCTGCAAACACGCCCCCTTTGTTGATTTTAATTCCCTGTAAGCCAACCACCCTCCCCCCTGCGGGCACAGCTGGCAAAGGAAATAAAGTAACTATTGTTTTGAAACCATGCATTCTTTGTTTATTAATTTTAAAAAAAGCGAGATAACTTACAAGGTAGCCAAGGTGGGGTGGGGGACGAGGGAAGGACAAGGCCACATTGCTTATTGTAGCCACACTACAAATCAAAACTGTTTGAATGACAGCCTTCTGTTGCTTGGGCCATCCTCTGGAATGAAGTGGCTGGGTGCCCGGAGCCTCTCTCTCCTCCCCCACTGCATTCTTGGGCATCTGGGTGAGGAGGATATGGAACTTTGGGAGGAGGGCAGGTGGTTGTACAGTGGATGCAGTGGTGGTCTGTGCTCTTGTTGGCTTTCCTGCAGCTCCACCAGACACCTGAGCATGTCCGTTTGCTCCCCCATTAGCCTCAGCACTGCATCCTGCCTCTTATTTTTTAGCCAAGCGCAAACAACCCAGCATGAATGGGGTCCTTTTACTGTTCCCTTACAAAAATCCCCCTATTTCAACCAGGTGACCATGAATAATGTCACTCTCCTGAGGCTAACATAGAAAGAAAAAGACTGAATGTTGCTTGAATGCGACCAAAACCTAGGACCATTCACTGCCATGCTTTGTGCTGCAATGATTAGAGACTATTTGCTAGGCGTGGTAAAGTGTCCTACCGTTGAGGATGAAATAAGGCAGCCCTCCCCAGAAACCTTCTGCAAAGGCTTTCAGACTACCTCCAGGAGAGCTTCATGGAGATGTCCCTGGAGGATTCCAGCTCCATCCCAGACACGTTAACAGACTTTTCCAGTAGCAGTACTGGCCGCGAATCCATCACAATTCTTCAGGGCAAATCAAAAATTAAACACTATTGCTTTTAAACCCTGTACTGTAGTTACAAATGTGCACTCACAAGAGCTGACTTCTCCGGCTTCAGAGTCAGGGATCCCGCCTTGGGAGGGTATTGGCTCCAGGGTGATGAAAAGTTCCTGGCTGCCAGGGAAAACGGATTCACCACTTGCCTGCTGCACATTCTCCTCCTCCTCCTCCTCTTCCTCATCCACAAAATCCTCCTCCGTGTTGTGTGAGATGCCCTCCTTTCAGGTATCCATGGTCAGTGGTGGGGTAGTGGTAGGGTCCCGACCCTAGAATGCCATGCAGCTGATCATAGAAGCGGTATGTATGGGGCTCTGACCCGGAGCGACCGTTTGCCTCCTTTGTCTTTTGGTAGGCTTGCCTGAGCTCCTTAACTTTCATGCGGCACTGCTGTGTGTCCCTGTTGTAGCCTCTCTCCGCAATGCCCTGTGCAATTTTGGCATATATATTATCATTTCTTCTTTTTGATCGGAGTTTGGCCTGCACAGATTCTTCTCCCCATACAGCAATCAGATCCAGTGTCTCCCTTTTGGTCCATGCTGGAGCTCGTTTGCGATTCTGGGTGGACTGCATGGTCACTTCTGCTGCTGAGGTCGCCACGCTGACCAAACAGGAAATGAAATTCAGAATTTCCTGGGGCTTTTCCTGTGTACCTGGCTAGTGCATCAGAGTTCAAAGTAGCTGTCCAGAGCGGTCACATTGGAGCACTCTGGGATAGCTCCCGGAGGCCAATACCATCGAATTGCATCTGCACTACCCCAAATTCAACCCAGCAAGGTCAATTTTAGCGCTGCTCTCCTCGCCGGGGAGGAGTACAGAAGTCGATTTTAAGCACCCTTTAGGTCTATGGAACGGAGTTGCTTGTAGATGCACTCATTATGAAATAGACCTAACGCAGCTAAATTCGACCTAACTCCTGTGATAAAGTTCTTCCTCTATCTTGGTGGGTCCTGCTCTTATTGGTGGATTTGCTCACCTCAGAGATTCACCATGTGGTTTGGGGAACAGCCCAGAGACCTTCCCCTCTGGTAGAACCCACAGTCCAGGTCAATTGGGAGATTTGTGGGGAACCCGGGCCTGCCCTCTACTCCGGGTTCCAGCCCAGGGCCCTGTGGACTGCAGCTGTCTAGAGTGCTCCTGGAACAGCTACGCGACAGCTCCAACTCCCTGGGCTAATTCCCCATGGCCTCCTCCCAACACCTTCTTTATCCTCACCACAGGACCTTCCTCCTGATGTCTGTTAACGCTTGTGCTTCTCAGTCCTCCAGCAGCATGTCCTCTCACTCCCAGCTCCTTACACACTCACACCCCTCACTAACTGGAGTCAGATCCTTTTTATACCAGGTGTCCTGATTGGCCTTAATTAACTCTAGCAACTTCCCAATTGGCTACAGGTGTCCTAATTAGCCTGCCTGCATTACTTAGTTCTAGAAAGTTCCTGCGTGTTCTGGAATAGTCCCTGTTATCTTACCCAGGTAAAAGGGATCTACTTAATCTGGGACTAATATATCTGCCTTCTAACACTCTCCTGTAGCCATCTGGCCTGACCCTGTCACACCCTGTAGTGTAGACCAGGGCTGAGAGAAATAACTTGCTTCAGGCACAGCGTTCCCTGGAAAGTGGAGTTCTGAGTAAGGAAACTGCTGGCTTCTATTAGTTTCTACTGTGTTCAGACACAGACATGTGTGGATGTTCTTTGTAAATAATAAAGATTGCACCAAAGAAATACCTGACTCCTACAATCAGTTTCTCCTCCCAATGGAAGAACCTAGTATGGCCCCAAACACTGGCTAACTGCTGAGATCAAAGGAGCAATTGGGCAGCCCAGGTCAGAATCTAGACCTATGGCAGCAAATGTGTTGGTGGGAATCATTTGCCGGGAGCTCCAGCAGCAAAGAGCCTGTGCAGAGGAGCAGATTGCTGCTAATCGTGGACTTCGACATATCCAGATTTGTGTGCTGAGCAGTCCCCATTGTCCCTTCTCTCTGAGATGATACGCCTCTCCCCAGAGTCAGGCAAAACCCAAACTAGGATCCCTGGCTTGTATTTCCCTCCAGCAGATCCAGTCCACACAGTGATTATGGGCTCAGTAGTGGCCCGGGGAGAAAAAATGACTGGAAGAGACTGGGGCAGCTGGAATGGGGCGAGGGTGGGGAATAGGTAGGATTGTTACTTTCCATTCTGCATTTGGTGTTTTACAAAGTTTAAACCTAAAAGCTTTCCAGCTCTTAGCTGGCGTTTTGAAGGGGCTGGGCTGTAACCTTTAGACTTCAAAGTCATAAAGCTTAGAGCATTTGCCATGAAATCACCCTTCAGCTCAAGAGTTGCGCTGGGTTAATGAGTTGCTGCCATTTTCAGGCCTTGTCACTAGCACACGCCAGCTGCTTCTGACCTTAACCCAGGGACCCCTGTAGCCTGGCTGGTCCCAGGCGGGGGGTTAGATGTTCAGCAAGACACAGCCAAGCCAAGGCTCCTCTGCACACACATCATCACTGAAATAACTCAATGGGGTTTAGTTCCCACCTATTGTTGTTTCAGTACAAGTCTGTGTGTGGCTGTGGACACCCTCATTGTGTATTAATATAACCCTTCTGCTGGGGTGAGCTGGCAGCCAGTAGCGTAGCTAGTGGGGTGCAGGGGAAGCAGCCGCTTCCCCTCACCCCTTTTCCCAAAAGCGGCGCAGCACGGCCGGAGGAGCGATGGGGGGGTGCGGCAGGCGCGGCCGGAGGAGCGAGGGGGCCGGATCCTCAGCCGTCACGCCCCACGCGGCCCCAACATCGCCGCAGGTGCAGCCACCTCCTGCGGCGGCTCAGGGCTCGGAGGCCAAGCACTCCCTGCCCGGAGCCGGAGCTGGGGCTGGGATCTGCCTGTGGCGCGGGGCCGGGATCGGCTGGGGACAGGCGGCGGCGCAGGACAGAACGTGAGCGGTGGGGGTCCGGTGCCTTGCACTGGGGGGTCCCCTCCAGGTGAGGGGCTCCCCAGGGCCTGGCCCGCAGGGCAGGGGCACAGGCCATGCTGTCTGGACGGGAGGCCCTGGCGTGGCGCAGGAGACTGGAGCCCCGGGTTGGGGGGACGGGACCCCACGGGTGGGGCCGGGCGGCACAGCCTGGCGTGGGACACCTGCAGAGCAGGCTGGTCAGGAGAGACTCTCCCAGGACCATGGGGGGACGGGGGTATCTGCACCCACGGGAAGCCCACAGGAGTCCTGAGCTAGGCCCCAGGGTTAATCTGGGAGGGAAATGGGAGGAGCCGGGGGGCGTGGCCAGAGGAGGAGCCAAGGGGAAGCGCCTTTTTTCTGTTTGCTCCCCTTACACTTAGACCCTGGCTACACCACTGCTGGCAGTAACAAGGGTTGGGTTCAATATCTAGGGATTCCTTTACAACAATGCAACACAGAAACGGCTTGAGCCCCCACCCAGTAATCATGGAAAATTACACACCACCCCCTGGGCACCTCTAAAGGCAACACTTCCCGTCTCACAAGCACAGAGTCCGAGTGTATTAAAGAAACTTTTAATACTTTTACTTTTAATGAAAGGAGGGAAGTAACCTGGCATTAATTTGGGAAACGTCACAATCAGGATTCATAAACATAAAACCATGAGCAAACACCCACCTCAGAGTTCACTGGGCAGTGTGCTTTTGCCTCAGGTTTCTAAGTCCAGCAACCAAAAGTTACTTTAACCTACCTCTCCCTTCTTCCCCCGCCACACTCACAGTAAAGACCCAGAGTTCAGAGGTGCATCTGGAGAGTGCACCTCCCATCCAGTGACAGCACACTCAATAAACACACGCAGCCAGAGATCACAAAATAACTCCATGTGTGCGTTCCTGAACTGTGAATTATTATTATTTTGTGCAAACCCACAGACACATTGATATTAGAGACAGAAAAGCCTTATTAGTTCAGTGAATTCATGGCCCTGGGGCCAGGGCAAGGCCTCATTTCCCCATACTTGCAAAATCCCTCCATTGGAATTCAAAGTGTGTGTCAGGTGGGACTGAATTTTTTTTTCTCTTTCTCTCTCTAGGACTTCAGAAGCACCATGAGCAGGTATGTGGCTCTCTCTCACTCCCCCGCTTCCCCCCCCCCCCCACCAGTTCACAATGTCAGGAAAGAGCTTGGAGATGAAGTTAGCACTGCATCTCCCCAGGACTCTACAGCAAAATGTGTGGGGAAGGTCACATTTTGGATACAAATCTCCCTGATCAATTTAATCCCGAGGTTTTCACCCTTTTATAGAAGACTCTGGAATTACCTATTGAATGGGAAAGACTGACCTGTATTATATTCTAAAGATGTCACATCCCTGGGGGACTGGCTGCCTCAGGTTTTTAGGGCTGGAATATGGGCCTTTCACTCCTGGAGCACTGGTTACCATTCAGCCCAGGGTAGCAATCATCAAGAGTCTGTCCCACGTGATGACTGTTTGAAGACCTGTGTGGAATGAGCTGGGGAGGGGGCAGTTTGTGTCTCAGTCTAGTTCCTAGTGGACAGATTTCTTTTGGGCAGGGCTGGTCTCTCGCATTGGAGCTGCTCCCTGCTTCCTGGATAGGGGAGATGTTCTCCCTCTGATGGTGGCAGCTCCTCCCCTCTCTCTAGGCTGGGGGTGGGGCTACCCCAACTGAATGCTGCCTTCTACTTCAGCAGCACTGCCACAATTTTGCACCTTCCACTCTGTTCACTGTCCTGGGAGTGGAGGATGTATTTAGGGGAGGGAGATTCAGCCTTCAACTACCTGAAGGGGGGTTCCAAAGTGGATGGAGCTGGGCTGTTCTCAGTGGTAGCAGATGACAAAACAAGGAGCAATGGTCTCAAGTTGCAGTAGGGGAGGTCTAGGTTGGATATTAAGAAACACTATTTCACTAGGAGGGTGGTGAAGCACTGGAATGTGTTTCCTAGGGATGTGGTAGAATATCCATCCTTAGAGGTTTTTAAGGCACGGCTTCACAAAGCCCTGGCTGGGATGATTTAGTTGGGGTTGGTCCTGCTTTGTGTAGGGGACTGGACTAGATGACCTCCTGAGGTCTCTTCCAAACCTAATCTTCTATGAGTCTATGATTCTTTCAAGGTTTTAAAGTTGTTACCTGCCTCCTCTGCTCCCTCCTCACTAAAACTTTCTTTGCTGTGTCTCTACTGCTGGGAATGGAGCAGCCCCATGAGGGGGAGCTGGGAGCTGAAACCTCTACAAATAAATGAGAAACTAATGAAGTCCCATTACACAGACTGTCTCCTGTACTCCCGCCTCACTGGAAGAATCTGACAAATTAGTTCCTGGCTGTTTCTCTGCTACTGGGAATGGAGCAGCCCCTGCAGGGGGAGCTGAAGTCTCTGCAGTAAATGAGAAACTAGTGAAGTGGGTCCCATTAAACAGGCTGTGGAACTGCAGTGACATGTCTGCTGAGTCTCCGGTGCCCAAGACAGAGGCAGCTCCCTGGGATCCAGGCCTGTCCCAGCCAGGACTTTGTGAAGCCGTGAATGTGACTCTGGATCCAGACACAGCTCATCCTGAACTTGTCCTGTCTAAGGGTATGTCTACACTATGAAATTAGGTCAAATTTATAGAAGTTGATTTTTTAGGAAGCGATTTTATACAGTCGATTGTGTGTGTCCCCACTAAGCGCATTAAGTCGCATTAAGTCGGTGGAGTGCGTCCACAGTACCGAGGCTAGCCTTGACTTTCAGAGCGTTGCACTGTGGTAACTATCCCACAGTTCCCGCAGTCTCCGTCACCCACTGGAATTCTGGGTTGAGCTCCCACTGCCTGATGGGGCAAAAACATTGTTGGGGGTGGTTATGGGTACATGTTGTCAGTTGCCCCTCCCTCCGTGAGAACAATGTCAGGCAATCATTTTGCGTCTTTTTTTCCACGCAGATGCCATACCACGGCAAGCGTGCAGCCTGCTCAGCTCAGCCATCGCTGTTTTGTCCTGGGTGCTGCTGGCAGCAGACGGTGTAGTAGGGCTGCAAACCATCGTCACGCTTCCGCTGCCACCCTGCTCTCCTGCTCTGGCAGCAGACGGTGCAATAGGTCTGCTAACCATCGTCATCGAATGACCGAATGACCACTCCCACTGCTTCTGCCACTCTTCTCTGCTGCTCTGGCAGCAGACGGTGCAATAGGGCTGCAAACCATTGTCACGCTTCTGCTGCCACTCTGCTCTCCTGCTCTTCTGCAGATGTCATATCATGGCAAGCATGGAGCCCGCTCAGATCACCACGGCAGTTATGAGCACTGTAAACGCCTCACGCATTATCCTGGAGTATATGGAGTACCAGAATCTGCAAAAGTAGGCAAGGAGGTGACGGCAGCATGGTGATGAGAGTGATGAAGACATGGACACAGACTTCTCGCAAAGCACAGGCCCTGGCAATTTGGACATCACGGTGGTAATGGGGCAGGTTCATGCCGTGGAATGTCGATTCTGGGCCCAGGAAACAAGTACCAACTGGTGGGACCGCATAGTGTTGCAGGTCTGGGATGATTCCCAATGGCTGCGAAACTTTCGCATGCATAAGGGCACTTTCATGGAACTTTGTTTCTTGATTTCCCCTGCCCTGAAGTGCAACAATATCAAGATGAGAGCAGACCTCACAGTTCACAAGCAAGTGGCAATAGCCCTCTGGAAGCTTGCAATGACAGACTGCTACCGCTCAGTCGGGAATCAATTTGGAGTGGGCAAATCTACAGTGGGGGCTGATGTTATCGAAGTAGCCAACGTAATCACTGAGCTGCTGGTATCAAGGGTAGTGATTCTGGGAAATATGCAGGTCATAGTGGATGGCTTTGCTGCAATGGAGTTTCCTAACTGTAGTGGGACGATAGACGGAACACATAACCCTATCTTGGGACCAGAGCACCAAGGCAGCCAGTACATAAACCGCAAGGGGTACTTTTCAATGGTGCTGTAAGCACTGGCGGATCACAAGGGACGCTTCACCAACATCAACGTGGGATGGCCAGGAAAGGTACATGACGCTCGCATCTTCAGGAACTCTGGTCTGTCTGAACGACTGAAGCAAGGGACTTACTTTCCAGACTAGAAAATAACCATTGGGGATGTTGAAATGCCTATAGTTATCCTTGGGGACCCAGCCTACCCCTTAATGTCTTGGCTCATGAAGCCATACACAGGTGCCCTGGACAGTAGTTAGGAGCTGTTCAACTGTAGGCTGAGCAAGTGCAGAATGGTGGTAGAATGTGCATTTGGACATTTAAAAGCGCGCTGGCACAGTTTACTGACTCGGTTAGGCCTCAGTGAAACCAATATTCCCATCGTTATTACTGCTTGCTGTGTGCTCCACAATATCTGTGAGAGTAAGGGGGAGACGTTTATGGTGGGGTGGGAGGTTGAAGCAACTCACCTGGCCAGTTAGAAGAGCAGGGGGCGCTGCACATCAGAGAAGCTTTGAAAACCAATTTCATGACTGGCCAGGCAACGGTGTGAAAGTCCAGTAGCCTCAGCATTGCATCCTGCCTCCTCTCATCATGCTGCCGCCAGCGCTCCATTAGAGTCTAATGCCCCAGCCCTGCTTGGTGGACCCCATGAAACCTGCTTGTGGCCCAAGGACACCCTGGACCCCTGTTTGAGAACTGCTTCCTATGGTCCAGGAGGACTCTGGGGATCTCAGCTCAGATGGTGTTGCTAAAACATGATGGGAATAGCCCAGTGGAAATAAAAAATAGGACTTCTCTATCATAGAATATCAGGGCTGGAAGGGACCTCAGGAGGTCATCTAGGCCAACCCCTTGCTTAAAGCAGGACCCATCCCCACGCAGATTTTTGCCCCAGATCCCTAAATGATCCCTCAAGGGTTGAACTCACAACTTGGGGTTTAATCAGGCTAATGCTCAAACCACTGAGCTATCCCTCCCCTTCTCTATGTGGCTTCAGTCATCCCAGTCTCTTGGACCCTGGAGGATTCCCATATATCAAGCCCTCAGTCTCCTCATCTCTATGGCCCTGGAAGCTCCTCTCCCTCCCTCCCTGTAGCACCAGGAATGGGAGGGGGAGGGGTGAAGAGCCCCTAGAGCTGCAGGAGGAGCAGAGAGGCCCTGAGGGGCAGATGTGGGGGTTGGGCAGAGGTAGTAATAATAACTGTGCATCTGTAAGGTCTCCCGTGTAGCCGCTCTTTGCCGGCAGGAGAGAGCTCTTCTGCTGGCAAAATAACATCACTTGCAAAAATAAGTGGCAGTAGCTCTGTTGCTGGGAGAGGATCTCCCACTGACAAAGTGCTGTCCATACTGGTGCTTTTTGTTGGTAACATTTTGTGAGTCAGGTGGGTGTTTTTTCATACCCCAACTGACAAAAGTTCTAGCGTAGACAAAGCCTAAGTTAATTACGATTTGGGGCTTTGGGAAGAAGTTGAAAACTCTCCACCAGCAGGAAGCATTTTGTAACTCTAGTTTGCTAGACACTAAAAATCATGGACTGAACAGACACACTGGATTTATGGCTCATTACAACAATCTGTAACTCACTTCCCACGTCCTGTTGTCCTATGACTGCAGAGGTTTTAATGGGCCACTCTACCTTGAATGGTCCTGTATATGTGCTAACTATTTAGACAAAGCAATCTGTTCCACCTTGTATTTTGCTGTGACCTCTGAGTACTTTTCCCAGCACCATGCATCTCAAAAGCATCTCTCTCTCACCAACAGAAGTTGGTCCAATAAAAGAAATTACCTCATCCATCTTGTCTCTCTAATAACTAGACTCATACGGTCACGGCTTCTGTGCTGCTTCAAGTCTTGTTCACGTGATAGCAAGCCATTACATATCCCTCTACAAATATTGCACTGTGATTGTCTGGGTCTGACCCCACGAATGCATAGTCCACTTGTAAAGGAATAAAGAGAACATGGAGGGTTGTAATTCATGGATTCAGTAGCCTGTGGTGATGACTAACTGGAGTGTGACATGCCATACCTCAAAATAGCACCCTGTAACCCTCACATTCATCATTCATATATGCTTATGATATTTCATACAAGCATGCCATGTAAGATATCATATGGAAGGTCATGATCTGCTGAAACCCATTGCTCAACCCTGTGACTCAGCAAAGCCCACCAGGCCATGTCTGGGCAAGTGTCTTCTTGGCACATGGACTATGGATATAAAATAGGGAACAGTGGCATCGTGCTTTTGCCTTTCTCCTCCCCCACATACACTGGAAGCAACAAGAAAGCTGAGACATAGGCACTGACTCTGTGGGTGCTCCAGGGCTGCTGGAGCACCCATGGGAAAAAATGGTCAGGTGCTGAGGACCCACTGACAGGCCCTCCATCAGCACCTCCCCTTCCACCCAGTGCCTCCTGTCCATCAGCGGCCCTGCCAATCAGTGCCTCCCTCTCCTGCCCAGCGCCCCCCACCAACCATGGATCAGCTGTTCTGCAGCATTCAGGAGATGCTCAGAGGGATTGGGGAGGAGCGAGGGCAGGGTGCACTCAGGGTGGGGGTGGAATGGTGTGGGGAAAGGCAGGGTGGGAATGGAGCCTTGAGGGAATGTCTGGCATGGGGGCGGGACCTGGGGCAGAGCCAAGAGGAGCACCCCCAGGTACATTAGAAAATTGGCACCTATGAGCTGAGAAGATGAAGACTTCAGTTGAGGCGGCTAGTCCCAGGCTTGAGAGAGAAGCCTGTGTATTAAGAACTGTAACATTCAATGGGGTGAGAAAATTGATTGATCTAAATACTGTCTAGTGTAATAAGATTTAAGATTTAGATTGTGCGCTTCCTTTTATTTTCTTTGGTAACGATCTCTGAACTTTTATGGCTACCACTTATAATCACTTAAAATCGATCTTTCTGTAATTAATAAATCTGTTTTATATTTTACCTAAAACACTGTGTTTTGGTTCCAGTGCTTGGGAAACCTCTGCTCAGTTTACAAAGGCCAGTGTGTGTCTTCTCCACATTGAGGGAGGGGCAGACTGGGTAATAAACTTACACTGGTCAGGCTTCTGACCGGGGCAAGACAGTACAATTCTGGGCTGTAAGGGTGGGAAGCTGGGGGGAATTGGCTGGTGCCTTTTTCTGTGCGATTCGTGAGTGGCTCTGGGAGCATTCAGGAAATCTAGCTGAGTGTGGGGCACCACATGCTGTTGTTCCAAGTGATAACCGAGCCTGGAGGGGTTTGCTGCTTGTCACTAGCAAGGCATTCTCAGAGACAGCCCAGTCTGGAGAGTCAAGGGGGCATAGCAGTACTCCAGCCCCAGGTTGTACCCCAGGGATCCTGTCACAAGGAGAGCACTATGTCTGTTGACCAGTCAGAACTTAGAATCAACTAATGCAGTTTGATCCCTGTTTGACTCCTACCCGAGAACAGAGATGGGTTGGGCTTTAACATTCAACCTTACAGCAATAAAGACACTCCCTTTACCAGAAACTCCAGTGTAGCAGTACGAAGGTTGCTTGTTGCTTAAGTAAATAAAAGACGAATTTCCATTTGGAGCATGAGATGAAAAATGTAATGGTTATTATGACAGTATTTATCAGTTCTCGAGGAGCAGGAAGCCGAGCCTCTTGAAAATTCTCATTGCCTTCAGCTAGATTGCAGCACTTGGATGTCTGACTCTACTGCCGCTAACACTGGCACACTAGGAGGGCTTCTTTGGGAGAGGATCCTTATCTCCAAACCATACTGAGGGTATGATATGAACTGAAATCACCGTAGCTTTCCAGTTCCTTTTCTACTTTCTCTTTCTAGCTTGGTGAAGTCATCGAGAGAGACACATTTCACTTTAACGTCCAAGAAAAAATAGACACCATTTTGGCAGAAATATGGAAGGAAAGACCAGGGTTCAGCTCTTTGTCTCTGTCATTTCTTACTAAGAATTAATTTTGCAGTCTCATCACTGAAATAGTCACTGACAATGTAAACTAACTAGAGGAGAATGGATGAGGAGTGTAGAAAACCTGTGAACACCAGAGAGAGCTCAAAACTGTTCCAAAGCTTATTTCCATGATCTATCAGGTAAGTGAGCTTCTGTCACTTGAATACCATCTCCCTTGCTCTTTGATATCTCCTACTAGACATTTATTTCCCACGTGAATTATTAACTGCAACATGATCCTTTCTTACTCTGAATATAAAGTTTGCTTTTGAACTATATATTCAAAATGATATATGAGCTGTTTTTCCCTCTTCTTTCACTGTAATGTAACTCCAGACTATTCTGGTTATTTGATTAAAAAAATTATTTCTGTGCTCCTACATTTTATTCAAGAAAAATGGACTTGATCCTGTTCTCAATGCATTCAAAGGGAGATTTGTTATATATTAACTAATTGTATATTTCTGTTTTGTAAAGTAAGTTACGAACTCTTGCAAACGCAACTTTATGCAAAGCATCTTTCTCCGTGGTCCCTGTTACTTAATAACTTGTTTCTGGGACTGGATCAGTTTGCATGTTATGTTGAAAGAATAGAAATGGGTAAAAAACAACAACCCAAAAATCTTTCTCTCTCTCACACACACACACACTTTCTCATTTCTTAAAACTTTTTTCTCCATTGATGGAATTACTACCAACTTTTACACTGATCTGAGTTCTTTTTAATGTGGTTTTTGTAGGGATGGGACAAAATCAGAGTTGTAAAGGAAACAGATTTTCAACTGTAACTGAGTGGTTGTTCTCACTCCATAATATGAAAGAGTTCACTTAACAATGCATTTGTTCCTTTTTTATTTCATGTGTCCTCTTTAATGTTTGACTTTAATGATTTAATGTTAGTCAGTGTTATGCTCACTATGATGAGTTTTTTTCCTCCTCCTTCCTGTTATCCAGATCAAGTTACAATGAAGATGAAGATTCTCTCATTCTGCCACAGCTCCAGAACCTGCTCCCCTCTCCCTGGTTTTATTGTTTTCTTCCTTATTTGTTATGTTCACAAGATGGAATCAGGTAGGAATCTGCCCTGTGTCTGCTGTTTCTCATAGGATTTATTTAGGCCCCTGAAGTGTCTTAACAACATGCTCCACTCAAAGTCAATGTAACTACTCCCAGTGTGTAAACTTAACCACACAGCAAGATCAGCACCTTCATTATTTAATTTTTGCCCTGATTGTGTTGCTGCTGCTGGGTTATTTTATTTGCTTCTGGGATAGTGCCCAGGTCTATTTCTTCACACAAGTATTTTGAAAAGATTGTCAAAGATGCCCAAAGCATTGGGTGGACACTTACCGAAGAGTTTAATAATAACAATAATAAATAATAAAATCAAATAACTTAGTGTGTTTTCGATGTAAAAAAATCAGAGCCATAGTCTGAGACTAATCTGCACAAAAGCATAAGAAGAACCAGAATATATTGATGTCATATTTTTTAGTTGGGCCTGTTAGCTAATACATGTATGTTAGGGTTAGTATACACCATATTATTAGGCATTATGTGCCTATAATATACACCAGAAACAGAGAGAGAGAGCGCTTTGGGAAGTTAACTGAATATATTATTCTCTTCCCACAATTCTGTACACTGATATGTAATATCCCACAGCACTTTACAGATCTGAAGTTAGCCTTCACAATAGAAAATAGGAAGCCTATCAAAGCCATGAAAAGTGTGTCCTAGCAGTGATTGGATGTACCTCTACAACCACCTGGTTTGGAATGTGGTATCCAAAACAGAGTTAAGGAAAGTACAGAAGAACAAGTTAAGGAACTGCTGGGTTGGATCTTAGGTGATGTATAAAGAGCTTTCTCACTTGTAAACAGCCACGGTATAAGTGGGTTTGGGGTGTATTTTTCAAGCACACCTTCTGTGTAAGGTGAGCACACTGCAAGATAGGAATTGCTTCCCAGGAGGATGGTATGGATGTCTCCTTTTTGTCATGTACTGTTTTGTTTTTAGGCAATAATTTTTGCTATGTTTGGTTATTTGGTCTCTTGACCATGTGCAGTATTGAATCATAATGGATTACCTAGGGAGGTGGTGGAATCTCCATCCTTAGAGGTTTTTAAGGCCCAGCTTGACAAAGCCCTGGCTGAGATGATTTATTTGACACTGGTCCTCCTTTGGGCAGGGGATTGGACTAGATGACCTCCTGAGGTGTCTTCCAACCCTAATCTTCTATGGTTATATGATAATAGTCCAACAATTGGCTCTATCAATAGGGCTAGATCTCAGGAACATCTTGGTGAAAGAACACCAAATATGGCCGGTCAACCCTACCCTTACTCCTGCTGAGTCCCAGCAAATGTCATGGCAATATCAGCAAGTGTGTCAATTTGAAACCACTTTCAAAAATGAGCTGTTAAATAGTAAGCTTGTCTCAATTATACACTGAGCACGTCCATTCCCAGCTCTCTGCCTCAGTTTCTCTGATGTGTGACTGTGACATGGACTGAATACACCTGTCCTCAGCTTCCCACCCCGTGTCAGCACTGTGTGCCTCTGTCATACACTGAACCTACCAATTCTCAGCTGCCCTCTCTGTCCAGTGCTCTGTGCCTGGGCCATTCGCCAAACTTGCCTGTTATCAGCTCCACGCCCCATCTCAGTGCTGTGTGCCTGTGCCATACACTGAGGCTGAGTGTTCTTATAACAGAGCCCCAGTCCTGCTGCCCATGAGCACTGCTTTCTCTTAAACATTCAGGCTGAAATTTTCCATGTCGAGTGTCTGCCTCTGGCTAAACTTTTTGGAAAGTTTGTCTGAAATGGAACCGGTTGGATATGTCCTTCATATCAAATTCCCAATTTCCTCTGAGCTGCTTTTCTTGTTGTTGTTGCATTTTCCAGCAAAGTTCACAGTGGTTGGACCCCGGGACCCTGTCACTGCCACCCTGGGTCAGGAAGCTGTGTTATCCTGTCACCTGTCCCCCCGGATGAGCGCTGCAAAGATGGAGGTGAGATGGTTCCGATCAGAGTATTTATCCATTGTGCACCTGTACCGTGATGGGAAGGATCAGTTTGATGGCCAGATGCCAGAGTATTGGGGAAGGACGGAGCTTTTGAAAGCTGGACTCACAGATGGAAATGTTCACTTGAGGATTCTCAATGTCAGTCACTCTGATGAAGGACAATACCACTGCTTTGTTCAAGACAATACTTTTTCTAAAGAAACCATGTTGGAACTGCGAGTAGCAGGTCAGTAGCTTGTGACAGTTTTAGCTTTGTGCGGTTTGCAGGCTTTATTCTTTCCTATTATAGACTCATAGATTTTAAGGTCAGAAGGGACCATTATGATCATCTAGTCTGACCTCCTGCACAATGCAGGCCACAGAAGCTTACCCATCCACTCCTGTAACAAACCCCTGACCTATGTCTGAGTCCTCAACTCATGGTTTAAAGACTTCAAGGCACAGAGAATCCTCCAGCAAGTGACCCAGGCCCCAAGCTGCAGAATAAGGCAAAAAAAAAAAAAAAATGCAGGGATCTCTGCCAATCTGCCCTGGAGGAAAATTCCTTTCCAACCCCAAAAATGGCAATCAGCTAAACCCTGAGCTGTGGGCAAGACTCACCAGCCAGACACCCAGGAAAGAATTGTCTGTAGTAACTCAGATCTCACCCTATCTAGTGTCCCATCATAGCCCATTGGACAGATTTACCTTTAATAGTGAAAGATCAATTAATTGCCAAAATTAGGCTATCCCATCATACCATCCCCTCCATAAACTTATCAAGCTTAGCCTTGAAGCCAGATATGTCTTTTGTCTCCACTGCTCCCCTTGGAAGGCTATTCCATAATTTCACTCCTCTAATGGTTAGAAACCTTCGTCTAATTTCAAGTCTAAACTTCCTAATGTCCAGTTTATATCCATATCTATTACAACAACTCTGACTCCCTGCTTGGGATATATTTTACAATAACACAGTGTATCTATCTTTCATCAAACAGCCACTTTCATACTAGAGAAAATATGCTGGAAACTTTCCAAACATATCATTAAAAACATTTTCAGGATGGCCAAGGCACTTTCTTGCCCAGTCTTAATTGACCCCAAAGCAGTCTTTAGTTAAGAGGGAAAGGACTTCTGGACACATATGGCCTTCCAGTTGCTGTGCAGTCATTTCTAGGCTATGTGGCTAAGTTGCGACTGACAGACTTTTATGGCCTTCTCATTGGTGCACTGTTGGTTGTTGCTTCGGGATGTAGTTACAATCAAATGCAGCGTTCTTATTGCTGAGACTGTAAAATGGTGATGGTGGTGGTGGGTGTGATGGGCTCCCCTGGGGTGCCACCTGGATCTGGGGTACAGCTGAGCCCTCTGTCTCACCAATCTGGATTCCCTCTTGCACTATGACATTATGACTAGCTGTAAAGCCCTCCACATTTGTACTCACACCAATATCCACCGGCAGGGACCACACCCAGCTGTGTGCATGAATGCATCTGGCCAGGCACTCATGAACCAACAATAGCAAGGCTTCAGCCAAAACAGCCACCAGCTTCCCAACCTAGGACCCTGGAGCTGTACCGTCCTGCCCTGGTCAAAAGCCTGACCAGTAAAGATTATTACAATTACCCAGTTCATCCCTCCCTCGATATGGAGAGGAAAATGCAAAAACCTTCATTAACTGAGCTGAGATTTTTCCCAAACACTTCACTCAATCCACACTGTTTTAGGTTACAAATATATAACAGATTTATTAATGACACAAAGATAGATTTAAAGTGATTATAAGTGATAGCAAAGAGATCAAAGTAGATTACTTAGCAAATAAACAAATATACAATCTAAGCCTAATATACTACACAGGGTTTGAATCAAACAGTGTCTCACCCTGTTAGATAGTACAAGCAGTTTGTAAATGTTTCATACACAGGCAGGGTTTCCTTCTTTCCCACCTGGGACCAGCACTTCCCCAGTTCAAAGTCTGTGCTCTTCCAGAGGTATATTCAGATGTTGGGTTGTGGGGAAGGTGAGGCCTGTTGGTGATGTCACTTCCCACTTTTATAGTTTCTTCCATATGGTGGGAACCCCTTTGTTCCAAGCCAGGTTCCCAGCCCAGTTTGTGGAAAAATACAGGTACCAAAAGGGAGTTCAGCATCATGTGATCTAGTCAGATGACCCTGCATGCTTGATGAGTCATGGCAGCCATGATCCATAAGCTGTCTGAAGTGTTCCCTGGTGAGGACAAGACTTTTCCATGGCCCATTGTTTTTGCTCATGGGCCATTAGCATTGTCTAGCTTCTTCACTGTTGTACCTGAAAGGCTAGTTGTGGGATTTACCGAGGACAAGCACATTTGAAATACAGATGCATAATCAATATTCATAACTCCAGATACAAAAATGATACATGCATACACATAGGATAACCATACTCAGCAAATCATAACGTTTCCATTGACACCTGACATGACACATCTTGTATAAGATGCAACATAATTATATCTTAATCATATTACTATGGTGAATATGGAGTGCAGAGTGTCACAATGGGGAGGGAAAATTATGTATTATCCCTCTTAGACAAGATTTAGCATTTGTCTCCTGCTGCTTTGACACTGCAACTATGAAGCCAGTTAGACTTTTTAAAATAATAAATATATCTATCCAATGCACTAATGATCAGATTTTCAAAAGTTCAGATCCTATTCAGGTATCTACGTTGTCACATCTCCAAAGGTGCTCAACACTCAGTTCCTCCTGTGTTGAGACAAAACTATCTCCCACTGACTCAGTGAAATTATTTTAAATATTTGTTTACATTTTTTGTGTCTATGAGTATTGGAATTTCAGAAATTCCAGTATTCATTTATCCTTTCTACTGACTACCCCCAGGAATAAGTGCTTTCCACTATGAATGAGGGATCCACAAACTGTCCCTCATCCCTTCTGCTTTACAAATTAATTCATGGAATTGACACCTTTATGCATTTTCCCTTTAGGTCTGGGCTCTGCTCCTCTCATCTCTGTTGAGGGTCACCAGGATGGAGGGATCCGGCTGGTTTGTCGATCAGCTGGTTGGTACCCAGAGCCTGAGGTGCTGTGGAAAGATCTCAGTGGACAACATTTACCATCACTCTCTGAAACAAAATCCCAAGGGTATAACAACCTGTTTGAAACAGAAACTGCGATCATTGTAACAGAACATGCCAACCAGAACTTGTCCTGTTGCATCAGGAACACCGTTCTCAATCTAGCAAAGGAATCAGCAGTATATATAGCAGGTCAGTTACCATCCAAATCCCACACTGAACTCACCACCACCAGAAACAAAACAAAATATAGGAAAACAAGAACTAAAACGTCGGTGGTGGATATTTCATAATCCACATACAAACATGGAAGATGGGAGGCTGGTATCTTTACAGGGTCACAGCTTAGGCAATTTGATTCCCTTCGTTGGGAGTATTAAGTCTATCAAAGTTTTGGGTTTCATGTAAATTTAATGTTAAGTCTGACTTTGCTGATATTCTAGCATGCGCGCACGTACAGACACAAACTTCCAACCTTTAGATAAGAAACTTTCACTCAATCCACTGACACTGCAAACTTAACGATATTTTTGAATGTGGTAAATTCTGTACTGTGGCTTTTTGTGATCTTCTTGCTCCCCCAACTTATTGTTCATTACTTGTGTGAATTGTCACCTCAGTCATGTGATGTTCTTTCTCCTGATTTTCAGTGGGACTTGTGCTCCTTAAGCCACTTTGGTCTCGATCCACAAAGGGACTCATTTTATCCTTGTCTACACACAAAAGTTGCACTGATTAACTATTTAGTTAATTGATGACACTTGCTTCGGTAAACACTCATAAAAGTTTCACAGTGCCCTATATAGATTTAGCTCCAGTCAATTCCTTACCAACTTCAGCTAAATGGAGGTAGAGCACTATTAAGCCGATTTATGTTTTAAGGTTTTGTGCATCAATTTATTCAAATTGGTGTAACCCTCATGTGTTGTCAACTCTTGAACCAATTTAAGAATGGCCACATAAGAGGGTTGCTCCAGTTTCACTGTATCAGAGCATAAACCGTGTGCAGAGAAAGCTTTAGGTACATTTCAAAAATTCCATCCTGGGTGGATGTCTGAATCACTGTGAACACAAGAACAGTAAATGAAGATTAATTCGTTTCCTACAGAATTGTTTGGAGAAATTGTGATTATGATTCCTTCAAATATTTGGGGGGTAATAGTGGATTTTTCAAAAATATTCTAATTAATCTGACAATTTCTGAATGTTGCTGAACACTAAGGATTCAGTTCTTTGCTGGCATAACTCTATTGAAGTCAGTGAGGTTTTATGAGCAGAGAATTTAACTCTGAATTCTATGACTCTCTGAATAGCAATGGATCAAATCAGGTCTGTTTTTTCCAGGATAAATCAGTGTTAAATCTGTGTTGATTGGAGTCATTTTTAAAATCAGTTTCTGGTATTTTGTATAGTGTAGACATGGTCATTTTTTCACTCTTATCTCACAGAAATCCTGCTGGGTACTATTTATGTATTTGTATGGAATTAAAACATCTGATTTTTCTTGCGACTTCCAAACAAAGGCAAACTCTCTGTCTGTGTTTTTTTTTAGATCCATTTTTCCCGAGGGTGAATTCCTGGATGGTGGCTCTCAGTGTGATCCTGGTGGTTTTGTTTGGTTTCATTGGCCTCATTGTTTATCTCTTTAAAATGAAAGGTAAATATCAGAGGGAGAAATGTACTGTATAGAAAGGTTTTATTCTGATAAATAAGAGGAATTTCGGAATTTAATATGAAAAGAATGTGTGACCTGCTGATCTTGTCCTAAATAAAAAAGAAAAATTCATATACATTTATTAGTAGAGGGTAGGGGCAGAGGTGTGTGCCTGGCTGTAGGTGGGGGTGGGAAAATAGGAGGGAGGAGAGTCTTAGGCTATAGAACTGAACCAAAGACTCAGATCATAGCAGATACTTCTGTGTTCTGCTCAGTTCTCCTTCTCCCCCTCTTCCCTGTTCTCAGGGGGTTATCACTGTCTGTCTCTTTCCTGCTTGAGAGAAGTTTCTGCAAAGCCTAGCCTTTCATATTTGTATGTCAAAGGTCTTTTTTGCTAACAAAGTGTAGTGCACCTCGACATTACAGTGATAGGCCCAACAGAAATGCCCCTGTGGTAAACCAGTAAATAAACAAATTTCTTCTTCACTTAGGGGGAAAAAAACATATCAACTGTCACATAACTCAGACACAGCTGTCCATGCTCCAGGTTCACTTCGTCCATAAAGAATATCTGCCCAGTTTCCAAATAAATTGGACTTGTCCCGCCATACTCCTAGTGAATTTTGTATCTATAGAATGTAGTCTTTTAACACTATTTCATGAGGCAGGGAGTGGAAAATAATTTATATTTATTTTTGTATTTTTAAGGGCAACTTACTGAAGAAGTCGGTAAGTTTCAATTTTGCTTTTTTCACAAATACAAATTTTGACTGCAGTCACACAATTGTATATACATTTGTTGGTTTCTTTGAATTATTTTTATTTCGTTGTGTTTGCTATGTTGGGGAGGGTTGGTTTGTGTATAATAGGCTGGACCATTTTACGGCCTAAGTGGATGTTTCCAGAGAACCCTCTCCCTTTAAAAGTCCTTTCAATTAGGAGGTGAGTTTGGCATAGCTACATGTCTGAGGAGTGTAAGTTTTCAGTGCAGACCAGCCCTCAGTCTCAGAGTCTTTCTTGGCTCTGGGATGACCAGAATGGTCTATCCTTTAACCTTCAATTCTCTGTGATAACCTACGGCCTGCCTATGTTGTGTCCAATTGACTAATACATCTGACTGTTTTGACAATGCTGTTTGAGTGCCACTGCAAATGTTTGGTGAGGTGCGTTTCTCCCTGAAGGATGTGTGAGTCTCTACCAGGAGTATCTCAGTTGGACTCACTGAACAGAACTCGGAGTGCAAAGCACGAGTTCTGAAGGCTGAGAGGTCCAGTCTAAGAAGGCGGTGAAGTCGTGTGGCTTACCCAGGAGGAAGAGAGAGATGCCAAGGGAGTGTGACAGACTGAAGAGTCTAGAAACCATTTGAAAGCTGGGGGTGTAGTGTGGATTAAGTGAATTCATGACAGAAGTTTCGGTACAGCTAGATCCCAGAACAAGGTTTATCTTCAATCGCTCCCTGCTGCAGTCAGCTTGTACCTGGTCTGAAGGACCCTTGTGAGTGGCAGAGGTTCACAAGTTGTCTTCCAATGACTCCGTTCCAAGAATCAGCTACTTCTGAGTTCCAGTAGCTGCCCCCTTCCCGTGACAAACTCTCCCTTTTAAGATCATTTCCTCCAGGCCCTTCAGGAAGCCTGTTTAATGCTAGTTTAGCCCAGAGGAGTTTTCATCTTTTCTTGACTGGGATGGGGATGTGACCCAGGACAGGGTGTGATAATCTAGTTTCATAACAATTGGGGTAAGGCTAAAGAGAAACAACACATAAGGGAAGCAAAGCTCATAATAAACATTTATGTATTTTTCTGTTTATTTTTTAGGCAAAAAAGATCTAGAAATTCGTAAGTATCATTTTCCTTCCTCTGAGAAGAAAATTTTTGTACAAAATTGGATCCTCATCTGGGAATGTAATCAACTTGTCACAGGCTCTGACTTTTCTTTTTGCTGATGGGTTCCCGCCCCTGAGTGCCTCGATTCCACTCCTCTCTGCCCACTCCTCTGAGCAGGGCCGGCTCTAGGCACCAGCAAAACAAGCTGGTGCATGGGGCGGCACATTTTTAGGGGCTGCATTCTGGCGTGGGCCATGCCGCCCCTAAAAATGTGCCCCGGCCGCCCTAACTCACCTCCGCTGCTGCCGCTCACGCGCCACTGTTCGCCCTTCCTCCCTCCCTCCCAGGCTCTCAAAGGTTTGAGAGCCTGGGAGGGAGGGGGAGACCCCGAGCGGCTGCGGCACGCGAATCAGCTGGTTCGTGCGCCGCGGCCGTTCGGGATCTCCCCCTCCCTCCCGGGTTTGAGAGCCTGGGAGGGAGGGGGAGACCCCGAGTGGCCGCAGCGCACGCGCTGCTTCTCCCTCTCCCTCCCTCTCTCCTAGGCTTGAGAGCCTGGGGGGAGGAGGCAGGGCTGGGGATTTGGGGAAGGGGCGGAGTTGAGGCAGGGTCGGGGGGGTGGAGTAAGAAAAATCAGCGGGAGGGCGGGCAAAATTGTTTTTGCTTGGGGCGGCAAAAATCCTAGAGCCAGCCCTGCCTCTGAGGGTCCCCTGCCCGCCGCTCTCTCCTCTCCACCCCCTCCCCCAAGTGCCTCTCTTCTGCCGCTTGCTCCAGGGAGCAGAGAGGAGCTACTGGCGGGGAATTCGGGGGAAAAGGAAGAGTGGGGGAAGGGAGGGATGAAGTACTGGTGGTGCCACAGTCCCTGGGTGCTGAGCCAGCCCTGGGGCCCACCCCCAAACAGCTGATTAGTGGCAGCTGGTGGGTGCTGAGCACCCCCTATTGTTTTCCAGTGGGTGCTTGAATCCTGGAGCACCACAGAGTCGGTGCCCATGCATTGGTGGGTCAGGTGGCCTAGTGGTTAATACACTTAATGCCACCTCTCATTCAGCAGGTCCTGCAGTCCTGGCCCTGTTTTAATCAGAGGTGCAGTGAGGTAGGCAGTGATAGGGGAACCCGAGCCCACCCACTACATCAGGCTCTGATCCAGCACCCTAGGAGGGTCAACAGTGTCTGGCCCCCAAATAACCCTCCTTGGGTCTCTCCCTACCAGCTGCTAGTCTTCCCCAGCTTCAAGTCCAAGATAAGGTGAAAAGAAAAAGAAAAGGCACCAAACCATCAGCCCCAACCAGGCCTAAGCATATAGTCAGTCCCTCAGGGAGGCTGCTCCCGTGACCTTGTCAGTAACTTCTGGGTAGGTCTGTCCCCCTCCCGTGCCTCTCCCTTCTGAGCTGGGTTGCTCCCTTTTCAGCCCTTTCTGCAGTTGGCGCATGAGCTGCAGGGCTGGAGGGGCAGGGTTACCTGGGCCCAGTACTGTTCTTTCACCCTGTCACACCCAGTGTGGGGTTTGTATAGCCCCTCACACACTGTCCACCTCAGACTCTAGGCTGTGGTATCCTGGGACTGGTTTATGTCCCCACCATCCTGTGATAACTCCATATATATTTTTGTATTTTCCATGCCTGAATGATGTACCAGTTGAAAGCTCTATGGCTGCATTGAGAGATGCCACTGCATAATGCTTGGGTTATGGCCTATCATTGACTTCAGCCAGTGGAGTGGTGCATGGTCAGTTACTAGGCGGGAGGGCTGCCCCCCAAAAGTAATCGTAAAGAGCCTCAATTGCTTTTTTCACCTCCAGGGCCTCATTCAATGACCTGTTAGGCTATCTCATGTGGGAATAACTCCCTGCTAAGATAGAGAACAGGGTGTTCTTCTCTTCTGAATTCCTGAGATAGCACTGCTCTGCATCTGACATTGAACATATCTGCTTTGAGAAGGCTGAGTGGAATATTACTGGCTCCTGGGTCAACAGGTCTTGTAGTGCCCTACATGCCTTCTCACAGCTTTTGGTTCAGTGGATCTATTTCGGTGCAGTGCCCTTAACCAGGTCTGTCAAAGGGGCAGCCATGGTAACAGAGTTTGGGATGAACTGTCAATAGTATCCCACAGGCCACTAGGTCTTCGACTTTTCCACCAAAGGTCATAGCTCTCCGCATCCCCCCGCCTTCCCCGCAACCCCCACCACAACATACCCTAGGTAAGTGACTTCTTGGGTGGCCAGCTGACACTTAGTTGGGTTGGCATCAAACCTGCCTCTTTGAGAGCCCAAAATACCGCAGTTACGTGCTTCATATATTCAGCCCAGATCTCTTTCTAGATGATGATATTGTCAATGTAGGTGGCCGCTGGAAAGTGGCAGTGTCCCCATGAACTCCAAAGGACATGGTTTTAAAGTGATGTATTGCATCACAGGCAGATTGTTTAATTGTTGTAGAGTTGTTTCCATTTAAATGTACCCTTTGTATTTAATCATTTTTGCATTATTAAATCTCTTTTCGTTTGTTTGCTTACTTGTTTTTTATGATTATTCTCATTGTGGGGGATATAACTTTATAAAATGTGGGGAAAAACTAACCTGGATAAATATCACACAAAAAGCTAATTTGATTAATTGGTAAGAAATACAGTAATTGGGTTTGAGAAGAGAAGGCTGAGGGGGGACATGATAACAGTTTTCAAGTTTATGAAAGGTTGTTACAAGGAGGAGAGAGAGAAATTGTTCTCATTAACCTCTGAGGTTAGGACAAGAAGCAATGGGCATAAATTGCAACAAGGGCTGTTTAGGTTGGCCATTAAGAAACACTTCCTAACAGGCAGGGTAGTTGAGCAATGGAATAAACTGCCTAGAGAAGATATAGAATCTCCATCACTGGAGATTTTTAAGAGCAGGTTAGACAAACACTTGTCAAGGGTGGTCTAAGAGTTTCTAAGCCATAATTATCATATTGATGATAATGAGAAATAAAACATAAGAAAAGGGAAACAATAAAAAATATGTATATTTCTGTTTAATTTTTAGTCAAACAAGATATGGAAATTGGTAAGTGTCATTAACCTTCCTTAGACAAAAAAATTTTTTTTGTATGAAATTGGATCCTGATATAGGAGTTTGTTTAATTTTTATTTACTTTTCAATTAAAATTTTGCAATTCTGGTGTAATATTTAACCTGTTTTTGTTTGTTTGTGTGATTGCTTTTTTCATTATTATGTTTTTGGTTGAGGGATTATACTAACTAGATAAAATGTGGGGAAACACTAAATTGGATAGATTTCACACCAACATTTAATTTGAAAAACTGATAAACAATAGAGTCACAGAGTTTAAGACCAGAAGGGACCACTGGTCCCTGTTTTGTCTGATGTCCTGAAGAGGTTGATTTCTCTCAGTCTTCACTGTAGTACTGAAGAAAAATAGAAATAAAATGTAAGAAAATGGAAATGCCTAACAAAAATTTATATTGATTTCTCTTTTACTTTTTAGACGAACGAGATAAAGAAATAAGTAAGTGTCATCACCTTCCTCTGACAAGAAACTTTTTGTATCAGTTTGGATCCTCATGTGGGAGTTTGTTTAATTGTGGTTGAGGTGTTTGTTTTCAAATGTAACTTCTTAAATTGTTGCAATATGAAATCTTTTGTTTGCTTGCTTTTTTATTATTGCTATCATTCTTTTTGTTGTGTATAGGTGTTCGTATTGTAATGTAACTTTAATAAATGTGGAGAAAGACTAACCTGGATGAATTTCACAGCAAAAGCTAATGTGAAAAATTGATAAGCAATAGAGTCATAGAGTTTAAGACTAGAAGGGATGACCAGATCCTCTAGTGTGACCTCCTTAAAAGGAGATTGAATAGAAATAATAATCGCTCAGCCTTAATTTTCCTACTGATAAGAACGTAAGAATGGCCACACTGGGTCAGACTAAAGGTCCATCTAGCCCAGTATCCTGTCTTCTGACAGTGGCCAATGCCAAGTGCCCCTGTAGGAATGAACAGAACAGGTAATCATCAAGTGATCCATCCCTGTCGCCCATTCCCAGCTACCAGCAAACAGAGGCTAGAGACACCATCCCTGACCAACCTGGCTAATAGCCATTGATGGTTCTATCCTCCATGAATTTATCTAGTTCTTTTTTGAACCCTGTTATAGTCTTGGCCTTCACAACATCGACTGGCAAGGAGTTCCACAGGTTGACTGTGCATTGTGTGAAAAAATACTTCCTTTTGATTGTTTTAAACCTGCCTCCTATTAATTTCATTTGGCAACCCCTAGTTCTTGTGTTATGAGGAGTAAATAACATTTCCTTATTTACTTTCTCCACACCAGTCATGATTTTATAGACCTCTGTCATATCCCCCCTTACTTGTCTCTTTTTCATGCTGAAAAGTCCCAGTCTTATTAATCTCTCCTCATATGGCAGCCGTTCCATACTCCTAATCATTTTTGTTGCCCTTTTCTGAACCTTTTCCAATTCCAATATATTTTTTTTGAGATGGGGTGACCACATTTGAACTCAGTATTCAAGATGTGGGCATACCATGGATTTACATAGAGGCAGTATGATATTTTCTGTCTTATCTTTTCTATCCAAAAGATTCCCAACATTCCGTTTGCTTTTTTGACTGCTGTTGCATATTGAGTGAATGTTTTCAGAGAACTATCCACAATGACTCCAAGATCTCTTTCTTGAGTGGTAACAGCTAATTTAGACCCCGTCATTTTATATGTATACTTGGGATTATGTTTTCCAATGTGCATTACTATGCATTTATCAACACTGAATTTCATCTGCCATTTGTTGCCCAGTCACCCAATTTTGAGAGATCCTTTTGTAGCTCTTTGCAGTCTGCCTGGGACTTAACTATCTTGAGTCATTTTGTATCATTTGCAAATGTTGCCACCTCACTGTTTACTCCTTTTTCCAGATCATTTCTGAATATACTGAATAAGATTAGTCCCAGTACAGACCCCCGGGGAACATCACTATTTACCTCTCTCCATTCTGAAAACTGACCATTTATTCCTACCCTACCTTCCCTCTTATTCCATGACAGTTTGCTTTGCTTAAGAGCCTTTGGTGAGGGACCTTGCCAAAGGCTTTCTGAAAATCTAAATACACTATATCCACTGGATCCCACTCTTCCACATACTTTTTGACCACCTCAAAGAATCCTAGTAGATTGGTGAGGCATGATTTCCCTTTACAAAAACCATGTTGACTCTTCCCCAACAAATTATATTAATCTATGTGTCTGACAATTTTGTTCTTTACGATCATTTCAACCAGTTTGCCCAGTACTGAAGTCAGGCTTACCGGCCTGTAATTATCATGGTCACCTCTGGAGCCCTTTTTAGAAATTGGCATCACATTAGCTATCCTCCGGTCATTTGGTACAGAAGCTGATTTAAATGATAGTATTACAGACTAAAATTAGTAGTCCTGCAATTTCACATTTGAGTTTCTTCAGAACTCTTGGGTGAATGCCATCTGGTCCTGTTGACTTATTACTGTTTAGTTTATCAATTTGTTCCAAAACCTTCTCTAATGACACCTCAATCTCGGACAGTTCCTCAGATTTGTCACCTAAAAAGAATGGCTAAGGTTTGGAAATTTCCCTCACATCCTCAGCCATGAATACCGATGCAAAGAATTCATTTAGTTTCTCCACAATACCCTTATCATCCTTGAGTGTTCCTTTAGTATCTTGATTGTCCAGTGGCCCCACTGGTTGTTTAGCCAGCTTCTTGCTTCTGATGTACTTAAAAAAAAATGCTATTACTTTTTGAGTCTTTGGCTAGCTGTTCTTCAAATTGTTTTTTAGCATCCTAACTGTGTTTTTATACTTCATTTTCCAGAGTTTATTCTCCTTTCTATTTTCCTCACCAGTATTTAACTTCCACTTTTTGAAGGATGCCTTTTGCCTCTCACTGCTTATCTTTGTTGTTTAGCCGTTGTGTCTCTTTTCTGGTTCTCTTACTACTTTTTTTTAATTTGGGGTATATATTTAAAGTGACCTTTTATGATGGTGTCTTTAAAAAGTTTCCATGCAGCTTGCAGGAATTTTACTTTTGGTGCTGTACCTTTTAATTTCTGTTTAACTAACCTCCTCATTTTTGTGTAGTTCACCTTTCTGAAATTAAATGCTACAGTGTTGGGCTGCTCTGGTGTTTTCCCCAACACAGGGATGTTAAATTTAATTATATTATGGTCACTATTACCAAGCGGTCCATCTATATTCACCTTTTGGAGCAGATCCTGTGCTCTACTTAGGACTAAATCAAGAATTGCCTCCCTCTTGTGGGTTCCAGGCGGTATCGGGTTTACCATGGTGCCAGGGGTGCCATGGCACCGGGCCCAGAGTCGGAAAGGTCCCCAGACAGCCTGATCCCCTGGCTGGCAAAAGCTGCTTCTGCCCTACTTCTTCCCCAAAGCTCCAAATCTCCGCCCCTGTTTTGGGCCCTCCCCACCCCTTCCCACCCCTGATCTGCCCTAGCCCCACCTCTTCCTGCCCCTGCTCCACCACTGCCCCAGCAGTGGGGAAGTAGCATGGGATGGGGAAGAGAAGGGGGCAGGGGAAGCAGGGGCAATGGGGACGGAAGGGGGTGGGGTGGGGAAGCGAAGGGCATAGGGGAAGCAGGGGCCTAGCATGCAGTTCCCCTTGGCAGCAGCTGGGGCTCCACTGTTAAGCAGGCCCATCAAACCCTCAGCCTGAGAAGCCCCACCTCCCCTGAATCTGTACCACCCCGATGAGCCGCCCCAGACACCCGCCCCACTGAACCCCAACTACCTACGCTGGACCCCCACCCTAATGAACCCCACCTCCCCTGCACCCAGCCCCCTCCCCCACACTGAGCTCCAACCACTTTCACTTGCCCTCCCCCCTGCAGACTCCCATTGCCCCTGCACCTGGAAGCTCCCTGTGCATCCAGATCCCTCACTGAGCTGCCTGCACCGAGACTGCCCCTCACAGACCCCTCTTACCCCCATCTGGATCCCCCCACACTAAGTCCCTCTGCACTTGGATCCTGCTGCTGGGCTGAGCCTCCCTGCCCACATCTGGTGTGCCTGGCACAAAAGGGGCAGGGCCCCAGGGTGTTTCTGTGGCAGGCCTGGCCCTTGTGCTGTGTCAGGGTCAGGTTTAGCCTCACTGGCAAGTCCCTGTCCCAGGGGGGCGGGGGAGGCTGCAGGGTAAACTCCCACCTCAATGTCCTATGCTCCCCACTGCCATGTGGAGCTTCCACATTTATTTATTGTAAAAAAAAAAGTGCAGAATTTAAAAATATTATGCACAGAATTTGATGCAGAATTCACTCAGGAATATGGGGTGCTGTACAGCGGTGCTGGTGGGACTGTGAAGGGGGTGCTGGACAGTAGGGGATCTGTGGGTGGGGGAGCTGGGCAGGGGGTATGGTGTGCAGGGTTCTGTGCAGTTGTGGTGGGAGATCAATGGGAGGGGTCTCTGGGCAGGGGGTGCTGGGCATAGGGATCTGTGGGGGAAGTCTCTGGGTGAGGGGGCGCTGGCATAGGGATCTGTGGGGGAAGTCTTTGGGTGAGGGGGTGCTGGGCATAAGGGCAGGGCCCTGGGCAGGGGGCACGCTGGCAGCCAGTGTGCGTCTAGCAGTTGTGGGCTTGTAAACAGTGCCCTTGTGCTGGGCTGAGTGGAGCCGCTCCTGCTGTGCTGCGCTTCATTGCCCCCAACCGGCCCCCTGCTCTGTGGACTGCCCCCCATCACATGCCCTATCTCTCCAAAGGGGGCCCACAAATATGTTTGGCGCCTGGCCCACAAAAAGTTAATCTGGCTCTGGTTCCAGGACTAGCTGCTCCAAGAAGCAGTCATTTAAGGTGTCAAGAAACTTCATCTCTGCATCCCGTCCTGAGGTGACATGTACTCAGTCAATTTGGGGATAGTTGAAATCCCTCATTATTATTGAGTTTTTATTTTAATATCCTCTCTGATCTCCCTGAGCATTTCACAGTCATTATCACTATCCTTGTCAAGCGGTCGATAATATATCCCTACTGCTATATTCTTATTATTAGACCATGGAATTACTATCCATGGAGATCATATGGTACATTTATGATTCATTTAACATTTTTACTTCATTTGATTCTACACTTTCTTTCACGTATAGTACCACTTCCCCACAAGCACGACCTGTTCTATCCTTCTGATATATTTTGTACCCTGGTATTACTGTGTTCCATTGATTATTGTCATTCCACCAAATTTCTGTGATGCCTATTGTATCAATATCCTCATTTAATATGAGGCAGTCTGGTTCATCCATCTTATTATTTAGACTTCTAGTATTGGTATATAAGCACTTTAAAAACTTGTCACTTTTTAGCTGTCTCCCATTACATAATGTAATTGAATGAGACTGTTTTTTATTGGACGTTTCGCATCAGATCCTACCTGTATTTTATCATCTTCCATCCTCTGCAGATGAGCTTCTGAATTCTGGGGGCTGCACTGACCAAGGACAGAGACTGGGTGTAGGGGGGTGACTTTTGGATTGCTGGACTTAAGACCCTGAGGGGAAAAGGACACTGCCAAACTTGGGAGTGGGTCTTTTGCTCATGGTTTGTGTTGTGAATCCTGTTTGTGGTGTTTCCCCAACATAATGCCACATTGTTTCCCTCCTTTATTAAAAGGCTTTTGCTACACTCAGACTCTGTGCTTGCGAGAAGGGAAGTATTGCCTCTTAGAAGTGCCCAGGGGGGTGGTATGTGATTGTCCCAGGCCACTGGGTAGGGGCTCAAGTCGGATTTGCATTGTGTTATTGAAACTGAACCCCTAGAAACTGAACCCGGTCCTTGTTCTTGCCAACTCTGACGGGCAGGAGGGTTACATTTAAAAGAATGTCTTTTTGCCTCTCACTGTTCCTTTCACTCTGTTGTTTAGCCACAGTGGCACTTTTTTGGTCCTCTTACTTTTTTAATTTGGGGGTATACATTTAATTTGAGCCTCTATTATGGTGTCTTTAAAAAGTTTCCATGTAGCTTGCAGGAATTTCACCTTTGGCACTGTACTTTTTAATTTCTGTTTAACTAACTTCTTCATTTTTGTGTAGTTCCACTTTTTGAAATTAAATGCTACTGTGATGGGCTGCTGTGGTATCCTCACTCCCCCCCAAGACACACAGGGATGTTAAATTGTATTATGTTATGGTCACTGTTACCAACCCGTTCAGCTATATTCACCTCTTGGACAAGATCCTGTGCTTCACTTAGGACTAAATCAAGAATTGCCTCCCTCTTGTGGGTTCCAGGACTAGCTGCTCCAGGAAGCAGTCATTTAAGGTGTAAAGAAACTTTGTCTCTGCAACCAGAGGTGACATGTACCCAGTCAATTTGGGGATAGTTGAAATCCCCCATTATTATTGAGTTTCTTTTATTTTAATAGCCTCTTTAATCTCCCTGAGCATTTCACAGTCACTATCACCTTCCTTGTCAGGTGGTTGGTAATATAGCCCTACTGCTATATTCTTATTATTAGAGCACGGAATTACTATCCATAGAGATTCTATGGTACAGTTTGGTTCATTTAAGATTTTTACTTCATTTGATTCTATGCTTCTTTCACATATAGTGCCATTCCCCCACCAGCATGACCTGTTCTGTCCTTCTGATATATTTTGTACCCTGGTACTACTGTGTCCCTTAGATTATCCTCATTCCACTAAGTTTATATGATGCCTATTATATCAATATCCTCATTTAATATGAGGCACTTTAGTTCACCCATCTTAGTATTTAGAATTCTAACATTTGTATATAAGCAATTTTTTAAACATTTTCACTTTTGGGGTATCTACCATTATGTGATGTAATTGAATCGGACTCTTTTTCATTCGACTGTTTCTTATCAGATCCTTCCCATATTTTATCATCCTCTATCCTCTTATCCTTACAAGGACTTAGAGAATCTCCATTAATAGATCCTCCCCTAAGGAATGTCTCTGTCCAAACCACGTGCTCCTCCACACCTGTGGGCATTCCCCCAGCCCTTAGTTTAAAAACTGCTCTGTGACCTTTTAAATTTTAAGTGCCAGCAATCTGGTTCCATTTTGCTTTAGGTGGAGCCCATCCTTCCCGCATAGACTCCCTCTTTGCCCAAAGTTTCCCCAATTCCTAATAAATCTAAACCCCTCCTCTCTACACCATCATCTCATCTACGCACTGAGACCTTGCAGTTCTGTCTGTCTAACTGTCCCTGCGTGTGGAACTGGAAGCATTGCAGAGAATGGTACCATGGAGGTCCTGGACTTCAATCTCTTACCTAGAAGCCTAAATTTGGTTTCCAGGACACCTCTTCTATCCTTCCCTATGTCATTGGTACCTACATGTGCCACGAACACTAGCTCCTCCCCAGCATTACACATAAGTCTATCTAGATGTCTCGAGAGATCCGCAACCTTCGCACCAGGCAGGCAACTCACCATGCAGTTCTCCCGGTCATCACAAACCCAGCTATCTATGTCTCTAATGATCGAATCGCCCATTCCTAATGCCTGTCTCTTCTTAACAACTGGAATTCCGTCCCCCAGAATTGTATCCTCAGTGTGAGGCAATACCACATCATCATCTGGAAGGAGGGTCCCAACTATCATCATAAAGAGAAATAAAACATAAGGAAAGGGAAATTCCTAACAAACACTGTGTATTTCTGTTTAATTTTCAGGCAAAAAAGATACAGAAATTGGTAAGTGTCATTATCCTTCCTCCGACAAGAAAAATGTTATATGAAATTGGATCCTTATGTGGGAGCTTCTTTAATTGGCATGGAGTTGTGGGCTTTTAAATTGAACTTTAACAATTTTGTTGCAATTTCAAACCTCTTTCTTTTGTTTACTTTCTTGCTTTTTATTATTATTCTGTTGCGGGGAGTCTTGTAACTTAATAAAATGTAGGGAAAGACAAAACTGGATACATTTCCCATGAAAAGCTCATTTGAGACATTAATGATCAATAGAGTCATAGAGTTTAAGACCAGAAGGGATGACCGGATCCTCTAGTCTCATGTTTCCCAAACAGTTGTGCGGGCCCCTTAGGGGCATGTGGTGGAATGTCTGGGGGGTGCGCAGCAGGGCCCTGGCCAGCCCCTAGGGAGGGAAGGGAGGGAGCGCCACCCAGCCCCACTCTGCTCCAGCCCCAGCAGCAGCTCCACTTTGCCCCCTGCTCTGCCCCCTGCCCAGCTCTGCTCTCATCCCCTCTCTGCCCCCAGATCAGCTCCACCTCTATTCCCAGCTCTTCTCTTATCCCCAGTTCTTTGCCCAACTCCGCTTGCAGCCCAAGCTCCTCTGCTGAGCCAAGTGTGCAGTAATGAGGGGGGGGGGGGTCGCACACGGATTCCATTACTGGTAATGGGGGGGAGGGAGCAACAGGAAAAGTTTTGGCACCACTGATCTACTCTGATCTCCTTAATAGGCGGTTGAATAAAAATAATCTCTCTCTCGTCACTGTTGTAGGATGATAAAGAGAAATAAAACATAAGAAAAGGGAAACTCGGAACAAACAATATGTGTATTTCTGTTTAATTTTTAGGCAAACTACATACAGAAATTGGTAAGTGCCATTATCCTTCCTCTGACAGGAAATATTTTGTACCAAATGGGATCCTCATGTGGGAGCTGGTTTAATTGTTGTGGAGTTGTTCGCTTTTAAATTTAACTTTTAGAATTTTGTTGCAATATGAAAACTCTTTTTGTTTGTTTTCTTACTTTTTATTACTATTCTTTTTTGGAAATATAACCATCATTCTGTAAAATGTGGGGAAGTGCTAAACTGGATAGATTTCACACCAAAAGCTCATTTGAAATACTGATAAGCAATAGAGTCATGGAGTCACAGAGTTTAAGATCATAAGGTACCACTTGGTCTTCTCATCTGACATCCTGAAGAGGAGGTTGATTTCTCTCAGTCTTCACTGTCAGATGGATGATAAAGAGAAATAAAACATAAGAAAAGGGAAATGTCTAATAAAATATAGATTTGTTTCTCTTTAATTTTTAGACAAACGAGATAATGAAATATGTGTCATTATCTTTTCTCAGAAAATAAACCTTTTATACCATTTTGGAGTCTCGTGGGGAATTTGTTTAATTGTGGTGGAGTTGTTTGCTTTTAAATTTAATTTTTAAAATTGTTGCAATAGGAACCTTTTTTTGTTTGTTTGCTTTTTATTATTATTATCATTCTATTGGAGGGGGTTGTTTTTTAATGCAACTTTATAAAATGTGGGGAAAGGCTAAACTGGATGAATTTCACACCAAAAGCTAATTTAAAAATTGATAAGCAATACAATAGTAAACTAGCTAGTGGCCAAGAAAATATGGCCCAGGAGGAATTGTGGGAAGCCACTGGAGGAATATCAGCTCCTGAGATGGTTAATCTTCCTCCACATTGCAAAGTGGGCAGGTAACCAACCTGAATTAAAGTGGTACCTGGGCTACAGCCTCTACCCAAAGTCTTGCCAGACAGCCTGGGTGTAAATCACCACCAAACTTGAGTCAGAGATTTGTGCTTGCACAATAAACAGATTGGGACAACAGCCAGGTAAGATCCTGGCCTAACTCTGCAGTGAAGATCCACCCTGGGAGAGAGACACACAGGCAACCCAGTGGAGGTTCTTATGAATTTATAACTTTCTTTTTCCATCAGTGTATTCGTTTGTACAATATTGAATTATGCAATACATGTTCCGATCAGCTCTCATCTCTAATTATGTGGTTGGTTTTAGGGTGGAAAAGATCTCTGGCACCTATAGAAAAAGGTAATTAAAGTTAAAATTTTATCAATGTCCAAATATCAGTTCCCATGAGGCAATGTGCCTCTTTTTCCTTGAATGTGGGAGTAGATGTGATAGTTCAGGGCAGACCTCCCCAGCACCCTGCATTTCAAGATGCATCACAAGGTGAGACAGGGTTTGTGCCTATGTCCTATCGCACCGTAATGAATCTACATCATATTGCGTCTACTCTTCAGGCCCCTCCACCGCCCGCATGTGCACTGCACTCTGCAGAGATCTGTGACAACAGCTCCCACTCATTGTACAGATCCAGTGGGATATGCGCCTCCACTGCCACTTCTCCAGGGGGAGTTTGTTTTATCTCCCTGTGCTGATGGCCGATCTCCAATTTCTCTTTTTCTTCCTTCATCTTTTCCCCTCTGAAGAAGGCCAGGAGCTCTGCAATGACCCGCTGATGGGGTGAGCAGGGACTGTGTGTGTGTGTGACCCTTGTTCCAGTCTGCAGAAGAGGAACAAAGCCTTGATCACAGACAGGGGCTCTTCTGGCTATGAGCTTGTCTCTTTTTGCCTGTCTCCATCCACCATGACCCCAGCATTCTCCCGTCTCTGGTAAACAGGATGCCACTTTAGCCTCCCCATCACTAACATGAGACTCTACCTCTTTCCACCAGCCACCTATTCTACACCTTCCCCACAGTGGCGGATTAGCCATTGGCCAATGTGGCCTGTGGCCAGGGGCCCTGGGCAATTTGGGGGCCCATGAAAAATGGGCACCTCTGCTCCCCGATGCACTTTACCTGCCCAGCACTCCTGCCAGAGAGTGGGATCAGGGCTTGGGGGCTTCCCAGGCTTGCCCCACTCCACCCACCTGGCAAACCAGCAGGGGAATGGGGTCAAGGCATGGGGGCTTGCCCCATTCTCCAACTGGAGCCCCAGGCAGGTGGAGCAGGGCAAGCCCCCGTGCCCCTATCCCATTTCCCCAGCAGAAGTAAGAGGGGGCAAGGGGACTGCAGGCAGAAGGCGTGCGGAGCAATCCCCACTTGCTCTGGCTTGAGGCCCCACAAAACCCTAATCTGCCCCTGCTCCCCACTTGTAGCTTCTACCTCATTCCACCATGAACCCCCTTCCTTTGTGTTAACCCCTCACTCCCTGCCTCATGCTAATGTACTTTTGCGCTGTGACTGCTGCTAAGCAGTGACATTCTGGGCATGTCCAATCCTTGTACCATGTGGCCTGTTGCTGTCTGAGCTGTGACATTTCACAGCATACAGGATGCAGTGGGAAGGCCCCATAGCAAAGTCCAGCACGGGGCAGCTGGGACACAGTGAGACTTAAGGTGGGGAGCGGGAGGGGAGCTCTGTCAATGATCACTGAGTTGTACCATCTGCTGGGGCAGAAGGAGAAAGACTCTGTGTCTCAGGCCTGGCGATACTTTCACCCTGTCACTGGTCCATCTCTGCCAGGGGAGTGACTCTTCTCAGCACTGTGCTGATATCTCAGAGCTGACGGGTAAATCCTGGAGGAAGGAGATTTCCTGATTCACAATCAAGCTGGGGCAGATTCTGTCCCTGACACCATCAAACCCTCCTCCAGGGCCGAGCTCTGCCCCTAACGCTCTGATTCTCTTTCCGCAGTGAATGTGACTCTGGATCCAGACACGGCTCATCCCATACTCATCCTGTCTGAGGATCAGAAAAGTGTTACATGTGGAGACACACGGCAGGATCTGCCCGACAATCCTGAGAGATTTGACACTGAGCCCTGGGTGCTGGGCTGTGAGGGATTCACCTCAGGGAGACATTGCTGGGAGGTGGAAGTGGGGGGTGGGGGAGGTTGGGCTGTGGGGGTGGCCAGAGAGTCTGTGAGGAGGAAGGGATGGATCAGCCATAGCCCTGAGGGGGGGATCTGGGCTGTGGAATGGGACTGGTTGGGTCACTTCCGGGCTCTCAGCTCCCCTGTGACCTCCCTGTACTGGCGCGGGGCCCCCAAGAGGATCCGGGTTTGTCTGGACTGTGACTGGGGGCAGGTGACATTTTTTGATGCTGGTGACGAGACCCCGATCTTCACTTTCCCGCCGGGCTCCGTCCCTGGGGAGAGAATCCGACCCTGGCTCTGGGTGGGGTGGGGATCCCAGCTCAGCCTGTGTCCCTGAAACTGGGCATCCTGAAATTAGCATCTCTAGCCTCACACCCCACAATCTCTCTGACTCTGGAGGACTCCCATCTACCCAGCCCCTGGCTCCTCATCTCTATGACCCCTGGAAGACTCTCTCCCTCCCTGCAGCCCCAGGGATGGGGGGGCGGGGGAGGGGAGTGAAGAACCCCTGGAGCTGCAGGAGGAGCAGAGGGGCCCCGAGGGGCAGACATGGGAGCTGGGCAGGGGGCAGAACTAACAACCAGACTGGGCACAGGCAGATGTGGGGGTGGCAGGGACACAGAATTAATTAATCAGGTTTTAGGAGGTTGGGGAGAAGCTGGAAGCTCCGCAGTAGCTTTTGTACAGATCGGTGGGATTAGACCACACTGGGGTCTCTAAGCCACAGCTCCTGCCACAGAGGCCGAAGTCACCTTTCCCTGTAAATATGAGAGAGCTGGCAACACTGTAATTGTCACACGCATGCGGGATGGGCAGGGAGAGTTAAAAAATCAGAAGATAAAGCAGGATATGTTATATATTGTTTTGAGCCCTCATGTTTTAGGGGGTCAAGGTCATGATTTTTGGTTCTGACTCATGATTTTTAAGTTCTGGGTTTGGCAACACTGTGAGAGGCACGGAGGGTCGGGGGGCAGGCGGACTGAACCAGAGGGGACCGAGAAAACACAAGGAAAAGATAAAGTAAAACAAAATAAGCAGAGTTATAGAGAAAGGGTGAAAATTAAATATAAAAACAAGGAAAGGAAATACTCTGAAAAGGGAAACAGCGAGAGGCAAAAAATTCTGATTTGTTTCAGAGTAGAAGCCGTGTTAGTCTGTATCCGCAAAAAGAACAGGAGTACTTGTGGCATCTTAGAGACTAACAGATTTATTAGAGCATAAGCTTTCGTGGACTACAGCCCACTTCTTCGGATGCATACAAAACTGGTTTTATGCATCCGAAGAAGTGGGCTGTAGTCCACGAAAGCTTATGCTCTAATAAATTTGTTAGTCTCTAAGATGCCACAAGTACTCCTGTTCAATTCTGATTTGTTCCTTTTGAATTTTCCAGCTGCAATTGTTAGGGGCTGAGTCATGGGATTTGCTTCCCTACTTGGTTGTGTCCTCACAGCACCAACAGGGAATACACCAGCGTGTCCCTCTGATGAGAGCTGGGGTTTTACTGTGACATGTTGCTTTCCTGCCTGTGCTCTGTCCCTTGTGGTGTCTATATCCATGTAAATCAGGAATTCCTCAGCTGGGCTCTGTGGAGAGGTGGCTGAACACATGGTGTTTACTCGCCTATTCGTTTCCAGAGGTGTTAAATTTATTCAAAGGTGGCTAAAGAGATATGAACTATGCTGTTCACATTTCTTCTGCCAATCAGCAATTGATGTGGTGTCCACTGGGGGAGGGAGGGAGTTCATGGGATGGGACTGGCTCTAAGAGACAGTCTCTGGGGGTTTGTCTACACTGGGGTGCAGGTTTCTCTCTCTTATTGTACAATCTGGGTGTAGACAAGGCATATTGTGGTTTCACTTCAGTGTAACTGGTCAAGAAGAATTCTGTGGGTTCAGCCTGGGGGTGTTTGGGAGGATTAATGATGATCTTGAGTAGCTACACTCAGACTCTGTGCTTGTGAGAGGGGAAGTATTGCTTCTTAGAGGCACCCAGGGGGGTGGTATGTAATTGTCCCAGGTCACTGGGTGGGGGCTCGAGCCGGATTTGCATTGTGTTATTGAAACGGAACCCCTAGATACTGAACCCAGCCCTTGTTGCTGCCAACTCAGATAGGCAGAAGGGTTACATTTAAAAGGATGTCTTTTTGCCTCTCACTGTTTCTTTTACTCTGTTGTTTAGCCATAGTGGCACTTTTTAAATTTGGGGGTATACATTGAATTTGAGCCTCTATTATGCTGTCTTTAAAAAGTTTCCATGTAGCTTGCAGGAATTTCACTTTTGGCACTGTACTTTTTAATTTCTGTTTAACTAACTTCTTCATTTTTGTGTAGTTCCACTTTTTTAAATTAAATGCTACCGTGATGGGCTGCTCTGGTATCTCTCTTCCCCCCCCCCCCCCCCACACACACAGAGGGATGTTAATTTGTATTATGTTATGGTCACTGTTACCAACCCGTTCAGCAATATTAACCTCTTGGACCACATCCCGTGCTTCACTGCTTCACTTAGGACCAAATCAAGAATTGCCTCCCTCTTGTGGGTTCCAGGACTAGCTGCTCCAGGAAGCAGTCATTTAAGGTATAAAGAAACTTTGTCTCTGCAACCGGAGGTGACATGTACCCAGTCAATTTGGGGATAGTTGAAATCCCCCATTATTATTGAGTTTCTTTTATTTTAATAGCCTCTTTAATCTCCCTGAGCATTTCACAGTCACTATCACCATACTTGTCAGGTGGTTGGTAATATAGCCCTACTGCTATATTCTTATTATTAGAGCATGGAATTACTATCCATAGAAATTCTATGGTACAGTTTGGTTCATTTAAGATTTTTACTTCATTTGATTCTACGCTTTCTCCTTCATGAAAACCCGCCCCCTTGGTTCACTCTACTTCCCTGTAAGCCAACCACCCTCCCATCCCCCCTTTCATCACCGCTTGCAGAGGCAATAAAGTCATTGTTGTTTCAAATTCATGCATTTTTTATTAATTCGTCACACAAATGGGGGGATAACTGCAAAGGTAGCCCGGGAGGGGTGGTGGAGGAGGGAAGCACCAGGTGGGGTGCTGGAGGAGGGGAGGAGGGAAGGACAAGGCCACACTGCACTTCAAAACTTATTTATTGAATGCCCGCTTTCTGTTGCTTGGGCAGTCCTCTGGGGTGGAGTGGTTGGGTGCCCGGAGGCCCTCCCACCACGTTCTAGGGCATCTGGGTGAGGAGGCTAAGGAACTTGGGGAGGAGGGCGGTTGGTTACACAGGGGCTGCAGTGGTGGTCTGTGCTCCTGCTTCCTTTCCTGCACCTCAACAATACGCCAGAGAATATCAATTTGATCCTCCAGTGGCCTGGACATTGCTTCCTGCCTCCTCTCATCACGCTGATGTCACCTATCATCTTGAACCCGCCACATGTCCTCGCCTTCATTTTGTGCTTTCTTGCACTCTGACAGTGTCTGCCTCCATGCATTCTGCTGGGCTATTTCAGTGAGGGAGGACTGCATGAGCTCAGAGAACATTTCATCGTGAGTACATTTTTTTCACCTTCTAATCTTCACTGGAGATGATACAGAGAGCGTTGAAACATTTGCAGCTGCAGGAGGGGAAAAAAGGAAGAGAAGTATTTAAAAAGACACATCTTAGAGAACAATGGGTAGACTCTTTCACGGTGAACCAAGCTGTTTACATTACATAGCATGTGTGCTTTCTTTACAAGGTCGCACTTTGCCTCTTATATTGAGGGCCTGCCGGTTTGGTGTGGCAACAGAATTCGGTTTCATAGAATCATAGAATATCAGGGTTGGAAGAGACCTCAGGAGGTCCAACCCCCTGCTCAAAGCAGGAACAATTCCCAACTAAATCATCCCAGCCAGGGCTTTGTCAAGCCTGACCTTAAAAACCTCTAAGGAAAGAGATTCCACCACCTCCCTAGGTAACCCATTCCAGTGCTTCACCACCCTCCTAGTGAAAAAGTTTTTCCTAATATCCAACCTAAACCTCCCCAACTGCAACTTGAGACCATTACTCCTTGTTCTGTCATCTGGTACCACTGAGAACAGTCTAGATCCATCCTCTTTGGAACCCCCTTTCAGGTACTTGAAAGCAGCTATTAAATCCCCCCTCATATTTCTCTCCTGGAGACTAAACAATCCCAGTTCCCTCAGCCTCTCCTCATAAGTCCCTCATGTGCTCCAGCCCCTTAATCATTTTTATTGCCCTCCGTTGGACTCTTTCCAATTTTTCCACATCCTTCTTGTAGTGTGGGGCCCAAAACTGGACACAGTACTCCAGATGAGGCCTCACCAATGTTGAATAGAGGGGAACGATCACGTCCCTCGGTCTGCTGGCAATGCCCCTACTTATACAGCCCAAAATGCCGTTAGCCTTCTTGGCAACAAGGCCACACTGTTGACTCATATTCAGCTTCTCATCCCCGGTAACTCCAAGGTACCCTTTTCTGCAGAACTGTAGCAGTGCAGGCAGCCATGGTAAGCCACAGTCTTTTGGCTTTTTTAACCTTCATAACATGTGGGAATGGTTTCAAACAGCAGCACCCTCATTTCACATACCAAGCACCCGTTGGGTTGGCCATTTAAAAAGGAGGGGCTGCAGTTTTTGGGTGCAGCATGAACCCAACTACACCTCCCCTCACACACCCAATTCTCTGGGATGATCGCTTCACCCCTCCCCCCACTACGAGGCTAACAGGCTTTGGGAGTATATCCAGAAGAGCTTCATTGAGATGTCCCTGGAGGATTTCTGCTCCATCCCCATACACGTTAACAGACTTTTCCTGTAGCTGTACTTGCCACGAATGCATCCCAAGTCTTCAGGGCAAATTAATCATTAAACATGCTTGCTTTTAAACCATGGATTATATTAACAAAGGTACACTCACTAGAGGTCCCTTCTCTGCCTTCTAGGTCTGGGATCCCGCCTTCGGTGGTTTGGGAGGGTACTGGATCCAGGGTGAAAAACAGTTCCTGGCTGTCAGGGAAAACGGTTTCTCCACTTGCCTGCTGTGCGCCATCCTCCTCCTCCTCATCTTCCTCGTCCCCAAAATCTGCATCTCTGTTGTGTGAGACTCCCCGCTTGTAGAAGTTCACAAACAGGGGTGGGGTAGTTGTAGGGGCACCCCCAAAAATGGCATGCAGATCATCATAGAAGTGGCATGTCTGGAGCGGCCGTTTGCCTCTCTGGCTTTTTGGTAGGCTTGCCTGAACTCCTTAAGTTTCATGCAGCACTGCTGCAGGTCCCTGTTATAGCCTCTGTCCTTCATGCCCTTGGAGATTTTTTCAAATGTTTTGGCATTTCGTCTTTTGGAACGGAGTTCGGATAGCATGGATTCATCTCCCCATACAGCGATCAGATGCAGTACCTCCCATTTGGTCCATACTGGAGATCTTTTGCGATTCTGGGACTCCTTGGTCACCTGTGCTGATGAGTTCTGCATGGTCACCTGTGCTGATCAATTTGCCACGCTGGCCAAACAGGAAATGTATTTCAAAAGTTCGCAGGGCTTTTCCTCTCTACCTGGCCAGTGCATCTGAGTTGAGAGTGCTGTCCAGAGCAGTCACAATGGAGCACTCTGGGATAGCTCCCAGAGGCCAATACCATCAAATTGTGTCCACACTAACTCAAATTCGACTCAGCAGAGTCTATTTCAGTGCTAATCCCCTCGTCAGGGAGGGGTACAGAAATCGATTTTAAGACACCTTTAAGTCGACAAAAATGGCTTCGTTGTGTGGACGGGTGCAGGGTTAAATCGATCTAATGCTGCTAAATTCAACCTAAATTCGTACTGTAGACCAGGGCTTAGCCTGCCGACCAATCAGAACTTAGAATCAACTAATGCAGTTTGATCCCTGTTTGACTCTAACTGAGAACAGAGATGGGTTGGGCTTTAACCTTCAACCTTACAGCAATAAAGACACTTCCTTCACCAGAAACTCCAGAGTAGCAGTACAAAGGTTGCTTGTTGCTTAAGTAATTAATTGGCGAGTTTCCATTTGGACCATAAGATGAAAAATACAATGATTATTATGACAGTATTTAGCAGTTCTCAAGGCGCAGGAAGCCAAGCCTCTTCAAAATTCTTATTGCCTTCATCCAGACTGGGGCACTTGGATCTCTGACTCTACTGCCACTAACACTGGCATGATAAGAGGGCTTCTTCGGGAGAGGATCCTTATCTCCAAACCATAATGAGGGTGTGATACGAACTGAAATCACCGTAGCTTTCCAATTCCTTTTCTACTTTCTCTTTCTAACTTGGTGAAGGCATCGAGAGAGACACATTTCACTTCAGTGTCCAACAGAAAATAAACACCATTTTGGCAGAAATACAGAAGGAAAGACCAGGATTCAGCTCTTTGTCTCTGTAATTTCTTACTAAGAATTAATTTTGCAGTCTCATCACTGAAATAGTCACTGACAATGTAAACTAATTAGACGAGAATGGATGAGGATTTTAGAAAACCCGGGGACACCAGAGAAAGCTCAAAACTGTTCCAAAGCTTATTTCCAGGGTGTATCAGGTAAGTGAGCTTCTGTCACTTGAATACCATCTCCCTTGTTCTTTGATATCTCCTAGTAGACATTTATTCCCTATGTGAATTATTACTTGCAAAATGATCCAATAATCCCAGGATAAATGTGTCTTACTCTGAATATAAAGTTTGCTTTTGAACTATGTATTCAAAATGATATATGAGCTGTTTTTTCCTCTTTTTTCATTGTAATGTAACTCCAGACTATTCTGGTTATTTGATTTCAGAATTTATTTCTTTGCTCCTATATTTTATTCAAGAAAACTGACCCTGTTCTCAATGCATTCAAAGGGAGATTTACTATGAATTAACTTATTGTATATTTCTGTTTTGTAAAGTAAGTTACAAACTCTTGCAAATCCAAGTTTATGGGAAGCATCTTTCTCTGTGGTCCCTGTTACTGAATAACTTTGTTTATGGAATCGAATCATTTTGCCTCGGATATGTTGAAAGAAAAGAAATGGGTAAAAAAAAACCCAATACTCTTTCTCTCTCACACATACACATTTTCTAATTTCTTAAAAGTTTTTCTCCATTGATGGAATTACTACCAACTTTTACACTGATTTCACTTTCTTTTAATGTGGATTTTGTAGGGATGGGACAAAATCATAGTCGTAAAGGAAACATATTTTCAACTGTAATTGAATGGCTGTTCTAACTCCATAATATGAAAGAGTTCACTTAACAATGCATTTGTTCCCTTTTTTATTTAATGTGTCCTCTTTAATTTTGACTGTAATGATTTAATGTTAGTCAGTGTTATGATCACTGTTATAAGACTTTTCCTCCTCCTTCCTGTCTAGATCAAGTTACTGTGAAGATGAAGATTCTCCCATTTTGCCACAGCTCCAGAGGCTGCTCCCCTCTCCCTGGTTTTATTGTTTTCTTCCTTATTTGTTATGTTCACAAGATGGAATCAGGTAGGAATCTGCCCTGTGTCTGCTGGTTTTTAGAGGATTTATTTAGGCCCCTGAAGTGTCTTAACAACATGCTTCACTCAAAGTCAATGTAACTACTCACAGTGTAAACTTAACCACACAGCAAGATCAGCACCTTCATTATTTAATTTTTGCTCTAATTGTGTTGCTGCTGGGTTATTTTATTTGCTTCTGGGATAGTGCCCAGGTCTGTTTCTTCTCACAAGTATTTTGAAAAGATTGTCAAAGATGCCCAAAGCATTGGGTGGACACTTCCCGAAGAGTTTAATAATAACAATAATAAATAATAAAATCAAATAACTTAGTGGGCTTCAGATGTAAAAAGATCAGAGCCATAGTCTGAGACTAATCTGCACAAAAACATGAGAAGAACCACAATATATTGATGTTATGTGACTTTTTAAATTGGGCCTGTTAGCTAATACATATATGTTAGGTATACACCATGTTATTAGGCATTATGTGCACGGTAGTCCTATAATATACAGTAGGGGGAGAGAGAAAGCGTTGGGAAGTTAACTGAATATATTATGCTCCTCCCAAAATTCTCTTCACCGATATCTAATATCACACAACACTTCATAAATCTGAAGTTAGCATTCACAATAGAAAATAGGAAGCCTATCAAAGCCATAAAAGGTATGTCCCGCCACTGGCTGGGATGTACCTCTACACCCACCTGGTTTGGAATGTGGTATCCAAAACAGGGTTAAGGAAGGTACAGAACAAGTTAAGGAACTGGTGGGTTGGATCTTAGGTGATGTATAAAGTGCTTTTTCACTTGTAAACCACAATGGTATAAGTATAAGTGGGTTTGGGGTGTATTTTTCAAGCACACCTTCTGTGTAAGGTGAGCACGCTGCAAGACAAGAATTGCTTCCCAGGAGGAGAGTATGGATGTCTCCTTTTCGTAGTGCACTGTTTTGGCTTTAGGTAATAATTTTTGCTACGTTTGGTTATTTGGTCTCTTGAGCATGTGAAGCATTGAACCATAATAGTCCCACAATTGGCTCTAGCAATATGGCTATGTCTCAGGAGCACCTTGGTGAAAGAACACCAAATATGACCACCAACCATACCCTTATTCCTGCTGAGTCCCAGCAAATGTCATGGCAATGTCAGCAAGTGTGTCAATTTGAGAGCACTTACAAAAATGGGCTGTTAAATAGTAAGTTTATCTCAACTATACACTGAGCACGACCATTCCCAGCTCTCTGCCTCAGTTTCTCTGATGTGTGACTGTGACATGGACTGAATACACCTGTCCTCAGCTTCCCACCCTGTGTCAGCACTGTGTGCCTGTGCCATGCACTGAACCTACCAATTCTCAGCTCCCCTCTCTGTCCAGTGCTCTGTGCCTGGGCCACGTGTCAAGCTTGCCCGTTATCAGCTTCACACCCCATCTCAGTGCTGTGTGCTTGTGCCATACACTGAGGCTGAGTGTTCTTATAACAGAGCCCCAGTCCTGCTGCCTATGAGCGCTGCTCTCTCTTAAACATTCAGGCTGAAATTTTCCATGACGGGAGTCTACCTCTGGCTGAACTTTTTGGAAAGTTTGTCTGAAATGGAATCTGTTGGATGTGTCCGTCCTATCAAATTCCCTCTTTCCTCTGAGATGGTTTTTGTTGTTGTTGTCCTGGTGCATTTTCCAGCAAAGTTCACAGTGATTGGACCTCGTGATCCTGTCACTGCCATCCTGGGTCAGGAAGCTGTGTTACCCTGTCACCTGTCCCCCCGGATGAGCGCTGCAAACATGGTGGTGAGATGGTTCCGATCAGAGTTTGAATCCTTTGTGCACCTGTACCATGATGGGAAGGATCAGTATGATGGGAAGTTGCCAGAGTATCAGGGAAGGACGGAGCTTTTGAAAGCTGGACTCACAGATGGAAACGTTCACTTGAGGATTCTCAATATCCAACGCTCTGATGAAGGAGAATACCACTGCTTTGTGAAAGACGATACTTTTTATGAAGAAACCGTATTGGAACTGCGGGTAGCAGGTCAGTAGCTTGTGACAGTTTAACCTTTATGCAGTTTGCAGGCTTTGTTCTTTCCCATTACAACTGTGACTCCCTACTTGTGATATATTTTACAGCAACACAGTGTATATAACTTTCAGCACACAGCCACTTTCATACTAGGGAAAATATGCTGGAAACTTTCCCAACATGTTATTAAAAACATTTTCAGGATGGCCAAGGCACTCTCTTGCCCAGTCTTAATTGACCCCAAAGCAGTCTTTAGTTAAGAGGGAAAGGACTTCTGGACACATATAGTCTTCTAGTTGCTCTGGAATCATTTCTAGGATGTGTGTCCAAGGTGGGAAATCCAGACATTTATGGCCTTCTCATTGGTTCACTGTTGGTTGTTGCTTCAGGGTGTAGTTAAAATCAAATGCAGTGTTATTATTTGCTGAGACTGTATATGGTGATGGTGGGTGTGACGGGTTCCCCCTGGGGTGCAACTTGGAACTGGGTTACAGCTGAGCCCTCTGCCTCACCAATCTGGGTTCCCTCTTGCACTGTGACATTGTGACAAGCTGCAAAGCCCTCCACACTTGCACTCAAAACCAACATCCATAGGCAGGGACCACACCCAGCTGTGTTCATGAATGCATCTGGCCAGGCACTCATGAACCAACAATAGTGAAGCTTCAGCCAAAACATCCTCCAGCTTCCCAACCTAAAACCCTGAAGCTGTACCATCCTGCCCTGGTCAAAAGCCTGACCAGTAAAGATTATTACAATTACCTAGTTCACCCCTCCCTCGATATGGAGAGGATATGCACAAAACCTTTGTTAACTGAGCTCAGATTTTTCCCAAACACTTCACTCAAACTACATTGTTTTAGGTAAAAATATAAAATAGATTTATTAACTACAGAAAGATAGATTTAAAGTGATTATAAGTGACAGCAAACAGATCAAAGTAGATTACTTAGCAAATAAACAAACACACAATCTAAGCCTTATATTCTACACAGGATTTGAATCAAACAGTGTCTCACCCTGTTAGATAGTACAAGCAGTTTGTAAATGTTTCATACACAGGCAGGTTTCCTTCTTTCCCACTTGGGACCAGCACTTCCCCAGTTCAAAGTCTGTGCTCTTCCAGAGGTATATCCAGATGTTGAGTTGTGGGGAAAGTGAGGCCTATTGGTGATGTCACTTCCCACTTTTATAGTTTCTTCCATATGGTGGGAACCCCTTTGTTCCAAGCCAGGTTCCCATCCAAGTTTGTGGAAAAATACAGGTACCAAAACGGAGTTCAGTATCATGTGATCTAGTCACATGCCCCTGCATGCTTGATGAGTCATGGCAGTCATTATCCATAGGCTGTCTGAAGTGTCCCCCGGTAAGGACAGGACTTTTCAATGACCCATTGTTTTTGCTAATGGGCCATTAGCATTGTCTAGCTTCTTCACCGTTGTACCTGAAAGGCTAGTTGTGGGTGTTACCCAGTAGAAGCACATTTGAAATACATATGCATAGTCAATATTCATAACTCCACATATAAAAATGATAGATGCATACAAATAGGATAACCATACTCAGTAAATCATAACTTTTCCATTGACACTTTACATGACACATCTTGTACAAGATGCAACATAATTATATCTTAATCATATTACTATGGTGAATATGGAGTGCAGAGTGTTACAGTGGGGAGGGGAAATTATGTATTTACCACTCTTAGATGAGACTGAGCATTTCTCCCCTGCTGCTTTAACACTGTAACCATTAAGCTAATTAGATTTAAAAAAATATATATATATATTTATCCAATGCACTAATGACCAGATTTTTAAAGTTCATATTCTATTCAGGTATCTAACGGTCATATCGCCAAAGGTGCTCAGCACTCACTTGCTCCTCTTTTGAGACAAAAATATCTCCCACTGACTCAGTGAAATTATTTTAAATATTTGTTCAATTTTTTCTGTGTCCTTGTGTATTGGGATTTCAGATATTCCAGTATTCATTTATCCTTTCTACTGACTACCTGCTTGAATTAGTGCTTTCTCATGTGAGTAAGAGATCCACAAACTGTCCCTCATCCCTTTTGCTTTATAAATTAACTTATGGAATAACACCTTTATGTATTTTCCCTTTAGGCCTGGGCTCTGCTCCTCTCATCTCTGTTGAGGGTCACCAGGATGGAGGGATCCGGCTGGTTTGTCGATCAGCTGGTTGGTACCCAGAGCCTAAGGTGCTGTGGAGAGATCTCAGTGGGCGACATTTACCATCACTCTCTGAAACAACATCCCATGGGGATAACAACCTGTTTGAAACAGAAACTGCGATCATTGTAATAGAGCATGCAAACCAGAACTTGTCCTGTTGCATCAGGAACACCGTTCTCAATCAAGCAAAGGAATCAGCAGTATATATAGCAGGTGAGTTACCATCCAAATCCCACACTGAACTCACCACCACCAGAAACAAAACAAAATATAGGAAAACAAGAACTGAAACGTCGGTGGTGGATATTTCATAATCCACATACAAACACGGAAGATGGGAGGCTGGTATCTTTACAGGGTCACAGCTTAGGCAATTTGATTCCCTTCATTGGGAGTATTAAGTCTAGCAAAGTTTTGGGTTTCATGTAAATTTAATGTTAAGTCTGACTTTGCTGATATTCTAGCATGCGCGCACGTACAGACACAAACTTCCAACCTTTAGATAAGAAACTTTCACTCAATCCACTGACACTGCAAACTTAACTCCACCTTAATGATATTTTTGAATGTAGTAAATTCTGTACTGTGGCTTCTTTGTGGTCTTCTCGCTCCCCCCAACTTATTGTTCATTACTTGTGTGAAATGTCACCTCAGTCATGTGATGTTCTTTCTACTGACTTTCAGTAGGACTTGTGCTCCTTAAGTTACTTTGGTCTGGATCCACAAAGGGACTCATTTTACCCTTGTCTACACACAAAAGTATTTAGTTAATTGATGACACTTGCTTTGGTGAACACTCATTTATGTTTCAGAGTGTCCTATATAGATTTAGCTCCAGTCAATTCCTTACCAACTTCAGCTAAATGGAGGTAGAGCACTATTAAGCCGATTTATGTTTTAAGGTTCTGTGCATCAATTTATTCAAATTGGTGTAACCCTCATATGTTGTCAACTCTTGAACCAGTTTAAGAATGGCCACATAAAAGGGTTGTCCCAGTTTCACTGTATCAGAGCATAAACCGTGTGCAGAGAAAGCTTTAGGTACATTTCAAAAATTCCATCCTGGGTGGATGTCTGAATCACTGTGAACACAAGAACAGTAAATGAAGATTAATTCGTTTCCTACAGAATTGTTTGGAGAAATTGTGATTATGATTCCTTCAAATATTTGGGGGGTAATAGTGGATTTTTCAAAAATATTCTAATTAATCTGACAATTTCTGAATGTTGCTGAACACTAAGGATTCAATTCTTTGCTGGTGTAACTCTATTGAAGTCAGCGTGGTTTTATAAGCAGAGAATTTGCCCCGAATTCTGTGGCTCTATGAATAGCAATGGATGAAATCAGGTCTGTTTTTGCCAGGATAAATCAGTGTTAAATCTGTGTTGATTGGAGCCATATTTAAAATCAGTTTCTGGTATTTTGTGTGGTGTAGACATGGCCATTCTTTCACTCTTATCTCACAGAAATCCTGCTGGGTACTGTTTATATATTTGTATGGAATAAAAACATCTGATTTTCATCACCGCTTCCAAACAAAGGCAATTTCTGGGTGTGGTTTTTTTCAGATCCATTTTTCCCACGGGTGAACTCCTGGATGGTGGCTCTCAGTGTGATCCTGGTAGTTTTGTTTGGTTTAATTGGCCTCACTGTTTATCTCTTTAAAATGAAAGGTAAATATCAGAGGGAGAAATATACTGTATATAAAGGTTTTATTCTAATAAATAAATAAGAGGAATTTGAGAATTTAATATTAAAAGAACATGTGACCTGCTGATCTTGTCCTAAATAAAGAAGAAGAATGCATATGAATTTATTAATAGAGGGTAGGGACAGAGGTGTGTTTTGGTGGCAGGAGGTGGGGGTATTGATAGAGGCTGTTGGCAAAGTTGGGGGTGTGAAAATAGGAGGGAGGAGAGTCTTAGGCTAAAGAACTGAACCAAAGAATCAGATCATAGCAGATGCATCTGTGTTCTGCTCAGTACTCCATTTCCCCCTCTTTCCAGTTCTCAGGGGGTTATCACTGTCTGTCTCTGTCCCACTTGAGAGAAGGTTCTGCAGAGCCTAGTCTGTCATATTTGTACTTCAAAGATCTTTTTTGCTAACAAAGTGTGGTGCACCTCGATATTACAGTGATAGGCCCAAAAGAAATGCCCCTGTGGTAAATCAGTAAATAAACACATTTCTTCTTCACTTAGGGAGAAAAAAAAACATAGCAACTGTCACATAACTCAGACACAGCTCCAGGTTCACTTCGTCCATAAAGAATATTTGCCCAATTTCCAAATAAATTGGACTTGTCCCTCCATGGTCCTAATGAATTTTGTACCTATAGGATGTAGTATTTTAACACTGTTTCATGAAGCAGCGAGAGGAAAATAATTTATATTTATTTCTGTATTTTTAAGGGCAACTTACTGAAGAAGTTGGTAAGTTTCAATTTTCCTTTTTCCACAAATACTAATTTTGACTATAGTCACACAATTGTATATAGACTGATTGGTTTCTTTGATATGTTTTTATTTCTCTGTGTCTGCCGGTTTGGGGCGGGTTGATTTGTGTGTAATAGGCAGGACCATTTTAGGGCCCGACTGGATGTTTCCAGGGAACCCTCTCCCTTTAAAAGTCCTTCCAATTAGGGGGTGAGGTTGGCCTAGCTACATGTCTGGGGGGTGTAAGTTTTCAGCGCAGACCAGCCCTCAGTCTCAGAGTCTTTCAGAAGAATCTCTACATGTCTGGCTTGTCAATGAACGTGTGATAAAGTGGGAATTTTCTGCAATATTTTTATGAATTCTATGTATGCCTCAGTTTCCTCTATATGTGACATTGTTACCCAGTGGGTAGAAAAGGACTCTTTGCTCTCAGGCATAAGTATTCATGTTATGGGCCTTAGTCCCCATATCAATGGAGCATCTGAGAAGACAATAGCAAATCCAGTCACCGGATATTGACACTTAGCAACCAACAACCCAGAGGGCGATTGATTTCCCCACATCTAAACAGGAAAGCTGAACCAAGGTCTGGAGAGGTGTGAGGTGGGGGATAAGAGATGGCTGCTGGAAGGAGTCAGGGCTCTAACCTGGAATCTGAACAAGGAGGTTGGATGGAGATACAGATAGAGCTTGAACACTGGGGTTCACTACAGAATCTGGTCTCTGGGCTGACCAGAATGGTCTATGCTTTAACCTTCAGTTCTCTAGTGATAACCTACAGTCTTCCTATGCTGTGTCTAATTGTTGACTAATGCACCCGACCGTTTTGACAATGCTCTGTTAGTGCCATTGCAAATCATAGAATATCAGGGTTGGAAGGACCTCGGGAGCTCATCTATTCCAAACCCCTGCTCAAAGGAGGGCCAATTCCCAGACAGATTCTTGCTCTACATGTCCCCCTCAAGGATTGAGCTCACAACCCTGTGTTTAACAGGGCAATGCTCAAGCCACTGAGCTATCCCTCCCCCCAAAAATAAGACCAAGGTTCCTTTGCAATATAGAGGAAGTAATTTCTTACCCCACATGGGACTTGAATCCACAATCTCTTGCTTTAGAAAGTCAATGCTTTATCCATTAGGCCACTGAAGTACAACTTGGTGAGGTGCTTTTATCCTTGAAGCATGTGTGAGTCTCTACCAGGAATATCTCAGTTGGACTTACTGACCAGAGCTCAGAGTACAAAGCAGGAGCACTGAAGGACCAGAGATCCAGTCTGAGGAAGTGGTGAAGCTGTGTGGCTTACCCAGGAGGAAGAGAGGGACACCTAGGGAGTCTGGCAGACTGAAGAGTCTAGAAACTGTTGCAAAGCTGGGGATGTAGAATGGATCAAGTGAATTCGTGACAGAAGTTTCAATACAGCTAGATCCCAGAACAAGGTTTATCTTCAACCGCTCCCTGCTGTAGTCAGCTTGTACCTGGTCTGAAGGGCCCTTGTGAGTGGCAGAGGTTCACAAGTTGTCTTCCAGTGTTTCTGTTGCAAGAACCAGCTATCTCTGAGTTCCAGTAGCTGCCTCCTTCCTGTGACAAACTCTCCCTTTCAAGATCATTTCCTGCAAGTGGAGGAGGCCCTGCAGGATGCCAGTTGAGCTTAGAGGAGTTTTCATCTTTTCCTGACTGGGATGGGGATGTGCCCCAGGACAGGGTGTGATAATCTAGTTTCATAAAATTTGGGGTAAATCCAGATTAGACAAAATTCACACCAAAACATTATTTGGGGTGGTGGGGAAGCAATAGAAAAGAGGAAATTGAATAGAAATAATCACCCGGCTTTAACTTTGATGATAAAGAGAAACAACACATAAGGGAAGGAAAGCTCATAATAAACATTTATATGTATTTCTGTTTATGTTTTAGGGAAACGAGATCTAGAAATTGGTAAGTGTCATTTTCCTTCCTCTGGGAAGAAAGTTTTTGTACAAAATTGGATCCTCATCTGGAAGTGTAATCGAGTCATCGGTCACAGGCTCTGACTTTCCTTTTTGCCAGTGGGTGGTCCATCCCCACTCCTCCCTCTCCCCTGAGGCCCTGCCCCCACTCTGCCCATCGCCCAAGGTTCCCTCCCCTGAGTGCCTCCTGTCCACTCCTCTCTGCCCACTCTTCTGAGGGACCCCAGCCTACTGCTCACTCCTCTCTACCCCCTTCCCCAAGCTCCTCTCACCTGCCGCTTGCTCCAGGAGGCAGAGACGAGCAAGCGCGGGGGGAGGGGGGGGGGTTGGGGGAAGAGGTAGAGTGGGGGAAGGAAGGGGTGAAGTACAGGTGGTGCCACAGTCCCTGGGTGCTGAGCCAGCCCTGGGGCCCACCCCAAATAGCTGATTGGCGGCCAGCCCTGAGCCCACCTCCAAACAACTGATCAGTGGCCAGCTGGTGGGTGCTGAGCACCCCCTATTGTTTTCCCATGGGTGCTTAAGCCCTGGAGCACCCACAGACTTGGCACCTATGCATTGGTGGGTTAGGTGGCCTAGTGGTTAGCACATTAGTGCTGCCTCCCAGTGGGCAGGTCTTGCTGTCCTGGCCCTCTTTTAATCAGAGGTGCAGTGAGGTAGGCAGTGATAGGGGAACCTGGGCCCACCCACTCCATCAGGCTCTGACCCAGCACCCTAGGAGGGTCAACAGGGTCTGCCTTTGAAAGATATCCTTCAAATAATCCTCCTTGGCTCACTTCCTACCAGCTGCTGGTCTTCCCCCGGATTCAAGTCCAAGATAAGGTGAAAAGAAAAAGAAAAGGCACCAAACCATCAGCCCCAACAGGGCCTTACTGTGCAGTCTTTCCCTCGGAGAGGCTGCTCCGGTATCAGTAACCTTCAGGGTAGGTCTGTCCTCCTCCCGTGCCTCTCCCTTCTGAGCTGGGTTGCTCCCTTTTCAGCCCTTTCTACAGCTGGAGCATGGTCTGCAGGGCTGGAGGGGTGGGGTTACCTGGGCCCAGTACTGTTCTTTCACCCTGTCACGCCCAGTGTGGTGTTTGTATACCCCCTCACATACCCTCCCCTCACACTCTGGCCTGTGGTGTTCTGGGACTGGTTTGTGTCCCCACCATCCTGTGATAAGTCCACATATATATTTTCCATGCCTGAACGATGTACCATTTGAAAGGTCTATTGCTGCATTGAGAGATACCGCTGCATAATGCCTGCCATTGACTTCAGCCAGTGGAGTGGTGCATGGTCAGTTACTAGGCGGGAGGGTGTGTGCCCCCACAAGTAATAGCACAGGGTATCGATGGCTTGTTTCACCTTCAGGGCCTTCTTTCAATGACCTATTAGGCTACCTCCTGTGGGAATAACTTCCTGCTGAGATAGGGAACAGGGTGTTCTTCTCTTCTGAATTCCTCAGATAGCACTGCTCCACATCTGACTTCAGATGCATCTGTTTGAAGAATAAAGGGCTTTGAGATGGCTGAGTGGAATATTACTGGCTTCTGGGTCAACAGGTCTCGTAGTGCCCTACATGCCTTGTTGCAGCTTTTGGTTCAGTGGATCCTTTTGGGTGCAGTGCCCTTAACCAGGTCTGTCAAAGGGGCAATCATGGTAACTGAGTTTGTGGTGAACTGCCAATAGTATCCCGCAGGCCACTAGGGCTTGGACTTTTCCACCAAAGGTCATAGCTCTCCGCACCCCCCATCCCCACCCTACTCCTGCCACAGCATACCCTAGGTAAGTGACTTCTTGGGTGTCCAGCTGACACTTGGTTGGGTCTGAAGAAGTGAGGTTCTTACCCACGAAAGCTTATGCTCCCAATACTTCTGTTAGTCTTAAATTGCCACAGGACCCTTTGTTGCTTTTTACAGATTCAGACTAACATGGCTACCCCTCTGATATTTGGTTGGGTTGACCATCAAACCTGCCTTTTTGAGAGCCCAAAATACCACAGTAATATGCTTCATATATTCAGCCCAGATCTCTTTGTAGATGATGATATTGTCAATGTAGGTGGCCGCTGAAAAGTGGCAGGGTCCCCATGAAGTCCAAAGGGCATGGTTTTAAAGTGATGTATTGTATCACAGGCAGATTGTTTAATTGTTGTGGAGTTGTTTCCTTTTAAATTTACCCTTTGTATTTATTTATTTTTGCATTATTAAATCTCTTTTCGTTTGTTTGCTTACTTGTTTTTTATGATTATTCTCATTGGGGGGTATATAACTTTATAAAATGTGGGGAAAAAACTAACCTGGATAAATTTCACACAAAAAGCTAATTTGATTAATTGGTAAGAAATAGGGTAATTGGGTTTGTTTAATCTGGAGAAGAGAAGTCTGAGGGGGGACATGATAACAGTTTTCAATTATATGAAAGGTTGTTACAAGGAGGAGAGAGAGAAAGTGTTCTCATTAACCTCTGAGGGTAGGAAAAGAAGCAATGAGCTTAAATTGTAGCAAGGGCGGTTTAGGTTGGCCATTAGGAAAAACTTCCTAACAGGCAGGGTAGTTAAGCACTGAAATAAATTGCCTAGGGTGGATATAGAATCTCCAAATCACTGGAGATTTTTAAGCGCAGCTTAGACAAACACTTGTCAGGGGTGGTCTCTAGATAATGCTTAGTCCTGCCACGAGTGCAGGGGATTAGACTTTCAGTCCTATGATGCTATGATTCTAATAGAATCACAGAGTTTACAACCAGAAGGGATGACCAGATCATCTAGTCTGACCTCCTTAAGAAGAAACTGAATAGAAATAGTTTCTAAGCCTTAATTATCGTATTGATGATAATGAGAAATAAAACATAAGAAAACGGGAACAACAAAAATATGGGAAACTCCAAACAAACAATGTGTGTATTTCTGTTTAATTTTTAGGCAAACGACATATAGAAATTGGTAAGTATCATTACCTGCCTCAGACAAAATTTCTATTTTGTATGAAATTGGATCCTGATCGGGGAGTTTGTTTAATTCTTGTGGAGTTGTTCACTTTTGAACTAAACTTTTACAATTCTGGGGTAATATTTAACCTGTTTTTGTTTGTTTGTGTGATTGCTTTTTTCATTATTATGTTTTTGGTTGGGGGATTTCAGTAACTTGATAAAATGTGGGAAAACACTAAATTACATAGATTTCACACCAACATTTAATTTGAAAAACTGATAAACAATAGAATCACAGACTTTAAGACCAGAAGGGACCACTTGTCCCTCTCTTGTCTGATGTCCTGAAGAGGTTGATTTCTCTCAGACTTCACTATTGTTATGATGAAAAAAGATAAGAAAATGGAAATGCCTAACATATATATTTATATATATATATTTATTTCTCTTTTACATTTTAGACAAACGAGATAAAGAAATAAGTAAGTGCCATTAGCCTCCTCTGATAAGAAACATTTCTATCAATTTGTATCCTCATGTGGGAGTTTGTTTAATTGTGGTGCAGATGTTTGTTCTTCTTCGAGTGCTTGCTCATATCCATTCCATTAGGTGTGTGCGCGCCGCGTGCACGATCGTCGGAAGATTTTTACCCTAGCAACACCGGCGGGTCGGCTGTGGAGCCCCCTAGAGTGGCGCCTTCATGGCGCTGAATATATACCCCAGCCGACCCGGCGCCCCCTCAGTTCCTTCTTACCGCCCCTGACGGTCGTTGGAACTGTGGAGCGCTGCTTAGCTGTTCTCCACTTTCCCTAGCTTATCTTGTTGTATCATAGTTGTAGTTATAGTTATAGTTCTAGAGTTTGTTGTAAATTAGTTAAGTAGTTTTAAAGTTGTTCTAAGTAGTCCAGGGGATTAAGGGGGTCGTCTCCCCCCTTTCTCCCCCGGCCGCGGGGCCGGGCTCATGCCCAACGCTCCCGGCTTCAAGCTGTGCGCCTCCTGCGCTAAACCTATGCCCACGAGCGACCCGCACGACTCCTGTCTGAAGTGCCTGGGAGAGTCACACCAGACAGATAAGTGTAAAATCTGTAAGGCCTTCCGTCCGAGGACCAAGAAGGAGCGGGACTTTCGGCTCAGGCAACTTCTGATGGAGGCGGCTCTTAGCCCGGACACTCCTTCCACGGGCAAGGCCCCGGCACCTAGCACCTCGGTGCGCAGTGCCCCGGCGGCACCGGCTGCGACGACCACGCGAGTGGCGTCAGACAAGCCTCCCCGGCACCGGACCTCGTCGGCACCGCAGACACAGCAAGTGCCTCGGCGCCGGTCCTTATCCCCAGGGCATAAAAAAGCCCATAAGACGGGGACATCCGTGCCGAAGACGCCAGCTCCCCCAGTGCCGGGGGTAGAGCCGCGTCCGCCGGTGGAGCAACGAAAACAGGTGCCTCCGGCACCGTCGACTCCGGCGCCGAGGCCGTTGAGTCCGGTGCAAATAGCGTCTCCCCCCAGGCCGGCGGTGATACAGTGCCTCCCGTCGACTCCAGAGACCTTCGCGGCGGCGAGAGACTTAATAGCTCTCACGGAGCCGGCACCGCCTCAACCACCGGCACCGACTGCACCGTTGACTCGCCCGGTCCAGTCGAAGGGGAAACCTGCCTTGATGCGCCCGCCATCACAAGGGCTGGAACCTCGGCACCGATCCAGGTCCCGAAGCAGGTCCCCACGCCGCTCGCAGTCCCGGCACCGAATATCGTCTCGGCACCGGTCGTACTCGCGGCCAAGATCTTCTTCGCGGCACCGCTCTTCGTCTCGGCACCGATATGATCGTCGGCACCGATCAACGTCGAGACGTAGTTCTCGGCACCGCTACGGTCGACGCTCGACGTCGAGGGGTCGCTCCCGGCACCGGGCGTACTCCAGATCCTCGTCGAGGTCCAGATCCGACTCCCGGCACCGACGAGGTCATCGGCACCGGTCGCGGTCCCGGCACCGATCGCCGGCACCGCGCAGAGATAGATCATCTCCGGACCGGCACCGTGCGGCACCGCAGCCCACCGGGATGGTTTCATCTCTCTCGGCGCCGCCATGGCCGTCAAGATCGGCGTCTCGTTCCTCGGAGGACCTGTCGAGATCGGCATACCCCCCTCAAGGGCACGCCGAGGAACAAAATTTCGGCCACTGGCAAGAGATGGCAGAGGACCACTCTCATGGACCATCTCACTGGTCGTTTTGGACCCCGTGGGCGTACCACCAAGAGCAAGGGGCTCCAATACCATCGACCTCTCGCTCGGGTCACTCGGTCAGAAGGGCCCCAGAATCCACCATCTCTCGGCCTCCGCCAGGAGGCATGGAGGCTTCGGTGTCCACGCCACCCGACACCAGGGACCCAAGTGCAGGTGATGCCCCGGCCCAAGAGCAGGGGGATCAGGACCCCCCCTTGGATCCGGTACCACCGGAGGCATCCTCTTCCTCCTCTCCGGACGAGGCAGTGGCGGGCACTTCATGTACGGGTCCCCCTCCGATAGATCTTCGGGCTCACCAGGATCTCCTGCGTAGGATGGCCCGTAATATGGACCTGCAGGCGGAGGAGATAGTGGAGGTGCACGACCCGATCGTGAACATCCTTGGAGCAGATGCCCCATCGAGGGTGGCGTTACCTCTGATCCGCACGATACAATCGAATGCGGATACGATATGGCAAACTCCTGCCTCCATTCCACCCACAGCGAGAGGGGTGGAAAGAAAATACTTTGTCCCGTCTAAGGACTATGGGTACTTGTATACCCACCCCCAACCGTGTTCACTGGTGGTGGAATCAGTGAATGCACGAGAGCGCCACGGCCAGCAGGCTGCAGCGCCTAAATCAAAAGAGGCTAAGCGGCTCGATCTGTTTGGCCGTAAGGTTTACTCAGCCGGAGGGCTACAACTTAGAGCGGCGAACCAACAGGCGCTACTGAGCCGCTACAATTTCAACTCCTGGAACTCTATGGGGAAGTTTAAGGAGTTGATTCCCCAAGAGTCCAGGGAAGAGTTTGGAGCCATGGTAGAGGAGGGCAAGAAGGTGGCTCGGACCTCCTTGCAGGCCTCCTTGGACATTGCAGACTCAGCGGCGAGGACCCTGGCTTCGGGTATCGCTATGCGCAGGATCTCCTGGCTTCAGGTTTCGGGTTTGCCTCCGGAGCTGCAGCAAACCCTACAAGATCTGCCTTTTGAGGGTCATGGATTGTTCTCAGATAAGACGGACTCTCGCCTGCAGAGCCTCAAGGACTCGAGAACAATCATGCGCTCCCTGGGGATGCATGTTGTGGGCCCCCAGCGCAGGCCATTTAGGCCGCAGCCTCAGCGCTTCTACCCCCCCCCCCGCCTCGTCAGAGACAGGACTCGGCCCGGAGGCGAGGGCGAGGTGGTAGAAGAAGGTGGACCGGCCCTCAACCCGGCCAGAACCAGGGGCCACCTAGACCACCTTCAGGCCCCAGGCAGAACTTTTGAAGGTGCGGTCGAGGACGGCGCCCCAGTCATCCCCCAGGATCCAGCCCCCTCCTTTTGGGATCGCCTCTCCCACTTCCACCGTGCTTGGTCCCTTATAACTTCGGACCGTTGGGTCCTCCGCACGGTGGAGAGGGGATACGCTATCCAGTTTTCTTCATTTCCCCCTTCCTCCCCCCCTTCCCCGTCCCTCTTCAGGGACCCTTCTCACGAGCAACTTCTTATACAGGAAGTCTCTACGCTCCTCGCCATGGGGGCCATAGAGGAGGTTCCAGTGGATTTAAGGGGCAGGGGATTCTATTCCCGTTACTTCCTCATCCCCAAGTCCAAAGGAGGTCTGCGACCCATCTTGGACTTGCGCGGACTCAACAAATTCGTAGTAAAGTTGAAGTTCCGCATGGTCTCTCTGGGGGCCATTATCCCTTCCCTCGATCCTGGAGACTGGTTCGCCGCCCTCGACATGAAAGACGCATACTTTCACATTGCTATTTACCCGCCTCACAGACGCTTCCTGCGATTCGTGGTAAACAGGGTGCACTACCAATTTGCAGTCCTTCCCTTCGGCCTATCCTCGGCCCCACGGGTGTTCACGAAATGTATGGCTGTCGTGGCAGCGTACCTTCGTCGGCAAGGGATACAGGTGTTCCCGTACCTAGACGACTGGCTGGTACGCGGTCGCACCAAGGAACAAGTTCGCGATCACGTCCACATAATAGTGCGCACATTCAACAAGTTGGGTATCCTACTCAACAAGGACAAATCCACTCTAGAACCTACCCAGAGAATAGAATTCATCGGTGCGGTTCTAGACTCCAGACGCGCACAAGCCATCCTGCCAGACAATCGCTTTTGCACCATCACGAGCCTCATCCAAGGACTCAAGGCCTTCCCAACTACCACGGTGAGGTCGTGCCTTACCCTGCTGGGTCACATGGCTTCCTGCACGTACGTAACCAGGCATGCCAGACTTCGGCTTCGCCCACTCCAGACCTGGGTGTCATCAATATACCGCCCACATCGGGACAGCCTGAATATGGTGGTCACAATCCCGAACTCGGTCCTGACCTCCCTCACATGGTGGCTAGATCACAGTGTAGTTTGCGAGGGGATGCCGTTTCACGCCCCACAACCCTCTCTGCACCTGGTCACAGACGCTTCATCTCTGGGTTGGGGCGCCCATCTCAACGAGCACCATACCCAGGGCCTGTGGACTGCACCTCAGCTAGCCCTACACATCAATGTTCGGGAACTGATGGCGGTGCGCCTGGCGTGCCAGGCATTTCTCAATCTCCTACGTGGCCGCTGTGTGTTAGTTCTCATCGACAACACCACGGCCATGTTTTACATCAACAAGCAAGGAGGAGCACGTTCGTCAATTCTATGCCAAGAGGCCATTCGCCTGTGGGACTTCTGCATCGCCCACTCAATCCATCTCACGGCATCGTTCCTCCCTGGAGTCCAGAACACTTTAGCGGACCGACTCAGCAGGTCCTTTCAAACGCACGAGTGGTCTATCCGTCCGGACATCATACATTCCGTCTTCCAGAAGTGGGGGTTTCCCCAGATAGACCTGTTTGCATCTCGAGACAACAGGAAGTGCCACGTGTTCTGCTCCCTGCAAGGTCGAGCCCCGGGCTCCCTCTCGGACGCGTTTCTCCTTCCCTGGAAGGACCACCTGTTTTATGCCTTCCCTCCGTTTCCTCTGGTCCACAAGGTACTGCTCAAATTGCGCAGAGACCAGGCACAGGTAATTCTGGTCGCTCCAGCGTGGCCGAGACAACATTGGTACACCACGCTGTTGGAACTCTCGGTTCAGACACCGATCCCGCTTCCGTTGTATCCGGATCTCATCACGCAGAACCACGGCCGGCTGCGTCACCCCGACCTGCAATCACTCCACCTCACGGCGTGGCTGCTCCATGGTTCACCCAGGCAGAGCAACAGTGTTCACACTCTGTCCAACAGATTCTGCTGAGCAGTAGGAAGCCCTCAACACGGACCACATACTTGGCCAAGTGGAAGCGGTTCTCCTGTTGGTGCGAACAACGAGCCACGTCCCCATTGCACGCACCTATTCCTCTTATTTTGGAATATCTCCTCTCCCTAAAACAGCAGGGGTTGGCGATATCTTCAATTAGAGTTCACCTGGCCGCTATATCGGCCTTCCATCCAGGGGAACTCGCGTCCTCGGTATTCTCTAACCCGATGGTCGTTAGATTCCTCAAGGGCTTAGACCGGATGTACCCACAACAACGTCAGCCCGTTCCGACGTGGGACCTCAACCTGGTTCTCTCCAAGCTCACAGGTCCTCCATTCGAGCCACTGGCCACCTGTTCACTTCTGTACCTATCCTGGAAGACAGCCTTCCTCGTAGCCATCACCTCAGCAAGGCGCGTTTCTGAACTCAGGGCGCTTACATCCGAGCCCCCTTACACAGTTTTCCATAAGGATAAAGTGCAGCTTCGTCCACATCCTGCCTTTCTCCCTAAGGTGGTTTCTCCATTTCATATCAACCAGGATATATTTCTCCTGGTCTTTCACCCTAAACCACATGCTTCTCGCCAGGATCAACGTTTGCATTCTCTGGACGTACGCAGGGCCCTGGCCTTCTATATTGACCGCACAAGGCCCTTTAGAAAGACGACGCAACTCTTCGTTGCAGTGGCCGACCGAATGAAAGGCTCACCGGTCTCATCACAACGCCTATCCTCCTGGATTACGTCTTGCATCCGGACTTGCTACGACCTGGCAGGTGTCTCAGCACCCCACCTCACCGCTCACTCCACGAGGGCCCAAGCTTCCTCGGCGGCTTTCCTGGCGCAAGTTCCGATCCAGGACATTTGTAGAGCTGCGGTTTGGTCGTCAGTCCACACGTTTACAGAACACTATGCACTAGTGCAGCAGTCCAGGGACGATGCTGCCTTTGGTTCAGCGGTTTTGCACACAGCAATGTCTCACTCCGACCCCACCACCTAAGTCGGGCTTGGGAGTCACCTAATGGAATGGATATGAGCAAGCACTCGAAGAAGAAAAGACGGTTACTCACCGTTGTAACTGTTGTTCTTCGAGATGTGTTGCTCATATCCATTCCAAACCCGCCCTCCGTCCCCACTGTCGGAGTAGCCGGCAAGAAGGAACTGAGGGGGCGCCGGGTCGGCTGGGGTATATATTCAGCGCCATGAAGGCGCCACTCTAGGGGGCTCCACAGCCGACCCGCCGGTGTTGCTAGGGTAAAAATCTTCCGACGATCGTGCACGCGGCGCGCACACACCTAATGGAATGGATATGAGCAACACATCTCGAAGAACAACAGTTACAACGGTGAGTAAGGTTTCAGAGTAGCAGCATCCGAAGAAGTGGGCTATAGTCCACGAAAGCTTATGCTCTAATAAATTTGTTAGTCTCTAAGGTGCCACAAGTCCTCCTGTTCTTCTTTTAACGGTGAGTAACCGTCTTTTTTCAAAGGTAACTTTTCAAATTGTTGCAATATGAAATTTTTTGTTTGCTTGCTTTTTTATTATTGCTATCATTCTTTTTGGTATGTATAGGTGTTCGTTTTGTAATGTAACTTCAATAAATTTGGGGAAAGACGAAACTGGATGAATTTCACAGCAAAAGCTAATGTGAAAAATTGGTAAACAATAGAGTCATGGAGTCACAGAGTTTAAGACCAGAAGGGATGACTGGATCCTCTAGTGTGACCTTCTTAAAAGGCGATTGAATATAAATAATAATCGCTCCACCTTAATTTTCGTATTGATAAGAACATAAGAACGGCCATACTGGGTCAGACCAAAGGTCCATCTAGCCCAGTATCCTGTCTTCCAACAGTGGCCAATGCCAAGTGCCCCAGAGGGAATGAACAGAACAGATAATCTTCAAGTGATCCATCCCCTGTTGCCCATTCCCAGATTCTGACAAACAGAGGCTAGAGACACCATCCCTGCCCATTCTGGTTAATAGATATTGATGAACCTATCCTCCATGAATTTATCTAGTTCTTTTTTGAACCCTGTTATAGTCTTGGCCTTCACAACATCCTCTGGCAAGAAGTTCCACAGATTGACTGTGCATTGTGTGAAAAAAAATAATTCCTTTTGTTTGTTTTAAACCTGCTGCCTATTAATTTCATTTGGCAACCCCTAGTTCTTTTGTTATGAGAAGGAATAAATAACACTTCCTTATTTAATTTCTCCACACCAGTCATGATTTTATAGACCTCTGTCATATCCCCTTTTCCATGCTGAAAAGTCCCAGTCTTATTAATCTCTCCTCATATGGCAGCGATTCCATACTCCTAATCATTTTTGTTGCCCTTTTCTGAACCTTTTCCAATTCTAATATATATTTTTTGAGATGGAGCGATCACATCTGCACACCGTATTCAAGATGTGGGATACCATGGATTTGTATTGAGGCAGTATATTTTCTGTCTTATCTTCTCTATCCCTTTCCAAATGTTTCCCAACATTCTGTTTGCTTTTTTGACTGCCGTTGTACATTGATTGTATGTTTTCAGAGAACTATCCACAATGACTCCAAGATCTCTTTCTTGAGTGGTAACAGCTAATTTAGACCCCATCATTTTATATATATATTTGGGATTATGTTTTCCAATGTGCATTACTTTGCATTTATCAACACTGAATTTCATCTACCGTTTGTTGCCCAGTCACTGAATTTTTAGAGATCCTTTTGTACCTCTTTGCGGTCTAACTGGGACTTATATATCTTGAGTAGTTCTGTATCATCTGCAAATTTTGCCACCTCATTGTTTACTCCTTTTCCCAGATCATTTATGAATATGTTGAATAGAACTTGTCCCAGTACAGACCCCTGAGGGACACCACTATTTACCTCTCTCCATTCTGAAAACTGACCATTTATTCCTACCCTTTGTTTCCTATCTTTTAACCAGTTACCAATCGATGAGAGGACCTTCCCTCTTATTCCATGACAGCTTACTTTGCTTAAGAGCTTTTGGTAAGGGATCCTGTGAAAGGCTTTCTGAAAATCTAAATAAACTATATCCACTGGATCCCCCTCTTCCACATGCTTGTTGACCCCCTCAAAGAATTCTAGTAGATTGGCATGGCATGATTTCCCTTTACAAAAACCTTGTTGACACTTCCCCAACAAATTATGTTCATCTATGTGTCTGACAATTTTGCTCTTTACTATAGTTTCAACCAGTTTGCCAGTACTGAAGTCAGGCTTACCGGCCTGTAATTGCCATGGTCACCTCTGGAGCCCTTTTTAAAAACTGGCGTCACATTAGCTGTCCTCTAGTCATTTGGTATAGAAGCTGATTTAAATGATAGGTTACAGACTACAATTAGTAGTCTGCAATTTCACATTTGAGTTCCTTCAGAACTCTTGGGTGAATGCCATCTGGTCCTGGTGATTTATTACTGTTTAATGTATCAATTTGTTCCCAAACCTTCAATCTGGGACAGTTCCTCAGATTTGTCACCTAAAAAGAATGGCTCAAGTTTGGGAATTTCCCTCACATCCTCAGCTGTGAAGACCGACGCAAAGAATTCATTTAGTTTCTCCACAATGCCCTTATCATCCTTGAGTGCTCCTTTACCATCTCAATCATCCAGTGGCCCCACTGGTTGTTTAGCCGGCTTCCTGCTTCTAATGTACTTAAAAAACAATTATCTATTACTTTTTAAGTCTTTGGCTAACTGTTTTTCATATTTTTTTTTGGCCTTCCTAATGATATTTTTACACTTCACTTGCCTGAGTTTATGCTCCTTTCTATTTTCCTCACTAGGATTTAACTTCCAGTTTTTAAAGGATGCTTTTTTGCCTCTCGCTGCTTTGCTTTGTTGTTTAGCCACAATGGCTCTTTTTTGCTTCTCTTACTATGTTTTTTAATTTGGGGTATATATTTAAATTGACCCTCTGTTATGATGGCTTTAAAGAGTTTCCATGCAGCTTGCAGGGATTTTACTTTTGGTGCTGTACCTTTTAATTTCTGTTTAACTGACCTCCTCATTTTTGCTTAGTTCCCCTTTCTGTAATTAAATGCTACAGTGTTGGGCTCCTGTGGTGTTTTCCCCGCCACAGGGATTTTAAATTTAATTATATTATGGTCACTATTTCCAAGCGGTCCAGCTATATTCACCTCTTCTACCTGATCCTGTGCTCCACTTAGGACTAAATCAAGAATTGCTTCTCCTCTTGTGCATTCCAGGACTAGCTGCTCCAAGAAGCAGTCATTTAAGGTGTCAAGAAACTTTATCTCTGCATCCTGTCCTGAGGTGACATGTACCCTGTCAATTTGGGGATAGTTGAAATCCCCCATTATTATTGAATTTTTTATTTTAATATCCATTCTAATCTCCCTGAGCATTTCACAGTCTCTATCACCTCCTTGTCAAGTGGTCAGTTATATAAATCCCTACTGCTATATTCTTATTATTAGAGCATGGAGTTACTATTCATAGAAATTCTATGGTACAGTTTGGTTCATTTAAATTTTTTACTTCATTTGATTCTACACTTTCTTTCACATATAATGCCACTCCCCCCCCCAGCACAACCTGTTCTGTCCTTCCGATATATTTTTGTAGCCTGGTATTACTGTGTCCCATTGATTGTCCTCATTCCACCAAGTTTCTGTGATGCCTATTGTATCAATATCCTCATTTAATATGAGGCACTCTAATTCATCCATCTTATTATTTAGACTTTTATCACTGCTATATAAGCACTTTAAAAACTTGTCACTTTTTAGCTGTCTTCCATTCCGTGATATAATTGAATGAGACTGTTTTTCATTTGACTATTTCTTATCAGATCCTACCTGTATTTTATCATCTTCCATCCTCTCCTCCTTACTAGGACATAGAAAATCTCCATTAGTAGATCCTCCACTAAGGGATGTTTCTGTCCAAACCATATGCTCCCCCACACCTATCAGCTTTCTGAGCCCTTAGTTTAAAAACTGTTTCTACAACCTTTTTAATTTTAAGTGCCAGCAATTTGGTTCCATTTCAGTTTAGGTAGAGCCCATCCTTTCTGTATAGGCTCCTCCTTTCCCCACAGTTTCGCCAATTCTTAATAAATGTAAATCCCTCCTCCCTACACCATCGTCTCATCCATGCATTGAGACCCCGCAGTTCTGCCTGTCTAGCTGGCCCTGTACGTGAAACTGGAAGCATTTCAGAGAATGCTACCATGGAGGTTCTGCACTTCAATTCCTTACCTAGCAGCCTAAATTTGTCTTCAGGACATCTCTCCTACCCTTCCCTATGTCACTGGTACCTACATGTACCACAACCACCAGCTCCTCCCCAGCACTACACAGAAATCTATCTAGGTGTCTCAAGAGAGCCGCAAACTTCGCACCAGGCAGGCAAGTCATCATACAGTTCTCCAGGTCATCACAAACACAGCTATCTATGTCTCTAATGATTGAATCGCCCATTGCTAATGCCTGTCTCTTCCTAACAACTGGAATTCTGTCCCCCGGAGAGGTATCCGCAGTGCTAGACGATACCACATCATCATCTGGAAGGAGGATCCCAACTATTATCATAAAGAGAAATAAAACATAAGAAAAGGGAAACTCCTAACAAATAATATATGTATTTCTGTTTAATTTTCAGGAAAAAGGGATACAGAAATTGGTATGTGTCATTATCGCTCCTCTGACAAGAAAAAATTTATACGAAATTGGATCCTCATGTGGGAGCTTGTTTACTTGGTGTGGAGTTGTGTGCTTTTAAATTTAACTTTTATAATTTTGTTGCCATTTTAAACCTCTTTTTTTTTTTTTTTTGCTTTCTTGTAACTTAATAAAATGTAGGGAAAGACAAAACTGGATACATTTCCCATGAAAAGCTCATTTGAGAAAATAATGATCAATAGAGTCAGAGAGTTTAAGATCAGAAGGGATGACTGGATCCTCTAGTCTCGTGGTCCCCAAACAGTGCAGCCAGCCCCCTGGGGGTATGTGGAGGAATGTTTGGGGGAGGGGTGCGCAGCAGGGCCCTGGTCAGCCCCTAAGGGGGGAAGGAAGGGAGCGCCACCCCGCCCCGCTCTGCTCCGGCCCAAGCAGCAGCTCCACTCCAACCTCTGCTCCGCCCCCAGCCCAGCTCCGACCTCATTCCCTTTCTGTCCCCAGACCAGCTCCACCTCTATTCCCAGCTCTTCTCTTATCCCAGTTCTTTGCCCAGCTCTGCTTTCAGCCCAAGCTCCTCTGCTGAGCCAAGTGTGCAGTAATGGGGGGGGGGGGGGGGGTCGCACACGGATTCCATTACTGGTAATGGGGCGGAGGGGGCAACAGGAAAAGTTTTGGCACCACTGATCTACTCTGATCTCCTTAATAGGCAGTTGAATAAAAATAATCTCTCTCTCGTCACTGTTGTAGGATGATAAAGAGAAATAAAACATAAGAAAAGGGAAACTCGGAACAAACAATATGTGTATTTCTGTTTAATTTTTAGGCAAACTACATACAGAAATTGGTAAGTGTCATTATCCTTCCTCTGACAGGAAATATTTTGTACCAAATGGGATCCTCATGTGGGAGCTGGTTTAATTGTTGTGGAGTTGTTCGCTTTTAAATTTAAATTTTACAATTTTGTTGCAATATGAAACCTCTTTTTGTTTGTATTCTTGCTTTTTATTACTGTTCTTTTTTTGGAAGTATAATCGTAATTCTGTAAAATGTGGGGAAGTGCTAAACTGGATAGATTTCACACCAAAAGCAAATCTGAAAAACTAAGAAGCAATAGAGTTATTGAGTCATAGAGTTTAAGATCAGAAGCTACCACTGGATCCTCTCATCTGACGTCCTGAGGAGGAGGTTGATTTCTCTCAGCCTTCACTGTCATATAGATGATAAAGAGAAATAAAACATAAGAAATGGGAAATGTCTAACAAAATAAATGTTTGTTTCTCTTTAATTTTTTGACAAACGAGATAACGAAATAAATAAGTGTCATTATCCTTCCTCGGAAAAGAAACTTTTTGGACCATTTTGGAGTCTCATGTGGGAGTTTGTTTAATTGTGGTGGAGTTGTTTGCTTTTAAATTTAATTTTTAAAATTGTTGCAATAGGAAACCTTTTTTGGTTGTTTGCTTTTTATTATTATTAATTATTAATTATTATTAATTATTATTATTATTATTATTATTATTATTATTATTATTATTATTATTATTATTATTATTGTTTTGTGGGTAAGGGGGGGTTGCTTTTTAATGTAACTTTATAAAATGTGGGGAAAGGCTAAACTGGATGAATTTCACACCAAAAGCTCATTTGAAAAATTGATAAGCAATACAGTAATAAACTAGCTAGTGGCCAAGAAAATACGGCCCAGGAGGAATTGTGGGAAAGCACTGGAGGACTATCAGCTCCTGAGATGGTTAACTTCCCTCCACATTGCAAAGTGGGCAGGTAACCAACCTGAATTAAAGTGGTACCTGGGCTACAGCCTCTACCCAAAGTCTTGTCAACCAGCCTGGGTGTAAAGCACCACCAAACTTGAGTCTGAGTTTTTGTGCTTGCACAATAAACAGATTGGGGCAACAGCCAGGTAAGATCCTGGTCTAACTATACAGTGAAGATCCACCCAGGGAGAGAGACACACAGGCAACCCAGTGGAGGTTCTGATGAACTTAAAACTTTCTTTTTCTCTCAGTGTATTAGTTTGTACAATATTGAATCATGCAATACTTGTTCAGATCTGCTCTCATCTCTAATTATGTGGCTGTTTTTAGGGTGGAAAAGATCTGTGGAACCTATAGAAGAAGGTAATTAAAGATAATATTTTATCAATGTCCAAATATCAGTTCCCATGAGGCAATGTGCCTCTTTTTCCTTGAATGTGGGAGTGGATGTGATAGTTCAGGCAGGGGTGAAAGTAACTTAAAGGACTTGCTGGTACTCCGGAGTCCAGAGGAGGGGCGGGGCCTCAACTGGAAGAGGCATGGCCTCCACTGGAAGAGGCGGGGCCTTTAAATCCCCAGGCCTTTTAAATCCTGATTTAAAGGGCCCGGGGCTTGGGCTGTGGTAGCAGCAGCTGGGCCCGAGCCCTTTAAATCACCCCCTGAGCTCGGGGCTCCGGCTGCCACTACCCTTCAGGGCCCTTTAAATCATCTCTGGAGCCCTGCTGGTGGAGTCCTGGGGTAGCAGCAGCAGGGCTCTGGGGACAATTTAAAGGGCCCAGGGTGGTAGAGGCAGCGGGAGCCCCAAACTCTTTCAATAGCCACCAGAGCCCTGCCGCCGCTACCCCAGGGCTCTGGCAGGCTCCGGGGGCTATTTAAAGGGCCTGGGGCTCCCACTGTCTCTACCACCCTGGGCCCTTTAAATTGTCCCTGGAGCCCTGGGGTAGTGGCAGTGGGGCTCCAGTGGCGATTTAAGGGGCCCGGGGCAGTAGCAGCGGCAGAGCCCTGGGCCCTCTAAATCGCCATCCGAGCCCCACCACCACTACCCCAGGGCTCTGGCAGCGGGGCTCTGGCAGCAATTTAAAGGGCCCTGGCCTCCAGCCCTTTAAATTGCTGTCTGAGGAAGCCGGTCCACCCCAGTATGGCACACCAGCTCTTGCCAGCAGGGGTGGCAGGTTTGTAGAAATTTTGGTGGTGCCCAGAACCTGCCTCTGACCAAATTCTGCCCCCCCAAACTCCACCCCCCACCTGTCCAAGGTTCTGGGAGGGAGTTTGGGTGGCGGAGGAGGTCTGTGGTGCAGACCCTGGGCTGGGGCAGGGGACTGGGGTGCAGGAGTGGTGAAGGGTGCAGGCTCCGGGAGGGAATTTGGGGATGGGAGGGGGTGCAGAGGGAGGGGGTGCAGGGGTGAGGGCTGTGGGGTGAGACTGGGGGTGGATTTGGGGTGTGGCTGGGGATGAAGGGTTAGGGGTGTATGGTGTGGGAGGGGACTCAGGGTTGAGGCAGAGGGTTAGGGTGCATGGGGATGAGGGCTCTGGGTGGGGCTGGAAATGAGGGATTTGGGGTGTTGGAGAGGCTCGGGGCTAGGACAGAGGGTTGGGGTGGGGGGGAGGGCTCTGGCTGGGGGTGAGGGCTCTGGTGTGGGGCAGGGCTGGGGATGAGTTTGTGGTGCAGGCAGGCTGCCCTGGGATTGGAGCCAGAGAGGAGGACTCCCCCCAGCCTTCTCCCCACCGGCAGCAGCAAGCTCTGGGATAGGGACCCTCTTCTCCCCTCTCCCCCTGCTCCCCAGCAGCACACTCACACCCACCACTGTCACTGCATGTCCTCGTAGGGCCCCTCTCAGGTCCAGGAATCTCCCTCGCCTCCCCTGTGGTGGGTGCTGGGGCGGCTGCCATCACATGTGCGCCTCCTCCCCTGCTGCTGCCCCTCACTGTAGCCTCACTGTGGGTGGGGGATGGGGCTGCCCCTTGCCCAGCATGGAGCAAGAGCGGTGACTGTGGGCGGGAGGGGGGGCCTGTACTGGTGGAGGGTCCCACCGGAAAATGAAATGGTCTGAGGGGGAAGAGCAGCCTGCCCTGGCCTTTGTGGAGGGGGGCACTAGGACCCTGCGGAGGCAGTTAATGCAGGCAGGCAGCATGGAGCTACAGGGGACGGGGAGAGACAGGCCCTGCTCCAGGACCCAGGGAGGTGCACAGGAGCAGAAAAGGGGGCCAGGGGGCACTCAGGGGAGGCGTGGGGGACAGCAGGTGGGGCCAGGGGGCCCGGCCCCGAACATTCATGGCCCCTGGACCCTCAATATTGCTGGAGCCAGGGCCGGCTCCAGCATTTCTGCCACGCCAAGCAAAAAAAAAAAAGCCGCGGTTGGCGGCGGCAGTTCAGCGACAGGTCCTTCGCTCCTAGAGGGAGTGAGGGACCTGCCGCTCCCGAATTGCCGCAGGTGCCGCCCCTCTCCCTTGGCCGCCCCAAGCACCTGCTTGTTAAGCTGGTGCCTGGAGCCGGCCCTGGCTGGAGCCATGAGCCCATATAACTCACTGCTGCTGCTGCTTGCCAGTACGCCGTACCGGGGCGTACCAGCTTACTTTCACCTCTGCAGGGCAGACCTCCCGAGCACCCTGCATTTTCACGGCACATCACAAGGTGAGACGGGGTTTGTGACTATGTCCTACCACACCATAATGAATCTACATCATATTGCGTCTACTCTTCGTGCCCCTCCACCACCCACATGTGCACTGCACCCTACAGAGATCTGTGATAGCAGTTCCCACTCATTGTACAGATCCAGTGGGATATGCACCTTCACAGCCACTTCTCCAGGGGGAGTTTGTTTTATCTCCCTGTGCTGATGGCCGATCTCCAATTTCTCTGTTTCTTCCTTCATCTTTTCCCTGTGAAGAAGGCCAGGAGCTCTGCAATGACCCCACGCTGATGGGGTGAGCAGGGACTGTGTCTGTGTGTGACCCTTGCTCCAGTCTGCAGAAGAGGAACAGAGCCTTGATCACAGACAGGGGCTCTTCTGGCTCCATTATACACATCTGGGGAGCTCCTGTGATCAGAGCTGTGAGCTTGTCTATTTTCTCCTGTCTCCATCCACCATGATCCCAGCATTCTCCCATCTCTGGTAAACAGGATGTCACTTTAGTCTCCCCATCACTAGCACGAACCTCTCCCTCTTTCCACCAGCCTATTCTACACCTCCCTGCCAGTGACAGATTAGCCATTGGGAAATGGGGCCTGTGCCCAGGGGCCTTGGCCAATTGGATGGCCCATGAAAAATGGGTGCCTCCATGCCCTGACCTGCTCTGCCTGCCCAGCACTCAAGCCAGGGAATGGGGTCGGGGCGTGGGGCTTCCCCACTCTTCGTCTGGAGCACCAGCAGGGTGGAGCAGGGCAAGCCCCCATGCCCTGACCCCATTTCCCCAGCAGAAGCATGAGGGAGTGGGGGGACTTCAGGCAGAAGGAGTGAGAAGGGGTCCCCACTAGCAATGGTCCAGGGCCCCACAAAACGCTAATCTGCCCCTGCTCCCCCCACACTTGTAGCTTCTGTCTCATTCCACCATGAACCCCCTTCCCTTGTGTTGACCCCTCACTCTCTGCCTCATGCTAATGTACTTTTGTGCTGTGACTGCTGCTGAGCAGTGAAATTCTGGGCATGTCCAATCCTGGTACCGTGTGGCCTGTTCCTGTCCAAGCTGTGGCATTTCAGAGCAAGCAGGGTGCAGTGGGGAGGCCCCATAGCAAAGTCCAGCAAGAGGCTGCTAGGACACAGTGAGATTTAAGGTGGGGCGGGAGGGGAGCTCTCTCAATATTCAGTGAGTTGTACCATCTGCTGGGGCTCCCAGCGTCTCTAGTCCCTTCCCTGGGGAGAGGTGGGGGCAGGAGGGGAAAGATTCTGAGTCTCAGGCCTGGCCCAGCCGATACTTTCACCCTGTCACTAATCCGTCTCTGCCAGGGGAGTGACTCCCCCCAGCCCTGTGCTGAGATCTCAGAGCTGACGGGTAAATCCTGGAGGAAGGAGATTCCTTGATTCACTCTCCAGTTGGGGCAGATTTTGTCAATGACACTGAGGGTGACCAGATGAGGGAAAGACAATATCGGGACACATGGGGGAGGTAGGGTGCCCGCCGGCGGAGCAAAAAAAAAAAAAACAGCACTCCTGGCGGATATCGGGACGCGGGACAAACCCCGAAATATCGGGACGGTCCCAATTTTATCGGGATGTCTGGTCACCCTAATGACACCATCAAACCCTCCCCCAGAGCTGAGCTCTGCCCCTAACGCTCTAATTCTCTCTTCCCCCAGCGAATATGACTCTGGATCCAGACACGGCTCATCCCCAACTCATCCTGTCTGAGGATCAGAAAAGTGTGAGATGGGGAGACACACGGCAGGATCTGCCCGACAACCCTGAGAGATTTGACATTGAGCCCTTTGTGCTGGGCTGTGAGGGATTCACCTTGGGGAGACATTGCTGGGAGGTGGAGGTGGGGAGTGGGCAAGGCTGGGCTATGGGGGTGGCCAGAGAGTCTGTGGGGAGGAAGGGTGGGATCAGCCATAGCCCTGAGGGGGGGATCTGGGCTGTGGGGTTGGCGGGTCAGTTCCAGGCTCTCACCTCCCCTGTGACCTCCCTGCCCTGGCGCCGGGCCCCCAGCAGGATCCGGGTTTGTCTGGACTGTGACTGGGGGCAGGTGACATTTTTTGATGCTGGTGACGAGACCCCGATCTTCACTTTCCCGCCGGGCTCCGTCCCTGGGGAGAGAATCCGACCCTGGTTCTGTGTGGAGGGATCCCATCTCAGCCTGTGTCACTGAGACTGGGGACCCTGAAATTAGCATCTCGAGCCTCACATTCCCCGGTCTCTCTGACTCTGGAGGACTCCCATCTACCCAGCCCCTGGCTCCTCATCTCTGTGACTCCTGGAAGCTCCTCCCCCTCTCTGCAGCCCCAGGGATGGAAGGGGGGTGAACAACCCCTGTAGCTGCAGGAGGGGCAGAGGGGCCCTGAGGGAAGACGTGGGGGCTGGGCAGGGGGCAGAACTAACAGCCGGGCTGGGGACAGGCAGATGTGGGGGTGGCAGGAACACAGAATGAATCAATCAGGATTTGGGGGGTTGGGGAGAAGCTGAAAGCTCCACAGCAGCAGGGAGCATTTTGTACAGATTGGTGGGATTAGATCTCATTGGGGCTCCCAGCCAGAGCTCCTGCCACAGGGGCCCAAGTTACCTTCCCCTGTAACTATGCGAGAGCCTGCAACACTGTAATTATCACACATGGGGGATGGGCAGGGAGTGCTCAAAAATCAGAAGATAAAGCAGGATACACTATATATTGTTTTGAGCCTCATGTTTTGGGCGGGGGCCAAGTTCATGATTTTTGGTTCTGACTAAAGATTTTTAAATTCTGGAGTTGGCAACACTCTGAGAATCACTGGTTGGGACGGGCAGGGTTGGCTGAATAAGAGGGAACAGAGAAAACACAAGGAAAAGATAAAGTAAAACAAAATAAACAGAGTCCTGGAGAAAGGGTGATAATTAAATATAAAAACAATGAAAGGAAAACTGTCATAACTATAAAGGGAAGGGTAACAGCTGTCCTGTGTACAGTACTATAAAATCCCTCCTGGCCAGAGACTCCAAAATCCTTTTCCCTGTAAAGGGTTAAGAAGCTCAGGTAACCTGGCTGGCATCTGACCCAAAGGACCAATAAGGGGACAAGATACTTTCAAATCTTGGTGGGGGGAAGGCTTTTGTTTGTGCTCTTTGTTTGGGAAATTGTTCGCTCTTGGGACTGAGAGGGACCAGACATCAATCCAGGTTCTCCACATCTTTCTAAACAAGTCTCTCCTATTTCAAACTTGTAAGTAAACAGCCGGGCAAGGCGTGTTAGTTTTACTTTGTTTTCTCAACTTGTAAATGTACCTTTTACTAGAGTGTTTATCTCTGTTTGCTGTACTTTGAACCTGAGGCTAGAGGGGAGTCCTCTGGGCTCTTTAAGTTTGATTACCCTGTAAAGTTATTTTCCATCCTGATTTTACAGAGATGATTTTTACCTTTTTTCTTTAATTAAAAGCCTTCTTTTTAAGAACCTGATTGATTTTTCCTAGTTTTTAGATCCAAGGGGGTTGGATCTTGATCCATCAGGAGTTGGTGGGGGGAAGGAGGGGGGATGATTAATTTTTCCTTGTTTTAAGATCCAAGGGGTTTGGATCTGTATTCACCAGGGAATTGGTGAAGAGTTTCTCAAGGCTTCCCAGGGAAGGGAATCCACTTGGGAGTGGTGGCAGCGGACCAGCTCTAAGCTGGTAGTTAAGCTTAGAAGTTTTCATGCAGGCTCCCACATTTGTACCCTAAAGTTCAGAATGGGGAAGCAGCCTTGACAAAAACACTCTGAAGAGGCAGTGAGAGGGGAAGGGATAAACTCCGGGGAAAGAATGGAGAACATAAGGAGGAATGAACTGTGACAGGGATGAGGGGAGAGTGGAAGACACAGAGAAATAAACTAGGGTTACCATACGTCCGGATTTTCCCAGACATGTCCAGCTTTTTGGGCCTCAAATCCCCGTCCGGCAGGAAATCCCCAAAAGCCGGACATGTCCGGGAAAATAGGGAGGGAGGGAGGGCCCGGCGGTGCTCACCCGGGGGTCGGGGGCCGGGGCCGGTGGTGCGGGACTGGGGCCAAGGGTGCTCGGCCGGGGCCAGGGCCGGCGGTGCGGGGCCAGGGGCCAGGGGCTGGGCCGGCGGTGCTCGGCTGGGGCCTGTGGTGTGGGACCGGGGGCCGGGCTGGGGCCGGCGGTGCTGGGCCGGGGGCTGGGCTGGGGGTTTGGGGTGCTCCGCCGGGGGCCGGGCCGGGGCCAGCGGTGCTTGGCCTGGGGCCGGGAGCCGTGCCAGCAGTGCTTGGCCGGAGGCTGGGGGTGCTTGGCTGGGGGCCAGCGCCCCAGGGCCTGAGCCGAGCCGGGCGGGAGATGCTGGGGCCAGAGCCTCTTGGCCTGGGCCGGCCGGCGGCCACACTGGGCCGCCCCAGTCTCAGCCCCAGCCCCAGCCCCAGCTTACCTGCTGCCTCCCTGTTTCACACTTCCCGCGAACATTTGATTAACGGGAAGCAGGGGAGGGGGAGGAGCAGGGGGAGGAGCATTCAGGGGAGGGGGTAGAGTTGGGGCGGGGACTTTGGGGAAGGGGCGGCGGTGGGGTAGGTCCGGGTCCAAGGAGCGTGTCCTCCTTTTTTAAAATTAAAATATGGTAACCCTAAATAAACAAGGATGGGAAATGAGTACTAGAAAAATGGTGAGTACAAATAACCAGTGTGACAGAGAAGGGAAAAAAAGGGATAGAGAATTATAAAATGTCACTGAAGGTGCAACTGTCACTCATTAATTTCATATGTTACTTCCTTGACTTTGTTGCCATTTTAGTGTCATTAAAAATAACTGTTCCCAAAAGCTGTGTCTGTTTTTCATTGTTGGGGTGTTGCTCCTTTGCACTCTGATGGGTATTTACAGTAAATAAAGCATAAAAGACAATTCTGATTTGTTCCTTTTGAATTTTCCAGCTGCAGTTGTTAGGGGCTGAGTCATGGGATTTGCTTCCCTACTTGGTTGTGTCCCCCCAGCACCAACAGGGAATACACCGGCATGTCCCTGTGATGAGAGCTGGGGTTTTACTGTGACATGTTGCTATCCAGCCTGTGCTCTGTCCCTTGTGCTGTCTATAGCCATGTCAATCAGGAATTCCTCAGCTGGGCTCTGTGGAGAGGGGCTGAACACACGGTGCTCACTCTTTTCTTTGTTTCCAGAGGTGTTGGATTTATTCAATGGTGGCTAAAGAGCTATGAACCATGCTGTTCACATTTCTTCTGCCCATCAGCAATTGCTGTGGCTTCCATAGGATGTCCAGACATCCTGATAAAATCGGGACTGTCCCAATATTTAGGTGTTTGTCCCGCGTCCCGATCAATCTTTGGTCGGGACGCTGCACTCCGCTTTTGTTTTGTTTTGTTTTGTTTTTTTTCCTCCGCCAGCAGCACTCGGCTGTTCTCGGCTTTTTTTTTTTTTCCCCACCTCTCCTTTGACTGCGGGCAGCACTCAGCTGTTCTCGGTTGGTTTCTTCCCCCCCTCCTGAAAACCAGAGGCTGAAGGTATGCATAGCTAAGGGAGGGTGCATAATTTCCTCTGACTGCCTGCAGCACTCGGCTGTTCTCGGCTTCCTCCCCCATCCCTGACTCCGGCAGCACTTGGCCACAGTAGGGAATTGGGAGAGGGAGCTGTTTGTGTCGTTACACTCTGAGTGATGTGGGGAGCCCATCACTCTCCACTTATTTTATTATTTTATCAATAAAGCTTTTAAACGTCAGCCTGATCACGTGATGCCTCAGGCAGATTGGTAACTGAAATCTGTCACAATTTTGGTGGAAAATTGCGGTGGGGGGGAGCCCTGCAACTGTTTTGCCCTTGGTATTTCATGTTTGCCCTGTCCGGCACTGTTGATTTTACATGTTGAGGATTTTATGATTAAAGGTGTCCCCACTCTCAGCCGTAGTAGGCCTGAGAACTGGAGAGAGGTTTAGCATTCCTCTCTCCACCCCGGTTGGCGGGGGTAGGGTGCAGGTGGGTATACTTCCAGTTGTAGAAGTCTGGGGTAGTAGTAGTAGGACTCAGGGAGTCTCGCTCCATGCATATAATCCTCGGTGCATATGCCCTCATTTGTAGTATGACTGAGTTGAAGAGGAGGACATAGGGTGTCTCGCTCTGCCCGGGAAGAGTTTTGGTGTATGGACCCTCAGTGGTATAGGACCGAGTAATACAGAGGGAGGCTTAGCGTCTCTCCCTCTGGCCCAGGGAGGTGAACATTGTAAGCCTCAGTGCCGACATGGGCAACGTGAAATTTCAAGTGATTGGAAAGGATCTTAAGAGTTGTACTAAGGGATTGTGACAACATGTTCAGGAAACAGAAGGATACAGCTGTGGACTCGGGAGTCCCACAGTCATGGGTGGTGAGCTCTCAGAACTGGATACTCTCATAAGAAACCAACCTTCCACACAAACTTCCTCATGGATAGACTTTACAAAAACTAGACAAGCCATTTACAAGACAAATTTTGCCTCTCTACAAAGGAAAAAGGACACTAAACTTTCTAAACTGCTACATGACACAAGCAGCCACAACAGTAGTTCCCTTAACCCACCCAGCAATATTGTTAATCTTTCCAGCTATACTCTTAGCCCAGCAGAAGAGTCTGTCCTATCTCGGGGCCTCTCCTTTTGTCCCTCCAGACCCATGAATATGATACAGTTCTGCGGTGACCTAGAATCCTACTTTCGACGTCTCCGACTCAAAGAATATTTCCAACATACCTCTGAACAGCATACTAACCCACAGAATCCCCCCTACCAGACTACAAAAAAAAGGATTCTGCGTGGACTCCTCCGGACGGTCAAAACAACAGACTGGATTTCTACATAGATTGCTTCCGTCAACGCGCAAAGGCTGAAATTGTGGAAAAGCAACATCACTTGCCCCATAACCTCAGCCATGCTGAACACAACGCCATCTACAGCCTCAGAAACAACCCTGACATCATAATCAAAAAGGCTGACAAAGGAGGTGCTGTCGTCGTCATGAATAAATTGGAATATGACCAAGAGGCTACTAGACAGCTCTCTAACACCACATTCTACAGGCCATTATCCTCTGATCCCACTGAGGATTACCTAAAGAAACTACACCATCTGCTAAAAAAACTCCCTGACAAAGCACAGGAACAAATCTGTACAGACACATGCCTAGAACCCTGACCAGGGGTATTCTATTTGCTACCCAAGATCCATAAACCTGGAAATCCTGGATGCCCCATCATCTCAGGTATTGGCACCCTAACATCAGGCTTGTCTGGTTATGTGGACTCTCTCCTCAGACCCTACGCTACCAGCACTCCCAGCTATCTTCGAGACACCACTGACTTCCTGAGGAAACTACAATCCATCGGTGATCTTCCAGAAAACACCATCCTGGCCACTATGGACGTAGAAGCCCTCTACACCAATATTCCACACAAAGATGGACTATAAGCTATCAGGAACAGTATCCCCGATAATGTCACAGCTAACCTGGTGGCTGAACTTTGTGACTTTGTCCTCACCCACAACTATTTCACATTTGGGGACAATATGTACCTTCAAGTCAGCGGCACTGCTATGGGTACCCGCATGGCCCCACAGTATGCCAACATTTTTATGGCTGACTTAGAACAACGCTTCCTTAGCTCTCGTCCCCTAACGCCCCTACTCTACTTGCGCTACATTGATGACATCTTCATCATCTGGACCCATGGAAAAGAAGCCCTTGAGGAATTCCACCATGATTTCAATAATTTCCATCCCACCATCAAACTCAGCCTAGATCAATCCACACAAGCAGTCCATTTCCTGGACACTACTGTGCTAATAAGTGATGGTCACATAAATACCACCCTATACTGGAAACCTACTGACTGCTACACTTACCTACATGCCTCCAGCTTCCATCCAGGACACACCACACGATCCATTGTCTACAGCCAAGCTCTAAGATATAACCGCATTTACTCCAATCCCTCAGATAGAGACAAGCACCTACAAGATCTCTATCAAGCATTCTTAAAACTACAATACCCACCTGCTGAAGTGAAAAAACAGATTGACAGAGCCAGACAAGTACCCAGAAGTCATCTCCTACAAGACAGGCCCAACAAAGAAAATAACAGAACACCACTAGCTGTCACCTTCAGCCCCCAACTAAAACCTCTCCAGCGCATCATCAGAGATCTACAACCTATCCTGAAAGATGATCCTTTACTCTCACAGATCTTGGGAGACAGACCTGTCCTCGCTTACAGACAACCCCCAACCTAAAGCAAATACTCACCAGCAACCACACATCACTGAACAAAAACACTGACCCAGGAACCTGTCCTTGTAACAAAGCCCGATGCCAACTCTGTCCACATATCTATTCAAGTGACATCATCATAGGACCTAATCACATCAGCCATACCATCAGGGGCTCGTTCACCTGCACATCTACCAATGTGATATATGCCATCATGTGCCAGCAATGCCCCTCTGCCATGTACATTGGCCAAACCAGACAGTCTCTATGCAAAAGAATAAATGGACACAAATCTGACATCAGGAATCATAATACTCAAAAACCAGTGGGAGAACACTTTAACCTGTCTGGCCATTCAATGACAGACCTGTGGGTGGCTATCTTACAACAGAAAAACTTCAAAAACAGACTCCAACGAGAGACTGCTGAGCTGGAATTGATATGCAAACTAGATACAATCAACTCAGGATTGAATAAGGACTGGGAATGGCTGAGCCATTACAAACATTGAATCTATCTCCCCTTGTAAGTATTCTCACACTTCTTATCAAAATGTCTGTACTGGGCTATCTTGATTATCACTTCAAAAGTTTTTTCTCTTACTTAATTGGCCTCTCAGAATTGGTAAGACAACTCCCACCTGTTCATGCTCTCTGTATGTGTGTATATATATCTCCTCAATATATATTCCACTCTATATGCATCCAAAGAAGTGGGCTGTAGCCCACGAAAGCTTATGCTCTAATAAATTTATTAGTCTCTAAGGTGCCACAAATACTCCTGTTCTTTTTGCGGATACAGACTAACACGGCTGCTACTCTGAAACCTATCTTAAGTAATTTTGTATTATCTGCAAACTGTGCCACCTCACCGTTTACCCCTTTTTCCAGATCATTTATGAATATGTTGAATAGTACTGGCCCCAGTACAGATCCTTAGGGGACTCCACTATTTACCTCTCTCCACTGTGAAAACTGACAATTTATTCCTATCCTTTGTTTCCTATCTTTTAACCAGTTATTGATGCATGAAAAGACCTTCCCTTTTAGCCCATGATTGCCCACATTGCTTAAGAGCCTTTGGTGAGGGGTCTTGTCAAAGGCTTTCTGAAAGTCCACATACATTATATCCACTGGATTACCCTTGTCCATGTTTGTTGATCCCCTCAAAGAATTCTAATAGATTGGTGAGGCATGATTTCTGTTTACAAAAGCCATGTTGATTCTTCCCCAACATATCATGCTCATTTATCTGTCTGATAATTCTGCTCTTTACTATAGTTTCAACCAATTGTCACCTAAAAAGAATGACTTGGGTGTGGGAATCTGCTGCATATCCTCTGCAGTGAAGACCAACCCAAACAATTTATTTAGCTTCTCCACAATGGCCTTATCTTCTTTGAGTGCTCCTTTAACACCTCGATCGTCCAGTGGCCCCACTGATTGTTTGGTCAATGTCCTGCTTTTGATGTAGTTTAAAAAAATGCTGCTCGTTTTTGTGTCTTTTGCTAGTTGCTCTTCAAATTCTTTTTTTTTTTTTTTGGCCTACCTAATTATGCTTTTACACTTGACTTGCCAGAGTTTACATTACTTTCTATTTTCCGCAATAGGATTTTTCCGCAATTTTTAAAGGATGCCTTATTGTCTCTAACTGCCACTTTTACTCTGTTGTTTAGCTATGGTAGCATTGTTTTGGTCCTCTTACTGTTTGTTTGTTTTTTAAAAATTTGGGGTCTAGATATAGTTTGAGCCTCTATTATGGTGTTTTTAGAAAGTTTCCATGCAGCTTGCAGGCATTTCAGTGTTCTGATTGTTCCTTTTAATTTTTGTTTAACTAACCTCCTCATTTTTGTGTAGTTCCCCTTTCTGAATTTAAATGCTACTATGGTGGGCTTCTTTGGTATTTTGCCCCCCACAAGGATGTTAAATTTAATTACATAATGGTTTCTATTACCGACGGTTCAGCTATATGCACCTCTTGGACCAGATCCTCTGCGCCGCTTAGGATTAAATCAAGAACTGCCTCTCCCCTTGTGTGTTCCAAGATTGGCTTCTCCAAGAAGCCATCACTCAGTGATGTCTAGAAATTTTTATCTCTGCATGCCATCCTGAGAAGACATGTTCTCAATCAATATGTGGACAGTTGAAATCCCCTGTTATCATTGGGGTTTCTCTTTTTTGTAGCCTCTCACTTCCCTCCCCACAGCAAAAGAATAGTAAAGGGGTAATTGTGGATCTGAGTAATAATTCCTTTCGAGGTTGCTCCTTGAATTGATAAATGTGTCATCCCTTACTCAAGGCTGAGCCTAAAGGATCAGTCTAGCCCTCAATGCTCTGTTGCTGAATATGTTAAAAATTTAACCCAGAATATACAATTAATGCAGATTTACTTCATTCTCCAGTTTCAGATACTAATCCCCTGATCTCTATTGAGGGTTACCAGGATGGAGATATCCGAATGTTGTGTCGATCGGGTGGATGGTATCCAGAGCCTCAGTCATTGTGGAAGGAACTCAAAGGACAGCCTCTCCCATCATCGCCTGCAAAATACTTCCATGATGAAAATGGCCTGTTTCAGACTGAATCTGTACTTATTGTAACAGAAAATTCCAACCGGAATCTGACCTGCACAATCAGAAACAACATCCTGAACCAAAAAGCAGTATCATGCATTTATATAGCAGATCAGTTCATACATCCGTTGATATGAAGTCTGGTTCAATAAACTATTTGTCCTACTTCAGTGGTTTTCAATCTGTTGTCCATGGACCCCCGGGGTTTGGCAGACCGTGTCTAAGATTTCCAAAGGGGGTCCACACCTGCATTCGAAATTTTTTAGGTGTCCGCAAATGAAAAAAGGTTGAAATCCACTGGCCTACATGCATTTCAGGACTAGTCTGCATGTGTAAATAAAGTCAATTACACTGAGAATATACCCTGACTTCATGTCACTGCTTTTCCTCTGCTGGAAACTGAGGTGCAAGGCCTAGATATTTGCTACCCTTCAACAGAGGGTTGACACTGGGGTTAGAAATGGGATCCTGGTATTGGAAATAAGAGAGGCAATAATAAGGTTAATAATAAATAATAATAATTCATAATAAATTAATAATATGCATTTGTTTTTCAGATTCTTTTTTTCCAAAAGTCTCCTACGTGACAGTGATTCGCCTGTCACTAAACCTGTTGGTTTTGGGTTTTTTCATTCCTTTGACTATTTACTATATATGGAAGCAACACAAAGAAAAAGGTAATACATGAAATAAAGGGGACAGTACAGACAGAGCCGTCCCGTCCATAGGACAGACTGAGGCAACCACCCCGGGCTTTGGGGGGCCCCGCGCTTTGGGACGCAGAGTCCAGGGCAGCCTGGGGTTTAGCAGGGGGCCTGACGCTGGCAGTAGTGAGTGATCTGGCCCCAGCCTGCTCCGCTCTGCACCACCCCGCCGACTCCTGGCGTCGCTCGGGGGGAGGGGGCAGAAGCCAGAAAGGTGGGTGAGAGCTTGGGGGAAGGGGTGGAATGGGGCAGAAAGAGGCAGGGTGGAGAAGGGGTGGGAAGAGGCAGGGTGGGGGCTTGGGGGAAAGGGTGGAATGGGGGCAGGGCCTGGGCCGGAGTGGGGGAGGTTTGTCCCAGGCCCGGCATCCCCCTAGGGATGGCCCTGAGTACAGATATAATCAAAGAGATATTTTTAAAATGAGAGAGGGTGGTATATAGTAGGATTAACAGAGGATTTCAGTTCAATGCTCAAGTTTCCTTGGGCTTCCTATGCACAGCCACATGTTGACTGTGGACAATAGTTACACCATTTAATGATCTAATTGTAAGACAGGTTATTGGAAACTCTGTCCCTTTGTAAACCAAACATGAAAGAGAGACAGAGACTTCAGATACTTAAAACCTTCCCTCTGGAAGAGTAATCTTGACACTCTGTGTCCGTGGTGGCCAAACTTACCTGCCGAGCCACATATGATAATCTTCAGATGTTCAAGGACTGGGCACATAGGCGCCAACTCCGTGGGTGCTCCAGCCCTAGAGCACCCATGGAAAAAAATTAGTGGGTGCTTAGCACCCACCGGCAGCCAGCTCCCCCCACCTCCAGCACCTCCCATCCACCAGCGGCCCTGCTGATCAACTCCTCCCCCTCCCTCCCAGTGCCTCCCGCCTGTCGCAATCAGCTGTTCCATGGCATGCTGGGGGGGAGGGGAGGAGCAGGGATGGGGTGCGCTCAGGGGAGGGGGCAGAACTGGGCAGGAAGAGGCAGGGCAGGGTGGGGGCTTGAGAGAAGAGGTGGGGTGAGGCTTGGGGCAGAGTGGGGGCAGAGGTGGGGGTTTGAAGGAAGGGGTTGGGTGGGGGCAGGGCCTGGGGTGGAACGGGGGGTTGAGCACCCCCGGGCCCAGAGGAAGCCAGTGCCTGTGGCTGGGTGTGCCTGCCAAGGCTTGGGACTTCAGCCCTGTGGGGCACACCTGCCGGGGCTCCTGCCCTGTGGTGTGGTAGTGAGGTTTGAGGCTTCTGCCCTGTGGTGGGGTGGTGGGGTTAGGGGCTGCTTCCCTGTGAGAGGTGCCTGCTGGGGCTTGGGGCTGAAGCCATGGCAATTCCTACCTTGGGGCAGATGCTCCAAGGCTCCCCTCCATGTTGTGCAGAAGCCCCTAGCCCCACCACCCTGCCACAGGGCAGAAACCCCGAGCTCCCCTCCCAGTCTGGTAGGCGGAGAAGGGATGGGCATGGGGGCTCCGCGAGTGATACTTTAACTGTAAAAGACAGGGCCGGCTCCAGGGTTTTGGCTGCCCCAAGCAGCCAAAACAAAAAACAAACAAACAAACAAAAAGTCGCTATCGCGATCTGCGGCGGCAATTCGGCGGGAGGTCCTTTGCTCCCAGGCTGAGTGAGGGACCGTCCGCCGAATTGCCACCGAATACCTGGATGTGCCGCCCCTCTCCGGAGCGGCCGCCCCAAGCACATGCTTGACAAGCTGGTGCCTGGAGCCGGCCCTGGTAAAAGAGCCACATGCGGCTTGTGAGCCACGGTTTGGCCACCCCTGCTGTATGTGAATGAGAACTCCTACAAATTCAATATATTACAAAATACAATACAATTAAGAAAAGTTAAAATACAATACACTGAAGAAATGTTATTCAATTCTCTGAGTCAGAAGAAGATGTTAGAAAAAATCATTTCAGCTTAACAGTTTCATTATGAAATGGCAATAGTACAAAAATCATTTTTATACTATTAGAATATCTTATTTTTTTGGCATAGTAATGAGAAATGCAAGATACAGGCAAAAGATATAATTCTGCTTCTTTTGTCTATAGTGAATTGCACACAGTGAAACAAAGCTGAATGCTGTTTCTTGGTTTGGAAAACAATCCAAATGTACATCTACTTACTGTGAGATTTTAAAAAAACAAAACTATTTTAACTTTTTTTTTGTTTCTGATTAATTGTAAATTACCTTCCACATCCTGTACACCTGTTTCTGTTTGTTTTTCAATTATCTCTGTTTCTATCACAATTATAGCAAAATTACAATAAATATCAGTTGAAATGTCACCATAAATGTGAAAGGATGACATCTAACATACCTGATCTTTTCCTTCCAATAGATTCTCTGCACTCTAAATTGAAAGTCTTTGAAGGTAAGTTTATGGGTTGTATGGAGCAAGTGAACTATCTAATATAAATAGTCCATGAAATAAGGTAAGTCAAGAAAACAACGTTTATTATCATGTATGTGTTGTCCCTCCCCTGAGGTGTGGCTTAAGCCTCTTCCCTTTATTCTCTCTCTGGTGCTTGCTATCGCCAATATTGAGAGTTTACATATGCACAGGCATTGGCTCTGACTTTAATTTTTCCCCAGGGGTGCGAAACCCCCGTTCCGCCCCGAGGTCCCATCCCCACTCTGCCTCTTCCCCCAATGCCCTGCCCTTGTTCAGTCTCCTCTTGCCTCCTCCCTGCCCCCTCCGTCGAGGCCCCGCCCCCGCTCTGCCTCTTCCTGCCCCTGCTCCGCCTCTTCCTGCCCCCGCTCCAACCCAGACCCCTGCCGCTCACTGCTCTCCCCCCTCCCCCATGTGCCTCCTCCAGCCACCGAACAGCTGTGGCTGGTGGGTGCTGAGCACCCAATATTTTTTTTTCTGTGGGTTCTCCAGGGCTGTAGCACGCATGGAGTCAGCACCTATGTACACAGGGGTGCTGTCCCTTGAGAAAATTAGTACAATTACTGCTAGCTGGCAAGGAATATAAAGTCTAGTACACAGGAGACAACAAGGCAAACAAAACAAACTTAGCAAGGTAATAACACACCCAAAATAAGAGCATAACGGAGGGGGGGACATTATTGGGAACAGGAAAAATAGGGTGTGGGGAAGGAAGGGGTTAGGTTTAACTAATACTTAATAAACATTGATAAACAAACCTTTTCTTTGCCTCTGAGCACTCACAAAGTCCTCCAAACCCCAGCTCCCACCCTCAAGTATCAGAGGGGTAGCCGTGTTAGTCTGTATCCACAAAAACAATGAGGAGTCCAGTGGCACCTTAAAGACTAACAGATTTATTTGGGCATAAGCTTTCGTGAGTAAAAAACCCACTTCTTCAGATGCATGGAGTAAAAATTACAGATGCAGGCATTATTATACTGACACATGAAGAGAAGGGAGTTACCTTACAAGTGGAGAACCAATGTTGACAAGGCCAATTCAGTCAGGGTGGATGTGGTCCACTCCCAATAACTGATGAGAGGATGTCAATACCAAGAGAGGGGAAATTGCTTTTGTAGTGATCCAGCCACTCCCAGTCCCTATTCAAGCCCAAATAAATGGTGTTAAATTTGCAAATGAATTGTAGCTCTGCAGTTTCTCTTTGAAGTCTGTTTTTGAAGTTTTTTTGTTGAAGAATGGTTACTTTAAAATCTGTTATAGAATGTCCAGGGAGATTGAAGTGTTCTCCTACTGGCTTTTGTATGTTACCATTCCTGATGTCAGATTTGTGTCCATTTATTCTTTTACATAGAGACTATCCGGTTTGGCCAATGTACATGGCAGAGAGGCATTGCTGACACATGTTGGCATATATAACATTAGTAGATGTGCAGGTGAATGAGCCCTTGATGGTGTGGCTCATGTGGTTGGGTCCTCTGATGGTGTCGCTAGAATAGATGTGGGGACAGAGTAGGCAATGGGGTTTGTTACAGGGTTTGGTTCCTGGGTTAGTGTTTCTGTGGTGTGGTGTGTAGTTGCTGGTGAGTATTTGCTTCAGGTTGGGGGGCTATCTGTAAGTGAGGACTGGCCTGCCTCCCAAGGTCTGTGAGAGTGAGGGATAATTTTCCAGGATAGGTTGTAGATAGTTGATGATGTGGTGGAGAGGTTTTAGCTGGGGGCTGTACGTGATGGCCAGTGGTGTTCTGTTATTTTCCTTGTTGGATCTGTCCTGTAGTAGGTGACTTCTGGGTATCCATCTCACTCTGTCAATGTTTCCTCACTTCCCCAGGTGGGTATTGTAGTTTTAAGAATGCTTGATAAAGATTTTGTAGATGTTTGTCTCTGTCTGAGGGATTGGAGAAAATCTGGTTGTATCTTAGGGCTTGGCTGTAGACAATGGATTGTGTGATGTGTGCTGGATGGAAGCTGGAGGCATGTAAGTAAGTGTAGCAATCAGTAGGTTTCCGGTATAGGGTGGTGTTTATGTGACCATCACTTATTTGCACTGTAGTGTCCAGGAAGGGGATCTCTTGTGTGAACTGTTCCAGGCTGAGGTTGTTGGTGGGGTGGAAATTGTTGAAATCCAGGTGGAATTCCTCAAGGGCCTCCTTCCCATGGGTCCATATGATGAAGATGTCATAAGAACATAAGAACGGCCGTACCGGGTCAGACCAAAGGTCCATCTAGCCCAGTATCCTGTCTACCGACAGTGGCCAATGCCAGGTGCCCCAGAGGGAGTGGACCAACAGGCAATGATCAAGTGATCCCTCTCCTGCCATCCATCTCCATCCTCTGACAAACAGAGGCTAGGGACACCATTCCTTATCCATCCTGGCTAATAGCCATTAATGGACTTAACCACCATGAATTTATCCAGTTCTCTTTTAAACGCTGTTGTAGTCCTAGCCTTCACAACCTCCTCAGGTAAGGAGTTCCACAAGTTGACTGTGCGCTGCGTGAAGAAGAACTTCCTTGTATTTGTTTTAAACCTGCTGCCTATTAATTTCATTTGGTGACCCCTAGTTCTTGTATTATGGGAATAAGTAAATAACTTTTCCTTATCCACTTTTCTCCATGTCATCAAAGTAGCGCAAGTAGAGGAGGGGCGCTAGGGGACGAGAGCTGAGGAAATGTTGTTCTAAGTCAGCCATAAAAATGTTGGCATACTGTGGGGCCATGCGGGTACCCATAGCAGTGCCACTGACTTGACGGTATAAGTTGTCCCCAAATATGAAATGGTTGTGGGTGAGGACAAAGTCACAAAGTTCAGCCACCAGGTGTGCCGTGGCCTCATCAGGGATGCTGTTCCTGACAGCTTGTAGTCCATCCTCGTGTGAAATATTGGTGTAAAGAGCTTCTATATCCATGGTGGCCAGGATGGTGTTTTCAGGAAGATCACCAATGGATTGTAGTTTCCTCAGGAAGTCGGTGGTGTCTCAAAGATAGCTAGGAGTCCTGGAAGCATAGTGTCTGAGGAGAGAGTCCAAATAGCCAGATAATCCTGCTGTAAGAGTGCCAATGCCTGAGATGATGGGGCGTCCAGGGTTTCCGGGTTTATGGATCTTGGGTAGCAGATAGAATACCCTGGTCAGGGCTCTAGGTGTGTGTCTGCGTAGATTTGTTCCTGTGCTATAGCAGGGAGTTTCTTGAGCAGATGGTGTCATTTCTTTTGGTACGTCTCAGTGGGATTGGAGGACAGTGGCCTGTAGAATGTGGTGTTGAAGAGTTGCCTGGCAGCCTCCTGTTCATAATCCGACCTATTTATTATGACTATAGCACCTCCTTTGTCAGCCCCTTTGATTATAATGTTAGACTTCCAGAGTGGTAGCAGTGTTAGTCTGTATCAGCAAAAACAATGAGGAGTCCTTGTGGCACCTTAGAGACTAACAAATTTATTTGGGCCTAAGCTTTCATGGGCTAGAACCCACTTCATCAGATGCATGGAGTGGAAAATATAGTAGCAGGTTTCTGAGGCTGTGGATGGTGTTGCATTCTGTACAGCTGAGGTTATGGGGCAAGTGATGCTATTTGTTCACAATTTCAGCCTGTGCACATCTGCGGAAGCACTCTATGTAGAAGTCCAGCCTGTCATTCAACCGTCAGGAGGAGTCCATGCAGAATTCTTCTTCTTGTAGTGTTGGTAGGAGGGTTCCTGTGGGTCAGTGCACTGTTCAGTGGTGTGTTGAAAATATTCCTTGAGTCAGAGACAGCAAAAGTAGGCTTCCAGATCACTGCAGAACTGTATCATGTTCATGCGGGTGGTGGGGCAGAAAGAGAGTCCCCGAGATAGGCCAGACTGTTCCGCCGGGCTATGTGTGTGATTGGATAGATTAAAGTTCCCACCCTGGCACCTTCCCAACACTGTACGCTGAGGTTGAGTGTCCCAAGATGGAGTGTTGCAGTGCTATAGTATCGGCCAGCTTAAATAAAAGTTCCCTTAGTTTATCTTCACCCCTGGGTGGGGCAGGGTCCTCTCCGGATGCCAGTCAGGCTCAGGTATTCCCTCGATCTGGAATTCTCCCAGAGTCTTGGCCGTCTCTCTGGAGCTGACGCTGGGTTGGATCTCTCTCTGCTGGATGCCAGTCACTGCAGTGCTGGAAATGCCTGGTCAATGCAGCTAGTTCTCACAGAGGAGCAGGGACTCCATCGGAGGGACTGGGAGTTTAGCAGGGGCTCTCTGAGCTGCACTTTCTCTCTCCCAGCTTCCTTCCAAACCCAAAGCTGAAATGGTCCTAAACTCTGTGTGTAAACTTAAGTCAGGCTGTCCCCGGGCTGTTCAGGACTGACAGCACTGGGCTAGTGGACTGCATGTCCAGATCACCCCATGCAGATGGTGACCATATTTCCCAAAGAGAAAATGGGACACCATGTCGGGGTAGCCCGAACTCTCTCTCCTCCTTTGCAGGGCTGGCCCAAGCTGCTCACCCAAGGCCCTCTCGCCACACGGGGCTGACCTGAACCACTTGCCAGAACCCTGCCCTCCCTCCCCGGGTGGGGCCGGTATCGCTGCTCATCCGAGCCCTGCCTGCCCCTCCCCTGAGCCCTGCCTCCCCCCTGCATGGCATTGGCATCACCACTCCCCCCTTGTTCCTCCGCACCCCACTTTTTTGACAAAAGAGAGCATTTGTCCTCTTTGCTCTTGCCAACTGAGCAAATGGGACAAGTTCACAGTTTTGCCAAAAAAGTTGGGATGGCCGGGACAGGGCTTAAAAAAGGGACTGTCCTGGCCAAAACAGGACATATGGTCACCCTACCAGGGGCGGCAGGTTTGTATAATTTTTGGTGGTGCCCAGAACAGGTCCAAGTCTCCCTCTCCCCCCCCCCGCACACACACACACGCACACACCTGCCTTGTAAGCCAATATGCAGTAACTCCTCACTTAAAGTTGTCCCGGTTAACGTTGTTTTGTTGTTACGTTGCTGATCAATTAGAGCAGTGTCTCTCAAACTTTTTTTTCCGCGGACCACTTGAAAATTGCTGAGGATCTTGGCGGGCCACTTAATGATCTTTCCAAATATTGTATGTACCGTTAGCTAACTATTGTAAAGCGCTTTTGATAAAAGTGCTATATAAAAAAAACCCTAAATAATAATTAACTTTTTTTGTTCTACACATAAAAGCACACAACTCATATTTTAATATCAGTAATCTTAACCTTTCTAATGCGATGGATGTGCCCTCTCTCCCCTGCCGCAGCAGCCCCAAAGCTGGGACTAGGAAGAAGGGGGGGCCTCTCCCTTTCTCCCCCACCGCAGCAGCCCCTGAACTCTGGCTGGAAAGGAGGGAGGTCTCTCCCCAGCAGCTGCAGCCCTGAGCCTCTTTCTCTGGCCACCATAGCCCTGCACGTCCAAAATTCCCCCCACCCCCTCTTCTCACACCACTGCACCCGACTCTCTATTCCCCCCAAGGCTACCACCTCACCTTACATGTGCATCTTCCCCAGGATCCAGCACCTAATTAGAGGAGCCACGCCTGCATGGCTCCACTAATTAGGTGGGTGTCCCTTCATTCTCTCATGTGCGGCCGCCCAGGAGTGCACCTTAGATGGAACTATCGGCGGACCATCTGAATGGAGCTCGCAGACCAGTGGTGGTCCATGGACTACAGTTTGAGAACCACTGAATTAGAGCATATGCTCGTTTAAAGTTGCCCAATGCTCCCTTATAGTGTTGTTTGGCAGACGCCTGCTTTGTCCACTGTTGGCAGAAAGAGCAACCCATTGGAGCTAGCTGGTGGGGGCTTGGAACCAGGGTGGGCCAACAGCCTCCCTATCAGCTCCCCTAAGTTCCCTGTGCGGCTGCCGTGCAGCTATCAATTGCTGGGCAGTTCAGGTGTCCCTCCCACCCACTGCCATGTGCTGTTCCTGCCCTGTGCCTTGGAGCTGCTCTGGGAGCCTCCTGCTTGCTGTGCAGGTAGGGTGACCAGATGTCCTGATTTTATAGGGACAGTCCTGATTTTTGGGTCTTTTTCTTATATAGGCTCCTATTACTCCCCACCCCAATCCTGATTTTTCACACTTGCTGTCTGGTCACCCTATGTGCAGGGGGGGAGGGGGAAGAGGGGTGCTGTTGTCAGGGTGTCCGTCCCCCCCCGTTCCTGCCCCCCCCCATCTCCACAGAGCAAGGGGGACACACGACAGGGCTCAGAATGGAGGGAGCTTGCTGGCAGCAGCTGCTGTCTCAGTCTCTCTCTCACACACAGGGTGTGTGTCCATGTCTCTGTCTCTGTCATGCTGTCTTCCTCCCTCCCCCCTCCATTCCTGCTGCCTTATAGAGTGTGAGGTTGCATTAACAACAACATGTTAACCCTTGAGGGCTCAGCCGAGTGCTAGTTCATCATTTAGCAGTAAGGCATTCCCTGGGAAATAGCCCACCCTCTGACTTCCACCTCAACCAAGCTTCACAATCATCATTGCTGTGTACAGTATTCAATTGTTTGTTTAAAACTTATACTGTGTGTGTGTGTGTGTGTGTATGTGTGTGTATATATATATATATACATATATATATATATATATACACACACATACACACACACACACACACAGTATAAGTATATATATATATATAGTCTTTTATAAGTATATATAAGTATATATATATATATAGTCTTTTGTCTGGCAAAAAAAATTCCCTGGAACCTAACCCACCATTTACAATAATTCTTATGGGGAAATTGGATTCACTTAACATCGTTTCACTTAAAGTAGCATTTTTCAGGAACAGAACTACAACATTAAGTGAGGAGTTACTGTATATTTTTTAAAATAATCTAAAACTGTGAGGGCTTTGGGGTGGGGCTGGTGATGAGGGGTTTGGAGTGTGGGAGGGGCTCAGGCAGAGGGCTGGGCTACAGGGGTGAGGGCTGTGGATGAGATGTTTGGGGTGTGGGAGGGGGCTCAGGGCTAGGGCAGAGGGTTGGGGTACAGGGGGTGAGGGCTCTAGGGTGGGGCTGGGGATGAGGGGTTTGGGGTGCGGGAGGGGCTCAGGCAGAGGGCTGGGGTGCAGGGGTGGGGCTGGGGATGAGGGGTTTGGGGTGTGGGAGGGGTTCATGGCTGGGGCAGAGGGTTGAGGTGCAGGGGGTGAGGGTTCTGGGGTGGGGCAAGGCTGGGAATGAGGAGTTTGGGGTGCAAACAGGCTGCCCCGGAGCAAGGGCCAGAGAGGAGGATTCCCCCCAGCCCTCTCCCCTCGGGCAGCAGTGAGATCTGGGGGACAAGCCCCCCTTCTCCCCTGCACCACACTCACCTCGCACCACTGTCACTGCACGTGCTCCTAGGTGGTGCGAGGTGAGTGTGGTGCAGAGTGTGGTGCCCCTCTCAGGTCCAGGAAGCCCCCTTGTCTCCCCTGCGGTGGGTGCTGGGGCGGCTGCCATCACATGTGCGCCTCCTCCCCTGCTGCTGCCCCTCACTGTAGCCTCACTGGGGGTGGGGGCTGGGGCTGTCCCGTGTCCAGCATGGGGCAGGAGCGGTGACTGCGGATGGGGGGGCCCCCTGTGCTGCTGGAGGGTCCCATTGGAAAATGAAAGGGTCTGAGGGGGAAGGGCAGGCTCAGAGTCAGTCTGCCCTGGCAGTAGTGGATGGGGGACACTAGGATCCTGCGGCGCCAGTTGATGCAGAGAGGCAGCAAGGAGCTGCAGGGGAGAGACAGGGACGCTCTGCTCCCAGGACCCCGGGAAGGTGAGTGGGGGCAGCAAGTAGGGGCCGGGGGACACTGGGGGGAGGCGTGAGGGGGCGGCAGGCAGGGCGGGGGAGAGACCCGGCCCTGAACATTGGTGGAGCTGGGCTCCCGGGCGCTGAATATTGCTGGAGCCCAGGCACCATGAGCCCATATAACTCGCCACCTATGCACCCTACCCATGCAGATGCCTTGCTACTGGCCTCCACGTGGATTTCAGTCCCTATTGTCCACACTCCAGACTCCAAGAATGCTGGGAAGCGCGGTCAGAGGGACGTGGTAGCCATTACACTTGTAGTCCTTTAGGTAAAGCCCCCTAGAAGCTCAGTCTGCATCCCCAGGAGCTGACAAACTCCAAACTGGGGTTTATCTGAATGATCAGATAGAAAAGACTTTACCCAGGATACAGTAAGGAGGGTCCTCACACTGTGTTTGGAAAGAATGGCACATAGGCCACAGATTTATTGACTATATCAATGCTAATAAATGCAGTGAAATCAAAGAATAGTTCTTACAGCAAAGAGTTGGCCATGGCTGATTTTCCCACCATAGGCTGCTTCTTGCTCCAGCTGATAAGCAGCAAATTCCATGGTCATAAGAACAGCCAGACTGGGTCAGACCAAAGGTCCATTTAGCCCAGTATCCTGTTGTCTGACTGTGGCCAATGCCAGGTGCCTCGGAGGGAATGAACAGAATAGGTAATCATCAAGTGATCCATCCCCTGTTGCCCATTCCCAGCTTCTGGTCACCTCTGATTCTCCAGAAACTTACTTGGCCACATGGCCTATCATAGTTTGATCTGCAGACTAAGATCATAAAACAAAAAACACTCCTAGGGAGGCCAAGAGAAGCACCAGCTAGCTTCATCAATCTCTGCTGTGGGATTTCATTGTCCTAATACACCACAATTACCAAACTAGGAGACAAAGACCACCACTCCCCCCCTGCGGCCCTCTATCGCCCAGTTAATTGCCAATTGGTTGTCAAATTTTCACTAAAAGAACATCCTCTGAACTGTAAAAGTTGAAGGCTTCAGTAAATAGTATAACAAAACCTATTTATGTAAAAAAAATACCCCAAACTTGTGGGGTTGGTCCATGTCTGTGATGACAGGGTGGGTGAGATAATATCTTTTATTGGACCAACCCATCTTGTAAGATCAACGCTGCAAACAATTATTAGAATGCAACAGAGGGTCCTGTGGCACCTTTGAGACTAACAGAAGTACTGGGAGCATAAGCTTTCGTGGGTAAGAACCTCACTTCTTCAGATGCAAGAGAATGAGACTTTGTACAAGCAGTATTTATGGTCATGATTTTAGGGAAAAGATCAAAAATGTCTATTTTAATATGTTTTTTAATTTTGATAAATTGCAATTGGGCTTCCAGAGAAAGATCAACTTGTGTCTGTCCTTATTTCATAGGAACATAGGAAACAGGAATGGACATATTGGATTACATGTGTGCCCATCTAGTTCAATATCCTGTCTTTAATAGGAGAAAGATTTTCAATCTTTCTGTCTCACATTGTCTTTAATAATTTTAGCATAATTAGATGAAATAACAGTAGGAACATCACCAAAAATATGACAACATGTAATCTCATATTTCATTCTCTTCTTCTTCTAGATAAACAACAACGTCAAGTGGAGAAAGAGAAAAGTAAATTTCATTTACCTAAGTGTGTCTCTAAAATGAAGAAAAAGTAATAAACATTTATCTTTGTATCTCTGGTAGAAGAGGTGTTTTTAAGTAAACCAAGAGTGAATGTTTCCCTGATACAGAGGAAACATTACAAAGAAAAATTAGAGATATCGAACACTCTGATTGGAGCTGGTTAAATCAATGAAATAAGCACAATTTGCAAGTCCTTTTCAAGATATTTTACTGTATGAGTCAAAATTTGAGTTTTTGATGAAAAACGTCATTGTAAAATCAAAAGTTGAAAACGTCAAACAGTTTTAAATTAGACTGTATATTTAGACTGCTGCTGCTCGGATGTGCTTTCAGAAACTGCTTATTACACATGTTTGCTAACGCAGCTTTCTTTCCATAGCTGTACTCCTAAGGAAAGATAGACTGTGAATTTAGTTTTCATTGAAGAGCCTTTTTGTTTGTAAGCCAGGACATCACTGGAATGAATATGATAGAAACTTTATAACTTTCAAACTAAAAGAGCAACTTTCCTCAAACTCAACGCAGGGCTGAGAATTCCTCAAGGCGCCAGGGCACCTTGAGGTTAAACATTGCAATGAATCTGGCCATTACCTGTGTTAGTGTTATCCCACATTTTAAGCATAGGGAATATCACTGGGACCAGTAATACCTGTAAAACCTGAATGCACTTTTAAAATGTGCGCACTGTAGTTCGGCAACTGGAAATCTTAGAAGGTGAAATTGCCTTCTGTGGAGAAGTGCACTACACTGCTTGAAGCCCACTTACACCTTATTTTGATTTAAGCTATGCATAATATTGATGGCCCACTGCAAAAGGGGGAATGTATCTTTGAACCACTTATCAAGTAAATCAGATGTTAGGTAATTTAACTAATTAAAAATGGCAGTAGACACAGTGCTAGAGTATCTTTTTTTTCTTTCTTTCCAGTATTATTCATTTCTAGTCTTGTTTTTTGTTTGTTTCAGAAAAACATCTTTCAGGAGTTTGTAAGTTCCATTTTCCTCTATTATTATGAAAAAGCAGCCACTCCATAGTTAAGACTGAATATTCCTGTCCATTATAAGCATGGTTCTCTCCCCTTTTCTAATATACCAAGTGAAAGGTATTTTAACTTTATACTTAGGATGCATAATCTTTGGGCAGAGGAAATATGAGTGTATTGAGGTTACTGAGAGAAGGCATTTTTATGATATAGTTCTCAGGAAAACAGGTAGTCACCATAGTTCGAAACCACAGTGTTCTTGTAAGACTTGTAGGATTCAGATTTCTGATTTGGGTTTAACAAAGATTTTTTTCCTGGCCATAAAAGTGGTACCAAGTTGTATTATAATAAGACTGCATGTATTTGGACAAGTCTTCAGCTGTTTTTGTACCTTTGTTTCAGTGCTCAGAAAAGCCCGAAGATTTTCAGGTAAATAAATTTAACATGTTACCAATGTCAGAATACCTTTCTTTCAAAGAGCTCTGCTCCCTTTTCTTCTCAAAATTAGCAGGATAAAATAATATTGGCTCTTAAGAGAGATGTAAGAGGTGATAATATAAAAATGCAAGTTACCGTTTACACCTTTTAGACCTGAGCGGTCAGCCAAATTTGGGTACCTGCAGGTTGTTTGTTAGGAAGAAAAATTGATGTTGGAGTCAGCTATTTCTTTGATGCAATCCTGTTTACTTACAAAGACTGTACAAAGTCATGCATCTCTGACCACAAGAAGAATCAAACAAGAGGAAATAGTTTCTTTTTGCACAGTCCGAGGCCTCTTTTTGCACAGTCTGAGGCCTCTTTCAGCTAACATTCAGACCACAAAAGTTTTGTTCTAGGCTTTTTCTCCGGGCCACGCTCCCAGTGTCTATTCAGGATGTGTCCTTCACTTTCTGCTTCTTATCTGTTTCTGTTACTGTTTTGTTCTTCCTGCCTTTCTCTCACATATCCACCTCTACTGAAACAATACCCACTGAAATCCCTCTGCCCATATATGCGACACATGTGCCTTTCTCTTGGGCAATATCATTTGCTTGTGGTGTTGGTGGAAAACGCTATTGTTTCAGCTACCTGGTTACATAAAGGAGCTCAATTACTTTTCCCATTGATACTGAATGAAAGGCAGTTGTTAGACCCAGCATCTTTTATGAGGTTTAGCCCAACCCATAACATTATAAACAGGACAAAGAGCTCAGAGGACCAGAAATATGAGTCAGCAATGTAGAACTGTTGCAAAAAAGAAAATCCTGCTGGGACGTATTAGCAGGAGTGCTGTAAGCAAGACACAAGAAGTCATTCTTCCGCTCTACTCCAGGCTGATTAGGCCTTAGCTGGAGTATTGTGTCCAATTCTGGGCGCCACATTTCAGGAAAGATGTGGACAAATTGGAGAAAGTCCAGAGAAGAGCAACAAAAATGATTAAAGGTCTAGAAAACACGACCTATGAGGGAAGATAGAAAAAATTGGGTTTGTTTAGTCTGGAGAAGAGGGGACAGGATAACAGTTTTCACATACATAAAAGATTGTTAAAGGAGGAGGGAGAAGAATTGTTCTTGTAAACCTCTGAGGATAGGGCAAGAAGCAATGAGCTTAAATTGCAGCAAGGGAGGTTTAGGTTGGACATTAGGAAAAGCTTCTTAACTGTCAGCATGGTTATGCACTGGAATGAATTGCCTAGGGAGGCTGTGGAATCTCCATCATTGGAGGTTTTTAAGAGCAGATTAGACAAACATCTGCCAGGGATGGTCTAGATAATATTCTTCTTAGTCTTGCCACGAGTGCAGGGGACTGGTTTAGATGACCTGTTGAGGTCCCTTCCAGTCCTACACTTCTATGATTCTATGAAATCTGTGCTGTAGCCCCTAATTTATTCCATCTGAGTAGGGTGAGGCCTCAGAAGGGAACATGTACCTAAGTGCCTTGCTTCCATGTGGAGAATCATGCTTAAATCCATGACTTGTTAGACTGAACTATTATCCACCCACATTCAGCCCCAAAACACAAGCCAATCCAAATTTGGATGGGAGATCTCCTGTATCTGAAGTGTTCTGCCCCTGTGGTTCAAATATTGTCCCACCTCAGAACAAGACCATCTTGAAAGAATTGTTTTCTTATTTGGCTTTGAATGTTTAGCCACCTGTAACATGTAGCTTAGCACTCCAAACAGTAGTTCATCTAGCCAGGATGGGCAGGGATGGTGTCCCTAGCCTCTGTTTGCCAGAAACTGGAAATGGGTGACAGCGGATGGATCACTTGATGATTACCTGTTGTGTTCATTCCCTCTGGGGCACTTGGCATTGGCCACTGTCAGAACACAGGATACTGGGCTAGATGAACATTTGGTCTGACCCAATATGGCCATTCTTATGTTCTTCGTGTCAGTGCAACTAAAACACCTATGATTTAGGTGCTTTGTTAAATGCTCCTCTAGGAGCTACTGCAAATATCTACAACCACCATTCTCAACATCTTTGATGTAAATAACATACAAAATGAGACAACTCCATATTTAGGTGGGATGAAGGTAAATCTGGGCCTTAAATGTTATCTATAAGTTATTTTCTTCCCATCATAGCTGGAGATAATTTTATTAGTCTGCTAAAGGGGAGGGTGAGGGAAGAATAAGTTTTTCAAGGAGATGGATATTACACCTCATTCTTGAGGTCCTGATATGGATAACTGAGAAGTTTGAGCAATGCTGCTGTGAGCCGAGGACAGAGAGATCTGATTGCGGGGATTCTATACAATTTCTTGGATTCTCTGAATTTCCTTTAGTGATGGTCACAAGGAGATAAGGCAGGTGATTTCTGGCTTTTAGGGCTAGATTTTCAAGAGTGCATCACAATGGCTCTGGAGCTCTTTTGAAAATTTGGCCAGCTCATTCTAGCAGGTTTCTCATCCACATCTATGACAGGAGGGTCATTATATCCTCCTATTCCCTCTTCCATTTAACACCAGGGATATCACATTCATCTCTCTCATTACCCTCAACCCTTCCTACATGCACAATATTAGCCATCCAAAAGAGGTAGGTCTGTCACCCCCAGCTGAATGTACACAAATACCCTTCTCTCTCCAACTACCAGTTCTACCACAATCCCCTGTAATAGAAACCTAAAGATAAAACAAAACACAACAAAACCAATTCCCTCCACACTGAACAAGTGGCCCCCTCTTCCATCAAATGAGCAAATATCATCCCAAATGCTCACTTCATAAATGAGCAAATGCCAAACACTCCTATCTTCTCACCATGCTCCCACCAAATACCCTACCGCAAATAACTCCCTCCCAGAAATAGCTAACGAAAATATACCTGATCACATTTCCACTCCCTGTCCTTAGGGGGTGGCTGGAGGAGATGGGGGAGAAGATAGTCCTTCCTGTAGGGGGTAAATGGATTTAAAGACCTCTTTCTCTAAATCCAGGACAATGAAACACTACTCATGAACTTCTGGTGCACAGATGCCCACTTTCAGCTTTCCCCTGCTAAGCCCCGCACCCACCCCGCCCCTTTCCCCAACGCCCCATCCTCATTCTGCTTCTTCCCACCTCTGCTCCACCCCTGCCCTGAGGCTCCGCCCCACCCCACCTTTTCCCACCCCCACTCCGCCCCCTCTCCCGAGCGTGCCACACCCTTGCTCCACCTCTTCCTGTCCTCGCTCCTCTCCCTTCCCCCAGTGCCTCCTGCATGCTTCCAAACAGCTGATTGCTGATGGGCAGGAGGTGCTGGAGGGGATGGAGGAGGAGCTGATCAGCGGGGCCTGCCGAACAGTGCCTGATATGTGCTGAGCGCCCACTATTTTTTCCCCATGGGTGCTCCAACCCCAGAGCACCATAGAGTCGGCGCCTATGGGCTAGTGTAAGGAATCATGATGACATTCAAACCAATAACAATATGCTTACAAACCTGATCATTTAACTTGCAATTTTTCTACACAAAGATACTGAAACTACTACTTTATGATAAAATGAACATGAGCTGGATAGAATGTGATGGCTTCCCGGATGTTATTAACTTAAAGGAATAACATATTTAAAATGACACGTTGTGAATATGTAAGTATTATTAATAATGTTTTTTGGATTATCTATACCGAAAGGAAAACTCTCTTTCCTCCTTCCAGTGAATGTGACTCTGGATCAAAGAACAGCACATCCTGAACTCTGTGTGTCAAAGGACCTCAAAAGTGTGAAATGTGCAGACATAACAGGAGAACAACCTAAAGATCCGAACATTGTTGATTCTTATCGCTGTGTCCTGGGCTCTGAGAAATTTAGCTCTGGGAGACATTACTGGGAAGTGAAGCTTAAGAACAAGACTATGTGGCACTTGGGGGTTTGTGCTGACTCAGAAAAAAAGGAGGGGTCCAAAAGTATAGCACCTGAAGATGGATACTGGACCATAAGGTTGTGGAATGGAGAATACAAAGCCCTCTCCACTCCTCAGACAACAATCACCTTGGAAATGAAACCCATGAAGGTTGGGATTTTTCTGGACTATGATGCAGGAAGGCTCTCATTTTACAATTTGTCTGATAACTCCCATATCTACACTTTCAAATACAGTTTCTCTGGGACACTCCGGCCTTTCTTCAGTCCAGGTATACATGGATCTAAAGAGGATGCTCCCCTGATCATCTGCCCAGTTACAGACTGGTAATGAAGGACACATTGTCATTCACAACTACCATTACAATTTTCAGGGTGGATAAAAATCAATGTTTTTTTTTTTAACACGGATTTTTTTTATTTAAATCAGATTTTTTGATAAAGAAAACCTATCTAAAGATAGTTTTAATTAAGATACATTATAGCTCAAAGATATCTCATCATGGAATAGGAATTATAAATTCTAATTCTATACTGTGAGAATATATTCATGTAATGTTTAAGAAAAGTTTTGTAAATGAGTTCCAATAGTTCATGGGTTCGGTGTAGTATTAGGATTTTATGTTTGTATTTTATATATTTTAGAATGAAGGATAAAGAATAATAATGTAGTTATGATTTGATCATATCCTGCCAGCCACCCTTTTTGAATAGCAGAAAGGAATGGCCTAATTGGCCATTGGTAGAGATAGATCAGCCAGAATCTGTGTCTGGACTGATTTCAAGGCAGTAACAGATCCTTTGAGGGTCACCAATTTATTGTAGGTTTAGCATTTTAAAATAAGTAAAGGAATGCCATGATTGTTTTCTTTTGCATTGCAACTTGATATTCCTGTTTAAAATGTTCTGTGTAAATTAATTCTGTTTTGTGTATGAATGAGGAATGTATGTGTTAAGAGGTAAGTGTGAAGGCCATCACTGAACCAGATAGTCTAGGGAGGAGCCAGAGACAGGTGCAAGGCGCCAGGAGGCTGCAACATGCCCCTATTGAAATGTCAGAGGAGGGCAGATTGAGATGAGACAGGCACCTATCAATGGGGACAAGATAGCGGTGATCAAAACCAACATGGGATAAATAACTCCCTGAGGAACTTGATGAAAGAACACGATAAAGAATGAGAAGGACAATTTAAGAAAACAAGCACTCGTCAAACAAACAACTTACAGCATGATGGTGCAAAACTCATTGGTCCCAATGAAAGAAAATCACTATATAAACAAGGTGCCTTGCCATGAAACTTTGGGTTCGTCCTGCCAAGACTTCCCTGGAGCATCATGTCGCGAACAATGGAACCCAGCTCCTCCCTACCGGTGATCAACCTAGCTGGCCACTAGCTTGATCTGGACTCTGGACTGGTAACTATAATATTGACTGGCAGGACAGTGTGTGTGTGTGTGGTGTGATTGAATGCATATGCTAATTGTTGTATCTTCAATAAACACAGCGTTTTGCTTTTCCCCTGAAAAAGATCCTGTGTGCTTCTTATAAGCATAACATAGGGACCCCATCTTTTGGGGTTCCAGGGGTTTCTGTATAGATTATTTAGGCTAATCTTTCTATCTGCCCAATTGGACTCAGTGCTCAGTCTAGAAGATACCATCAAAGATGCTTAGTTTTGCAGTTCTCAAACTATGGATTTGTGTCTCCAGAGATAACATGCTTGTTAACAGCAAAAATGTTTTTAAATAAGTAAATAAATAATATATAGAGGTGAGAAATAACATCCCTATTGTCCCTCTGCAAATTTGTGTACACAGAGTCAATCTCTTACCTCTCTCTAAAAGTGTAAAGTTTCAAAAAATTCAATTAATAGAAGATTGTTGGGGGTGGAATAGATCTGGACAAGGAGAAGAAGTCTGGAGATAAATGTGAGAAGGGAGGAACAGGCAATAGAAACAAAAGTGAAACTGTTTGAGCAACATATTCCAGAAGTCTTGAGGTGTTTCTGAGTGTAGCCTTCATTGATTTGAGATCTACCATACCATTCTCTCACTAGAAGGGAAAACCTATAATGGTCGCAGGCCATAAAAGAGACCCAGTTTGGGAAATATTCAAGAAATATGTTTGCTCCTGATGTTTTAAAGAAAGTCACACCAATGAACTGGTGGAAGTCACTTAAGCACTTGGATTCAGAGACTGTTGAAGTGATAATCTCACTTTTAACAGCAGTAGCTTCTTCTGCCGGTGTAGAAAAAATATTTTCTTCCTTTGGACTAATTCGTTCCAAATTGAGAAATCATTTGGGACCTGAAAATGCAGGAAAGCTTGTTTTTCTTTTCCAGATTATGAACAAATAGGAAAATGAAGGTGAAGACAACTGAGTTAGCTGCAGATGCCAATATTTTGAGTTTCTCATGTTGACCTGGCTGACATAGTAGATGTATTTATTTTTTTTAATATTTCATTTAACTATTTTAGTTAAAAACAATTTTAACAAAAACAAACCTGATTTTAAAAAAACTTGAATGTTTAACTAAATTCAAAAATACATATACTTGTTTTGTTAAAATATTATATGTTTGCTGTTGAAGAAAATATCCAGACTACATAATGTTGTTGTTTTAGTTTAAATAAAACAATTTAAATGTCTGTCTGGTGATGTTCTCTTCCTAATACAGCATGGCAAGAAAATCCTTCAAATATTAATGATTAACCTGTTGAATTGGAGATAGTTCACCTCCCAATGACTTCATAAATATCTGCTTCAATTACCTTTGGTAAATGAAATAACCAAACAATCATTCATTTTCTGATATAGCTGTAAAACTAATCTGAAAAGTTTTCAGACTATATCACTTTAAAAATGTAGAGTGTGTATCTTCTAAAAATGAACTTACATCTATCTCTGAGTTGTGAAGAATATGTATTAAGGTTATAACAACAAACAAGAATGCACTTTTATGTAGAAATCCATAATTAATCGAGTCTTCCTGACTAGTGATTTAAATCAAATCCACCCTGACAATTTTCTAGCTGTGTCAGATGCACACAGGAAAAATTTTTGGTAAAATGTCTGATGATGGGGAAACATCAAGTCGAGCTGGTTGAAAATTGAGAGACAAAATGTTTTTTCTTCAGAAAATACCATTTCATCGATATCTGAACTTTCCATGGGAGTGTGTCGATTTGAACAAAACTTAGTTTAGAAAAAAAATTAAACAAAGCATTTCATTAATGTTGAAATGCCCCTTTTGATACCTACAGAACAAAACATTTTGATTTTTTGTTTCAAAATGACCTTTAACATTTTATTGTATATAATATAATAAAATGAATAAAGGCAAAATTGAAACCAAACCTTTTGATTTTATTTCAGTAGATTTCTACTAATTTTGCCAGGTCCCAGTCAAGCCAGAGATTCTCCTTCTGGATCCGGGCTCTGCACATGGGACAGCACAAAGGGTCATAGTCCCCCTTTGTCCACGTGTCACAGTGCTGAGAGATGCAGCCACAGCAGAAGTTGTGCCCATAGTCTACGCTCACCGGCTCCGTGAAATAGTCTCTGCAGATGGGACATTTGGTTTCCTCTTGGAGTCCCTGTTCAGAAGTCCCTGAAGCCATGGCTGCTAGGAGCTGGGCTTCCGTTATCTCTGCCTTCTGCTCCGAATCAGAAGTGATTTTGCTGATAATGGAAGGTCCCTGTCTGACCTAATATCAGCTGCTCTCCAGCACAGGAACAGAAGGTGCAGAAAAAGGAGGGGGTGGGAGAAGGAAAGTTAAGAAAATAATAAGTTTGACCTACATGGGGTGTGGAGGAGAAGGAATGGGAGAAGGGGGTAGAGAAATAAAAAGGGAATGGAAAGAAAATGTGGGGGGAGGATTGTTGCGGAGTGTGGGGGAGTCAGGGCCCTGCACCCCTCTTCCCGAGATTCACTGCGACTCTCAACCAGCCAGTAAAGCAGAAGGTTTATTTAAGGACAGGAACACAGTTTCAAGCAGAGCGTGTAGGTATGACCAGACCCCCTCAATTAGGTCCCTCTGGGAGGTTCAGGGAGCTTAGACCCCAGCTTGGGGTTCCCTGCGTTGCACCACCCAGCCCAAACCGAAACTAAACTCCAAACTCCTCCCGCTGCTCCTCTCCTTTGTTCAGTCTCCCGGGCAGAAGGTGTTAATTCTCCCCACCCCCGTTCCTGGCTCAGGTTACAGCTCAGGTAGCTTCCTTCAAGGGAAGTCCCCCCTCCTCACTGCAATCCCCCTGCAATATTCCCAGGTCAAATCTGCCCTGCTCCCTGCTCCGTCACAAGGATAAAGTGGGTGATGAATATGAAAAGAAACAAATTTAGGTTGCTCTTAATCTGAAATGAGTGTGTCTCAGACAAATACAGATTTGAAATAACTAATGGGGTGAATTAACACCATATAGTTATGTCAGTGACAGTCATGTGTGTCGATCCGGCCTGGCCGTGCTGTGTTAGATGTTGAACAGTCTAACATTCCCATCCCAGGGACTGCCAGACTTACAATCACTTCCTGGCTTAATATTGGAGGCATCTTGTGACCTGGGAACAAGTTGTGTCCTACTTGCTGCTGGCTGATTCTGTCAGTATTTTCTCCTGTCTTCACCCAGAACGTGAAGATTTCTGTACAGAGTGACCCTTGAACTGAAGGGTGATTTTTTGGTGATAAGTTGTATGACTTCTCTGAGTCTACAGTTCACATCCAAGCCCATTTCCAGACTCCAGTAAAGCCTCAGGAAAAATGGATTTCAGGAAAGGCAAAGGAGCAATTTGTGGCCCACACAGAGAAAATGTAACTAACACCACACACAGCTTTTTCAAGGTAGTCGTGTTTTGCCATGACTAAGACAGAGCAGAGATGGTGACACAGCAGAGAGGAGAATGTGTTTGTTTGGGGGATGATTATTATAAATAAAATTAATGGAGACATCCTATCTCCTAGAACGGACCTTAAAGGTCATTGAGTCTAGCCCCCTGCCTTCACTCACAGGACCAAGTACTGATTTTGCCCCAGATCCCTAAGGCCTGGTCTACACTACGACTTTAATTCGGATTTAGCAGCCTTAATTCGAATTAATCCTGCACCCGTCCACACAACGACACCATTTAATTTGAAATAAAGGGCTCTTTAAATCGATTTCTGTACTCCACCCCAACGAGCGGAGTAGTGCCAAAATCGATTTTAGCATTTCGAATTAGAGTTAGTGTGGCCGCAATTCGATGGTATTGGCCTCCGGGAGCTATCCCAAAGTGCACCATTGTGACTGCTCTGGACAGCAATCTGAACTCGGATGCACTGGCCAGGTAGACAGGAAAAGCCCCGGGAATATTTGAATTTCATTTCCTGTTTGCCCAGTGTGGAGAGCACAGGTGACCACAGATAGCTCATCAGCACAGGTAGCCATGCAGTGCGATAATCGGAAAAGAGCACCAGCATGGACCGTATGGGAGGTACTGGATCTGATCGCTATATGGGGAAAGGATTCAATGCTAGCAGAACTTCGTTCTAAAAGACGAAATGCCAAAACTTTTGAAAAAATCTCCAAGGGCATGATGGAGAGAGGTCACAATAGGGACTCAGATCAGTGCCGCGTGAAAGTCAAGGAGCTCAGACAAGCCTATCAAAAAACAAAGGAGGCAAACAGTCGCTCCGGGTCAGAGCCGCAGACATGCCGCTTCTACGCCGAGCTGCATGCAATTCTAGGGGGGGCTGCCACCACTACCCCACCTGTGATCGTGGATTCCGGGTGGGGGATAGTCTCATCAGCTACACCTGAGGATTCTGCGGACGGGGAAGAGGAGGAGGAGAAGGAGGAGGAGGACGAGCTTGCAGAGAGCACCCAACACTCCGTTCTCCCCAACAGCCAGGATCTTTTTCTCAGCCTGACTGAAGTACCCTCCCAACCCTCCCAAGCCAGTATCCAAGACCATGACCCCATGGAAGGGACCTCAGGTGAGTTTACCTTTTAAAATATAAAACTTGTTTTAAAAGCAAGCGTTTTTTAATGATTACTTTGCCCTGAGGACTTGGGATGCATTCGCGGCCAGTACAGCTACTGGAAAAGTCTGTTAACGTGTCTGGGGATGGAGCGGAAATCCTCCAGGGACATCTCCATGAAGCTCTCCTGGAGGTACCCCAAAAGCCTTGCCACAAGGTTTCTGGGCAGTGCAGCCTTATTCCGTCCTCCATGGTAGGACACTTGACCACGCCATGCTTGCAGCAAGTAATCTGGTATCATTGCCTGACAAAGCCTGGCAGCGTATGGTCCCAGTGTTTGCTGGCATTCAAGCAACATCCCTTCTTTATCTTGCTGTGTAATCCTCAGGAGAGTGATATCGCTCATGGTAACCTGGTTGAAATACGGGAACTTAATTAAGGGGACAGAGGTGGCCGTTCCTACTGGGCTGTTTGCCTGTGGCTGAAAAGAAATCCTTCCCTGCAGTTAGCCAAGCGCAGGGGGGGAAATTGGCCCTGAGCTTTTCGCGTTTGGCTAGCAGGGATCTTCCCTGTTACCAGCCATGTGGTGGGGGGAGGGGTACAGCGATCATCCCAGAGAATTCATGGAGGGAGGGGAGGGCGGGGGGGTTAGTTTGGTTCCTGCAGGTATCTTCCCTGATACCAGCCACGTGGTGGGGGGAGGGGTACAGTGATCATCCCAGAGAATTCATGGGGGGAGGCGGGGGGGGTTAGTTTGGTTCCTGCAGGGATTTTCCCTGATACCAGCCACGCGGTGGGGGGAGGGGTACAGCGATCATCCAGAGAATTGGATGGAGGGGGGGTTAGTTTGTTTTCTGCTGCTGTTGAATGTTAACAGGAAAACCGCAGCACTCAACGGGCTTTGCTTGGTATGTGGGAAAGGAGGGCGCAGAAGCCGAAAGACAATGGCTTACCATGGCTGCATGCAAGCCGAATTCTGTTGCCCAGACCTGTGATCTCTAGCAGCAAAGCCACAGGCACTCAGTATTAAGAGGCAAAATGCGACCTTGCACAGAAATCACATGTGCTATGTAACGTGAATAGTGTTGGTAACCATGAAAGAGTATAAGCATTGTTCTGCAAAATGTATCTTTTTAAAAAATTCTCTTTCTTCCCCTCCCTACAGCAGCTGCAAATTCTTCAAGCCTCCCTCCTCCGTCCCGAAGGCTATCACAGATAAGGCGTCGGAAAAAGAAGATGCGAGACGAGATGTTTGCAGAAATTATGGAATCCACCCGCAGTGACAGAGCTCATCTGAATGAGTGGAAGGACACGGTTTCAAAGTATAGGAAAGAAGCCAGTGAACGTGAGGACAGGAGGGACCAACGTGAGGACAGCAGGGATGCTCGAGATGAGAGGTGGCGGCAGGAAGATCAGAGGAGGCAGGATGCAACACTGGGGCTGCTGCGTGAGCAAACAGACATGCTCCGGTGTCTGGTGGAGCTTCAGGAACGGCTGCAGGAAAACAGAGTGCCGCTACAGCCCCTGTATAACCCCCCTCCCCTCTCCCCATTTTCCATAGCCTCCTCACCCAGACGTGTAAGAACGCGGGGTGGGGGGGAAAGCTCCGTACACCTTCCCATTCCACCCCAGTAGACAGCCCAAGCAAAAGGCTGTCATTTTTTTAACCCTTTTTTAGTGGTCTTTTCCTTCCCACCGATCCTCCTCCCAAACCCCACCCGGGTTCCCTCCCTCTTTTTATAATCTATTAATAAAGAATAAATGATTTTTAAACGATAGTGACTTCATTTGGTTTGAAAGCAAGCTGGGGGAAGGGGGAGGGTGGGTTCCTTACAGAGAATGAGTCAATAAAGGGAGCGGGTTTTCATGAAGGAGAAACAAACAGATATTTCACACTGTAGCCTGTCCAGTCATGAAACTGGTTTTCAAAGCTTCTCTGATGCACAGCGCTTCCTGGTGTGCTCTTCTAATCGCCCTGGTGTCTGGCTGCGCGTAATCAGCAGCCAGGCGATTTGCCTCAGCCTCCCACCCCGCCATAAAGGTCTCCCCCTTACTTTCACAGAGATTGTGGAGCACGCGGCAAGCAGAAATAACAATGGGGATATTGGTTGGGCTGAGGTCTGAGCGAGTCAATAATGATCGCCAGCGACCTTTTAAACGGCCAAATGCACATTCTACCACCATTCTGCACTTGCTCAGCCTGTAGTTGAACAGCTCCTGACTCCTGTCCAGGCTGCCTGTGTATGGCTTCATGAGCCATGGCATTAAGGGGTAGGCTGGGTCCCCAAGAATAACTATTGGCATTTCAACATCCCCAACGGTTATTTTCTGGTCCGGAAAGTAAGTCCCTTGCTGCAGCCCTTTAAACAGAGTAGTGTTCCTGAAGACGCGAGCGTCATGAACCCCTCCCGGCCAGCCCACGTTGATGTTGGTGAAACGTCCCTTGTGGTCCACAGTGCTTGCAGCACCATTGAAAAGTACCCCTTGCGGTTTATGTACTGGGTACCCTGGTGCTCCGGTGCCAAGATAGGAATATGGGTTCCATCTATCGCCCCACCACAGTTAGGGAATCCCATTGCAGCAAAGCCATCCACTATGACCTGCACATTTCCCAGAGTCACTACCTTTCATAGCAGCACCTGAGTGATTGCTTTGGCTACTTGCATCACAGCAGCCCCCACAGTAGATTTGCCCACTCCAAATTGATTCCCGACTGACCGGTAGCTGTCTGGCGTTGCAAGCTTCCACAGGGCTATCGCCACTCGCTTCTCAACTGTGAGGGCTGCTCTCATCTTGGTATTCTGGCGTTTCAGGGCAGGGGACAGCAAGTCACAAAGTTCCATGAAAGTGCCCTTACGCATGCGAAAGTTCCGCAGCCACTGGGAATCATCCCACACCTGCAACACTATGCGGTCCCACCAGTCTGTGCTTGTTTCCCTTGCCCAGAATCGGCGTTCCATGGATAGAACCTGCCCCATTAACAACATGATCTCCAAAGCACCGGGGCCCGCGGTTTGAGAGAATTCTGTGTCCGTGTCCGTGTCCATGTCCTCATCACGCTTGTCGCTGCGCTGCCACCGCCGCAGCCTCCTCTCCTCGTTTTTCTGGTCCTGGCTCAGCATAAACTGCACGAGAACGCGCGAGGTGTTTACAATGTTCATGACTGCTGTCTTGAGCTGAGCGGGCTCCATGCTTGCCGTGGTATGGAGTCTGCAGTGTTCACCCACCCAGGAAAAAAGGCGTGAAATGGTTGTCTGCCGTCTGTTGCTTTCATGCAGGGAGGGAGGGAGGGGTGAGGCTGTACCCAGAACCACCTGCGACAATGTTTTTTGTCCCATCAGGCACTGGGATCTCAATCCAGAATTCCAATGGGTGCGGGAGACTGCAGGAACTATGGGATAGCTACCCACAGTGCAACGCTCCAGAAATCGACGCTAGCCTCAGTACTTGGACGCACACCGCCGAATTAATGTGCTTAGTGTGGCCGCATACATTCGACTTTATACAATCTGTTTCCCAAATTCGAATTATATAAATTCGGATTAATCCCGTAGTGTAGAAAAAGTGGCTCCCTCAAGGATTGAACTCATAACCCTGGATTTAGCAGGCTAATGCTCAAACCACTGGGCTATCCCTCCCTACTACTCTGACCCCATGACTTGAGACAAGCTTGAATTCCACAGAGATGGGTAAATCTCCCCAGTTTGAAGTGCTGACAGGGACATGTTTGCTCCAGCAGAGATATCACATATGTCCTGTGCTAATGAGCACTGTAGCATGTGAGCCTGTCATTAGAGGTCATATCCTAATGCCCAGACACAAGGGAAAAGAAATAACTTTGCCCAGATGTAAGCATGGGAATGGTCCCGCTATTGTGGGGAAGAACTTTCCTGACTTATACACTACCCCGATGGAATTAGCTAGCGAAAGGATCTGAGTCCTTACTCCTACTCCCTTTACCCAGAAGCCTGCCTGACTTCGAGTGTTCCCCTTCTAGTTCCTGTAACCCTGACAAGGCTGGGCCCAGGATTGCTGAGGGGCTTGACCCCCAACCTTGTCGTGGTCACTTAGGGCAGGGGCTAGGGTGTCCCCGCTCCAGGGTGCTCTCTCCACACTGGACACTTCCCTGACCCACTGATCATTACATACAGTTCAAAGCAAATACAAATACAAACAGCAATCAATTAAAAAAAAATAAGGAAAAAACAGGAAAGATGAAAGGAAAACACGTCACCCTGCTCTGTGGCACGGGGACATTACAAACAGCCGTCTCTGGAATGTAAGGGAAGTTCACAGTCTGTGCCTCACGTGCCCCAGGCTTCCTGCCCAGGCCCTGGCTGTGCTGTAGGTATGCTGCAGGTCGGATACTTGCTCTGGCAGTGGCAGCAGTGCTGGATTAATGAATAAGCTAAGTAAGCTACATCTTAGGGCCTCGCAACATGAGGGGCTCTAAAAAAGAAAAAAATGACTCCATTTTGAATTTTTATCAAAATCAGTTGATAAATAAAGGAGATATGGGTGAAAAGAAGATTCCCTCTAAATATAGACATTTTCGTTCAAACATGACAAAAATATACACATCTGGCTACACAAATACCCTTACCTTACCCTTCACTAATTGTTCATTATTCACAGGCTAGAGGCCAGGGCTGAGAAAAAAACAATAATTGCACTTTTAAAATTAGTATTTGTACAAGTAAGTCTGCTATCAGTCTCCTAAGGCAGCGTTTTGTTGGCCAGCTGTTACTGGTAAAATTCTGACCATGCCTTCATAACTTATTTAAATAAATAAATAAATTAAATAATCTCACTGCCGATAAAATCAGGAAAAATGTGAGGTTGAAGACGGCAGTGTCGTGAAGCAATCCTGCCAAGCTCATACTCGTATGGGACTCTTCCTAGGAGTGACATCATGTATAGCATCCTCCTTGGCTGGTAATAGCCGGAAGGCCACCATCTTTTGTTTACAGTCCAGCACACTCAGTCGTATAGTGCCTTCGCTCCTGCTTTTCTTAAGTAGTAGTGTGTTCTTTCTTCTTTTGGTCTGTACATATGTAGAATTGTGTATTTTAGTGCGCACGCTGCTTTCTGTTTCATGCGCTATCCATGCTTCACATGGTTGAGTTTGCAGGTGATCATCTTATGGACTTGAGTTGATTGGATCTTGAGGAGGATAAATTTGTGTTGGTTTCCCTCCGTCAGTTTCGGGAACCTTCACAGTAAATATCAGAGAGTGCTGACGAAAGTATAACTAGAGGGTTTTGAGAGAAGTGAAGGAATATATACATATATATCAAAATATTCTGAGTACTTGGTGAGCCAGTTATTTCAAACTATGTGCATATATGATTTATAGGCTATTAAATATTCGTTATACAGGCAGTCCTCGACTTTACGACGTTCGACTTACGACGAACAGCACTTACAATGTTTCTGAATTGACATCCTGATTCGACTTATGACAATTGGTTTTGACTTTATGATGCTCAGTCCCGCAATGGAGTGTATTTCAGTTCCGAATTATGATGTTTAGACTTACGATGCAATTTTCAGGAACCAATTGTGTCATAAGTCCGAGGACTGCTTGTATTTGCTTGAATATAAGCTAGTTTTTCTCAGTTTCTCAATGCCTGTCTAGAGATTACCAGTCTTTCTTCTGGTAAATTTTTTCTTTCTCTTTCACGCATATAGCTTGTTGTCACTCTGTGTGTCAAAGGTGTTTACTAGAGATTAATTAGTGGTCCTGGGGAAGACGGATGATAGCAAAGCAAATGCGAAGAGAGATGGCTGCCTAGAAAAAAGACTGGGATTTTCTGCTCAGCGAGATTACAGCACGCAAGATAATATTTTATTATAGGTAGTATGCCTATAGGTAAAAGTTCGAATATAGACTTATAAATCACATATATACATAATACATTGTATTTTTATAGAATGTCAAAAGAAAAATCCTAACAATTCATTGTTTCATAGCAAAAATTAAATCGGAATACACATTTGTAAATATATTTTATATATAGTCTGGATAAACTTTGTATTTCCCTAACAAAATTAATCAAAAGTTTTTTCATTTATTCATATGAAAAGAAGGATAATTTTCCTTATTCATGGTGTAAAAAAATGATATATCCTCTCTTGTTTTCCTGTGAGAACATAGACAAAATAGCACTAACTTTCACAGAAATATCCTGGTAAAATAATACAGGTTTTCAGCATATATATATATTATTTGTTGTTGTATAGCTATCTAAATCTCAATATTTATAATTTAAAATTAAATGTTTTACTAGTTTTTTAAACCAATTTTGTGGCTTTTTTTAAGTCTAATGGTAACACAACTGCTCAGGAGAAAGGCCATTTTTGCAACTGAAATATCAAGAATGAACTGCAGACAACAATTCTGCCAGAAAAGCTATCTGCCCTAAGCATTCTGTGCATCGCAAGTGACAAACTCCAAAAAGACATACTGCAGGTTGTACTGCTGCCATTAAGTAAGCTGGTCGGTGTAACTGTCACTGCTTTTGTGTTGCTGTAGATATAAAGTTTTCATATCTACTAATTAAGAAATCATAGATGAAAATATGTTAATTTGAAACTATTGACCCTTCCCCTTTCTTTTGATACTGAGATCTAGCCAACCAACCCCCACTCTGAGTTTTAATAAGGGGATCACAGTCCCCTTACATAGGCATGCTTGGGGGCGGGAGCAGAATGGGGTGGGAAGATCGGGTGGATCAGGGTAGATTGGTGTAGAAAGAGATGGGGCAAGGGCAGAGCAAAGGTGGGAAGAGGGGGGAAGGGGTGAGGCCTTGGGGGAAGGGGTGAGTGGGGGCGGGCCTGCGTGGAGCTGGGGGGAGCACATAATGGTGGCATATTAGAAAGTCAGCGTCTCTGTGCCTATCATACCACTCCTTCTGAGCTTTCTTAAACTGGGACACATATTCCATCACTGGTTGCTCTGTCTCCTCATCATTATCTTCCCAAGAATCACAAGCAGATCTAGGGGTCCCCTAATGTGCCTCGCATAGAGCAATTCAAAGGGAACAAATCCAGTAGATTCTTGGGTACACTCCTGTACACATACAACAGATACGGCAGTAGAATGTCCCAGTCATTCTGGTACCTGTCCACATATATTTTCAGCATAGACTTCAATGTTCCATTGAAACTTTCCACCAGACCAGCGGCTCTCAAACAAGTCACTTAAGAACAGATTTTTAAAGGTATTTAGACATCTAATGGGATTTTCAGAAGCACCTAAGTGGCTAACTCCCATTGAAGTAAATGGGAGTTGGATGCCTAGCCACTTTTAAAATTTCTACTAGGTGTCTATCTGCATCTTTGGGCACCTAAACTGGCCCTTAATCTCTCCGGGCCTCAGTTTCCCATCTGTGAAATGGGAATTAATATTTCTTCTGTACTACATAGAGGGATAGTGAGGATAAATTCATCAATGGTTGTGAGGTAAAGAAATTAATGGAGATGTCCTATCTCCTAGAACTGGAAGGGACCTCAGAAGATCATTGAGTTGAATCCAGCCCCCTACCTTCACTAGCAGGACCAAGTACTGATTTTGCCCTAGATCCCTAAGTGGCCCCCTCAAGGATTGAACTCATAACCCTGGATTTAGTAGGCCAATGCTCAAACCACTGAGCTATCCCTCCCCCCAATACTCAGATAATAGGCAGGAGAGATGGGCTACAGCTCACAGGAGCAACCAGCTGGTATCCAAAATAGCCTGACTAGCTTTTTAAACAGGGAATAGGGGAAAAGAGGAGGAGCGTTGTTCAGAAAAACAGGGACATGTCCAAAAATGGGGAAGACAGAAGAAAAAAGGACTTGGACGGTTAAAAATATATTATGCAGACACTAGTCACGCACAAGGAAAGATAACTGCACTGGTGGCTCTCTTTACACTTTAGCGAGGGACCACCCAAAAATCAAAAAGCAGCAAATTTAAAACTGGTAAAAGGAAGAAAAAAAACTTATTTACACAATGTATAATCAACCTTTGAAACTCAGTATCACAAGGCATCACTGAGGCCAATGGTTTATTGATATCCAAAGAGACTGTAGACATTGATATGAGTAATTAAAGTTAACCAATTTGATAGTTACATTGGAAAACATCACTGTTCTACGTGGCCATGTCAAGTTACAAATTTTCTGTCTTACTTTCCCCTTATGTAAAGTGGGAATACTAATAGTAACCTACCAGTCGGGGGTATTGATGGTGCTCAGATCCTCTTGGCTGCACTGTGTCAATAGATCTTGGTTTGTGTCAGGGTTCCCTCCCCACTCTGAACTCTGGGGTACAGATGTGGGGACCCGCATGAAAGACCCCCTAAGCTTATTTCTACCAACTTAGGGTAAAAACTTCCCCAAGGCACAAATTCTTTCTTGTCCTTGGACAGTATGCTGCCACCACCAAGTGATTTAGACAAAGATTCAGGAAAAGGACCACTTGGAGTTCCTGTTTCCACAAAATATCCCCCCAAGCCTCTTCACCCCCTTTCCTGGGGATACTTGAGAATAATCTACCAACCAGATAGGTAAACAAGGTGAGCACAGACCAGACCCTTGGGTTTTTAGGACACTAAAAACCAACCAGATTCTAAAAAAAAAAAAAGACTATTGTTAAAAAAAGTAAAAGTAAAAGAAGCATCTCTGTAAAATCAGGATGGAAGGTAACTTTACAGGGTAATAAGATTCAAAACATAGGCTGCTTCTGTAACTCTGTTCCCAGCACTGATCTGCTTCCTGGGCTGCATCTCTGGTTCTCTCTAGGCAAAACTTTAAAGATACAAAAAAAAAAAAAAAAACAGGGATAACCCTCCCTCTAAGCACAGGGAAAATTCACAAGCTAAAACAAAAGATAATCTAATGCATTTCCTTGCTATTACTTACTATTTCTGTAATATTAGATGTATCATTTCAGTAGGAGCTGGATTACTTGCTTGCTCTCTCTCTCTCTCTCTCTCTCTCTCTCTTTGGCTAGGTCTACACTACCCGCCTGAATCGGCGGGTAGAAATCAACCTCTCGGGGATCGATTTATCGCGTCCCGTTGGGACGCGACAATCGATCCCCGAATCGGCGCTCTTACTCCACCAGCGGAGGTGGGAGTAAGCGCCGTCGACAGAAAGACGCAGAAGTCGATTTTGCCGCCGTCCTCACAACGAGGTAAGTCGGCTGCGATACGTCGAATTCAGCTACGCTATTCACGTAGCTGAATTTGTGTATCTTAAATCGACTCCCCCCTGTAGTGTAGATGTACCCTCAGTCTCAGAGAACACACACAGAGAGAGAGACAAAGAAACAAAGCAAAAACCTTCCCCCACAGATTTGAAAGTATCTTCTCCCCTTATTGGTCCTTTTGGTCAGGTGCCAACCAGGTTATCTGGGCTTCTTAACCCTTTACAGGTAAAGGAGGGATTTTATGCTACCCTTAGCTGTATGTTTATGACAGTTTGGAATTGTTCTGGGCTAAAAGATATGCAGGTTGTATGGAATGAAGACAGTTTGGACATAGGGATTGTACAAAACAAATAATTATTTGTCCCCAGGAGTTTGCAGTCTAAAGAGACAAACAAAGGGTGGAAGGGGAAACAACATGGGCTGCACGGGAATGCCCCCATTGGGGAGGCTAGCCCCCTACCCCATCCCTTCCGCTTGAGGCCCCACCCCTTCCCGGTCCCTTTCTGCCTCCTCTCCCGCCAGAGCCCTGAGCCTCCCTCCCCTACCATGGCCGGAGGAACCCCAGCTAAACCACCCTGACCCCTGGGCTGCTGACTGGCCCTGCACCCCAGCCCAACCCCCACACCACTGGTCGGCTGGCCCAATCCCCGGCTGCTGGTGGGCTCACCCCTGAGTGCCAATGCAATCACTGGGCTGCCAGTCGGCTGGCCCTGAGCTGGCCCAAGTGGCCCCAGGCTGCCCTTGGCTGCTGGCTGGCCAAAGTGGCCGGCTGGTGGAGCCCCAGCTCCAGGCTGCCGGCCCAAGTTGACTCCCCTGCCAACTTCTGGGGAGAGCGGTATCCAGGGCAGGGCTTCAAGCTGAGCCGTGGGAGGGGCCAAGGTCTGGATTAGGGGAGGCTTAGCCTCCCCTGGCCTATGATATCCGCCGCCCATGGGAAAAAACTTGTCTAAGGCCTACATCAGCCTAACTGTGTTGGTGTCTACACTACAATTGTGCTCCTCCCAATGTAAGTCGCCCACCTGCTGGCCCGCCCCTGCTTCGTCTCAGACTTCCCTCGAATCTCTGATTCGCGGGAAGCAGGGGAGGGGGCGGGGCGTTCAGGGGAGAGGAGGAGGGGCCGGGGAAGTGAGCTGGGGGCGGGGCGGGGTTGATAGCTGCAGCGCGGGGCCCTCTTGGCGCGGGGCCCAATTCAGCCGAATCGGCTGAATCGGCCTAAAGCCGGCCCTGCATGTCCAGCTCCTAGGTGCAGGGGCCAAAAGTCTCTGCTCGCTGGCCCCACCCTAAGCACCAAGTGGGAGCTGCGCGGGTGGCGCATGTGGGTGTGGGGCTCACAGATGTCCATGTCTCACAATGCTCCACTTCAGTCAGTGGAAGCGCTCCTGGTGAGGACATGCACCACCAACAGAAGGCGAATAGTGCAGATGTGAACCACCGCTGTACTTAGTCTGGTGGCTATACTTCGACTTAATTTTGTAGCATAGACAAGCCCTTAGGTAACGGCAGGTTGGTGTTAAAATTGGGATTAACAAGATGATCTCCAGACTCCTAGACCAGTGTCCTATCATGCTGCCACCCGAGGGGCACCTGGCCAATATTCCAAAACACATTTGAATTTCTTTCATATTCTCTTACTAATGCTGAGATTTCTGTAGTTAGACCATAGCTGAACATATGAGCTTGATCTACACACACAGTTACCCTGGTTTAACTAAAAGTGTGGGGGTTTTTTAGGCCTTATCTACACTGGCAGTGGCATGTAGAGTCCATGTAGCCACATGCTACAGTGAAAGGCAGGTTGCATCCACCCTGAGGTGTGTGACTACATGTGGCAGTGAAGGGGCCTGGCAAGGGGAGGCAGTGGGGACACTACACTGTTAAAATAGCTATGTAGATGTGGGAGGTATTGCTTGGGCATGTAGAGACCGGGTACTGTCCAGACCCCAGGATTCTAGCATGTCCCTTACTCCACTTTTCTCAGCAGACCCTCACCGTCCACACTGTTGTTTATACACATGCTAGCTGAGCATGCAGTTTCTGTACTCTAGACGCCTCCGTAATTGTAGACGTACCCTTACATCGGTTTAGTTTAACTGATACAAACTCCTGTGTTGTCACTCTTCAATCAGTTTCACTCTTAAATCAATTTGGGCACAATGATCAATCTAACAAAATAGGATAATCAGTCTTACCTTATTCCTAAAAGACCAAATTTAAATTAGGGTTCCTAAATAACATGAGGTCATATTGTCCCGAACCACACAAGGAGATGGGCTGCATGCACAGTTCTTTTCTTCTCCATGAAGATATGGGGACTTAGCCACCTCTACAGCACTGTCCCATGTATTGGGATTGTGTGGGACTTTCTCATCATGTCCGGGGACAGTGCTGGAGGGGTGGGAGAAAGTTTGGTTAAGCTGCAGGAAGCAGTTAGCAGGAGGGTAGTAAGTACATCGTTCCCCCATTTTGGCCAACTGGGTCTTTCCTGGAAAAGGTAATACAGAACCAGATTTTGGGCCCAATTTTCAAAGGCAGTTTAGAGCTGGTCAGATGTTTTGTTTGTTTTGGGGTTTTTTTAAATGGAAAATGTTGATTTTTTTTGAAAAAACAAAAACTGATTTATTTTGATTTTACTTTTTGGTTTTCTGATCAAAAATTCATAATTTTTAGGAAAGCAGCCATTTTTTCTGTAAAATTTTTCACTACATTGAAGAGAAAAAAAAAGTGTTGATGGAAAATGTTTAACCAGCCCTCTCACTCATCCACCACTCTAATACAAGCTGCAGGTCCTCAACAACGCAAAACATTGGGCTCACTCTCTCTTTTCTTCCTCTCTCTTTAATACAAATGATTAATCCCTTCCATGGGAGTGACTGTGATTCTCTTGTTCTCCTTTCTATAGTGAATTTCACACTGGATCCAGACACAGCTCATCCAGAACTCATCCTGTCTGACAATCAGAAAAGTGTGCATCATGGAGACATACATCAGGATCTGCCCAACAATGCTGAGAGATTTGATTATTCTGCCATTGTGCTGGGCTCTGAGGGATTCACAGCTGGGAGACTTTATTGGGAGGTTGAGGTAAAGGGACTTGGGTGTTTGTCTGGAGAACGTAGACAGGAAGAAGAAGATTATAGCAAACCCTACAAAGGGATACTGGGTAATTGTGCAGAGGGCTGGGGATACATATAAGGCCCTCACTGAAGTTCGGACTTCCATAACTGTGAAAGTGAAACCAAAGCAGATAGGGATTTTCCTGGATTGTGGAGAAGGAAAAGTCTCATTTTACAATGTGACAGATGGGTCACACATGTACACTTTCAATGCCAAGTTCACCGGGCCTGTCCAACCCTTTTTCAGTCCTTGGTACAATGAAGATGGTAAAAATGCTTCTCCTCTAAAAATCTGTCATGTTAGGGACTGGGAATGAGGCAATTAGCTATTCACAATGGCAGGTCAGGGAAGCAAATGTAGTCCAGTGAATATGGCAGGAGACAAAGTGTGAAGAGATGTAGGATCTATGCCTGGCTCTGCTGCGTTACCGCAAGGAAGACTCACTGGGTCCATTTCCCCTGCCTTGTCTATTTAGATTGCAAGCTGTGAGAAACAAAAGGTTTAATTGGTGAAAGAGCCAAAGCGGCTTTCAAATCCCTCAGCTAGGTTACCTCTGTTCTCAAGATTTCTTGGCTCAATTTGTTAATTTGAAACTTAGAACAGCTCTGTATATTTTTTATAAGTTTTATTAAAAGCTAATAGACAAACAAACCTAAAAATCTCACAGACTTATTGCTGGGGCTAACAACTATAAAGTTTTACTAAACTAACTAAGGATAAGACAATAGAATTATCAAATCAAGATCACAGTTGGAATTGAGTTAATCAATCAATGAATGAACAATGACACTGAACTGAAAATATTCTAGTAACTTAGCCCCAAAGCATTGGTCTTGTAAAGCAAAGACTGAAAACTACAATCTTCCTAGAATAATCAAAAGAGAAGAACTCAAAACTTCATCCCCAGTCCCCAAAACCAGAAGCTTATATTAAACTAATTTAATCAAGTTATTAAATTAAGATAGCTGATGATCAAATCATGATATTAATATGGCACACAGTCAATTCTTAAACATACTACCCTGAAAACTTCAGAATATTGCTCATGGCAAGGTGAATAACTGAACTGATTGAATGTTTTAGAATCAAAACTACTCTAATTTGACCCTCACACCTGAATGCAAATTTACACTCCATTTGCAGGTCCCATATGCTTAGGGCATGTCTACGCTACAAAATTAAGTTGACTTAGCTTCTGTCAGCATACAGCCACCGCAGTAATTACATCGCTTGTACGTGTCTACACTTTGCTTCTTGTGTCGGCGGTGTGTGTGCTCACCAGGAGCACTTGTGTCAATTGCACTGTCAATGTGGGGCACTGGGGGATGGCTTCTGAAAGCCAGTAACAGTCGACGTAAGCAACGCAGCATCTACTTTGAAACTGCATCGACCTTGTCTCTACACCTCTCGTGGAGTTTTTAAGTCAGCACTGCAGGGCGGTTATGTCAGCAGGAGAGAAATTTTATCGTAGACCCTTCCATAGTTAGGTCGACGTAAGCTGCCTTGCATCAGCCTAACTCTATAGTAGAGACAAGGCCTTAGTGACTGGACTGTTTGCTTCCTCCAGTCTGATTACAGAACTTTTGATACAATAGTCATCAGCAGCCCTTGCTTCCTCCTAGAGCTGCAGTACTAACCTTAACAAGTACCAGAGAACTTTCCAGGCACACCAGCAGGGTCCATATAGGTCAGTTAGTGCCTGACATTAGTCCATACCAGGTGTGCACTAGAATTTACACCCCTCTGGTACAGTTTAACACATCATGTAGACAAGCCCTTATAGAGTACAATGTGGTTTCACTGACACTTTCACTAAACCCAGAGAAACACTTAAGTGATTTTTAAAAGCAGGTCTCACTTAGAATTTAAGTTTAGAGCAGTGATACTCAGACCTCAGTGATTCAGGGGCCAAATTAGCAATCAAAATTACCCAAAAGAGCCACAGTCGTGTGAATTCATTGTGTCATTTACTATAGAGCTATATAGTCATATTTAAACACTGTGAAAGGGGAAATATTTAGTGTATATATATGGATAGCTGGATATTTTGCCAAGTCTCTTACCAGCAAATGAGGCCAGCAAAGATTGGCTGCAACACTCTGCAGACTAGAGGCTTGGAAATACAAACTATTGTTACTGGTGGTGATAAAACTGCCACTCTAGCTGGAAGAAGTGCAGGAACATTCATGTTGTGGTGTACCAAGAGTCACAGATGGCTTTAATTTAGCTCAGTATTCAGCCCACTGTCCTGCACCACACTCGTTGCCTTTTGCTGGGGAATTGGAAAAACCCAGTAGAAGACCTGTACCCATCCGTTTATAACTCTTCGGACCATGGGTAGTGTGTGACTCCTCCATTTAGGGAGACTGTGCGTTCCCAGACCGTGGCCCCAGCCCGAGGCCTGCCTCCACTCAGCCTCCTTCCCCTGAAGCCCTGCCCATGCTCCACCCCCGGCCCCTCTTTGCCTCTTCCAAGAGACCTGAAGAATAACTCTGTGTAAGCTTGAAAGCTTGTCTCTTTCACCAACAGAAGTAGGTCCAATAAAAGATATTACCTCGCCCAGCTTGCCTTTCTGACTTCCCTGGAAGCAGACAGCCCCCAAAGCAAGTCCCAAGAAAGTTCTTGTATGTTGTATACTCTCATAGATTTCCAAGGCCAGAAGGAACAATTGTGATTATCTAGTCTGACCTCCTGTATAACACAGGCCATAGGACTTCCCCATAATAATTCCTTTTGAGCTAGAGCATAGTCCATCACTAATTGCCATTGCTTCAGTGTCCATCTTCCCAGAGAAAATGTGAATCAAAGCTTTTCCACACCATACAGCGTTTTCAGAGAAGACAACATCAACTTGGGGAAACACAGCAACAATAAATCAACATTCTATTTGTTGTGACCGGGGGCGGCTCTAGCTTTTTTGCCACCCCAAGCACGGCAGGCAGGTGGCTTTTGGTGGCATGCCTGCGGGAGGTCCGCCGGTCTGTGGTGTTTAGATGCTGCATGTGATTATTAGAACTGGGAGCACTGGCTGTTGGGAGTCTGAAAGGACAGGAAACAGGAAGGAGGGGGAGGAGTTGAGGAGATTGGGTGAGAGTTACAGAGTGTGCAGCTACAGCTTGATAAAGAGATTTCCACTGAAAATAAAGTTCTGTTAAAGTTTGTTAATATCTTGCCTGGTGGATACAACATTTTGGCGATGAGGATGGATTTTCTGCCTCTGAACCCACCTGCACCCTTTCTGCAAAGCCCAGGTGAGCCTCCAATTGCTTTTACTGTCTGGAACCATATGTTTGAGACTTATCTGCTTGCAATCAGTGCTACAGAGATTTCTGAAGTAAGAAAGCATGCTCTGCTAATCCACTGCCTTGGAGCAGAAGGGTAGCGTATATTTTACTCTTTCCCCCTTGCAAACGATAAATATGAGACTGCACTCACTGCATTAAAGAACTTTTTTGTGCCAAAAGTGAATGTAGTAGCTAATCGCTACAGATTTAACCAGCGTGAGCAGAAACCCGGGGAGACTATAATGCAGTATATTGCTTCCCTGAGGAGTCTGATTGTAACTTGTGACTTTGGGAATATGGCAGATGAGATGATTAGAGACCAGCTCATTGAGAAAACAACAATGCTTCATGTAAGAGAACGCTTACTTCTAGAACCACAACTTACACTAGAAAAAGCAATAACCATTGCTACTCAGATTGAGTCAGCTACAGCTGACGCCAAAATAATGAGCAAGGGTACAGGAGGCACAGTCCAGGCTATGACTCCTTTGCAGAAGAGTTCACTATCGCTGCAGACAAACAATTGCAAAAGGAAAACTAATGAAAAGCCACTGAATCAGCAAATGCAAAATACAGTAAAAGCATGTTTTCGCTATGGATCCCCACAACATCTTGCAAGCTACACAGGATGTCCAGCAAAAGTAGCTCAGTGCAATCATTGCAAAAAAATTGGGCATTTTGCTAAAGTATGTCGCAGTAGCCAGTTCAATCAACAGGTGCATGCAGTTACAATACCAGATGTTACTGTGCTGAGTGTCGACAAAATCACTACTGCACATATTCCAGAACAGATAAAGTGCACTGTAAATGTTTCTGCCATACCCTCAGGCAAATCACACTCTATTCAGCTAATGTTGGACACTGGCTCAGCAGTATCTATACTACCTGATTCCATCTATTTGCGTTACTTTAAAGATGTGCCTCTTACTGAACCCAAACTTCACTTGGTATGCTATTTGAAAAACCATATTCCAGTACGTGGCTGCCTGCCAGCAATAGTTACTTTTGGTGATCGCTGTGTAACTGCGGAGTTCTACATTGTCCACAAAGGCACTCCTATCCTTGGCAGAGATTTATTAGCTGCTTTAAATCTCAGGGTAGTTAATGGACGAATTGATCTTCCTCAGCAAAGCACTCTTGCGGTACACACACCAGTTTCAGCTGGGACCCAACTCCAGGTTGAGGAGAAACTCGGCTGTGCTTATGGGTTTCTGCATAAAGTTAAAATGCGGAATAATGTGATGCCTGTACGACAGAAATTACGGCGCTTACCATTTTCAGTCAGGGAAGCGGTTTCAGAGGAACTTAGAAAACTTGTTCAAAAGGACATTATTGAAGAGATTAACTCCTCGGAATGGTTTTCACCTATAGTAGTGACACAGAAGAAGGGTGGAGACATTCACCTTTGTGTGGAATTAAGGGAGCCAAATAAAGCTATTGTGATTGACAGCCATCCCCTTCCTCACATAGAAGAAGTATTTGCAGAACTCCGTGGAGCAAAGATGTTTTCTACTCTTGATTTGCAGAGCCCATACCACCAGGTTATGTTGCATGAAGATAGCAGAGACCTCACAGCATTTATTACACATGAAGGACTATTTCATTTTAAACATGTTCCATATGGTCTCGCATCAGCCCCAAGTGCCCTCCAAAAAATGATGTCATTGATCCTGAAGAATCAACATGGAGTTCAGTGCTATTTGGATGATATTATTGTGTTTGTAAATACTACTGAGGAGCATGACAATAACCTGCAGTCTGTACTAAACTGCATCAGCAAAGCAGGCCTCAAGCTCAATAGGTCCAAATGCAAATTTAGACAAACTGAACTCTCCTTTCTGGGGCATACAATTTCACAGGCTGGACTAAAACCTGATCCAGATCATATCCTGGCAATTTCAAATGCTCCTCCTCCAACAGATTTGCAAACCTTACGTTCCTCCTTGGGTCTTACCTCCTGGTATGCGAAATTCATTCCCAATTATGCTTCTGTCATTGAACCGTTATGAGAATTACTACGGAGAAGTTCAACCTTAGTGTGGACAACGGATGCACAAGCTAGTTTCGAAAGGGTGAAAGACTTGATTGTACATAGTCCAGTACTTGCACTATTCAGTCCCGCATTGCCCACAATTGTAACTACTGATGCTTCTGATTATGGACTTGGGGCTGTCCTCACACAACTTCATGAAGACAACACAGAGAGGACTGTTGCATTTGCTTCAAGGACACTAAGTAATGCTGAAAGAAAATATTCTACAGTTGAAAAAGAAGCATTTGCTTGTGTCTGGGCTACTGAAAAATGGAGAACTTACCTGTGGGGCCGCACGTTCAAGTTGCGCACAGACCACAGCCCTTTGATGACATTGCTCACCATGAAAGGACTGGGAAGAGCAGGATACTGTATTGCTAGATGGTCTGCAAGACTACTCTCTTTCAATTACGAACTGGAATATAAGCCTGGAAATGAAAATGTGGTAGCTGATTGCCTTTCTCACCTGCCTTTGCCTTCACCAGATGGTCCACCGGAGGATGAGGATGTAGTAGTTGCGCTTATAACAAGCACTCTTACTGCAGTTACAAGAGAACAATTTCAAGCTGCTTGTTCAGCGTCTCCAATTCAACAAAAATTATCGGAATTTCTGACAAAGAGATGGCCCAGTAACCCTAAAAACCTTGACCCAGTTTTGCTGCCTTATTTTAGAGTTCGGGATGAACTTTCTTTGCTCGATGACTGTGTGCTACGAGGTACACACTGGCTACTTGTGCCAGAAGAATTACAGTCAAAACTCATACACCTGGCACACGATACTCATCAAGGAATTGTCAGAACCAAACAACGACTATGGAATCTGTACTGGTGGCCAGGGATGGACTCTCAAACTGAAGCACTCATAAAATCCTGTGTCACTTGCCAAATGCATGATAAGACAGCAGTGACATGTACCCCTCCATTACAGCCTGTTCCTCTTCCTGAATCTGCATGGGAAAAAGTGGCGATTGACATTGTAGGACCCTTTGATGCTGCTCCAATTGTCTGTCGTTATGCCATCACTTTAATAGACTATTTCAGCAAATGGCCTGAGGTAACGTTTACATCGCAAATTTCTTCTGCTACAGTAATTAAGTTCCTCTCTTCAGTTTTTAGCCAGGAAGGTAACCCCAAAGAACTGGTTTCAGATAATGGTAGTCAATTTACTTCCCTGGAGTTTGAAACTTTTCTAGCAGAGAGGAACATTTTACACAGGAGGTCATCCCTATATTACCCTCAAGCCAATGGGGAAATCAAACGGTTTAACAGAAGTTTGAAAGAGAGTTTACAAACAGCTAAACTGGAAGGGCGGTTGTGGATACCCGTCACTACTGATTTCTTGCAAGCATACCAGGCTACACGACATGCCACAATGGAAAGATCACCCGCAGAGTTACTGCATGGGAAACAGCTGAATACTAAACTGAACATTGCTGGATTGTTAAAGCCATAATCTGATGCCCCAAACAAGGATGATGTGAGAAAGACAGTTGAACAGAACCAAGCAAAGTCTAAGGCTTTCACAGACAAACGGGGGGGGGGGGGGTGCTAAGGAACCAAAGTTTGAGTGTGGTTCCTTTGTTAGAATACGAAAACCTGGAATCTTACACAAAGGGGACCATAAATTCACAACTCCTCTTAAAATCATAGAGAAGAAGGGACCTTACACCTATCGACTTTCTGATGGGCAGGTGTGGAATGCTTCTTATCTTGCACTTGCCTATGCACCAAGAGGACATTATGCCAACACCCAGTCTGCATTGGATGACTTCACCGTAGAACCAACACAACAAAACATTGCACTGGAACCGGGGCTTGAGACTCAGACGACCACCTGCCTGGACTAAAGACTATGTTATGTAGTATCTACAGTGTTTTCAGTGTAATATTCCTGCCAGCAGTATAGTGTCTTGTTTCATATTTGTTCCTGTGGTTAGAACAATAATGTTTATTTTAATTTGGAAAGTTTCTTAAGAGAGGAGGGAATGTGGTGTTTAGATGCTGCATGTGATTATTAGAACTGGGAGCACTGGCTGTTGGGAGTCTGAAAGGACAGGAAACAGGAAGGAGGGGGAGGAGTTGAGGAGACTGGGTGAGAGTTACAGAGTGTGCAGCTACAGCTTGGTAAAGAGATTTCCACTGTAAATAAAGTTCTGTTAAAGTTTGTTAATACAACACGGTCCCGTGGCTTCGGCATACCTGCTGCCGAATTGCCGCCAAATCCGCGGGACCGGCAGACGTCCCGCAGGCGTGCCGCCGAAGGCTGCCTGACCACCACCCTTGCAGAGACCGGCAGGGCGCCCCCTGCGACTTGCCGCCCCAGGCACGCGCTTGGAGCACTGGTGCCTGGAGCCGCCGCTGGTTGTGACAAAGTTCCTCCTCTGCCTTGGTGGGTCCTGCGCTTATTGGTGGATTTGCTCACCTCAGAGATTCACGGCAGCCCTCAGTTTGGCCACTTTTGCTAGTGGCTCAAACCTGCTGTTCCCTCAGCTAATCTCATCACTGGCCAGCATGGGGAAAAGGAAGGAGAACAATCCCCACAGTCTCTGCTGATCCACCTAATGGGTCGGGGGACAGGCCAGGGACCTTCCCCTCTGGTGTGACCCACAGTCCAGGTCAACTCCTTTATATCCAATAAGGGGGAGGGGATGGGGGGAACCCCTGCCTGCCCTCTACTCCAGGTTCCAGCCCAGGGCCCTGTGGATCACAGCTGTCTACAGTGTTTCTTGTAACAACTGTGTGTCAGCTACAACTCTCTGGGCTACTTCCCTATGGCCTCCTCCCAACACCTTCCTTATCATCACCACAGGACCTTCCTCCTGATGCCAGATAGCATTTGTACTCCTCAGTCCTCCAGCAGCACGACCTCACACTCTCAGCTCCTTGCACGCCCCTCACTGACTGAAGTGAGGTCCTTTTTAAAACCTGGTGCCCTGATTAGACGGCCTGTCTTAATTGATTCTAGCAGCTTCTTGATTGTTCTGGAACCACCACTGTTACCTTACCCAGGGAACAAGGACCTGCTCATTCTGAGGCTGATCTACCTAACTTCCACTCTTTTGAGGTTGTTCTGATGGCCGGTTGCCCCTCCCGCCAGCTGCTACTGCTGCTTTGGGGAGGACCTCCTGGTGTGACCCTCAGAGAGGAGTGTGAGGCCCCACTTTTTCCATCATTTTTGGGGCCTCCTCTGGCTGGGTTGCTGCTGCTGCACTTGCTGCTGCTGCTGCTGGGGAGCTGTTACTGCTGCTGGAGCTGAGGAGGGAGTAGAGGAGGCCTTGTTTTGTGGAGGGGGTTTGTAACATTCTTGCTTCTGTGGTGGTAAGTGCCTTTGCTGTGGGGAGCTGGGGGAGTGGCCTGGAGCCCCCCCCCTAGTCCACCCGCTCCCCTACTGCCACCACCACTGCCCCCTCCACCTTTCCACCTGCCTTCTGGCTCTGTTCTCTGCTCCCCGGCCCAGCAGTTTGCTCTGCCCTTGTAACCATCTAGAGAACGTAGTGGCAGCAAACAGGCATTTGTATTTCAGACGCCCGTGGGTGCTCGTTTCCTTTCCCCTCCCTTGGCTTTGTCCTCCCTCCCCTGCTGCATTTGGCTGGTGGGCCCCCTTTTCCTCTGCCTCGTCCACTGCCCTGTTCTTGCAGCTGCTTGCCCCCTTTCCCTTTGCTGCCTGCCCTACTCGTCCCCCTTTTAGCCACCCTGTTTGCTCTGGTTTGCCCTGTTTTTGTTTTTTGGTCCTTGTTTAGTTTGTTTGCCCCGTCCTTGTCCCGCGGTGCAGGCGTGGTTGCCAGGCCCATTTCCCCCTCTTTTGGTTTGGTTGTTTTTGAACCCACCCTGTTCTTTGTTCCGTGCCTGAGGCACACCTGATTTAACCCTCCCCTGCATTCTGCCCCCTTGCTTCTTGCCCTCCCTCCAGGCCCTTATTGCCTGCGTGCCCACGTTCCGCTGTTGGCGTTTGAGATTCCTCCCCCACTCTTTTTTTTCATTGATTCCTTCACTGACGCACACTCCCCCATGATGTCTTAGTTTTTTCCCTTCCTTTCCTTAGTGCAGCCGGGGGATCCGGTTTCTTTTTCATCTTGTGCTGGAATTGTGTTCCTTGTCTTCCTTTGTCCCTTTCTGTTGGTGCCCCTCCACCCTGCTTTCAGCCTAGCGGGTGGGGTGTGGTAGCTGTTCTCCCGCTCTCCCCTTTCCTTCCCTCCCCTCCCGCTCCTCCCTCTCCTTCCTTCCATTTCCCTGCCCTAGTGGCCATCCCCTTCCCTCCCTTTCTGTGGTGGGTGATTCAGGGGGTGGGACTTCCCTGGATGCCCCTTCAGTTCCCTTTCAGTCCCCCTCCCCACACTCTCCCTTGCGATGGCCACCTCGACTGCCGCTGCCAGGCTGCCTGCCATCATTGCCATTGAGGCACCGGTGGGCATGGATAGGGGCTCCCGAGACTCCGCTGCTCCTGCCGTGACTTCGGCCACCTCCACTTCTGAGACCGCTCCCTTGGCCGGTGGGAAGGGCCAGGGGACAAAGAAGGCAAGGGCCTTGCCCGGAAGGTGAAACCCTCTGTGACAGTGGTTCCTTTTCCCGCTGCGGCCCCGTCAACGGCCGCGGCTCCTCCTTCTCCCTTGCTCGTTGTTCCCTCCACCAGCTCTGGGGGTGCCACTCCCTTGGCCTCCAGGGAGTACGCCCAGGTGGCTGCGACCCCTCTGCTCGCTGCCTCGCTGTCTGCTCCAGCCGCCTCCCAGAATACCATTCCCGGCAGCTGGGGCCCCTTTCTCACCCTCACCAGGGAGCATGGGGTGCGTTGCCTCCTGGTGCCAGCCTTGCCCCACATAGAAACCTACGTGCGGATGTTGGGGCGGGTGGTGGGGCCCATGGCTGTGGTGGCAGCCTCTAAAAGGGGTGGTGGTATTCTTCCTGGTGTCGGGGGCCGCTACCCAGGAGGTGGTGGAGAGGGGCTTGGTGGTGGGGGGCATTCACGTCCCCCTCGAGCCTTTGGAGGACCTGGGCATACGGGTGGTTTTCTCCTCTGTTCCTCCCTTCCTCCCCAATGCTGCCCTTTTGCTGTTCCTCTCCACCCTGGGGAGGCCCCTGTCCATCCTCAGCCCCATTTCGTTGGGCTGTAAGGACCCCGCCCTCTGGCACGTTTTGTCATTCCGCCGGCAGGTGCAGGTTCAAGTTCTGCCGGCGGCACGTGACGGGCAGGCTCTGGAGGGGTCCTTTCTGGTGCCCCATTGAGGGCGCAGTACCAGGTTTATTATTCTTTGGGGGTGGCCCGGTGCTTTCTCTGCCGGGCGACGGGGCACGTCCAGAGGGACTGCCCTCTGGCCCGGCTTGGAGGGGCATCTGGGACCCCCGATACCCGGAAGGGCGTCGGCTCTATCATCGTCCTGATCATCGGGTCCCTGAGGTCACCACTCCTCCATCCGTGACTATTGTCAACTCCGCTCGGGTCTCGGGGGAGGCCCCCCCCAACGTGCCCAGATGAGCGTACGGGCCCCGCCGCTGCGGTGGGTAGTAGACCGGGGCCTGTGGAGGAGAGGGTGGCAGGGCTGGTAGCAGGACTTAAGTGGGGCTTGCCTCAGGGGGAGTCTGTCCCTTTCCCTGTTGTCCTGCCCTTGTCTTCCCTTGCCCTCCCATCATTGCCCTCACTCCCAGCTCTGACCCACTGGCCAGCCCCCCTCTTCAGGGAGCTGGGAGCTTGTGCAGGGGAGACGCCGCAAGCGGGGAAGACGCCGCAAGTGGGGAGCACAGGCCCAGCACCCCCCCATTGGTGAGGGGGAAGGGACCCCCTGTAAAACTATGAAGTGGGTTGCTGGTGCTGGGCCTTCCGTTGACTCCCCTGCTGACGTTCAACGTTTGGAGTCAGCCGAGGTCGCTACAGCTGCGGAGGTGGATAGTACCACCTCTCCTATGGAGTCCCTTCCTGAGGGGGTTACAGAGGGTGCCTCTGTTGCCTTCTGTGCCCCCTGTAGGCGCCGCACTGGCTGCTGCCCCGGCTGCTGTCGTGGGGGAATCTGTAGAGGTGGGTGGGGACTTTGCTTCTATTTTTTGCTGAGATCGAGGCCCTGGGCTTGACCCCAACCACCGAGGGAGTGGATGCCCCCCTGTTAGAAGGCCTCAGTAAGGGTGATTGCTCTCTGGTGCCCCCCCCCCTTTCCCCTTCCCTCCGCCTCAGGTGGTTGCCCCTGTTTTGGTCTCTGCAACACCCAGGGCCATGTCCACCTGCCTGGCTGCAAATGGTAATCTGGCTGACACCGACGGCCAACGCCGAGCAGCCAGGTTCTGAGCCCATGGGTACCCTACCCCATGAGGCGCGGCCGCAGCTCTCGCCTCCCCCCAGAGCTGTAATCGTGGGTGCCTCATTTAGTAGGGCACATGAGCCTAGCACTGTGGAGGCGCCCCACTCCCTTGCTGCCCCTTTAACTACCGTGTCAGGTCATGAGGCACCGTGCCTCGGAGGCTCTGCCACTCAGGCCCTAGACTTTGTCCCCGCTCCCTGCCCTGACCCTGCTCCCATCCTAGATCTGTGTCCTGTCCCTGTCCCTGACCCTGTTCCAGCCCTTGTTCCTGTCCTTAACGTCTTTTCCCTCCCCCCTCCTGTTGTTGCTGCCCCTGGGGTTGCCTCATTTTCTTTTTATGGAGGCCCCAGGGAGGCGGTTTTTGTTTTTCCCTCTTCTGGCCCATCAGGGGCTGCAGTTCTCCTTCCGCCATTGTCCCAAGGGCCGAGTGTTGTGTCAGGTGGCGCGGTGCCGGAGGGACGGGTGCCACGACGGGGCTCTGATCCCTGTGTGCCTGTCTCACTGGGCCACGGGGCTGGCAGGGGGGTCCAATTGGGGGACACCCCAGGGTCCGTGACCCCGGTCCCTGCCACGCAGTGGAGCGAGATGCACTCTTTCTTGGAGGACATTCGGGGCTCCACGAATAGAGTCCACCATCACTCCCTGGTGGACGTCTGGCGCGACCACCACCCGGACGATGACTCTACGTTCACTTTTGTCTGGGTGGAGGAACAATGGTCGAGCCACTCCCAGTTGGATCGCGTCTATTTCTCTCGATGTCATCTTTCGCAGGCCCACTCCTCCAGCGTTTGGCCAGCCCCATTCTCGGACCACCAGTTGGTGGTCATGACGGCCTCTCTTTCTTCGGAGAGGCCGGGGCTGGCCTTTAGGCATTTCAATAACAGCCTGCTGGAGGATGTGGGATTTGTGGCATCCTTCTGGGAGTTTTGGCTGGCCTGGCGGGAACAGAGGCGTGCCTTTCCCTCAGCGCGGCGGTGGTGGGATGTGGGGAAGGTGCGCGCCCAGCTCTTCTGCCATAGCCACACCCGGAGTGCCAGCCGGCGGAGGGATGTGGTGATAGAGCAGCTGGAGCAGGAGGTATTGGAGATGGAGAGGCATCTGGCCGCCAGTCCCGGAGATCTACCCTTCTGTGGAGCATACTGGAAGAAGCGGGAGGTGCTCCAGGCCCTCAACAATCTTCGGGCCCAGGGTGCTTTCGTACGATCCCGCATCCGTCTCCTGCAGGAGATAGATCGCGGCTCCCGCTTCTTCTATGCCCTGGAGAAGAAGAGGGGGGTGAAAAAGCACATCCTCTGCCTCTTGGCAGAGGACAGCGCCCCCCTCACGGATCTGGTGGAGATGTGCGAGAGGGCCAGGGCCTTCTATGCTGACCTTTTCTCCCCGGATCCAACCGATGCCGATGCCTGCGGAGTGCTTTGGGATGGACTCCCGACGGTCAGCACGGGTGACCGAATTCCGAATTCTCGGAAGCCCTCTGTCTCATGCCCACCAATAAATCTCCGGGCATGGATGGGCTGACCGTGAAGTTCTACCGCATGTTCTGGGACGTCCTCGGCCTGGATCTTGCCACCGTCTGGGCCGAGTCCTTGGAGACCGGGGTCCTCCCTCTCTCGTGCAGGTGAGCGGTGCTCGCCTTATTGCCGAAGAAGGGGGACCTCCGCGATCTCCGGAATTGGCGTCCCGTCTCGCTCCTCAGCATGGACTATAAGGTCGTGGAGAAGGCCATCTCACTGCGGCTACGGTCCGTGCTGGTGGACGTGGTCCATCCAGACCAGACCTACACTGTCGTGGGCCATATCATCAATGACAATCTTTATCTGGTCCGGGATCTCTTGGAGCTTGGGTGTATGGATGGTTTGTCGTTTGCCCTCCTGTCCCTGGATCAGGAGAAGGCGTTCGACCAGATGGACCACGGGTATCTCCTGGGCACTCTGCGGGCATTCGGCTTCGGACCCTAGTTTGTGGGGTTTCTCCAGGTGCTGTACGCCTCCGCAGAGTGTTTGGTCAAGCTCAACTAGACCCTGACCTCACCTGTAAGTTTCGGGCAAGGGGTGCATCAAGGCTGCCCGCTGTCGGGTCAGCTGTACACTCTGGCCATTGAGACCTTCCTTTGTCTCCTTCGCAAGAGGTTGACAGGGTTGGTGCTCCGTGAGCCAGAGGTGCGGTTGGTCCTGGCAGTGTATGCTGACGATGTGCTCCTTGTGGTTCAGGACCCGGACGACCTGGTGTGGGTGGAGGCTTGTCAAGCTGTTTATTCAGCAGCCTCCTTCACCCGGGTCAACTGGGTCAAGAGCTCTGTCCTGGTGCTCGGGGCCGGGTGGCAGGCGAGCCCCCTCCCACCCGTGCTTCAAGCCATCCGGTGCAGCACGGATCCACTGCTCTATCTTGGCGTTTATTTTTCTGTCACGCATCTGTCTCCGCCGGAGAACTGGCATGGTTTAGAGGGCAGGGTGACTGGGTGGTTGCGGAGCTGGACAGGACTCCTCCCGTGCCTCTCCCTTCGGGGGAGAGCACTGGTGCTCAACCAACTGGTCCTGTCCATGCTCTGGCACCGACTCAACACCCTGTGCCCGCCCTCGGTGTTCCTGGCCAATCTCCAGAGGTTGGTTCTGGAGGGTTTTTTTGGCTGGGACTGCACTGCTGCAGGGGTTCTCCATCTCCCCCTGGAGGAGGGCGGACAGGGCCTGATGTGCATGCGCACACAGGTCCATGTCTTCCGCCTCCAGGCTCTGCAGAGACTCCTCTATAGTGCAGGTGGCTCGGCGTGGAGCATATTGGTGCACGCCTTCCTCCGCCGCCTGCGAGGGCTCCGATATGACCGGCAGCTCTTTTTTTCTTCATCCGAGAGGTCTTCCGCGAGACCTCTCCAGGTTGCCGGTCTTCTACCAGGACCTCCTCCGGACCTGGAGGCTGGTTTCAGCAACCAGGTCCTTTGTGGTCACCGAGGGGGTAGATCTCCTCGCAGAGCCCCTGTTACACAATCCCTATGTTCGTGTGCAGGTGGCGGAGTCCTCCTTGGTGCGCCAGAGGTTGATCCTGGCGGGAGTCACCAAGATCGGAGACCTCCTGGACTACGACCTGGGGGGCTGGGTGGATCCCCAGGCGCTCAGTCGGCGCATGGGGCTCTCCACCCTTATGACCCCCCGGCGCGTACTCCAGGAGGTGGAGGCAGCCCTGCCTCCTGCGGCTCGGTTTTTCCTCGAGCGGGTCCTGTGAGAGGGTGCACCCCGCCCGCCCCTCACTCCAGGCCCTCCAGATCTTTCCATTGGCCCCCTGCCCTGTGAGCCTTCCTGCCCCCCCCCCCAAACCGCATCAAGGGACCATCTGTACGCGCTCGTGCTGCACACACTTCATTACCCCACCCTCGTGTCCCACCCAGACACCAAGTGGCAGGACCTTCTACCAGCAGTAGAGGGTGGGGAACCCCAGTGGGCCAGTTTCTATTCCACCTTGGTCCCGTGGCCCGCTGGGGATATCAGCTGGCTGCTCCTGCATGGACCTGTGAGAACGGGCATGTACTTGGTGCGGTTTACCACTGTCCCTGAAGCCTGTCCCTTCTGTGGCGTGAGGGAGATCCTGGTGCATGTGTACCTTCAGTGCGCCAGGCTGCAGCCCCTCTTCCAGCTCCTCTAGAACCTCTTATTGAGGTTCTGGCTGCACTTTTCCCCTCACTTATTTCTTTATGCACACCCGATCCAAGGCCTCACGAAGTCACGGGACTACCTCGTCAACCTCCTCCTAGCCATGGCCAAGGTGGCCATTCATAACACCAGGGAGAGGAGGTTGGTGGGGGGGGGGCTGCGACTGTGGGGCCATTTTTCATTCTTTCATCCGTTCATGTATCTGGGCAGAGTTCCTCTGGGCAGTGTCCGCCGGCTCTCTTGATGTTTTCGAGGAGCAGTGGGCGCTGTCCAGTGTTCTCTGCTCAGTGTCCCCTTCTGGTTCCTTAGTTTTGGCCCATTGACCCCCACACCTGTTCCTGTTGTTGCCTTTGTTGTCCCGCGAACTCAGTTGGGTTCCGGGTTTAGTAGCACTTCCCTAGGCTGGAGGAGGGGCTTTCAGCAGTGGGCGAGCTAGCGCTCGTCCACGTCCCGGTACTCAAAAGGATCACTCTCCTGTAGCCATCTGGCCTGACCCTGTCACATAGTATAAATAATAAGTAAAGTACTCACCCCCGCAGTATCTTTGGGAGTATCCTTCACCTGAGTTCCCCCCATGCCTGTGTGAATGTCTGTCAAACAAATGTCCCTTTAACACATCCCTGCCACCCTCTTCCTCTCCGGTGTACCCCACTCGTGGGTTGTTGTCAGGGGTTAATAAAGTCCAGGCGTGCGCTTGGGCAGGTCTGTCTCCAGCTCCTAGGGGAAAAGTGCTACTGGTTTCCATGATCTTGTAGCTGCTTCCATGCCATTTCTCACTGCACCATCCTCACTGCCACCACTCTCAGGTACCACCACCTAACCCAGTTATAGTGACTTCTACCCAGATCTCCCCTATTGAAGTTGTTCTGAGTTCATTGAATAATTGAATAATTGACTATTAAGTAGGCCAGAGACCACATGAAAGTCATTCTATAAATCAGAAGTTAGGGGCACCCATGTGAAAGTTACTAGTGACACCCCCTTAACAGAGCAGCCTTTATGTCAACCAGTGGCCATTAGGGGGGAAGCAGACACTTCAAGTACACAGTAGCCTGAACTTTTCAACTGTCTTTCCTTCAAGGCCTTACGGTAGTTGGAGCTGGTCCCAAGCCGGTTTTCACTGACCAGATAGCAAAAGCACGGGTCTGACAACCACCAATCAAGTGTTAACACTGCAAAGACCTTTGTCTAAATGTGTATAAAAAATCTGTAAAATGTGTGTAAGACAGAGTTTTTGTACTAAAGTGCAAAGCTCTCCTTTCTTCTGCAGAATAAAGTAACTCTTCCTTATCCCTGTCTGGCTGTTATTGGCTCTCAGCTAAGTAGACCCGATATTTCAGTAACAGTTTCTGGCGACTCCGCCGGGACTATCCTAGCTCAGACATTAGACTCCGGACAGCTGCGGCGAATTGGGAACGGCGCCAACGGGGTGTTTCGCCCCTTTTCTCTGCTTCACCGCAGCCCCTGGGGTTCATGCTCCGATAAAGTGAGTCCTAATAAAATAAAAAAACACTATCTGGTTCTGGTCTAGTTAACCAGTTAATAAATTTCTGTCTTATACATTTAGGCGTTAAGTGTGTAGACAGAACTAAGCCTCTCATTTGTAATTCCTCAGAGTAGAAGCCATCGCGTGCGATGAAGCTCTGAAGTCGAATTAGAATCCTTCTGTCCCGTCCCCTGTAGCAGTCAGTATTAGTAGAAATTCCTGTAATAAAATCCTATTAAGCCATAATTCCCTCTGTTCTCTGTGTAATTCTCTGTTAGAGTGTCAGCAGGCAGATGAGTGAGTCTCTAGTAATTAAGCCATAATTCCCTCTGTTCTCTGTGTAATTCTCTGTTAGAGTGTCAGCAGGCAGATGAGTGAGTCTCTAGTAATTAAGCCATAATTCCCTCTGTTCTCTGTGTAATTCTCTGTTAGAGTGTCAGCAGGCAGATAAGTAAGTCTCTAGTAAAACCCTCTGAGGATAGCCCTTTAGATTATATGTTAAGTAAATAGTCTTTACCCGGTGTTTAAAAATAAATAGTTACACCTTGTGTAAAAATTGATGTGGCTAGTGTTGTAGAAATAGAATTGTGGAGAAAATGTGCATTTTCCCCAGAACATGTGCAGTGTATATTGTAGCAGAAGTAAAAGAAATGCAAACCTACCAATATAAGTTGTGTTGTCTCTTTCAGATCACTGGGTGTTTAAAAGCAAAAGTTAGAAGTAAAAGGCAATCAAAAGTCTAAGAAAGTTAATTGTGTGCCTTTTTTTTTTAAGTAAAAATCTTTAAGCTGTAGATAGCTTTAGATCTAAAAACAAGCCAGAAAGCATCTGTATTAATGCAATTTTCTAACTAATAAGGTAGAAGCCACTGAAACCTGGGCTGCCTATAAAATAAATACAAAAAAATATGAAGTAATTCTGTTTTGCCTAAAATCAACAAAAGTATGTGTATATAAAAAAAATATTTTAAGCAATGACTGACTGCCCAGAAGGGGCAGACCTCTGTTCTTTTGTCTTTCAGATCATCAGAGAAAACGGATGCCAGCTGAATAGCATTCAACGTACCATGCATTCACTGGTACAATAAGAATTATTTTTGTGTTCTGTGGCCAAAATTGTTGTTAAAATTTGCATACCAACAGTCTTTGGAAGCAAAAACATAGAAAGTTAACCCATTCCCCATATTGCCCATGGGATCCTTCTGGCTACCTCAGATTTCTAGCCAGAGGGCTAGAAAGAAAAGAAAGCTATTGGACACCAGAAGTTGTACCGAGTAGACTCCTCAAAAGTGAGTGTGCTTGTCCTGGTTTGTTGCTCCAAAGCTCTGTATATAAGTTATTTTACTGGAAGGGTGTATATGGCATACATTGAATAATAAGACTAATGTACTGTATAATGGCAATTGTGTATGTGTTCATTTTTTAAAAAAAGTGTATAAGTAAAAAGTAAAAGTTTCCTTTGTAAGTTAAAAAAAGCCAAGAAGGGAAGCAGGAAAAAGAACAGAACGAGTTAACTAAAAAAAAAATAGCCAGCAAGCTCAGTCCAAAGATAAGATGCTGGCCCAATCCAAGGACACTGCCCACAGCTAAGACTTGGCTGACAGCCAAGAAAAGGGGGGCCTGAATGTGCCCAAGCAACTACGAGATCTGCAAAACACTGCCAGGCATTAATGAAATGTGTTAAGTTTCTTTTCTCACAAATAAAAGAAGTGCTACCCAAAGACCCTAGCAGCCCTGCCATTCACTGAAACAAGGAGACTGAGTCTACGTAAAGTCCATCAATGAAAGACTGCTTTAGCTCCACACTGGAAAGGCCCTTTCCAAGTCCTGTTAACCACCACCACCACTGTGAAGTGCCAAAGACTACCTGCCTAGACCCATGCTTCTCACTGTAAAAAGACCCCTCCACCTCGGGAAGACTCTCCGACTGATAAGCCTATTTCTCCTTCTAGCTCTGCTGTGCCTTCTAAACAGCAAAAAAAAAAAAAAAAAAGTAAAGTGCTAGTAACCTCTCCCTTGTCCACTGACAGACCTACTGTGCCTTTAGATTTTTCTAGAAGAAGCAAAACCATTACAGGGTGATGTGCTAGTAACCTCTCCCCTTATGATGCTAAACCACATTGTTTCAAAAAAAAAAAAAAAAAAAAAAAGAACACTTGCTTCATTGAAACCACAAAGTCCAGGGATTCCTGACTACAAGAGACATTAAAAACTGACCCTAGTAAAAAAACAAAAAATTATACACTAGCAAAAAAAAAACTTGTAAAACCCATGCTTGGGAATGTAGTATAGTACTACACCAAAAAGAAATGTATTAAAATATCAATGAACTGTAATTAACACTACACTAGGGACTGTTAAATTTTCATTACCCTTATTCAGTTTCCAGATCACCTCTACATACCCAAAATGCTCACAGGGGGCTGCCATTAGATTAGCACAGCAGAAAGCTTGAGTTATTTCCTCTAGAAAGAAAAGTAACTTGACCGGATCCCTATGGGATGGGGACAAAAGTGCAGCAGCAGTTTAAAATATTTTTAAGAACCAAAAACATAATGAGAAATTAAAGCACAGCTAACCCAGGTACAGGCTAAAATTAGTAAGTTACATGTTATCTCCACCCTTAGTTCTATGACCCAGAAGTTGCTGACAGAGATGGTATTGAATATCACTGAGGCTGGGAAGGCATTGCAGTGGGATCTAGCATGTTCAGAAATTCAGGATTTCCTGAATGACCAGCTAATGGCCATTCAGAATAATCTAGAGCATCAGGCTTGGCCCACTGCCCTTACAGACACATCAAGAGTACCATCTGATCTGTGGCCATAAAGACATACTTAGAGACTTTCTGGGTGGAAGTGCAGACGTTCTCAGTGCTCCTTCCAAGCATATAGACCAGTTAAAAGTGGAGTGAGAGTAGGCTCCCACATACCGAATCCTGCCGGGTCCATGGGGAGGATGCATGTAAAATTAAGTAATTCACTGAGACATCTGCGAAATTAAACTACCTAGTATGCCCAATTAATTTTTAGTCAGTGCTCCTGAGATTACACTTGACATTTAAATAAAATTAAGAAGTCAATGGACATTTTAGTCATTAGAACCCCCACAGCTTCAGTGTATCCGTAAACTGAAGCCAGGAAAAGTTGTTACTCTTCATGACTACGTTTGCTGGGAGGGTAGGGGACAAGGAACTACCCTGACAGGACACTTACTTTTTCAAGCTAATGATAGCTGTGTGTATGTTAAAGCCACCACATTGCAAGACATACATTTTAATCTCATTACCACTGCAGGCAATCATATTATTTACTGGCCTGCAGATAGAATTTTGCAAGTAGTCCTTAGGTTCCAGATACCCTTTAATTGGACTAGTTTAGTACCTGATCGATTTCAAAATTTGCTTTCACTGTTACCAGAGGTTCAGAAAATCTCTAAAGTACAAGGGCAAATTTACATGCTTCAATATATAGACATACACCTTATAGAGTGTCTATTTTATGTATTAAGTATAATGTATTGTACTTTATGACTAAAACTGTACAAAAACCCCATCATATTATTGCTATGAGAATGTTATTGCTTGTATTGTTATTAGTTAGTTTAAAATTATGTTATTGTTGTTAAAAATGTAATAATAGTAATACCTTTCATGTCCATGCTCATCATGCATTGTCATTACATCCAATCAAAACCCCTTAAGTTGAAGCATCTGAAGTAAAATCTGAATTCCAAGACTTAATGCAAATAGAGATTTGAAAATGTTTGTTGTACTAGTAGTACAAAAGGGGGGGTTGTAGAAGCAAAGAAATAACTGACAAAAAAGAGATGCAATGCATGACAGTTCATTAGCAAGAGTTAAGCTAACTGTAACCCTAATAACGTAAGATTTATAAAAGCGAAAAATGTGTAAAACAAGTAAAAAAAAACTGTGTAAGAAGTTGTTGTGACCATGTGTAAATAATATAGAATGTAGACTAAGAGTCTACATTAGTGAGCAAAACAAGATATCAAAATGACCCATGTATAAACAGAATGCTGCTATTGTTTTCCATGCTGTATCTCTTGATCACACCTTTAGTTTTGAGAACCTCCTTCCAGACCGTGGGTCATGAATAGTTTACGGGGCTCTTTCAAACAATTGTTAAATAAATTCTTTTCTTTCTATGTGTTATTTAAACAATAATACAATGTGCCAAATACCTGTGTAATGCTATGATCAAAAGCTCTGCTGTCCATAAGAAAACCCAGTATCTGTCCCTCCAGCTTGATCACAAATTGCATAACGGGCCTGACAATTTTTGAATTTGTCAGGCCCGAAGGGGGGACTGTGAAAGTTACTAGTGACACCCCCTTAACAGAGCAGCCTTTATGTCAACCAGTGGCCATTAGGGGGGAAGCAGACACTTCAAGTACACAGTAGCCTGAACTTTTCAACTGTCTTTCCTTCAAGACCTTACGGTAGTTGGAGCTGGTCCCAAGCCGGTTTTCACTGACCAGATAGCAAAAGCACGGGTCTGACAACCACCAATCAAGTGTTAACACTGCAAAGACCTTTGTCTAAATGTGTATAAAAAATCTGTAAAATGTGTGTAAGACAGAGTTTTTGTACTAAAGTGCAAAGCTCTCCTTTCTTCTGCAGAATAAAGTAACTCTTCCTTATCCCTGTCTGGCTGTTATTGGCTCTCAGCTAAGTAGACCCGATATTTCAGTAACAGTTTCTGGCGACTCCACCGGGACTATCCTAGCTCAGACATTAGACTCCGGACGGCTGCGGCGAATTGGGAACGGCGCCAACGGGGTGTTTCGCCCCTTTTCTCTGCTTCACCGCAGCCCCTGGGGTTCGTGCTCCGATAAAGTGAGTCCTAATAAAATAAAAAAACACTATCTGGTTCTGGTCTAGTTAACCAGTTAATAAATTTCTGTCTTATACATTTAGGCGTTAAGTGTGTAGACAGAACTAAGCCTCTCATTTGTAATTCCTCAGAGTAGAAGCCATCGCGTGCGATGAAGCTCTGAAGTCGAATTAGAATCCTTCTGTCCCGTCCCCTGTAGCAGTCAGTATTAGTAGAAATTCCTGTAATAAAATCCTATTAAGCCATAATTCCCTCTGTTCTCTGTGTAATTCTCTGTTAGAGTGTCAGCAGGCAGATAAGTAAGTCTCTAGTAAAACCCTCTGAGGATAGCCCTTTAGATTATATGTTAAGTAAATAGTCTTTACCCGGTGTTTAAAAATAAATAGTTACACCTTGTGTAAAAATTGATGTGGCTAGTGTTGTAGAAATAGAATTGTGGAGAAAATGTGCATTTTCCCCAGAACATGTGCACTGTCTGGCTGTTATTGGCTCTCAGCTAAGTAGACCCGATATTTCAGTAAAACCCACATGAGATCCCTGTTGGAAACCCTTTTTATCCCCCTCAGGCAGAGGGGTGGGTGCCCTAACCACTGGGCTAAAGGTTATAAGGGAGGCTACCACCTCTTCTCCCATCCCCACCCCCCACCATTTTGTGTGGAGTGAGGCAGATGCCTCGCTCCATCTTGCAAAAAATGTCATTTTTTGCAAGTTCCCAGCTGTGGATCACAAGCAGAAAGAGGCTCCTTCTGGCAGCCCAGACCTAGAAGGCACTGAACTCTGAGAGAGGGGCAGAGCTTTTAGGACATACCACTCTGGTTGGCATCTCCTCTTGGTTAGCATAGATGGCTCCCTGCCTAGCTTGGTGGCTTTTATGCTGCCCATTCTTAGGCGCCTATCTTTCTCCCCATTCATTGTGTAGGGATTCTGAGCGCATAACTCAGGATTTGTGGATCCCAGTATGGTTCCAGTGATTTTCCAGGTGTTTAAAAGATAGAGGTTGTGATGCTCAGCACCACAGTGCCTCAGTCCCTTTGTGGATCTGGGCCTTCAGCTCTGCAGGTGCTCAGCCTCACCAGAGCTCACTCAACTTTGCTGCTGCCCTCTGAAACATTAGTGAAGGGCCAGCATCCACCACTTTCCTTTTCCCAACCATCTGCTGCACGTCTGGTAGGTCCTGACAGTCTGTTGAAACTTTTATCTCTCTGTTCAAATTAAACAACTCCTTCTTCAAAGTGCCTGTGTAATTGAGGCTGAATGGAGTGTCGCTGTGTGTTCCCATCTATTGGCCTAGACTAGGAGTTCTCAAACTTTTTTTGCTATTCGCGTAGCTGAAGTTGCGTATCTTAGATCGATCCCCCCTAGTGTAGACCAGCCCTTAGGTTATGGAACTAGTACCTTATCTCAAGCAGAACTTGTGCTTTTAGAATGCCCTGAAGTTCAGTCCCAAACAGGGGCATCATTACATATTGAATCCTGTTCATCTGCTTTGAAATAATCTACATGAAAAAATATTGTTGATTTATTTAGCCTTGATGAAGATGTGAGGTTGGAAAAGTATAGCATCTTCAAGACTCATTTCCTGACATACAGATAAATAGAATCCCTTCGATAAACTCACCATCAGACCTACACTTTATGTCAATGAAGTAAGTGGCAAAACTCCAAAGGAGGGATAGTATTGCAAAATCCCAAGGAGGACAAGGTTTCAGGAAGGAGAGTATCATTGATGGTGTCAGAAGCAGTGGAGAAGATGAAGACAGTGAGTAAAGAGTAGAAGCAAATAGGCTCAGAAAATGAGTTTTTCCCATGGAAAATTTTGATGGAAGGAAACAAATATTTCATGTTCATTGATGCTTTTACCTGAAACTTTCAACTTTTTGTCAAAAAGATGAAAATGAGAACTAATTTTTCATTTTTTTTGGCAACTGAAAACCAAAAGGGGTTTGGCTAAAAATACAAAACAAACAAACAAACCTTGATTTTTATTTTGATTAATTAAAAAAAGTCCACAATATTTCAGGTTTTGGGTGTTGAGTTTTCCAAGAATATTTTTGAGGAAAGCAGACACTTGCTGAGAAAACTGTTCTTTTGTCCAAAAAAAGAGAATAATTCCAGTGAAAAAAAGTTTAAATGAAAACATTTAGAGCACGTTTAGTAGATGCCCTGTGATATGACCAAGAAGAAATCCTCATAAACCTTAGCAGAGAGAATTTAGTCGATAAAAGTCTTCAAATGTATAAATCGGGGAGAAAGATTAGAGAAAAGGAGGTGGGGCTAGAATATGAGGCTGGTACAAGAGAATGCTTTATTAACCTTTTATCAGCATATTGTGCTAATAAAACCTATGGTTTAACGATCTCCAAGCAGCCTTGCATTTTGATATGGGATGGGCTTTCACCTTCAGACTTTTCATTCATAAAACATCCTGCTTAGACATTCTATTTGTTATTTACTAGCTAATAATTAACTCCCCCCTCTCAATCTGAAAATCATGTTTAAAGCAGATCAGGCCAGGGCAACTTGTGGATTAGTACAATGGAATGAGATGTCAACAATAGTTCCTATAATGGATATTTTTGCTGAGGAAGGCCTAAGAAACAACTTTAGCATTGGATCTATAGAGATCAAAGCAAGATCATGGTAAATTAGAATTGAAACAACATTTACCCCTGCTTTGGGGACCATAACTCAGGGAACTTTCTTTTTGGGGCCAGCTTATCCAGAAGTTAATGCTAACCTCTGATTCATTATAAAGGGACATTCTTGGAAAGAGTGCCCCATTCATTTGGTCTGGTATTTTCACTGTATGTTAGAAAACCAGTTCAATAATTTCTTCCTGCTCCCTTTAAGAGTAGGGCTCTCCATCAAACAAAAAGTTAAGGATTATGAATGTTTTTCAAAGGCAACCTGTGAACTGATGACAAAATTAGGACAGGAACTTTCAGCACAAACTGTGATTCCAGAAGTAGAAGAAAAATAATTTAAAAAACAAAAGTGTCTTTGCCCTGTAGTGTGATCATATCATACCCTAGACATACAACAAAAAATGAAGGTAAAAGCTTTTTTTCACCCTCCTGCCTCCCCTCCCCACAAACATAGCAGATTCCTTAAAAATAATGTGATCATTTACTATTTTCTGAAAAAAACTCACCCAGTTTTAATCACAACACTATACACAGGATCAGCCTGAAGGTTGGTCTTCTTTTGGGGGTGGCAGAGGTTAGGTTAGTGAGAGAATTCTGTGGTGCATCCCAAACTTGACTGCTTTTTTATGAACCATGATGAAAAACCACAGGACCCCTTTCTTCACCCTTCTGCTGCAGAAGTTATACCTGACTGTTTGTTCTGGTGTCTCTGTGGAGTTGCCAGCTTTCAGAGAGGTTTTGCAAGGAACAATTCTGCAAAAAAAGTAAAGAGCTTGAGGAAAAGTAGGTCCCCAGTTGCTGGAGGCCTCGTTGTACAGGGAATTTTAGTTTTGCATAGTGCTTAACAACCATTAGCTAATTGATCTTCACAACATTTCTCTGCGGTAGAGAAGTAATATCAGTTTTACAGATGCCAAGAGTTGATGCTAGAGCCAGGATTAGATTCCAGGAGTTTTTTGTTGTACTCACTACACTGCTTTATCCACACCATCCCTCACGCGATTGAGCTCTTTGAAGAACTGGGTCCTGGGATCTTGGGTTTACTTAGTCCTTACTCCATAAACATCCTCTCATTGATGTCAATGGAAGTCTGGTGTACAGGAATTACTGTACTTTATCAGACCAGCCATTCATCCAATCTCCTGTCTCTGAGCTGACAGTACCAGCTGCTTCAGAGGAAAAGGCAAGAAACCTGAAGCAGTAGTGGACAATTCTGAAATAACTTGACAATAGGGCACATTTCTTGCTAACCTCAGGCACTTAAGTCCAGATCCTCACAGGTATTTAGGTGCCAAACTCCCACTAAAATTGGGATCTGGGCCTTAGTGACTGAAATATGCCTTAAAAATAAGAACATAAGAGCGGCCATGCTGGGTCAGACCAAAGGTCCATCTAGCCCAGTATCCTGTCTTCCAACAGTGACCATTGCCAGGTGCCCCAGAGGGAATGAACAGAGCAGGGCAATTGTTGAGTGATCCCATTCACTGTTGTCCAATCCCAGCTTCTGGTAGTCAGAGGTTTAGGGACACCCAGAGCATGAGGTTGTGTCTCTGCCCATCATGGCTAATAGCCATTGATAGACCTATCCTCCATGAACTGATCTAGTTCTTTTTTTGAACCCAGTTATACTTTGGGCCATGAAACAGAAAGTTCCTTGTGAATTTTACCCTGGCTCTAACTTTAATTGTTTTCATTATCCATGGCGATGACTAATTCTCCTTTGACTCCAATAAACCTCTGGCCTCGGGTAATGACTGTGCCAGTTGGTTTCAAAGGTTAACTATTTGTTTGTGAAAAGGGTTTTCCTTTTATCTGTTTTTAAAATAGCTGCCCTTACATTTCATTAGTTGCTCTATTTCTCATTCCATTATATGAGAAAGAAGAAACAGAAGCTCCCAATTTAGTTCTGTATTCCTGTATGTTACTAAGGTTTGCAGAATGTATTTGGAAACCTCCATGAAGTCTGTTTTTCTTATCTTCCCCATTTTTGTTAACTTACCATATATGGTCCCTGCCTTTTGAACAATCCTCCACCTTTCTTCAAGTGTTTCTAGTTTACAAGTAATTCTGGGTATTATCTGGATGCCCCCATTGAAATGCAGCCTGTTTGCTCTGCACAATTATGAAGTGATGTAATATTAGCTACAGCTGAATTAATACAGATACATTTTATTATTGTGTTTTTCCTTTAAGATGGGATCTTTATCTCTCCAGTATAACCAGCACATGATAAGGATCCTGGCTGCTAATCTACTTTCACTTCTGAAGTTACTGAGCGCAGTGAGAGAACATTCATATCAGTGCAAAACACATCAGGTAAAGGGGTAAAAATACGATCAGGCTAATGTAAAACTCCGACTTTATATGTAGAGGTAATGATGCACCCTCCTCAACTGACATATACACTAAAAATATTACATTAATGCTAATGCCTTGAAGAGGATGTTAAGATGGCTGAGAACACTGTGGGGAGCTTGAAATTACTCCGAAGTATTTTTGCTCCAGGATTCATCAGGTAGGTGATCTTTGTTCATCTGAATACCATCTAGTCTGCTATTTTCTAGGTTTCCCTACTCACTCTGTGCCATTTATTCTTTAGATGAACTGTTAATGTCAAATAGACACTGGTCCTAGGACATCCACAGATAAACCGTCAGTTTCTTACTTTGCATTTAAATGATGTTAGAAATATTAGCTTATGTCAGAGGCTGGTACTTTCTTTCGTTATTATGATTAGGACACTCTCCACTGTCATTAACGTAGAGTCCTGTGGGAAGACTGATAAGATATTATATCCCCAGGTAATGACATTCTTATATAGTTTGCCTTCTTGTATATTACTGTGGGGGGAGGATATATTTTACCTCCAAGTGCTGTCTCAAGAGGGTTTTCAAAAATGGGAGCATATGGAGGGGAGGAAGCTGCTTTCTCACCTTTTTCTCTAAGAATGGGTGTCTAGTGCAGAGTAGGAGACTAATTCTCTCATGCCCTTTGTAGCTATATTTTCCCATATTCAGAATATGGATGTTCTGCTTCTATAGCCTCCCACTAGCAGAGCACTGAGATGTGTAGTGGAGCTGTATCCACCCTTTCATTACTTCATCCATTAATTAAGAGATTGAACTCCAGAGCAAAGATATGGAGGATTTTCATATCATGACTTCTTGGCTTCTAATTAATTAATCATAATCATAATTTGTATTATTATAGTGCCCAGGGGTCCCTGCTTGGGCAGTGGGTATCACAGGCCAATGGACACTAAGCCTCACCCAGGCTTCCTCTTCCCAAAGCAGGTGGGGGCTGGGGCTAGTGCTGGCAGCCCAGGACTCGGGAAAGCTGGGGCCGGTGCTCAGGCTGCCCGGTGCTGGGGCCGCTCAGTGTTCCGGAGCTGGGGCATTGGGACCACCCTCCCGGCACTCTGGGCCTGGGGGTGATGGGGCGGGCTGGCTAGGGCAGCCCAGGGCTGGGATTGGGGAGATGGTGGTGGGGGCCAGCCCAGGGGCCAAGACTTGGGGGGAAGGGCTCTTCTGACCATGATGGTGGGCTTGGGGCTCCAGCAGTGGAGGGGCGGGGCCTTGGGCAGAAGGGGCGTGGCTGGGGCCTAGCCTCCCCAAACAGGTGGTTCACGCGCCGCCCATGGGTCCCTGTGTTGGACTTGGACTCCATTGTGCTAAGAGCTGTACAAATACAAAACATAAAGTTGGCCCCTACTTCAAAAAGTTTACAAACTAAAGCTTGGTCTACACTATGAGTTTAGGTCGAATTTAGCAGCGTTAAATCGAATTAAGCCTGGACACGTTCACACGGCTAAGTCCCTTTTTTCGACTTAAAGGGCCCTTTAAACTGGTTTCTTTACTCCACCTCCGATGAAGGGATTAGCGATAAAATCGGCCTTTGCGGGTCGGAATTGGGGTAGTGTGAACGGAATTCGACGTTATTGGCCTCCGGGAGCTATCCCACAGTGCTTCATTGTGATCGCTCTGGACAGCACTCTCAACTCAGATGCACTGACCAGGTAGACAGGAAAAGCTCCGCGAACGTTTGAATTTCATTTCCTGTTTGCCCAGCGTGGAGAGCACAGGTGACCATGCAGAGCTCATCAGCACAGGTAACCATGATGGAGTCCCAGGATCGCAAAAGAGCTCCAGCATGGACTGAACAGGAGGTACAGGATCTGCTCGCCATATGGGGAGATGAATCAGTGCTAGCTGAACTCCGTAGCAGTAAACGAAATGGCAAAATATTAGAAAAGGTCTCCAAGGCCATGAAGAACAGAGGCCATAACAGGGACGCGCAGCAGTGCCGCGTGAAAATTAAGGAGCTAAGGCAAGCCTACCACAAAGCCAGAGAGGCAAACGGAAGGTCCGGGGCAGAGCCACAAACATGCCGCTTCTACGCGGAGCTGCATGCGATGCTAGGGGGTGCAGCCACCACTACCCCAACCATGTGCTTTGACTCCTTCAATGGAGAAACACACAGGGAAGCAGGTTCGGGGTACGAGGAAGATGAGGATGAAGATAATGTAGATATCTCACAGCAGCAAGGAAGCGGAGAAACCGGTTTCCCCAACAGCCAGGATATGTTTATCACCCTGGACCTGGAACCAGTAACCCCCGAACTCACCCAAGGCGTGCTCCCAGACCCTGAGGGCACACAGGGGACCTCTGGTGAGTGTACCTTTGTAAATATTACACATGGTTTAAAAGCAAGCGTGATTAATGATTAATTTGCCCTGGCAATCGCGGCCAGTACAGCTACTGGAAAAGTCTGTTAACATGTATGGGAATGGAGCAGAAATCCTCCAGGGACATCTCCAGAAAGCTCTCCTTCATGTACTCCCAAAGCCTTTGCAAAAGGTTTCTGGAGACGGCTGCCTTATCACGTCCGCCATGGTAGGACACTTTACCACGCCAGGCCAGTAGCACGTAGTCTGGAATCATTGCATAACAAAGCATGGCAGTGTATGGTCCCAGTGTTTGCTGGCATGCAGACAACATCCATTCCTTATCGCTCTTTGTTATCTTCAGGAGAGTGATATCATTCACGGTCACCTGGTTGAAATGGGGCGATTTTATTAAGGGGACATTCAGAGGTGCCCGTTCCTGCTCTGCTGAACAGAAATGTTCCCCGCTGTTAGCCACGCAGTGGGGGGAAGGGGTGAAGTGATCATCCCAGAGAATTGGGTGTCGGGGGGGGGGAGGGGGGGTTAGTTGGGTTTGTGCTGCATGTTAACCCGGAAACCGCAGCCCCTCTTTTTACATTGCAAACCCATTTTAAATGGCCAAACCAACAGGTGCTTGGTATGGGAAATGAGGGCGCTACTGTTTGAAACCATTCCCACATGTTAAGAAGGTTAAAAAAGCCAAAAGACTGTGGCTTACTATGGCTGCCTGCAAGCCGAAATCTGTTGCCTGGCACTGCATGAGTGATCTCTCACACCAAACCGGCAGGCCCTCAATATAAGAGGAAAAACGCGACCTTGTAACGAAAGCACATGTGCTGTGTAATGTGAACAGCAAAATTTAACGTGAAAGAGTGTACCAATTGTTCTCTAAAATGTGTCTTTTCTTAACCACCTCTCCCTTCTCCTCCACCAGCTGCAAATGTTTCTCCTTCGTAGAGGCTAGCGAAGAGTAGAAGGAGAAAACGGCGGACTCGGGATGATATGTTCTCCAAGTTCCAGATGTCCTCCCACGCTGAAAGTGCACAGCAGAATGAGTGGAGGTAGTCAATGACTGACTACAAAAAAGCACAATATGAATGAGAGGAGAGGTGGCGGACTGAGTCGCGGGCTGAAAATGATAGGTGGCATCAGCTTGTAGACAGAAGGCAAGAGTCAATACTCCGGCTGCTGGAGCATCAAACTAATATGCTCCAGCGTATGGTTGAGCAGCAGGAGCAGAGACCGCTGCTACAGCCCTTGTGTAACCAACAGCCCTCCTCCCCAAGTCCCATTGCCTCCTCACCCAGACGCCCAAGAACACGGTGGGGGGGCCTCCGGCCACCCAGTCACTCCACCCCAGATGATTGCCCGAGCATGGGAAGGCTGGCCTTCAATAAGTGCTAAAGTTTTAAACTGCAATGTGTCCTTTTCCTTCCCTCCTCCCCCATCCCTCCCGGGCTACTTTGGCAATTATCCCCCTAGTTGTGTGATGAATTAATAAAGATTGCATGAATGAGAAGTAACAATGACTTTATTGCCTCTGGAGGGGAGGGTGGGGTGGTTGGTTTACAGGGAAGTTGAGTGAACCGGGTGGGGGGGGGCAGAGGGTTCATCAAGGAGAAACAAACAGAAGTTTCACACCGTAGCCTGGCCAGTCATAAAACTCGTTTTCAAAACTTCTCTGATGCGCACCGCGCCCTGCTGTGCTCTTCTAACCACCCTGGTGTCTGGCTGCGAATAATCAGCGGCCAGGCGATTTGCCTTAACCTCCCACCCCACCATAAATGTCTCCCCCTTACTTTCACAGATATTGTGGAGCGCACAGCAAGCAGCAATAACAATGGGGATATTCTTTTCGCTGAGGTCTGAGCGAGTCAGTAAGCTGCGCCAGCGCGCTTTTAAATGTCCAAATGCACATTCTACCACCATTCGGCAGTTGCTCAGCCTATAGTTGAACAGGTCCTGACTACTGTCCAGGCTGCCTGGATTGGGATTCTATGTGATTAAAAAACAAAACTTTCAAAAAAAATTGTATTGGGCAAAAATGAAAAAAAAAATTCCTAGGGAGAAAAATCATTTATTCACCAGTTCTTATCATAATGTCATGATCTATTTTATGAGGAGCTTGAGTCACTGATACATGCTGTAAATTAAGTCTGTATCCCCAGGGAAACCAACAGGGTTAGAATGAACTCAGAATATACAACTGTGCAGGGTGAGTTAGGACAATAGAATCATAGAAATGTAGGACTGGAAGGGACCTCAAGAGGTCGTCAACTCCAGCCCCCTGCACTGAGGCAGGACCAAGTAAACCTAGACCATCCCTGATGGGTATTTGTCCAAACTGTTCTTAAAAACCCCAATGATGGGGATTCCACAACTTCCCTAGGAGTAAGAATGCTAGCACTTGAAGGTGTAAGGGTGCAAGATAGTTGGTTAAAACTAGACCTGGTTGAACAGTTTTCCATCAGAAAATGTTGATTCAACAAAACTGAAACATTTCACAGGAACACATCAATGTTGTTGAAATTTTCTATGGGAAATTATTGAAACATTTCATTTTGATTTCATTGTTTTTACTTTTATGCCAATATAATATGAGACAAGGTGGGTAAGGTAATAATCTTTTATTGAACTAGAAGTTGGTCCTATAAAATATATTACCTCACTCACCTTGTCTCTCTAGTATCCTGGTACCAAAATGACTACAACTACACTGTATAATATAATATAATATAATATAATATAATATAATATAATATAATATAATATAATATAATATAAATGATAAAGTTGAATCAAAACATGTTGACCTTATCATCTCATTTTGTGAAAAAATCAGATTTTATCCTTTCGGCCCAATTCCTGACTCAGGATTAAACCAGAGTTGGAAATCTTGGAATTTCCCATGGGATGGAAATTTGAGTTTTTGACCAGCTTTAGTTAAACACATACAGGTAGAAAGGTCAGGGTGATGACAGGCTGATATTTTCTTTCTTTCTTTCTTAACGAAGACAAGCAACATACAAAGAGTAGGGGAATGGAAGACAAACAGAATGTATACACTTTTTATAAACCTTATGTACAATTTATATTTTCAGCAAGTGACTCAGAGGTTGTGTGGATAAGAGGGGAGTGGCAGCAGCACAGAAATTATGGATGTTGATTTGTTGGAAATCTCAAAGGGCTGGTTAGTTGATTTGATGGTGGAAGTAGGTGAGTGATATTCAAAGAGATGACGTGGAGGTCAGAGAAAGGGAATTCAGAAATATACAAACCAGAGGCAGTATTATTCTTGTATATGGAATGTCTACTTTCTAACCTTCAAAATCTAATGCCCGGGGTATCTTATATACAACTCACCGCATTTATCTCAAATCACTGGCTTTGCACTCACTTATTTTTTTTCTCCCTTTGGTCCAGTACCAGCTAAAATGAAGATGAAGCTTTTCTTTTTCTCCAAGAGCTCAGTAGGGAGCTCATCTCTGCTTGGTTACATCATTTTCTTCACTTCTCTACTTGTTCACAGATTGGACTCAGGTAGGAATTCCTATTTGCATAGTATAGATGTTGGAGATAGCCAATCCATTATAATATTCATCCTCTGTAACTTTACAATTATTCACCCTAGAAACAATTTCTTTAGGTAGGAAAATTATGCTCTTTTCCTTCTTTTTGGGTGAGCCTATTGTCCTTGCTGCCTCATTCTCCTTAGAAGATTTAGGCATTATGGCCCTGATCCAACACCCATATGAGAGCAATGGATGTCTTTCGCATTAACTTCAGTTGGCATTGGACCAGGCTCTAGGGGCTAGAGTCAGGAAAGGACTTCAGTGCCTAACTGCCACTTGAAGCACCTAAATCCCAGAATCAGTACCCTGTGGGATTCACAAAACCCCCACTCAGCTGTCCCTGAAGCCTATAGGTACCTAACTTGCTTGATGCCTACATTTTTGCAGCAAAAGTTCCCTAGGCGCCTATGTTTTTGCCTCTGAGCATGTGCACTGCAGTGCCATGCCAAGCGTCCAGACAGCTAGACCCCACAGTAATATACAACCAGTGAAAAATTGGCATCCTCTGCCTAGCTCACTTGCAGGGCCTGATCTGGTCAGCATGCTCAGAGCTTGCCTACTGGCTCTGGCCCCTATAGGTGAGCTTACCCAAAACTACTGGGGGTGAGGGGGAAGAAAGTGAGTCACCATTGAGTTACCACCTCCCTCACAAGTTTTAGCCCAGTGGTTAGGCTACTCACTTGGGATGTGGGAGACTGCCAGCTCAAGTTCCCCCTTTGCCTGTGAGGGGAGGGAAGGGATTTGACCTAGTGTCTTCCTCTTGTCACATGAATGCCCTAGCCTCTGGTCTATGGAATACTCTGGTGTGTGTGGGTGGGGAGGTTCTCAATCTCTTTTGTTGAAGCTGCTCTACTGTGGATAACTAATTTTAAAAAAAGTCACTGTGGCAGCGGGACTGGCTTCTGAGTCTCCAGGTGAGTGCGCTAATCACCAGGCTACAGAGTCATCAGGTACCTAAAAGTTAGGTGTGGGGATGCTAAGTGTCTCTGTGAATCCAGCACTATATGTCCCTGTGCAAGAGCCAGAACACCTGCAGCTTGGATCAGCCTTCTATGTATAGCGTGCTGAAATTTTCCAAATTTCAATTTTTTGGTGAAAAACTGTGGTATTTTTGAATTTTAACACAAAAAAGGGGGGGGTTATAATGACTTTTCATGATTTTTTTTTCCTTTCGTTTTTCAACCAACTACATAGGGGGTCAAAAAATGTAACATTTCACCACGTTTTTGTCATCAGAATTTTGAATTTTAGGGAAAAAACCCTTTCTCCTCCCATGTTTTGACTCCTGTGCTTCTGGTAGACAATACAAACTGCAGGAACCTCATTGCAGATTTAGACTGTATTGACTTTCTGGCAGATTCCCTGTAAATCTGAAGATTGTCTCATCCTACAAGGTAACAAGTAAACAACATAGATCAAGACATATGACCATCCCAACTGTACTGAAAGAGAATAAGAGAGATTCTTTTAAATAACATGCCTATTGTGACTTATTGCTCAATTGATGTCATAGTGTCATTGTCTTTGTGTGCTACTATATTTTACAGCACACTTTACAGTGATTGGGTCAGATCAAGCTGTCACTTCCTCGATAGGAGATGAAGCTATTTTACATTGTCACCTCTCCCCCAAGATGAGCACTGAGAACATGGAAGTGAGATGGTTCCGATCCAAATTCTCTTCACCTGTGCACCTATACCGTGATCAGAAAGATCAGTACGTACAGCAGATGCCAGAATATCGAGGACGGACAGAACTTTTGAAAGACGGCATGGCTGATGGAAGAGTTACCTTAAAAATTCGCAATATCACATTCTCGGATGCAGGGTGGTACAGCTGTTTTTTTCGGTCAAATGTCTTTTTCGAGGAAGCCTTAATAGAACTGAAGTTAGCAGGTTAGTTACATGCTTTAGTGTCTTGACTCCTTCAAAATGTAATGAACGGAGTCATGTCTTTTAATCAGAAATGAAACTTGGTGTTTCACAGTTGCAAGATAATGACAATTACTTCAATTTACTTCTGGTTATGTCAGAGGATCACAATAGTTTTTGAACTCCAGGAGCACAGGGGAAAATTTTGGTCTTCCAGGAATGTGGGGAAGTGCCATTGGTCGGCTGGTGACAAAGTCCTTTTCTAACCATTGCTCTTCTCACCCACCATCCTGTGGAGTCCTACTCTTGGGACCCAGACTCAGTCTTCAGAATCAGGCCTTCTGTCCTGCAGAGCTTAGGGGGAATGTAGAAGTTGTAACCTGATGTATTGATTGTTTATTAATTATACTGATTACTTAAGAATTCCTAGTGATCAATCTGAGGTTTGACAGGTTCTTGACCCAAGATCAGTATTATTAAAATTACTGCTCAGTTGGGAACCCCGATGTGCATGGTTGCAACACGCTATAGGAACCCTTCTGTATTTGTAACAGTTCATTAATACATTTAGATAAATCACAAATACTCCAACTCAGTAAGGTAGACAGAGATAACACAGACTGTCCATCCACATATTCACACCATCCTTTGCAGAACAACCTGAAATGTTAGCCATCGTCTTCCTCATCACCATCACCTTCCTTATGATCACCCATGGCCATCAACCTGGCACCTCCTAAGGGCTACGTCTCTCTCTCCTCTTGCACGTGGGCTGGGATACAACTTTTATAATATGTTACGCTGACTCCACCACGTCTGATGCTGTCAAGGCTGTATCCCCACTTTGAACTTTAGTGTACAAATGTAGGGGCCTGCATGAAAACTTCTAAGCTTAACTACCAGCTTAGCTCTGGTTCCGCTGCCACCATCCCAAGGCTAATTTCCTTCCCTGGGTAGCCTTGAGAGACCTTCACCAATTCCCTGGTGAATACAGATACAAACCCCTTGGATCTTAAAACAAGGAGAAATTAACCATCCCCCCTCCTTCCTCCCACCAACTCCTGGTGAATACAGATCCAACCCCCTTGGATCTAAAACAAGGAGAAATTAACCATTCCCCTCCTTCCTCCCACCAACTCCTGGTGAATCAAGATCCAAACCCCTTGGATCTTAAACAAGGAAAAATCAATCAGGTTCTTAAAAAGAAGGCTTTTAATTAAAGAAAAAGGTAAAAATCATCTCTGTAAAATCAGTATGGAAATTAACCTTACAGGGTAATCAAACTTAAAGAGCTCAGAGGACTCCCCTCTAGTCTTAGGTTCAAAGTATAGCAAACAAAGATAAACACTCTAGTAAAAGGTACATTTACAAGCTGAGAAAACAAAGGAAAACTAACACGCCTTGCCTGGCTATTTACTTACAAGTTTGAAATAGGAGAGACTTGTTTAGAAAGATGTGGAGAACCTGGATTGATGTCTGGTCCCTCTCAGTCCCAGGAACGAACACACTCCCAAACAAAGAACACAAACAAAAGCCTTCCCCCCCCCCAAGATTTGAAAGTATCTTGTCCTCTTATTGGTCCTTTAGGTCAGATGCCAGCCAGGTTACCTGAGCTTCTTAACCCTTTACAGGGAAAAGGATTTTGGAGTCTCTGGCCAGGAGGGATTTTATAGTACTGTACGCAGGACAGCTGTTACCCTTCCCTTTATAGTTATGACACGCCCCCCAAATCACAGATAGTGTTGGACGTTCGGTTTCACACTGGCTGTGATTTTTTCCTGGAGTTTTAGGAGAAAACAGAGTTAATAAGACATATGTACCTTTAGACATACTACTGATTATATAAAAACTAACAATATGTTTTATTTCAAGAACAATTGTTAACCAGTTAACTTTGGGAAACTTTTCCGGGAGAGTGCATCAGCCACTTTGTTAGAAGCTTCCGAAATGTGTTGTATTTTAAAATTAAAATTTTGGAGAGCTAAACTCCACCGAAGAAGTTTTTTGTTATTTCCCTTGGCGATATGAAGCCACTGTAGCGCAGCATGGTCTGTTTGTAGTTGGAAACGCCGTCCCCAAACATATGGGCGTAGCTTTTCCAGCGCGTATACAATGGCATAGCATTCCTTTTCGCTGATTGACCAATGGCTTTCCCTCTCAGACAGTTTCTTACTGAGAAACACAACAGGATGGAATTCTTGATCCGGTTCTTCCTGCATTAAAATTGCTCCCACGCCTCGCTCGGACGCATCTGTGGTTACTAGGAACGGTTTGTCAAAGTCTGGGGCCCTTAGCACAGGGTCAGACATGAGTGTTGCCTTAAGCTGGTTAAAGGCCTTTTGGCACTCATCAGTCCACTGAACTGCATTTGGCTGTTTTTTTCTGGTTAGGTCTGTCAGCGGGGTGGCGATTTGGCTGTAGTGGGGTACAAATCGCCTATAATATCCAGCCAAGCCTAAGAAGGATTGGACCTGTTTCTTAGACTTTGGAACCGGCCACTTTTGGATAGCATCCACTTTGGCCTGTAGGGGATTTATAGTTCCTCGACCCGCCTGGTGCCCCAGGTAAGTCACTCTGTTTTGGCCTATTTGACACTTTTTAGCCTTAACAGTTAGTCCTGCCTGCTGGATGCGCTTGAAAACTTTTTCCAGGTGCTCCAGGTGCTCTGCCCATGAATTAGAAAAAATGGCCACATTATCGAGGTAGGCAACTGCAGATTCTCCCAATCCTGCTAGGAGACCATCTACAAGTCTTTGGAAGGTGGCGGGTGCATTTCGCAACCCAAAAGGGAGTACATTGAATTCATACACCCCTGCCTGGGTGACGAAGGCTGACCTTTCCTTAGCGGGTTCATCTAGTGGTACTTGCCAGTACCCCTTGGTTAAGTCCAAAGTAGAGATGAATTGGGCATGTCCCAATTTCTCCAATAGCTCATCTGTGCGTGGCATTGGATAGTTGTCAGGACGAGTTACAGCATTTAGCTTACGGTAGTCCACGCAAAAGCGTATTTCCCCATCTGGTTTGGGAACTAGAACCACTGGAGATGCCCATGCACTATTAGAGGGGCGGATTATACCCATCTGTAGCATGTCCTGGATCTCCCTTTGTATAGCAGTTTTGGCATGAGGTGACTCCCGGTAGGGTGGGGTTCTAATAGGGTGAGCATTACCTGTGTCAATGGAGTGGTATGCCCGTTCGGTTCATCCTGGAGTGGCTGAGAAAATTGGTGCAAAGCTTGTGCACAGCTCCTTGATCTGCTGTCGCTGCAGACGTCCAAGGGTCGTGGAGAGGTTCACCTCTTCCACGCCACCATCCTTTTTTCCTTCGTAGTAGACACCTTCAGGCCACTCCGCGTCATCAGTTTTCTGGGCTGTAAACTGGCAAACGTTTAATTCTCTGGAATAAAAGGGCTTAAGAGAATTAACATGGTATACCTTAGGCTTTATGTTGGAGGTGGGGGAGGCTATGAGATAGTTAACAGCTCCTAGGCGCTCCTGGACCGTGAATGGTCCTTCCCACGATGCTTCCATTTTATGGGCCTGGAGCGCCTTTAAGACCATGACTTGGTCTCCTACTTTGAAGGACCGTTCTCTGGAATGTTTATCATACCAGGCCTTTTGCTCTTCCTGAGCATTCTTTAGGTTTTCTTTAGCAAGGGCTAAAGAATGTTGGAGGGTGCTTTGTAGGTTGCTTACATAGTCTAGAATGTTAGTTCCTGGAGAAGGCGTAAACCCCTCCCATTGCTGCTTCACCAACTGTAATGGCCCCTTAACCTCGCGGCCATACACAAGTTCAAATGGTGAAAACCCTAAACTGGGATGTGGTACAGCCCTGTAGGCAAAAAGCAACTGCTGCAGCACTAGGTCCCAATCATTGGAGTGTTCATTTACAAATTTACATATCATGGCCCCCAAAGTTCCATTAAACCTCTCCACCAGGCCATTGGTTTCATGGTGGTAAGGGGTGGCAACCAAGTGATTCACCCCATGAGCTTCCCACAGGTTTTCCATAGTCCCTGCCAGGAAATTAGTTCCCGAATCTGTAAGGATGTCGGAGGGCCAACCTACCCTGGCAAAAATGTCTGTTAATGCCTGGCACACACTTTTAGCCCTGGTGTTGCTTAAGGGTACTGCTTCCGGCCATCGGGTAGCAAAATCCATGAAAGTCAATACGTACTGCTTTCCTCTGGGTGTCTTCTTTGGGAAAGGACCCAGAATATCCACAGCTATGCGCTGAAATGGGACCTCAATTATGGGTAGTGGCTGGAGAGGGGCTTTAACCTGGTCTTGGGGCTTTTCCACTCGTTGGCACACCTTACAAGACCGGACATATTTAGCAACGTCCTTGCCCATTCCCTCCCAGTGGAAGGACTTCCCCAACCGGTCTTTGGTTCTGTTCACCAAAGAATGGCCACTGTGATAATCATGGGCTAAGCTCAAGAGCTTTACCCGATACTTAGTGGGAACTACCAACTGTCTTTGAGGATGCCAGTCTTCCTGGTGCCCACCAGAAAGAGTCTCCTTGTATAAAAGTCCTTGTTCTACAACAAACCGGGATCGGTTAGAAGAGCTGAGAGGTGGTGGGGTGCTCCGCGCCGCTGCCCAAGCTTTCTGAAGGCTGTCATCTGCTTCCTGCTCGGCCTGGAACTGTTCCCTTGATGCTGGAGACATCAGTTCCTCCTTGGACTGTGGACTGGGGTTTGGTCCCTCTGGAAGCGATGCAGGTGCTGGGGCTGTTTCCATTGACTCTGAACCGATGTCCACTGGTGCACTATGTGGTATCTCAGGCTCTGGCTGAGCCTTTTGGGTAGGGTTATCTGCTGCTTCCGCCAGGTCAGGCTCGCTGGTGCCATCTGGCGTTGGAGTTGTAGATGGGTTTGCAAGCGCTGGACTCAGTGCTGGCAATGGTTCTGGTGCTGGTTGCGTTGCCAGTTCCGGTTCTGGGACTGGCTTTGGCTGGGTCTTTGGGATTGGGTCCACAACGGCTGTTGCAGTCATTGGCAGGGGATCCGGTTCCACCACCTTTGTCTGGGTCTCTGGTAACACAGACGGGGCCCTGGTGGACGGCTCAGGAACAGGGATGGGGGTGAAAGCTTGCTTAGCCTTTGCTAGTTCCAGTTCATGTTTCCTTTCTTTTTCTCTCTCCTACATCTCTTTTTCTTTCATCGCCATCTCTTTTTTTTTCAGCTCCATCTCTCTCTTGTGGGCCTTCTCTTTGGCTTTTTCTTTTCTTTTTTTTAGCTCCATCTTTCTCTTGTGGGCCCCCTCTTTGGCTTTCTCTTCTTTGTTTCTCAGCTCTATCTCTTTTTCTTTCAGCTCCATAGCTCTCTTGTGGGCCTCCTCTTTGGCTTTTTCTTCTTTTGTAGTCATTTTCCTGTTTTCTTGTGCTGGGTCACCCCCTCTGCAGTTGACTGAAACTGGGAAGCTCTCAGCTCTGGCTGCTGCTGAGTTAACAGAGACTTTCTAACTAGTTACTCCCGAGGATGTAAAAAGAAAAAAAACAATTCAGCTTGTAATTCTTTTTACCTTTGTTTGCTCATTTGAACACTTCTCTTAACAAAGGACCTGTTAAAAAAACTTAACACCTCTGCCTTCAGGCAAGGAGAGATAAGATATGCATCTATCTCCAGCTCTGCTTTCAAGCAGCTAGAAGGGAAAAAAAATTTCACTGGCTTTTGGGTTTAAAATGATCCCACTGCTATACCACCATGTCAAGGCTGTATCCCCACTTTGAACTTTAGTGTACAAATGTAGGGGCCTGCATGAAAACTTCTAAGCTTAACTACCAGCTTAGCTCTGGTTCCGCTGCCACCATCCCAAGGCTAATTTCCTTCCCTGGGTAGCCTTGAGAGACCTTCACCAATTCCCTGGTGAATACAGATACAAACCCCTTGGATCTTAAAACAAGGAGAAATTAACCATCCCCCCTCCTTCCTCCCACCAACTCCTGGTGAATACAGATCCAACCCCCTTGGATCTAAAACAAGGAGAAATTAACCATTCCCCTCCTTCCTCCCACCAACTCCTGGTGAATCAAGATCCAAACCCCTTGGATCTTAAACAAGGAAAAATCAATCAGGTTCTTAAAAAGAAGGCTTTTAATTAAAGAAAAAGGTAAAAATCATCTCTGTAAAATCAGTATGGAAATTAACCTTACAGGGTAATCAAACTTAAAGAGCTCAGAGGACTCCCCTCTAGTCTCAGGTTCAAAGTACAGCAAACAAAGATAAACACTCTAGTAAAAGGTACATTTACAAGTTGAGAAAACAAAGGAAAACTAACACGCCTTGCCTGGCTATTTACTTACAAGTTTGAAATAGGAGAGACTTGTTTAGAAAGATGTGGAGAACCTGGATTGATGTCTGGTCCCTCTCAGTCCCGAGAACGAACACACTCCCAAACAAGAACACAAACAAAAGCCTCCCCACCCCCCACCCCAAGATTTGAAAGTATCTTGTCCCCTTATTGGTCCTTTAGGTCAGATGACAGCCAGGTTACCTGAGCTTCTTAACCCTTTACAGGGAAAAGGATTTTGGAGTCTCTGGCCAGGAGGGATTTTATAGTACTGTACACAGGACAGCTGTTACCCTTCCCTTTATAGTTATGACAGATGCATATTCAACAGGGGTTTCTCCCCTCTTCCTTATGTGTATTTCCTTACCCTACTAGTGTTGGGGTGCCCATTTCCTATATGTTAGTGTGTATATGTATATATTTCAACTTGTTTCCATGGCACTCTTATGGTTAGACACCTGCAGACGTTCCCATCCTAAAATATCCCAAATCTGGTGAGCAATTTACACATCCCACCTTGTTACACTCAAGTGTCCAAACCCTTATCTTCTGTACACGCCCAGTGTACACCGATCCACTGTCTTCATGGAAACTGTGCACCTCCCTCTACTGGTTTCCCCTCAGTTTATAAGAGTACAGGTAAAAGGAAAAGATAAGACACAATCTATAGTCTCTAGTTATTCACAAGTTAACATTCCTGTCTCATAAAGTATTTCTCACTCAATGATCAGTCCTTACAGCGCTTGTGCCATCCAGAGAGCTGGCAGAGTCTCTCCTCCATAATAGATTACATCTTGTGCCCTTTCTTCTTCTCTTTTACAGTTACAGATTATTGTCTCTTATCGCAGAGACAAAGAATTTTCCTGGGGTTCTTTTGTCCTTGTAAATGCTCAAGCCTGCATCTGCACACAGGCAGGTCCGGCTCCAGGGTTTTTGCCGCCCCAAGCAGCAGGAAAAAAAAAAAAAAGCCGTGATCACAATTGCAATCGGCTGCACTCCGGCAGCAGCTCCACCGTGCTACTGTCTTCTTCGGCGGGAATTCAGCGGCAGGTGCTTCCCTCCGAGAGGGACCTGCCACCGAATTGTCTCTGAACAGCCCGACATGCCGCCCCTTCCCCTTGGCCACCCCAAGAACCTGCTTGCTGGGCTGGTGCCTGGAGCCGACCCTGCACACAGGGCTTGGGCTGTTCTCAGTGTTAATTGAATCAGCACTGAGACTCCCCCAGCCTCAAGTGACATATTTCGCTTCCAACAGTTTTGGAACACAATAGTCTACATGGTACATAACTCTATTATTTCCCCTGCAGGCATCTTGCAATAACCACAACAATCAGCTAATTCTTAGCTTTCGCCAGAGACAGTGTGACCTCCTTCAGTGAAATATTAAGGAGATGGCTTGACACAAGGGTGCTATACATGTGTGGGCATGTCTGGGTCACAACCCCCCTTGAGAGACTTAAGATGCTCATCAGGTCCCTCAGCTGCTCTGTCCATGAGTTTGATTAGGTTCTTCGCCAACATTCCCCCATTCACACATATTGAGACTTAAGGGATGCAAGTCAGGCTACAGTCAGCTTTTACACCTCGAGAAATTCTGTGCCACTGCACAATGCAGACTTTGCGCAGAATTAATGTTCTGTGCAGAATTTCCTCACCTCTGCCCCAAAAATGGGCTGCAGAGCTGTTGACTGCCACTAGGGGCTGCTGGACCTGGCAGAGCCAAGCTGCCCAGATTGCAAATGGAAGACACTACTGGAGGGAGGTAATGGGACGTGGAGGGTTCCTGGCAACCGAAGTTCCCTGCATGCTCTGAAGGAAGGAGGCGGAGTGCAGGAAACTCCACACAAACCCAGGACCCAGCATTAGGCTGTTTCTCCCTCTGGATCCCTGGGCTCTGGATGGGGTATGGGTGGCTGGGCTAGGAGATGCTCCACAGCTGGGCTCTGAGTGGAGGAGGGAGTGTGGGCTTCTGGCCTCCTGGCTGGGCTCTGGTGTGTGTGTGTGTGTGTGTGTGTGTGTGTGTGTGTGTGTGTGTGTGTGTGTGTGTGTGTGTGTGTGTGTAAGGGGCAGAGAAATAGGAACTGGGTTGTTGTAGGGGTTTCTTCAACGCTCTACCACAGGCACCAACTTTACACAGTGCCGGAGGGTGCTCATCTCCCGGTCCTGCCCCAGACCCCATCCACACTCCAGCCCCTCCCCCAAGGCCCCACCCCACCTCTTCCTGCCTGCACTCCATCCCTGCCCCGCCTCTCTGCCATGTTCCACCCCCTCCCCTGAGTGAGCCGCTTCCTTGCTCCTCCCCCTCCTCCCCCCCAGCCACCTGCACACCACCAAACAGCTGATTGTGGGAGGCAGGAGGCTAGGGGAGGGAGTGGGAGGCTCTGATTGGCGGGGCTCACTGGCGGGTAGGGGAGCTGAGGTTCTGATAGGGGGACTGCTGGTGGGTGCATAGGAAATTTTTTCCCTGTGGGTTCACCAGCCCCAGATCACCCACAGAATTAGTGCCTATGCTCTCTACTCCAAAATTATTGAAACTCACATGATTATATATTTAAGTATCAGAGGGGTAGCCATGTTAGTCTGGATCTGTAAAAAGTGGCAAAGAGTCCTTTGGCACCTTATAAACTAACAGACGTATTGGAGCATAAGCTTTCGTGGGTGAATACCCACTTCATCTGCTCCAATATGTCTGTTAGTCTATAAGGTGCCACAGGACTCTTTGTCGATGATTATATAGTGTTATTTTGACAACTATAATATGCAGAATTTCAAAATATTGTGTGCAGAATTTTTAATTTTTTGGTTTAACTGTGCAGCTCACTGGTATGGATTTTTCACACCCCTGAGCAACGTAGTTAAGCTGACTTAATTTTCTAGTGTAGACCAGGTCTGAGGGTCAGTAAAAAAGGTGAATGCAGCCATGCAGTAAGGTTACTATGTGAACTTTGATTCAGTTTCCTGAATCTTGCAAGTTTAAAATCTCAAACTTAATATTACTGAATATATTCATCTAGATTATAGGCATACTGCAATTTTTATTTCTTTCTCTAGCTTCCGGCTCAGATCCGCTGATATCTGTTGAGGATTATCAAGATGAAGGGATCCGAATTGTTTGCCAGTCGATTGGATGGTATCCAGAGCCTGAGCTGCAATGGAGAGATCGCAGTGGAAATCATTTGTCATCCCTTTTTGGAAAAAAATCTCAAAATGAAAATGGGTTGTTTAGTATTCAGCATATGCTCATTATAACAGAAAAGTCTATCAGAAACCTTTCCTGTTCTATCAGAAACAGTGTTCTGAAACAAGAAAAGGTATCAAGAGTTTATATATCAGGTGAGTTTCTTTCTAACTTACACAACAAATACAATGAAATATGGCTTACTTTAATGGGGAGTATTTATTAATATATTCTTGACATTGTCTACATGAAAAACTCAAGATGCTACAGGTAGAGGCAGTGATTAATCACTATTTTATACAAAATTATTCTCTCAATCACCATTAACCAACTGCTTGAAGTGTTGCTACTGGATAACATGCTTCAGGTCATGCCTTATTTATGGGTGAGTTATAAAACCCAAATGTCGACCAATTACAAGCCCAGTTTTGACCAATTAAATGTTCCACCACCATTCTCAAAATAGTAAGAGGTTTTGCCTCAGTACCTTGGAAAAAATTACAATTTGGGTAATTTTATTGAGCTGTGAAAAATTGCCCCTCTTAATTTTAATAAAATACTGGGTTCTTCTTTACTGCTTGTATTCTTAAAGTGTTATCAATAATACAATAATAATCATAGGAAAAGCTGCTGCATTAAACATCAGAGGTAAAAGTCTGTGATAGGTAAAGTGGTTCTTGTTATTGTTAAATAAATATAAATCAAATTTTGTCACAAAATCACTGTTCAGTTTAGAAGAAAATCAGTTGATGCTATCAGTGTTTCCAAATTAATGAGACTTTGTTTTACAGATGCATTTTTCCCCAAAGTGTCCCCCTGGTTTGTGGCGCTGCTTCACCTGGTGGCTTTTATGGTTTTTTTCATCTCTCTTGTGATTTATTTCTATTGGAATCAACACAAAGAAAACGGTAATATTAACAAAAAGAGCAAATATATTGCACTCAGGAGATTTTTCTTCTAAAACTCGAAAGTTAGATAAAGTGATTCGCAGAGGGGTTATGATTCCCTGGTTTGAAGAAGGATGAATAATGGTTACATGGAAGGAGTGAGAAGCACAACAGATGACTGAAACACTTCTCAGACAAAAGCTGAATGTTATAGGTTCAATTTTAGTAACAATGAGATGTCAAATAATTTAGGCTTCATTTTATTAATCAAAAACAGAACTATACAATGCAGAAAGGTTAATACTTTACTGATCTGGGAAGATTTCACAATTCCTGTGTATTGCCACAAACCTAACACTACTTTTTTAATCTAGCTCTTTGACATGTTTTTCAAGACATCAAGGCACTGGGATCAAACAGACATTAGAATCATAGAATATTAGGGTTGGAAGGGACTTCAGGAGGTCATCTAGTCCAACCCCCTGCTCAAAGCAGGACCAATCCCCAGACAGATTTTTGCCCAGATCCTTAAGAGGCCCCCTCAAGGATTGAGCTTACAGCCCTGGGTTTCGCAGGTCACTGCTCAAACCACTGAGCAGTCCCTCCTCCTATAGCTATCATCCTCTGCCTGATGGGCTAGACTGCATAAACCTCATACGTCTTAGCTTCTAACAGGTTGTTAGTGGCATGTACACAGAACTGGTTACATATAGACTTAGCGGAATTCAATGTTTATTTTTTTATCATTTTGATGATTGATATAGATGTTTATTTTTAAAAATTTCCCCCAATGTTCACAGTTGTGCCAAATGGATTTTAAGCATGTTTTCAATTTTTATTGACTTAAATGTTCACAATGCTGGGAAATTATGGAGGAGTCAGACAATAATTATTTAATGACAGGAGACATTTGAAATTCAAAAAGTTAACACTTTCTGAATGTTAAAACACAAATTGTGAATATCACGTCAAAATATACAAAGTAAAAATACCTAAATCAAAGTCTAATGATTCGCTCACAGCACTTCTCCTACCTTGCCTCTCTGTAAATTTCAGTTATCATTGATGGACATTTTTTTTTGTCGGTTTGTGTGTGTACGGCAAAAGCGACATTTTCCAATATTTACTGATAAATATGTAATCCTTCCAAGCCTGGTTCTACAAAGGTCATAATCAGCATCAATAAGTTTCCAGTGTGCAGTAAGTATTTTAAGTAATACAGTTAAAAGTTTTATACCTTAGAATGAATAAAACTATTCTAAACATATAATCTACCCGTCAACTTAATTTTGTAGCATAGACAAGCTACTAGCTACTTCCTTATTTTAATTGTGTAACATACCTTGTCTGATCACACTTGTAGTTACAGCAACAAAACAAACTTATCTACTTTAGTGTTACATAGGCTCTGACTTCCTCTTTTGTGGGGGGTGGGGTGTTCAACCCCCACTGTGCCCCAGGCCCTGCCCCAACTCCACCCCAGCCCCCAACCCTCAGAGCACCCGTGGAGTCGTCACCTATGGGTGAATACATTTGTTTGTGAGAGCTGATTTCACAGGACATCTGTTTATGAGAGTCAGTTCCACACACCTCAGTATGATTCCATTCCTTACATGACAAAACTCCTGTGCAGCATTAGCAATATATGTAACTATAACTTCGCAAGCGGTGTTTTTCCATTTTGGCTTTGTCCTAGCCACAAAGCATTCTGGTTCAGTTTGGCCAACACAAATACAGTGTGATTCTTCATTCTTCATTGTGATGGCCTAGGTGACTTTGCAAAGGGCAGCTATAATTTTAAATACATATATATCTTTACTAAAATAGACTCTCTTACACCATCCTCAAAGAGTAGTTATCAATGTTCACAGTCAAACGTGGAGGATATTTCTAGTGGGGTCCTGCAGAGGTCTGTCTTGGCTCTGGTACTAGTCAATACATTTATTAACGCCTTGGATAATGGAGTGGAGATCATGACTGTAAAATTTGCAGATGACAACAAAGTGGGGGAGCTCACAAGCCTTTCGCAGGAAAGGATTAGAGTTCAGAGCAATCGTGATAAATTGAAGAACTGTTCTGAAAGCACTAAGATGAAATTCAGTAAAGACCAGGGCAAAATAGTACTAGACCTCAGAAGAAAAAATCAAATGCATAAACACAAAACAGGAAGTAACTGACTAGGCAGCAGCACTGCAGAAAAATATTTGGGGGCAACAGAGGATCACAGATTGAACACGAGACAACAGTGTGATGCTGCTATGAAAAAAGGCAAATGTAAGTCTCAGATGTATTAATAAGGAGTGCTGTATGTAGGAGGTAATTGTTCTGCTCTACTCAGCACTGGTGAGGCCTCAGTTTGAGTACTGTGTCCAATTTTGGGTACCACACTTTGAGGAAGATATGAACAAATGAGAGAATCCACAGCAGAGCAACAAAAATGATAAGCGATTCGGAAAACATGACCTGTAAGGAAAGGTTGAAGGAACTGGGCATGTTTAGTCTAGAGAAGAGACGGCTAAAGGGGGACCTGATAATCGTCTTCAAATATGTAAAAGGCTGTTATAAAGAAGAGAGTGATCAGTTGTTCTCCATATCCGCTGAAGGTAGGACAGGAAATAATTGGCTTAGTTTGCAGCAAGAAAGATTCAGGTTATATATTAGGAAAAACTTTCTAATTCTAAGGATAGTTAAGTGCTGGAATAGGTGACCTAGGGAGACAGTGGAACCTCTGTCACTGGAGGATTTTAAGAACAGGTTAGACAAACATCTGTCAAGGATGGTCTGATATATTTAATCCTGCTTCAGTGCAGGAGGATGGGCTAGAGGACTCTTGAGGTCTCTTCTAGCTCTACTTTTCTATGATTATTTACCTTAGATTCATGTCTGTTTTTTTCTTTTCAGTGAAACTTAATGAAAAAATTAGTAAGTTCAATTTTTCTCCTTTATATAAATGTTGTATGAATTTCTACTCTCTTATGAGTGTTTGGACTCATGGTTGGTGTAGCTCTGGATATTGGGGGGGTGGGGAGAATACAAAAGTCAATCTAAGCTGCTGTTTTGCCTTCCCCAGTCCTTGGACCAATCAGAATCTGAAACAGACCATGACTTTGAGTAGCGTAAAGGCTTGTCTGGTGCAAACTAGAGGGCCCCCTAGGGACTACTCCACCAGCTGAAGTTTGGGCAGAGTGCTGAGTGCAGTGACCTCACCTCTTGGATGCCTGTCCCACCCTCTGTATCTCCAGCCCTGACATGCCTCCTAAGACAAAATCAGGGGAGCCAGTGGTGTAAAGCCTGCCTATGCCGGGACGATTCTTGGCTGCTTGTCTGAGGCAGTTTTAAAAGCAATTTGTGCTACCGGAATAGCACAAAAAGCATTCAGGGACTGAATGGGAACCTTGTGAAGTCAATGGGAGTCTTTCCATTGACCTAAACAGGCTTTAGATCAGACCCTTGTTGAGGGCCAGGGGTGTTTGGATGAGATCTCTAGCCACCTTATGTTTATATCTGATTCTTTCTTTTCAGAGAAACTTATTGAAGAAATTAGTAAGTTCATTTTTTTCTTCCTATCAGTCTTTGTATTACATTCTATCTTCTTACTATGACGTGTGTTCAAAGGAGTTCTCATGTCTATATATTTATGCTCTTGGTTTCAGATTGGAGAAAATTTCGAGGATATGCAGGTGACTAAAGCTGATGTATTATCGATATCAAAATCCCACCGTCCCCTGAGATCTTACATGTCCTGTCCTCCTACTATCAAATATCTTAATTACAAAATTAATGGGAAAAAACTAAGGATGGTAGAAAAATGTCCTTACATTATTTTTTTCCAAGTGGAGGTTTTTCAACTAAGCTAAACACAACACATTTTCATGGAAATGTATCTGCTTTTCTTGAAACTTTTCATTTTTTTCGTCAGAAAACTGAAAACCCATAAACTGAATTTCTTCCATCTTTTCACCAAAAATATTTCTGGTTTTGCCTGTTTACAGCAAAACTTTTATTTTTTTTCTGTTTTTGCCAGTTTTCATTCCCAAATATTTTGCTTCTGGCAGCTTTTGGCTGAAAACGGATTTTTTTTCTTTCCGTTTTTAGTTTTTCAATTAAAAGCATTTATTTTTCTGCAGAAAAGATTTCCAACCAACCAAAACCTACCCACCCCAAATGCTTTCCATCCAGTTTGAGATAAAACTGCTAATTTTCCTTGTGGGAGAGCAAATAATCAAACGTCTTTCAGGATCAGCAACTACGTACTTTGAAAAAGTAGAGAATAATGAAGAATATTTTCTCTGGTATTAAATTTTCAGGATGGCACTTGGCTTTTATTATTATTTGTTTTATAGTGGCCCCTAGAGGGTCCAACCCAGATCACAGCTCTGTTGTGGTCATCATCATCATCATGTTCCCATTATGCCTCTGGCGGTTAGGGCAGTGACGAAGTTCCTCCACTCCTGTCTGTTTCTGGCAAGTCTTTTAGTGGTTCCCCAGCTGTGCCCCAGGTTTTTCAGCTCGGCTTCCACAGCTCTTCACCATCCTGTTTTTGGGCGGCCTCGTTTTTGCTTGCCTTCAGGTGTCCATCTTATTGTGATTTCCATCTACTCTTGTGATGGAATCAGTTTCCATCCGAAGCATGTGGCCAATCCATCTCCAATGCCTCCTGGTATTGATATTGCTCATATACTCTTGGCTGCACTGTGTCAATAGATCTTGGTTTGAGGTTGTTCTGGGCTAAAAGATACAGAGGATTTTTCTGAGGCAGGTTGTATGGAATGAAGAAAGTTTGGACATAGGGATTGTACAAATACTTTGTCCTCAGGAATTTGCAGTCTAAAGAGACAAACAAAGAGTGGAAGGGGAAACAACATGGGCTGCATAGAAACACCCCCATTGGGGAGGCTAGCCCCCTACCCCGTTCCAACCCCTAGGCCACTGGCCCAAAGCCTCGGCTGCTGATGGGCCCACTCCTGAGTGCCAACCCGGCCCCTGGGATGCCAGCTGGCTGGCCCTGAGCTGCCCCCTGGCCCAAGTGGCCCCAGGCTGACGGCCCAAGCTGACTCCCCTGCCAACTTCTGGGGAGAACGGGAGCCAGGGCAGGGCCTTGGGCTGAGCCGTGGGAGGGGCCAAGGTCTGGGTTAGGAGAGGCTTAGCCTCCCCTGGCCTATGATACCTGCCGTCCCTGGGAAACAACTTGTCTAAGGCTTACGTCAGCCTAACTATGTTGGTCTCTACACTACAATTGTGCTCCTGCCAATGTAAGTTGCCCACAACATCGACATAATAACTAGACTTCCATGAGAGGCGTAGCTCTTGTATCGATGTAGTTAGGGTGACACAGTGTCCATGTTGGGGTTGCCAGGAATCCATTTTTTTACTGGAACGAGTGGTCAAAAAGGGACCCTGGTAGCTCTGGTCAGTGGCTAAAAGTCCAGTTGGTGGCACAGTGGGCGTGCTGCTCCCGGAAGCAGTTGGCATGTCTGGCTCCTAGGTTCAGGGGTCAGGGGCCTCTGCTCGCTGGCCCTGCCCTGAATGCCGGCTCCACATCTCCCATTGGCCAGGAACCTCATGGGAGCTGCGGGGGTGGCACATGTGGGCGTGAGGCTCACAGCTGTCCATGTCTCACAATGCTCCACTTCAGTCGGTGGAAGTGTTTCTGGTGAGGACACGCACCACCAACAGAAGGTGCATAGTGCGGATGTGAAGTTCTTTTCTTCTCCATGCAGCTATGGGGACTTAACCACCTCTACAGCACTGTCCCATGTATTGGGATTGTGTGGGGCTTTCTCACCATGTCCAGGGGCAGTGCTGGAGGGGTGGGAGAAAGTTTGGTTAAGCTGCAGGAAGCAGTTAGCAGGAGGGTAGTAAGTACATAGTTCCCCGACTTTGGCCTGCTGGGTCTTCCCTGGAAAAGGTAATACAGAACCAGATGTTGGGCCCAATTTTCAAAGGCAGTGTAGAGCTGGCCAGTTTTTTTCTTTTTTTTTTATGGAAAATTTTGAGTTTTTCTTGAAAAAACAAAAATTGATTTATTTTTATTTTTATTTTATTTTTTGGTTTTCTGATCAAAAAATTAATTATTTTTAGGAAAGCAGCCACGTTTTCTGAGAAATTTTTCATTTAATTGAAAAAAAAAGTGTTGATGGAAAATGTTTAACCAGCCTTATCGCTCGTCCACCACTCTAGTGGAAGCTGCAGGCCCTACACGGCAAAACATCGGGCTCACTCTCTCTTTTCTTTCTCTCTCTTTAATACAAATCATTAATCCCTTCCATGGGAGTGACTGTGATTCTCTTGTTCTCCTTTCTATAGTGAATTTCACACTGGATCCAGACACAGCTCATCCAGAACTCATCCTGTCTGACGATCAGAAAAGTGTGCATCATGGAGACATACGTCAGCATCTGCCCAACAATGCTGAGAGATTTGATTATTCTGCCATTGTGCTGGGCAGTGAGAGATTCACAGTTGGCAGACATTATTGGGAGGTTTCGGTGAAAGATAAGACTAACTGGGACTTGGGTGTTTGTCTGGAGAATGTAGACAGGAAGAAGAAGATTATAGCAAACCCTACAAAGGGATACTGGGTAATTGTGCAGAGGGCTGGGGATACATACAAGGCCCTCACTGAAATTCGGACTTCCATAACTGTGAAAGTGAAACCAAAGCAGATAGGGATTTTCCTGGATTGTGGAGAAGGAAAAGTCTCATTTTACAATGTGACAGATGGGTCACACATGTACACTTTCAATGCCAAGTTCACCGGGCCTGTCCGACCCTTTTTCAGTCCTTGGTACAATGAAGATGGTAAAAATGCTTCTCCTCTAAAAATCTGTCATGTTAGGGACTGGGAATGAGGCAATCAGCTATTCACAATGGCAGGGCAGGGAGGCAAATGTAGTCCAGTGAATAGGGCAGCAGACAGAGAGTGAAGAGCTGTAGGGTCTATGCCAGGCTCTGCTGTGTTACCGCAAGGAAGACTCACTGGGTCCAATTCCCCTGCCTTGTCTATTTAGATTACAAGCTGTGAGAAACAAAAGGTTTTCAAATCCCTCAGCTAGGTTACCTCTGTTCTCAAGATTTCTTGGCTCAATTTGTTAATTTGAAACTTAAAACAGCTCTGTATATTTTTATAAGTTTTATTAAAAGCTAATAAACAAACTTAAAAATCTAATAGACTTATCTCTTGGGCTAACAACTATAAAGTTTTACTAAACTAACTAAGGATAAGACAACAGAATTATCAAATCAAGGTCACAGTTGGAATTGAGTTAATTAATCAATGAACAATGATACTGAACTTAAAATACTCTAGTAATTTAGCCCCAAAGCATCGGTCTTGTAAAGCAAAGACTGAAGACTACAATCTTCGTAGAATAATCAAAAGAGAAGGACTGAAAACTTCATCCCCGGTCCCCAAAATCGGAATCTTATATTAAATTAATTTTAATCAAGTCATTAAATTAAGACAGCTGATCATCATATCATGATATTAATATGGCACACAGTCAATTCTTAAACATACTATCTTGAAAACTTCAGGAGGCAGTTGTCCCGTTAGTTCCAAACCTTAATTACAGGATCATGCTCATGGCAAGGTGAATGAATGAACTGATTGAATGTTTTAGAATCAAAACCAATCTAATTCGACCCTCAGACCTGAATGCAAATTTACACTCCACTTGCAGGTCCCATACGCTTAGGGCATGTCTACGCTACAAAATTCAGTTGACTTAGCTTCAGTCAGCAAACAGCCACCGCAGTAATTACATCGATTGTGCATGTCTACACTTTGCTTCTTGTGTCAGCGATGCGTGTGCTCACCAGGAGCACTTGTGTCAATTGCACTGTCAGTGTGGAGCACTGGGGGATGGCTTCTGAAAGCCAGTAACAGTCGACATAAGCAACACAGTGTCTATGTTGAAACTGCATCGACCTTGACTCTGCCTCTCGTGGAGCGAAATTTTAGCGTAGACCTTTCCATAGTTAGGTTGACATATGCTGCCTTGCATTGGCCTAACTCTGTAGTGCAGACAAGGCCTTAGTGACTGCCAAATCTCTTACCAGCAAATGAGGCAAACAAAGATTGGCTGCAACACACTGCAGACTAGACACTTGGAAATACAAACTATTGCTACTGGTGGTGATAAAACTGCCACTCTATCTGGAAGAAGTGCAGGAACCTTCATGTTGTGGTGTACCAAGAGTCACAGATGGCTTTAATTTAGCCCGGTGTTCTGTCCACTGTCCTGCACCACACTAGTTGCCTCCTGCTGGGGAATTGGAAAAACTCAGTAGAAGACCTATACCCATCCATTTATAACCCTTGGGACCATGGGTGGTGTGTAACTTCTCCATTTAGGGAGGCTGTGCGTTCCCGGACCATGGCCCCACCCCAAGGCCTGCCCCCACTCAGCCTCCTTCCCCCAAAGCCCCGCCCATGCTCCACCCCCGGCCCCACTTGGCCCCCTTCATGAAACCAGAAGAAGAACTCTGTGTAAGCTCGAAAGCTTGTTTCTCTCATCAAAAGAAGTAGGTCCAATAAAAGATATTACCTTGCCCAGCGTGTCTTTCTGACTTCCCTGGAAGCAGACAGCCCCAAAAGCAAGTCCCAAGAAAGTTCTTGTATGTTGCATACTCTCATAGATTTCTAAGGCCAGAAGGAACAATTGTGATTATCTAGTCTGACCTCCTGTATAACACAGGCCATAGGACTTCCCCATAATAATTCCTTTTGAGCTAGAGCATAGTCCATCACTAATTTCCATTGGTTCAGTGTCCATCTTCCCAGAGAAAATGTGAATCAAAGCTTTTCCACACCATACAGCATTTTCAGAGAAGAATGACAAATCCAACCTGAATCATGGCACAAGGTGTATTTTAATATCATATGAAGATTGATTCAACCCCTACACTAGCACATGGATCAGTTGTGTATTTTTCTCTTTACACAACAAACATAATATAAAGGAATCACATGGGACTAGCAGGGTCCGAATAACTGTGTTTACTATGGGTACCTGCATGGCCCCACAATATGCCAATATTTTTATGGCTGACTTAGAACAACGCTTCCTCAGCTCTTGTCCCCTAACGCCCCTACTCTACTTGCCCTACACTGATGACATCTTCATCATCTGGACCCATGGGAAGGAGGCCCTTGAGGAATTCCATGAGGACTTCAACAATTTCTCCCCCACCAACAACCTCAGCCTGGATCAGTGGACAATTCTAAAATAACTTGCCAATAGGGCACATTTCTTCCTAACCTCAGACATTTAAGTCCAGATCCTCACAGTATTTAGGTGCCAAACTCCCACTAAAATTGGGATCTGGGCCTTAGTGACTGAAATATGCCTTAGAGTGACATCTCTCACTATGAGAAAGGGACCAAGAGACCTTCTCCGTTGGATCATATGAACTGGAACCATAAACTCCCTGAACATTAAATCTCACCAAATGAGGGTTAATCCATCCTCATCATCATATCCACTTATTATACTCCAGTATGAACTTCATATCCTCATATCTCAATGCCTGTACTTTGACCCATCAACCTTTTACCCCCAATCGGGGATATTGCAGATTATGTATTCCTTATGCCATCCAATCTTAAACCAAACTTTGCACCCTTGATAATCTGTACGTTATTCCCTGATAACCAGAAACTTCTATGCTCAAACTCTGTTCACTTTTTTTTTTAACATCATCTTAATAAAAATTTTAAATCTATAAGCAGAGTCAGGATGAGCTCTACCCTGACATCTGGTGGTGAATTGTGGTGAGTGTGAAAAAGAACTTCAGGGGCTGATCTTGTTTGCATAGGCACACCCACCCTGCCTAGCATGAGCCCACAGCAGCCCAAAATGGTCACTTTGGCTGCTGTGGGATCCCCAGTTTCTCTGTTATTGGGGCAGGAGGAATATGAGGAATAATGTGTTGTTACCCTGATTATGTGAATCAAGGACAATGAAACTTTTATGACAGAGGGTCTCACCATCACCTAAGTAGCACTTGCTAGACAAGGGACATGGGTTCCAAAACCCAGTGAATTGGGAGAGGCTGGGACAGATATTTGTACTTGATGGCATGGGGCTTTTTTGAGGACCTGAAACAACCACAACCACCTTCTGAATATTAAAGCTAATTTTGATTCTATTAGGTATCTAGTTACAGGCTGCTGAGCAGAATTCACTTTGGGCCACTGGTGCACCTGCACTGGGGCTCCTCTACTACAAGCTGAAGTCACTGAAGAGCTAAAATCACTGAGTGCTGTGTTAACTAGTGGGGGGCCTGAAGATCTATTGCTAAGTGGCTGGCAGAGCAGAGCAGTTTGCGGGGCGGCTGTAGTGGCTCCCGGGATGGCTGGTGGAGCAGAGCAGAGTGGCTGGCAGAGTGGAGCAGTTCAAGGGATGGTTGGAGTGGCTCGCGGTGAAGGCCGCAGCAGAACCCTGTGGAGAGGCATGGCAGTTGGCCTTGGACCATGTAAGGTGCCCCTTAACGCCCCCTCCCATTTCCACCCAGACTGGGGGGGCGGGTAAAACTCTGCAGATAAACTTTTGAACTCTGGTGCTTCATTGACCAGGGACGGAGACTTTTGGTTTGTTAGACTTTTGGGGTGTTGGACTGTTGGGACTCTGGGTGATCTTTTGTGTTGCTGGACTTAAGACCCTGCTCATGGGTTGTTTTATAAATCTTGTTTGTGGTGTTTCCCCAACATAATGCTGCATTGTTTCTTTCCTTTATTAAAAGGATTTTGTTACACTCAGACTCTGTGCTTGCGAGAGGGGAAGTATTGCCTCTTAAAGGTGCCCGGAGGGGGGTGGGGGTGGTATGTAATTGTCCCAGGTCACTGGGTGGGGGCTCGAGCCGGTTTTGCATTGTGTTATTGAAACAGAACCCCTAGATACTGAACCCGGCCCTTGTTGCTGCCAACTCAGACTGGCAGAAAGATTACACATATAAGAACATAAAAGCAGCCATGCTGGTTCAGACCAAAGGTCCATCTAGCCCAGTATCCTGTCTTCCGATAGTGTCAGTGACCATTGCCAGGTGCCCCAGAGGGAATAAACAGAACAGGGCAATTGTTGAGTGATCCCATTCACTGTTGTCCAATCCCAGCTTCTGGCAGTCAGAGGTTTAGGGACACCCAGAGCATGGGGTTGTGTCTCTGACCATCCTGGCTAATAGCCATTGATGGACCTGTCCTCCATGAACTGATCTAGTTCTTTTTTGAACCCAGTTATACTTTGGGACATTAAACAGAAAGTCCCTTATAATTTTTACCCTGGCTCTAACTTTAATTGTTTTCATTATCCAGAATGACTAATTCTCCTTTGACTCCAATAAACCTCTGGCCTCAGGTAATGACTGTGGCAGTTGGTTTCAAAGGTTAACTATTTGTTTGTGAAAAATATTTTCCTTTTTTCTGTTTTTAAAATAGCTGCCCTTACATTTCATTAGTTGTTCTATTTCTCCTTCTATTATATGAAAAAGAGGAAACAGAAGCTCCCAATGTGGTTCTGTATTCCTGTATGTTACTAAGGTTAGCAGAATGTATTTGGAAACCTCCATGAAGTCTCTGTTTTTCTTGTCTTCCCCATTTTTTTTTAACTTACCATATATGGTCCCTGCCTTTTGAACAATCCTCCACCTTTCTTCAAGTGTTTCTAGTTTACAAGTAATTCTGGGTATTATATGGATGTCCCATTGAAATGCAGCCTGTTTGCTCTGCACAATTATGAAGTGATGTAATATTAGCTATAGCTGAAGAAATACAGATAAATTTGGCATAGATGATTCTCCCCAGCAGAAAACTGAGACAGATGGTTGCCTTCTAAATACAATTTTATTTTAGCCTCATAATGCTTGGGGGCATGGGAAAAAGAACATTTTCAAAATTATAATTATCATCGGGCAAATGGAGAACCTTGGAAAATCAAAATGGCTGCCTTGGAAATACTTTTTATTGTTGTGTTTTTCTTTAAGATAGCATCTTTATCTCTCCATTATAACCAGCACACGATAAGGATCCTGGCTGCTAATCTACTTTCACTTCTAAAGTTACTGAGCGCAGTGCGAGAACATTTCAAATCAGTGCAAAACACATCAGGTAAAGGGGTAAAAATAGAATCAGGCTAATGTAAAACTCCGACTTTATATGTAGCGGTAATGATGCACCCTCCTCAACTGACATATACACTAAAAATATTACGTTAACGCTAATGTCTTGAAGAGGATGTTAAGATGGCTGAGAACACTGTGGGGAGCCTGAAATTACTCAGAAGTATTTTTGCTCCAGGATTCATCAGGTAGGTGATCTTTGTTCATCTGAATACCATCTAGTCTGCTTTTTTCTAGGTTTCCCTACTCACTCTGTGGCATTTATTCTTTAGAAGAACTGTTAATGTCAAATAGACACTGGTCCTAGGACATCCACAGATAAACCATCAGGTTCTTACTTTGCATTTAAATGATGTCAAAATATTAGCTTATGTCAGAGGCTGGTACTTTCTTTCGTTATTATGATTAGGACACTAACATTCAGTTCTCACCCAGAACTCTCCACTCTTATTAACATAGAGTTCTGCAGGAAGACTGATGGGATATTATATCTGCAGCTAATGACATTCTTATATAGTTTGCCTTCTTGTATATTATTGCGGGGAAAGGATATATTTTACCCGCATGTGCTGTCTCAAGAAGGTTTTCAAAGATGGGAGCATATGGAGGGGAGGAAGCTGCTTTCTCACCTTTTTCTCTAAGAATGGGTGTCTCTGCAGAGTAGGAGACTAATTCCCTCATGTCCTTTGTATCTATATTTTCCTATATTTGGAATATGGGTGTTCTGCTTCTATAGCCTCCCACTAGCAGAGCACTGAGATGTGTAGTGGAGCTGTATCCACCCTTTCATTACTTCATCCATTAATTAAGAGACTGAATTCCAGAGCAAAGATATGGAGGATTTTCATCCTGACTTCTTGGCTTCTAATTAATGATAATCATAATTTGTATTATCATAGTGCCCAGGGGTCCCTGCTTGGGCGGTGGGTATCACAGACCAGGGGAGTCTAAGTCTCCCCAAACAGCCAGGTGTTGCCCTGCCCACGCTCTGTCCTAAGGCCCCCTCCTGCCTCTTGCTCTTCCCCCATGGCTCCAGCCCAGGTTGCTCCTCTTCCCAAAGTGGGTGGGGGCTGGGGCTAGGGCTGGCAGCCCAAGACTTGGGACACCTGGGGCCAGTGCTCAGGCTGCCTGGTGCTGGGACCGCCCGCCTGGCACTCCGGGGCTGGGGGCACTGGGACCGCCCGCCTGGCACTCCGGGGCTGGGGGCACTGGGGTAGGCTGGTCGGGGCAGCCTGAGGCTGGGATGGGGGAGCTGGTGGCCAGGGCCGGCCAAGGGGCCAGGACTTAGGACAGCTGGGCCAGGGCTCTTCTGGCCATGATGGGGGGCTCCAGCAGTGGAGGGGAGGGGCCTCAGGCAGAAGGGGCATGGCTGGGGCCTAGCCCCCACAAACAGGTGGTTTATGTGCCACCCATGGGTCCCTGTCATGGACGTGGACTCCCTCATGCTAAGGGCTGTACAAATACAGAACATAAAGTTGGCCCCTACTTCAAAAAGTTTACCAGCTAACTAATCCCAGGAGTATAAAGAGAAGCAGGTGGTAAGATAAATATTTGGAAGCTACTTAGGAGATATTTTTTAATGGATCACCCAGTTTTCAACCTTCAAAGCAAATAAAATATTCAGGGTATTTTATGTAATATTCACCATATTTGCATCAAATTCACTGGCTGACACTCACTTATTTCTGGCTTTTTTTATTGTTGTTGGTTTTTTTGCCCAGCACCAACTAAAATGAAGATGAGACCTTTCTCTGCGTCCAAGAGCTCAGTAGGGAGCTCCTCCCTTCTTGGTTACATCATAATCTTCATTTCTCTTCTTGTTCACAAGTTGGACTCAGGTAAGAATTCCTACTTTTCAACATACTTTCTGGTGCCTCCTGTAAATGAAATATTAATTCCATGGGGAAAAAATGAAATTTCCAAGTTGTTTTTCTTTTGAAGGGTTTCAAATGGACCAATTTTGGGGAAGAATGTTCATGACATTTTAAACAAAAATGTGACTGAATTTTTTTTTAATCAAAAATGTTGTTCAGATTTTTCATGAACTGAAAACACAGGCACAAACAGGTTCAGATTCCTTCTGACAGCGCTTGCATATCCTTCTGCTTCTCTCTCGGTCTCACATTACAGCAGGATGGTAGCCTTAAAGGGGTAGACAGTTACAGAGGTTTTCCATTCTTGTGGGACACCCTTTCTTCCCTCCTTCTCTTCTCTACCTTAATGGGGTCAGGCTGGTTGCAGCTGCAGAGCCCCTGGAAGCTTAGGAAGTTGGGGAAGGTAAGGGGAACAGGAATAAGTGAAGAGGAACAGGCAGTTCATGTAAAAAAAAAATGTTATCAGCATTTTGGAAAACACAAAACCAACCCAAAAAAACAGTTACAAATTTTAAGAGAGAATCCAGTGTTTTTTACACATTATTCAAGCAGGTCTACTCCCAGGCATCATGTGCTAGTGGCAGGTGGGAGTGGCCAAAGAGGTGTGAGCGGGAGGGCGGGGGGGCCAGGGGAGAGAGTGAAGAGGTGTGTGAGGGGCTGGCAGGCGGGGGGGGGGGCTGAGGGTGAAGAGGGTCTGAGGCACGGGTGCCTTGGAGTGGGGGCAGGCTGAGGGGAGGCGGGCCTCGGGGCAGGGCCACAGTCCGGGCACCCCCAACCTCCCCAAATAGAGGAGTCACACGCCACCCATGGCCTCTGTGCTTCCATGTTGCATCTGCCTGCCTTTCTTTCTGCTTCTCTCTGTGTGCCATGTCTCCTACTTTTCTAACACACCCACCCAACCCCTCACCCACCTCTCTGGTCCAACAGTACTCAGCAAAGCCATCCACCTACGTATTTGTCATTTGTATATGGGCTTGCATATTTCTCTGCCCAATGGGGAACTGCTATGCGGGAGCCTAACTGTTTCCCATGGCCATCCAAAATGCAGCCACACCCACTTAGCCTAACCTACAACAATAATTATTCAGCCCAGCTTCTAATACATACAAGGTGGAAGGAAGAGGAAGAGAGTTGAAATCAGATGTATAATGGAAGCCCGTTATAGGACATCAAAGGGCCCTGACTTTCAAGAGGTGCCAATTAAAACATCTAAAAACTGAAACACCAATAAAATCACTTTACACCATTTGGCCAAAATCTTGGCCATTAGTGTATAAATGTTATTTCAGGGAAGGGAGTTTTTTAAATGAAAATTATCTATTAGGGTTATTCACAAAGACACTGTTTGCACATGCAAATATTAGCTTTTTAATGTATATAGATTTGGACCTTCAATATTGTGGACATAAGATTTTAAGTGTAGAACTTTGAGCTAGAGGCTATTTTAGAAAATGTGGGTCTTAAAATTATACTGGAAAATAGTCTGGCCAAATATTGCACACAGATGATAATACTGCTTAGCTCTTTTCATCTGCATATCTCAAAATCCATACAAAAGAAGGTCATTCTTACAAATGAAGAAACTGAGGCACAGAGAGGGGAAGCGTATTCCCCGAGTTGCCACAAAAGCTAGTGACAGAAAGATGGCTAGAACCCTGAATGTCAGGGTATATGGTTAGTAATCCATTCAGTGGGCCATGCAACCTACCAACTATGCAACGCTCGTTCAAGTCACTGAGGGTTGTATCTGTGTGTATCTGGCGGCAAAATTTGATCTGCAATATTTTTCATCCATTTTTGTAATAAATTCCTATTTTAATTCTCCATTTGAATAATTTTCCATCAAATGCTAGCATTTCTCCTGAAAGCTAACAGGGAAGTGTATTAAAATTCACATATGAAGTCAGGACCCATGAACAACCACAATGCACTGAAAAGCTGTAAGGGATATATTTTGTATATATTGTGCCTGACCAGGAAATTAAAATCCTATTCTCAGTTCTTCTCGAATTCAATTGCTTTTGTGTCCTGTTCCATTTAACAGCACACTTCTCAGTGATTGGACCCGATCACCCTATCACCGCTTCTGTAGGTGATGAAGTCACATTAGCCTGTCACCTGTCACCCAGCATGAGTGCTGAGAACATGGAGGTGCGATGGTACCGGGCTCAGTTTTCTTCAGTTGTGCACCTGTACCGTGAAGGGAAGGATCAGTATACGGAGCAGATGTCAGAATATCGGCAAAGGACAGAGTTTCTGAAAGACAGCCTGGCTGATGGAAAAGTTGCCCTGAGGATAGGCAATATCAGACTCTCTGATTCAGGGCTGTACAAGTGTTTCTTTCGATCAGAGTTCTCATATCAAGAAGCTGCATTGGAACTACAGGTATCAGGTCAGTAAACCTGATTTTCTACATTGCCTTCCCTAGGTTGAGAGGACATCATTGTATCTCCTTTCATAAGCGCTGGCTTTTGGTTTTGCTGGTGGGTGTCCCACACCAGCTCTCCCTCCTCCCCAAGACCCTCCCCAGGGCCCCACTCCACCCCTCCCCCGAAATCCCCTCTCCTGAGCGCCTCCTGCCTGCAGCTCACTCCTTTCTGCCCCCTCCTGCCTTAAGGGCAGTGAGTGGGGGAGGGGGCAGAGAGGTGCAAGTGGCTCAACAGCTGATTGGTGGTAGAGCCACTGAACAGCTGATTGGCAGCCAGCCCTAGCCCCGGGCAGGCCCATGGGTGCTGAGCACCCCCTATTTTTTCTCCATGGGTGCTTGAGCCTCTGAGCACCCACGGAGTCAGCGCCTCTCCTTTAAATGGCAATTCCAACACTTTTCTTTCTGATGTCAGTTGTCATTTCCTAGCAGTGCTAAGTGTCTGAGATCTGAGGAGACACTTGAAAGTTTTGGTCTCTTGGTTTGTGCACTGCAGTTATATTTCTAAGCGCTGATTGCCAGTCGAGAGGTGTGGAAAAGCTGTTTTTTTCTTCCCTCCCCTCCATATTTGTGGTTTTTGAGGAAAATATCGTATATTCATTTAAGGTGATACAAAATATCTGAAACCTATCATTGCATTCAGCTTTTTAAATCACCTGCACCACTCTGTCTGGTGAAAACAGGAGAAAGATTTATACACATTCTTGGTGATTTTCTTTGAAATTATGGGGCTCAGTTGTCACTAGCCCTAACTCGACCATGCAGGGGAATGGCAGAGAGTAAGTGTGGCCATGTTAGATTTTCAGGTATCCCAGCTTTAGCATGTGTGGGAGTGCAGGGACCAGATGCTCACCCACCAGACCAAATGTGTGATGAGTAGGCGAGGAAAAGTGAGTCATAAACACAGCCATGTCTGCGGTCCTCTACTCCCATGTGCCCATCAATACAGCTGGCTAGGTACCCAGTGGGAGAACGCTGCACCATGAGAAGGGAATGTTTTTCTCCTCCCAGTGCTACCCGGGATGTCTCTAAAATGCACAGTCTAGTCCTATGGGATTATGTAGATGATAATCCAGTGGTTTTGTAGCATATGGTAATACACAGAAACATGCTAGACTAGAATCAGCATTTCTCAAATGCGGCCATCAGGGGCTTTTCTTGTGGCCTCCTCGGCTGTGATTGGGATGTGTGGGGGGAAGAGGGGAAGAGCAGCCCCTTCCCCACCCGCTCCCTGGTGCTCCTGGATGCACAGCCTTGGTGTTGGGGCTTCCAGCAGGGGTTGGTCCCTGCCCTCCCCCCGCCGTGGAGACACCTGGGCACAATGCTGGAGGAGCAGGCAGCTGGTGAGTTCTCTACCTTCCTGGGGCGGTGGGGCTCAGACTTTGGGCTTCAGCCTGTGGGTGGCGGGGTGGCAGGCTCTGGCTGCGTGGCATTGGGCTCCAGCCTCAGGCTCTGGCCATGTGGCATCGGGTTCTGTCCCTTAGCCGCAGGGCTTCTGGTTCCGGCCCCCTGCGGCCTCTTGCTTTCACCCCTCCACCCCCATCGCCCCTGGCCCCTGCTGCCTCCCCCGACCCCCCCCATCCAGGGCTTAATTTGTCCCCAGACTTGCCGGGACTGAGTAAGTATGCAGTGAAAAGTAATACCTGTGTGTTTGTTACTATCACTTTTCACAGCAGACTTACTAGCTGGCAATAAATAAATTACAATGATTTGGACGTGTCTATGTGCATATTTCTTTATTTTTCCTAAAGCTAATTAAGTATTTTAGGGGGAAAGTGTTAGTGCGGCCACCAGTGAGAGTTGGTGGCTGCACTCTGAAGCCATGAAATAATTTGTCTTGAGAACCCCTGGACTAGATTCTGTTCTGCTTTACTCCCCTCCTTGGATCTTGGGTCTGAGTATTGGAGAGCTCTTCCCCCGGTCTCTAGAGGGAGCCAGAGGGTGAAGAGGGGGGTAGAGAGAGAAAGGAGGAGAATGGGTTTGCTTTGCTCTCCTCCCTCCCCACGCCCCTGTGTTTGGCCAGAACAGCTGGCCAGGTGTGAAGACGGCAGTAAGATACACCATTCCATGGGCTGCAGCAACTTACTTCTCCCATAAGAATGGCCATACAGATTCAGACCAATGCTTCATATAGTCCTGTAGCCTGTCTTCCGACAGTGGCTGGTGTCAGATGCTTCAGAGGGAATGAACAGAACAGGGCAATTACTGAGTGATCCATCCTCCGCAATCCAGTCCCAGCTTCTGCCAGCAAGAGGCTTAGAAACACCCAGAGCATGAGGTTGCGTCTCTGACCATCTTGGCTAATAGCCATTGATGGCCCTATCTTCCATGAATTTATCTAATTCTTTTCTGAACCCAGTTATACTTTTGGCCTTCACAGCATCCCCTGGCAATAAGTTCCACAGGTTGACTGTGCGTTGTGGGAAGCAATGCTTCTTTTGTTTATTTTAAACCTGCTGCCTATTAATTTCATTGGGTGACCCCTGGTTTTTGTGTTGTGTGAAAGAGTAAATTTCACTTCCCTATTCACTTTCTCCACACCAGTCATGATTTTATAGACCTCTATTATAGCTGCCCTTCGGCCTTGCTTTTTTAAGCTGAATAGTCCCAGTCTTTTTAAAACTCTCCTCATATGGAAGCTGTTCCATACCCCTAATCATTTTTGATGCCCTTCTCTGAACCTTTTCCAATCTTAATACATCTTTTTTGAGATGGGTGACCAGACACAGTATTCAAGATGAGGGCATATCATGAATTTATATTAGGGCTGTTGATTAATTGCCGTTAACTCAAAAAATTAATTGCGATTAAAAAAGTTAATCACAATTAATCACAGTTTTAATGCACTGTTAGACAATAGAATACCAATTCAAATGTATTCAATATTTGTGGATGTTTTTCTACATTTTTAAATATATTGATTTCAATTACAACACAGAATACAAAGTGCACAGTGCTCACTTTATATTATTATTTTTTATTACAAATATTTACACTGTAAAAATAAAAGAAATAGTATTTTTCAATTCACTTCATACAAGTACGTGAAATTGCAACTTACAAATGTAGATTTTTTGTTACACAACTGCACTCAAAAACAAAACAATGTTAAACTTTAGAGCCTACAAGTCCACTCAGTCCTACTTCTTGTTCAGCCAATCACTAAGAAAAACAAATTTGTTTACATTTATGGGAGATAATGCTGCCTGCTTCTTATTTACAATGTCACCTGAAAGTGAGAACAGGCATTTGCATGGCACTGGTGTAGCCGGCATTGCATGGTATTTATGTGCCAGGTATGCTAAACATTCATATATCCCTTCATGCTTCGGCCACCATTCCAGAGGACATGCTTCCATGCTGATGACACTCATTACAAAAATTATGCATTAATGAAATTTGTGAAAGAACTCCTTGGAGGAGAATTGTATGTCTCCTGCTTTGTGTTACCCACATTCTGCCATATATTTCGTATTATAGCAGTCTCAGATGATTACCCAGCACATGTTGTTCAATTTAAGAACACTTTCACTGCAGATGTGACAAAATGCAAAGAAGGTACCAATGTGAGATTTCTAAAGATAGCTAAAGCACTTGACCCAAGGTTTAAGAATCTGAAGTGCCTTCCAAAATCTGAGAGGGACGAGGTGTGGGACATACAGAAACTCAGAATTCAAACCACCAAAAAAGAAAATCAACCTGCTGGTTGCATCTGATTCAGATAATGAAAATGAACATGTGCACTGCTTTGGATTGTTATCGAGCAGAACCTGTCATTAGTATGGATGCATGTCCCCTAGAATGGTGTTTGAAGCATGAAGGGACATATGAATCTTTAGTGCACCTGGCATGTAAATATCTTGCCACGCCGGCTTCAACAGTGCCATGAGAATGCCTATTCTCACTTTCAGGTGACATTGTAAAGATGAAGCAGGCAGCATTATCTCCTGCAAATGTAAACAAACTTGTTTGTCTGAGCGATTGGCTAAACAAGAAGTAGGACTGAGTGGACTTCTAGGCTCTAAAGTTTTATATGATTTATTTTTGAGTGCAGTTATTTTTTTGTACATAATTCTATATATGTAAGTTCAACTTTCGTGCTAAGGAGATTACAGTACAATACTTGTATTGGTTAATTGAAAAATACTATTTATTTTGTTTCTTTTTTACAGTGCAAATATTGTATTCTGTGTTGTAACTGAAATCAATATATTTGCAAATGTAGAAAATATCCAAAATATTTAAATAAATGGTATTCTATTATTGTTTAACAGCGTGATTAATCATTATTAATTTTTTTAATCACTCGACAGCCCTAATTTATATATGGCATTATGATATTCTTTGTCTTATTATCTGTACTTTGCCTAATGATTTCTACCATTCTGTTAGCTGTTATGACTGCTGCTGCACATTGAGCAGATGTTTCCAGAGAACTCTCCACAGTGACTCCAAGATCTCTTTCTTGAGTGGCAACAGCTAATTTAGACCCCATCATTTTGTATGTATAGTTGAGATTATGTTTTCCAATGTGCATTACTATGCATTTATCAACCCTGAATTTCACCTGCCATTTTGTTGCCCAGTCACCCAATTTTGTGAAATCTCTTTGTAACTCTTCACAGTCAGCTTTGGACTTAACTATATTAAGTAATTTTGTATTATCTACAAATTTTGCCACCTCACCATTTACCCCTTTTCCCAGATCATTTATGTTGAATAGTACTGGTCCCAGTACAGATCCTTAGGGAACTCCGCTATTTACCTCTCTCCACTGTGAAAACTGACTATTTATTCCTACCCTTTGTTTCCTATCTTTTAACCAGTTATTGATGCATGAGAAGATCTTCCGTTTTAGCTCATGATTGCCTACATTGCTTAAAAACCTTTGGTGAGCGGCCTTGTCAAAGGCTTTCTGAAAGTCCATGTACATTATATCCACTGGATCACCCTTGTCCGCATTTGTTGATCCCCTCAAAGAATTCTAATAGATTGGTGAGGCATGATTTCTGTTTACAAAAACCGTGTTGATTCTTCTGCAACGTAGCATGCTCATCTATCTGTCTAATAATTCTGCTCTTTACTATAGTTTCAACCAATTTGCCTTGTACTGAAGTTAGAGTATTGACCTGTAATTGCTAGGATCGCCTCTGAAGGCTTTTTTAAAAATAGGTGTCACATTAGCTATCCTCCAGTTATCTGGTACAGAGGCTCATTTAAGCGATAGGTTACATGCCACAGTTTGTTGTTCTGCAATTTCACATTTGAGCTCCTTCAGAACTCTTGGATGAATCCCATCAGGTCCTGTTGACTTATTACGGTTTAATTTATCAATTTGTTCCAAAACTTTTTCTATTGATACCTCAATCTTGGACAGTTCCTCAGATTTGTCACCTAAAAAGAATGACTCTGGTGTGGGAATCTACCACACGTCCTCTGCAGTGAAGACCAACGCAAACAATTTATTTAGCTTCTCCGCAATGGCCTTGTCTTCCTCGAGTACTCCTTAGCACCTTAATCATCCAGTGGCCCCATTGATTATTTGGACGAGTTCCTGCTTTTGATGTAGTTAAAAAAATGCTGCTCATTTTTGTGTCTTCTGGTAGGTGTTCTTCATATTCTTTTTTTGGCCTACTTAATTATGCTTTTACACTTGACTTGCCAGAGTTTACATTCCTTTCTATTTTCCTCAGTAGGATTTGACTTCCAGTTTTTAAAGGATGACTTTTTGTCTCTAACTGCCTCTTTTACTCTGTTGTTTAGCCATGGTAGCATTTTTTTTTGATCCTCTTACTGTTTTGTGTGTGTGTGTGTGTGTGTGTGTGTTTTAATTTGGGGTCTACATATAGTTTGGCCTCTATTATGGCATTTTTAGAAAGTTTCCATGCAGCTTGCAGGCATTTCACTCTTGTGACTGTTCCTTTTAATTTTTGTTTAACTTGCCTCCTCGTTTTTGTGTAGTTCCCCTTTTTGAATTTAAATGCTACTGTGGTGGGCTTCTTTGGTATTTTACCCTCTACAAGGATGTTAAATTTATTTACATTATGGTTGCTATTACCGACAGTTCAGTTATATTCACCTCTTGGACCAGATCCTGTGCGCCATTTAGGATTAAATCAAGAATTATCTCTCCACTTGTGTATTCCAGGATTGGCTTCTCCAAGAAGCCGTCACTCAGTGATGTCTAGAAATTTTATCTCTGCGTGCCATCCTGAGGAGACATGTTCTCAATCAATGTGTGGATAGTTGAAATCCCCTGTTATCATTGGGGTTTCTCTTTTTGTAGCCTCTCACTTCCCTCCCCACAGCAAAAGAGTAGTAAAGGGGTAATTGTGGCTCTCAGAGTCATAATTCCTTTCGCGGTTGCTCCTGGAATTGATAAATATGTCATCCCTTACTCAAGGCTGAGCCTACAGGATCAGTCTAGCCCTCAATGCTCTGTTGCCAAATATGTTAAATATTTAACCCAGAATATACAATTAATGCAGATTTACTTCATTCTCCAGTTTCAGGTACTAATCCCCTGATCTCTATTGAGGGTTACCAGGACGGAGGTATCCGAATGATGTGTCGATCGGGTGGATGGTTTCCAGAGCCTCAGTCACTGTGGAAGGACCTCAAAGGACAGCCTCTCCCATCATTGCCTGCAAAATACTTCCGTGATGAAAATGGCCTGTTTCAGACTGAATCTGTACTTATTGTAACAGAAAATTCCAACCAGAATCTGACCTGCACAATCAGAAACAACATCCTGAACAAAAAAGAGGAATCAAGCGTTTATATAGCAGGTCAGTTCATACGTCCATTGCTATGAAGTCTGGTTTGATAACCTGTTTGTCCTACATCAGTGGTTTTCAATCTGTTGTCCATGGACCCCTGGGGTTTGGCACACTGTGTCTAAGATTTCCAAAGTGGGTCCGCACCTCCATTCGAAAGATTGAAATCCACTGACCTACATGCATTTCAGGACTAGTCTCCATGTGTAAATAAAGTCGGTAACACTGAGAATATACTCTGACTTCGTCACTGGTTTTCCTCTGCTGGAAACTGAGGTGCAAGGCCCAGATATTTGCTACCACTCAACAGAGGGTTGACACTGGGATTAGAAATGGGATGCTGGTATTGGAAAAAAGAGAGACAATAATAAGGTTAATAATAATTCATAATAATTCATAATAAATTAATAATATGCCTTCGTTTTTCAGATTCTTTTTTCCCAAAGGTCTCCCATGTGATGGTGATTCGCCTGTCACTAAACCTGTTGGTTTTGGGTTTTTTCATTCCTTTGACTATTTACTATATATGGAAGCAACACAAAGAAAAAGGTAATACATGAAATAAAGGGAACAGTACAGACAGAGCAGTCCTGTCCATAGGGTGGACCGGGGAAACCGCTCCAGGCCCCATGATTTGAGGGCCGGCAGAAGCAAGCGACCTGGCCCCAGCCTGCTCCTCTCTGCCCCACCCAGCCGGCTCCTGGTGTCACTCGGGAGAGGGGTTGAAAGCCAGAAAGAGGTGGGGTGGGGGCTTGGGAAAAGGGTGGAAAGGGGCAGGGAGGGGCAGAGCAGGGGCAGGAAGAGGTGAGGCAGGGGCGGGACAAGGGCGGGAAGAGGCAGGGGAGGGGCTTGGGGTAAGGGGTGGAGTGGGGGTGCCGCCTGGGCCGGAGTGTTGGGGGGTTGTCCTGGGCCCTGCACCCCTGCTCTTCCCCCTCCCCCCCGCACCCTGCCCTGACTACAGATATAATCAGAGAGATATTTTTAAAATGAGAGAGGGTGGTATATAGAAGGTTTAACAGAGGATTTCAATTCAATGTTCAACTTTCCTTGGCATTCTCTTGTGCTTCCTATGCACAGCCACATGTTGACTGTGGACAATAGTTACACCGTGTAATGATCTAATTGTAGACGGGTTATTTGGAAACTCTGTCCCTTTGTAAATCAAGTATGGAGGATCAACAGAGCCTTCAGATACTTAAAATCTTCCCTCTGGAAGAGTAATCTTGACACTCTATGTCGGGGTGGCCAAACATACTGACCCTCTGAGCCACATATGATAATCTTCAGAAGTTCAAGGGCTGGACACATCCGACTCTGTGGACCCACAGAAAAAAATTATTGGGTGCTTAGCACCCACCGGCAGACAACTCCCCCCCTCATCTCCAGCACCTCCCATCCACCAGTGGCCCTGCTGATCAACTCCTCCCCCCACAGTGCCTCCCACCTGCTGCGATCAGCTGTTCTGCAGTGTACAAGGGGCGCTGGGGATGGGAGGGGAGGAGCAGGGATGGGGTGCGCTACGGGGAGGGGGCGGAACTGGGCAGGAAGATGCAGGGCAGGGTGGGGGCTTGAAAGAAGATGTGGGGTGGGGGCAGCAGGGCCACGGCAGAGTGGGGGCAGGGGTGGGGGTTTGGAGGAAAGGGTTGGGTGGGGGATCTGGGGTGGAATGGGGGGTTGAGCACTCCTGGGGCCCAGAGGAAGCTGGTGCCTGTGGCTAGGCATGCCTACCAAGGCTTGGGACTTCAGCTCTGTGGAGCGCACCTGCCGGGGCTCCTGCCCTATGGCGGGGTGGTGGGGTTCGGGGCTTCTGCCCTGTAGAAGGTGCTTGCTGGGGCTTGGGGCTGAAGCCCTGGCAACATCTACCATGGGGGAGAAACCCCAAGGCCCCCCTCTCTGTTTTGCAGAAGCCCCTAGCCCCACCACCCTGCCACAGGGCAGAAACCCCGAGTTCCCCTCCCAGTCTGGGAGGTAGAGAAGGGGTGGGCGTGGGGGGGTCCGCGAGCAACACTTTAACTGTAAAAGATCCGCATGCGGTTTGTGAGCCACAGTTTGGCCACCCCTGCTGTACGTGAATGAGAACTACAAATTCAGTACATTATAAAATACAATACAATTAAGACAAGTTAAAATACAATGCAATGAAGAAATGTTATGCAATTCTCTGTGTCAGAAGACGACGTTAGAAAAAATCATTTCAGCTTAAAAATTTCATTATGAAATGGCAATAGTACAAAAATCATTTTTATACTATTAGAATGTCTTCTTTTATTGGCATAGTAATGAGAACTGCAAGATACAGGCAAAAAATATAATTCTGCTTCTTTTGTCTAGAGTGAATTGTACATAGTGAAACAAAGCTGAATGCTGTTTCTTGGTATGGAAAACAATCCAAACGTACATCTACTTAAAGTGAGATTTAAAAAACCCAAAACTATTTTAACTTTTTTTTTGGTTTCTGATTAATTGTAAATTACCTTCCACATCCTGTACACCTGTTTCTGTTTGTTTTTCAATTACCTCGGTTTCTATCACAATTATAGCAAAATTACAATAAATATCAGTTGAAATGTCACCATAAATGTGAAAGGATGACATCTAACATATCTGATCTTTTCCTTCCTATAGATTCTCTGCACTCTAAATTGAAAGACTTTGAAGGTAAGTTCATGGGTTGTATGGAGCAAGTGAACTATCTGATCTAAATAGTCCATGAAATAAGCTAAGTCAAGAAAACAACGTTTATTATCATGGATGTGTAGTCCCTCCCCTGAGGTGTGGCTTAAGCCTCTTCCCTTTTTTCTCTGTCTGGTGCTTGCTGTCACCAATATTGAGAGTTTACATATACACAGGCATTGGCTCTGACTTTAATTTTTCCCCAGGGGTGCGAAACCCCCATTCTGCCCCAAGGCCCCACCTCCACTCTGCCTCTTCCCCCGAGGCCCTGCCCTCACTCCGTCTCTTCCTACCGCCTCCCTGCCCCCTCCGTCGAGGCCCCACCCTCTCTCTGCCTCTTCCTGCCCCTGCTCTGCTCCCTCCGCCGAGGCTCCACCCTTGCAACATCTCTTCCCGCCTCCTCCCCTCCCTCCATCAAGGCCCCGCCCTCGCTCTGCCTCTTCCTGCCCCCGCTCCAACCCAGGCCCCTCGTCTGTTTTCCCTGCCAAAGCTTGGGACTCCAGAACCCTGCCTTGTTGAGCCAGACATGCTAGCCTGCTGCAACATAGATCCAGGTCTGGTCCACGCCCCCAAAGCTGCAGGCTTTAACCAAAAACTGCTCAGCAGGTCACCTATCTCCAGCACCCAGACACCCAGTTCCCAATGGGATCCAAACCCCAAATAAATCTGTTTTACTCTATATAAAGTTTATACAGGGTAAACTCATAAATTGTCCACCCTCTGGAACACTGATAGCGAGATATGCACAGCTGTTTATTCCCCCAGGTATTAATCACTCACTCTGGGCTAATTAATGAACAAAAGTGATTTTATTAAGTATAAAAAGTAGGATTTACGTGGTTTCATAACAGACAGAACAAAGTAAGTCACCAAGCAAAATAAAGCAAAAACACTCAAGTCTAAGCCTAATACATTAAGAAACTGATTACAGGTAAAATCTCACCCTCAGAGATCTTCCAATAAGCTTCTTTCACAGACTAGACTTCTTCCTAGTCTGGGCCCAATCCTTTCCCTGGTACAGTCTTTGTTAGTTCCAGCAGACATCTTAGGTGGAAACTAGGGGTTTTCTCATGACTGGCAGCCCTCTTTCTTCTGTTCCACCCCCTTTTATAGCTTTGGCACAAGGCAGGAATCTTTTGTCTCTTCTTAATGTATTAGGCTTAGACTTGAGTGTTCCCCACCCCTCCTTTAAATGGAAAAGTACCAGATTTAAGATGGATTTCAGTATCATGTGACATGGTCACATGTCCTGTGAGACCTCATTCTTCATTACCCATGGGCTGGCCCACATGTACACAGAAAGGCTTGCAGGTAAATAAACCCATTCACAACCAATTGTCCTAGTCAATGGGAGCCATCAAGATTCTAAGCCACCATTAATGGCCCACACTTTGCATAATTACAATAGGATCTCAGAGTTATACATCATATTTCTAGCTTCAGATACCAGAATGATACATACATACAAATAGAAGGAATATATTCAGTAGGTTATAACCTTTGTTATGATACCAAACAAGAGACCTTTTGCATAAAGCATATTCCAGTTACATCATATTCACACTCATAAGCATATTTTTATAAAGCATATGGAGTGCAACGCATATGGAGTGCAACAGGCCTCAACATGGGTTTCAGGCCCTATTGTCTACACTCCTGACTCCAAGAATGCTGGGAAGTGTGGTCAGAGGGATGTGGTAGCCATTACAGTTGCAATCACTTCAGTAAAGCCCCCTAGAAACTCAGTCTGCATCCTCAGGAGCTGACAAACTCCAAGCTGGGGTTTATCTGAACGATCAGATAGTAAAGACTTTACCCAGGATACAGTAAGTAGTGTCCTCACACTCTGTTTGGAAAGAATGGCACATAGGCCACAGATTTATTGACTATATCAATGCTAATAAATGCAGTGAAATAAAAAAATAGTTCTTACAGCAAGGAGTTGGCCGTGGGAGATTTTTTAATCATAGGCTGCTTCTTGCTCCAGCTGATAAGCAGCAAATTCCACGGTCATAAGAACAGCCAGACTGGGTCAGACCAAAGTCCATTTAGCCCAGTATCCTGTCTTCCAACAGTGGCCAATGCCAGGTGGCTCAGAGGGAATGAACAGAACAGGTAACCACCGTGTGATCTATCCCCTGTTGCCCATTCCCAGCTCCTGGTCACCTCTGATTCTCCAGAAACTTACTTGGCCACACAGCCTACCATAGTTTGATCTGCAGGCTAAGATCATAGAACAGAAAACACTCCTAGGGAGGCCAAGAGTAGCACCGGCTAGCTTCATCAATCTCTGCTGTGGGGTTTCACTGTCCTAATACATCACAATTACCAAACTAGGAGACAAAGACCACCACTCTCCCTCTGCGGCCCTTTATCACCCATTTAATTGCCAATTGGTTGTCAAATTTTCACTAAAAGAACATCCTCTGAACAGTGAAAATTGAAGGCTTCAGTAAATAGTATAACAAAACCTACTTATGTAAAAAACAACCCCAAACTTGTGGGGTTGGTCCATGTCTGTAATGACATGGTGGGTGAGGTAATATCTTTTATTAAACCAACCCATCTTGTGAGATCAATGCTGCAAACAGCTATTAAAATGAGATTTTGTACAAGTGGTGTTTATGGTCATGATTGTAGGGAAAAGATCAAAAAAGTCTATTTTAGTATGTTTTTAATTTTAATAAATTGCAATTGGGCTTCCACAGAAAGATCAACTTGTGTCTGTCCTTATTTCATAGGAACATAGGAAACAGGAATGGACATATTGAATTAGATGTGTGCCCATCTAGTTCAATATCCTGTCTTTAATAGGAGAAATATTTTCAATCTTTCTGTCTCACATTGTCTTTAATAATTTTAGCATACTTATATGAAACAACTGTAGGAATATCACCAAAAATATGACAATATGAATCTCATATTTCATTCTCTTCTTCCTCTAGAAAAACTACGATTTCAAGTGGAGAAAGAGAAAGGTAAATTTCATTTACCTCAGTGTATCTCTAAAATGAAGAAAAACTAATAAAAGTTTATCTTTGTATCTCTGGTAGAAGAGGTGTTTTTAAGTAAACCAAAAGTGAATGTTTCCCTGATAGAGAGGAAACGTTACACAGGAAAATTAGAGATATCAAATATTCTGATTGAAGCTGGTTAAATCTATCAAATAAGCACAGTTTGCAAATTCTTTTCAAGATGTTACACTGTATTAGTCAAAATTTGAGTTCTTGATGGAAAACATCATTGTAAAGTCAAAAGCTGAAAAACTTCAAATAGTTTTAAATCGAACTGTATATTTAGACTGATGCTGCTCAATGCGCTTTCAGAAACTGCTTATTACACGTTTGCTAACGCAGCTTTCTTTCCCTGGCTGTACTACTAAGGAAAGATAGTCTGTGAGTTTAGTTTTCATTGAAGAGCCTTTTTGTTTGTAAGCCAGGACATCACTGGAGTGAATATGATATAAACTTTTATAACTTTCACATTACCAGAGCAACTTTCCTCAAACTCAACTCAGGGCTGAGAATTCCTCAAGGCACCAGGGCACCTAGAGGTTAAGTATTGCAATGAATCTGGCCATTACCTGTGTCCGTGGTATCCCCCATTTTCAGCATAGGGAATATCACTGGAACCAGTAATACCTGTAAAACCTGAATGCACTTTTTAAATGTGTGTACTGTATCTCGGCAACTGGAAATCTTAGAAGGTGAAATTGATTTCTGTGGAGTGGGGTCACCTCACAGACCCATGCACTGCTTGAAGCCCACTTAAACCTTATTTTGATTTAAGTGATGCATAATATTGATGGCCCACTGCAAAAAGGTGAATGTATCTTTGAACCACTTATCAAGTAAATCAGATGTTAGGTAATTTCACTAATTAAAAATGGCAGGAGCCACAGTGCTAGTGTCTTTCTTTCCAGCATTATTCATTTCAGGTCTTGTTTTTTGTTTGTTTCAGAAAAATATCTTTCAAGATTTGGTAAGTTCCCTTTTCCTCTACTATTTTATGAAAAAGCAGCCACTCCATAGTTAAGACTGAATATTCCTGACCATTATAAGCATGGTTTTCTCCCCTTTTCTAATATACCAAGTAAAAAGTATTTTAGCTTTATATTAGGATGCATAATCTTTGGGCAGAGGAAATATGAGTGAATTTGAGGTTATTGAGAAGGCATTTTTGAGATATAGTACTCAGAAAAACAGATAGTCACCATAGTTTGAAACCACAGTGTTCTTGTAAGGCTTGTAGCATTCAGATTTCTGATTTGGGTTTAATAAATATTTTTTTCCTTGCCATAAAAGTGGTACCAAGTTGTATTATATTAAGACTGCCTGTATTTGGACAAGTCTTCAGCTGTTTTTGTAACTTTGTTTCAGTGCTCAGAAAAGCCCGAAGATTTGCAGGTAACTGAAATTGACATGTTACCAATGTCAAAATACCTTTCTTTCAAAGACCTCTGCTCCCTTTTCTTCTCAAAATTAGCAGGATAAAAAAGTATTGGCTCTTAAGAGAGATGTAAGAGGCGATAATATAAAAATGCAAGTTACTGTTTAGCCCTTTTCGGCTTGAGCGGTCAGCCAAATTTGGGGACCTGCAGGTTGTTTGTTAGGAGGAAAAATTGATGTTGGAGTCAGTATTTCTTTGATGTAATCCTGTTTATTTACAAAGACTGTACAAAGTCATGTATCTCTGAATACAGGAATCAAACAAGAGGAAATAGTTTCTTTTTGCACAGTCGCAAGCCTCTTTCAGCTAACATTCAGTCCACAAAAGTTTTGCTCTAGGCCAGGGGTCTCAAACACGCGGCCCAGGGGCCGCATGTGGCCCGCAGGGTTATTTTCTGCAGCCCCCCCACCGTCCCCCAGCGTTTACCTAGAGCGGCTCCAGCCCGACATGCACCGGGGGCGGGGCATGCTCCCTGCCTGCCTGCCCTGCCCCTGTGCCGCTCCGGGAAGCCGACGGAACCTGGGGAATGAGGGGCGCAGGGGTGTGTGTGGCTGTTGCTTCAGGCACCACCCCCAGCAGCTCCCATTGTGGTTCCCCGTTCCCGGCCAATGGGAGCTGCTGGGGGCGGTGCCTGAAGCAACAGCCACACACACCCCTGCGCCCCTGCTTCCCCAGGTTCTCTCGGCTTCCCGGAGCGGCATGGGGGCAGGGCAGGCAGGCAGGCAGGGAGCCTGCCCTGCCCCCGGTGCGCGTTGGGCCGGAGCTGACCCCCCGAACTCCTCCTGCAGCTGAACCCCCTGCTGCACCCCACATGCACCCCAACCCCCTGCTGCACTCCGCACCCCTCCTGCACCTCAACCCCCTGCCCTGAGCCCCCTGCTGCACCCTGACCCCCTGCTGCACCCTGCACTCCTCCTGCATCCCAACCCACTGCCCTGAGCCCCCTGCTGCACCCCTCCTGCACCCTGCAGCCTGACCCCCTGCCACACCCCTCACCCCTCCTGCACCCCACACCCCAACTCCCTGCCCTGAGCCCCCACCACACCCCTCCTGCACCCCCTGGGGGCAGGGAAGGGGTGGAGTTGGGGTGGGGATTTCAGGAAAGGGGTTAGAATGGGGGCAGGGAAGGGGTGGGAAGAGGCGGGGCAGGGGTGGGGCCTCATGGAAGGGGTGGAGTGTGGGCGGGGCCGAGGGTGGCGGGGGGAGGTGTCAGTAAATGCAGCCCTCGGGCCAATGTACTAGTCCTCATGTGGCCCTCGTGGTCATTTGAGTTTGAGGCCCCTGCTCTAGGCTTTTTCCCAGGGCCAAACTCCCAGTGTCTATTCAGGATGTGTCCTTCACTTTCTGCTTCTTATCTGTGTCTGTTACTGCTTTGTTCTTCCTGCCTTTCTCTCACATACACCTCTACTGAAACAATACCCACTGAAACCCATCTGCCCATATATGCCTCACATGTGCCTTTCTCTTGGGCCGTATCATTTGCTTGTGTTATTGGTGGAAAACGCTATTGTTTCAGCTACATGGTTACATGAAGGAGCTCAATTACTTTTCCCATTGATACTGAATGAAAGGCAGCTGTTAGACCCACCAACTTTTATGGGGTTTAGCCCAACCCATAACATTATAAACAGGACAAAGAGCTCAGAGGACCAGAAATCTGAGTCAGCAGTGTAGCACTTTTGCAAAAAAAGCAAACATCATGCTGGGACGTATTAGCAGGAGTGTTGTAAGCAAGACACGAGAAGTAATTCTTCCGCTCTACTCCAGGCTGATTAGGCCTTAGCTGGAGTATTGTGTCCCGTTCTAGGTGCCACATTTCAGGAAAGATGTGGACAAATTGGAGAAAGTCCAGAGAAGAGCAACAAAAACAATTAAAGGTCTAGAAAACATGACCTATGAGGGAAGATAGAAAAAAACTGGGTTTGTTTAGTCTGGAGAAGAGACTAAAGGGGGGGGGACATAACAGTTTTCAAATACATAAAAGGCTGTTACAAGGAGAAGGGAGGTAACTTGTTCTTGTTAACATCTGAAGATGGGACAAGAAGCAATGGGCTTAAATTGCAGCAAGAGAGGTTTAGGTTGGACATTAGGAAAAACTTCCTAACTGTCAGGTTAGTTAAGCACTGGAATAAATTGCCTAGGAAGGCTGTGGAATCTCCATCATTGGAGGTTTTTAAAAGCAGGTTAGGCAAACATCTGCCAGGGGTGGTCTAGATAATATTCTTCTTCGCCTTGCCACTAGTGCAGGGGACTGGATTAGATGACCTATTGAGGTCCCTTCCAGTCCTACACTTCTATGATTCTATTAAATCCGATGCATTGAGAGATCTGTGCTGTAGCCCCTAATTTATTCCATGTGAGTAGAGTGAGGCCTCAGAAGGGAACATGTGTCTACGTGCCTTGCTTCCATGTGGAGAATCATGATTAAATCCATGACTTGTTAGACATAACTATTATCCACCCACATTCACCCCCAAAACACAAGCCAATCCAAATTTGGATGGAGCTCTCCTGTATGTGAAGCGTCCTGCCCCTGTGGTTCAAATATTGTCCCACCTCAGAACAAGACCATCTTGAAAGAATGGTTTTCTTATTTGGCTATAAATGTTTAGCCACCTGTCACACGTAGCTTAGCACTCAAACTGTAGTTCATCTAACCAGGATGGGCAGGGATGGTGTCCCCAGGGCTGGTTCCAGGCACCAGACGAGGAAGCACGTGCCTGGGGCGGCACATTGTATGGGGCGGCATTCCGGCCAATCTTCGGGTGGCACAGTCCACAGTCCGGCCGCCCTGCCACTTTGTTGTTTTTTGGGGGTTTTTTTGCTTCGGCAGTCCGGCCGCATTTTTTTTATTTTATTTTTTTTGGCTTGGGGGGCAAAAAAGCTAGAGCCGGCCCTGGGTGTCCCTAGCCTCTGTTTGCCAGAAGCTGGAAATGGGCGACAGCGGATGGATCACTTGATGATTACCTGTTCTGTTCATTCCCTCTGGGGTACCAGGCATTGACCACTGTCGGAAGACAGAATACTGGGCTAGATGGACCTTTGGTCTGACTCATTTTTATGGCCATTTTTATGTTCTTAGTGTCAGTGCAACTAAAACACTCATGATTTAGGTGCTTTAATAAATGCTCCTCTAGGAGCTACTGCAAATATCTACAACCACCGTTCTCAACATCTTTGACGTAAATAACATACAAAATGAGACAACTCCATATTTATGTGGGATGGAGGTAAATCTGGGCCTTAAATGTTATCTGTAAGTTATTTTCTTCCTATCATAGCTGGAGATAACCTTTAGTCTGGTAAAGGGAGGGTGAGGGAAGAATAGGCTTTTCGAGGAGATGGATATTACACCCCATTTTGTAGGTCCTGATATGGATAACTGAGAAGTTTGAGCAATGCTGCTGTGAGCTGAGGACAGAGAGATCTGATTGTGGGCATTCTATACAATTTCTTGGATTCTCTGAATTTCCTTTAGTGATGGTTTCTGTCTTTTAGGGCTAGATTTTCAAGAGTTCATCACAATGGCTCTGGAGCTGTTTTGAAAATTTGGCCAGCTCATTCTAGCATGTTTCTCATCCACATATAGGACAGGAGAGTCATTATATCCTCCTATTCCCTCTTCCACTTAACACCAGGGATATCACATTCACCTCTCTCATTACCCTCAACCTTTCCTACATGCACAATATTAGCCATCCAAAAGAGGTAGGTCTGTCATCCCCAGCTGAATGTACCCAAATACCCCTCTTTCTCCAACTACCAGTTCTACCACAATCCCCTGTAATAGAAACCTAAAGATAAAACAAAACACAATAAAACAAATTCCCTTCACACTGAATGAGTAGCACCTCTTCGATCAAATGAGCAAATACCATTCCAAATACTCGCTCCATAAGTGAGAAAATGCCAAACACTCCTATCTTCTCACCATGCCCCCACCAAATACCCCACCCACAAATAACTCCCTCCCAGAAATAGCTAACGAAAATATGCCTGATCATGTTTCCACTCCCTGTTCTTAGGAGGTGGCTGGAGGAGATGGGGGAGGAGATAGTCCTTCCTGTAGGGGATAAATGGATTTAAAGACCTCTTTCTCTAAATCCAGGACAATGAAACACTACTCATGAACTTCTGGTGCACAGACGCCTACTTTTACCTTTCGCCAGGGTGCTCCACCACTGCTCGACCCCACCCCTTCCCCCAAGGCCCGACCCTTGCTCTGCTCTTCCCACCCCTGCTCCATCCCACCCCACCTCTTCCCAGCCCCATTCCACCCCCTCTCCCAAGCGTGCCCTGCCGTCGCTCCACTTCTTCCTGTCCCCGCTCCTCTCCCTCCCCCCAGCACCTCCTGCATGCCACCAAACAGCTGATTGGCGGTGGGCAGGAGGTTCTGGAGGGGATGGGGAAAGAGCTGATCAGTGGGGCCTGCCAACAGCTGATCGGCAGGTGGCCGAAGGGTGCTGAGCACCCACTATTTTTTCCCCATGGGTGCTCAAGCCCCGGAGCACCCATAGAGTCAGTGCCTTTGGGCTAGTGTAAGGAATCATGATGACATTCAAACCAATAACAATATGCTTACAAACCTGTCATTTAACTTGTAATTTTTGAAACTCTACGACTTTTATGATAAAATGAATATGGACTGAATAGAATGTGATGGCTTCCCAGATGTTATTAACTTAAAGTAATAACATATTTAAAATGACTAGTTGTGAATATGTAAATATTATTAAATATGTTTTTGGATTATCTATACCAAAAGGAAAACTCTCTTTCCTCCTTCCAGTGAATGTGACTCTGGATCGAGAAACAGCACATCCTGAACTCTGGGTCTCAGAGGACCTCAAAAGTGTGAAATGTGCAGACATAACGGAGGAACAACCTGAAGATCTGGACATTGTTGATTCTTATCGCTGTGTCCTGGGCTCTGAGAGATTTAACTCTGGGAGACATTATTGGGAAGTGGAGCTTAAGAACAAGACTATGTGGCACCTGGGGGTTTGTGCTGAATCAGAAAACAGGGAGAGGTACAAAAGTATAGCACCTGAAGGTGGATACTGGGCCATAAGATTGTGGAATGGAGAATACAAAGCCCTCTCCACTCCTCGGACAACAATCACCTTGGAAATGAAACCCACAAGGGTTGGGATTTTTCTGGACTATAAGGCAGGAGAGCTCTCATTTTACAATTTGTCTGATGACTCCCATATCTACACTTTCAAATATAGCTTCCCTGGGACACTCCAGCCTTTCTTCAGTCCAGGTATACATGGATCTAAAGAAGATGCTCCCCTGACCATCTTCCCAGTTACAGCCTACCAAACAGCTGATCGGCAGGTGGCCGATGGGTGCTGAGCACCCACTATTTTTTTCCCATGGGTGCTCAAGCCCCGGAGTATCCATAGAGTCAGGGGGGACGGATAGCTCAGCAGTTTGAGCATTGGTCTGCTAAACCCATGGTTGTGAGCTCAATCCTTGAGGGGGCCATTTAGGGATCTGGGGGTGCAAAAAAAATAGTTGGGGGATTGGTCCTGCTTTGAGCCAAGGGTTGGACTAGATGAGGTCCCTTCCAACCCTGATATTCTATGATTTATAACTACCATTACAATTTTCTATCTGTCCGGCACACACAGGAAAAATGTTTGATAAGATGTTTGATGATGGGGAAATATCAAGTCAAGCTGGTTGAAAATTGAGAGACAAAATGTTTTTTCTTCGGAAAATACCATTTCATCGATATCTGAACTTTCCAGGGAGTGTGTTGATTTCATCAAAACTTAGTTTAGAAAAAAAATTAAACAAAGCATTTCATTCATGTTGAAATGCCCCTTTTGATACTTACAGAACAAAACATTTTGATTTTTTGTTTCAAAATGACCTTTGTTTAACATTTTATTGTATATAATATAATAAAAGGAATAAAGGCAAAATTGAAACAAAATCTTTTATTTAAATAGATTTCTACTAATCTTGCCTGGTCCCAGTCAAGCCAGAGATTCTCCTTCTGGATCCAGGTTCTGCACATGGGACAGCACAAAGGGTCATAGTCCCCCTCTGTCCATGTGTCACAGTGCTGAGGGATGCAGCCCCGGCAGAAGTTGTGCCCACAGTCTACACTCACCGGCTCTGTGAAATAGTCTCTGCAGATGGGACATTTGGTTTCCTCTTAGAGTCCCTATCCAGAAGTCCCTGAAGCCATGGCTGCTAGGAGCTGGGCTTCTGTTATCTCTGCCTTCTGCGCCGAATCAGAAGTGATTTTGCTGATAATGGAAGGTCCCTGCCTGACCTGCTATCAGCTGCTCTCCAGCTAAGACAGAGCACAGATGGTGACACAGCACAGAGGAGAATGTGTTTGTTTTGGGGATGATTATTCATTTACTAATCTGACCCCATGGCTTCCCTGGGGACAAGCTTGAATTCCACAGAGATGGGTAAATCTCCCATTTTAAGTGCTGACAGGAACATGTTTGCTCCAGCAGAGATGCCCTGTGCTAATGAGCACAGTAGCATGTGATCTTGTAATGAGAGATTGTATCCTAATACCAAGACACAAGGGAAAAGAAATAACTTTGCCCACACATCCTTGATTCTGGCACTGCCTAACTGAAACTGCTTGACTTTTCAGCCTTAAGAACTTCCTTTAAAAGGAACAGGTTGAGGATAATGTTGATATTAAGCCCTCCTAATTTTTCTGCTCTTCTATATAATTAGCTAATATGCAAACCTGTCCAACACTTTCAAAAGACAAGCCTGGGAGCTTAAATTCATAACTGCTAAACACCTAAAATCAAGGACTGAACAGACACACTGGATTTATGGCTTATTAGGACACGCTGTAACCCGCTACCCCTCTCTTTTTGTCCTATGACTGCAGAGGTGTTAATGGTCTGCCTTGAATGGTCACTTACAATATGTGCTAACTACTTATGCCAAACAATCTGTTCCAACTTGCATTATGCTGTGATGCTCGGAGTACCTTTCCCAGCCCTGCAGAAGAGCTGTGTGTGGCTCGAAAGCTTGTCTCTTTCATCAAGGGAAGTTGGTCCAATAAAACATATTATCTCACCTGCCTTGTCCCCCAAGAAAGACAGAGTTTAGCCCTAGATTGGATACAAGCTACCACTGGCTGAAGGTTGGGTTGAACAGTGGCAATTGCACATGCCCTTGAGCTATTCAACTTCATGAGAAATGGTACCCTCAAAAGCCTGTTGGCTGACTTTTCTGGGCATGCTCAGTGTAATCAGTTTAATTCATGAGCGTTAGGTAGGTGACTAACCTGAGACCTAGCTCTCTTGCCAACATCATTTTTAAAGGGAAAGTAGATGCCATGCATTAGCTATGATACATGTGCAGAGCTAGCACCAGCGCTGACTTTCGTTTTTCTGAGTGGGTGCTTCCACCGCTGCCCTGCCCCAAGGCTCCGCCTCTTCCCATCCCCACTTCGCCCCAGCTCTGCCCCCTCCCTAAGCACCTCCTACCCGCCGCCAAACACACCCACTATTTTTTTCCCATGGGTGCTACAGCCCCGGAGCACCCACGGAGTCGGAGCCTATGAGTGCTAGAGATCCCTGTGCCCAGATCAGAGCCATGGTATGACCCTGCGACCCAAAACATCCAGGTATACACACCTCTCTGCATTATTGCAACAATCTTTGCACAAAATAGGCCTTGTGAGGTATCATTTAAAAATGAATCACTTGCTGCTCAACCATACCATGGTGAAATGTATGTAGCAACACTATATGTAAACTTACGAGTTCCCCTGTATGATGTTACTAGAACATATTCAAGTCCAGACAACCTTGCCTCAGTAAAGGTGTGACATACGTCTGTCCTAAACAAAGGAATGCGTGTTTACCTCAATTTACCTATAAACAGGACTATCCAGACATCAGCGAGAGGAGATTGCAGAGAACAGAACAATTTGAATTTTAGCTAATACCAGCAGGGGGGAAAAACCATCACCACATGACCCCATGTTGCCTTCCTCACATAAACTTTACTTGGAGGAGTAACATTCAGGAGAATACATTGCAAAGGTTTACTGGTGTATAAAGACGGAGGGGCTGAATCTCAAGTGATAAGCAATTGAATCAACTGATTGGATACAATATTACTGTACTGATAAAAGTATATCGAGTGAGGTCTTTTCTGAAAGCTAATGACACACTGGTGATTAATAGCATTGTGAAATGTCCATATTAATGCGATACGAGGAAATATGGACACCTAATGATATTATGCTTTAAAGTTGGTGGCCAGACAAGGAGAAATAGGTAGGAGAGAAGGCAGCTATCTACCTGGCTGCAATGAAAGGTGAAATGCAAGTAGGGTGACCAGACAGCAAGTGTGAAAAATTGGGACGGGGTGGGGGGTAATAGGCGCCTATATAAGACAAAGCCCAAAATATCAGGACTGTCCCTATAAAATTAGGACATCTGTTCACCCTAAATGCAAGGTTTAACCAAAAACAATGGAATCCCCATTTACATAGAAATCAGCAGGGGGTTGGGAAGTCCACAGGAAGGGAAGTAGAGCATGAGGTCATCCTGCCTCTTAAAGCAAGGTCATTGAAATTTGGAAAACAAGGACCGAAGCCATCTTTGGGATCCTTCACTAGACAGACACAAAGGAATAGATCTCTTGCAAGCTCAGAAAGATGGGCCCTTCAACCAAGGGAGGGGTTGAAGTCTCTGGGAACTGAAGATAGGAAAGAAATCCACTTAGGAAAAGGTCTTTCACCCAGGTGGACAAGGGAAGCCAGCCCCTTGGCCTTCTGCAGAAAAGCCTGGCTGAGAGGAATTCAGCCCTGGCTGGCAAGAAGGAAGATTGCTGAGAGAAACCATCTTGAATAAAGCCCATACCTCGCTAGATTCAGTTTTTGACTTTTAGATGCAAATTTTCACTTTCATTTGCTTGTAACCATCTCTACTTTTATTCCTTTTCTCAGCATCACTTAACCTATGACCTTTTGTTAACACATTTGTTTGACATTGCACGTTGCCGAGCACACCGTTTGGGCAAAATTCAGGACAGGGAGTGCATTGGGGTCACCCTGCTGGTGGTAACCCAGGCTGGTAGAGAGCAGGGAGTGGGCCTGCTGTGTTGCTGGGATCAGAGTGGCTGGACCAGGGTGGCAGTTATACACAGACACTCAGGCTGTGACCTGCATGCTTGTTGCTGACTGTGACCGTCCCAAGCAGGGAGTTACAGTAACAAAGCATTGTGAAGCTCTCGGTTACAGGGTCAGAGGTGATGCATCCTCGAACCCTGTGACAGATCCCCAGATCTGGACAAAAAAACATTGGTGGAACCTCTCAACTTTGCAAAAAGCAGCTGTTGTCAGGGCGCTGTATCTCAGGAACCCCATATTCAAGAGACCCCAAATTTAGTTCACTAATCCTACCCCAGAAACCCATGAGGTACACCAAATATCAAGAGCAATCCGAGTAACCATGCAGGTTTTAGAGCACTTAGAAGAGACAAGCATTAAACAGAAAGCTGGTCCTAATGACAGCAGAGACTGGCAGCCCACTACAATTTCTCTGCTGTGTGGAGTCTCTCACGTCCAATATGATGTGAACTCTGCTTGAAACATTTGCCACATTATGGACGTTTAGGAGGTCTCTATCCTGGATTTGCAGAAGCCAGTTATGATCATAGCCCCAAGTGAAGAGTCACCCACATTCAGGTCCTCTTCGCTGTGTGGATTTTCTGATGTTTAATAAGATGTGAGCTCCGCTGGAAACTTTTCCCACAGTCCAGGCACTTATAGGGTCTCTCTCCTGTGTGGGTCCTCTGATGCGTAATAAGGTTTGAGTTGACACTAAAACTTTTCCCACAGTCAAAGCATTTATAGGGCTTCTCTCCCGTGTGGGTTCTCTGATGCACAATAAGGTGGGAACTCCGACTGAAGGTTTTCCCACAGTCCAAGCATTTAAAAGGTTTCTCTCCCGTATGGATTCTCTGATGCACAATAAGCTGTGAGCTCTGAACGAATGTTTCCCCACAGTCAGTGCACTTATAGGGCTCCTCTCCTGTGTGGATTCCCTGGTGTCTAATAAGGTGTGACTTCTGAGTGAAATTTTTCCCACAGATGAGGCACTTATGGGGTTTCTCTCCCAAATGGAGACTCTGATGTCTAATAAGGTGTGAGCTCTGTATAAAACTTTTCCCGCAGTCAAGGCATTTATAGGGTCTCTCTCCTGTATGGAGTCGTTGATGTGAAATAAGATCGGAGCTCTGAATGAAACTTTTCCCGCAGTCCAAGCATTTATAGGGTCGCTCTCCCGTGTGGTGTCGCCGGTGTGTAAGAAGGTTTGAGCTCAGGCTGAAACTTTTCCCACAGTCCAAGCATTTATAGGGTCGCTCTCCTGTGTGGGTTCTCTGGTGGGTAAGAAGGTTTGAGCTCAGATTGAAGCTTTTCCCACAGTCCGAGCACTTGAAGGGTCTTTCCCCTGTGAGCGTTCTCTGATGTCTAGGAAGGTGTGAACTGTCATTAAAACTTTTCCCAAACTCAGTGGATGTGTTTTTTCTCTCTCCCATTTGGATTCCTTGCTGGGATGTGGTTTTCTTGAGATTCCCGCAGCCTCTCCCACAACAAATAGATTTATCCACTTTTTTCCTAGCTGCCTCTCTTACAACTCTGGAAGAAATTCCCTTCAGTTCTTCCTGATAATGTCCCACGCAGTTACACTTGCTGAGGATTTTCTGCTGAGGATTCTCCTCCTTTGTTCTCACTCACTGTCCCATCACCTGCTGGGAGAGAGAGAGAGATACAATCCAGAGAGGAGTCATTCCATGGGCCGGAAAGAAAGGAGAACAACAAAGAGCTGAAACACAACATAATAACTGTTTAGGAGATTGAGGAATTGGATTCTGCCTCCCCATCCCATCCAAACACTCAGGGGGAAACAAAGTCAGGGCAGAAACTCCTGCCAGCTGTCAGGTCAGGTGGGAAGCCAGGAGTATATGATGTATGGCAGTGCAGTGTAGCCGTGTCGGTCCCAGGGTATTAAAGAAACAAGGTGGGTGAGGTAACATCTTTTATTGGACCAACTTCTGTTGGAGAGAGAGACAAGTTCATGAGTGCATGATGACAACTACTGGTTCAACCCTGGTTGGATTGAGGTGACGCAGAACTGGGGGAGTCTGTTCCCAAATAGAGCTGGGTTAAATTTTTTGGCCAGAGTTTAGTTGCTGAAGAACATAGTTTCAGTCGACCTGAAACTATTTGTGAATTTGATAGAACTCACCAAATAATTTCAGTCCCCCCCCACGACACCCCAAAATTGTGGAGGGACCGAGGCACCTTTCATAAAATGGCCAGAAGAGAAGATATTGGTGCTTGGGATGTGAAGAAGGGATTTGAATGTGGGTCTCCCAACATTGCAGGAGTACTAACGTCTTTGGCTAATAATGTTAAAAATTCTGACCTTATTTCTAATCAGAATTTGTCTGGCTTTAACTTCCAGCCATTAGTTTTTGTTACGCCTTTCTCCGCTAGATGAAAGAAATTTTAAGTAGCTGATATTTTCTCCCTGTAATCAAGTCAATAATTCATGGCAATAGTTCTGCAAAACTGAGGGAATTGTGTATTATTCAATAATTATAGGTGGCAAAACATCAGTGAATACTGAGATTTTTTTTTAATCAGGATTGATAAGTGAGCGAGAAAATGAGGCAAATCTATGAAAATTTACATATCTTCACTAATTAAACAAAAAAACCCAGCAAAATCTGATAGGTTTTTATATTAATAATGCATATGTAGATGAAAACAATAAGCAATATTTACACCGAGATTAATAATGTATAAATACAGAGAAATGAATCAAAATCAGATAGGAAATTATATCCAAATTCAATAAGAGAAAAAATCTGAAGGATGGTCCAGCAATGTTTGATTATTGGAGAGAAAGGTGGCCAGAGAAGATACTTATAAAGAGACACATCAGAATTGAAGGGTTTGGGCTTTTTTTTTTTTTTTCCTATATTACCTTCAAAAACTACATTAAGAAAATGTTATTACGGTTGCAAAGTCCACCACTCACAGCTAGGCTGGGCCAGAATAAAGGGTATCTGGGGAATATCGATTTCGTCCGCGCATTATACTGTAATACAATCTCTAAAGCTAGAATCACATACTGCACTGTTCATTAACACAGGACCCTGCCTCCTTGTAGCTGGGATGTATTTGCTGCAGGAAACATGTCCCTGTCAGCAGCTGAATAATGAAGAGATTTCTGTGGAATTCGGGGAGGGGGGGAGGCAGGGCAGGGAGGGAGGATGGATGGGAAGTAATGGGTTTGGTTTTTAAAGGAAGAATAACCACCATTCCACAAACACACCCTCTCCATTCCCCTCACTGCTTTTCCTTCGTTCTGCCTCCAGATTCACCCCCTTCCCTTTCTGACAATCCAGAAACACAAAGGGGAAAACCCAGTGGGTGGGGCCCGTTCCTTTTTTCCCCTTCCCTGTTTCCCCTCCTGAATCCCCCAGTTTGGCCCCCGGAGCAGATCCCCCACAAAGGGGTGCTGCTAAGGCCAGATCAACCCCCAGGCAACTTCACACAGCTGCCAGATCGAGTCTCCTGGGGCCCTTTGTGCAGTGACTTTCCTGCCCATCCCTCCATCACCTGGAGTCTCCGGCTCAGGAGCTGGTGTTGGCAGAGCCTGGGGACGCCCAGGGGGCTAGTTCCAAAAAGTCCCTGGGCTGGGCACAGAAGGCGCTTTAATGAAGGTCTCGCCCCTGCCCAGCCCCGGCTGGGGAGCAGCAGCTGCTGGTATCTCCCCAGATGACAAGGCAGGAGACAGCAGCTCCTGACCCAGGAAGATAAACAGAGCCAGAGCAAACACAGCTTCCCCTCCCCTCCCCGCCGGAGCAAGAACCAGAGCCCTCTGGATACAGCAGCTGATGAAGCTCTCCACCCCCGAACCTAGCACAGCCCTGGCCCAGGAACGATCTGGGGCCAGAGCCCGTCTCTCTCTGCCCTTGAACCCTAGAAACCTGCAGAACAAATAGCAGACAGATCAGTGCCACTGAGAAACGCGTCCCCTGCAGCTCGGGGCTCCGGGCAGCCTCTCTAGGGCCAGATCCAGGGCTTCATCTGTAATGTAAGAGGGGCTGGGGGCTCAAGCAATTTTTTTTACATTCATAACTGATGCAACAAGCCTAGAGGTGCCGGGACTCAGCTCTGGCACAAATTAAGCACTGCCAGACCCAGGCCCCCATTGCCCTGCGTCCCCTCTGATTTTGGAGACCCTTGGGAACAATCCCAGTCCCCATAGAAATCCCCCCGTCCGCTGTCCCCAGGATATTGAAGTCACCCCCTTTCCATCCCACACTGAGGTAGATGCTTTAATGCACAATGCGGCTGCACCCAGGGATGTGCGTGGGGAGGGGCAAGCAGGGACACGGGATCCCCCAGTCTGCGGGGGCACAGAACTCCTCTGGGGCCAGGGTGGCAGTGCTGGGGGAGAGCGAACTTCACCGGCCCCAGAACTGCAGAGAGAACCAGGCCCTCCGGCCGTGGGGGGTGGGTGAGGAAAGCCAGCTCCCCGGTCATGGGGGACACAGAAAGTGCCCCTCCTGGGGGTGCAACCCCCGCCCACACCTAAACAGACATCTGGGGCTCAGTGACCATGTTCCCCTCGGTTCAGACCCATTCAGATTCCATGGCCCCCTCCCAGCACAGTGCGGAGCCAAAGCACAATCAAGGAATGTTCCTCTGACAAACTAAACAAACATGATGCATCCTGATTTGACCCCCATTCCCGAACCTGACCTGATCACCCAGCTAGAACAAGGGGAAGAGCTGGTGGTCCCCGATCTCCAGCGCGCTGAGGAAAGCTAGGAGAGGAACTTGCACAGGCAAAGTATCAATGAAATTGGTAGAGAAACCCTCTGATTAGTGCCAGATGCCTCCAGAAATGTTATGAGAGGGATTCCCCAGTTCCACCTCATCTCTCCAGGTCAGGGTTGTAACTAGCAGATGTCCTATCTTCATGGCAGATGTCACACACAGTTTCACACCCATCCTGGCCAACAGCTGGTAGGAACTCCCAGTCCCTCCCTGCCTTTGCTTCCCCTCTGCTGTCTGGATGGGACTGAAGACAGACTCCGATTTCTCCACCCAACAGTTCTTGTGTTTTCCTCTCTTTACTGTTCCTCTCTTTGTCCTCTCTCCCTGGCACAGAGAATGGGTCCTGTCTGGATTCTCACTCCCTATCCCAACAGGTGATGAGACAGGCAGTGAGAACAAGGAAGAGAATCCCCAGCAGAATTTTAAAATATTGTGTGCAGAATTTGTAATTTTTTTGGTGCAGAATTCCAACAGGAGTACCTCACACTTGTTTCTATTTGAATCTCTATTCTTAAGAAACTTTTTTTTTTAATATCATCAGACTCCAGTGCTGCATGAGATATTGGAGTGGTGGCATATGGTGAAACTGGTAAACCAGGGTACGCTGTTCCTCTGGGAACAATGGAACTGGAATGTCTGTGGATATCCAGTGATACCACAGGGGGAAACTTTGAAGGGAAGCAGGAGCTGAGGTGCATCTATTGTCAACCTGGAAGGAAAAGGTGGGACTGGTGTAGCCCAGGGGAGAGAAGTCTGGTGGCTAAGAGGCTGGTTGTGTTAAGGCAAGACTCCCTCATGCTGGTGACAGCGAGGGAACACCCAGCCCTGAGTAGCATCATAGCACCTGTGTCTGATTGTGATTCCACAGCTGGGAAGGAAGGCAGGTTCCTAAGCTCTTTCCTTGTGGGAGCAAGTGAGTTAGACAGGCGCTTCGCTCCATGTAGCCATAGGAGAGGAGTGTGCATGGGGGATTCCTCCTTTAAACATTCAGCCCAGGAGTTCGAGCAGTCACCCCGCTGTGGGAAACCCAGGTTCAATCCCCCCCTTCAGAAAGGATTTGATCAGGGTCCCCTCACAGCTCTTAGGAGAGTGCTCTCACCACTGGGCCATGGGATCTTCTGGTATGGAACTCCCTCAATGTGTCTTCCCCTGGCACTTTGGATGAGTCATTAAAGAAGGAGACAGGAACCTCCATGCCAGGTGCCCCCTGGACTACAGAGTTGTTCTCTCTCTCTGGCCCAGCAAAAGCCCCCGCCGCGGCTGGGCACAGCTAATGAGTCAAGTCCCCTCCTCTCCAAAACCCCAACCCTGGAGGGATCAAGTGAGCTCAGGCCCAGATTAAGACACTGGCAATTTAGGCATTAGTCTAGGGCCCAATTTGTGTGTGTATGTGGAGGAGAGGAGGGAGGTGTCAGGAGGCTGTCCACACTGCAGCGGTGAGGGGGAGCAGTGCTGGCTGCCCCACTGCCCATGCAGCTGTGACCAAGGCGCTCCACCACGAAACAAGTGGGGCACCAGGGTGACACTGAGTGAGTGGCACCCAGACTCCCGCGCACCAGGTAACAAGCCCAAGTCTCCCCACATACACCCCATCTCCCGATCCCTGGAATCATCTCCTGTCTGTCCGCCCATGGGTGCATTGGCTTCTATGCACGATGCCCCCTTAATGCTGAGAGAAGCTGCCTCTGTATGGAGCCCATGATGGCAAGTGTCTGGGGCAGGGGGGCTGCAGCGCGGTGGGTTTATCGCTAGGACCCAGGAGCAGCTGGGATGCGGCTGGGAGCGATCGCTGGGGTTAGTCCCGGCAGCAGGAAGTGACTCGCAGCCGCTGCGGTGACTCGGGCTCCCGGCGAGATCCCCGAGCCCCGGCGGCTGGTGCTGGGAGCCCGGAGCCCGGGCTGCAGCCGGGAGAGGGGAATCTCCAGCAGGGCCCTTCCCGCTGCTCCCCAGGAGCCTCTCCCAGGGCAGAGCCCCCAGCCCGGCCAGGCCCCTTCCCGGCCCGGCCCCTGCCCCAGGGGGCCCCGCTCGGAGGGAAGGTAAGAGAGACCCCCACACACACCCGCAGGGAGCGGTGCCCCACACACACACGGGCTGCAGGGGGAGGTTTGGCCCCAGGCTGCTCCCAGCTCCCGGTGTGTGCAGGGCCGGGGGAGCCAGCCCGCGCCGCGCTGGGGCTGGAACAGTGACACGGCGGAGCCGGTACGGGGCTGAAGAGGGGCGGCGGGGGTGTCAGTGTAAGGGGGGATTTTAGGGGGCAGGATGGGATGGGGCAGGGGGTTGCTGAAGGGAGGGTGGGGCAATGCAGGGCAATCGGGAAACTTATGGGGCGGATGGGAACAGGGCTGCAATAGAGGAAAAGTGGGGGGGGCACTGCGAAGGAAAGGGGGGTATGTAGGGATCGGAGGCTGGGGGGAGACAGAACAAGAGCAGACTGGCTGGGGGAGGGAGAGAAACAAGGTAGGAATCGGGGAGAATGAGAGGGAGAGATACAAGGGCAGCTCCCCCACTCCATGGGGCAGCAGAGGGTGAGGGGCTGCCCCACCCCACAGCCAGAGGGGAATTCCTTTAGCACAACTAGTCAATGATGTTTTGGGGGTAGGTGGAGGCTTCCACCTAAGGGCTCAAAAGCTACTAAGCAAATATCCAGGCTCCCCCCCCCCACACACACACACACATATTGCTCCCAATTTATTTTATTTTATTTTTTTAAGACACACTCATGATTTTGGGGTCTGTCTCATAGAATCATAGAAGAAGAACAGAATCATAGAAGATTAGGGTTGGAAGAGGCCTCAGGAGGTCATCTAGTCCAACCCCTGCTCAAAGCAGGACCAACACCAATTAAATCATCCAAGCTAGGGCTTTGTCAAGCAAGGCCTTAAAAATCTCTAAGGATGGAGATTCCACCACCTCCCTATGTAACCCATACTCCAGATGTGGCCTCACCAGTGCCGAATAGAGGGGAATAATCACTTCCCTCAGGCTGCGGGCAATGCTCCTACTATTACAGCCCAATATGTTGTTAACCTTCTTGGTAACAAAGACACACTGTCGACTCATATCCAGCTTCTCGTCCACGGTAACCCCTAGGCCCTTTTCTGCAGAACTGCTTCCTAGCCATTCGGTCCCTAGTCTGTAGCAGTGCATGGGATTCTTCCTTCCTAAGTGCAGGACTCTGCACTTGTCTTGTTGAACCTCATCAGATTTCTTTTGGCCCAATCCTCCAATTTGTCTAGGTCACTCTGGACCCTATCCCTACCCTCCAGCGTATCTACCTCTCCCCCCAGCTTACTGTCATCTGCAAACTTGTTGAGGGTGCAAACCACGCCATCCTCCAGATCATTAATAAAGTTGTTGAACAAAACCGTCCCCAGGACTGACCCCTGGGGCACCCCGCTTGATACCTGCTGCCAACTAGACATCGAGCTATTGATCACGACCCGTTGAGCCCAACAATCTAGCCAGCTTTCTATCCACCTTATAGTCCATCCATCCAGCCCTTACTTCTTTAACTTGCTGGCAAGAATACTGTAGCAACCGTATCAAAAGCTTTGCTAAAGTCAAGATATGAGTGTTGGGGGCGGAGTGTTGGGGACTGCCCAGGGCCCTGGTCTGATTTCTGGGCAGGATTCAGATCTCAGCCACACTGGTGTCAGACCGGAGTCACTGCTGGCTCTGGCAGGGGGTGAGTGCGGATGGCCCAGTGAGATCAGCCTCTGCCTGCCTGTCCCTGGGGGCTGCAGGGGTAGCACAGGGAGGCTCAGTCATTAGCTGCTCCCACCAGAGGGCTCTGGCTATTGCTAAGAGAGAGGAGAAGGCTGGTGCGTGTCTCTCTGCTCCTGATATTAGAGCCCTTGAATTGAGCTGCTTGGGTCAGATACTGCTGCCTCCTCTACCAGACTGTGAAACTGCTGCTCCCAGCTGGGGCTGTACCGGGGACAGACCTTCATTAAAGTCCCCGTCTATGCCCAGCACTGGTAGGGACTTTCACCGTGCCTGGAACCGGCCCCTGGGGCAGTCCCGGGCTGTGCCCACACCAGCCCCTGAGCCACAGCCTGCAAGTGATGAGGAGAGACCTGGGGGAAAGGGCTGGGGCCAGGCAGGAAAGTGACTCTGCACAAAGGGCCCCTTTCAGGGACCAGCTGGTGAGTTTGTACCAGAGGGGGAAGGGTTCCCCGTGTGTCTGCGGGTCCCAGAGCTGCTGCCCTCAGTGACACAGACATAGCTGTTGTAGTAGCATATCTGTTTACTAGAGAGCAAACGCCCATGTAAATGGAGCAGTAACCAGTTCTCCCAGGCAGAGGGAAGGGAGACAGGGAATGAGACAGAAAGGGAGAGTGGAGAGACTGAAAGGGGCAGCAGGAGCACGAAGGGAGAAGAGAGTCTCCAAGCCTCATTCCCTGCATCACCCCTGGGCAGACTGAATCTCTTGGGAACAAGGGGAGGAGCTGACAGAGGAAAAACCAGGTTCTGCCACAGTCAAGTGCCCGCACTGCTGGGGGGACATGTTGCCCTCGGGGCCAATGTCAGGGGGAATCCCCCAAAGTAGCTCCTTTGATTTTGCTCTTTTCTAGCATTTGTCTTAGTGACTCTGTCCCTGGGGGGGTTTAAAAGTGTCTCAGGGGTTCAGTGCTGGTGGGAGGGGCCGGGTCTGTGTTGTAATAAAGTGACTGAGGGTTTTCTCAGCGTAGCAGAGTCCAGAGCGTCTCTTCTGCAGGGAGAGAGCCTGGGGGGAATTGGGGTGTGAAATGGACTCAAGCCCCTTCTGAAACTTCCCTCATTGCCCCTATCACCCTGACAGGCTGAGGAATCACGTCCACATTTTGCTCCAGATCGTCCTGTCTTCCAGGGGACAGGGAAGAGAACTGGCTGTGATGGAGCTAGCTCAGGTAGGGGATTTTCAGGGAGCTGCAGGGGGATTTGCCGCAGAGGGGGAGGGGCAGGAAACACCCAGGGGGAGGCAGGGATGGGACAGGGTGTGATAAACCTGCTGGGACACATTCAACTTGGAGCCTGATTTTCTGAACAGGTCCATTGGCGGTGGCGGGGAGAAACATTCCCCCATTTCTGAAACAGGAAACACACACCCCTGGGCAGGGCTGGGAAAACTGACCAGACTTCCAGTGCTGGAGCCTGAACCCACTGGCCAGAGGCTGCTGTGAAATACGAAGGGATGCTGTTGGGATTCCTGTCCCTGTCCCTGTCCCCTGCTCAGCTCTGCTTCCCATATCAGCCTGTGGCAGGTGTGTGGGAAATGAGAAGACACTACCCTGCTCTGTGTGCTGGGGGCGGGACAAGGAGCTCTCACCTTCTCCCCACCCCCTGAAGCCTCCTGACTGCTCTGAGCAGGATGGGGGTGGGATTCTGCTACTCTGTCACCCCCAGAGCTTCCATTTGTTTATCGTTTCTCCTGTGTGATTAGTGGGATTGTGGCTGGGGCAGCAGGCACTGAATGGGGGACTCTTGTTGTTTCAGATGCCAGTGACCTTCGAGGAGGTGGCTGTGTATTTCACTCAGGGGCAGGGGACTCTGCTGGACCCCACTCAGAGAGCCCTTTATAGGGATGTCATGCAGGAGAACTATGAGACGGTGACCTCGCTGGGTAAGGGATTCCCATTCCCTCAGTTATTGGAAGCCGTGGGGTCTGCGTATCTGAATCTGGTCAGGGTCTTCCCTGCTCAATTGGATTAGGGGGGACTAGGTCCTAGAGTCCACAGCTGCAGCATGAGAGAGACTTTCATCTCCATACCCCCTCCAGTGGGATAAGTGAATCAGAAACGTAAGAACATAACAGTTACCATACTGGATCAGACTATGGTCCATCTAGCATGGTATCCTGTCTCTGACAGTGGCCGGTACCAGAGGTTCATAGGGAGTGTTCAGACACAGGGCAATTATGGAGTGACCCATACCTGTCTTCCATTCCCGGCTTCTGTTAGCTAGTTGTTTGCCATCACTCCAAGCATTGGGTTTCATCCCTGACCATCTTGGCTAATAGCTCTAGCTGGACCTATTCTCCATGAAGTTTTCCAGTTCTTTTTTGAACCCAGTTATACTTTTGGCCATCACAACATCCATCAACAATGAGTTCCACAGGTTAACTGTGCATTTTTTGTGAAAAAAGAACTTCCTCTTGTGTGTATTAATCCTACTGCCTGTTAATTTAATCGAGTGTCCCCTGGTTTTGTATTATATGAAAGGGCAAATAACACTTCTGTATTCAGTTTTTGCAAACCACTCATGATTGTATAGACCTCTGTCAGATCCCCCCTTAGTCATCTTTTTTTTAAACTAAACAGCCATAATCTGTTTAGTCACCCCTATTATGGAAGCCATTCCATACCCTTGGTTATCTTTGTTGCCCTTCTCTGAACCTTTTCCAGTTCCACTATTCCTTTTTTGAGGTGGTGCTACCAGAACTGGGCACAACATTCCAGATGTGGGTGCAGTATGGATTTATATAGTAGCATTATGATATTTTCTATCCCCTTTCTAATAGTTCCTAACATACTGTTAGCCTTTTTAACGGCTGCTGCACATTGAGCAGAAGTTTTCAGAGAACTATCCACAGTGACTCCAAGATCTTTTTCTTGATTGGTAACAGCTAATTTAGAATTTACCACTGGAAAAAATAATCCTAACTATACATATTCAATGTGCACTACTTTGCACTTATGAACCTTGAATTTCATCAGCCATTTTGGTGCCCAATATCCTGGTTCAGTGAGATCCTTCTGTAACTCCTCACAGTCTGCTTTAGACTCATCTGTCTTGAACAATTTTGTATCATCTGCAAATTTTGCCACTTCACTATTCATCCCTTTTCCCAGATCATTAATGAATATGTTGAATAACAGAGGTCCCAGTACAGATTCTTTGGGGGCCCCACTATTCACCTCTCTCCATTGTGAAAACTGACCATTTATTCTTACCCTTTGTTTCCTATCTTTCAACAAATGATTGATCCATGAGCAGACCTTCCTTCTTATCGCATTACTTTTAGTTTCCCTAATAACCTTGGTAAGAGACTTTGTTAAAGGGTTTCTGAAAGTCCAAGTCTATGTCGACTGGATCGCCCTTGTCCACAATGCTTGTTGACTCCCTCAAAGAATTCTAATAGATTGGTGAGGCATGATTTCCCTTTACAAAAGCTGTGTTGACTCTTCCCCAATATATTGTGTTCATCTGAGGGTCTGATAATTCTGTTATTTAGTATAGATTCAACCAATTTGCCCGATACTGAAGTTAGACTTTTTGGTGTTTTCCACCCTACAAGGATATTAAATTTAATTACATTACAGGTCATTTTTACTGAACAGTTCAGCTATAGTTATCTCTTGGTCCAGATCCTGTCCTCCACTTAGAACTAAATCAAGAATTGCCTCTCCCCTGGTGGGTTCAAGGACTAGCTGCTCCAAGCAACCGTAACTTATAGTGTCTAGAAATTTTATCTCTGAATCATGCCCTGAGGTGACATTTACCCCATCAATATGAGGATAGATGAAATCCCCCATTACTTTTGCATTTTCTACTGCTGTAGCCTCTCTGACCTCCCTTAGCATATCACAATCACTGTCACTATCCTGGTCATGTGGTCAGTAGCATATTCCTACTGCTATGCTCTTAATAGTCAAACATGGAATTTCTGTCCATAATTTACAGTTTGATTCATTTTAGAATTTCACACTATTTGCCTCTGGTTTTGTTTGTTTGTTTGTTTTTTATTATATAATAGCACCACTGCCCCACCGGCGTGACATACTCTATCATGGCTATATATTTTGTACACTGGTATTACTGTGTCCCATTGATTATCCTCATTCCACCAAGTTTCCGCAACGCCTGTTATATCGATAACCTCATTTAATCCATGCACTCAAGTTCAGCCGTATTAGTATTTGTAGACTTCTAGCATTTGTATATAAGCACGTGTACGTTTCCTCAATATGCTTACCTTCATGTGTTATGTTTCAGTGGGACATTTTTTTTGTGTAACTGTTCCTCTCTAGCTCCTACCTGTACTTTACCAACTCCTTCCCTAGCCTCGATACTAGGATATAAAGCTACCCCTTTAATAAATTCATCCCTAAGGGATGTCTTCACCCGATCCAAGGCTCTCCCCCGCCCTTAGTTTAAAAACCTCTCTACAAACTTTTTAATTTTACATGCCAGCAGTCTGGTTTCATTTTGGTTTAGTGGGAGGCCATCCCTCCTATAAAGTCTCCTCCTTCCCCCAAAAGTTCTCCGGTTCCTAATAAACCTAAATATCTCCTTCCTACGCCATCATTTCGTCCATGCATTGAGACCCTGCCGTTCTGTCTATCTTCCTGGCCTTGTGCGTGTAACTGGAACCATTTCAGAGAATGCTACCATGGAGGTCCTGGACTTTAATCTCTTACCTAGCAGACTAACTTTGGCCTCCAGGAACACTGTCCTACCTTTCCTTGTATCATTGTTACCTACAAGTACCATGACCATCAGCTCCTCCCCAACACTACTTGTAAGGCTATCTAGATGTCTTGTGAGATCTACTGCCTTTGCATGCAGTGGGCAATGCACCATGCTGTTCTCTTGGTCATCACAAACCCAACTATCTATATTTGTAATATTCATATCCCCCATTACTTTTACCTGTCTCTTCCTAATATCTGGTGTCACCCATCCAGCGGTATCCTCAGTGTCAGAGGATATCATGACATCATCTTGAAGGTGGGTCCCAATTATGGGATCATTTCCCTCTGTTCCAGAGTGATGCTTTCGAGCCCCAAGATTTTCATCTTCCTCAACAGCACTGGGGCTGTTGGACAGGAGGTGGGACCGCTCTACTATGTCCCTAAAAGTCTCCTTTGTGTACCTCTCTATCTCCCTTTGCTCCTCCAGTTAAGGCGCTCTAGCCTCCACACCCTGTACTTTGTCTCTAAGGGCAGTGAGTTCCTTGCATCGCATGCACATATTCGCCAGCTGCCCACGAGGCAGGTAAATTACATGTTGCACTCTAATGGACGTGCTAATTCATCCCATCTCTCCAGCTTTCAAGGGGATAGAAGCCATGTATTGTCCTGCCTGTATTACTGCTCACTCACACACAGAATCCTTGTTCTCCTCCCTTCCTGGGACTAGCTCCATCCATGGGGAGGGCTCTGGGCTCTGCAGATTTGGAAATAGGCAGGGGTTTAAAACACCAGAGCTGTATGTGCATCAGCAAGTCCCCCAGAGTGCACAGATCCTGGGAACTCCTAGTGAGAGTCAATTTCCCCCACCTCCCCACATGCCTGCCTCTCCCAGGGAGGCTCAATGACCATGTCCCCATTTGTTCAGATTCCACATCCCCCCCTCCAGCACAGCACAGGGCCAGGTTAAAAGCTGGGAATGCCCTTTGTGACAGATACTCTACCAATACTCCTTGCGTCCTGATCTTCTTTGATTTCACCCCCTGAGCAGGATTTCCTGTTCCCAAACCTGACCTGATCGCCCGACTGGAACGAGGGGAAGAGCCGTGGGTCCCAGATCGCCAGGCCGCAGAGGAAGGGGAGAGCCCGAAAGGCACCCACACAGGTGAGGAGTCAGGGAAACTGACACAGAAACATCTGGCGAGTGAAGGAAAAAGCTGGGACTCTCAAAATGTGCTGTGAGTGAGAGACCTCAGTTCTGCCCCATCTCACCCAGGTCAGGGCTGCAGTCAGCAGGTGTCGTAGCATCAAGGCAAAGATCAGTCACGGCTTCCAAACCATCCTGTTAGCTGTCAGGAATTTCCTCCTGACATTACTTCCCTGGGAGTGTTGGGGTAGGATGGGGAGGCAGAATCCAATGTCTTCATCTCCCCAACAGTGACTGTGTTGTGTTTTCCCTGTTTTCTAGTCCCCTTTCTGTCCTTTCTCCACAGCACAGACAGTGACTCCTGTCTGGATTCTCTCTCTCCCAGCAGGCGATAGGACAGTGAGTGAGAACAAGGAGGAGAATCAGCAGCAGGAAGGTCCTGAGAAAGTGGAACCGCAGGAGAGGTTTTTGAGAAGAGCTGAAGGGAATTTTTCCCAGTGCTTGGAACAGGAAAAAGCCTGGGGAAATCGGTGCAGGTCAGAGAGGCAGCTGAGAAACTATTTCATTTATTGGGCGGATGAATCCATTCAATATGGGGGAGGATGCAAAGATCCCAAGGAAACCACAGCCCCACAGACGTATCACCAGGAAGAGAAACACTATAAACGCCTAGAGAGTAGGAAAAGTTTCAATGTGAGTAGAAACCTTGTTACATGTCGGAGAAACCATTCAGGCGAGAAACCCTATAAATGCTTGGACTGTGGGAAAACCTTCTGTAAGAGCTCAGACCTTATTAAGCATGGTAGAATGCACACAGGGGAGCGACCTTATAAATGCCTGGACTGTGGGAAAACCTTCACTCAGAGCTCACACCTCATTACACACCAGAGGCTGCACACAGGAGAGAGACCATATAAATGCCTTGAGTGCGGGAAAGGATTCAACGTGAGATCAAACCTTATTAAACATCAGCAAAATCACACAGGAAGGAAACCCCATATTTGTTTGGATTGCGGGAAATGTTTCAATCACAGCTCCTACCTTATTACGCATCAGAGACTGCACACGGGAGAGAGACCCTATAAGTGTCTTGAGTGTGGGAAAAGTTTCAATCAGAGCTCTAGTCTTATCACGCATCTGAGAACCCACACGGGAGATAAACCCTATCAGTGCCTCGACTGTGGGAAAAGCTTCAATGTGAGATCACAACTTATTATTCATCAGAGAATCCACACGGGAGAGAGACCTCATAAATGCTTGGACTGTGGCAAAAGCTTCAGTCACAGCTCACACCTTACTAAACATCGGCGAATTCACACTGGAGAGAGACCCTACAAATGTCTAGAGTGTGGGAAAACTTTCAATCAGAGCTCACACCTTATTATGCATCAGAGAACCCACACGGGAGAGAGACATTATAAGTGCCTCGAATGTGGGAAAAGTTTTGTTCGGAGATCAGCCCTTATTACGCATCAGAGAATCCATACGGGAGAGAAACCCCATACATGTTTGGACTGTGGGAAAAGTTTTAGTCAGAGATCAGCCCTTATTAGACATCAGAGAATCCATACGGGAGAGAAACCTCATACATGCCTCAACTGTGGGAAAAGATTCATTCAGAGATCACACCTTATCACACATCAGACAATCCACATGGGAGAGAAAACCCATAAATGTTTGGACTGTGGGAAAAGCTTCAATAACAGCTCCTACCTCACCAAACATCGGAGAATCCACAAGGGTGAGATACCCTAGAAACACTTCAATGGTGGGAAAAGATTCAGTGGGAGCTCTCACATTTTTATACATCGGAGAATTCCCACAAGAAAGAGCGATTTTTGACTTTTAAAAAGACTTTTAATAAAATCGGTACATAAAACGCACTGAAAACAAGAAAAAGAAATGACAGATTCGAGCCTGTAGAAGAGTTGAAAGTCACTGAGCAGAGAGTGGATGCGGTTCCAGGGTTCCTAGCCAATCGCTCATTAGGAGCACAATTAAAATTGCCCCCCGCTAACATTAAAATCTCACTTCTCGAACAATGTGCTAAAAGAGCACCCAAGCTCTGAAAAATCCCACTCACCTGGGCTTTCCCTACAGTAGCAGCACAGTCATCTGAGATCCTGCTGCAGCAGGGTCCGCCTCCCAGCAGCTCACTGGGCATCCGGTAGGGTGTGCCTGATTGATTGCGCTTCCTGATTGGTGAAGGGGTGGAGCTAGCTACTACGTGACCCAGCAGCAGCCGGGGCTCGCTGGAAACTCAATGCGTTCCATGCCTGCAGCTGCATTTGGTCCTGCTTCTTGCTTTCTGCTTCTCACCAGTCTGCTCTTGGGCCCAGCTGCCAGTTCCTGTCCTTCTCCATCTCCATCCTGTCCTTCTCCAACCCCTGTCTCTGCTTCCTGAACATGCTTCTGGCATACCCATTGACTCTGGCTTTCAGCCTTTGATCCCTGGCTTTCACCCTTGGCTCTGTGATGGGTGTAGGGAACAGATATGCCTTTGAGTGATTAATAGTTACTGGTTCCCTCTGGCCCTCAGAAAAATAGAAAAGTCCGCCTCTGTTTATCCCAAAACAGGATCCACCTAAGAAGTAAAGACAGCAAGAAAATGGTTCATATTATATGACACACCTTGTCTAAGAACCCATAGATCAGCCAAGGTTGAGATTTCCTCTCCCCAAGAATAGAAACTAAAATGTCTAAATGAGAGCACTGTTAATCAGCTAGGCAAGAATATCTCGTAATTTGCTTCTGTATAAACCTCTTTCTCCCTCCCAGCCTAGTTAAAAAGAACTCCAAGTTACCAAACTACGGTCACACCCTGCTTGCCTATGCAAAATGTTTTCACCCCAAAGTATAAACTATACATTGCTTTCCTTGTAAATCAAATATACTGTGAATCATCTCTTTCCCCCCAAATTAAAATCCGCACATTTGTTTGCGTTGTGATTGTGAATCAGATCTACATCCTTCCGTATGTGGAAAATGTCTCTTGTTCTGTTGTATGTCCTAAATAAGGTGAAATGCTTATGTACAATCAAAGAATGTATGGAGTATGTCCTTTAAATTTAGAAGAGTATAAAGGTTTTGTTGGGTTTCATTGTAAATGTTGCACTCTAAGAATTGTCTGGCACAAGGAAGAAGAAATGTAAAAAGATATAAACCAGGGTATAACTTTGGGATATTAAGAGAAATTGCTTAAGGGGGTGTCCCAATCGATAGGAGGGGCTAATGATGAAATACAATCCTTGAAATGAATCAAATGTGTAAAGCCTCTGATTAAAAAGAGGGTTGAAGAAATGTGTGATACACTGTCGCCACCTACTGGATACCAATGGAAGCAGCAAAGAAAAAACCTAAGCACTTATTTGACCTGGGTCCAATAGGAATGTGTGTGTGGCCCTTTTCTATGAGCCCTGAAAGTAGGGAATATAAACTGAAGTCACCATATGCTAAAGAGAGTTGACTGAACCCAACAAGAAAGTGAAAAATCCTAAGTACAACTCACTCCTGGACCAGACATGTGGAAAGAACTCTTCCCCCAGCCCAGGGTTATATGGATAAGAAGTGGTGAGATTTCATTTCAAGGGTTGTATTTCCCCTTCTGTTCTTTCATATAAATTACTGTGAGTTATCTTGCTGAGTCTGTGCTCTCTAGTGAGACCTCAAGTAATCATATTTTAACTTCTTTGTAAGCCCAAGCAAATTGGCCTAACAGATTTAAAAGAATTGCTTTTAGCAATTGTTTTTAATGCTCTAAACTTGTCTCTTTCGGACCAGTCCAGTCAAACTGTACTAACCACACTCTTCAAAGTGCCTTGCAGACAAGTGCACCCTGGGAAGTGTGATAAATGTGTTAGGAATTTAGAATTGATAGTCACAAGTCAATGTAATCAGAAATCTTGGTACTTTGTTCCTTGATATAACTGCTGAGCCTCAACGCTAGCCTCTGAGAATTGCTTACAAGACTGTATTGTGTGTGTCGTATACACCTAGCACTTCGGTTGTGTCTGCACTTTGGTGGTGAACTGCTGATTGTATATTGATGTGACTCTGGGTGAATTAATAAATTGTTGTTTGGTTGAGGATAAGCATGTGTCCTGATGTGAGAAACATAGTTCAACTTAAAAGTGGACCTGAAAAGAACCCATCATTAAAACTGGTAAGCTAATGTTCCCTCCACTGAATACAAGGGATTCTGTTGGATTCTATTATATATAGGCCTACTTTGTTAGGTTTCAGCTTTGAAATCTATCTGGCACCCTGGCAAATTCATAAATTGACTCCTTTTCATGCTTACGGCTCTGCTCTTGACGATGACCCCGGGTGCCCTGTGGTCCTGATTCTTGTCTCCAGCTTGATTCCACTCTACCCTCCAGGCCTGGTCATCCCCATGGTTCTCTCCATTAGACACAACCACCCACAACCTGGTTGTGATCCTGCCAGTTTGAGCCACCCAAGAGAGAAAGATCAGAGACCTGATTTGCTGAGAAACTGGCCTCTGGTAAGGCCTTCCTCTTCTCAGAGGTAATGGATACCTTTCAGAGGCTGCCACCCAAGACTGAGGTCTCGCTACCCAGGGCCCAGGTCTCTCAGGAACCAAAGATTCTGCTGCTGGCCAAGTTAGACAGCAACTGCAGGAAATTTCACGGCTTCCTAAATCAGTGCGGGCTCCTGTTCATGCTACGACCCCGTTCATTTCCCAGTAACTAAGCCCAAGTGGGTTTTATTATCAGCCTATTAGTGGGGGAAGCCCTAATCTGGGTGTTTTCCCCCCCTAGAATTTCCAGCTCCTTGCTAGGGCATCTTGAGGAATTCAGCTGAGACGTGGTGGCTGTCTTCAATGGCCCAAATTGCACCCATTCTGCTGAGACCACACTTCGGGACTTACGCCAGGGAATAGCCCTGTTACCCGGTTTGCTGTAGAATTCCAACCCTTAGCAGCTGGCACTAGATGGAATGAAGCAGCAGAACATTCCTATTTCCAATGCCACGTAGAGCCCTCATCCGACCCAGTGGCTGTGGCCAAGCTGTGCATCACCGTCAATCACCTGGCTGAATGCCGACTAGAAAGTCCAGTTTTCAACCCGCACTGGCTGACCAGCTTCAACCCTGTCGTACTGCCATAGTAAGGAACCAGCAGTGAACCACAGACATATGCCTACATTGTGGGGAACTTGGGCACTTCATCCAGAGGTATCCCAATACGATTCATGTTCTGCCCTGGTCAGGAAAGCCCTCTTCTGTCAACCAGTACCCTAGCTGTGATCAGTCAGCAAGCCACCGCTGTCCAACTTCCTCTTACTTACAACATCCTGCCATGTCTGAGCCGAGGATTCCAGGAAACTCAGGAGCCTCTGACATATTTTTGGACATACATTTTGCTTGAACATACAACATTCCCATGCCCGGAGAGCGTCCAAGCATCAGTATCGGGAGGGCAGCCTCAGGGACTGCCCGAGAAGCAGCAGTCCCGGGAGCGGCCGGAGCAGCGGCCTAGGGCAGCCCCAGAGGCCATCGGGAGAATGGTCTCCAGGGGCCTTTGAGCAGCGGGCCACTGGGGCCCATCAGCCCCCACCGCTGGAGCAGGGGCCCCCCAGAGTAGCGGGGCCCCAGGAGCAGAGATTTAGTCATCATGGGTATTTGTAGTAAAAGTCATGGACAGGTCACGGACTTCCATGAATTTTTGTTTATTGCCTGTGACCTATCCTGACTTTTACTAAAAATACCCATGATTAAATATTTCTCAAGGGAGAGTGCTCTTACCCCTGGGCCATGGGATCATCCAATGTCGGGCTCCCTCAATCTCGCCTGCTGACCCTGGGACACGTTGGGTGTCATTACAGAGTCCTTGGGGAAAGGGACGGGGCCCTCCCAGGCAGGTGCCCCAACCCCTGGGTTGCTGAGTCAGTCTCTTGCTCTGGCCCAGTGAACGTCTCCAGCTGCGCTGGGCATAGAGGGGGCTTTGCTGAAGGTCTCTCCCCAGCACAGACTCTGCTCAGGGAGCAGCAGCTGCGCGGTTTGTGGGCTCCCAGATCCCGAGGGAGGAGACAGCAGCTTGTGACCCAGGCTGGAAACCAGAGAGAGATGGAGGCGGCCTCCTCTCTCTGAGCAGGGCCCCTCTGGCCACAACAGCTACTGAATCAACTCCCCCCAACCCCTCTCTGCTGGACCCCTAACCCTGGAGGGATCCAGTGTAGCTTGGGCTGACCACGAAATGGGTGCCAGTCAGTGAGTGGTGCTGAAACCCCTGTTCCCCCAGGAAAAATTTTGGTCCTGGAGCCAATCCTAAGTGGGCAGAGCACCAAGACACCCTGAAGCAGGCCGGCCGGAGCTTTGCCGCTGACATCCAGGCTCTGGATGGGGACCAGCTCTCAGCGACCACATGGGGGCGCCAACTGGGTGAGGTGTAGTTGGAATTCCTAGGGGCAGATATGAGGGGGGTTTGCCTAGAGCCCAGGGATGGGTGAATCCGGGCCTACAAATCACTGAATGAACCTGTTGCCATGGTACTGACAGCTCCCTGACCTGAGAGGCAGGGGAGCAGAGCTGGTATCTCTGACCAAGGCTGGTAGCCACGGATGGGGGTGTATACCAGTTTTGTACTCGAGGGACTCACACACCGAGTCAGATGGTGTCACCGAGAAACGTGTCCCAGGCAGCCTCTCTAGGACCAGGACTCGAACCCATCACCCCTGTGTCCATGTAGACATTAGGGACCCTGTCTGGAACAAGGCCCAGTCTCCATAGAAACCCCCCTTCTCCCCAGTCCCCGGGATCTGCCCGGCTCCTTTCTGTCCCACCATTGATCCCGCGGTTTCTATGCACGATGCTCCCTAATGCGGGGAGAAGCTGCCCGTGCCCAGGGGCGGTGGGACCCCAAGGGGCAGGGTCTGGGGCAGGGGGCTGCAGCGCGGTGGGTTGATCGCTAGGACCCAGGAGCAGCTGGGAGGCGGCTCTGGGGGGAGCGATCGCTGGGCTCAGTCCCGGCGCCAGAAAGTGACTCGCGGCCGCTGCGGTGACTCTGGCTCCCAGCGAGATCCCCGAGCCCCGGCGGCTGGTGCTGGGAGCCCGGAGCCCGGGCTGCAGCCGGGAGAGGGGAATCTCCAGCAGGGCCCTTCCCGCTGCTCCCCAGGAGCCTCTCCCAGGGCAGAGCCCCCAGCCCGGCCAGGCCCCTTCCCGGCCCGGCCCCTGCCCCAGGGGGGCCCCGCTCGGAGGGAAGGTGAGAGAGATCCGCCCCCCCCCCCCCCCGTCACACCCGGGCTGCATCTCGGTTGTCCCCAGGCTGCTCCCAGCGGAGCTGGCTGCGATTCCCTGTCCTGGGCCCAGGAAAGCTGCCGCCAGCTCCCGGTGTGTGCGGGGCTGGGGGAGCCGGGTGGGGGGTTGCAGATAAGGGGGGATTGAGGGGAAACAGGGATGTGTGAGGGGCAGGATGGGATGGGGGCAGCGGGTTGCTGGAGGGAGGATGGGGCGATGCAGGAGTATCTGGGGAGACTTATGGGCTGGATGGGAACAGGGCTGCAATAGAAGAAAACTCTCAGTGGGGGGGCACTGCGAGGGAAAGGGGGGATGTGGGGAGGGGAGGCAGGGGGGAGACTGAGAGCAAGAGCAGACTGGCTGGGGAAGGGAGGGGTCGGGAGAATGAGAGGGAGAGATGCAAAGGCAGCTCCCCCACTCCATGGGGCAGGAGGGGGTGAGAATAGGGTTACCATCTTTTAGTTTTTAAAAAGGAGGACACTCCATGGGGACCCGGACCGGACTGGCCCCGCAACCCCGGCTCCTGGCCTGACCCGGCCCGGCCCCGTGACCCCGGCTCCTGGTCCGGCCTGGCCCCGCGACCCTGGCCCGGCCCAGCCCCGCAATCCCGGACCCCGGCCCGGCCCCGCGACCCCAGCTCCTGGCCTGGCCCAGCCCGGCTCTGCGACCCCGGACCCCGGCCCGGCCCCGCTACCCCGGCTCCTGGCCCGGCCTGGCCCCCGGCCTGGCACTGCGCCCCCGGCTCGGCACCACGCCTGGCCCGGCACTGCGACCCCGGCTCCTGGCCCGGCCTGGCCCCCGGCCCGGCACCGTACCCCCGGTTCCCGGCCCGGCACCGCGCGCCTGGCTCCTGGACCCCGGCCCGGCACCACGCCCCCGGCTCCCAGCCTGGCACCGTGCCCCCGGCCCCGCGACCCTGGCCTGGCCCCGCACCTCCGGCTCCTGCCGAGCACCGCCGGCCCCTGCCCGGCCCGGCCCCGCACCGCCGACCCCAGCCCCAGAGGCCCCGGCCGAGCACCGCCGAGCCCTCTCTCCCTCCCTCCCTATTTTCCCGGACATGTCCGGCTTTTTGGGATTTCCCCCCGGACGGGGATTTGAGCCCCCAAAAGCCGGACATGTCTGGGAAAATCCAGACGTATGGTAACCCTAGGTGAGAAGCTTCCCCATCCAGCAGCCAGAGGGGAATTCTTTTACCGCAACTAGTTAATGATGCTTTGGGGATCGGTGGAGGCTTCTGCCCAAGGGCTCAGAAGCACCAAGGCAAATATCTACCCCCCCCCGCACACCCTGCTCCCGATGTATTATTGAGTGTTGGGGGCTGCCCTGATCTCATTTACCTGCAGGATTCAGATCTCTGCCACACCGGTGTCCGACCAGAGTCACTGCTGGCTCTGGCAGGGGGTGAGTGCAGATGGGCCAATGGGATCAGCCTCTGCCTGCCTGTCCCTGCCCCCGCCCCCAATCTGTGTTGTGATAAAGTGACTGAGGGTTTTCCCAGCCTGGCAGAGCCCAGAGCGTCTGTCTGCAGGGAAAGAGCCTGGGGGCAATTGGGGTGTGAAATGGACTCAAGCCCCTTCTGAAACCTCCCCCATTGCCCCTCTCGCCCTGACAGGCTGAGGAATCACGTCCACGTTTTGCTCCAGATTGTCCTGTCTTCCAGGGGACAGAGAAGGGAAATGGCTGTGATGGAGCCAGCTCAGGTAGGAGATTTTCAGGGAGCTGCAGGGGGGTTCTTGTCAGGGACGGCTCCAGCTTTTTTGCCGCTTCAAGTGGCGAATGGGGGGCGGGGGAAAGGAAAACCCGATTGAGCGGCCGTCGAAGAGGAAGGGGGAGTGAAGGACCTGCTGCCGAAGTGCCGCCACAGGAGACCTGGACATGCCGCCCCAACAACGGATGGAGTGCCGCCCCTTTCTATTGGCTGCTCCAGGCACCTGCTTCCTTCGCTGGTGCCTGGAGCCGGCCCTGGTTGTTGTGGAGGGGGAGGAGCAAAAAACACACAGGGAGAGGTGGGGTGGGGACACAGAGTGTGATAAACCTCCTGGGACACATTCAACTTGGAGCCTGATGTTCTGAACAGGCCCATTGATGAGGAGGCGGTAGGGGGGAACATTCCCCCATTTCTGAACCAGGAAACACCCCCCTGGGCAGGGCTGGGAAAACTGACCAGACTCCCGGTGCTGGAGCCTGACCCCACTGGCCAGAGGCTGCTGTGAAATACGAAGAGACGCTGTCGTGATTCCTGTCCCTGTCTCCAGCTCAGAGCTCTGCTTCACATATCAGCGTGTGGCTGGCAGGCGTGTGGGAAATGAGAAGACCCTACCCTGCTCTGTCTACTGGGGGGACAAGGAGCTCTCATCTTCTCCCACCCCCTGAAGCCTCCTGGCTGCTCTGAGCAGGGTGGGGTGGGATTCTGCTACTCTGGCTTTCCCAGATCTTCCATTTTATTGACCTTTCTCCCCCATGAATTTTGGCTGGGGCAGCAGGTGCTGAGTGGGGGATTCTTGTTGTTTCAGATGCTGGTGACCTTTGAGGAGGTGGCTGTGTATTTCACCAAGGGGCAGGGGGCTCTGCTGGACCCGGGTCAGAGAGCCCTCTACAGGGACGTCATGCAGGAGAACTACGAGACAGTGACCTCGCTGGGTAAGGGACTCCTGTCCCCTCAGCTATTAGAACCCGTGGGGTCTGCGTGTCTGACTCTGGTCAGGTTCTTCCCTGATTAGTTGGATTGGAGGGGAGAGTCATGTAGTCCCCAGCTCCAGTGTGAGAGAGACTTTCATCTCCATACCCCCTCTAGGGTATGTCTACACTATGGGATTAATCCGAATTTATATAATTCGAATTTTGAAACAGATTGTATAAAGTTGAATGTATGGGGCCACACTAAGCACATTAATTCGGCGGTGTGCATCCATGTACCGGGGCTAGCATTGATTTCCGGAGTGTTGCACTGTGGATAGTTATCCCATAGCTATCCCATAGTTCCCGCAGTCTCCCCCGCCCATTGGAATTCTGGGTTGAGATCCCACTGCCTGATGGGGCAAAAAACATTGTCGCAGGTGGTTCTGGGTACAGCCTCACCCCTCCCTCCATGAAAGCAACGGCAGACAACCATTTCGCACCTTTTTTCCTGGGTGAACACTGCAGACTCCATACCACGGCAAGCATGGAGCCCGCTCAGCTCAAGACAGCAGTGATGAACATTGTAAACACCTCGCGCGTTCTCGTGCAGTTTATGCTGAGCCAGGACCAGAAAAACGAGGCGAGGAGGAGGCGGCAACGGCAGCGCAGTGACAAGCGTGATGAGGACATGGACATGGACACAGAATTCTCTCAAACTGTGGGCCCCGGTGCTTTGGAGATCATGTTGTTAATGGGGCAGGTTCTATCCGTGGAATGCCGATTCTGGGCCCGGGAAACAAGTACAGACTGGTGGGACCGCATAGTGTTGCAGGTGTGGGACGATTCCCAGTGGCTGCGAAACTTTCACATGCGTAAGGGCACTTTCATGGAACTTTGTGACTTGCTGTCCCCTGCCCTGAAGCGCCAGAATACCAAGATGAGAGCAGCCCTCACAGTTGAGAAGCGAGTGGCGATAGCCCTGTGGAAGCTTGCAACGCCAGACAGCTACCGGTCAGTCGGGAATCAATTTGGAGTGGGCAACTCTACTGTGGGGGCTGCTGTGATGCAAGTAGCCAAAGCAATCACTGAGGTGCTGCTATGAAAGGTAGTGACTCTGGGAAATGTGCAGGTCATAGTGGATGGCTTTGCTGCAATGGGATTCCCTAACTGTGGTGGGGCGATAGATGGAACCCATATCCCTATCTTGGCACCGGAGCACCAGGGTACCCAGTACATAAACCGCAAGGGGTACTTTTCAATGGTGCTGCAAGCACTTGTGGATCACAAGGGATGTTTCACCAACATCAACGTGGGCTGGCCGGGAAGGGTTCATGACGCTCGCATCTTCAGGAACACTAATCTGTTTAAACAGCTGCAGCAAGGGACTTACTTCCCGGACCAGAAAATAACCGTTGGGGATGTTGAAATGCCAATAGTTATTCTTGGGGACCCAGCCTACCCCTTAATGCCATGGCTCATGAAGCCATACACAGGCAGCCTGGACAGGAGTCAGGAGCTGTTCAACTACAGGTTGAGCAAGTGCAGAATGGTGGTAGAATGTGCATTTGGCCGTTTAAAAGGTCGCTGGCGATCGTTACTGACTCGCTCAGACCTCAGCCAAACCAATATCCCCATTGTTATTTCTGCTTGCTGTGTGCTCCACAATCTCTGTGAAAGTAAGGGGGAGACCTTTATGGCGGGGTGGGAGGCTAAGGCAAATCGCCTGGCTGCTGATTACGCACAGCCAGACACCAGGGCGATTAGAAGAGCACACCAGGAAGCGTTGTGCATCAGAGAAGCTTTGAAAACCAGTTTCATGACTGGCCAGGCTACAGTGTGAAAGTTCTGTTTGTTTCTCCTTCATGAAAACCCGCCCCCTTTATTGACTCATTCTCTATAAGGAACCTACCCTCCCCCTTCCCCCAGCTTGCTTTCAAAGGAAATAAAGTCACTATTGTTTAAAAATCATTTATTCTTTATTAATTGATTATAAAAAGAGGGAGAGAACCCGGGTGGGGTTTGGGAGGAGGATCGGCGGGAAGGAAAAGTCCACTAAAAAAAAGTTAAAAAAATGATTGCCTTTTGCTTGGGCTGTCCACTGGGGTGGAATGGGAGGGTGTACGGAGCCTCCCCCCCCCCCCCATGTTCTTACACGTCTGGGTGAGGAGGCTATGGAACATGGGGAGGGGGGTTATACAGGGGCTGTAGCGGCACTCTGTTATCCTGCTGCCATTCCTGAAGCTCCACCAGATGCCAGAGCATGTCTGTTTGCTCACACAGCAGCCCCAGCATTGCATCCTGCCTCTTCTGATCTTCCTGCCGCCACCTCTCATCTCGAGCATCTCTCCTCTCCTCACGTTGGTCCCTCCTGTCCTCACGTTGGTCCCTCCTGTCCTCACGTTCACTGGCTTCTTTCCTATACTTTGAAACCGTGTCCTTCCACTCATTCAGATGAGCTCTTTCACTGCGGGTGGATTCCATGATTTCTGCGAACATCTCGTCTCGCGTCTTCTTTTTCCGACGCCTTATCTGAGATAGCCTTCGGGATGGAGGAGGGAGGCTTGAAAAATTTGCAGCTGCTGGAGGGAGGGAAAAAAGGAGAGAATTTTTTAAAAAGATACATTTTGCAGAACAATGCTTATACTCTTTCACGGTGACCAACGCTATTCACATTCCATAGCCCATGTGATTTGTGTGCAAGGTCGCATTTTGCCTCTTAATATTGAGTGCCTGTGGCTTTGCTGCTAGAGATCACAGACGCAGGTCCAGGCAACAGAATTCGGCTTGCATGCGGCCATGGTAAGCCATTGTCTTTCGGCTTCTGCGCCCTCCTTTCCCACATACCAAGCAAAGCCCGTTGACTGCTGCGGTTTTCCTCTTAACCTTCAGCAGCAGAAAACAAACTACCCCCCGCCCCCATCCAATTCTCTGGATGATCGCTTTATCTCTCCCCCCACCACGTGACTGGTATCAGGGAAGATCCCTGCAGGAACCAAACTAACACCGCCCACCCTGCCATGCATTCTCTGGGATGATCGCTTTACCCCTCCCCCCACCGTGTGGCTGGTATCAGGGAAGATCCCTGTTAGCCAAATGCGAAAAGCTCTGGGCCAATTCCCACCCCCACACACCCTGCGCTTGGCTAACTGCAGGGAAGGATTTCTTTTCAGCCACAGGCAAACAGCCCAGTAGGAACGGTCACCTCTGTCCCCTTAATTAAATTCCCGTATTTCAACCAGGTTACCATGAGCGATATCACTCTCCTGAGGATCACACAGCAAGATAAAGAACGGATGTTGCTTGAATGCCAGCAAACACCGGGACCATACGCTGCCAGGCTTTGTCATGCAATGATACCAGATTACTTGCTGCAAGCATGGTGTGGTCAAGTGTCCTACCATGGAGGACGGAATAAGGCTGCACTGCCCAGAAACCTTGTGTCAAAGCTTTTGGAGTACCTCCAGGAGAGCTTCATGGAGATGTCCCTGGAGGATTTCCGCTCCATCCCCAGACACGTTAACAGACTTTTCCAGTAGCTGTACTGGCCACGAATGCATCCCAAGTCCTCAGGGCAAAGTAATCATTAAAAACCGCTTGCTTTTAAAACAAGTTTTATATTTTAAAAGGTAAACTCATCTGAGGTCCCTTCCATGGGGTCATGGTCTTGGATACTGGGTTGGGAGGGTACTTCAGTCAGGCTGAGAAAAAGATCCTGGCTGTTGGGGAGAATGGAGTGCTGTGTGCTCTCCGCAAACTTGTCCTCCTCCTCCTCCTCTTCCCCGTCCGCAGAATACTCAAGTGTAGCTGATGAGATTATCACCGCCTTGGAATCCACGGTCAGAGGTGGGGTAGTGGTGGCGGCCCCCCCAGAACTGCATGCAGCTCAGCATAGAAGCGGCATGTCCGCGGCTCTGACCCGGAGCGACCGTTTGCCTCCTTTGTTTTTTGATAAGCTTGTCTGAGCTCCTTGACTTTCACGCAGCACTGCTCTGAGTCCCTATTGTGGCCTCTCTCCATCATGCCCTTCGAGATTTTTTCAAAAGTTTTGGCATTTCGTCTTTTCGAACGAAGTTCTGCCAGCACTGAATCCTCTCCCCATATAGCGATCAGATCCAGTACCTCCCGTACGGTCCATGCTGGTGCTCTTTTTCGATTATCGGCCTGCATGGTTACCTGTGCTGATGAGCTCTCTGTGATCACCTGTGCTCTCCACGCTGGGCAAACAGGAAATAAAATTCAAATGTTCGCGGGGCTTTTCCTGTCTACCTGGCCAGTGCATCCGAGTTCAGATTGCTGTTCAGAGCGGTCACAATGTTGCACTGTGGGATAGCTCCTGGAGGCCAATACCATTGAATTGCGGCCACACTAACCCTAATTTGAAATGACAATATCGATTTTGGCGCTACTCCGCTCGTCGGGGTGGAGTACAGAAATCGATTTTAAGAGCCCTTTATTTCGAAATAAATGGCTTCGTTGTGTGGACGGGTGCAGGGTTAATTCAATTTAACACTGCTAAATCCGAATTAAAGTCATAGTGTAGACCAGGCCCTAGAGGGATAGGGGAATCAGAAACGTAAGAATATAACAGTTGCCTCAGTGTTCCCTCTAATTTTTCCCACTTCTGAGTGGAATGAATTTTGTTATGTGCACCAATATGGAGGTGACGTGTGACACATCTCCTTAATGTTGGTGCACATACAAAATTCATGTGGCGGGGTAGGGCCAAGGGGTTCGGAGTGTGGGAGGGGGCTCAGGCCTGGGGCAGAGGATTGGGGTGCAAAGCTGTGAGGGCTCTGGCTGCGGGTGTGGGCTCTGTGGTAGGGCTGGGGATGTGGGGTTTAGGGCTGGGACAGAGGGTTGGGGTGCAAAGCTGTGAGGGCTCTGGCTGGAGGGTGGGTTCTGGGGTTGGGCTGGGAATGAGGGGCTTAGAGCTAGGACAGGGTTGGGATGCGAGGGGGTGAGGATTCTGGCTGGAGGTGTGGGCTCCAGGGTGGGACCAAGAATTATGAAGTCACCCGCACCTGTTTTCCATTCCCAACTTCAGTTAGCCAGATGTTTGCCGTCACTCCAAGCATGGGGTTGAGTTCCTGACCATCTTGGCTAATAGCCCTAGCTGGACCTATTCTCCATGAAGTTTTCCAGTTCTTTTTTTAACTCAGTTATACTTTTTTGGCCATCACAACATCCGTCGGCAATGAGTTCCACAGACTAACTCTGCGTTGTGTGAAAAAATACTTCCTCTTGTGTGTATTAATCTGGTACAGAGGCTGAAGTTACAGACTACAATCAGCAGCTCTGCTATTTCATATCTGAGTTCCTTTAGAACTCTTGGGCGAATACCACCTGAGCCTGGTTCCTTATTACTGTTTAATTTATCAGTTTGGTCTAAAACAGCTTCTGTTGAAACATCAATGTGGGACAAATATGGGCTGCAAAGATGTCCCCCAAAAAGAATAGCTCTGATGTGGGTGTCTCCCTACACCTTCTGCAGTGAAGACCAATGCAAAAAATTCATTTACCTTCCCTACAGTGGCTTTGTTTTCATAGAGTCTTTGTCATCTAGTGACCCCACTGCCTGTTCAGTAGGCTTCCTCCTTCACATATCCTTAAAAACAAAATTACTGTTAATTTTTGCTTCTTTAGCAAGTAGTTTCTCTAATTCTTTCTTGGCCTGCCATACTGTACTTTTAGAATTAACTTGCCTGAGTTTGCGCTCCTTCCTATTATCCCTACCAGGATCTCCAAATTTGGAAGTATGTTTTTTTGCCTCTAATGACCTCTGTTTCTCTGCTGTTTAGCCATGATGGCATTTTTTTGGTCCTCCTACTGTGTTTTTAAGTAGTCTCCATGTTGCTTACAGGCATTTTACCCTGGGGACTGCTCTTTTTAATTTCTGTCTGTCTAACATCCTCATTCTTGTGTAGTTTCCCTTGTTAAAGTTAAATATTACTATGGTGGGTCTACATGCTTGTTGACTCTCTCAAAGAATTCTAATAGATTGGTGAGGCATGATTTCCCTTTACAAAACTCTTCCCCAATATACTGTGTTCATCTATGTGTCTGATAATTCTTTCCTTTACCATAGTTTCAACCAATTTGCCCTGTACTGATGTTAGACTTTTTGGCGTTTTCCCTCCTATAAGGATATTAAATTTAATTACATTATAAGTCACTTTTACTGAATGGTTCAGCTATAGTTACCACTTGGACCAGATCCTGTCCTCCACTTAGGACTAAATCAAGAATTGCCTTTCCCCTGGTGGGCTCGAGGACTAGCTGCTCCAAGAAGCAATAATTTATGGCAGTGGTTCTCAAATGTTTTTTTTCGTGGACCATTTGAAAATTGCTGAGGGTCTCGGTGGACCACTTAATGATCTTTCCAAATATTGATTGTACCGTTAGCTATGGTAAAGTGCTTCAAAGCGCTATATAAAAAATCCCTTATTAATAATTAACTATCCCTCTTACATGCATATTATCTGCACACAGCTCAGCTTTAAGATGCTAAACAAATCTGTGAGTCAACTAGATATAGTCATGCTCTCATTGCAAATATTAATATGATATTTTCTGATACTGGAAAGGAGAGTAAAAGGCATTCGCTCAGGCTTATGCAGTCTCTCTGAAATGTCCACTCTAAATTTGATTAATACTTCACACACATAGAACATTAAAAATAAGTAACAACATGACACAAAGAGCAAAACAAAATCACAAACAAACCACTGAAAATACAAATTGAAGTAAAATATCAAGTGGTTGGTCACGGGTATTTTAAAGGATTGTTTTGGACCCACGCTTTGCAAATGCAACAGAGCCCTGTAGAAACCGGCAAAGTTCTCCTGATTTCACATTGTGTGCATCACCAACTCAAAAACTCACAGTGGACTCATTGAGTTTTTATAGGCCCTGGAGCACATTAACACATGGCTTGGAGTTTGCAGACAGATCCCTGCTTCAAAGAGCTTGCAAATAAGGTCTTGATCCTACAAAACACCCAGCAGTACCCCTACCAAACCTAGTGCTGCTTGCTACTTAAGAGTCAATGGGAGTACTCTAAGGGTACGTCTACACTTACCTCCGGGTCTGGCGGCAGGCAATCGATGTTCTGGGATCGATTTATCGTGTCTGGTTTAGACGCGATGAATCGATCCCGGATCGATCCCAGAAGTGCTTGCCGTCGATGCTGGTACTCCAGCTCGGCGAGAGGAGTACGCGGCATCGACGGGGGAGCCTCCCTGCCGCGTCTGGACCCACGGTAAGTTCAGACTAAGGTACTTAGAATTCAGCTACGTTATTAATGTAGCTGAATTTGCGTACCTTAGTCCGAAGTGGGGGGTTAGTGGGGACCAGGCCTTAGGCTTAGAGCCGTGGTTCCCAAACTTTAACAACCCACGAACCCCTTTCACTAAAATGTCAAGTCTCACGAACCCCCTCCTAAAAATGAATATTTCCAGGGATTTTCTCCCTTACCTGAGCATAAATTATAAAAGCAGTGATCTTGGAAATATAAAATGTCGTTTTATGACATGCTCATTACACACTATTTATTATTAATTATTATTTATCATTACAGTATTTTTATTACATTATGAAAATGGCAACACTCTTCCAAGATCTCACTTTTGTAGCTTGTATCACTTTGAATAAGCCTGTTATAAGCCAAGGCTCCTATGTTTCATCAAGGAGTATCAGATGTGAAAGAGCATGAAGGTAATTAAGAAGCCAACTCAAAGAGTTCCTCCTACACAAGCATTCAGGTCTTGAGCAGTCCAGGCAAACAATGCACCTTACAACAAAGCTTAAACTCGTTCTTCATTATAATTTTAAAACAAAACTAGCAGCCTATTTAATTTTAAAAACGGTAAAAAAAAAAAAAATCTACCTCCCTTTCCATTTCTAATAAGGAGTCTTGAAGTTTAAATCTCAGTGTGATGGATATGCTTGCTTTGATCTGCTTATCTCTTGGAAGTCCTTGGGGTTCTGGGCTGCTGGCTTTGTGCTGCCCGGGGTCCCTAGGGACAGCTCTGTCCACCATTAAGGAATTTTTCCCCAAGAACCCCCTGTAACATTTCGCAGTCCCGCAGGGGTTCATGAACCCCAGTTTGGGAACCACTGGCTTAGAGGGAGCTATCCGCGGACCACCTGAATGAAGCTCACAATTTGAGAACCTCTGATTTATGGTGTCTAGAAATTTTCTCTCTGAATCACCCTGAGGTGACATTTATCCTGTCAATAGGAGGATGGATGAACTCACCCATTATTTTTACATTTTCTACTGCTGTAGCCTCTCTGACCTCCCTTAGCATATCACAGTCACTGTCACTATCCTGGTCAGGTGGTCAATAACATATTCCTACCGCTATACTCCTATTATTCAAGCATGGAATTTCTATGCATCATTTACAGTTGGATTCATTTTAGATATTCACCCTATTTGACTCTGTTTTTTTTATTTATCGTATAATAGCACCACTGCCCCACCAGGATGACCTACTCTATTGTTCCTATATATTTTATACCCTTGTATTACTGTGTCCCATTGATTATCCTCATTCCATCGCTTTTCCGGAACGCCTGTTATATCAATAACCTCATTTAACCCAGGCACTGGGTTCAGCCATACTAGTATTTGTAGACTTCAAACATTTGTATGTAAGCATACTTATATATTTGTGTGTAAGCATTTGTACATTTTCTCAATATGCTTGCCTTCATGTGTTATGTTTCAGTAGGACATTTTTTTGCATAACTGTTCCTCTCTAGCTCCGATCGGTACTTTACCAATTCCTTCCCTAGCCTCAGTACTAGGATATAGAGTCACCCTGTCAGGGTTCCCTCCCCACTCTGAACTGTAGGGTACAGATGTAGGGACCCACATGAAAACCCCGTAAACTTATTTATACCAGCTTAGGTTAAAAACTTCCCTATTCCTTGGATTAAGTAACGCTGCCACCACCAAGTGATTTAAACAAACATTTAGGGAGGGCCACTTGGAGCCCTACCTTCCCCAAATATCCCCCCAAGCCCCTACACCCTTTTTCCTGGGCAGGCTTGAGAATAATCCCCCAAGCCCCTACACCCCCTTTCTTGGGGAGGCTTGAGAATAATATCCTCACAAATTGGTACAGGTGAACACAGACCCAAACCCTCGGATCTTAAAACGATGAAAAATCAATCAGGTTCTTAAAAGAAGAATTTTAATTAAAGAAAAGGTAAAAGAATTACCTCTGTAAAATCAGGATGGTAAGTACTTTACGGAATAACAACAGACTCAAGAAAATAGAGGATCTTCCCTCTAGGCAAAACCTTAAAGTTACAAATCCAGGGATAAACCTCCCTCTAGACAAAACCTCCTTCTAGACAAGGAAAATCACAAGCCAAAATAAAAGTAAGCTAACACATTCCCTTATTATTACTTACTAATTCTAATCGAGTTGGATTGCTTGCCTCCTTGATCTGTCTCCGGCAAGCACACAGAACAGACAGACAAAGAACAGACATAACAAAGCCTTTTCCCCCTCCCCAGATTTGAAAGTATCTTGTCCCCTTATTGGTCCTTTTGGTTAGGTGCCAGCCAGGTTACTTGAGCTTCTTAACCCCTTACAGGTAAAAGGATTTTGTGCCTCTGGCCAGGAGGGATTTTATAGTACTGTATACAGAAAGGTGGTTACCCTTCCCTTTATATTTATGACATGCCCCTTTAATAAATTCATCCTTAAGAGATGCTTCTGCCTGAACTGTTTCCTCCTCCGCACTTGTCCGCTTTTCCCCAGCCCTTAGTTTGAAAAACCCTCTACAACCATTTTAATTTGACATGCCAGCAGTCTGGTTTCATTTTGGTTTAGTGGGAGCCCGTCCATCTTATAGAGTCTCTTACTTCCCCAGTTCGTAATAAAGCTAAATCCCTCCTTCCTAAGCCATCATCTGTTGAGACCCTGCAGTTCTGCCTGTCTTCCTGGCCTTGCGCATGGTTTGATTTCACCCCTTGCGCATGGAACCGGATGCATTTCAGAGAATGAATTCTAATCTCTTACCTATCAGGCTAGCTTTGGCCTCCAGGAACCCTATGCTAACTTTCCTTTGTGTCATTGATACCTACATGTACCATGACCATCAGCTCCTCCCCAGCACTGCTTGTAAGTCTATCTAGATGTGTTGTCCCCCAGAGCACATAGATCCTGGGACATCTCCCCACGTCTGCCTCTCCCAAGGGAGCTCAGTGACCCTGTCCCCCATCTATTTGCGTTCTACTTCCCCATCCCTTCCAGAATACTCAGGGTCAGGTTAAACTCAGGGAATGCTCTTTGTGACAGATACTCTACCAATGCTACATGCACCCTGTTTTGGTCTGATTTCACCCCCTGTGCAGGATTCCCCATTCCCAAACCTGAGCTGATCGCCCGGCTGGAAGGAGGGAAGGAGCCATGGGTCCCAGATCTCCAGGACGCGAAGGAAAGGGAGAGCCCAAGAGGCACCCACACAGGTGAGGGGTCAGGGAAACCGAGACAGAAACATCTGGCAAGTGAAGGAAAAACTGGGACTCCCAAAATGTGTGGTGAGTGGGAGCCCTTAGTTCTGGTGTCATATCATCCCAGCAAATGTCAGTCACGGCTTCCCATTCATCCTGTTAGTTGTCGGGAATTTCCTCCCTGACTTTATGTACCTGGGAGTGTTTGGTTGGGATGTGGAGGCAGAATCCAACGTCTCCATCTCCCCAACAGTCACTGTGTTGTGTTTTCCCTCTTTGATATTCCCCTTTCTGCCCTTTCTTCCCAGCACAGGCAGTGACTCCTGTCTGGATTCTCTCTCTTCCAGCAGGTGATAGGACAGTGAGTGAGAACAAGGAGGAGAATCAGCAGCAGGAAGGTCCTGGGAAAGTGGAACCGCAGGAGAGGTTTTTGAGAAGAGCTGAAGGGATTTTTTCCCAGGACTTGGAACAGGGAAAAGTCTGGGGAGATCGACACAGATCAGAGATGCAGGTGGGAAATTATCCCAGGAGGAAACTGGATGAATCCATTCAATATGGGGCAGCATGCAAAGCTCCCAAGGAAACCACAGCCCAGCAGACATATCACAGGGAAGAGAAACCCTATAAATGCCTAGAGAGTAGGAAAAGATTCAATGTGAGTAGAAACCTTGTTACACTTCAGAGAAACCACTCAGGCAAGAAACCATATAAATGCTTGGACTGTGGGAAAACCTTCAGTAAGAGCTCAGACCTTATTAAACACGTCAGAATGCACATGGGGGAGCGACCTTATAAATGCCTGGACTGTGGGAAAACCTTCATTCAGAGCTCAGATCTTATTACACACCAGAGGCTGCATACAGGAGAGAGACCTTATAAATGCCTCGAGTGTGGGAAAAGATTCAATGTGAGATCAAACCTTATTAAACATCAGCAAAATCACACGGGAGGGAAACCCCATATTTGCTTGGATTGCGGGAAATGTTTCAATCACAGCTCCTACCTTATTACGCATCAGAGACTGCACACGGGAGAGAGACCCTGTAAATGTCTTGAGTGTGGGAAAAGCTTCAGTCACAGTGCACACCTTATTAAACATCGCCGAATTCACACAGGAGAGAGACCGTATAAATGTCTTGAGTGCAGGAAAAGTTTCAATCAGAGCTCACACCTTATTGTACATCAGAGAACGCACACGGGACAAAAACCCCATACATGTTTGGACTGTGGGAAAAGTTTTAGTCAGAGATCGGTCCTTCTTAGACATCAGAGAATCCATACGGGAGAGAAACCCTATACGTGTTTGGACTGTATGAAAAGTTTTAGTCAGAGATCAGCCCTTCTTAGACATCAGAGAATCCATACGGGAGAGAAACCCCATACTTGTTTGGACTGTGGGAAAAGATTCATTCAGAAATCACACCTTATTACACATCAGACAATCCACATGGGAGAGAAAACCCATAAATGTTTGGACTGTGGGAAAAGCTTCAGTAACAACTCCTACCTCACTAAACATCGGAGAATCCACAAGAGTGGGATACCCTAGAAATACACCAATGGTGGGAAACGATTCAGTGGGAACTCACGCATCAGAGAATTCCCACAAGAAGGAGAGATTTTTGACTTTTTAAAAGACCTTTAATAAAATTGGTACACGAAACGCACTGAAAACAAGAAAAAGAAATGATAGATTTGAACCACAGAAGAGTTGATAGTCACTGAGCAGACAGTGGATGCAGTTCCAGGATTCCTAGCTAATGGCTCGTTAGGAGTACAATTAAAATTGCCCCCTGCCAACATGAAAATCTCACTTCTCCAACAATGTGCACCCAAGCTCTGAAAAATCCCCCACACCTGGTCTTTCTCTACAGTAGCAGCACAGACTGTCTGTGATCCGAGTGCAGCAGGGTCCGCCTCCCAGCAGCTGACTGGGCATCTGGTAGGGTGTGCCTGATTTGATTGTACTTCCTGATTGGTGAAGGGGTGGAGCTAGCTACTACGTGGCCCAGCAGCAGCCGGAGCTTGCTGGAGGCTCAACGCGTCCCATGTCTGTAGTTGCACTTGGACCTGCTTCTTGCTTTCTGCTTCTATTTTCCACACTCTGCTCCTGTGCTCAGTTGCCTGCTTCAGTTAGAATCATAGAAAATTAGGGTTGGAAGAGACCTCAGGAGGTCATCCAGTCCAACCCTCTGTTCAAAGCAGGACCAACCCCAACTAAATCATCCCAGCCAGGGCTTTGTCAAGCCGCACCTTAAAAACCTCTAAGGATGGAGATTCCACCATCTCCCTAGGTAACCCTGTGACGGGTTGGATCACAGAAACCCCCTTGGGAGCTGCCACCCGATGTGCCAAGACTACCCCTGCTTCTGTTTTCCCTGCCAGCTCAGGACTCCAGCACCCTGTCTTGCTGAACCTGACACTCCCGTCTGGCTCCAGACACAGATCCAGGGTCTGAATCACTTGTCCCAAAGCTGCAAGTTTACCTGAAAACAGCTCACAGTAGAGTGCTTGTCTTTAGCACTCAGATGCCCAACTCCCAGTGGGGTCTAAACCCAGATAAATCCGTTTTACCCTGCATAAAGCTTATGCAGGGCAAACTCATAAATTGTTCGCCCTCTATAACACTGATAGAGAGATATGCACAGTTGTTTGCTCCCTCAGGTATTAATACATACTCCGAGTAAATTACTAAATAGAAAGTGATTTTATTAAATACAGACAGTAGGATTTAAGTGGTTCAAAGTAGTAACAGACAGAACAAAGTAAGTCACCAAGCAAAATAAAATAAAATGCGCAAATCTATGCCTAATCAAACTAAATACAGATAATCTCACCCTCAGAGATGCTTCAGTAAGTTTTTCTCAGACTGGATGGGCACAATCCTTTCCCCTGGTACAACTCTTGTTGCAGCTCAGGTGGTAGCTAGGGGATTCTTCATGATGGCTCCTCTCCCTCTCTCTTCTCTTCCCCCCTTTATATATCTTTTGCATAAGGCGGGAACTCTTTGTCTCTCTGGGTTTCCACCCCCCCTCACTGGAAAAGCACCAGGTTAAAGATGGATTCCAGTTCAGGTGACATGATCACATGTCACTGCAAGACTTCATTACTCACTTGCCAGCACACACATATACAGGGAGACTCACAGGTAAATACAGCCATCTGCAGACAATGGGAGTCATCAAGATTCCAAACCATCATTAATGGTCCACACTTTACACAATTACAATAGGCCCTCAGAGTTACATTTTATATTTCTAGTTTTAGATACAAGAGTGGTACATTTATACAAATCAGATGATCACACTCAGTAGATTATAAGCTTTGTAATGATACCTTACAAGAGACCTTTTGCATGAGGCATATCCCAGTTACGTTACATTCACTTATTACCGTATTTTCTCTAAAACTATCCCAGTTACATTATATTGACTTGATAATAAGTTTTTATAAAACCATATAGACTGCACAACGTCACAAACCCATTCCAGTGCTTCACCACCCTCCTAGTGAAATAGTGTTTCCTAATATCCAACCTAGACCTCCCCCACTGCAACTTGAGACCATTGCTTCTCGTTCTGTCATCTGCCACCACTGAGAACAGCCGAGCTCCATCCTCTTTGGAACCCCCCTTCAGGTACTTGAAGGTGTTATGTTGCACTCCATATTCTTTATGGAAATATGCATATGAATATGAATGTGACATAACTGGAATATGCTTGATGCAAAATGTGTGATGTGACATACCATTGGAAATGTTATAATCTGCTGAATGTGTTCATCCTCTTCGTATGCATGTATCATTCCTATATCTGAAGTTAGAAATATGAAGTAGAAATCTAAGGTCCTATTGTAGTTATGATAAGTGAGGGCCATTAATGGTACTTCAGGAACTTGATGACTCTTAAGCAAGAAACAATGGGCTGTGAATGGATTTGTTTTCCTGCAAGTCTGTGGGACGCCTGTAAGGAGGAGGGGCGATGTGAAGACATGTGTCTGTGTCACCTGATGCTGGAATCCATCTTGGATTTGATATTTCTCCACAAAGCTGGGGGGGAATGTTTAAACAAAGACACAAAGGATTCCCGCCTTCTGCCAAATCTATATAAGGGTGTGAAGCAAGACAGAGAGAGGGTCGTGAGGAGACCCTTGCTTACCACCCAAGATGTCTGCTGGAACTAAGAGAGACTGAACAGGGGGAAGGGTTGGGCCTGGACTAGAAATGAGTCTAGTCTATGAAAGCAGCTTATTGGAACATCTTTGAGGGTGAGATATTACATGTAACCAGTTTCTTAGTGTATTAAGCTTAGCTTGGCGTGTTTGTTTCAATTTGCTTAGTAACCTGTGTTGTTCTGTCTGTTATCTCTTTTGACCACTTAAATCAGAGGTGGGCAAACTACGGCCCACAGGCCACATCCGGCCTGTGGGACCATCCTGCCCAGCTCCTGAGCTCCCAGCCAGGGACGCCCCTCCCCCGCAGCCTCAGCTCACTGCGCCGCTAGCGTTCTGGCCCGCCGCTCCTGCCGGGCATTGCGGCAGCGTGGTTGGTTCTGGCATGGTAAGAGGGTGGAGAGAGGGGAGTCCCAGGGGGCAGTCAAGGGACAGACAGCAGGGGTCGATTGGATGGGGTGGAGGTTCTGGGGGGGTGGTCAGGGGATGGGAAGCAGGGGGACTGGATAGGCAGGGCCGGCTCCAGGCACCAGCCGACCAAGCACGTGCTTGGGGCGGCACCTTGTAAGGGGCGGCCAATCTTGGGTGGTGGGTGGCGCTCGGGTTTTTTGTTGTTGTTGTTTTCGTTTCGGCCGGGCGGCGCTCGGGGGGGTGGGTTGTTTGTGTTTTGGCAGCGTGGCATGGCAGTCGGGGAACAGGGAGTGGGGGGAGGTTGGATGGGGCGGAGGTTCGGGGAGGGGTCAGGGGACGGGGAACAGGGCGGGTTGGATAGGCGTGGGAGTCCCAGGGGCCTGTCAGGGGGCGTGGGTGTGGATAGGGGTCGGGGCAGTCAGAGGACAGGGAGAAGGGGATGTTGGATAGGGGGTGAGGTCCCAGGGAGACTGTTAGGGGAGAGGGTGGTCAGGGGACAAGGAGCAAGGGGGGTTGGATGGGTCGGGGATTCTGAGGGGGTCAGTCAGGGGGCAGGAAGTGGGAGGGAGTGGATAGGGGACGGGGATCCTGTCTGGGGAGGCACAGCCTTCCCTACCCAGCCCTCCATATAGTTTGCAACCCCAGTGTGGCCCTCAGGCCAAAAAGTTTGCCCGCCCCTGACTTAAATCCTACCTTTTATACTTAATCAAATCACTTTTGTTTATTAATAAACCCAGTGTAAGTAATTGTTACCTGGGGGGTCAACAGTCTGTGCATATCTCTCTGTACCTCAAGAAAGAAGGTGAATAATGTGAATTTATACTGTATCAAACTTTATACAGTGTACGATGGATTTATTTGGGGTTCAGGTGTTGTACTTAAAGTACTGCACAGGATCTTTTCAGGGGGAATAAGACAAAACGCCACATTTATTAGTAATACATGTATTCATTAACACTGTATTATATGCATATAATATATTACACTTACACTTACACACACACACACAAACCCATTCCGTCTTGTTGTTACCAATTAGTTGCTCCCCTTAACTTCACTGGCCAGGTGAGTTAGATGGGGGAGGGGGTGGAGCCGGGCTTCTGCCGATCCGGATCGATGCTCCCATGTTGACAAGACGAGACCCGGGGTCCTCCGCAAGACACCTCACTTTTATAGCAGCTTTTCTCTTATGCAAATCTATACCGGATTCAAACTCTGTGTCTGTGTCCATTGGTCCTTTGTGCTGCTTTCTTTTGAATGCTGCAAAGAGGGTGTTTCCAAAAGAAGAAGCTTGCTTCTAACCCCCGAGGCCGTCAGTATGTCTGCTTGTCTTTAATGAGCCCACTTGACACCTTTTATTGTCCTTGGGTCTGGCTCCCAGCCCCTCTCCAACAGTTGAGGCTGTCTGGAGGTGCTGCCTTTCATGCCTTGCTCATCCACACCTCATTCATTCAACAGGGCAATTGATTAAGAGTGTGGGGGGGAAAGAGCTCTTGTTCTACTGCTAGCAAACAGAAATTTTTCTTCTACCTTATTCTATCCTTAGGGGCTATAATATTATACCAAGGGCAATGCAAAGTTTTTAAATGAGGCTTTGATACAAAGTTCCATGAAAACAGAGGTCACACGTGGGTAGACCCACCACAAGGTTATATGAAGAGGCACAATGTAAAGACATATGAAAATTATCAGAGATTGATCTACACAGGTCCCATTGGGGCTGTGCACTGGGGTGCCGAGGTAAATCCATTTAATTGAGTCACCCCAGAGATGAGTGGATTTTAGTGTCTGTATTCTGCAGAGGGGTGTGGCCGTATCTCTGTGTCTGTGCTGGAGGAGGCCTGGAGGGTCTGGCTCAGCAGACAGAGGCAAGGGGTGCCCAGGATGGAAGAAGGGTTAGGCTCAGTGGATCTCAGTGCATCAAGTGACAGTCCCAAGGGGGTCCCCATGAGAGAACCCATCACAACAGGCAGCTATCAAATCCCCCCTCACTCTTCTCTTCTGCAGATCAAACAAGCCCAGTTCCCTCAGCCTCTCCTCGTAAGTCATGTGCCCCAGCCCCCTAATCATTTTTGTTGTCCTTCACTGGCTCTCTCCAATTTGTGCACATCCTTTCTGGGGCGGGGGACCTGGACACAGTACTCCAGATGTGGCCTCACCAATGCCGAATAGAGGGGAATGATCAATCCCTCGATCTGCTGGCAATGCTCCAACTAATGCAGCCCAATATGCCGTTAGTCTTCTTGGCAACAAGGGCACACTGTTGACTCATATCCAGCTTCTCATCCACTTTAATCCCCAGATCCTTATCTGCAGAACTGCCACTTAGCCACTTGTCCTTGTTGAACCTCCAATTTGTCTAGTTCCTGTCTTCATTGCAACCCCTGCCTCTGCTTCCTGACCATGCTTCCAGCTCATCCATTGACTCTGGCTTTCAGCTTTCACCTTGGCTCTGTGATGGATGTAGGGAACAGATATGCCTTTGAACGATTAATAGCTACTGATTCTTTCTGGCTCCCCAAAATTAGAAAAGTTGTCCACCTCTGTTTATCCCAGAATAGGATGCACCCAAGAAGAAAAGACAATAAGAAAATGGTTCATATTATATGAGACATCTTGTCTAAGAACTCATAGATCAGCCAAGGTTGGGAGTTCCTCTCCCCAGAAATAGAAACTGAAATATCTAAACGAGACTATTGTTAATCTCCTAGACAAGAATATTTCATAATTTGCTTCTGTATAAACCTCTTTCTCCCTCCCAACCTAGCTAAAAGGAACTCCAGTTTACCAAGCTACGGTCACACCCTGCTTGCCTACGCAAAGTGTTTTCACCCGAAAGTATAAACTATACATCATTTTCCTAAATCAAATAGACTATGAATCATCTCTTTCCCCCGAAATTAAAATCCGCACCTTTGTTTGTGTTGTGATTGTGAATCAGATCGACATCCTTCCGTATGTGGAAAATGTCTCTTGTTCTGTTGTACGTCCTAAATAAGGTGAAATGCTTATGTACAATCAAAGAATGTATGGAGTGTGTCCTCCAAATTTAGAAGGTTATAAAGGTTTTGTTGGTTTTCACTGTAAACGTTGCACTCTAGGAATCGTCTGGCACAAGGAAGAAGAAATGTAAAAAGATATAAACCAGGGTATAACTTTGGGATATTAAGATAAATTGCTTAAAAGGGGGTGTCCCAATCGATAGGAGGGGCTAATGATGAAATACAATTCCTGAAATGAATCAACTGTATAAAGCTGCTGATAAAAAAAGGATTGAGGAAATTCATGATACACCAATGCCATTTATTGGATACCAATGGAAGTAGCAAAGAAAAAACCTAAGCACTCATTTGACCTGAGTCTGGGTGGAATAAGTTTTGTGTGGCCCATTTCCCAGTGGTGCTGGAACAACTTTTAGGGTGCGGGTGCTGAGGTGTACCCCCCTTACCCTGTCTGTACCCCTCACCGCCCCACGCTGGGACCATAGCTAAGGGTAGCTGTAGAGCCCCGGGCAGCGGTGGGACCCTGGGTGACTGTGGAACCCCAGAGGTTCGCAGTGGATCCCCCAGGGCCGGTGGCCTGGACCCCGGGAGCTGGCGGAGCCCATGGGGTTGAGGAGTGGCCCCTACTTCCCATGCTTATGCCCTTTTCTATGGGAGTGTGGAGCCAGTGAGGGGGCAGTGAGCAGAGCTGTACGCATGGAAAGGAGTCAATATATGAATTTGCCAGGATGCCAGATAGATTTCAAAGCTGAAACCAAACAATTCCTGGAGGCGGGGGGCAGACATGAGGGGGGTTGCCTAGAGCCCAGGGATGGGTGAATCTGGGTCTACAAATCACTGAATAAACCTGTTGCCATGGCACTGACAGCTCCGGCCCAGGGCTGGTAGCCGTGGATGCAGGAGTGGAGACAAGAGACCAGCTCTGGCAAAGGGCTCCCTGCAGGGCCGGCTTTAGGCCAATTCCCCCGAATCGGTCCTCGTGCCTAAGAGGTCCCCGCGCCCTAAAGAAGAACGCCTAACTTAGGCGCCTTTTTAATTTTTTTACTCACCCGGCGGCGGTCCGGGTCTTCCGGGGCATTTCAGCGGCGGGTCCTTCTGTGCCACGGAAGACCCGGAGCGTGTGAAGGACTTGCCGCCGAAGACCTGGACCGCCGCCGGGTATTCGAATTGGGCCCCGCACTTACTAAAGCCGGCCCTGGCTCCGTGTACCAGTTTTGTACCAGAGCGAATCACACACAGAGACAGTGTGACCGAGCAACGTGGCCTGGACAGCCTCTCTAGGACTGGGCAGGATCCATCACTCCTGTGTCCCTGATGATACGGGGGACTCTCTGGAACAATGCCCAGTGAAGTCTCCATAGAAACCCGTCTTCCCTGGGATCTGCCCCCTTCCTTTCTGTCCCCATCGACCCTGTGGTTTCTAGGCAGGATGCCTACATAGTGCTGGGAGAAGCTGCCCGTGCCCAGGGGCGGTGGGGCCCCAGGAGGCAGGGTCTGGGGCAGGGGGCTGCAGCGCGATGGGTTGATCGCTAGGACCCAGGCGCAGCTGGGAGGCGGCTCAGGGGGGAGCGATCGCTGGGCTCAGTCCCGGCAGCAGGAAGTGACTCGCAGCCGCTGCGGTGACTCTGGCTCCTGGCTCCCGGCGAGATCCCCGAGCCCCGGCGGCTGGTGCTGGGAGCCCGGAGTACGGGCTGCAGCCGGGAGAGGGGAATCTCCAGCAGGGCCCTTCCCGCTGCTCCCCAGGAGCCTCTCCCAGGGCAGAGCCCCCAGCCTGGCCAGGCCCCTTCCCGGCCCGGCCCCAGGGGGCCCCGCTCGGAGGGAAGGTGAGAGACACCCGCCCCCCGTCACCCCCGGGCTGCAGGGGGAGGTTTGGCCCCAGGCTGCTCCCAGCGGAGCTCGCTGCGATTCCAGCCCTGGGCCCGGAAAGCTGTTGGTACTGCGAGAACCTCCTGTCTGTAGTAGGACTTTTTCTAACCCCTGTAAAAAGCAGTCCCCAGAATCTTTATGCCAAGTAAGGGCAGGGTGAAGGGCAGTGGCTTCAGCAGATGTCACTGAGCATGCTCAGTACACTCTAGGTAGCAAACTCCCACAGGGAGCAGTTTCTTGCACTGCTGGCTGGAATAGAGGGAAACTCTGGGTTGGGGGATGCTGAGAAGGAAAGCGGACAGGTGTGTAGGGGGGCAGACAGGGGGAAAAGGCAGAGCCAGGGGGCAGGGAGAAGAGAGGGGAGAGACACAAGGCAGCTCCCCCACCCCATGGGGCAGGAGATGGGGAGGGGCTGCCCTGCCCAGCAGCCAGAGGGGAATTTTTTCCCCTAGAACCGGTCAAACCAGCAGTGGGGCTTGGGGGGCAGGGGCTCAGAAGCTACAAGGCAAATATCCAGATCCCTCTCCCCCCTGCTCCCAGTGTATTATTTTCAGACACACCCATGCTGGTGGGTTCTGTGTCTCCACAGTGTTGGGGGCTGCCCAGGCCCTGGTCTGATTTCCCTGCAGGATTCAGATCTCAGCCACACCGTGTTCGACCAGAGTCACTGCTGGCTCTGGCAGGGGGTGAGTGCGGATGGGCCAATGGGATCAGCCTCTACCTGCCCCTGGGGGCTGCAGGGGCAGGACAGCGAGGCTCAGGCACTAGCTGCTGACATTAGAGGGCTCCTGTTCTGGCTGAGGGAGAGGAGGAGGAGGAGGAGGCTGGTGCGTGTCTCTCTCTGTTCCTGTTGTCAGAGCCCTTGAGTTGAGCTCCCTGGGTCAGATGCTGCTGCCTCCTCTACCTGAGAGCCCAGACTGTGAAACTGCTGCTCCCCAACTGGGGCTGTGCCAGGGACAGACCTTTATTAATCCCCCTCTGTGCCCAGCACTGGTAGGGACTTTCACCGTGCCTGGAACCAGCCCCTGGGGCAGCCCCAGGCTTTGCCCACACCAGCCACTGAGCCACAGCCTGCAGGTGATGGGGAGACCCGGGGGAAAGGGCTGGGGCCGGGCAGGAAAGTGACTTGCACAAAGGACCCCTTTCAGGGACCTGCTGGTGAGTTTGTACTGAAGGGGGAGAAGGCTCCCTATGTGTCTGCGGGTCCCAGAGCTGCTGCCCCCAGTGACACAGCCAGTTAGCAGTTGCAGCAACCAGATCTCTACTGGAGAGGAAACACCCATGTACATGGGCCAGTAACCAGTTTTCCCAGGCAGGGGGGATGGGAGAGAGGGGTGGAGACAGTGAATAAGTCAGTAGGAACAAGGAGGGAGGTTTCCATTCCCAAATCTGCCTAGATCCATTCCCTGCATCACCCTGTGGAGACAAGGTCGGTGAGGTAATATCATGTATTGAAGCAACTTCTGTGGGTGAGAGAGACATGCTTTCAAGCCACACAGCTCTTCTGCAGGGCTGGGAAAGGTACTCGGAGCGTCACAGCTAAATACAAGATGGAACAGATTGTTTACCGTAAGTAGGCAACACATAGGCTAAGGCAGGGGTAGTCAGTCGGCGAACTGCAGGCCAAATCCAGACCACTGGACACTTTTGAACAGACCCTGAAATCTTTATTATTACCAGCATTCTTCTTATTTTTTTATTATTTTCTCTGCAGTCCAGACCTTGACTGTACCTTGACCAAGAAATTTGGACCTTGACCAAGGGTAGTCAATTATTTTTAGTCTAAGGGACCATTCAAGGTGAAGTGGCCTGTTAACAACTCTGCAGTCACAGGACAAAAAAGGGGGAGTTAGTGGGTTGCAGATTATTGTAATCAGCCAATAATCCAGTGTCTTTATGAAGACTGTGATTTTTAGTGTCTAGTGGAGTTATGAATTTAAGCTCCCAGGTATCTTTTGAAGATGTTGTGCAGATTTCCGTTGAGGATGAGGGCTGAGAGGTCAGATATGGAGTGATCACTCTGTGACAAGTTTTCACCCACTGGTGTAAGGGTGTTTTTGTCTTTTATCACTTTTTACTGTGAGTTCGTTCGAGAGTGTAGTGATTGTCTGCTTTCACCCACATAGTTGTTATTGGAGCATTTACGCACTGGATAAGGTGCACCCCATGTTGTGATAGGCGTGTGTAGGACCCATGGATCTTGAAAGCTGTGTTGCAGGGAGATGTGGATCACTGTAGCAGTGGAGATATGGCTGCAGGTTTTGCATCTGTTGTTTTGGCAGGGTCTGGTACTGCTTTGAATTGCTGCGATTGACTTCCCAGAGACTGTGGTAAGGAGGAAAGAGAGGAAAAACCAGTTTGTGTGTCTGCCGAGACACCACTCTGCTGGGGGGACCCACTGCCTTGGCGATAAAATCAGTGAATCCACCAAAGTAGCTTCTCTGTTTCTGATTTTTTTTTTTTAGTGTTTGGCTCAGAGTCAATTGTACAATTGTGTCAATTGCTTGACCGCCCTTTGGTTCGTTCTGAAATGTATGCAAGAGATCAAATAACCAAGACCAGTCAGGTTGGTTGCTCTAAGCCAATGATAATATAGTACAGGAAAAAAAGTGTTCTCTACAATACCAGTCTCCGGGAAGTCGTCACATGCAGCGTTGTTACGTTCACCTTACACACAAGGTGTGCAAAGTGACAACTCTAATGCCATCTCTTTATACATATGTACAGGTAAATGTACACTGTACATTGGGTTCTCAACCTTTCTCTTTCTGAGCCCCTCCCATGTTATAAAAACACCACAGCCAACCTGTGCCACAACTACTATTTTTCTACATATAAAAGCCAGGGCCGGCGCTAGTGGGTAGCAAGCCAGGAAATTACCTGGAGTCCCACACCAGAGGGGCCCCTGCAAAGTTAAGTAGTTCAGGCTTTGGCTTCAGCGCTGAGTGGCGGGTCTTGGGGCCCCAGGTTTCAGCACCATGCAGCACAGCTTTGGCTTTCTGCCTTGGGCCTCAGTGAGTCCCTGCTTGTCGGCCCCCCTGAAACCTACTTGCGGACCCCTGGTTGGGAACTGCTGCTGTACGTCATCTGAAATGAGATTGAACCAATCAGCTTTTTACCTTGTTTTTTCTGGTACCACGGTGGATCCTTTATCTCATGATTTCTAAGTGCCACAGGGCGTGAAGGCATCTCCTAGGTTTGTAGGTAAAACCATTATATGTCTTGTCCTCTTCCCTTGAGACATTCTAGTATAGACCTGTGAGAATGACTTCCTACCTGTTGCTATTGTAAAATTTTCAAAGGTCCTACTCCTGACAGTTTTCCAAGTACTTCAGCTAACGCAAAGTTTTCTGGGCTACTTGACATGGGTGAACAGAATTATGGGGAGGGTGTAATAGATTCAGTGAAGATACCTTCTGGGTCTTTATTGAAATTATTCCTAGCATATATGTATTGGCTAACAACATCCACATTGCACTTCAAATTGTCATGTATTCCCACGGGAGAGGGAAGGGAAATGGCTGTGATGGAGCAAGCTCAGGTAGGGAAATTTCAGGGAACTGCAGGGGGGTTGTTGTGGAGGAGGAGGTGCAGGAAACACACAGGGTGAGGCAGGGAGGGGACAGTGTGTGAAAAACCGGCTGGGACACGTTTAACTTGAAGCCTGATTTTCTGAACAGGCCCATTGGCCAGGGTGTGTGGAGACATTCCCCCATTTCTGAACCAGGAAACACCCCCCTGGGCAGGGCTGGGAAAACTGACCAGACTCCCAGTGCTGGAGCCTGAACCCACTGGCCAGAGGCTGCTGTGAAATACGAAGGGAAGCTGTTGGGATTCCTGTCCCTGTCCCCTGCTCAGAGCTCTGCTTCCCGTATCAGCCTGTGGCTGGCAGGCATGTGGGAAATGAGAAGACCCTGCCCTGCTCCATCTGCTGGAGGGGACAAGGAGTTCTCACCTTCTCCCCACTCCCTGAAGCCTCCTGGCTGCTCTGAGTGGGGTGGGGGTGGGATTCTGTTTCTCTGGGCCTCCTCCCCCATGACTAGTGAGATTGTGGCTGGGGCAGCAGGGGCTGAGTGGGGGACTCTTGTTGTTTCAGATGCTGGTGACCTTCGAGGAGGTGGCTGTGTATTTCACCCAGGCGCAGGGGGCTCTGCTGGACCCCTGTCAGAGAGCCCTCTACAGGGACGTCATGCAGGAGAACTATGAGACGGTGACCTCGCTGGGTAAGGGATTCCCATCCCCTCGGTTATTAGAAGCTGTGGGGTCTGCATGTCTGACTCTGGTCAGGTTCTTCCCTGGTCAGTTAGATTTGAAGAGAGTGGGTTGCATAGTCCACACATCCATTCTGAAAGAGACTTCCATCTCCATACCCCCTGCAGTCGAATCAGGGAGTCATAAATGTAATGGACATGCTAATTCATCCCCATTCCTCCTGCTTTCAAGGGAGCAGAAGCAGTGCATTTTCCTCTCTGCATTAGCTTTCCCTTATACCCTGTTCCCTTTTCTTCCTAGGACTTGCTCCATCTGTGGGGAGGGCTCTGAAGGTTGAGAAATTGGCAGGAATTTAACACCAGAGCTGTTGCTGTGTTAGCAAGTGTGTCCCCCCCCCCCCCCATGCCTTCCCCCCGTCCCCCAGCCCCACAGATGCTGAATGTTCCTACTGGGTTTCTGACAAATCTCTCCTACCCCAGGGGCTCAGTGACCCTGTTCCCATCTGTTCAGATTCCACATTCCCCTGCAGGGCATGGGGCCAGCTTAAAATCAGGGAATGTTCTTTGTGACAGATCCTCTACCAATGCTCCATGCACCTGATCTTGTCTGATTTCATTCGCTGAGCAGGATTTGCCGTTCCCAAACCTGATCTGATCTCCCGGCTGGAACAAGGGGAAGAGCCGTGGGTCCCGGATCTCCAGGCCTCTGAGGAAAGGGAGAGCCAGAGAGGCACCTGCACAGGTGAGGAGTCAGGGAAACTGACACAGAAACTATCTGACAAATGAAGGAAAAAGCTGGGACTCCCAAAAAAGTGCTGTGACGAGAGCCCTCAGTTCTGCCCCGTCTCACCCAGGTGAGGGCTGCAGTCAGCAGGTGTCATATCATGAAGGCAAATATCAGTCACGGCTTCCCACCCATCCTGTTAGCTGTCGGGAATTTCCTCCCTGACTTTCCTTCCCTGGGAGCGTTTGGGTGGGACGTGGAGGCAGAATCCAATGTCTCCATCTCCCCAACAGTGACTGTGTTGTGTTTCCCAATGTTGAGAAGAAAGGGGAACAGCAGTGACTCTTGTCTCTCTCTCCCGGCAGGCGATGAGACAGCGAGTGAGAATGAAGAGGAGAATCGTCAATCTGAAGGTCCTGAGCAAATGGAACCCCTGGGGACCGTTATTAAAACAGCTGATGGGAATTTTTCCCAGTTCTTGGAACAGGGGGAAGCCTGGGGAAATTGGCACAGGTCAGAGAAGCAGCTGGGAAACCACCCAAGGAAGAAAGGGGATGAATCCATTGAATGTGGGGCAGGATGCACAGATCCTAAGGAAACTACAGCCCAGCAGACAAATCCCAAGGAGGAGAAACTCTATAAATGCCTCGAATGTGGGAAAAGCTTCAGTGTGAGAACCAACCTTATTACGCATCAGAGAAACCACACCGGAGAGAAGCCCTATAAATGCTGGGAGTGCGGGAAAAGCTTCCATCAGAGTTCAAGCCTCACTAAACATCGGAGAATCCACACGGGAGAGAGACCCTATGAATGCCTCGACTGCGGGAAAAGATTCAGTGTGAGAACAAACCTTATTACGCATCAGAGACTGCACACGGGAGAAAAACCCTATAAATGCTTGGACTGCGGGAAAAGCTTTAGTCAGAGCGCCAGCCTTACCAATCATCGGAGAATCCACACAGGAGAGACGCCCTATAAATGCCTCGACTGTGGGAAAAGTTTCAAGGTGAAAACCAATCTGATTACACATCAGAGAAACCACACGGGAGAGAAACCCTACACGTGTTCGGACTGTGGGAAAAGCTTCAGCCAGAGCTCAAGCCTGACGAAACACTGGAGAATCCACACGGGAGAGAGACCCCATACATGCCTAGTGTGTGGGAAAAGTTTTAGCGAGAGCTCAACACTTATTAAACATGGGAGAGTCCATACGCGGGACAGACCCTATGAGTAACTCGAGCGTGGGAAGAGATTGAATGAAAGATAAGCCATTGTTACGCATCAGGGAACCCACACAGGAGAGAAACCCCATAAATGCTTGGACTGTGGGAAAAGCTTCAGTTGCGGCTGAAACCTTACGAAACATCAGCAAATGCACAAGGGTGGGAGACCCTAGAAATAACTCGACTGTGGGAAAAGATTCAGAGCTCAGACATGATTACACATCAGATAATTCATGAGAGAGAGAAAGACCTTTAATGTGGGGGAAGCTTCAATTGGTGCTCCTACGGTAGCGAGCATCATCAAATGCACACAGAGAAGAGTCCTGTTGGAGCATTTTGAAAGCTGAAGACATCTATGTGTAGCTAATTCCATGTTGGACATCAGAGACTCCTCCACACAGGAGGAAATTCTCTCAGGGCCCTGACTGGGGCTGGCCATGGTGACAAACCCATTTCCTCGTTCCCACACACATCAGGGGCATTTGGCTCCCAAGGATCCAGCTGCCCATCACTGGGGTGAGGATCCAACAGCAGCCAAACATCAGCTGGTCAGTGACCCTCTGGCTCTGCCTGGTCTCGGCAAACCCCAGGCAGAGGAGGAGAAGCCCCCATCAGCCCCTCCCCCCTGCTGCAGCCCTGGCTGCTGAGCTGATGGGCCACAGGCGGGGGAAGGGAGAGAGAGAAACTTCTCCAGCCGCTCCCTCTGCCTGGCTGAACATCCCCCCTCTCCCTTCCCCTCCCAGCCGGGATCCCCCTGCCATGGAGATGAGGAGAAGAACACTTGGGCCACACCCCACCTTCACTCTACACACCTGTCCCCACCCCCCATCTTCCACCAGCTCCTGGACTGGGCTCCCCCCACTTACCTGGAACTGTCCCCTGCAGGGGAGTGTCCCTGGGGGCTGGTAACTCCTCCCCTCCCCAAATCCCCCAGGGCGCTGGGCTTTGGGGGATCAACCATTAAGGGACCAGGTGATGGGTTATGGGGAGGAAACTGGGGATTGAGTGGTTGGGGCTGGTGGAGCTGGGAAGCAGGGGGAGCTGGGTGCTGGGGCTATCGAGTGTTTGGGGATCATGCGATAAGAGGCGAGGGGGAGCACAGGGGCAAGGAGGTGCTGCCTCATCACTCACCCCCTCTGCCCCTTCTCCCTGCCTCCGCTGCATTCAGACAGCACCACTGAGAGGGGCTGATTCCCACAGGGCCCTTTGTGGGAGGCCTGGAGATCCCACTTCTGCCTCTGCAGCATCAGCCTCTGAGCATCTGTCTATGGTAGGAAAAGCAGTCGGGATCAGCCAGCTCGTCTCCTCTGACCCTCCCCCACTTTTCCTAGTCTAGACTGACCTTGAGCATCTTATCGCATCACCCCATTAGCAGAGTGATTGTTCTAGTCCGGAGTTCTCCCTTTGGGGATAAATTGTCTCATTCCCAGATTCTCACATTGCTCCAGTGTGGGTTTCCCCACGCCCCCATTTTCTCCCTTCTATACCAGAATTACATTTATTTTAAAAAAGCTGGAGCAGGGACAGTGAAATGTGGTGTTTTAGCTGCTATGTTCTTTGCGAGCGATGGGGTGAGTCCGAGGGATTCCCTCCTTCCCCCGTCACTGTCACGCTCCATCTTTGACACAGCAGCCTCTGTCCGACCTTTGGAGAGTTTTATCCTCTCCCTATTCTATCCCTCTGCCTCCTGAAGTGTCACTCACCACAGTGGCCTTTGCTCTGCAGGAATGGCACATTGATTGCTTTGATCCTAAATCAGACTCCAGAGAGCCAGAGAAAAAGGTGTTGCAGACCTGGAGGGGGAATTCAAATGAAGCCCAAAGCACACCGGGAGGTTTCTGAGCTTCAATCCCTGTTTCCCTCTATTGGTAAAGTGACTTCTGGGATTTCCCAGCTAAATCCAGATCATTTGTCCATGAGAAGGTTCTCCCCTCCCCTTCCTTGCTCTTGTTAGGGTAATGCAAAAACTTTTGTAAATTACATAATCAAATAAGGACGTGCTGAGTAAAGCAGGTTTAGCCAGATCAGAAGAAAATGGGTCAATTTATTTTCCTTATTTTGAATTTGAAGATTCTCTGGGATTTCACTTTATGAACATGTGAAAGTGTTTTATAGCCCACCCTGGATTGTGGGGTTTTTCTCTCCTTGGTGAAGGCTGTTTGGTCATGTACTTTGATATTAGTTTACTTTGACAGGATGTAGCTCTGATTTATTGGAGACTTCACAAAAAATTGATCATTTGTCAGAATAGTCCTTATGTATTTTTGTCACCCTTTTCTACCCTTCCCTCTAAAGATTTCAATGTGGTTTGAAAATTGAAAATGATCAATATCTATCAGCACACACACTGAGGGTGAGGGCCAGATTTACACTCCGAGGGATGGAGACTGAAAGAAGAAGGAAGTTACTGTCTGATCCCTGCAGAGATATGAGATGCAGTCAGGAGGAGGAGAGCAGGGTTTGCTCTTCAGAGCCAGACAGATGAGGCTGAGAACTGTGAACTCACTGTACTGGGGCCAGAGAGAGAGAGGAATTGTCCTGTGAGTCCCTGAATTCTAAATGACTTTGAATGATGCCCCTAGAGGAATGATCCACGGAGGGGGGGACCATCTCCTGTTTGCAGAGAGGCGGAATCTGGGCAGAGGCGAGAAGGAAACCAGGGAAATGAACTGGCCTTGCCAGCCCTGAAGTCAGGCGAACCTCTGTCACCAAGAGGCAGAAGTGCATCCTGGCAGCCCAGCTAGTCACTCCCCCAACATCTACCGCCGTTTCCTCTGTGCGGATGAGAGACGTTCTGTGCTCCACTCACCCCACACTGCATCCATCTTCTAACCTGAGCTCCCTGGGTTTCCTGCTCTTTTGTGACGGGGTCCCAGTGTCTGTCGTGAATTGTCTGCACTTTTCCACCGACTTTAACTTGTTCCTCTTTCCCTGCTGCCTGCAGATGCTGGGAGAATCCATGTACTGGCCTGGGGCAGAAATGCATATTTGTGAGCTGGTGCTAGGTGGGGAGAGGGGATCGTTAACTTGTATTTCTTGCTGGCTAAGAATAAAGTAGAATTTAGCTTCTCAAACTCCCTGCGGCCCTTGTCTTGAATAATGGAAAAAATGATCCCAGCAGCTGTCTCTCTGAGATGTTATTTCTCCAGCCTTCACCACGGCAGACTGCAGACCAGAGCTGCCAACTCTTTGGATTTTCAGACTCGTCTGTGGGGAAAATCCATCATCCGCAGGGGAAACCCCCTCTGGCTGTCCTGTTCCATTCACTTTTCTCCTGCGGAAGGAGGGTCAATGAGCCTGGGGAAGGATCTTTTTCTTTTAACCTGAATTGAATTGTGGAGAGGAGCAATAATCTGTGTTGTGAAGTACTTTGAGATCTACGGATGCAAAGCACTCTCTAAGAGCGAGGTATGGTTTTGATTTATTTTCCCCCAAGCCACGTCAGTTCCTACACTCAGATCGATGGCCTTTGTGTGTTCGGAGGTAATGCAATAACTTTCGATTGCTGCATCTGATCAAATCACGTGTTTCAGGGGATGTTGGAGGCAGCCAGCAGGAGATGGCTGGTGATATTTTGGTGAACATCAGAAAACTGTAAGCAGAAATGGGGCCTTTCTGGCATCTGGGCACTAGACCCCTCTGCTTCAACCAGGTCTGCAATTGTCCATAGATCAAGACCTGGGTTGTGGCAGCCACTGAGGGCTGGATGGACAAAGGGATTTCCGTGCTGCAATGCCTAACTTTTAGGCACCTAGAAAATCAGTGGAACAACATTAGGATCCAGTAAACATGAGTTGTTCACATAAGAACGGCCATACTGGGTCAGACCAAAGGTCCATCTAGCCCACTATCCTGATCTAGCCCACTATCCTGTCTTCCGACAGTGGCCAACGCCAGGTGCCCCAGAGGGAATGGACAGAACAGGTAATCTTCCAGTGATCCATCCCCTGTCACCCATTCCCAGTGGGGGGCGGGGCCTCAGGGGAAGAGGCAGAGCAAGGGCAAGACCTTGGGGGGGGAAAGGTGTGGCAGGGACGGGGCTGTGGGGGAAGGGGCAGAGTGGGGGTGTGGTCACGGTTTGGGCACCAGTTGCCCTCCAACTTCTAGGGAGCTTCCAGCACTCCTGCTCTCACTGATGTAACTTGCCCGCTACACCAACTTAATAACTCCACCTCTGTGAGAGGCGTAGTGCTTAGATCAACGCAGGGTCAGCGTAGACACTGCATTGCTCATGTCGACTGTTGCCACCTTTCAGAAACTATCCCACAATGCCCCACGCTGGCAGTTGGATCGGTGCAAGCGCTCCTGGTGAGGACGCTCACCGCCAATACAGGGAACATAGTGTGGACGTGTAAAATTGATTCAGTTACTGTGGTGACTGTACATTGATGTAACGTAGGTCACCTTAATTTTGTGGCATAGAATTGCCCTGAGCGTTTTAATGCTCCAGTCCTTTTGTCAGTCATGCCCCTGGGCCTTTTCCTCACTGCTAAAGAAGGTGACTTCTTTTGTTTTACATTGCGGGTAACTAAGATGTGGGAGCTATTCTGAAGCTAAAATCAGCCTGGACAGGGCACTTCAGTTTGTAGCAGTGAGGAAAAGGGCTGAGAAAATGATGTCTCTGAAATGACACTTACCTGTGCCAAAGTGCAGAATTTGGTGTTGACAACTTGTTCGATGCGAGTAACAGTGACGGGAGGGGATTGGGGAGAGAGGGAGTCTGTTTGAGGAACAGTGCTAGATATTCTGCCCAATCGTTTGTGTTTAGAAGGGATTCATAAGTATTCCAAATCCTGTTCTTGATGCTTTACACTTATTTTTTGTGGACATTAAAAGTCTGTTCACTCTAGAAACTGTACAGCCTTATCAACAGTGGAAAGAGACTAAGAAAGAAATCCCACCACCTCCATGGGGGGCATGGATCAATGTACACGTCTCACTCCCCGTCAGTACCCAGCCCGGGCCAGGGAAGCTAATGATCCAACCAGCGGACCAAATTCAATGATGAATCCTGCTCACGTGCCAGCCATGGGCAGTAGGTATCAAAGGCCGGGGCAGGCTAAGCCTCCCCTAACCCAGGCTGTGGCCCCTCCCATGTTCCACCCTGAGACCCCTGTCTCCCTCCCCCTCTTCCCTGAAGCTGGTGGGGGGTCAGTGTCAGCTGGCAGCCTGGAGCTCAGGCCCGCCAGGGGCTGGGGCCATCCTGGGTGCCTCAGGTTGGCCCAGGGGTCAGGCCAGTGGCCCGGGCTCGTGCGGGGCTGGCCGGTGGCTTGAGCAGCTGGGACAGGTGGGGTTCCTCTGGCCACAGGGGGGAGGCCTCGGGGCTCTGGCCATTGTGTGTGTGTGGGAGACATGGGCAGAAGGGGTGGGGCCTGTGTGTTAGCCTCCCCGAAGTAGGGATTCACTCACTGCCTGTGCACTAGTCACGTTGTGTGTATGTTAAGAAGAAGTCCGCCTTCATGCCGGGTTTTACATACAATAGCCCTGAGGTTTAACTCTGCAGCATGCTTCTCCAAATTGGAAAAATACCTTTCTTTTTAGTGTGCCCAAATTTAACAGAGAGATTTCCGAATGGGAGCAAAATGTGACAGGCTGTGGTCCCCCTCCATCACAGCTTCCTAGCCCTGCACTAGAGGATGGGGAAAGGCAGAGGCAGAAAAAGAGACCAGCTAGATGTCAGGAATTGCTCTGCACAGTAAATTGTGCCTGCAGCAGTTTGTAACGTTGCGCTGGCCCGGAGAGGGGCAGTGGGGATGCCCTGGAGGTGGAGTGGATGTGAGGGGTTAGTCTAGCCCTACAAATAACTGAACGTACCTGGTGGCACAGCAGTGACAATCCCTGACCTGGCTTGGGGAGCAGAACTGGCTTTAGTGTTTATTTTATTCAGCAGTAACGCAAGGAACCTCCAGGCCTGTATCCTATAAGTAGGGCCCTACCTAATTCACAGTTGTGAAAAATGCATCATGGTCCATGAAATCTGGTCTTTTGTGTACTTTTACCCTATACTATACAGAGTTCATGGGGGAGACCAGCATTCCTCAAACTCAGGGTTCTGGTCTGAAAGGGGGTCATGGGGAGTGGTTGCAAGGTTATTGTAGGGGGGTCATGGTATTGCCACCCTTACTTCTGTACTGCCTACAGAGCTGGGCAGCCAGACAGTGGCGGCTGCTGGCCAGGAGTCCAGCTCTGAAGGCAGCACCCCACCAAAACAGCACAGAAGTAAGAGTGGCAATACCAGCCCATGCCATGCCATCCTTCCTTCTGCACTGCTGCTGGCAGTGGCGCTGCCTTCAGAGCTGGGCTCCTGGCTCGCAGCCACCACTCTCCAGCTGCACAGCTCTCAAGGCAGCACTGCCGCCAACAGCAGAGCAGAAGTAAGGGTGGCAATGCCATGACCCCCTACAATAACCTTGTGACACCCCCCCCCCACACACACACACACACACAATCCCCTTTGGGGTCAGGACCCCTACAGTTACAACATGTGAAATTTCAGATTTAAATAGCTGAAATCATGAAATTTACAATTTTTTAAATCCGGTGACTGTGAAATTGACCTGAATAGAGCATGAATTTGGTAGGGCCCTACCTGTAAGACACTGACTTCAGCAGTTAGCATAAGGCTTGAAGCCTATGACCTTTGACACAGATAAATGGCCCTATGGCTATCCCTCAGTTTTGGGGAGCTGCGAAGAGGGTGTTTAAGAGGGAAGTTTGTCCATGACACCAGTCAACCACAGAAACGTGAGCTAACACCAGCTTTGGGATATCTTAGGATGGGAATGTCTGCAGATGTCTGACCACCAGAGTGCCATGGCAATGAATTGACATATAGGATAATAAGCTGAGATCATTAATATACTAACCTATAGGAGAAGAGCACCCCAACACTAGCAGGGTGTGAAAATACACATAAGAAAGAGGGGAGAAACCCCTGTTTAATATGCATGGGACAGAGTAGCATCAGCATAACATATTATAAAAGTTGTATCCCAGCCCGCATGCGGGAGGATAGAGAGATGTAGCTCTTGGGAGGTGCCAGGTTGATGGCCGCAGGTGCTGATGAAGGTGATGGTGCTGATGAAGATGATGGCTAACATTTCAGGTTGTGCTGCAAGGGATGGTGTGAGTATGTGGATGGACAGATGGACAGTCTGTGTTATCTCTATTTACCTTACTGTGCTGGAGTGTTTGGGACTTATCTACATGTATTAATAAACTCTTACAAATACAGAAGTGTTCCTATAGTGTGAGTGTTGCAACCGTGCACATTGGGGTCCCCAACTGATCAAACAGTAATTTTAGTAATACTGGGTCTCATCTTGGGACAAGACCCTGTCAGACCTCAAAGTGATAACTTCAATGTCATTAATATAGGATTCATCCATCGGGTGGCTAAACCTTGTAGGTCCAGCCCAGGGCTAGTAGCTAGGGAGCATGATATGGAGACAAGAGGCCATCTCTGACCAACTGCTCCCTGGTCCAATCTCTCACCAGAGCAAATCACACATGGAGTCAGTTTCACTGGGAAATGTGTCTTCTGCAGCTCTGGGCTCCCTCTCTAGGACCAGGACCCTATCACGTCACACCTGGGTACTCCTTATTGGGAACTCTCAGGAACAATCCACAATCTTCCTAAACATCCCTCCCTCTTCTCCCCCCTCCCCTGGATCCTGGCCTTTCTGTCCTCCCATTGATCCTGTGGTTTCTAGGCAGGATGCCTGCATAGCGCTGGGAGAAGCTGCCTGTGCCCAGGGGCGGTGGGGCCCCAGGGGGCAGGGTCTGGGGCAGGGGGCTGCAGCGCGATGGGTTGATCGCTAGGACCCAGGCGCAGCTGGGAGGCGGCTCTGGGGGGAGCGATCGCTGGGCTCAGTCCCGGCAGCAGGAAGTGACTCGCAGCCGCTGCGGTGACTCTGGCTCCCGGCGAGATCCCCGAGCCCCGGCGGCTGGTGCTGGGAGCCCGGAGCCCGGGCTGCAGCCGGGAGAGGGGAATCTCCAGCAGGGCCCTTCCCGCTGCTCCCCAGGAGCCTCTCCCAGGGCAGAGCCCCCAGCCCGGCCAGGCCCCTTCCCGGCCCGGCCCCTGCCCCAGGCGGACCCCGCTCGGAGGGAAGGTGAGAGAGACACCCCCCCGTCACCCCCGGGCTGCAGGGGGAGGTTTGTCCGCAGGCTGCTCCCAGCGGAGCTGGCTGCGATTCCCGCCCTGGGCCCGGGGGGGGGGGGAAGCCGGGAGGGGGCTGGAGAGGGGCAGGAGGGGTGTGAGTAAGGGAGGTTGTGGGGGGAGAACAGGGATGACTGAGAAGAACGTAAGAAAGGGGGATGGAGGGGGCAGGACGGGATGGGATGGGGGGCAGGGGGTGCGCTGCATGGAGCATGAGGCGATGCAGGGGAGCCAGGGGAACAAGGCTGGAATAGAGGGAAACTCTGAGTGTTGGGATATTGCAAAGGAAAGGGGGAGATGTGGGGAGAAAGGGGGATGGGGAGGATGGGCAGCAAATGTGAGAGGAAGAGGAGACTGGCTGGGGAAGGGAGAACCGGAGGGCAGCGAGAAGGGTGGGGAGAGATACAGTGGCGGCTCCCCCATCATCCTATGGATTTAGAGCTTAGCGAGTGTCAAACCCGATTCACTGTTCGCAAGCATGAGGTGTGAGTCCTGATGGGCAGATGAGATCAGCACCTGTCTGCCTGTCCCTGGGGGCTCCAGGGCCAGCACTGGGAGGCTCAGTCAGGCATTAGCCGCTGTCACCAGAGGGCTCTGGTTATTGCTAAGGGAGAGGAGGAGGCGGTGGGTGTGTCTCTCTCTCTCTGCTCCTGATATTAGAGGCTTGGAGTTGAGCTTCCTGGGTCAAACGCTGCTGCCTCCTGCATTTTGATGTGGGAGCGCAGAGTGAGCAGTTGCTGCTCCCAAGCGGGGTCTGTGCTGGGAAGAGACCTGCATTAACCCTCTGTCTGTGCCCAGCCTGTGAAACCAGCCCCTGGGGCAGCCCTGGGCTCTGCTCACACCAGCCCCTGAGCTGCAGGTGAGGAGAGACTCGGGGGAAAGGGCTGGGGCCGGGCAGGACAGTGACTCTGCACAAAGGGCCCCTTTCAGGGACAGCTGGTGAGTTTGTAGTAGATGGACAGCGAGTGTCTGCAGGTCCCAGAGCTGCTGCCCTCGGTGACACCCCCAAGCTCACACTCCTGCTAGCAGAGGAGGTAGCTGATCTCTCTACTGGAGAGCAGATGTAAATGGGGCAGTCACCAGTTCTCCTAGACAGAGGGGAGGGGACAGAAGGGGGGAGTGGAGAGATGGAAAGGAGCAGCAGGAGTAGTGAGGAGAGAGGCTCTCAGCTCCCAGCCTGCCCACTGCATCATCACCCTGGGCAGACTGACTTTCCTGGGAGCAAAGTGAGATGCTGACAGAGGACAAGCCAGGTCCTGTCTCTGCCAGGTCCCTGTGCTGCTGGGGGGATGCACCGCCCTTGAGGACAATGTCAGGCTCCTTTGATTCTGCTTTCCCTAGTGTTTATCTCAGAGACTCTTGTGCCAGACATGACAACAACCTGGGCAAACCTTATGGAATTAAATGAATCTGTATTGATTGAAGTGTAAGTATTGGGGGAGTCCATTGTATCAAAAATGCAACTGTTAGTGTGCTGTTGCGGGATTGTGTGGGAGTTCTCTGGGTGGAAGATGGGACTGATGCAATCTCTGGGAGATATTAGGGATTTCAGAGGTCTTTGGGAACAATATTAGTGCGATGGATTTCCTAGGGAATACTTGGGGGTGAGGGAAATGCACTTTGAGCAGAGACCCGCTGGCTGATTGCCTGCTCAGGGTCTCTTCAAAGAGCCAGACAGGACGAATGAGTGACTCTTGCCTACACTAGCACTTAATGCCAGCAAAAACTTACGTTGCCCAAGGGATGTGAAAAAAACACACACACCCCTGAGCGACGTAAGTTTCGCCGACATGAGTGACAGTGTGCACAGCGCAGTGTCGGTGGGAGAGCTTCTCCCACCAATAGAGCTACCACTGCTTGCGGCGGTGGCATTATGATGTCACTGGGGAAGAGCTTGGGAGAAAGCATAGAGCGGTGACACGAGCGAGCTTACAGCGGCGCAGCTGTAAGCTCACCAGTGCAGGCATGCCCAGAGCCATGGGTTCTCATTCTGAGCAAAGAGTGTGATGAACCTGAAATCCCAGGGAAATGCCATGGTGGGGCTTTGAAACTTTTGAAGGCCTGTTCCTGCCCGAGCTCCTGTGGCAGAGAGGGGGTGGTCTCTGGGAAGTTATTAGCATGCATGTAGGTTCTTTTATTGTTTTGAATATGGTTTTATATATATATATAGAGAGAGAGAGAGAGAGAGAGAGAGAGAGAGAGATACCTATCTCATAGAACTGGAAGGGACCTCCAAAGGTCATCAAGTCCAGCCCCCTGCCTTCACTAGCAGGACCAAGTACTGATTTTTGCCCCAGATCCCTAAGTGGCCCCCTCAAGGATTGAACTCACAACCCTGGGTTTAGAAGGCCAATGCTCAAACCACTGAGCTATCCCTCCCCCCACCCATAGTGCTTTTTTCCTATAGTGCTTTTACCATAAGAATGAAATAAGCCTAGAAAGAGCTGTGTGGAAAATTATCTCTGGGGGAATTACACTGTATGATGTCAGAGCAGAGGAGTAAATCAGGCCTCCTTACACACTCAGGGAACAGCCTAGAAATACCCCAGTCAGAAGGGAGAGAGACGTGGGTCTCCATCCACAAGAGGCGATAGCTAGGGAGCTGCCTAGTAGGTGCCCTTGCTGGATCACTGAGTGTAAATACAGGAGCAGTTGCCCTGAACTGTGACAGCTCTGTTGCTAGGAGAGTTTAGAAGTGTTAGTGGGTTTAGCCTGCTAGGAGAGGCCAGGTCTGTGTTGTAAGACCTGGTCTACAGTTAACAATCAGATCCATCTTTTGCATCACTCAGGGCTAGGAAGAGTTTTAAGCCCTGAGCTAGTTAGGTCGACCAGAACATAAGAATGATCCTATTGGGTCAGACCAAAGGTCCATCTAGCCCAGTATCCTGTCTCCCGACAGTGGCCAATGCCAGGTGCCCCAGAGGGAGTGAATAGAACAGGGAATCATCAAGTGATCCATCCCCTGTCGCTCATTCCCAGCTTCTGGCAAACACCGACTAGGGACACCATCCCTGTCCATCCAGGCTAATAACGGTTGATGGACCTATCCTCCATGAACTTACCCAGTTCTTTTTTGAACCCTGTTATGGTCTTGACCTTCACAACATCCTCTGGAAAAGAGTTCCACAGGTTGACTGGGCGTTGTGTGAAGAAATACTTCCTTTTATTTGTTTTAAACCTGACCTCCATTGTGGATGCAGCTTGATAGAAAGAATAATTCTTCCATTGAACGAGCTACTGCCAATTGGAGAGGTGGATTACCCACACCAATGCACAAACCCCTTCCATTGCTGAAGGCAGTCTCCACATTACAGAACTATAGCAGTGTGCCTGTAACACTTGTAGTGTGGACATAACCTGAGTGTATTCCCAATGTGGCAAAGTCTAGAGCGTCTGTCTGCAGGAAGAGAGCCTGGGGGGAATCGGGGTGTGAAATGGACTCAAGCCCTTTCTGAAACCTCCCCCATCGCCCCTCTCGCCCTGACAGGCTGAGGAATCACGTCCACGTTTCGCTCCAGGAGACAGGGAAGGGAAATGGCTGTGATGGAGCCAGCTCAGGTAGGGGATTTTCAGAGAGCTGCTGGTGCTTTTGTTGTGGAGGGGGAGGGGACAGGGTGTGATAAAGCTGGTGGGACTCATTCAGCTTGGGACCTGATTTCTGAAACAGGAAACACCCCCCCTGGAGCCTGAACCCACTGGCCAGAGACTGCTGTGAAATACGAAGGAAAGCTCTTGGGATTCCTGTCCCTGGCTCAGAGCTCTGCTTCCTGCATCAGCCTGTGGCTGGCAGGCGTGTGGTAAACGAGAAGACCCTGCCCTGCTCTGTCTGCTGGGGGCACACTGAGCTCTCACCTTTTCCCCACCCCCTGAAGCCTCCTGGCTGCTCTGAGCAGAGTGGGGGTTAGATTGTCATACTCTGGCCCTCCCAGAGCTTTCTCTTTAATGACTTTCTCCCCTCCCCCCACCCTCACAATGAACAGTGAGATAGTGGCTGGGGAAACAGGTGCTGAGTGGGGGACTCTTGTTTCAGATGCTGGTGACCTTCGAGGAGGTGGCTGTGTATTTCACCCAGGGACAGGGGGCGCTGTTGGACCCCACTCAGAGAGCCCTCTACAGGGACGTCATGCAGGAGAACTATGAGATGGTGACCTCGCTGGGTAAGGGATTCCTGTGCCTTCAGCTATTAGAAACTGTGGGGTCTGTGTGTCTGAATCTGGTGAGTTCTTCCCTGCTCAGTTCGATCAGAGGGGAATGGATCCCAGAGTCCATAGACCTAGTGTGGAGAGACTTTCATCTTCATGCCCCCTCCAATGGGATCGGGGAGTCATAAACCTAATGGACACGCTAATTCATCCCCATCCATCCGGCTTTCAAAGAGGCAGAAGCAGTGTATGGTCCTGTTTGTATTATTTATCACTTGTTTGTACTGTTGGTGTGGCCCCGTTCATCCCAGGATAGACGGACAAAAGGTGGGGAAGGCAGTACCTTTGATTGGACCAAATATGGTTGGTGAAAGAGAGAAGCTTTTGAAGCTTGTTATTTTGTTTTGGATCACTTGATGATCACCTGTTCTGTTCATTCCCTCTGAAGCAGTTGGCATTGGCTGCTGTCGGAAGACAGGACACTGGGCTAGATGGACCGTTGGTCTGACCCAGTGTGGCTGTTCTTATGTTCACCCACAGGAGATGGCCCAAGAAAAGATATTGCGTCACCCACCTTGTGTCTCTTATTTTACACTCACCATCCCCTATGATCCTCCATTGCTGGGACTGGCTCCAGCCATGGGGAAGGCTCTGGAGGTTTAGAACTAGGCAGGGGTTTGACACCAGACCTGTGTCTGCATCAGCAAGTCCCCCAGAATGCACAGATCCTGGAAACCCCCAGTGAAGCTGTGACAGCTCCTCCCCACACAGACATCTGCCTCTCCCTGGGGGCTCAGTGGCCATGTCCCAGTTTAAGATTCCACATCTGCATAATTACAATGACCATGTTCCCGTCCTTTTGGATTCCACAATCCCCCAGCTCAGCACAGGGTAGGGTGACCAGATGTCCCGATTTTATAGGTACAGTCCTGATTTTTGGGTCTTTTTCTTATATAGGCTCCTATTACCCCCCACCCCCTGTCCTGATTTTTCACATTTGCTGTCTGGTCACTCTAGCATGGGGGCAGGTTAAACTCAGGGAATGTTCTTTGTGACCAGTACTCTCTCAATACTCCATGCACCTTCATCTTCCTGATGGACTCCCCCACTCCGAGCAGGATTTCCCATTCCCAAACCTGACCTGATCACCCGGCTGGAACGAGGGGACGAGCTGTGGGTCCTGGATCTCCCAAGAGGCAGACACACAGGTGAGGAATTGGTGAAACTGACACACAAACCATCTGGCGAGTGAATGAAAAAGCTGAGACCCAAAGGTGGGCTGCTATCAATCTCCTCGAGGTAGCCAGCCAGTATGGTATCATCATTGCAGATATCACCCATGGCTTCCCACCCATCCTTTAGCTGTATGAAGTTTCCTCCCCGACTTTTCTTGCCTAAGAGTGTTTGGGTGGGATGTGGAGGCAAAATCCAATTTCTCCATCTCCCCAACAGTTATCGTGTTGTGTTTTCCCCTGTTTGCTGCTCCCCGTTCTGTCCGGCACAGGGAATGACTCCTGTCTGGATTCTCTCTCCCAATAGGTGATGAGACCATGATGAGTGAGAACAAGGAGAAGAATCCACAACAGGTAGATCCCGAGCAAGTGGAACTGCAGGGGAACTTTTTGAGAAGAGCTGAAGGGGATTTTTCCCAATCCTTGAAACAGAGAAAAGCTTGGAGGAGTCAGCAGAGATCAGAGAGGCAGCTGGGAATCCACCCAATGAAGAAAGAGGATGAATCCATTGAATATGGGGTAGGATGCAAGAATCCTGAGGAAACCTCAGTCCAGCAGACAAATCCCAAGAAAGAAAAACCTTATAAATGTCTCAACTGTGGGAGAAGCTTCATTCAGAAATCGAACCTTATCGCTCATCAGAGAATCCACACAGGCGAAAAAAACCATAAGTGCTTGGACTGTGGGAAAACTTTCAGTGACAGCTCACAGCTTATTAAACATGGGAGAATCCACACAGGAGAGAGACCTTATAAATGTCTGGACTGCGGGAAAAGCTTCAGTCAGAGCTCACACCTTAATACGCATCAGAGAGTGCACACAGGAGAGAGACCCTATAAGTGTCTCAACTGTGGGAACAGTTTCACACAGAGATCCATCCTTATCAGACATCAGAGAATCCACACTGGAGCTAAACCTCACAAATGCCTCGACTGTGGGAAAAGTTTCGCTCACGGATCAACCCTTAGTTCACATGAGAAAATCCACACAGGAGAGAAACCCCACAAGTGCTTGGACTGTGGGAAAAGCTTCATTCAGCGATCAGCCCTTACTACACACCAGAAAATCCACACAGGAGAGAAACTTTATAAATGCTTAGACTGTGGGAAGAGTTTCACTCAGCGATCAAACCTGATTTCACATGAGATGATCCACAAAGGAGAAAAACCCCATAAATGCCTGGAGTGTGGGAAGAGCTTCTGTCACAGCTCATACCTTCTTAGACATCAGAGAATCCACACAGGAGAGAGAAGCTACAAATGCCTGGACTGTGGGAAAAGTTTCACTCAGAGATCAACCCTTACGAGACATCAGAAAATCCATACTGGAGAGAAACCCCACAAATGCCTCGATTGTGGGGAAAAGTTTCCTGTGGGTTATACGAGATGATGCAGCCCCTCCTCCCTGCTGCAGCCCTGACTGCTGAGCTGATGGGTAACAGGCGGGGGAAGGGAGAGAAAGAAACTCCTCCAGCTGCTCCCTCTGCCTGGCTGAAGTTCCCCCCTCTCCCTTCCCCTCCCAGCCGGGATTCCCTTGCCATGGAGATGAGAAGGACACTTGGGCCAGGCCCCACCTTCACTCTATACACCTGTCCCCACCCCTGAACTTCCCCAGCCCCTAGGCTGGGCTCCCCAACTGACCTGGAGCTGTTCCCTGCAGGGGGAGTGTCCCTGGGGGCTGATAACTCCTCCCCTCCCCAAATCCCCCAGGCGCTGGGCTCTGGGGGATCCAATGTTAAGGCACCAGGGCGATGGGGATTGAATGGTTGGGGCTGGTGGAGCTGGGTGCTGGGCTATCGAGTGTTTGGGGATCATGGGATAAGAGGCGAGGGAGAGCACAGGAGTAAAGAGGTGCTGCCTCATCACTCACCCCCTCTGCACCTTCTCCTTGCCCCCTCTGCATTCAGACAGCACCACTGAGAGGAACTGATTCCCACGGGGCCTTTTGTGGGGGGAGAAGTGGTGGGGATTAGCTAGCACATGTCCTCTGCCCCTCCGCCACTCTTCCTGGTCAAACTGACCCTGAGCATCTTATTGATTCTGAGCCCCCATTAGCAAAGTGATCGTCTGAGTGACCGAGTTCTCCTGGAGGGATCTTGTCCCCTTCCCAGTTCCTCATCTCACTGTCCTCCAGGGTGGTTTGTGGAAGGCTGGGGCTAGCGCACCCTGTGACAGACTGAACTTTGGGTTGAGGAGCTAGTTTATCAGACAGAATAGGGAACTTCTAATGAGTGTAGGCCCTAGTTCGACCTTTCTGATTTTGGTTTTGCACATGACCATGTGACTCCATCCCTCCCCTTGTTTCTGTTTGGATCTCTTGTCTCTCTTCAAATAAATGTCCTTTTGTTTTGCTGTCAGCAAATTCCAGTGCTGTATGTGATACCAGAGCAGTGGTCTTCAGTCAGACTGGTCCAGTGATGTTGTGATGTTGAGGGGTTCAACCCAGACCAGTGTCATCGCCTGCCCTGTAATCCTGGGTGTCTCTCTCTTTTGCAGCCGTGGTTCAGAGCCCTCACACCTGCAGCCTGCGCACAGCACCAGCGCCTCTCACTGGCTTCCACCAGCTTCGGTTCCTCTTTGCCGAGTCACCCCAACTCGCCCCCCAAACCTGAGTCTCCCCAAAGCCGACTGCCCTGTAGTGTCAGAGCCTCCTGAGCGTAGCACTCACAGAACTTCAGTAACTTTTCTGCTCTCTTAAAGAGACAGGGCACAGCCCCACCCTGTTAGGTTAGCAGAGGATTCGCATTTCATTGTGATCTGCAGCACGGAGATGGTTTGTTGTAAAACTAAAAATAAGTTTATTCTCCTGCACCACAGGGTTAAGGAATGTCTAGTAAGAGTGAAAGGGCCAGGGAGGTTACAAACAAAACGTGCTTTCTAGTGACTATATTTATCTTCAGTAAAGCCGTGTCTTGGTCTTAGCAGGTGTCTCACCTAGATTCAGTGTCTGGGGACTTTCGGCCCCCTTGGCTGGAAGGTTCCACTTTTCTCAGATGTACAGGAGCTTGGCCTTCTTGGATCTGCCCAGTAATGGATGCCAAGCTGGCTTTGTGGCCTGGTTATATCTAAGGTTCACATTTTGTCACGGCTATTTTTAGTAAAAGTCACGGACAGGTCATGGGTAATAAACAAAAAATCACAGAAGCCCACGACCTGTCTGTGACTTTTACTAAAAATAATGGGGGGAGGCTTACGGGGTGATGACTGAAGCTCGAGGGTTTTTGGGGGGAGGGGAGACTGAGAGCCCAATCCTCCCCGCTGCGGGGTGGCTGACAACTCCGGGTGCCCCGCCACGGCTGAGAGCTCTGGGGGACCCTCCGCCTCTGAAACGGAAAATCTCACAGATGTCTCTGAAGTCTGAACATCATGGAATCCGTGACTTCTGTGAAATAATCTTATCCTTCCTTATAGCTTCCAGAGTTCAATGACTTTGCTTCAGGAGGCAGGACGTTTTTGTGCAGCTGTGGCTTCCATCTCCCATTGAGAGTGGGAAGTGGCATCTTCCACATTGGTTTGCCTACTGGCTTTGTCTGCCCTTCATGTAAATGTCATTTCATTGTCCTCGCTCCATTTACATTGCAGACACATGCAAGCAGGGGGAAGAACCACATTCCTTTGCCTGGGGGAGAGGGGTGATGTGTTGTTAGGCAAGGCTTACATTTTAATAACATCTTGCAGCAGGTGTTTCTAATGCTTCATGTTGTATCATCATGCCAGAATCTGGCTGATCAGTGAGTTGTTAGTTTCCAGTGACACCTTTTAGATACCGATCATGGCCCCAGTGAGTTGGGCTGGTCAAGGCAGCTGAAACTCACTGCCAGCTCCCAGGGAGCCCCTGGCCCTCTGGCATTGGGATGCTCTCAGGGTTGGAGAGGTGCACTGGTCCTCGGGGAGCTGCAGATCAGGGATTTCCGTGGGTATCCGGTGTTAGGGGGGTGGATACCCTAGGGGCACACTTTGAAGGGACTCAGGAGCTGGGATCTGTTGTTACCCTGCAAGGCAAAGGCAGGGCTGGTGTACTCCGGGGGTAGGGTGACCAGAGGTCCTGATTTTAGGGGACTTGTCCCACGACCCGACCTTACATTGGTCGGGACGCACTTTGTCCCGTTATCTGGTGGACCGCGGCAAGCCGGCGCCACCAGTGCCATTCACTTGTTCTTCCAGGGCCCTGGGGCAGCGCTGCACAGTTGAGCTCCCAGCTGGCGTCCGCCATGCAGCAGCAGCCCGAGGCACACACAGAGTGAGGCAGGCAGGGAGGAGTTCTCCGCAGCTGGGCTGCATGCTGGGGGGGGGCGTGGCTTGTAGTTCCCGCGCCCGCCTCGACTTGACCCGACCCCCAGCCACGCGACCCTCCAGGCCAGGAGCCAGAGCGGGACCTGGTGGCTGCTTGCTGCGGGCTGCTCCGGGTAAGCAATCAACTTACTCCTGCTTTTGCTGCGGCTGGCCTGTGTGTGGGCCTGGGGGGGGATCCGCCGGGAGGCAGCGAGAGCGCGGGGTGCTGGGGGGGGGGCTTTTATAGAGCCCCGTTCTGCTCTGCTGATGCAGGGGGCCGCTGGCCCCGGTGAGCACGGGGGCAGGGAGCCACCTTCCTTCGGGAGGGGGCTAAGCATAGCAGTACCTACACCCCCCAGCCCGCTGGGAAGCAGCTCCTCTCTTGTGGAGGAAGGCGCCAGTGGGGGGTGGGGACATTGAGTGATTGGGGAGGGGGGGGTGAAAATAAAATAGGGGAGGAAAGAAATAAGCCAAGGAGGGCGACTGTCCAGCAGGGTTGGGGGGAGGGAGACTCAAGTTATGACAAATGTTCTGAAAGATTTCGATGAAGCCTGTGTGCCTCAGTTTCCCCTATATTTTGCATGGCTACCCAGTGGGGGAATGGCCAAGCTGGTGTGGAACCTGGTGGCCAAAGGGGGGACTCCCAGGGAGGGTGCTGGGCAAAGTGACTCCGATTCCGAACAGCTGCGGAGAAGGGAGCGGGGTGGGCTCGGGGGAGACCCCCGCTCGCCCCAGCTGGGGGCTGCAAGGCTTTAGGAAACGGGGTGAGCCCAGCCCTTACCTCTCTTGCTCTTGCCAATCTGCCCAAGCTTGGGGGCAGGGGCGGCAGGTTATATGGGCGCGTGGTGCCTGAGCACCAGGAATATTCAAGCCTGGGGGCTGTGCTCCACCTATATTTGGAGCTGGGTTTCTCCCTTGGCCCTGCCGGGAGCGGGCCCCGGGCCCCGCAGGCCACCCCCCACCCCGGAGCTTCCCTGCCTGAAAGAAAAGAGCCCAGTGCCTCTCCCTTGCTTGCTTCTGCTTTGCCACTGCGGCTGCTTCTGCCTAAGGGCTATCGCACAAGAGCAGCAGGAGGGGAAGGGGGAGGAGGCACACATGTGTTTGGCAGCCCCTCCCCACCCCACCTGGAGGAGACGCCAAGGGGACTTCCTGCCAGGAGATGGACATCTGGAGTGGATCTCACTCACCTGAGCAGCTGCTGGGGCTTCTGTGAGTGTTTGACCCTGTGATCCACCCCCCCACCCCACCCCGCAGCCCTCACTCCTGCCCAACGTTGGGCAAGGGGCATCCCCATCCCCCACCCCCAGTGAGGGGCAGCAGGCTGCAGCAGGGGAGGAAGGAAGCCACATGTGATGGCAGTCCCCTCCCCCCCCAGCACCCACCCACCACAGGGGAGATGGGGGAGGGGAGCTTCCTAGTCCTGAGCAGCTGGGGCTTGGGTGAGTTTTGTGACACACACACACCCCCCACAGCCACCACCCTGCAGTCCCCACTCCTGCCCCACACTGGGCAAGGGGCAGCCCCATCCCCAGTGAGGCTATGGTGAGGGGCAGGAGCAGGGGAGGCCACACATGCAGGGCTGGCACTTCCACTAGGTGGTCGCCTAGGGTGGCAGGATTTGGGGGGCAGCCACACTCCAGCCCCACCCCAGAGCCCTCACCTGAGGGGAAAAACACGCAACTTAAAGTTGGTGGTCAGTTTGGAGTATCATTGTGTTTAGCACAATACTTGGTTATTTTACACCCTTTAAAGTATATAATTAGTCGTATACAGGTGTTACGAAGTGGGAATGTTCTTAATGTTTTCTCTGAATACTGTGTGGGTGCCTCAGTTTCCCCTATGCATTTCTGAAGTATCTAGATGTTGGGATAAGGGGGTATGATTGTTGTAGAGCCCTAGTGGGCCAGTGTGATGCCGGCTGCACAGAGAATGGCCAAAATCCTGCCTCCGGGCAACTGATGGCCTGGGCCACTCTCCTGCAAGGTGCCAACTGAAGGTGTTGGAGAACAAAGAGATCAGGTGGCCTCCTAATGCCTGGAAAAGAAACAAAGGCCAGAGGAGGGAGTGTCAGTGCCTGGGTGGACTTCTGGGAAGCGCATGGTGTGGAAGGGGATGCTGGGATGCTCTGGAACCACTCCTTCAAAGCCAGTCAGGACTCTGGGGGAACCTCCTCTCTCTGAGCATACTGTTTCCAGGGCAAGAAGCTTACACCTTCCTGGGTCTGACCTCGGAGCATTCAGCATGCCCTTCTACACTGTGCGCTTCCCGCAGCGGGTCCGCCCAGGCAGGTCCTGGGGCAGCCAGAGGGCCCTGCACTCCAACTCTGCAGTCAGACGTGACTCTCAGCCAGCCAGTAAAACAGAAGGTTTATTAGATGACAGGAACACAGTCTAAAACAGAGCTTGTAGGTACAGAAAACAGGACCTCTCAGTCAGGTCCATCTTGTGGGGGTGGAGAGCCCAGACCCAAGTTCTGGGCCTCTCCCCATTTTCCCAGCCAGCTCCAAACTGACACTCCCTCCTCTGGCCTTTGTGTCTCTTCTGGACAAGGAGGCCATCTGATCTCTTTGTCCCCAACACCTTCAGTTGGCACCTTGCAGGGGAAACTGAGGCACCCACACAGCATTCAGAGAAAACATTAAGAACATTCCCACTTCGTCACAACAGGTGCAACAAAATATAATACTGTATATTGAAGTATTCTGACTTTCCACTTTTAATTGACCCTTGTAATCTTGTGGCGCTGACGTGTTGTAGCTTCAATTTATATCGGCTTACAGGGCGGGAGCGGGGGGGCACCACCAAAAATTATACAAACCTGCTGCCTATGCTTGGGGGGCCTCTTGTTCTGCCCCCCCCCCCCCCCCGCGCGCAAAGAAGTTGCTGGTAAATCAATGTGGGCTTATGCAAAGGGCACCACACACATGCCATGCTCAAGGAGCAGTACTAGAGAGTGTGTGCCTTCTGAGGTAGTGCTTTTCACCACCACTGCATGCAAGGCAGGGGCTCGGAAGCCACAATCTATCTAGCCCATGGCACAGACAAGATAACTAGTCTAATCAAAATAAAGCTTGGATGTTTTCCCTTAGTACAGACTGCAGGACTGATCCCACATTCTGTATTCAAACTTACTGATTACAAGTGAACACATGGTGCAACAAAGCCTCATAATGCTTAAAAAATAGCTGCAACATGCTCACAGTGCAGAAGAGGGGAGAAAAAGTCTGTATTCCACATGCTGTGGCCACATCTCAGGGTATGTCTACATTGCAATTAGACACCTGCGTCTGGTCCAGGCCAGCTGACTTGGGCTCACAGGGTTCGGGCTAAGGGGCTGTTTAATTGTGGTGTAGACATTCAGGCTTGGGCTGAAGCCTGGGCTCTGTGAGGTAGGGGGGTCCCAGAGCTCAGGCTACAACCTGAGCCAGAGTGTCTACACTGCAATTAATGGTGTGGCCGGGTCGGTCCGCTGACTCTGGCCCTCCGCCCGCTCCTGCTCGCTCGCAGCTGGCAGACAGGGTCACTGCTGCTGGCCCTACAGCCCCAGCGGCCTGGCAGGGGAAGTGGCACCGGCGCGGGGGGGGTTCCTCTCCCGACTGGACTCAAAGTCTTGTAAAAACCATCCACTCACACACACATAGGCGAGACAAACATTGGTATGGAAAGGATGATTTGCATTCAGAGTCAATGATTATTCTGACCAGTATATGGCATCCCACTTCATGATGGCAAATTTTGAAGATTTAAAATAACTTTAGCCACAAATAACCCACCAAAGCTTTAATGCAAACCTGTATTTGATTCAAATGATTTATGCTGTGATATTTTAAACATGCATCCCCTCTTTAGATGGGCTTGATCAAAACTGACAGGCAAAATACAGTGAGCAATGTCAGTTAAACTTTATGGGTAGAGAGGAATGTATGAAGCAGAAGGATTCCTACAATGGCATGTAGCTGATCTGTGACTTCTAGGAGCAATACCCCTGCAGCCATGGATGGGGCACTAGATGGGGAGGGCTCTGGGGGCTTGTCTACACTATCCGCCTCTGCACATGCTGATTCTACACAGGGCAGGCTGGAGCTGAGCACTGCTAGGCTGCTGCCCAGTTCACTTGCCCACATTAGCAAGCAGGGATTGCACCTGGCAGTGTTCATCTGCTTGATGTACAATCGGGCGCCATTGTCCCGATATTCAGGTAAAATTTTACTTTTGGTAGTGAAATAGAAAATTAGTTGATTGGGAATGTCCCATTAAACCTGATTGTGATTGGTTATCTACTGGCATTTTTGGTTTTTCAGGTTGTTTTCCGGTGTAACGCAAATTTACAGTAGTGTACAGTTCTGAACCACAGTGCATACCGTAGGACAAACTACAGTGGGCACGTAATAACACGTAAGAAGCACAGAGACTGAGCAGTTCTTTTCAGTGGCTAGCTATCTAGCTAACGGTCTTCAGCCGAAAACCCCACCTGAAATGGCAACGGCAAGGGAGGAGCCAACTACCAAAAAACAAAAGAGACAGTGCAGATACATGACAGAATGGGAAGCCACTTACACCTGGATTCGGAAATCCTATGTGTGTGATTCAAAAGCCTTTTGTAAAGCATGCAGGAAGGAATTTCCCATTTGCCATGGCGGTGAGGCTGATGTTAAGCATCATGCTGAATCAAAAAATCATGGACAAAACACCCAGACTCACAAGAGCAATACCATGATCTCACATTTTTTCAGCAAGCCAAATGAATCCTTCAATAACAAGGTTATCGCTGTTGAGCTAACTCAAGTTTACCACACAGTAGTCCATCAACACTCCTATCGCTCGTGTGACTGTGAACTTAAACTGGCACCTACCTTCTATCCAGATTCAACGATTGCAAAGCACGTCAGCTGTGGCCGGACTAAAGCGGAGGCATTGCTCAAAAATGTGCTGTCACTGCTCTCAACAGAATTTTTAAAAGACCTCAGCAAGCCAGATGGTCCCTATTTCTCAGTTGCCACAGATGCATCTAACACGGGCAATATGAAAACTTTCCCCTTATCACTGAGATACTGGACACCTGAACATGGGGTCCAAGATAAACTGTTAGACTTCTATGAGCAAAGCGAAGAGACCGCAGAGGCAATAAGCAACACATTACTTGAAAAACTTGCGACCCACAAACTAGACCTAAACAAAGTGTCTTCCTACTGTGCTGATAGTGCAAATGTGAATTATGAAAAGCAACAATCAGTGTACCAGAATTTAAAAAAACAAAATGAAAATATCTTGCCAGCGAACTGCCCTGCCCATATTGTGCACAATGCCGTGAAACATGGTAGCAATACCCTACAAGTTGACATTGAGACTCTGGTGATTAAGATGTTCAATCATTTCAGCAGTTCTGCTAAGAGAGTAGCAGCCCTGAAGGATATGTTTGACTTTGTGGATATGGAGTATGCCACTTTACTGCGCCATGTTCCAACGCGCTGGTTGAGTCTTTTCCCAGCTGTAAACAGGCTTGTAAATACGTGGCAGGCTGTTAAGTGCTACTTTGTTTCTCTGGGCAGTGAGAAGTGTCCAAAATTTCTATGGATGCTGTTCTCGGACAGGGAAAACGGTGAACCAGGTGAGGGGCCTAGCGAAGTTGAGGTTCATCTGTTTTTCCTCCAGAATGTCCTGAAAATCTTCAATGATACTGTGCTCTGTTTGGAAAATGAGAGTATGACAGCATGTGAAGTGTATGGCATAATGAATACTCTGAGAACTAAACTTCAGCAATGGAAAAATGACAAATTCTTTGGCTCCAAAGTTGAAAGTGCATTAACTGAGATGCTGCCTGTCACTGCTGCATGTCTCCAGAAAGACTTCCTGAACTTTTACCATGTGTCGATCCTATATTTGGAGAAATGGTTTGATTTTTCAACAGCTGGCTACTTGTTCAATACCCAGTGCTTGAACATCAAAGTTAATAGGGTATTCGAATTCAAGGATCTGTCTGCAGCCGTGACAGCTGTAAACCTTCAGAAAACAGTGGATCTTGATCAGTTCTATGATGAGTACTGTATCATCAAAGACATCAACTCCAAGTTGGAGCCTGGAAACTATTCAGTTGGGGAACTCTGGTCTCAAGTGCTGAGAAACAAGGACAGTAGCACTGAATTCCCGAACATGGCAAAGCTGGTGTCATACGTGCTCAGTATACCCATAAGCAATGCATACTCTGAGCGTGCATTTTCAATCATGAAAGGTGCATGGACTGATGTCCGGAATCGAAGCAGCATAGACTTGGTGCGGAGTGAAACCCTTGTCCAAATGAATTTCCAGATGAGTTGCAAGGACTTCTACAGCTTTGTGATTGCCCAGAAGCAAGTTATGGCTATGGCAAAGTCAGCCAAAAAGTACTAGACTTCTGGCATATCTGAGAGAGATGCAAATTGGGAAGTTGATTTATTGACTGAATAAAAAACCCGGCCCTTTACCCCTGTTCTTTGTTTAGTGTTCAAATAAATCTGTATGTTTTAAATATGTATTACGATTAAGTCTATAATTTAGACTCACTGATTCCAGACCTTTGTGATGTAGTTTGCTTCAGCTGTCAGTGGCTGAAGCTAGGGCTGAAGGCAGGACTGGGGCCTCCCCTCTGTGACTGCGGCTGGAGCCAGAGCTAGAACCGGGACCCTTCACTCCCCTGCCCTGCAACTGGATCTGACTTGGCAACCAGGATCCTGCGCCCCTGTCCTGCAGCTTCAGCCGGGGGCTGGAGCCGGAGCCCTGTGCCCCTGGCCCCGTGGCTTCTACTGAGGGCTGGAGCTGGGGCCATGAGTCCTTGCCCTGTGTCTTGTGGTGCGGGCTGCAGCAGGGGCCGTACAACCCCTCTCGTAGGGCCTCCTCTCATGGCTCTGTGCACCTGTGTCTGTCGTTGTTGTTCCCCCACCCCCACCTTCCACCCCTGCTCGCCCAATGTGTCCTGATATTTCACTCTTGCGATCTGGTCACCCTACCCGGGGGAGAACGCTCCAGTGGCTGAGGGGCTGGATCTGGTAGGGGGCTAACACCCAGCTGGCACAGAGCACGTGAAAGCCGGGTGAATCCCAGTCCTGGGTGCGCTGAGCAGCCTTCCAGCACCTCTGCCTGGGAATGCACCACTGGGAACCCCTCTGCTGGAGTGTTAGGGCTCAGGGGCCTGTGCTCTTGTGAGAATGATGTCAAGTGCCACCCAGAAAAGCCAGCAGATGCGGGTGTGGGGTGATTCTTCTTGTAAACTCCTAGCCCAGTAGTTGGAGCAGCCACCCTACTGTGAGAGACCCAGGTTCAGTTCTAGCCTTTGCCTGATGGGGGGAAAGGATTTGAACAGGGGATGCCCACAGCTCTCAGGACAGTGCTGTCACCATTGGGCCATGGGGTCTCCCAATGTCAGACTCCCCCCATTTCCTGTTTTACTTTGGGTTTCATTGCAGAGTCCTTGGGAAAGGGGATGGGGCCTTCCCAGGCAGGTGCCCCTGGACTGCAGAGTCAGTCTCGTGAACGTCCCACCCGGGCTGGGCACAGAGGGGGCTTTGATGAAGATCTCTTCCCAGCACATAGCCTGCTGGGGGAGCAGCAGCTGCGCAGTCCAGGCTTCCAGATCCTCATGGAGCAAAAAACAGAGACAGATTGAGAGCAGCCTCCTCTGTCTCTCTTTCCCACCTCTGGATACAACAGCTAGTGAATCAACTCCCTCCCCTCCAGACCCCCAACCCTGGAGGAATCCAGTGCAGTGAGAGATGGATTAAGGGATAGGCCATATAGGCAGGTACCTAGGGCTCTATTCCTGGGTGTGTTGGGGGTCACACAGGAGCCTGCTCATTGGGGAGGAGGAGCAGTACTGGCTGCCCCACTGCCCACTCCAGAATGTCCCAGGCCCAGCCCCCATTTCAGAAGAGGGGGCACCAGAGCAAACTCGAGTGAGTGCTGTTGACACCTGGTGGGGGCCAGAGTCGAAATGGAGTGAGTTGGGCTGTGATCCCCGTGCACCAGTCCCTGAACCAGACTGGCTGGAGTTTGCTGGTGACATGCAGGTGTGTGAGAGGGAGCTGCAATCAGTGCCCACATGGGGGAGTCAGCCGGGAGAGGAGCAGAAGGGATCCCTGGTCATGGGGATGGGGGGAGGGGCAGACATGAGGGGGTTTGGCCTAGAACCCAGGGATAGGTTAATCCAGCCCTACAAATAACTCCATGAACCTGGTGGCAAAGCTCTGAAACCCCCATGACCCAAGCTGGTATTTCTGGCCCAGGGCTGGTAGCCAGTGAACCTGGTGTGGAGACAAGAGACCAGCTCTGATCAACTGTTCCCTGTGCCAGTCTGGGACCAGAGTGGCAGGTTTCAACGTAGCCATGTTAGTCTGTATCAGCAAAAACAACGAGGAGTCCTTGCGGTACCTTAGAGACTAACAAATTTATTTGGGCATAAGCTTTCAGGGGCTAGAACCCACTTCATTGGATGCATGGAAAATACAGGAGCAGGTATAAATACATGAAAGGGTGGGGGGTTGCTTTACCAAGTGTGAGGTCAGTCTAAGGAGATAAATCAATTAACAGCAGGATACCAAGGGAGGGAAAATAACTTTTGAAGTGGTAAGAGAGTGGCCTATTACAGACAGTTGACAAGAAGGTGTGAGTAACAGTAGGGGGAAATTAATATTGGGGAAATTAAGTTTAGGTTTTGTAATGACCCAACCACTCCCAGTCTTTATTCAGGCCTAATCTGGTGGTATCTAGTTTGCAAATTAATTCTAGTTCTGCAGTTTCACATTGGAGTCTGTTTCTGAAGTTTTTTTGTTGAAGAACTGCCACTTTTAGGCCTTTTATTGACACACAGAGTCAGTGCATGGAGAAACGTGTCCCCCCCCCCCCCCCCCAGCTCTAGCTCTGGGTTGTCTCTCTAGGACCAGGAGCCCCATCACCCCTGTGTTCCTGTAGATCAGTGGTTCCCAAACTTGGTTCGCGGCTTGTTCAGGGTAAGCCCCTGGCAGGCTGGGAGACCGAGACGCTTTGTTTAGCTGAGCGTCCCCAGGTAAGGCCACTTGCAGCTCCCAGTGGCCGTGGTTCACCGTTCCCCGCCCATGGGAGCTACAGGAAGCGGCACGGGCTTGGGGACTCTCTGGAACAATGCCCAATTCCCGCAGAAACCCCCCTCCCCGGGATCTGGGTCTCCTTTCTGTCCCCCCTCTCCCCCCCCAGCTACACTGGCCTCTGTGCACCGTGCCCCCTTGATGCGGAGAGAAGCTGCTGGAGCCAAGGGGAGGCGGGGCCCCCGAGGGGCAGGGTCTGGGGGCGGCTCCAGCGCAATGGAATCAGCTTGTCGCTAGGACCCAGGAGGAGCTGTTTGCCAGCCAGGAAGTGAATCGGATTCGGATTTCCTTGCCGCTTAGGTGACTCTGACTCCCAGGCTCCTGGCGAGATTCCCGAGCCCCGGCGGCTGGTGCTGGGAGCCCGGAGCCCGGGCTGCAGCCGGGAGAGGGGAATCTCCAGCAGGGCCCTTCCCGCTGCTCCCCAGGAGCCTCTCCCAGGGCAGAGCCCCCAGCCCGGCCAGGCCCCTTCCCGGCCCGGCCCCTGCCCCAGGGGGCCCCGCTCGGAGGGAAGGTGAGAGAGACCCGCCCCCGCCCCGTCACCCCCGGGCTGCAGCGGGAGGTTTGGCCCCAGGCTGCTCCCAGCGGAGCTGGCTGCGATTCCCTGCCCCGGGAAAGCTGCCGGCAGCTCCCGGTGTGTGCGGGGCGGGGGGGCAGAAGAGGGACTGGAGGTGGGAGGGCAAGAGGGGATTTGTAGGTGGGAAGGGATGTGTGGGCGGGCAGGAGGCAGGTGAAGGGGGCGGGATGCGGCAGAGGGGGCGCTGCATGGAGGATGAGGCAATGCAGGGGATCAATGTACAAGGGAGAATTGTGGAGCTCAAGGGTTGGATTACAGGGGAATCTGTCCGGCGGGATCTAGTGAAGGAAAAAGGGGGATATGGGGAGAGAGGTCTGGGGAGGCTGGAATGTGAGAGCAAGAGGACGCGGGCTGGGGAAGGGAGAGAGAGGCCAGTGAAAAGGGAGAGGGATGGTGAGAGATACAATGGCAGTTTCCCCGTGCCATGGACTCAGATCTCACCCACACCGGTGTCAGACCGGAGTCACTGCTAGCTCTGGCAGGGGGTGAGTCCGGTTGGGCGGATGAGATCAGCTGTCCCTAGGGGCTATATGGGGAATCCAGGGCAGCTCATTCATCAGGTGTTGTCACCAGGGCCGGCCCCAGGGTTTTGGCTGCCCCAAGCAGCCAAAAAAAAAAAAAAAGAAGAAGCCGCTATCGCGATCTGCGGCAGCAATTCAGGGGGAGGTCCTTTGCTCCCAGCGGGAGTGAGGGACCGTCCGCCGAATACCTGGACGTGCCGCCCCTCTCCGGAGCGGCCGCCCCAAGCACCTGCTTGCCAGGCTGGTGCCTGGAGCCGGCCCTGGTTGTCACCGGCCTAGAGGGCTCTGGCTATTGCTAAGGGAGAGGAGGAGGTGGGTATGTCTCTCTCTGTCTGCTCCTGGTATTAGAGCCCGGGAGTTGAGCTTCCTGGGACAGATGCTGCTGCCTCCTCCAGACTGAGCAGCTGCTGCTCCCCCAGCAGGATCTGTGCTGGGGAGAGAACTGCATTAACCCCCCTCTGTGCCCAGCCCAGGTGGGGACTTTCTCTGGTGGCTGGAACCAGCCCCGGGGGGAGTCCTGAGCTCTGCCTTCACCAAATCCTGAGCTGGACCTGCAGGACCAGTCTGCAGGGAGAGAGCCTGGGGGGAATCGGGGTGTGAAATGGACTCAAGGCCCTTCTGAAATCTCCCGTATTGCCCCTCTCGCCCTGACAGGTTGAGGTGTCTACATTTCGCTCCAGATCCTCCCGTCTTCCAGGGGACAGGGAAGGAAAATGGCTGTGATGGAGCCAGCTCAGGTAGGGGATTTTCAGGGAGCTGCAGGGGCAGTTGCTGTAGAGGGGGAGGGGCAGGAAACACACACGTGAGGCAGGGAGGGGCCAGCATGTGACAAACCAGCTGGGATACGTTCAACCTGGGTCTGATTTTCTGAACAGGCCCATTGTCAGGGGGGAACATTCCCCCATTTCTAAAACAGGAAACAGTCTCCTGGGCAGGGCTGGGAAAACTGACCAGACTCCCAGTGCTGGAGCCTGACCCCACTGGCCGGAGGCTGCTGTGAAATACGAAGGGACGCTGTTGGGATTCCTGTCCCTGTCCCCGCAGAGCTCTGCTTCCTGTATCAGCCTGTGGCTGGCAGGTGTGTGGGAAATGACCCTGCCCTGCTCCATCTGCTGGGGGAACAAGGAGTTCTCACCTTCTCCTCACCCCCGGAAGCCTCCTGGCTGTTCTGAGCTGGGTGGGGGTGGGATTCTGCTACTCTGGTCTTCCCAGAGCTTCCATTTCTTTATCTTTCCTCCAGCGTGACTACTGGGATTGTGGCTGGGGCAGCAGGTGCTAAGTGGGGGACTCTTGTTGTTTCAGATGCCGGTGACCTTCGAGGAGGTGGCTGTGTATTTCACCAAGGGGCAGGGGCCTCTGCTGGACCCCTCTCAGAGAGCCCTCTACAGGGACGTCATGCAGGAGAACTACAAGATGGTGACCTCACTGGGTAAGGGATTCCTGTGCTCTTAATTATTACAAGCTGAGCTGTCTGCGTGATCTGGTTAGTTCTTCCCTACTCAGTTAGATCAGAGTGAAATGGATCCCAGAGTCCATAGATCTAGTGTGAGAGAGACTTTCATCTCTCCATGCCCTCTCCAATGGGATCGGGGAGTCATAAACCTAATGGGCACACTCATTCATCCCCAGCCATCCAGCTTTCAAAGGGGCAGAAGCAGGGTATGATCCTGTCTGTACTGTTGGTGTGGCCCCATTGAACCCAGGATAGATGGACACAAAGTGGGGAAGGCAGTACCTTTGGTTGGACCAAATTTGGTTGGTGAAAGAGAGAAGCTTTTGAAGCTTGTTATTTTGTTTTGGATCACTTGATGATCACCTGTTCTGTTCATTCCCTCTGAAGCACCTGGCATTGGCTGCTGTTGGAAGACAGGACACTGGGCTAGATGGACCTTTGGTCTGACCCAGTGTGGCCATCCTTATGTTCACCCACAGGAGTTGGCCCAAGAAAAGCTATTACGTCACCCACCTTGTGTCTCACCATCCACTATGATCCTCCCTTGTTGGGACTGGCTCCAGCCAGAGGGCTCTGGAGGTTTAGAACTAGGCAGGGGTTTGACCCCAGAGCTGTGTCTGCATCAGCAAGTCCCCCAGAGTGCACAGATCCTGGAAGCCCCCAGTGAGGCTGTGACAGCTCCTCCCCCCCACAGACATCTGCCTCTCCCTGGGGGCTTAGTGGCCATGTTCCCATCTGTTCAGATTCTACATCTGCATAATTACAGTGACCATGTTCCCACCTTTTGCGATTCCACAATCCCCCAGCTCAGCATGGGGCAGGTTAAACTCAGGGAATGTTCTCTGTGACAGATACACTGTCAATACTCGAAATACACCCTCATCTTCCTGATTTCTCTCTCTGAGCAGGATTTCCCATTCCCAAACCTGACTTGATCGCCCGGCTGGAATGAGGGGAACAGCCGTGGGTCCCGGATATTCAGACCTCTGAGGAATCGGAGATCCCAAGAGGCAGCCACACAGGTGAGGAATTGGTTAAACTGACACACAAACCATCTGGCAAGTGAATGAAAAAGCTGAGACTCCCAAAGGTGGGCTGTTGGCGAGCTCCCTGGGGTGTGTTTCACCCCACCCAGTCAGGCTGTAGCCAGCCGGTATGGTATCATCATGGCAGATATCACCTATGGCTTCCCACCCATCCTTTAGCTGTATGGAGTTTCCTCCCTGACTTTTCTTGGCTGGCAGTGTGTAGATGGGATGTGGAGGCAGAATCCAATTTCTCCATCTCCGCAACAGACACTGTGTTGTGTTTTCCCCTCTGTGCTGTTCCCCGTTTTGTCCTTTCTCCCTGACATAGGGAATGACTCCTGTCTGGATTCTCTCTCTCCCCTAGCAGTTGATGAGACGATGATGAGTGAGAACAAGGAGAAGAATCCACAAGAGGAAGATCCCGAGCAAGTGGAATTGCAGGGGAACTTTTTGAGAAGAGCTGAAGGGAATTTTTCCCAATCCTTGGAACAGGGAAAAGCTTGGAGGAGTCAGCAGAGATCAGAGAGGCAGCTGGGAAACCACCCAATAAAGAAAGCTGATGAATCCGTTGAATGTGGGGCAGGATGCAAGGACCCCAGGGAAACCACAGCCCTGCAGACAAATCACAAGGAAGAGAAACCCTATAAGTGTCTCAACTGTGGGAAAAGTTTCAATCAGAAATCGAACCTTATCACTCACCAGAGAATCCACACAGGAGAGAGACCTTATAAATGCCTGGACTGTGGGAAAAGCTTCAGTCAGAGCTCACACCTTATTACGCATCAGAGAGTGCACACAGGAGAGAGACCCTATAAGTGTCTCAACTGTGGGAACAGTTTCGCTCAGAGATCCATCCTTATCAGACATCAGAGAATCCACACTGGAGATAAACCTCACAAATGCCTCGACTGTGGGAAAAGTTTTGCTCACAGATCAACCCTTAGTTCACATGAGAAAATCCACACAGGAGAGAAACCCCACAAGTGCTTGGACTGTGGGAAAAGCTTCATTCAGCGATCAGCCCTTACTACACACCAGAAAATCCACACAGGAGAGAAACTCTATAAATGCTTGGATTGTGGGGAAAGTTTCACTCAGCGATCAAACCTGATTTCACATGAGATGATCCACAAAGGAGAGAAACCCCATAAATGCTTGGATTGTGGGAAAAGCTTCCGTGACAGCTCAGACCTTCTTAAACATCAGAGAATCCACACGGGAGAGAGAATCTACAAATGCCTCGACTGTGGGAAAAGTTTCACTCAAAGATCAACCCTTACAAGACATCAGAAAATCCATACTGGAGAGAAACCCCACAAATGCCTCTACTGTGGGAAAAGCTTCATTCGGAGATCAGCCCTTACTACACACCAGAAAATCCACACAGGAGAGAAACTCTATAAATGCTTGGACTGTGGAGAGAGTTTCACTCAGCGATCAAACCTGATTTTACATCAGATTCTCCACAAAAGAGAGAAACCCCATAAATGCTTGGATTGTGGGAAAAGTTTCATTCAGAGTTCAAACCTGATTTCACGTGATATGAGCCACAAAAGAGAGAAACCCCATAAATGCTTGGATTGTGGGAAAAGCTTCCGTGACAGCTCAGACCTTCTTAAACACCAGAGAATCCACACAGGAGAGAGAATCTACAAATGCCTGGACTGTGGGAAAAGTTTCACTCAGAGATCAACTCTTACTAGACATCAGAAAATCCATACTGGAAATAAATCCCACAAATGCCTCGAATGTGGGAAAAGTTTCACTCAGAGATCAACCCATATTAGACATCAGAAAATCCATACTGGAGATAAACCTCACAAATGCCTCAACTACAGGGAAAAGTTTCATGTGGAGATCAAACCTGATTTCACGTGAGATGATCCACAAAAGAGAGGAAACCCAAAAAGACTTGGACTGTGGGAAAAGCTTCAAGAACAGCTCAACGCTCACTGAAACATCGGCGATGCCACACAGGAGACAGCTCTTAGAAATACCTTGACTGTGGGAAAGATTCAGTCAGAGCTCACCCATTATCATACATTGAAGAGTCCCCACAAGAGAGAGACTTTGAATGTAGGGGAAGCTTCATCTGGTGATCCAGAAGTATAAAGCAACAGCAAACCCACCCAGGGTAGAGACCCCTTAGGGCAGGGGTGGGCAAACTACGGCCCATGGGCCAGATCTGGCCCCTCAGGGCTTTGGATCCGGCCCACGGGATTACCTCCCCCCCCCCGTGGTGCCGCGGACCCCACGCCGCTCTCAGAAGCGTCCGGCACAACGTCCCTGCGGCCCCCAGGTGGGGGGGCAGAGGGCTCCGTGCGTTGCCCTTGCCTTCAGGTACCGCTCCCCCGCAGCTCCCATTGGCCGGGAATGGGGAACTGCAACCAATGGGAGCTTCGGGGGAGGTACCTGGAGGCGTGGCAAGGGCAGCATCCTTGGAGCCCTCCCCCCCAAGGGGCCACAGCGCTTCCTGGAGTGGTGCGGGGCCAGGGACAGGGCAGGCAGGCAGGCAGCCTGCCCTGGCCCTGGTGTGCGCCGCTGCCACCTCGAGCTGCTTTAGGTAAGCGGCGCCAGGCCTGAGCCTGAACCCCACCTGCACCCTGCCCCCCAACTCCCTGCCCTAACCCCCCTGCCTGCACCTCACACCCCTCCTGCACCCCAACTCCCTGCCCTGCACTCCTTGCTGTACCCTGCACCCCTGTGCACCCCAACTCCCTGCCCTAACCCCCCTGCCTGCACCTCACACCCCTCCTGCACCCCAACTCCCTGCCCTGAGCCCCCTCGTACACCCCACACCCCTCCTGCATCCCAACCCCCTGCCCTGCACTCCTTGCTGTACTCTGCACCCCTGTGCACCCCAACTCCCTGCCCTGAACCCCCTCGTGCACCCCTTCTGCACCCAACCCCCCTGCCCTGAGCCCCCTCCTGCACCCCAACCCCCTTCCCTGAGCCCCCTCATACACCCCGCACCCCTCCTCTGCCCCAGTCCCTTGCCCTGAGACCCTTCCTGCACACTGCACCCCCTCCCACACCCTGCACTCCCTCCCGCACCCCAACTCCCTGCCCTGGCCCTGCATACAATTTACTCACCCAGATGTGGTCCTCGGCCCAAAAAGTTTGCCCACCCCGGCCTTGGGGTCTCTCTGCACAGCAAAGAAAAACCCGTGGCTGACCCATGACAGCTGACTCAGGCTCATGGGGCTTGGGTTCACTCCTATGTGAACGTCGGGGCCTGGGCTGGAGCCTGGGCTCTGGGACCCTCACACCTTGCAGGGTCCTAGAGACAAGGCTCCAGAATAAGCCTGGAAATCTATACAGCAATGAAAGAGCCCCATGAGCCCAAGTCGGCTGGTACGGGCCAGCCACAGCAGGTGCCTAGTTGCTGTGTAGGCAGACCCTGAGCTGCCTGTAGCATGGAAAAGTCTCCAAGTGGAGCTAACACCACCATGGACATGAGAGACTCCTCCACGCATGGGGGAAATTCTCTCAGGGCCCTGACTGGGGCCGGCCATGGTGACAAACCCATTTCCTCGTTCCCACACACGTCAGGGGCGTTTGGCTCCCAAGGATCCAACTGCCCATCGCTGGGGTGAGGATCCAGCAGCAACTGAGCCTCAGCTGGTCAGTGACCCTCTGGCTCTGCCTGGTCTCAGCAAACCCCAGGCAGAGGAGGAGAAGCTCCGATCAGCCCCTCCCCCCTGCTGCAGCCCTGGCTGCTGAGCTGATGGGCCACAGGTGGGGGAAGGGAGAGAGAGAAACTTCTCCAGATGGTCCCTCTGCCTGACTGAAGTTCCCCCCTCTCCCTTCCCCTCCCAGCTGGGATCCCCCTGCCATGGAGATGAGGAGAAGGACACTTGGGCCAGGCCGCACCTTCACTCTAGACCAGTGGTTCCCAAACTGGGGTTCGCAGAACGTTACAGGGGGTTCGCCAGAAAAATTTCACTAATGGCGGACAGAGGACCCTAGGCATTGGAGACAGCAGGTGGGACCCGGTTGCAGGGCAGACACCCCGAGCCCCAGGGAGAACGGGGCCGGGCAGTTGGAGCTGGCATTAGCAAAGTGATCGTCTGAGTCACCAAGTTCTCCTGGGGGGATCTTGTCCCCTTCCCAGTTCCTCATCTCACTGTCCTCCAGGGTGGTTTGTGGAAGGCTGGGGCTAGCGCACCCTGTGACAGACTGAACTTTGGGTTGAGGATCTAGTTTGTCAGATAGAAAAGGGAACTTCTAATGAGTGTAGGCCCTAGTTCGACCTTTCTGATTTTGGTTTTGCACATGACCATGTGACTCCATCCCTCCTCTTGTTTCTGTTTGAATCTCTTGTCTCTCTTCAAATAAATGTCCTTTTGTTTTGCTGTCAGCAAATTCCAGTGCTGTGTGTGATACCAAAGCGGTGGTCTCTGGTCAAACAGTGATGTTGTGGGTTCAACCCAGACCAGTGTCGCCACCTGCCCTGTAATCCTGGCTGTCTCTCCCTGTTGTGCAGCCGTGGTTCAGCGCCCTCACACCAGCAGCCTGCGCACAGCACCAGGGCCGCCCAGAGGATTCAGGGGGCCTGGGGCAAAGCAATTTTCGGGGACCCCTTCCATTAAAAAAGTTGCAATACTATAGTAACATGTATTTGGAAATGTAAAAAAATAACCAGTGAAATACATTCCAAAATTAATTTTTAATAATTTGAAAATACACAAAATACATTATTTAAAAACATTAAATGCTTTAATGGTATGTATACATTTGCAATTACATAATGAGCTGTTGCTGGGTCATGGTGATGGTTGGTGCCAATGGGCTGTCGCTGCCTGGGGGTGGCGCTACTGTTGCCTAGAGCTGGGTGGAGAGCTGGGCTCTGGGTTGGGGGGTGTCCAGTTCAGAGCGGCTGGGCTCGGAGCTGGGGGTCAGGGCTGTGGGGGGATGGGGTCGGGGTGCCCAGCTCAGAGGGGCTGGGCTCGGAGCTGGGGGTCAGGGCTGGAGGGGGGTCGGGGGTGCCTGGCTCAGAGGGGCTGGGCTCAGAGCTGGGGGTCGGGGTGCGCGGCTCAGAGGGGCTTACCATGCCGCCTCCCCCCTCTCCCGGAGCCTCAGTGAGCTGCGTCCAGGAGCTCCTGCCGCTCGGCCCGCCGGAGCTCGCAGCCCCACCCCCTTACCCGCGGCTCCGAGCAGGAGGATCTCAGGCCCCACCCGAGCCACACCACTGCAGTGCTGCCCGGGGCCGCTCCTGGACGCGGCACCCTGAGGCGCCGGGGGATGGGGGAAGGTGGAGGCGGGGGGGCGGGGAGCCTCCGACATTCTCGGGGGGGCCCCTATGGGGCCCGGGGCAAATTGCCCCACTTGCCCCCCCCCTCCCCCCCGGGCGGCCCTGACAGCACCAGGGCCTCTCACTGGCTTCCACCAGCTTTGGTTCCTCTTTGCCGAGTCACCCCAACTCGCCCCCCAAACCTGAGTCTCCCCAAAGCCGGCTGCCCTGTAGTATCAGAGCCTCCTGAGCGTAGCACTCACAGAACTTCAGTAACTTTGCTGCTCTCTTAAAGAGACAGGGCACAGCCCCACCCTGTTAGGTTAGCTGAGGACTTGCACTTCACTGTGATCTGCAGCACCAAGATGATTTGTTGTAAAACTAAAAATAAGTTTATTCCCATGGAACCAAGGATTAAGGAATGTCTAGTAAGAGTGAAAGCAAAACGAAAGGTTACAGACAAAACATGCTTTGAAACATACGTTTAACTGCAGCAAGTTACCGTCTTGGTCTAAGCAGGTTTCTTGCCTAGATTCAGTGTCGGGACTTTCAGCGCTCTTGGCTGGAAGGTTCCACTTTTCTCAGATGTACAGGAGCTCGGCCCTATGGTATCTGCCCAGTAATGGATGCCAAGGTGACTTTGTGTCCTGGTTATAGTTTCTAAAGTTTAATTACCTCGCTTCTATCTCCCATTGAGAGTGGGAAGTGGCATCCAGGGCTGGCCTTACCATGAGGCGAACTGAGTCGGCAGCCTCAGGTGCCAGACTCTGGGAGGGGCGCCACTAGGACCCAGAGTGTAGAAAATTGTGTCTGCTGCTGGTGCATATGTATTGTCTCTGCTCTAGATGCACAGCGATGGTGGAGTGCTGTGCTGGAGGAAGGAGGGCACAAGAGACATAACAAGCAGGCAGGAGAAAAGGTGAGAGGGAATAACAGAAAGCAGCAGGAGCTGCAGGGAGAGAGAGGAGGAGGAGCCTCTTATGTACCTCTCTAGCACCCTCAGGAGCCTGGCTGATTAACACCAGCTTCTCAGGGAGCTTCCTGTTTCCTGCTGCTTCCCTGAACCCACTTGAGGAGAACAGGCAGTCAAGTGATGTAGTAGGAGCCAGTTAGGCACTTAAGTCCCTGATATCTTCCCTCACTCAGGCCCTGCTACCAGCTTGCTTATCTGTCCTCTTCAATTGAGTGTTGAGAGCCACTAGAGCTGGCACAGAACAGCAGTCATGAGTGAAAGAAGAAAACGCCCCTCTGGGGCAGCATTCGGAAAAAGAAAGAAAGCAAAGGAAGCTTTTCTATCTAATCAGGAAGGAGGTCTCCTGAGATACATAGACACAAATGTTCACGGTGAGCCTTCCGGCCCCAGTGAGGATGTGAGTGGTGAGGAGATGCCTGATCTTCCAGTTAGTCAGAGTGCAGGTGACCTGGCAGCTTCTGCAGCATCCATATCTCCATCTCAAATGGATGTAACCATGCACATTCCTGAAGAAAAGTGTAGCTCAGAGAAGAGTGTGATGGAGGCGCAAGAAACAGCTGCTGCTGAGTTTAGTTCCTTAAGTCTAGATGATCCAGGACTGTGGACCCACTTGAGCAGTAGCCTGAGAGACTTCCTTGTACTGCATGGGCCACAGCAAGTGAAAAACTTCATGTTCCCCAAAGACAATGAAAATAGAAGTTTCCATCCAACACATTACTGGCGTGAAATCCCCAATGGTGACAAAGTGAAGAGGCCATGGCTTATGTACTCAGAAACCCAGAATGCTGCATGTTGTTTTTGTTGCAAACTCTTCCAGTCTAATGTTCCAGCCAGATTGGGTTCTATAGGAACAAAGGACTGGAAAAAGCTGGCTAGAAATCTGGCATGCCATGAGAAGGCAGCAAATCACCAGAGAGCATTCCATAGATGGAAAGAGCTTGAGATGAGACTAAGGTTAAAGGCCCACCATAGATGATCAGCATCAAAAGAAGATCGCATCAGAGTCTCTGGCAAAATGTTCTGAAAAGGCTCATTGCCATTGTGAGAATGCTTGCTACCCAAAACCTAGCACTGTGTGGCACTTCAGATCAGCTGTATGTGCCAAACAATGGAAACTTCCTTAAAATTGTAGAGCTGATGGCTGAGTTTGATGCTGTACTCCAGGAGCATCTAAGAAGAGTCACCACCCAAGAAATGTACACACACCACTACCTTGGAAAAACAATTCAAAATGAGATCATACAGATTCTGGCAACAAAAGTCAAACAGGAGATTGTGGCAGATCTGAAGTCAGCAAGATATTACTCTGTTATTCTGAACTGCACACCTGACATCAGACATACGTAACAATGACTTTAATGGTGTGTTTTGTAACAAGAACATGACCTAGTGAAAATGTCCCTGCAATGGTGACTGTCAGAGAGCATTTTCTAGAATTTATTGACATTGATGATACTACAGGAGCTGGTATGACAAATGTGCTTCTTAAAAACTGGAAGATACGGGAATTGCAATAGCTGACATGAGAGGTCAGGGCTACGATAATGGTGCCAACATGAGAGGAAAGGAGACATGGATCCGAGAGTTAAACCCTCGAGCTTTTTTTGTCCCATGCAGTTCTCATTCATTGAACTTGGTGGTCAGTGATGCAGCCTCAGCTTCTAGTGAGGCTGCTGAATTTTTTAATGTAATTCAAAGCATCTATGTATTTTTCCCTGCATCAACTCATCGATGGCAAATTTTGAAGCAACATCTGGGAACATCCTCTCTGACACTGAAATCACTGAGTGCCACACGATGGGAAAGTCGAGTGGAGGTGATAAAGCTTCCAAATTGGGAAGATGGACAATGCCATAGTTGCCATTATGGAGGATAATGCTATGACAGGAACTGTTTGTGGGAGAACAGTGGCAGAGGGAAACGGAATCACCAGAAACATACATAACTTCAAATTTCTGTGTGGCTTAATGTTGTGGCATGACATACTGTTTGAAATAAATGTTGTAAGCAAGAGACTCCAAGGTGTTGACCTTGATATATCTGGAGCAATCATACCCACAGTCTTACCGGTCAGATGAGGGATTTCAAAATGTTCTGAAGAGTGCACAGAAGTTGGCAGAGGAACTTCACACTGAAGCTATTTTCCCACCCATTCAAGAATACAAGAGTCACCGAAGAAGACATTTTGATCACGAGGTACAGGATAATCCTATAAGAGACCCCAAACAATTCAAAGTTGAATTCTTTAACCAGGTGCTAGATTGTGCAATACAGTCAGTTGAAGAACGTTTCATGCAGCGCAAGGAACACAGCAGTATATTTGGGATGTTGTATGATATTCCAAAACTCCTCACTATACCTGAAGAAGACCTACACCAGCAATGCAGGGCACTAGAGACAGTGTTGACACATGATGACATGCGTGATATTGATGCAAGTGATTTAGGTGATGAACTGAAAGCCCTTTCAAGATACATTCCAGCAGGATCAACTCCAAAGGCTGTTCTGGAATATATGTGCACAAATAAGATGACCACCCTCTTTCCAAATGCTTTTGTTGCTCTGCTCATACTTCTAACACTTCCTGTAATAGTTGCCAGTGGAGAACGCAGCTTCTCCAAGCTGAAGTTAATAAAAACACATCTACGCTCCACAATGACACAGGAGAGGCTGGTTGGCTTTGCAACTATCTCAATAGAGCATGAACCTGCCCAGACTGTGGACCTTCAAGAAGCAGTTCAAATCTTTGCAACCAAGAAGGCACAGAAAGCACCACTTTGATTATTCAAACAGATAAAAATGCCAGTGTTTACTATGCAGACAAGAAAAGTTAAATTTGTTGTTCAGGTGTTTGAAAGTTAAGTGTTACTTAAAATTTTTGAACAAGGCATTTTAAGTTGTTAGTTCTCCTCTATTGGGGTAGGTAGCAGAGCAGTACCATGAGAGGAGTAGAACAGGAAGAAGGCAGAATTGAGACCTTTCAAAGTTTTGGCCCAAGTGAGGGGGCATGGGTGTGTTATTTGAGCTCCCCACCTCAGGTGCCAAAATGTTGTGGGCCGGCCCTGGTAGCAGCTTCCACTTTGGTTCACCTGCTGGCTTTGTCTGCCCTTGGTGTAAATGTAATTTCATTGTCCTCGCTCCATTTACATTGGAGACAGGTTCCAGCAAACGGAAGAACCACATTCCTTTGTTTAGGGAAGGAGTGACATAAGCCTTGCCTGACAAACACATTTTAAGAACATTTTCCAGCCTGTGTTTCTAATTCTTTGTGTATGGCCCATACGTATCTCACGCAAGCATATGACTGATCATATTAGTTTCCAATGACACCTTTTAGATACAGATTATGGCACCAGTGAGCTGGGTTGGTGAAGCCAGCTGAAACTCACTTCCAGCTCCCAGGAAGCCCCTGGCCCTTTGGCACTGGAATGCTCTCAGGGTCAGAGCAGTACACTAGTCCTTGGGGAACTGCTCACTGGGGATTTTTGTGGGTATCCAGTGATAGGTGGCACAGTGCCCACTCACGATTGTCTCAGGCCTGACCCCCATTTTGGGAGGGGGGGCATCAGGCCAAATCTGAGTGCTGTTGACACCTGGTGGGGGCCAGGGCCAAAATGGAGTGATTTTTGCTGTGATCCATGTGCGCCAGGGCACAAGTGGGCAGAGCACCAGTCCCTGAACCAGACCAGCTGTAGTTTGCTGGTGACATGCAGGTGTGTGAGAGGGAGCTGCAGTCAGTGCCCACGTGGGGGAGCCAGTTGGGAGAAGAGCAGAGGCAATCCTTGGTGGGTATGGGGGACACACAAGGGGGTTTGGCCTAGAATCCAGGGATGGGTTAATCCAGCCCTACAAATACTTCCAGGAACCTGGTGGCAAAGCACTGACAACAACATGAACCACGTGAGGGGAGCAGAGCTGGTAGCTCCAGCCCAGGGCTGGTAGCCAGTGAGTGTGGTGTGGAGACAAGAGACCAGCTCTGCCCAACTGCTCCCTGTGCCAGTCTGTTACCAGAGCGGATCAAACACAGTGTCCCCGGCTGCCCGTCACCCCCGTATGACCCTGGATACTGGGGACACGCTGGAGCAATCCCAAATCTGCACAGAAACCCCCTTTCTCGGGATCTGGGCGCCTCCCCCGGGTACGTTGGCCTCTGTGCACGACGCCCCCTTAATGTGGGGAGAAGCGCCCTGCAGCGCGATGGGTTTATCGCTAGGACCCAGGAGCAGCTGGGTGGGAACAATGGCCGGACTCCCTGAGTCCCGGCAGCAGGAAGTGACTCGCGGCCGCTGCGGGGACTCTGGTCCCAGACTCCAGCGAGATCCCCGAGCCCCGGCGGCTGGTGCTGGGAGCCCGGAGCCCGGGCTGCAGCCGGGAGAGGGGAATCTCCAGCAGGGCCCTTCCCGCTGCTCCCCAGGAGCCTCTCCCAGGGCAGAGCCCCCAGCCCGGCCAGGCCCCTTCCCGGCCCGGCCCCTGCCCCAGGGGGCCCCGCTCGGAGGGAAGGTGAGAGAGACTCGCCCCCGCCCCGTCACCCCCGGGCTGCAGGGGGAGGTTTGGCCCCAGGCTGCTCCCAGCGGAGCTGGCTGCGATTCCCGCCCGGGGCCCAGGAAAGCTGCCGCCAGCTCCCGGTGTGTGCGGGGCGGGGGGAGCCAGTCCGGGCCGTGCTGGTGCTGGAATTGGGACAGTCACACGGGGGCTGCCGCCACCATCTGCTGCTTTGCTGCTGGGGTAGGTGCTTGTGTGAAGGTGTCGCTCACTGACCTGGGAGGCCCAGGGGCTCTGCTGGCCCTAGGGATAAGAGCGGGCAGAGGAGTCAAATGTGGGGACAATCCGTGCAGGGGCCAAACTGATGTGCAGGAGGGTCAAGGCGCTGGAGGGAGGGGAAGGAGATGGGGAAAATCAGAGACGGGGTGGTTAGGTACCAGGGTTAAGAATGTGGCTAAGGCCCGGCCAGGCAGTATCAGTGGGGAAATCCCAGCGTATTGAAGGGCAGAGGGGTTAAAAGCGACAGCAATGGGGGTGAGCAGTCTGCAGTGGTTCCAAAAAAGGATGTTGAGGGGTCAAGGGGCTCCTCCCCCCCCCCCCCGAGATGCTACACCTCAGCACCCGCTCGCAGGGCTGGGTTCTCACACAGCTGCATCCCAAGGCCCAGAGGCATGGAGCTGCTATAGGAGACCTGATTCTGGGCAATATTTCACATATCCTCTCCCTTCCCAAAGTTTTAGTGTTTAAAAGAATCCCAGATCAGTCGCTATCTCTGCATCATGCCCCATTGATGCAGGAAGGCTCGTGGGCTGCCTAGGGATCCATGAATGGGAACCACTCTGCGGGTGTCTAAGTGGGCTGGGATGTAGGAGACCCAGGTTCAATGCCCCCCACAAGCAGAGGAGGAAAGCGGGTTTGAACAGGGGTCTCCCACATCCCAGGTGAGTGCTGAAAGATAGAAGGTGGGTACCACCACCGCTGCCTCCTTCTCTGGCTGTTTTGGGTGGAATTAGGCGCCTAGCTCAAGAAACAGCTTAGGGGCCTGAGCCACCTGACTCCAGGAGCTGGGCTCCCATTCGGGGAGCGCTAGGCAGGGCTAGGTACCTTCCTGCCACTGAGAGTTAGGCGCCAAAGTCTGTGAGAGCCAAGATGGGTCTTGGGTCAGCATCTCCCATGGGCAGGCTGAGGTGGCTCCTCGCCTTTGTGGATCCCATTCTCAGGCACCTGCCTCTCTGCATTCTCTGTACAGGGAGCCTAGACACCTAACTCCGCTCTGGGGATCACAGGATTGTTCCTGTGACTTGCTAGGGGCCTAAAAGCTAGTCCATACAATGCTCAGCATCCCGATGCCTCCATCCCATCGTGAGTCCAGCCCCCCGGCCTTTTCCTCACTGCTAAAAAAGGTGGGTTTAGTTTTTATTGTTTAGGGTTGTTTTTTTACCATGGAGTAACTAAAGTACAGGATTATTCTGAGGTAAAAATACAGTGAGGAGAGAGCACTTGAGTTTTAGCAGTGAGGAAAAGGGCTGAGAAAATGTCTCTGAAATAGGATCAGAGAGCAGGGAGGTAGGTTCCCTGTATTTTCTTTTTTCCCTCCTGGACCATGGGTGCACTTTATTGACACCCACCCGTGTGTGCCGAAGTGCAGCAGTGCACATGTTGTGTCGGAAACTTGTTCAGGATGCGTAACTGTGGCAATGGGGGATAAGTCTGTAGAAGGGACAGTGGTAGATTTTCTGCCTAATTCCTTGCACTCAAAAGGTGTTTGTAAGTATTTTAAATACTGTTTATCGGGTTTGGCGGTACACTCAGTGTTTTGTGTGCATTAAATGTTTGTTTACTGTAGAAACCGTGCAGCCTGATGTACACATGGTAGCACCTGAACCCCACATTCAGGGAGTCGAGCCCCCGGCCCTGCCCCTTCTGCCTGAGGCCATCTCCTCCTCACCCGCCGGAGCCCTGAGCCCCCTACTGCAGCTGGAGGAGCCCCAGCCCGCCCACCCCAGCCTCACTGAGTCCTGGGCTGCCAGCTGGCCCGAATCCCAGACTGCTGTCTGGCCCAAGCACCGGCCTGCCCACCCCAGCCGTCCCAAGCCTCAGCCCACCCGGCCGGCCTGAGCCCCAGCCTGCCTGCCTCAGTCGGCCTGAGTCCTGGGCCGCCAGGCACCGGCCAGCCCGCCTTAGCCCCTGCTGGCTTTGGGGAAGAAGCAGAGCAAGGGGGGAGGAGGAACAGTGTGGGTGGGGCCATAGGGGAAGAGCGGGATGTAGGAGCGGGGCCTCGGGGTGACTCATGGGCGGGGCCATGGCCTAGCTGGGGAAGCTTAGCCCCCCTCCCTTGGGCTATTTTACCCGCCGCCCAAGGATCTACAGTGGAAAGAGACTAATAAATAACACCACCTTCGTTCCGGGTTTTACAGACAATAGCCCTGAGGTTTAACTCTGGGCAATGCTTTTCTGGATTACCAAAACATCTTTCTTTGTGCCCAAATTTAAAATAGTGATTTCACTGTGGTAGCAAATTGTGACAGGCGTGCCCCCTCCATTACAAGTTCCTACCTCTGGACAGGAGGCTGGGGAAAGGAAGCAGAGTGTGACAGGCAAACCCCCGTCCACCATTCTTTGCTGTCCTGGGACCAGGAGATGCAGAAAAGTAGAGGATGAGGAAAGGTGAGAGGTAGCAGATTGTGAGGGGAATACACTCTCCCTCCATCACTGCTTGCTACCCCTGGATCAGAGGTTGGGGAAAGGCAGAGGCAGCAAAATGGTGGAAAGGCAGCAAAAGAGAACAGCTAGGTGTCAGTAGCTGCTATCCAGTAGCAAATTGTACCGGCGGCAGTTACACTGGCCAGGAAAGGGGCGGCAGAGAGCCCTGCAGGAGTGGACATGGCCCCTTGATCGGTTATTTTTAGGAGCAGATGAACCCACCAAGCCTGGTGGCCTGGTACAGCTCCATGACCCAAGTGAGGGAAGCAGACCTGGAAGCTCCGGCCCAGGGCTGGTAGCCAGTGAGTGTGGTGTGGAGACAAGAGACCGTCCCCGACCAACAGTTCCCTGTGCCAATTGCTTCCCAGAGCGAATCACACCTGGAGTCAGTGTCACTGCGAAAGGCGTCCTCTGCAGCTCCAGGCTCTGGGTAGCCTCTCTAGGACCCCAACACCCCCCGTCTCTGTTTATATCGTGGACTCTGTGGAATAATCCTGAGTCTTGATAGAAATCCCCCTTCTCCTGCCTCCCCAGGACTGGTACATCTCCTTTCTGTCCTCCCATTGACACGGTGGCTGCTTTGTACGATGACCCCTTAATGCTGAGAGAAGCTGCCTGCGCCCAGGGGACATGGGGTCCCTGAGAGGTTTATCGCTGGGACCTAGAAAAAGCTGGTGTGGGAGTGATCACTGGGTCCCGGCATCGGAGTCTCTGCAGTAAGGGCTTGTCTACACTGCAAAATTAGGGCAACTTAATTTAGGTCGACCTACAGTCCCGCCTGTAATTAAGTGGGCTGTTGGTGTCCACGCTGCCCTCCTGCTAGCGGAGCGTGTGCTTGCCAGGAGCGTTTGCACCGACTGATGTGGGGCACTGACAGCTGCACAGGGCTCTGGGGTGAGAGCCCAAGCTGTGACCCCAGGGCTCAGTTTCACAGCAGAGAGCCTATCCGGAATGAAATTGACATCCTGGCTCAGAGCAGCAGGGGACTCACAGCTGGAGCTGTAGGCTCCCCGCTGTGAAACTGAGCCCAGCATGGGGGGTGGGGGGTGTCACAGCTTCCGTTGTCACCCTGGGGTGAGGGGTGGTGGCTCCAGCTGTGAGCCTGTCGCCCGGCTGACAGTGGGGTGGGGCTAGCTGTGAGCCCAGCCCCTGCTTAATTTCACAGCAGGGAGCCTACCGCTGTGGGATCCCCACTTCTTGCAAGATCCAGAACCCCAGCAGCTGCTGCTGGCAACCCCAGAGTCCTGGCTGCAGATGGGCGAGGACCATTCCCGCTACTCCCCAAGAGACTTATCAGTCCGGACACCCCAGCCTGCCCAGGACATCACTTAAGGGGAAACCTGCCCCCTACTCCCAGGGCGGGCACCGCTTGGAGGGAAGGTAAGAGAGACCCTCCCATCTGTCCCCCCAAGGAGCGGTGCCCCCCTGTCACACCTGGGCTGCAGGGGGAGGTTTGGCCCCAGGCTGCTCACAGCAGAGCTGGCTGTGATTCCCTGCCCTGGGCCCAGGAAAGCTGCCGCCAGCTCCCAGCATGTGCGGGGCGGGGGGAGCCAGCCCACGCCATGGGGAGGGCTGGGACAGCCACACCTGGAGGGATAGAGGGGGGTGGGAGCCAGAAGATGTCTGAAGAGGGGCGGGGGTGTGTGTGCAAGAGGGGATTTACAGGTGAACAGGGATGTGTGACGAGCGCAGAGGCTGAAGATGCAGATGCAGGGGGCAGGATGGGCTCGGGGCAGGGGGTGCCTGCTGCATGGAGGATGAGGCAATGCAGAGGAGACAATGTACTGGGGAGAACTGTGGAGCCCACAGGACACAGGGCTAGAATAGAGGGAAATCTGGGTGGTGGGATCTAGTGAAGGAAAAGGGGGGATATGGGGAGAGGGGGCTGGAGGGGTAATGTGAGAGCAAGAGGAGGCGGGCTGGGGAAGGGAGAGAGAGGCCAGTGAAAAGGGATTGGGATGGTGAGAGATACAATGGCAGCTTCCCCGTGCCATGGATTCAGATATCACCCATACCGGTGTCAGACCGGAGTCACTGCTGGCTTTGGCAGGGGGTGAGTGCGGATGGGCCAATGAGATCAGCCTCTGCCTGCCTGTCCCTGGGGGCTGCAGGGGGAGTCCAGGGCAGCTCATTCGTTAGGTGTTGCCATCAGACTCGAGGGCTCTGGTTATTGCTAAGGGAGAAGAGGAGGCTGGTGTCTGGAGAAAAGTTGCTCTCTCGTCACAGAGGGCAGGACAGGAGGCAATGGGATCAAACTACAGCATAGCAGATTTACATTAAATCTCAGGAAAAAACTCAGTAAGACAATGGAAGAGACGCCTCAGGAGGTCGTGGAAGCTCCTTCACCGGTGGTTTTCCAAAGGAGGCTGGAGAGCCCTCTGCCTGGGGTGGCTTAGACCCAACAAATCCTGCATCTTGGCAGGGGGGTAGAATAGATGATCCTTATGGTCCCTTCTAACCCAATGGTTCTATGATTCTAATCCTTATTGAATTAAGTGCATGTATTGTGGGGGTCCATTGTAGTGAAAATGCTACTGCTTGTGGGCTACTGTGCGGTTGTATGGGAGTCCTTTGGGTGGAATCTCTGGAGATATTAGGGATTTCAAAGGCCTTTTGGGAACAATATGAGTGCGATGGATTTCCTAGGGCCATGGCGTCACTTACAAGCTTACAGCAGCACAGCTGTGCCGCTCTGAGAGCGCTCGTGTGGCCACGTTATGCCGACAGCAGAGAGCTCTCCCGTCTGCATAATAAAACCAGCTCAGTGAGCAGCAGTTGCTGTGTCAGCAGGAGAGTTTTTTTCACACCCCCGAGTGACAAAAATTTTTCCTACATAAGTGCTAGTGTAGACATGGCCTAGGGAAGACTTGGTCCCCAATCAAAGGGGAGCTGCTCAGTCGGTGCCCTTGCTGGACCACTGAGCGGAAATACAGGAGCAGTTGCCCTGAACTGTGCCAGCTCTGTTGCTGGGAGGGTTTAAAAGTGTTGGTGGGTGGAGCCTGCTGGGAGAGGCTGGGTCGGTGTTGTAAGACCTGGTCTACAGTTAACAGTCATCCATTCATTGCATCACTCAGGGCTAGGCAAAGTTTTGAGCCCCGAGCGCCATAGTTAAGTTGACCTGACCCCCATTGTGGACGCAGCTCGACGGACGGGAGAATTCTTCCACCGAACGCGCTACTGCCGATTGGAGAGGTGGATTATCGGATGGACAAACCCCTGCCGCTGCTGTAGGACGCATCCATGCTATGGAGCTGTAGCCGTGTTCCTGCAGCGCAGTAGCTGTGCCGCTGTAGCCCTTGTAGTGTGGACGTAGCCTGAGTGTATTCCCCAGCCTGGCAGAGTCTAGTGCAGCCGTTTCTCAATGCAGCCACAACAGGCTCCTGGGCAGAGATGGGGGAGGGGGCAAAGCAGTGGCACCTCCCTGCAGTGCCCAAGGGCTCCAGGGGAGGGCTTCAGCTGTGGGGCTCTAGGGGTGGACTTAACCCCCGTCACCCCATTCAGCCTTAGGGCTCTGGCTCCAGGCTTCAGCCCCTCTACCCCAGCTTCAGTTGTGGGGCTCTGGGCTTCAGTCCTCCAGGGTGGTGGGCTTCAGCCATCTTGCACCCCCCCAGTTCCAGCCATGGGGCCCCTTCAGTCCTCCAGGGTGGTGGGGCTTCATCAGGGCTGGCTTTACTGGCCACTATGGTCAAGAGGCAAGCAGTGGGGTGAGCCAGGGGTGTGAGGCTGCAGAAGGGAATTCGGGGGGGAAGAAGTGGGGCCCAGGAGGTGATTGGGAGCCATGTGGGGTGATGGAGGGCTGGGAGAGGCAGTGGTGGTCAGGGGAGATCCAGGCAGGGGAGGCAGCAAGGGCCAGGAGCACCAAAATACAACTGTACACTAGCAAGACATGAGAAATTATTCTTCTGCTCTACTCTGCGCTGATTAAGGAACAAACCATCCCTATGTGTAGAAAGATAGCAAATATGGCAGGCGACCAGCTTGACTTAACAGCGAAATCCTTGCTGATCTTAAACACAAAAAAGAAGCTTATAAGAAGTGGAAGATTGGACAAATGACCAGGGAGGAGTATAAAAATATTGCTCAGGCATGCAGGAGTGAAATCAGGAAGGCCAAATCACACTTGGAGTTGCAGCTAGCAAGGGATGTTAAGAGTAACAAGACGGATTTCTTCAGGTATGTTAGCAACAAGAAGAAAGTCAAGGAAAGTGTGGGCCCCTTACTGAATGAGGGAGGCAACCTAGTGACAGAGGATGTGGAAAAAGCTAATGTACTCAATGCTTTTTTTGCCTCTGTCTTCACGAACAAGGTCAGCTCCCAGACTGCTGCACTGGGCAGCACAGCATGGGGAGGAGGTGACCAGGCCTCTGTGGAGAAAGAAGTGGTTCGGGACTATTTAGAAAAACTGGATGAGGGCGCTAAAGGAGTTGGCGGATGTGATTGCAGAGCCATTATTTTTGAAAACTCATGGCGATTGGGGGAGGTCAGCCTCACCTCAGTCCCTGGAAAAATCATGGAGCAGGTCCTCAAGGAATCAATTCTGAAGCACTTAGAGGAGAGGAAAGTGATCAGGAACAGTCAGCATGAATTCACCAAGGGCAAGTCATGCCTGACTAACCTAATTGCCTTCTATGAGGAGATAACTGGGTCTGTGGATGAGGGGAAAGCAGTGGATGTGTTATTCCTTGACTTTAGCAAAGCTTTTGAGACGGTCTCCCACAGTATTCTTGCCGGCAAGTTAAAGAAGTATGGGCTGGATGAACGGACTATAAGGTGGATAGAAAGCTGGCTAGTTTTTCGGGCTCAACAGGTAGTGATCAATGGCTCCATGTCTAGTTGGCAGCCGGTTTCAAGCGGAGTGCCCCAAGGGTCGGTCCTGGGGCTGTTTTTGTTCAATATCTTCATTAATGATCTGGAGGGTGGAGTGGACTGCACTCTCTGCAAGTTTGCTGATGACACTAAACTAGGAGGAGTGGTAGATACGCTGGAGGGTAGGGATAGGATACAGAGGGACCTAGACAAATTAGAGGATTGGGCCAAAAGAAATCTGATGAGGTTCAACAAGGACAAGTGCATAGTCCTGCACTTAGGACGGAAGAATCCCATGCACTGCTACAGACTAGGGACCAAATGGCTAGGTAGCAGTTCTGCTGAAAAGGACCTAGGGGTTACAGTGGAGAAGAAGCTGGATATGAGTTGACAGCGTGTCCTTGTTGCCAAGAAGGCTAACGGCATTTTGGGCTGTATAAGTAGGGGCATTGCCAGCAGATAGAGGGACGTGATCATTCCCCTCTATTCGACATTGGTGAGGCCTCATCTAGAGTACTGTGTCCAGTTTTGGGCCCCACACTACAAGAAGGATGTGGAAAAATTGGAAAGAGTCCAGCAGAGGGCAACAAAAATGATTAGGGGGCTGGAGCACATGACTTATGAGGAGAGGCTGAGGGAACTGGTATTGTTTAGTCTGCAGAAGAGAAGAATGAGGGGGGATTTGATAGCTGCTTTCAACTACCTGAAAGGGGGTTCCAAAGAGGATGGATCTAGACTGTTCTCAGTGGTAGCAGACAACAGAACAAGGAGTAATGGTCCCAAGTTGCAGTGGGGGAGGTTTAGGTTGGATATTAGGAAAAACTTTTTCACTAGGAGGGTGGTGAAGCACTGGAATGGGTAACCTAGGGAGGTGGAATCTCCTTCCTTAGAGGTTTTTAAGGTCAGGCTTGACAAAGCCCTGGCTGGGATGATTTAGTTGGGAATTGGTCCTGCTTTGAGCAGGGGGTTGAACTAGATGACCTCCTGAGGTCCCTTCCAACCCTGATATTCTATGATTTTAAGTCTCAACTGGAGTAGTGTGTGCAGTTCTGGGTGCCACATTTCAGAGAAGAGGTGGACAGATTGGAGAAAGTCCAGAGAAGAGCAACAAAAATTATTAAAGGTCTAGAAAACATGACCTCTGAGGGAAGATTGAAAAAAAAAACTGGGTTTGTTTAGTCTGGAAAAGAGAAGACTGAGAGGGGACATAACCGTTTTCAAGAGTGTAAAAGTTTGTTACAAGGAGGAGGGGGGAAATTGTTCTTCTTAACTGACAAGAAGCAATGGGCTTAAATTGCAGCAAGGGAAGTTTAGGTTGAACATTACGAAAAACTTCCTAACTGTCAGGGTGGTTAAGCAATGGAATAAATTGCCAAGGGAGGTTGTGGAATCGCCGTCAGAGGTTTTTAAGATCAGGTTAAACGAACACATGTCAGGACTGGATTAGATAATACTGAGTCCTGCCATGAGTGCAGGGGACTGGACTAAATGACCTCTCAAGGTCCCTTCCAGTCCTATGATTATTTTTTCTAGTGCATCTGGAAAAAAGAAAAGGGGAAAAAAAAAAGCTCTACATCAGTAAATTACAAGGATTTGGTCAGGGATATGTGCATGTTTATTAGAGCTGTCAAGTGATTAAAAAAATGCAATTAATTGCACTGTTAAATGAAAATAGAATACCCTTTATTTAAATATTTTTGGATGTTTTCTACATCTTAAATATATTTATTTATTTCAATTATAACAATACAAAGTGTACAGTGTTCACTTTACATTCATTTTTATTACAATTATTTGCAGTTAATTACAAAAGAAAGTATTTTTCAGATCTAATACAAGTACTGTAGTGCAATGTCTTTATCATGAAAATTGAACTTACAAATGTAGAATTATGTACAAAAAATAACTGCATTCAAAAATAAAACAATGTAAAACTTTAAAGCCTACAAGTCCACTCAGTCCTATTTCTTGTTCAGCCAATTGCTCAGACAAACAAGTTTGTTTACATTTGCTCGAGATAATGCTGCCTGCTTCTTGTTCACGTCACCTGAAAGTGAGAACAGGTGTTCGCATGGCACTGGTCTATCTGGCATCGCAAGATATTTACATGCCAGATGCGCTAAAGATTTATATGTCCCTTCATGCTTCAACCATCATTCCAGAGGACATGTGTCCATGCTGATGATGGGTTCTGCTCGATAACAATCGAAAGCAGTGCTGACAGACACATTTTCATTATCTGAGTCAGATGCCACCAGCAGACGGTTGATTCTCTTTTTTTGGTGGTTCTGATTCTGTAGTTTCCATGTCAGAGTGCTGCTCTTTTAAGACTTCTGAAAGCATGCTCCACACCCCGTCTTTCTCAGATTCTGGAAGGCACTTCAAATTCTTTAACCTTGGGTTGAGTGCTGTAACTATCTTTAGAAATCTCACATTGGTACCTTCTTTGCATTTTGTCAAATCTGCAGCGAAAGTGTTCTTAAAATGAACGACATGTTCTGAGTCATCATCTGAGACTGCTATAACATGAAATATATATGGCAGAATGTGGATAAAATAGTCAGATACATACAATTCTCCCCCAAGGAGTTCAGTCACAAATTTAATTAATGCATTATTATAATTATTTTTTAAACAAGTGTCATCAGCATAGAAGCATGTCCTCTGGATTGGTGGCTGAATCATGAGGGACATATGACTATCGCTTCTCAGCTCTATGAGCCAAGATGTGAAAAAATATCTGGCATGTAAATACCTTGCAATGCCAGCTACAAAACTGCCATGCGAATGCCTGTTCTCACCTTCAGGTGACATGAACAAGAAGCGGGCAGCATTATTTCCTGTAAATGTAAACAAACTTGTTTGTCAGAGCAATTGGCTCAACAAGAAGTAGGACTGAGTGGACTTATAGGCTCTAAAGTTTTGCATGGTTTTGTTTTTGAGTGCAGTTATGTCACCAAAAACCTACATTTTTAAGTTATACTTTCACAATAGAGAGATTTCACTATACTTGTACGAGGTGAATTGAAAGATACTGTTTCTTTTCTTAATCATTTTTACAGTGCAAATATTTGTAATAAAAAATATAAAGTGAGCACTGTACACTTTGTATTCTGTGTTGTAATTGAAATCAATATTTTAAAATGTAGAACATTTAATATTTCATACATTTCAATTGGTAATCTATTGTTTAACAGTGCAATTAAAACTGATTAATCTCAATTAATTTTTTTAGTAGCGATTAATTTTTTTGAGTTAATCACATGAGTTAACTGCGATCAAACAACAACCCTAATAATTAACTTTAGGAAAAACAAATAAGTATTTTAGGAAAATTTGTCAGAGTGGCCACCAGCAAGATTTGATGGCCACACTCTGAGGCCACCAAAAGATCTGTTGTGAGAACCCCCTGTTCTAGAGCATCTGTCTGCAGGGAGAGAGCCTGCGGGGAATCAAGGTGTGAAATGGATTCAAGCCCCCTCTGAAACCTCCCCTCTTGCCCTGACAGGCTGAGGAATCACATCCACATTTTGCTCCAGATCCTCCCGTCTTCCAGGGGACAGGGAAGGGAAATGGCTGTGATGGAGCCAGCTCAGGTAGGAGATTTTCAGGGTGCTGCAGGACAGGGTGTGGTAGAGAGGGAGGGGCAGGCAACACACAGGGGGAAGTAGGGAGGGTGTGACAAACCTGCTGGGACATGGTCAACCTAGGCCTGATTTTCTGAGCAAGCCCATTGGCAGGGCAGGGAGCTGGAGGGAGGGAGAGGAATTCCCTCCTTTCTCAAACAGGAAACACTCCCCTGGGCAGGGCTGGGAAAACTGACCAGAGTCCCAGTGCTGGAGCCTGACCCCACTGGCCAGAGACTGCTGTGAAATACGAAGGGAAGCTGTTGGGATTCCTGCCCTGGCTCAGAGCTCTGCCTGTGGCTGGCCGGTGTGTGGGAAATAAGACCCTGCCCTGCCCCCGTCTGCTGGGGGAACAAGGCGCTCTCACTTTCTCCCCACCCACTGAAACCTCTTGGCTGCTCTGAGTAGGGTGTCGGGGGGAGGGCAGGAGGAGATGGGATTCTGCTACTCCAGGCCTCCTCCCCTGTAAATAGGGAGATTGTGGCTGGGGCAGCAGGTGCTGAGTGGGGAACTCTTGTTGTTTCAGATGCCGGTGACCTTCGAGGAGGTGGCTGTGTATTTCACCCAGGGGCAGGGGGCTCTGCTGGACCCCTCTCAGAGAGCCCTCTACAGGGACGTCATGCAGGAGAACTACAAAACGGTGACCTCGCTGGGTAAGGGATTCCCGTCCCTTCAGATACTAGAAGGCATGGGGTCTGCATGTCTGAATCTGATCAGTTCTTCCCTGCTCAGTTAGATTAGAGGGGAAATGGACTCCAGAGTCTACACATGCAGTGTGAGAGACTTTCATCTCCCTACCACACGGGTAGTCTATTTTTTTGTCAAGGTCCAAATTTCTTGGTGAAAGTATAGTCAAGATCCAGACTCTAGAGAATATAAATAAGTAAATAAAAAGATTTTGGGGTCCATTCAAAAGTGTCTGATGGTCCAGATTTGGCCTGTGGTCCACCTGTTGACTACCCCGCCATGCCCCCTCCAATGGGATCAGGGAGTCATAAACCTGCTGATTCATCCCCATCCCTCCAGCTTTCAAAGGGGCAGAAGCAGTGTATGGATCTGTCTGTTATTTCTCACTAATTTATAGTGTTGTTGTGGCCCCATTCATCCCAGGATGGACAGACACTAAGGTGGGGGAGACAGTACCTTTGACTGGACCAATTTCGGTTAGTGAAAGATATGCTTTTGAAGTTGGCCCAAGAAAAGATACTACATCACCCACCTGGTGTCTCTTTATACTCACAGTCCCTGTGATCCTCCATTGCTGAGACTGGCTCCAGCCAGAGGGCTCTGGAGGTTTAGAACTAGGCAGGGGTTTAACACCAGAGCTGTGTCTGCATCAGCAAGTCCCCCAGAGTGCACAGATCCTGGAAGCCCCCAGTGAGGCTGTGACAACTCCTCCCCGCACAGACATCTGCCTCTCCCTGGGGGCTTAGTGGCCATGTTCCCATCTGTTCAGATTCTACATCCACATATCAACTATCAGGGGGTAGCAGTGTTAGTCTTTAAGGTGCCACCAGACTCCTTGTTGTTTTTGTAGATACAGACTAACAGATTTGTTTGGGCATAAGTTTTCATGGGTAAAAACCTCACTTCTTCAGATGCATAGAGTGAAAGTTACAGATGCAGGCATTATATACTGACACATGAAGAGCAGGGAGTTACTTTGCAAGTGGAGAACCAGTATCCACATAATTACAGTGACCATGTTCCCGTCTTTTGGGATTCCACAGTCCCCCAGCTCACCACGGGGCAGGTTGAGCTCAGGGAATGTTCTTTGTGACAACAAAGAACAATCAGCAATCGATTTATCTGGGATCGATGATCGCGTCTCATTAAGACACGATATATCGATCCCCAAATGCGCTCACCGTCTACTCCGGAACTCCACCAGAGCGAGTGGCGGTAGAGCCGCGGCAGTTGATCCTGCGCTGTGTGGACTCCAGGTAATTCGATCCAAGATATTTAGACTTCAGCTATGCTATTCACGTAGCTGAAGTTGCATATCTTGGATCAATCACCCCCCAGTGTAGACCAGCCCAAATACTCTGTCAATACTCAGATACACCCTCATCTTCCTGATTTCCCCCCCCTTACGAGCAGGATTTCCCGTTCCCAAACCGGAGCTGATCACCCGGCTGGAACGCGGGGAAGAGCCGTGGATCCCTGATCTCCACGCCTCCAAGGAATGGGACATCCACAGAGAAACCCGCACAGGTGAGGAATCAGTGAAACTGACACACACACCATCTGGCGAGTGAATGAAAAAGCTGGGATGCCCAAAGATGTGTTGTTAGCGAGCTCTCCGGGCTGTGTTTCACCCCACCCAGTCAGGCTGTAGCCCTCTGGTATCGTTTCGTCATGGCAGATATCACCTATGGCTTCCCACCCATCCTTTAGTGTTACCCGCACACTCTATGGCACCCACCTTTACCCTGTTCCTAGGACTCAAGGAGTAACACAATTAATTTAGGCACCCTGCCCCCCCACCCTGTTCCTAGGGGTCAGAGCATAATCTTCTGCGGGCTTACAGGATGTTTTAACCAGTGAAAGAGCCTTACACAGTAATAAATAGAGGTTAAGGATATTAACAGTTACCAAGACAGAACACACACGCTAAGCATACAGTGCTCATCACTCCCAACAAGGCAGGTGAACTTTTCCTGGTGGCCAGTCAGGATTGGTTTGTCCAGGGACTCCAGCGTCTGCACAATATAGTCGGCAGGGAGTTGAGATCTGGCATCTCTGATCTTGGGCTGGGTCCTGGAGTTAGTTCTAAGGAATTTCCTTTTGGACCCCAGCTTATATAGTGGCATTTGAGTCCTGCTTAGCTTGACCGTAAGCTATCATTTTAGTCAAGTATTACAAAATAGTTCTTTGACCAAGCCTAACATATTGCAAAACAATTCTTTACTCTATCGTAGCCCACCACCTGAGCTGATTTAAACCTTGCATAATTAGTTATGGATCAGTGTAGCAAGGCGAAGACTCACCAGCGTGCTGCCTCCTGCTGGTCGTTTGGGAATTAGCTCTTTTCCAGCATACAGAGCACCCTCTGCTGGCTAGTGGCTCACCTGCCTTAGGCCCCATGTCCCTCCCGAACCCCGGTGCCCATTTACCTCGGGGTTCTGCCCCAGCAGTGCCCCCACACTCTGGGTCTCCCCTCCCAGGGGATCCCCCAATCCTCTAACCTCACCTTGCCTCTGGCTATTGCCAGTCATCATCTAGCCCCCACTCACTGGGGCAGACCAGTCTGTAATGGCCACTCAGCCTCGGCAAGGGTTTAGGACCAGCTACCTCTGCCTATCCCCAGGCTGCACCTCTGTAGCCGCAGTACCTGCTTTGGCCTTTACCAAGGCCTCAGCCTGGGGACTTGCCAGGCTGGAGCTCCCCAGCTCCTCTTGCCTTTCCCCGGCACTGCTCTGCTCCAGGTACCCTGAGCTCCCAGGCAGCCAGGTCCTTTCTCTCCACAGCTAGAGAGACTCCTCTGTCTCCTGGCCCCACAGCCCCTTTATCAGGGCCAGCTGGGCCCTAATTGGCATGGCCCCATCTGTGGCTGCTTCCCCCATCAGCCTAGCTTAGCTGCTTTTAACCCCTGTTCTCCAGGAGTGGGGCAGCTGCCCCACTACAATCAGACAGAAACAAGCAAAGAACCAGACAGAGACGATACAGATAAACAATAGCGAAGCAGGGACCGTAAAGACAAAACAGTAAAGAAGGAGGGATTTCACAATCACAACTGTTGATAAGTGATTCCTTGCCAGACAGGATGCTGTCCAACGAAGTTTTCTTTAAACATCTTAAGGCCTGTTCCTTTATCTGGTGGTGGTGGGTGCTATTAGGACAGGATCTCCTTCTTAGCAGCCCGATATTTCATTGTTTTGATACAATTTAGAGGGAATGTGACTTTCTTGTCTCATGGCTTCTAAAAGGCCTCAGACCTGACAGTGAGGAATCACCTTACAGTTAATGTAACCCTGTGCAGACTCACCCCATGGTGCCTCTGGCTGATCTCTCCCAGGAATTAGCTCTGCCAGCCTTGGAGCGCCCTCTGCAGGCCAGTGTCCCACTGCCGCTTGGCCCCCGTGTCCCTCCTTGGACGTTATCTGGGGTGCTGCCCCCTGCCGTACACCCCTCAGTCTCAGGGTCTCCCCTCCCCAGGGAACCCCCACCCCTCTATCCCCACCTCACCTCACCTCAGACATGGGCTACTGCTAGTCACCAACTCACCCCTGCACCCTGGGGCAGACTGCCGTGTCAGCCACTCATCATAGGCAAGGTTGGGTCTGGACCTGCTGCCCCTCTCTGCAAACCAGTGCCTCTATGGGGCCTTGGACAAGGCCCTGCAGCCTGGGGAGTTGCCAGCCCGGAGCTCCCCAGCCCCTCTGGCCTTTCCCCAACTCTGCCTCACTCTAGGCACCCTGAGCTTCCCAGCAGCCAGGCTCCCCTCTCTCTCTCTGAAAGCAGAGAGAGACATTTTGTTCCTGCGCCTGGCTTCCCTGCCTTTATAGGGCCAGCTAGGTCTGTTTGGGGCATGGCCCCAGCTGTGGCTGCTTCCCAATCAGCCCAGCTTTTCCCCCTGCCCCAGCCCTCTCCAGGGCTGTTTTAAGCCCTTTCAGGCAGGAGCGCGTGACCTCCCTGCTACACTCCCTGACTTTACTTCCCTGGGAGTATTTGGATGGGATGTGGAGGCAGAGTCCAATTTCCGAGGGCATGTCTACACTACAATCTTAAGTCAACCTATGTTAGATCGACTTACAGCCACCACAGTAATTACTGCCGTGGCTGATGTCCACGCTCCCCTCCTGCTGTCGGTGGTTTGCGTCTTCACCAGAGCGCTTCCACTGTCTGAAGAGGGGCAGTGTGGGGAGCTGAGCCATGAACTAGGGGAAGCCGCCTTGGGCTTCTCGCATCCAGTGGGGAGATCAGTGCCTGGCTGCTGTGCTCTCGGTGGGGAGCCAAGAGCCAGGAGGGCAGCTGGCTGTCAGCAGGGAACATGGCGCCTGGACCGCGGGGGGCAGCAGGTCTCTTAGTGGGGAGCGGAGAGCATGGGCAGTAGCCCAAGCCAGAAGCCCAGGTGGTAGCCCGGCTTGGAGCGGAGACCTGGCAGCAGCCCAGCTATGGAGCCAGGAGTCTGGCTTTCTTGTCAATTTCACAGCTCCAGCAGAGCTGAAATTCACAAGACAGCCAACAGCCCATGTAAGGAAGGCAGTGTCTACACAGACAATGTGTCGCCCTCACTACACGGACATAAGCCCTATGCCTCTCCTGGAAGTGGAGTTATTATGCTGGTATAGTAGGGCACTTACACTGGCAGGACACGGCTGTAGTGTGTACACTGACATAATTAGGTCATGTAAGCTGCCATACGTCGACCTAACTGTGTAGTGTAGACCAGCCCTCAGTCTCCCCATTAGTTACTGTGTTGTGTTGTCCCCTCTGTGTTGTTCCCTGTTCTGTCCTTTCTCCCCAGCACAGGGAATGACTCCTGTCTGGATTCTCTCTCTCCCCTAGCAGTTCATGAGGCGATGATGAGTGAGAACAAGGAGAAGAATTCACAGCAGGAAGATCCCGAGCAAGTGGAATTGCAGGGGAACTTTTGGAGAAGAGCCGAAGGGAATTTTTCCCAGTCCCTGGAACAGGGCAAAACTTGGAGAAGTCGGCAGAGGCCAGAGAGGCAGTTGGGAAACCACCCAATAAAGAAAGAGGAGGAATCCATTGAACGTAGGGTAGGATGCAAGAATCCCAAGGAAACCACAGCCCCACAGACAAATCCCAAGAAAGAAAAACCCTATAAATGTCTGAGCTGTGAGAAAAGCTTCAATCAGAAATCGAACCTTATCACTCATCAGAGAATCCACACAGGCGAAAAACCCCATAAGTGCTTAGACTGTGGGAAAAGCTTCAGCCAGAAATCGTCCCTTATTATACATGGGAGAAAGCACACAGGAGAGAGGCCTTATAAATGCTTTGAGTGTGGGAAATGTTTCAATCAGGTCTCAAACCTGACTACGCATCAGAGAATTCATACTGGAGAGAAACCTCATAAATGCATGAAATGTGGCAAAAGGTTTAGTCAGCGATCAGCCCTGATTACACATCAGAGAATCCATACGGGAGAGAAACCCCATAAGTGCTTGGAATGTGGGAAAAGTTTTAGTCAGAGATCAGCCCTGATTACACATCAGAGAATCCATATGGCAGATAAAATGTACAAATGTCTCAAATGCGGGAAAAGTTTCAGTGTGAAATCAGCCCTTATTATGCATCACACAATCCATGCAGGAAAAAAACTTCATAAATGTTTGGACTGTGGGAAGAGTTTCAGTGACAGCTCAAACCTCACTAAACATCGGAGAATCCACACAGGAGAGAGACTGTATCAGTGCCTCGACTGTGGGAAAAACTTCAATCGGAAATCGAACCTTCTTACCCATCGGAGAACCCACACAGGAGAGAAACCCCATAAATGCTGGGACTGTGGGAAAAGCTTCAGTCAGAGATCATCCCTTATGAAACATGTGAAAATCCACACGGGAGAGCGGCCATATAAATGTCTTGAGTGTGGGAAATGTTTCAATCAGAACATAAACCTTATTACGCATCAGAGAACCCACACGGGAGAGAGACCCTACAAGTGCCTGTACTGTGAGAAAAGTTTTACTGTGAGGTCAGCCCTGATTACACATCAGAGAATCCATACAGGAGAGAAACCCCATAAGTGCTTGGACTGCGGGAAAAGTTTTAGTCAGAGACCAGCCCTTATTACTCATCAGAGAATGCATACGGGAGAGAAACCCTTTAAATGTCTCAATTGCGGGAAAAGTTTCACTGTGAGATCAACCCTTATTACGCATCAGGCAATCCACACAGGAAAGAAATCCCATAAATGTTTGGACTGTGGGAAGAGCTTCAGTCAGAGTTCATCCCTTATTAAACATGGGAGAATGCACACGGGAGAGAAACCCTACATATGTCTTGAGTGTGGGAAAAGCTTTAGTCAGAGATCATCTCTTATTATACATGGCAGAATGCACACAGGAGAGAAACCCTATAAATGTCTTGAGTGTGGGAAATGTTTCATTCAGAGGTCAAATCTTGTTACACATCAGAGATCCCACTCGGGAGAGAGACCCCATGAGTGCCTTGACTGTGGGAAAAGTTTCAAAGTGAGATCAGCCCTTGTTACACATCAGAGAATCCATACGGGAGAGAAACCCCATAAATGCTTGGACTGCGGGAAATCTTTTAGTCGCAGATCAGCCCTTATTACACATCAGATAATCCACACTGGAGAGAAGCCCCATAAATGCCTGGAATGTGAGAAAAGTTTCAATAACAGCTCGAACCTTACTAAACACCGGAGAATTCACACAAGAGGGAGCGACTCTAGAAATACCTCGACTGCAGGAAAAGATTCAGTCCGAGCTCACACATTATTACCCATCAGCGATCCACAGAAGAGAGAGAACTTGAATGTGGGGGAATCTTCAGTTGGTGCTCCCACAGAATCAAGCATTGTCAACTCCACTCAACTTCAAGCGGAGCTAATGCCATGTTGGACATCAGAGACGCCTCCACACAGCAGGGAAATTCTCTCAGTGCCCTGACTGGGGCCGGCCATGGTGACAAACCCATTTCCTCGTTCCCACACACAGCAGGGGCATTTGGCTGCCAAGGTTCCAGCTGCCCATCGCTGGGGTGAGGATCCAGCATCAGCCGAGCATCTGCTGGTCAGAGACCCTCTGGCTCTGCCTGGTCTAAGCAAACCCCAGACAGAGGAGGAGAAGCCCCCATCAGCCCCTCCTCCCGGCTGCAGCCCTGGCTGCTGAGCTGATGGGCCAAAGGTGAGGAAAGGGCTATCGAGTGTTTGGGGATCCTGGGATAAGAAGCGAGGGAGAGCACAGGGGTAGAGAGATGCTGCCTCATCACTCACCCCCTCTGCCCCCTCTGCATTCAGCCAGCACCACTGAGAGGGGCTGATTCCCACAGACTGCAGCGGGTTCTCAACCTATTTACCATTGTGGGCTGCATATGCGGCCCATAATGCATTATGTGGGCCGCATCCAATACTACCTGTATGGCCCTGAGGATGTCATATGGGCTGGAGCTGTGTGCTGATTGGGCGCATACAGCCCACGGGCCGCAGGTTGAGAACCACTGCCACAGGGCCTTTCGTGGGAGGCTTGGAGATCCCACCTCTGCCTCCGCAGCATCAGCCACCGAGGGTCTGTCTGTGGTAGGAAACATGGTCGGGATCAGCCAGCTCATCTCCTCTGACCCTCCCCCGCTCATCCTACCCTAGACTGAGCCTGAGCATCTAATTCATTCTGATCCTCACCATTAGCAGAGTGACTGTTAGTCACTGAGTTCCCTCTCTGGGGACGCTGGGACAGTTTGCATAGTGGACGCGCTGAGAGCCATTGAACCAAACTGTAAATCCTGGATAAGATGGAAATCACTTCAAGCCAGGGGATGCTGCAGCACCCCTTGGTCTGGAACCTGTGTCTGGGGGTAGATTCTCTCATTCCCAAATAGTCTCACATTACTCCGGGCCGTGCTGAAAAGCATTTAGTGTTTGTACATTTTCTCCCTTATGGGCCAGAATTAAACAGAATCCCACAAAAGTGGGAGCAGGGACAGTGAAATGTGGTGTTTTAGCTTCTGTTTTATTTGCGAGCGATGGGGTGAGTCCGAGGGATTCCCTCCTTCACCCATCACCCTCATGCTCCACCGGGACACAGCAACCTCTGTCCAAACCTTGGAGAGTTTATCCCAGGGGTGGACAAACTACGGCCTGGGGGCCATATCCGGCCCACCAGCCATTTTAAGCCGGCCCTTGGGCTCCCGCTGGGGAGCAGGGTCTGGAGCTTACCCCCCTCTGGCACTCCAGGCAGGGAGCAGTATTGGGGGCCACTCCATGTGGCTCCCAGAAGCAGCGGCATGGCCCCCCTATGGCTCCTACACATAGGGGCAGCCGGGGGTTCTGCTCTGCATGCTGCCCCTACCCCAAGCGCCGCCCCTGCAGCTCCCATTGGCTGGGAACTGCAGCCAATGGGAGCTGTGAGGGTGGTGCCTATGGATGGGACAGTGTGCACAGCTGCCTGGCCGCGCCTCTGCATAGGAGACGGAGAAGGGATATGCTGCTGCTTCCGGGAGCTGCTTCAGGTAAGCGCCATCCGGAGCCTGCACCCCATAGCCTCTCCCCGTGCCCCAATCCCCTGTCCCAGCCCTGATCCCCCTCCCACTGTCCAAACCCCTTGATCCCATCCCAGAGCACCCTCCTGCACCCCAAACCTCTCATCCTCAGCCCCACCATAGAGCCAGCACTCCCAGCCAGAGCCCTCAACCCCCTGTGCTCTAGCCCCCTGCCCTAGCCCTGATCCCCCTCCTGCCCTCCAAACCCCTCGATCCCAGCTCAGAGCACCCTCCTGCACCCCAAAGCTCTCATCCCCAGTTGGAGCCTCCACCCCAGCCTGGAGTCCCCTTCCACAGCTGGAACTCATTTCTGGCCCCACTCCCAAACAGCCCTCACCCTCTCCTGCACCCCAACTCCAATTTTGTGAGCATTCATGGCCCACCATACAATTTCTATTCCCAGATGTGGCCCTTGGGCCAAAAAGTTTGCCCACCTCTGGTTTATCCTCGCCTCATTCCGCCCGTCCACCTCCCAAAGTGTCACTTGCCACAGTGTTCTTGGCTCTCCATGCTTAGGAATGACAGCTTGATTTCCCTGACCCTAAATCAGACTCCTGAGGGCTGGAGAAGAAAGCACAGATGGAGCTTTCTGTGTTTATTGCTGTTTCCATCTATTGGCAAAAATTCCTTCCAGGCTTTTTCAGGCTAGTCCAGATCATTTGTAGATGGGAAGCTGGACTTTCTTTCTTTCTTTCTTTTTCTTCATGCTAAAACTTTTGTAACTAACAACCATGAGGTGTGAAATAAAGCAGGCTTAACCAGTACAGAGGGAAATGGGTAAATTTATTTCCCTCATAAAACGTCTTAAGATTCTCTGGGATTTCACTTTATGAATGTGAAAGTGTTTTATAGCCCACGCTGGATTGTGGGTTATTCTCTATTCCTGAAGGCTGTTTGGTCACATACATTGATATTAGTTTAGCTCAGGGGTCGGCAACCTTTCAGAAGTGGTGTGCCGAGCCTTCATTTATTCACTCTGATTTAAGGTTTCACGTGCCGGTAATACATTTTAACGTTTTTAGAAGGTCTCTTTCTATAAGTCTATAATATATAACTAAACTATTGTTATATGTAAAGTAAATAAGGTTTTTAAAATGTTTAAGAAGCTTCATTTAAATTAAATTAAAATGCAGAGCCCCCCGGACTGGTGGCCAGGACCCAGGCAGCGTGAGTGCCACTGAAAATCAGCTCGCGTGCCGCCTTCGGCACACGTGCCATAGGTTGCCTACCCCTGGTTTAGCTTGACAGGATGCAGCGTAAATTTCTTGAGGAAATCAGGAGACAAATGATTGTTTGTCAGAATAGTCCTTTGTATATTTCATTTTAAGCTTGTCATGTGATTTTTGTGTGGTTTGAACAATGACAATGATCAATATCTGTTCCACAGACACTGAGCGCTAGATTTAAACTCTGAGAGGCAGAGACTGAAATGGGGAAAGAATGTACTGCCTGATCCCTGCAGCGATGTGAGATACAGTCAGTAGGGGGAGAGGATGGGAGATGCTGGGAAACTGCTGGGTTTACACTTGAGATCCAGACAGCTGAGGCTGAGAACTGGAAACTCACTACACCAGTGCCAGAGAGAGACAGGAATTGTCCTACCAGTGCCGGGCAAAGCTGTCCCTGAAGTCTAAAGGGCTACAGATGACACCCCAAGAGGAGTGATGGGAAAGGGGCAGGGTCTCCTGCTTGCTGAGAGGATGAGGCTGGGCAGAAGGGAGAAGGAAACCAGGGAAATGAACAGGTCTGGCCAGCCCTAAAGCCAGACCAACCCAAAGAGAGCCTGTTGACCCAGCTGGTCTCCTCCTCACCTACCGCAGTCTCCTGCGTGTGGACTATAGACACACTCTGGGTTCCCCATATCCCACACGGCTTCCCTCAAACCTGAACTCCCCTCGTTTCCTGCTTTGGAACGTTTGCTTTGTGACCTGGTCCTGGTGTCTCTCACAGACTGTCTGTGCTTTTCTACCAGTTTTAACTCATTCCTCTCTCCCTGGGGCGCATGGAAGCTGGGAGCAGCGCTGGGCTGGGCCAGGCTGAGCATTGGGGGGGGTGGGGAAGGTTAACTTTTCTTTCTTGCTTTCAAATAATAAAATAGAAATTAGCTTCTCAAATTCCCAGTGTCCTTTGTCTCGACTAAAGGATCCCAGCAGCCATCTGGGAAGCCTCTAGCTCCAGCCTTCACCACTTCAGACTACAGATGCCAGAACTGCCAACTCGTCAGGTTTTCTGACTCTTCTATGGGTCAGTAGAGAAAATCCATCATCTGCAGGGGCAGTCCCCTCTGGCCGGCATTTCCCATTCGCCCACCTCCTGCAGGAGGGGAGTTAATCAGTGTGGGGAGGTGTTTTTAATCTTGCACTGCTATCGAAAATGCTGTCTGAGAGCTAGGTATGTTTTCATTTAGTTGTAGCTGAGCAAAGGGAGGCCGTACGCCCAACTCAATGGCGTTTGTCTCTTGGATGCGCTGTCATGGGTATCAAAGGCCAAGGCAGGCTAAGTCTCCCCTAATCCAGGCTGTGGCCCTGCCCATGTTCCACCCCAAGGCCCTGCCTCCCTCCCCTCTTCCCTGAAACCGGGGTGAGGCTCAGCTCTAGCCGGTGGCCTGGAGCTCAGGCCTGCCAGCTGCCAGGAGCTGGTGCCACCCTGGGCGGCTTGGGCCAGCTTGGGCTTGCCGGCTTGGCCCTGGGCAGCTTGGGGCAGCCTGGGCTTGCTGGCCAGTAGCTTGGGGCTCCTCTGGTGGCAGGGGGGCTTGGAGCTCCACCTTGGGGGAGCGCCACTGGTGGAAGGGGTGGGGCTAGTGGATTAGCCTCCCCGAAGGGGGTATTCTCCCGCCACCTATGCGTGATGTAATAATTTTGCTGCATCTGATTAATTTTTTTTTTAAAGGGACTGTTCTAGGCACCCCTCAGGAGAAGGCTGGTGATTTCGGTGAACATCAGAAAACCGTAAAGGGACATGGGATGGCATCTGGTACCTAGAGTCATCTGCTTCAGCCTGGTCTGCAATTGTCTAGAGACCAAAGACCCGGCTGTTGGCAGCTACTAAGGCCTGGATCCACAAAGAGACTAGAAAAATCAATGAACGGGATCCAGAAAGCCTGACTCAGTCACCCAGGCGCCCTATATAAAGCATGGGGAGAGAGAGGGGCCTATGAATGGGATCCGCAAAAGCCAGCGTGCTAGGCAGGGAGCTGCCTAAGCCAATGGGAGATGCTGAGGAGAGGGTACAATTTAATCCTCCCTCCTCTAATGGAGATAAACCTCTCCCTGCAGCCCAGATTTCAGGGCCTTATAACACAAAGGCCCATGGGCAAAAGGCTCACTGTTCAATACAAGCAACTCCTGTCTCAGACCTGACAAACTCACTACACTTAATGCACTGTTTTCCTGGTATTGATCCATAAGGGGTAGCCTGTGAGAGCTCTATTGAAAGCTTATACTGTGTTGATACTCATAAATATTGCGAGATGCATGTATGGGAGATATTGAAGTAATAACGTAACTATATTGAAAGTTATCCCATTATGGTGTTGGAGTGAAAGTGAGTCACTCACTTGTCTTGGTGACAGCCCATTTAAATTGGAGGGAGTTTTCCCTGGCTAGCCCATTATGCAATACGTTGCTCAACTGTCCACCATTGCGCCTATTCAGAAAATGAATGGAAAACCATCAAAGCTGAACTATAAACACTGAAAGCTGGTGGCAGTGAGAAGGAGGATCTGACGGCGAGGGGATCGCCCTGGCTGGGAATGGAGACAAAAGACTGATTCCGTGTGTCACAGGGTGGAGAAAGACACTCTGGATCCGGTCACTGAAGCGGGATACTTCCTGGAAGACTGGGAGCTGGCTTCTTGGGGCTAGCAAACGCTGCGGAACACTGACCTTTCAGGTGAGGATCTGTTTGATCAGGTAGAAAATGTAACTTCTAGTGAGTGTAGGCCCTTGTCCCAGTTTTCTGAATTTTTTGTTTCCATCCCTCCCCCTTGTTTCTATTTGAAGCTCTCGTCTCTCTCAAAATAAACTTCCTTTTGTTTTACTATCAGCAAATTCAAGCTTGATGCCAGAGCGGTGGTGTCAGGTGAAACAGTCCAGTGCCATTAAAACAACAAGGAGTCCGGTGGCCAGGGCTGGCTCCAGGCACCAGCGCAGCAAGAAGGTGCTTGGGGCAGCCAACGGAAAGGGGCGGCACGTCTGGCTCTTCGGCGGCAATTCGGCGGTGGGTCCCTCAGTCCCTCTCAGAGGGAAGGACCTGCCGCTGAATTGCCGCCGAAGAATGAAGCAGCGGCGGTAGAGCTGCCACTGATCACGCTTGGGGCGGCAAAAACGCTGGAGCCAGCCCTGCCGGTGGCACCTTAAAGACTAACCGATTTATTTGGGCATAAGCTTTCATGGGTAAAAAACCTCACTTCTTCAGATGCATTGTGAGGCTGTGGGGTTCAACCCAGACCAGTGATGGGTTGTCCCCACCTATGTAGGGTCAGATCCTCCTCAGTGTAGCACTCACAGACGTTTCGTAACTTTGCTGCTCTCTTAAAGAGACAGCGCACAGCCCCACCCTGTTAGGTTAGCTGAGGCCTCACACGTCACTGAGATTGTTTGTTGTAAAACTAAAAATAAGTTTATTCCCATGGAACACAGGATTAAGGGATGTTCAGTAAGTGTGAAAGAGCCAGGAGAGGTTACAAACAAAACGTGCTTTCTAGTGACTACATTTATCTTCAGCGAATCTGAGCCTTGTGTCTCAGCAGATTTCTCACCTAGATTCGGTATCTGGGGACCTTCAGACCTCTTGGCTGGAAGGTTCCACTTTTCACAGATGTACAGGAGCTCGGCCCTCTTGGATCTGCTCAGTAATGTGTGCCAAGCTGGCTTTGTGGTCTGGTTATAGCTTCCAGAGTTCAATGACGGCGCTTCAGGAGGCAGGAAGGTTTCTTGCAGCTGTGGCTTCCATCTCCCATTGAGAGTGGGAAGTGGCATCTTCCACTTTGGTTGACTTTGTCTGCCCTTGGTGGAAATGTAATTTCATTGCCCTTGTTACATTGCAGACAGGTTCAGGCAGGCAGAAGAACCACATTCCTTTGTCTGGGGCGGGGTGACTTAAGCCTGACAGCCAGGTTTTTAAGAACATATTCCTGCTCGGATATAATTACAGTTCTTCATGTTTCACCCACACGTACCTCATGCAAGAATATAACTGAGCAGTGAGTTTGTAGTTTTCCAATGCTATACAACATGGCACCTTTTAGATCCACATTATGGCAACAGTGAGTTGGGCTGGTTAAGACAGCTGAAACTGCTAAATCCCAGGGAGCCCCTTGGCCTCTGGCACTGGGATGCTTTCAGGGTCAGAGAGGTCTCGGGGAACTGCAGATCAGGGATTTCTGTGGGAATCCCATGATAGGAGGCTGGGTACCAAAAGGGCACCCTTTGAAGGGCTCGGGGGCTGGAGTGGGTCTATTGTTAGCTTGGAGGGCTGGTGTAGCCCGGGGGGGAGCGCTCCAGTGGCTGAGAGGCTGGTTGTGGTAGGGCGCTAACACCCTGCTGGCACAGGCAAGATTCCTGGCGTCACAGGCAGCTGGAAGTGAGGTGAATCCCAGCCCTGGGTGCACTGAGCAGCCTCCCAGCACCTCTTTCTGCCTGCAAATGCACCGCTGGGAACCCCTCTGCTGGAGTCAGGTGGCTTAGGTGCCTGCCTGTGTGAGAATGAGAGAGGCAGATGTCAAGCTGCACAAAACAGCCAGAGGAGGGGAGTGCGGGGTGATCCCTCCCTTATGCATGTAGCCCAGGGGTTAGAGTAATCACCCAGATGTGGGAGGCCCAGGTTCAATTCCCTCCTCTGCCTGATGGGGAGAAAGGATTTGAACAGGGGGCTCCCAGTGCTCTCACCGGTGGGCCATGGGATCTTCTGGTGTGGAGGTCCCTTAATCTCTCCTGCTGAACCTGTGACACTTTGGAGGAGTCATTACAGAGTGCTTGGAAAAGAGGACTGGACCCCTCCAGGTGGGTGCCCCACTACTGGCCTGCAGAGTTGTTCTCTCCCCAGCACCGACCCTGCTGGGGGAGCAGCAGCTGCTCAGTTCAGGCTCCTAGATCTCAATGGAGGAGGCAGCAGCATGTGACCAAGATGAAAAACTGAGAGACAGGTCCTGCCATGGATCTACCAATCCAGTGCTCTGGAACAGTTCCCACGAGGACCTCTGCAGAGTGCCAGCCCCGCGCTGCAGGTCTCGCTCTTTCCTGACCACAAGCCACTGAGTTTCACCAAACCTTGGAGCCCTCAGCTCCCTTCCCACCCTGCGAGTCCACCTGAGTTGGATGCCCGAGAGAGACTTGGACACCCAAAGGGAGAGATGCACCCCCACCTTCAGCATCTGCCAGGACTCTCAGCCAGTGTCGTTAAAGCAGGAGGGGTTATTAAATTTCTGGAAGACATAGAGCATCCGTGGTTAGCACAGAGATCAGAAAGTTACAGCATGGTCCATCTGGGTCAGCCTAGAGCACAGAGTCCTCCGGCAGTTCCGGAAAGACTTAAGCCTCCAACAGCCCACATTTAACAACCCCTGACCTGGCCCCTCCTCAGTCTTTTGTTCTTGTCCCTGGGCAGACCTTGTCCCCTGGTCCTCCTCCTCAGCCCTTTGTTCTCCAGCTGGTCAAAAAGGGCTGGCTTACTGCTGAGGGGAGGAGGGCCATCCATGGTTGTTAGCTAGCTGCCAAATGTTCAGGCAATTCAAGTGGCCATTGTGTTCTCAGACTCTCCATGGACATGGAACCCAGAGATCTAGGCATCAGTCACAGCTGGATCTCTGCAGAGGGTAAACAACCTTTTCCGGACAATGCCACATATAGGGGAAACTGAGGCAGACACTATTCATACAAAAATATTACAGAAAATTCCCACTGTGTCACACCTCTTCCCCCTTCGAGGCTGAATTGAGCGGGGATCACTTTAGCCAGTGAGCTGGGGGAGAACAGGTACCCCTTTCTGGGACAAAGCATCCACTATATGAGCACAGCCTCCTCTCTTTGAACAGGGACCAGGCCCCTCTGGACACAACAGTGACTGAATAACTCCCCTGCAGGCCCCAGATCAAGTGCAGTTAGGGCTGAATTAAGGCATAGGCAACCTAAGTATGCCTAGGACCCAAGGCCTGCACCCCATTTTTTGGGAGGAGCACATGAGGCCAAAATGGAGCGAGTGGCAATGTGACCTCCCATGCACCAGGTCACAACCCAGCTCACTCCATTTTGTTCCCCCTGCCATGCCCTTGTCATATTGGGGGCGGGGTCAATGGGGCCAAACCTGAGTGGGTGGAGCACCAGCTCCTGAACCAGATTAGCTAGAGCTTCACTGCTGATATGCCGGTGTCCAATAGGAAGCTGCAGTCAATGCCTACATGGGGGAGCCAGCAGGAGAGGGGCAGAGGGGATCCCTGGTGTGTGTGTGTGTGTGGAGGCGGGCAGACATGAAGGGATTTTGCTTAGACCCCAGGGATGGATTAATCTGGCCCCACAAATAACTCCGAGAAACCTGGCGGCAAAGCTCTGACAACTCCATGGAGTGAGGGGATCAGAGCTGGTAGCTCCGGCCCAGGGCTGGTAGCCAGTGAGTGTGGGGTGCAGACAAGAGACCATCTCTGCCCACCTGCTCCCTGTGCCAGTCTGTTACCAGAGAGATCACACACAGAGTCAGTATCACCGAGAAACAGGTGGTCTACAGCTCTATCTCTGGGCTGCCTCTCCAGCACCAGGACCCCCATCATCCCTGTGTCCATGTAGATATTGGGGACTCTCTGGAACAATCCCCAGTCTCTATTGAACCCCCCCTTCTCCTCCCTCTCTGGAATTGTCTCTTGTCTGTTCGCCCATGGGTACATTGGCTTCTATGCATGACGCTCCCTTAATGTGGGGAGAAGCTGCCCGTGCCCAGGGGAGGTGGGACCCAGGAGGCAGGGTCTGGGGCAGGGGGATGCAGAGCGATGGGTTGATCGCTAGGACCCAGGAGCAGCTGGGAGGCGGCTCTGGGGGGAGCGATCGCTGCGGTCAGTCCCGGCAGCAGGAAGTGACTCGCAGCCGCTGCGGTGACTCTGGCTCCCGGCGAGATCCCCGAGCCCCGGCGGCTGGTGCTGGGAGCCCGGAGCCCGGGCTGCAGCCGGGAGAGGGGAATCTCCAGCAGGGCCCTTCCCGCTGCTCCCCAGGAGCCTCTCCCAGGGCAGAGCCCCCAGCCCGGCCAGGCCCCTTCCCGGCCCGGCCCCTGCCCCAGGGGGGCCCCGCTCGGAGGGAAGGTAAGAGACACCCGCCCAGAGCGGTGCCCCCCCCCCCGTCATACCTGGACTGCAGGGGGAGGAGGCTAAAGAAGTGCAGAGAGGGGGTGGGCAGGTGTGATCGCGGGGGGACAGGGAGGATGGGTCGATGCAGGGGAATCAGGTTGCAGGGGGAGAATTATGAGGCTGAGGGGAAGGAGGCTGGAATAACTGAGTGGGGGGGCTCCTGCGAGGGAAAGGGGGGGCATATGGGGAGAGGAGTTATCTGACATAATTTGCTATCAGTAGCAGTTACTGATAGGTGAGGTTCTTGTTTGTTGATTAATCCTAATTTGCTACCCCTCACCTTTAGCGCCCCTGGTCCGGGTACCTCTGTCACAAGTTGCTACTGAATCAAGTCTCCTGTAGGTTACATCAGACAGAGAAAAAAGAACGGGAGTATTTGTGGTACTTTAGAGACTAAAAAATTTATTTGAGCATAAGCTTTCGTGGGCTAAAACTCACTTCATCGGATGCATGCAGTGGAAAATAGAGTAGGAAGATATATATACACAGAGAACATGAAAAAATGGGTGTTGCTATACCTGCTATAATGAGACCAATCAATTAAGGTGGGCTATTATCAGCAGGAGAAAAAAAATGTGTAGTGATAATCAGGATGGCCTATTTCCAACAGTTGACAAGAAGGTGTGAGTAACAATGGGGGGGAAAATTAGCATGGGGAAATAGTTTTATTTTGTGTAATGACCCATCCACTCCCGGTCTTTATTCAACCTAATTTAATGGTGTCCAGTTTGCAAATTAATTCCAATTCAGCAGTTTCTCATTGGAGTCTGTTTTTGAATTTTTTTTGTTGGAGTATTGCAACTTTTAGGTTTGTAATCAAGTGGCCAGGGAGATTGAAGTGTTCTCCAACTGGTTTTTGAATGTTATAATTCTTGACATCTGATTTGTGTCCATGTATTGTTTTGCGTAGAGACTGTCCAGTTTGGCCAATGTACATGGCAGAGGGGCATTGCTGGCACATGATGGCATATATCACATTGGTAGATCTGCAGGTGAACGAGCCTCTGATGGTGTGGCTGATGTGATTAGGTCCTATGATGGTGTCCCTTGAATAGATATGTGGACAGAGTTGGCAATGGGCTTTGTTGCAAGGATACGTTCCTAGGTTAGTGTTTTTGTTGTGTGGTGTGTTTATGCCCAAATAAATTTGTTAGTCTCTAAGGTGCCACAAGTACTCCTTGTTCTTTTTGCTGATACAGACTAACATGATACCACTCTGAAACCTATCACACAGAGAGGAGCGGCGGTGACTAGGCATTGGGATGCCTGTGCCTTTTGAGAACCCAGCCCTGGGAAGCCCATACTGAGAGGTGCTGTCTTGTGCAAGGGGAAATAAAAAAGCCCCTTTGCTCCCTGCTCCCCCAGTGTTTGCAAACACTGGTGTCTCAGTCCACCGGGGTAATTGTTACCCCCTCTGCCCTGGCCTATGCCGGGGTTTTGCCCTCTATCACTCTCTGGCAGCGCTTAACCCCCGATTTTACCCTTCAGCCCCTATCCTAACCCTGCCCCCAGCTGCTTGACCCCCCTGACCAGTCAATTTTTGCCCCCTACTCAGACTCTGGCCACCCTCCTCCTCTTATTTTCTCCCTTTGCCCCTTTTTAACCCCTGTAAAAAGCAGTCAGCAGACTCTTATGCCCAGTAAGGGCCGGGTGAAGGGCAGTGGCTTCAGCAGATGTTACTGAGCATGCTGAGTGCACCCCAAATAGCAAATTCCTAGAAATAGCAGTTTCTTGCATTACACCGGAAGGGGGCTGAAGAGGGGCAGGGAGTTTAGATAAGAGGGGATTGAGGGGGAACAGGGATGTATGAGGGGCAGGAGTGGGATGAAGGGGGATGCATGGGGCAGGATGGGATGGGGACAGGGGATGTGCTGAGGGGAGGATGTGGCGATGCAGGGGAATCAGGGGAGACTTATGGGGTGGATGGGAACAGGGCTGCAATAGAAGGAAATTGAGGGAGGTCACTGCAAGGGAAAGGGGGGATGTGGGGAGGGGAGGCTGGGGGGAGACTGTGAGAGCAAGAGCAGACTGGCTGGGGAAGGGAGAGAAAAAGGGTAGGAGTCAGGGAGAATGAGAGGGAGAGATACAAGGACAGCTCCCCCACCCCTTGGGGCAGGAGAGGGTGAGGGGCTGCCCTACCCAGCAGCCAGAGGGAATTCCTTTACCGCAAATAGCCAATGATGCTTTGGGGGTAGATGGAGCCTTCCGCCTAAGGGCTCAGAAGCTACAAGGCAAATATCCTCCCCCGCTTCCGCCCCCACGCACACCTGTCATGGAGTTACCGGGGCAATGCTCTGGAACTACTCCATACGAAGCCAGTCAGGACTCTGAGTGAGCCTCCTCTCTGGGCGCAGACGATCTCCAGGGCAAGAAGCTTACACAGCTTCGACCTTCCTGGGTCTGACCTCGGAGAATTCAGCATCCCCTTTTCACACCGTGCACTTCCCACAGCGAATTCGCTTAGGCGGGGCTCCTGGGGAAGCCTGAGGGCCCTGCACCCCAATTTCGCAGTCAGACGTGACTCTCAGCCAGCCAGTAGAACAGAAGGTTTATTAGACAACAGGAACACAGTCTAAAACAGAGCTTGTAGGTACAGAGAACAGGATTCCTAAGTCAGGTCCATTTCCCCAGCCAGCTCCAAACTGAAAGTCTCCAGCCCCTCCTCTGGCCTTTGTCTCTTTCCTGGCTAGGAGGCCACCTGATCTCTTTGTTCTCCAACACCTTCAGTTGGCACCTTTGCAGGGGAAGGGCCCAGGCCGACAGTTGCCAGGAGATGGGATATCGGCCATTATCTATGCAGACAGCATCACACTGGCCCTCCAGGGCTCTGCAACAATCACACACCCTTATGCCACCACCTAGATACTTAAGAAATGCATAGGGGAAACTGAGGCACCCACACAGTATTCAGAGAAATCATTAAGAACATTCCCACTTTGTCACAACACCCTGTTCCTAATTTATTATTTTCAGACACACTCATGGTTTGGGGGTCTGTCTCCTGAGTGTTGGGCACTGCCCAGGACCCTGGTCTGATTTCTGGGCAGGATTCAGATCTCAGCCACACCGGTGTCAGACCGGAGTCACTGCTGGCTCTGGCAGGGGGTGAGTGCGGATGCACCAATGGGATCAGCCTCTGCCTGCCTGTCCCGGGGGGCTGCAGGGGTAGCACAGGGAGGCTCAGTCATTAGCTGCTGCCACCAGAGGGCTCTGGCTATTGCTCAGGGAGAGGAGGAGGCTGGTGCGTGTCTCTCTCTGCTTCTGATATTAGAGCCCTTGAGTTGAGCTGCCTGGGTCAGATGCTGCTGCCTCCTCTACCTGAGAGCCCAGACTGTGAAACTGCTGCTCCTCAGCTGGGGCTGTGCCAGGGTCCAGGGTCCAGGGATAGACCTTCATTAACCCCCCGCTCTGTGCCCAGCCCAGGTGGGCACTTGCGCTCTGCCTGGAAGTAGCCCCTGGGGTAGCCACAGGCTCTGTCGACTCCAGCTCCTGAGCCGGAGCCTCCAAGTGAGGAGAGAGACGAGGGGGAAAGGGCTGGGGCCGGGCAGGACAGTGACTCTGCACAAAGGGCCCCTTTCAGGGACCTGCTGGTGAGTTTGTACCGGGGGGAGGGTGTCCCTAAACCTCTGACTGCCAGATACCTGGAGTGGACGATGGGATGGTTCACTCAGTGATTGCCTGTTCTGTTCATTCCCTCTGAAGCACCTGACACTGGCTGCTGTCGGAAGACAGGACACTGGACTAGATGGACTATTGGTCTGACCCACTACAGCAGTTCTAATGTTCAGCAAAAATTACAACTGATTTTTGCCTTTGAGAAGGATGATCCATGAGACAGTATTCTGCCTCTATTGCATATTTGAGAATCAAGTTCTACACACAAGCAATGGCATGTGGAAAAACACTAAAGGCTGGGTTGAGAGGCAAAATAGCAGTTGTAAAAGGCAATCACCATTGGTGGATTGAATGAAAACAAAGTTTTGAGACCAGGCCAGAAATTCAGTCAGACTGGAAGTCAGATGATCCAAAAGAATAAACTTCTGCTCTAAAAATAAGAAAAAAAGTGAGAATTAAAAATTCCAAATTAGAAATTCCAGTAATACTGGAAGGCAAGGGCAATATTGGAAGCAAGGGCAATACTAGAAACACAGATGTCATTGCTAAAACTACTAGCAAGTACTTTCTTATGCATATTTTCAATGAGCATTTGTTGTTAAAATATAAATTAAATAGCACAATGACATGCATCTGCACAATAACAAAGCTAAATGATGAAGTGCTAAGAGGAATTCAGAAAATCAGGGAATTCAGGGAATCCCAGCAACAGATGAGACAAATTGGTGAACTGCTGTGAGACTTTATGCAGTCAGATACACCGATAAGGGATTCTTTGTTTCTGAAGGGGTGTATGTAAAATATTTCACTAAATTAAGTCTCCCACAGCACCTCAGGTTTCAGAGGTGTAGCTGTGTTAATCTGTATCAGCAAAAAGATCAGGAGTACTTGTGGCACCTTAGAGACTAACAAATTTATTTGAGCATAAGCTTTCGTGGGCTAAAACCCACTTCATCGGATGCATGCAGTGGAAAATAAAGTAGGAAGATATATATACACAGAGAACATGAAAAAATGAGTGTTGCTATACCAGCTATAACAAGACTAATCAATTAAGGTGGGCTATTATCAGCAGGAGAAAAAAAAACTCCTTCTTGTCAACACCCATTTTTTCATGTCCTCTGTGTATATATATCTTCCTACTGTATTTTCCACTGCATGCATCTGATGAAGTGGAGTTTAGCCCACAAAAGCTTATGCTCAAATAAATTTGTTAGTCTCTAAGATGCCACAAGTACTCCTGTTCTTTTCACAGCACCTCAGTAGGTTTCATCAGACAAAGAGGAGCTGCAGTGACTAGTCATTCGGATGCCTGTGCCTTTAAGAACCAAGCCCTGGGAAGCCCATGCTGAGAGGTGCTGTCTGCAGGAGGGGAAATAAAAAAGTCCCTTTGCCATTGCACACACTCTATTTTTGCAAACACTGGTGTCTCAGTCCACTGGGGTAACTGTTCCCCCCTCTGCCCTGCCTGTGCTGGGGTTTTGTCCTCTGTCACCCTCTGACAGGGCCTCACCATGGGCTTCACCCAAGCTCCTTCAACAGGGCTGTCCCTAGCTATACTGAGGCCCTATGCAGCACCCCCAGGGGCGGGGGGACGGGACAGGGCTGGCTTGGAGGCGGGGGGAACCGAAGTAGCAAGTTATGACAGATAGCAGTTTGTTACACTACACCTGCTTGGGGAATGGAGAGCCGAGGGCAGGGAGAAGGGTGAGGAGAGATACAAGGGCAGCTCCCCCACACCATGGGGTAGGAGAGGGTGAGGGGCTGCCCCACCCTGCAGCCAGCAGGGATTGTTTCCCTGTAACTGTGGTGAAAAAAGTATGGGGGGTGGGTGGGTAGGGGACTAACCCCTCAGGGCTCAGAAGCTACAAGGCAAATATCTAGACCCCCCACCCCACCCCAGTGTATTATTTTCAGACACACTCATGATTTTGGGGTCTGTCTCCTGAGTGTTGGGGGCTGCCCAGGGCCCTGGTCTGATTTCCAGGCAGGATTCACATCTCAGCCACACTAGATGGGCCAATGGGATCAGCCTCTGCCTGCCTGTCCTGGGGGCTGCAGGGGTAGCACAGGGAGGCTCAAGCACTAGCTGCTGTCACCAGAGGGCTCTGGCTATTGCTAAGGGAGAGGAGGAGGCTGGTGCGTGTCTCTCTCTGCTTCTGATATTAGAGCCCTTGAATTGAGCTGCCTGGGTCAGATACTGCTGCCTCCTCTGCCTGAGAGCCCAGACTGGGAAACTGCTGCTCCCCAGTGGGGTCTGTGCCAGGGACAGACCTTCATTAAAGCCCCTGCTGGGCCCAGTCTGGGTGGGCACTTTCTCCAGTGGCTGGAACTAGCCCCCTGGGGCAGCCCCGGGCTCTGCCCGCACCAACTCCTGAGCCAGAGCCTGCAGGTGACTGGGAGAGACCCCGGGGAAAGGGCTGGGGCCGGGCAGGAAAGTGACTCTGCACAAAGGGCCCCTTTCCGGGACCTGCAGCTGGTGAGTTTATACCGGGGGGGGGGGGGAAGGGGCTCCCCCGTGTCTGCGGCTCCCAGAGTTGTTGCCCTCAGTGACACAGCCAGGCTCACACTGGAGAGCAACGCCCATGGGAACGGGACAGGCACCAGTTCTCCCAGGCAGAGGGGAGAGGGACGGAGACAGGAAGGGGAGGGGTGAGACTGAAAGGGGCAGCAGGAGCAAGAAGTGGGGAGGGAGGTTCCCAGTTCCCAGCCCTGCCCGGATCCATTCCCTGCATCCCCCTGGGCCAACTCACTCTCCTGGGAACAAGGGGAGGAGCTGACAGAGGAAAAGCCGGTCCCAGCAGCGCCCTGCCCTCCGGGCCAATGTCAGGGGAAACCCCCCAAGTGGTTCCTTTCATTCTGCTTTTCTAGTATTTGTCTTTTAAACCTGGGAGGGTTTAAAAGTGTCTCAGGGATTCAGTGCTGGGAGGGGCCGGGTCTGTGTTGGAATAAAGTGACTGAGGGTTTTCCCAGAATGGCAGAGTCCAGAGCGTCTGTCTGCAGGGAGAGAGCCTGGGGGGAATTGGGGTGTGAAATGGATTCAATCCCCTTCTGAAACCTCCCGCATCACCCCTCTCGCCCTGACAGGCTGAGGAATCACGTCCGCGTTTCGCTGCAGATCGTCCCGTCTTCCAGAGGACAGGGAAGGGAAATGGCTGTGATGGAGCCAGCTCAGGTAGGGGATTTTCATGGAGGTGCAGGGGGATTTGCTGGGGGAGAGGGGGGAGGGGCAGGAAACACACAGGGGGAGGCAGGGATGGGACAGGGTGTGATAAACCTGCTGGGACAGGTTCAACTTGAAGCCTGATTTTTCTGAACCGACCCATTGGCGGGTGGGGGAAGGGGGAGACATTCCCCCATTTCTGATACAGGAAACACCCCCCTGGACAGGGCTGGGAAAACTGACCAGACTCCCAGTGCTGCAGCCTCACCCCACTGGCCACAGGCTGCTGTGAAATACGAAGGGAAGCTGTTGGGATTCCTGTCCCCGGCTCAGAGCTCTGCTTCCTGCATCAGCCTGTGGCTGGCAGGTGTGTGGGAAATGAGAAGACCCTGCCCTGCTCCGTGTGCTGGGGGGACAAGGAGTTCTCACCTTCTCCCCACCCCCTGAAGCCTCCTGGCTGGTCTGAGCAGGGTGCGGGTGGGATTCTGCTTTTCTGGGCCTCCTCCCCTGTGACTAGTGGGATTGTAGCTGGGGCAGCAGGCGCTGAGTGGGGGAACTGATGTTTCAGATGCCGGTGACCTTCGAGGACGTGGCTGTGTATTTCACCGAGGGTCAGGGGGCTCTGCTGGACCCCAGGCAAAGAGCTGTCTACAGGGACGTCATGCAGGAGAACTATGAGATGGTGACCTCGCTGGGTAAGGGATTACTGGGCCCTCAGCTATTAGAAGCTGTGGGGTCTGCGTGTCTGAATCTGGTCAGGTTCTTCCCTGGTCCGTTGCATTGGCAGGGAGGGTCGCATAGTCCACAGCTCCAGTGTGAGAGACACTCCATACCCCTTTCAAGGAAACAAGGGAGTCAGAAACCGAATGGACAGTCTAATTCATCCCCATCTTGCCAGCTTTCAAGCGGCCAGAAGCAGGGTATTGTTCTGCCTGTATTATTTCTCCTTCACACACAGTTCACCTTCCTTCCTGGGACTAGCTCCATCCATGGGGAGGGTTCTAGTTTCTGCAGCTTTGGAAATAGGCAGCAGTTTAACACCCGAGCTGTGTGTATGTCAGCAAGTCCCACAGAGCGCATCTACCCTGAGACCTCCTAGTGAGGGCGTGACAACACCCCGCCCCCCGATGTCATCTGCTCCTAATGGGTCTGAGTTACCACAATCCCATGTAGGGTCAGGTTAAACTCAGGGAACGTTCCTTGTGAAAAATACTCTACCAAGACTCCATGCGTCCTGACCTTGCATGATTTACCACATGCAACTAATAGGCAACTAGTTTAAAACAAAATGAAGTGTTTCTTCACATAACGCACAGTCAACCTGTGGAACTCTTTGCCAGAGGATGTTGTGAAGGCCAAGATTATAACAGGGTTAAAAAAAAAACTAGATAAGTTCATGGAGGACAGGTCCATCAATGGCTATTAGCAAGGATGGGCAGGGATGCTGTCCCTAGACTCTGTTTGCTAGAAGCTGAGAATGGGTGACGGGATGGATCACTTGATGATCACCTATTCTGTTCATTCTGTGTGGGGCACCTGGCATTGGCCACTGTCGGCAGACAGGATACTGGGCTAGATAGACCTTTGGTCTGACCCAGTATGGCCGTTCTTATGTTCACCCTCTGAGCAGGATTTCACATTCCCAAACCTGAGCTGATCGCCCAGCTGGAACGAGGGGAAGAGCCGTGGGTCCCAGATCTCCAGGCCTGGGAGGAAATGGAGAGCCCGAGAGGCACCTGCACAGGTGAGGAATGAGGGAAACCGAGACAGAAACATCTGGTGAGTGAAGGAAAAAGCTGGGACTCCCAAAATGTGCTGTGAGCGAGAGACCTCAGTTCTGCCCATCTCACCTAAGTGAGGGCTGCAGTCAGCAGGTGTCATAGCATCAAAGCAAATATCAGTCACGGTGGGATGTGGTGGCAGAATCCAATGTCTCCATCTCCCTCTTTGCTATTCCCCTTTCAGTCCTTTCCCCCCGGCACAGGCAGTGACTCCGGTCTGGCTTCTCTCTCTCCCAGCAGGCGATAGGACAGTGAGTGAGAACAAGGAGGAGAATCAGCAGGAGGAAGATCCTGAGCAAGTGGAATCGCAGGAGAGGTTTTTGAGAAGAGCTGAACGGAATTTTTCCCAGTGCTTGGAACAGGGAGAAGCCTGGGGAGATCGACACGGATCAGAGATGCAGCTGGGAAACTATCCCAGGAACAAACTGGATGAATCCACTAAATGTGGCGGAGGATGTAAGGAAACCACAATGCAGCAGACAAGTCACAATGAAGAGAAACCCTACAAATGCCTTGACTGTGGGAAACTATTCCATTTCAGTGCAAACCTTCTTACACATTGGAGAACCCACACAGGAGAGAACTTCTATAAATGCGTAGACTGTGGGAAAAACTTCAGTAAGAAGTCATTTCTTATTATACAGCAGAGACTGCATATGGGAGAGAAACCTTATAAATGCCTTGAGTGTGCAAAAGTTTTCACTGTGCCATCGGCCCTTATTAGACGTGAGAGAACCCACACAGGGGAGAAACCCTATAAATGCATGGACTGTGGGAAAACTTTTGGTCAGAGTTCAGACCTTATTAAACATAGGAGAATCCACACAGGAGAGAGACCTTATAAATGCCTTGAGTGTGGGAAAAATTTCATTCGCCGCTCACACCTTATTAAGCATCAGAGAACACACAGAGGCGACAAACCCTATAAATGCCTCGACTGTGGGAAAAGTTTCTTTGACAGAACAAAACTTACTAGACATCAGGCAATCCACACAGGAGAGAGACCGCATAAATGCTTGGACTGTGGGAAAAGCTTCATTCAGAAGTCACAATTTATTATACACCAGAGAGTGCACACAGGAGAGAGACCCTTTAAATGCTGTGAGTGTGGGAAAAGTTTTATTCAGAAATCACAGCTTATTACACATCAACGAACCCACACAGGAGAGAGACCTTATAAATGCCTTGAGTGTGGGAAAAGTTTTATGCAAAGTTCATCTCTTATTCAACATAGGAGAATCCACAAAGGAGAAAGACCCTATAAATGCCTTGAGTGTGGGAAAAATTTTATGGAACGTTCATCCCTTGTTAAACATAGGAGAATCCACACAGGAGAAAGACCCTATAAATGCCTCGAGTGTGGGAAAAGTTTTATGGAAAGTTCATCCCTTACTAAACATAAGAGAATCCACACAGGAGAAAGACCTTATAAATGCCTTGAGTGTGGGAAAGATTTCATTCGTAGCTCACACCTTATTAAGCATCAGAGAACACATAGAGGCGACAAACCCTATAAATGCCTCGATTGTGGGAAAAGTTTAGTTGACAGAACAAACCTTACTAGACATCAGGCAATCCACACTGGAGAGAAACCCCATACATGCTTGGACTGTGGGAAAAGCTTCATTCAGAAGTCACAACTTATTCTACACCAGAGAGTGCACACAGGAGAGAGACCCTTTAAATGTCTTGACTGTGGGAAAAGTTTTAGTGAGAGCTCAAAGCTTACTAGACATCAGAGAACCCATACAAGAGAGAGAACCTATGGATGCCTTGAGTGTGGGAAAAGATTTATGCAAAGTTCATCCCTTATCAAACATGGGCGAATCCACACAGGAGAAAGACCCTATAAATGCCTCGACTGTGGGAAAGGTTTTATTGCAAGTTCAGCCCTTACTAAACATAGGAGAATCCACACAGGAGAAAGACCCTATAAATGTCTTGAGTGTGGCAAAACTTTCAGTCAGCGCTCACATCTTACTCAACATGGGAGAACGCACACAGGAGAGAAACCCTACAAATGCCCTGAGTGTGGGAAAAGTTTCAGTTTCAAATCAGGCCTTAATATGCATCGGAAAACCCACACAGGAGAGAAATCCCATAAATGCTTGGACTGTGGGAAAACTTTCAGTCAGCGCTCATACCTTACTAAACACAGGAGAATCCACACAAGAGAGAGACCTTATAAATGCCTTGACTGTGGGAAAAGCTTCAGTAAGACCTCAGAGCTGACCAAACATCAGAGAAGCCACAAAGGTGAGAGACCCTAGGAATAGCTTGACTGCAAGAAAAGATTCAATTTGACTTCACGCTTCAGTGACCCACACAACAGCGAGACCTTGAATGTGGGGGAAGCTTCATTTGATGCTCCCGGAGTATTAGGCATCTGCAAATCCGCACAGGGAAGAAACCTCTGAGATGTTCTCAGTGTGGAAAATGCTCCTAGTGGAGCTAACACCATGTTGGACATCAGAGACTCCTCCACACAGGAGGGAAATTCTCTCAGGGGCCTGACTGGGGCCGGCCATGGTGACAAACCCATTTCCTTGTTCCCACACACATCAGGGGCATTTGGCTCCCAAGGATCCAGCAGCCGCTGAGCATCAGTTGGTCAGTGACCCTCTGGCTCTGCCTGGTCTCAGCAAACCCCAGGCAGAGGAGGAGAAGCCCCCATCAGCCCCTCCTCCCGGCTGCAGCTCTGGCTGCTGAGCTGATGGGCCAAAGGTGGGGGAAGGGAGGGAGAGAAAAACTCCTCCAGATGCTCCCTCTGCCTGGCTGAAGTTCTCCATCTGCATGGATGGTGGGTGAACGTGCCCTTGGGGGGAGGCTAGCCCCTGGCCCATCCCCCTCTGCCTGAGGCCCTGCCACTTCTGCTCCAGCAGGCAGGAGGGGGCCTAGAGGAGTGTGGGCGGGGCCATGCTAGGGTGTTTCGGGAGGCATGGCCTCCCCCAGTTTACTATACCCGCCGCCCATGCCCCTCTCCCTTCCCTTCCCAGCCGGGATTCCCCCTGCCATGGAGACAAGGCGAAGGACCTTTGGGCCAGGCCTCACCTTCACTCTAGACACCTGTTCCCACCCCCTAGCTCTTGGACTGGGCTCCCCCACTTACCTGGGGCTGTTCCCTGCAGGGCGAGTGTCCGTGGGAGCTGGTAACTCCTCCCCTCCCTGAATCCCTGAAGGTGCTGGGCTCTGGGGCATCAACAGTTAAGGTACCAGGGTGATGGGTTATGGGGACAACACTGGGGATTGAATGTCTGGGGCTGCGGGAGCTGGGAAGCAGGGGGAGCTGGGTGCTCGGGCTATCGAGTGTTTGGTGCTCATGAGATAAGAGGTGAGGGAGAGCACGGGGCAGAGAGGTACTGCCTCATCACTTACCCCCTCTGCCCCTTCTCCCTGCCCCCTCTGTATTCAGACAGCACCATTAGAAGAGATGGTTGGTTGAGATTTAGCTTTTATTTCTTGGTTTGAAAAGAATAAAGTAGAATTTAGTTTCTCAAACTCCCAGCGTCCCTTGTCTTCAATAATGGGCGGGGGGGAGAATGGTCTTTAATGGACTCACTCAGACGCTGTCTGGCTGTCACACATTGATGCAGCTGGGGAAAAGGCTGGTATCATTCTGGGGTGTATTAACGTGAGTGTTGTAGGAGGTCATTGTCTCACTCTGCTCCGCACTGCGGTTAGCTGAGCTGGAGTCCTGTGTCCAATTCTGGGCACCCCACACTTTAGGAAAGATGAAGACAAATTGGATTGAGTCCCGAGGAGAGCAACAGAAAATGATCAAAGGTTTAGAAAATCCGACCTGCAGGGGATGGTTAAAAAAAGTGGGTCTATTAGTCTTGAGAAAAGCAGACTGGGGGTGGCCTGCAGACATGTTAGGGGCTTTTATACAGAGACTGGGGATCAGTTGTGCTCGATGGCCACTGAAGGGAGGATGAGAGGTAAAAGTGTTAAGCTGCAGCAAGGATGATTTAGGTTAGAGATTAGAAAAACTTTCTAACCATACGGGTACTTAAGCTCTGGAATAGCTTCCAAGGGAGCTTGTGCAATCCCCAGCACTGGAGATTTGTTTGTTTGTTTGTTTGTTTGTTTGTTTTAAGCCCCTTGGAGGTGTTATTTCACCATACCTGAGCTCCACACACTGCAGGTTCCGGCTGTGACATTTTCTCGGCCAGTTCTGCCCTGCCACACCTGGAGCAAATGCTCCATCTGCTGGAGGAATTACAAGGCAGCGAATTAGCTAAATTGGCAAGTGGTGATGAAGGTGAGCAGATGAGCAGAGCAGAGCAAAACCAAACCTAAAGGCTCTGGTGCAGCTGCCCAAAGGGGTCCTCTGTATGGAAAGGGAGGACCCTCCGCATAGACAAGGAGAAAGGGAAGTATTCTGTGGCCCTGGACAGTGGCGACTCCCTATTGCTTCTTTGGGATTTGGATTTTCCCATCAGGTGAAGGACTTGGACTGAGGTGACCCCAGGGTAGGAGACGAGAGGAAGAGGCCCAGGGAGGACAGACTTAACTAGTCTTGGTTGCCAGGTCACTGGTAGCTAAAAGGGCCTTGAGTCGGAGCCCGGTAGAGTGGGAGGGCCCGGGCTCCCCTTCCTACGACCCCCTTGGCTGTCTGGGGTTGTGACCATGACCACTAGGCCACGCTTCCCAAACAGACCCTGAGTGCAAACCATTATTGTCCTTCTGTAGTGTCTAACCCCTGTCCACAAGACACTCAGAAATTCCCAGGTAATTTGTCCCTAAAGGGACAACACCAGCTTGTTCGATTCAATTGAGGATCAGCGCCAATATAACATCACAGCACTGAGATATATTTGTAGTGAAAACACAGGAGTTTATCAACAAAGACTAAGGTTTAACCGTGTGACTTTATCTGATAAAATATGACTATGTAGATCATTGTTGCAACTACTGTTATATAATTGCAACAAATCGTGTACAAAGTGTGTCAAGGAAGGTGTCAATAGAATGCAAGAGAAGCAAGTCTTGGCCCAGCTGGAAAAAGAAGCCAAAGCGAGAGCCAAGCAAGTTGAAGAAAGAGCCAGAGAAGCTGACAGGATGTGTATGGAACAGTGACTGCTGAGCAGAGGGTTCACCAGATGCAACAAGAAACTGCCAGACTTAAGCTCCAAATCAAAAAAGCAATGGAAGAAGAGCAGAACCTGTATCATCTTGGAAGTCCAGTTTATAACAATGTTGGTATGCTGTTTGATCATGGTGGATATGTTTACTCAGGGGGATGTCATAACCCAGTCCTAAAGTGAGTATGAATGTGACTCTTCTGTGTTATCTGTAACTAACAGGGAGATATGTGGATACCCGAGCGCTCGGTCATTGCATGGGGCTCTCCACACTTCAGACCCGCTACACATACTCAAGGAGGTAGGGGCAGTCTTATCCCCCACCTCTCGGGTATTCCTTGAGCGGATCCTGCGAGAGGGTGCTCCCTGCCCACCCCTGACCCCAGGCCCTCCGGACCTTTTCATCGGGTCCCTGTCCTGTGAGCCCCCTCTCCTCCATAACCTGATCCGGCTGCGCATCCTTGCTTCCAAACAACGCTGAGGGAACAACTTTACAAGCTCCTGCTCCACATGTTTCACTTCCTTACCCTCGTGTCCTGCTCCGCTACCAGGGGGTGGGACTTTCTACCACCTGTAGAGGGTGAGGAGCCCCGGTGAACCAGCCTATATTCCTGCCTGCTCCCACAGCCCGCCATGAATATCGGTTGGAGGCTCCTTCATGGAGCCGTGAGCACAGGTGTGTACCTGGCACAGTTCATCCCTATTCCCAACACCTGTCCCCTTTGCAGGTGAGGGAGAACCTGGCGCATACCTATCTAGAATGTCCAGGTTGCAGCCCCTCTTCCGGCTCCTCCTGAACCTCCTCTTGAGGTTCTGGTTGCACTTTACCCCACACCTCTTTATATATTCACACCCTGTCCGTGGCCCCACGAAGTCACGAGACCCCATCAACGTCCTCCTGGCACTGGCCAAAGTGGCCATTTACAATGCCAGGGGGAAGATGCTGGACGAGCGGGCACTCTGTGACTCTGGGGCCTATTTCAGTTCCTCCCTTGTCTCACGCATCTGGGCAGAGTTCCTCTGGGCATCGCCTGCTGGCTTTGAGGAGCAGTAGGTGCTGTCTGGGGTTCTCCCAGTGTCCCCCTCTGGATCCTTAGTTCTGAACCTATGACCCTCAATCCCATCCCTGTTATCCCTTAGTTGTCCCCGAATTCAGTTGGGTCCTGGGGTCCAGTGGTTCCTCCCGCAAGGCTGGGGGAGGCACCCACCCACTGTAATGGGTTAGATCACAGAAACCCCCTAGGAGCTGCCACCTCAGGGCCGGCTCCAGGCACCAGGTGCTTGGGGCGGCCAGTTGAAAGGGGCGGCACGTCCGGGTCTTGAGCAGCAATTCGGCGGCAGGTCCCTCAGTCCCTCTCGGAAGGAAGGACCGGCCGCTGAATTGCCACTGAAGAATGAAGCGGTGTGGTAGAGCTGCCGCTGAAGTGCTTTATATATATAGATATAGATATATTTTTTTCCCCCCGCCGCTTGGGGTGACAAAAAAGCTGGAGCCGGCCCTTTGCCACCTGATGTGCCAAGACTACTTCTGCTCCTGCTTTCCTGCCCTTGCAACTTAGGACTCCAACACCCTGTCTTGTTGAGCCAGACACGCCAGTCTGCTCCAACACAGACCCAGGGTCTGAACCACGTGCCCAAAAGCTTAACTGAAAGCAAATTACAGAAGTGTTCCTGTCTTTAACACTCAGATGCCCAACTCCTAATGGGGTCCAAACCCCAAATAAATCCGTTTTACCCTGTATAAAGCATATACAGGGTAAATTCATAAATTGTCCGCACTCTATAACACTGATGGAGAGAGATGCACAGCTGTTTGCTCCTCCCCAGGTATCAATACATACTCTGCGTTAATTAATAAATAAAAAGTGATTTTATTAAATACAGAAGGTAGGATTTAAGTGGTTCCAAGTAGTAACAGACAGAACAAAGTGAATTATCAAGCAAAATAAAATAATACATGCAAGTCTAAGTCTAGTACAGTAATAAAAACTCAATATAGATAAAATCTCACCCTCGGAGATGTTTCAATAAGTTTATTTCACAGACTGCACACCTTTCTAGTCTGGGCACAATCCTTTCCCCTGGTACAGCCCTTGTTCCAGCTCAGGTGGTAGCTAGGGGATTTCTCATAATGGCTGCCTCCCTTTGTTCTGTTCTACCCACTTTTCTTGCTGCCACAGCCTCCTGGGCCATGATTGGGGGGGGAGGGGGGAGAGGCACAAAGCTGCTGCCCGCTCCCACAGGGCTGCCAGCAGGGGTTCAACCCTGCCTCTTTCTGGAGCCTCAAAGGCTGGAGGAGCAGGCAGCTGCTGTGAGTTCCCATCTTGTCGGGGGCGGTGGGGCTCGGGCTTCTGGCTTCAGCCTTGGGGTGGCAGGCAGCAGGCTCCAGCCATGGGGTTTGGGCTCCTGCCCTGGGCTCAACCCTCCCCCGCCCACCCATCGCTCCTGGCCCCCGCTGCCACCTCCAGCCCCAGGCTCCAGTTGTACGGCAGCAGGCTCTGGACCTCTGCTGCAGGGCTTTAGGCCCTGGTTTCACCACTACCCCTGTTGCCGCTGGCCCCCACTGCTGCCCTATCCACTTCCCATCTCAGGCTTAATTTTCCCTCCAGTTTTCTGGGTCTGTGTAAGTCTGCTGTGAAAAGTGGTATTTGTATGTTTGTTAATCACTTTTTGCTGCCTCCCAGCTTGCTAGCAAGTCTGCTGCTGTGAAACGTGCTATTAACAAACGTACAAACGGCACTTTTCACAGACGCAGACTTACTAGCCAGCAAATCTTTAAAATAAAAAGCAACCAAAAAAGCAAAAGAAACAACAATTAACAAAAGACAAGAACATGCGAAGCACCTTATTTGTGACAGGTTTCAGAGTGGTAGCCGTGGTAGCCTGTATCAGCAAAAACAATGAGGCGTCCTTGTGGCACCTTAGAGACTAACAAATTTATTTGTGTATAAGCTTTCGTGGGTTAGAACCCACTTCATCGGATGCATGGAGTGAAAATACAGGAGCAGGTATAAATACATGAAAGGATGGAGGATTGCTTTACCAAGTGTGAGGTCAGTCTAATAATAATTTCCCCCTACTGTTACTCACACCTTCTTGTCAACTGTCTGTAATGGGCCACTCTCTTACCACTTCAAAAGTTATTTTTCCGCTACCAGGGGGTGGGACTTTCTACCACCTGTAGAGGGTGAGGAACCCCGGTGAACCAGCCTATATTCCTGCCTGCTCCCACAGCCCGCCATGAATATCGGTTGGAGGCTCCTTCATGGAGCCGTGAGCACAGGTGTGTACCTGGCACAGTTCATCCCTATTCCCAACACCTGTCCCCTTTGCAGGTGAGGGAGAACCTGGCGCATACCTATCTAGAATGTCCAGGTTGCAGCCCCTCTTCCGGCTCCTCCTGAACCTCCTCTTGAGGTTCTGGTTGCACTTTACCCCACACCTCTTTATATATTCACACCCTGTCCGTGGCCCCACGAAGTCACGAGACCCCGTCAACGTCCTCCTGGCACTGGCCAAAGTGGCCATTTACAATGCCAGGGGGAAGATGCTGGACGAGCGGGCACTCTGTGACTCTGGGGCCTATTTCAGTTCCTCCCTTGTCTCACGCATCTGGGCAGAGTTCCTCTGGGCATCGCCTGCTGGCTTTGAGGAGCAGTAGGTGCTGTCTGGGGTTCTCCCAGTGTCCCCCTCTGGATCCTTAGTTCTGAACCTATGACCCTCAATCCCATCCCTGTTATCCCTTAGTTGTCCCCGAATTCAGTTGGGTCCTGGGGTCCAGTGGTTCCTCCCGCAAGGCTGGGGGAGGCACCCACCCACTGTAATGGGTTAGATCACAGAAACCCCTAGGAGCTGCCACCTCAGGGCCGGCTCCAGGCACCAGGTGCTTGGGGCGGCCAGTTGAAAGGGGCGGCACGTCCGGGTCTTGAGCAGCAATTCGGCGGCAGGTCCCTCAGTCCCTCTCGGAAGGAAGGACCGGCCGCTGAATTGCCGCTGAAGAATGAAGCGGTGTGGTAGAGCTGCCGCTGAAGTGCTTTATATATATAGATATAGATATATTTTTTTCCCCCCGCCGCTTGGGGTGACAAAAAAGCTGGAGCCGGCCCTTTGCCACCTGATGTGCCAAGACTACTTCTGCTCCTGCTTTCCTGCCCTTGCAACTTAGGACTCCAACACCCTGTCTTGTTGAGCCAGACACACCAGTCTGCTCCAACACAGACCCAAGGTCTGAACCACGTGCCCAAAAACTTAACTGAAAGCAAATTACAGAAGTGTTCCTGTCTTTAACACTCAGATGCCCAACTCCTAATGGGGTCCAAACCCCAAATAAATCCGTTTTACCCTGTATAAAGCATATACAGGGTAAATTCATAAATTGTCCGCACTCTATAACACTGATGGAGAGAGATGCACAGCTGTTTGCTCCTCCCCAGGTATCAATACATACTCTGCGTTAATTAATAAGTAAAAAGTGATTTTATTAAATACAGAAAGTAGGATTTAAGTGGTTCCAAGTAGTAACCGACAGAACAAAGTGAATTATCAAGCAAAATAAAATAATACATGCAAGTCTAAGTCTAGTACAGTAATAAAAACTCAATATAGATAAAATCTCACCCTCTGAGATGTTTCAATAAGTTTATTTCACAAAACCTTTCTAGTCTGGGCACAATCCTTTCCCCTGGTACAGCCCTTGTTCCAGCTCAGGTGGTAGCTAGGGGATTTCTCATGATGGCTGCCTCCCTTTGTTCTGTTCTACCCACTTTTCTTGCTGCCACAGTTCCTGGGCCATGATTGGGGGGGCACAAAGCTGCTGCCTGCTCCCACAGGGGTTCAGCCCTGCCTCTTTCTGGAGCCTCAAACGCTGGAGGAGCAGGCAGCTGCTGTGAGTTCCCATCTTGTCGGGGGCGGTGGGGCTCGGGCTTCTGGCTTCAGCCTTGGGGTGGCAGGCAGCAGGCTCCAGCCATGGGGCTTTGGGCTCCTGCCCTGGGCTCAACCCTCCCCCGCCCACCCATCGCTCCTGGCCCCCGCTGCCACCTCCAGCCCCAGGCTCCGGTTGTACGGCAGCAGGCTCTGGACCTCTGCTGCAGGGCTTTGGGCCCTGGTTTCACCACTACCCCTGTTGCCGCTGGCCCCCGCTGCTGCCCTACCCACTTCCCATCTCGGGCTTAATTTTCCCTCCAGTTTGTTGGGTCTGTGTAAGTCTGCTGTGAAAAGTGATAGTTGTACGTTTGTTAATCACTTTTCACTGCCTCCCAGCTCGTTAGCAAGTCTGCTGCTGTGAAACGTGCTATTAACAAACGTACAAACATCACTTTTCACAGACGCAGACTTACTAGCCAGCAAATCTTTTAAATAAAAAGCAACCAAAAAAGCAAAAGAAACAACAATTAACAAAAGACAAGAACATGCGAAGCACCTTATTTGTGACAGGTTTCAGAGTGGTAGCCGTGGTAGCCTGTATCAGCAAAAACAATGAGGCGTCCTTGTGGCACCTTAGAGACTAACAAATTTATTTGTGTATAAGCTTTCGTGGGTTAGAACCCACTTCATCGGATGCATGGAGTGAAAATACAGGAGCAGGTATAAATACATGAAAGGATGGAGGGTTGCTTTACCAAGTGTGAGGTCAGTCTAATAATAATTTCCCCCTACTGTTACTCACACCTTCTTGTCAACTGTCTGTAATGGGCCACTCTCTTACCACTTCAAAAGTTATTTTTCCTCCCTTGGTATCCTGCTGTTAATTGATTTATCTCCTTAGACTGACCTCACACTTGGTAAAGCAACCCTCCACCCTTTCATGTATTTATACCTGCTCCTGTATTTTCACTCCATGCATCCGATGAAGTGGGTTCTAGCCCATGAAAGCTTATGCCCAAATACATTTGTTAGTCTCTAACGTGCCACAAGGACTCCTCGTTGTTTTCACCTTATTTATGTTTCTATTCTGTGTAGGTCCACTAAAGAATAGAGGCAATTGTACACTATTTTTATTATGGAGTCTGCAAAACAAACCCAACATTAATAAATTAACAGGATATGGGCACGGATATGTGCATATTTATTTGTTTATCCTAAAGTTAATTAAGTATCTTAGGAAAAATTGTCAGAGTAGCCACCAGCAAGAGCTGGTGACCGTGCTCTGAGGCTACCAAAAAATTGTAGTGCGAACCCCTGCACTAGAAAGCTTACAGTGGTGCAGCTGCATCAGTAGCCTAAGAGTGGTGTCTAATATCTTGATCTGTTTCTGGCCTAGCAAAATGAGACCCTGCACTTAACTCGGTGGCACTGGTCTGTTTCGATGGCTGCATCTGATCAATTCCAACATTGCAGGGGATTGTCTGGGTGCCCATCAGGAGAAGGTGGATGATTTTGGTGACAATTGGAAAATGATGAGGGGGAAATAGGGGACTATCCTGAGTGGGCAAAGCACCAGTCCCTGACCCAGAGCAACAGGAGCTTTGTTGCTGACATCCAGGTGCCTGATGGGGAGCTGCAGTCGGTGCCCACACTGGGGAGCCAGCTGGGAGAGGGGCAGAGGGGATCCCCGGGAAGAACCCAGGGACAAAACACAGACAGCACCATGACCCGAGCGAGGGGAGCAGAGCTGGTAGCTCCAGTCCAAGGCTGGTAGCCAGTGAATGTGGTGTGGAGACAAGAGACCAGCTCTGACCACCTGCTCCCTGTGCCAATCTTGTTACCAGAGCATCCCTGACTCCCCATCACCCCTGGATTCTCTGGAACAACCCCATCTCCCTAGAAACCCCCCTTCTCCCCCCGCCCCGGGATCTGCACGTCTCCTTTCTGTCCCCATTGATCCTGTGGTTTCTAGGCAGGATGCCTGCATAGTGCTGGGAGAAGCTGCCCGTGCCCAGGGGAGGTGGGGCCCCAGGGGGCAGGGTCTGGGGCAGGGGGCTGCAGTGCGCTGAGTTGATCGCTAGGACCCAGGAGCTGCTGGGAGGCGGCTCTGGGGGGAGCGATCGCTGGGCTCAGGCCCGGCAGCAGGAAGTGACTCGCAGCCGCTGCGGTGACTCTGTCTCCCAGGCTCCTGGCGAGATCCCCGAGCCCCGGCGGCTGGTGCTGGGAGCCCGGAGCCCGGGCTGCAGCCGGGAGAGGGGAATCTCCAGCAGGGCCCTTCCCGCTGCTCCCCAGGAGCCTCTCCCAGGGCAGAGCCCCCAGCCCGGCCAGGCCCCTTCCCGGCCCGGCCCCTGCCCCTGCCCCTGCCCCAGGGGGCCCCGCTCGGAGGGAAGGTAAGAGAGACCCGCCCCCCCCCCCCCCCCCCCCCCCGTCACACTCGGGCTGCAGGGGGAGGTTTGGCCCCAGGCTGCTCCCAGCGGAGCTGGCTGCGATTCCCGCCCTGGGCCCGGGAAAGCTGCCGCCAGCTCCCGGTGTGTGCGGGGGGGGGGGAGCCAGCCCGGGCCGTGCTGGGGCAGCCACACCTGAGATGGGGGGCGGGAGCCGAAAGGGGGCTGAAGATGGGCGCGGGGTGCAGATAAGGGGGGGTTGAGGGGGGACAGGGGTGTGTGTGGCCGGGGGCAGGATGGGATGGGGGCAGGGGGGAGATGGGGGTCGGTGATTGCACTGAAGGGAGGTTGGGGCGATGCAGGGTGATCGGGGGCAGAGGGGGAGTTATGGGGCTGACGGGAACGAGGCTGGAATGGAGGGAAGACGTGCGGGGGCTCTGGGAGGGAAAGGGGGGGATGTAGGGAGGGGAGGCTGTGTAAAGTGCTGCCCGGTGAAGGGGAGCCCAGGGGCAGGGAGACGGCGGAGGGGTGGGAGAGATACAAGAGGGGCTGTCCTGCCCAGTAGCCAGTGGGGATTTCTTCCCCTACAAATGGTCAAACCAGGGTGACCGTTTGTCCCGACTTGGGCAGGACAGTCCTGAAGTGCCGAGTTCAAGTCCCGGTCCTGGGCTGAATGACTCCAGGACACCATTTGTCCCGGATTCCCGGTGCCAGGGCTCTGCGCCTGCCCGAGGCTCAGGGGCAGCGCCAGCCTGTTCTCCCGGGGGTGGGATTGAGGGGGGCCTTAGCCCCCCTTCACCACAAGCCCCCACTCCTCCTCCTCCCAGTCTGCAGTGAGGAGTCCCAGACCCTCCACCTGCCCTGGGGGGCAGGGGTGTATCAGGGCCGGCAGATAGGCCGGGGGATGCTATCGACACTAGGGTTCCCAGCTTTCTAAATCCAGAAAACTGAACACCTTTGTCCCGCTGCAGCTCCGCACCTTTCGTTGACGCCCCGCCCCCCTCGCTCCATCCCCCTCCCTCCTTTGTTCACTCCCCCCACCCCTCTCTCCCCGGCTCATTTTCCCTGCAAGGCCCAAACGGGCGCCAGGAGCTGCAACAGTCTGAATGTGGGAGATGCACACACTTGCCAACACAGAGACTCTTTTCCCACACGCTTTCTCGGGGCCCTACGGGGGAGGTGGCGCAGGAGTCCCACAGGGCCCTGAGATAGGCAGTCTCGTGTCAGGGCCGGCCTTAGGGAAAATGGCCCCCTGGGTGAACTTGCATTTTGGTGCCCCTGGCCCCCATGGGCATGGAGCATCATCACCCCAATTGCCTCCCCACCCTCCCTTCACCCCTAACCCCTGCATTGTACCCCCTTTGTCCCTAACCCCTGCCCCCTCCTGTGCCCCTAAGCTCTGCATCCCCTTCCTGCACCCACATGGGGAAACTGACCTGGGTGCAGAGATGGAGCAGCTGACATTGCTGCTCGCTCCCCCACTGGACTGCTGCTCTCCTGCCCCGGGCCCCACTATGGGGCTGTGAGCGGGGGAGCGAGGGTGGGGCTCCCTGCACCCAGGTCATGTTCCCTGCCTGGGCTGCATAAGGAGAGGGCAGGAGAGCAGCAGCTCCTGATGCTCATCTCCTAGCACTGTCCCTTTAAGAAAGCACTCTGGGTCGGTCAGGCACCTGAAGGCTTGTTCAGACACAAGCAGCTGGACCCAGAGAGGCAGCAGCCAGGGGCGGCAGGTTTGTAGAAATTTTGGCCGTGCCCAGAATGCCCGGAGCCTGCCCCCCACCTGCCTAAGGCTCTGGGAGGGAGTTTGGGTTGGGGAGAGGGTCTGGGGTGCCGGTTCTGGGATGGAGTTTGGGGGCTGGAGGGGGTGGCAAGGTTCCCTCCCAACTCTGAGGTACAGATGTGGGGACCTGCATGAAAAAACCCCTAAGCTTATTTCTACCAGCTTAGGTTAAAAACTTCCCCAAGGCACAAATTCTTCCTTGTGCCTGGACAGTATGCTGCCACCACCAAGTGAGTTAGACAAAGATTCACGAAAAGGACCACTTGGAGTTCCTGTTTCCCCCAAATATCCCCCCAAGCCCCTTCACCCCCTTTCCTGGGGAGGCTTGAGAGGAACCAAGGTGAGCACAGACCCTTGGGTTTTAGGACACTAAAAACCCAATCAGATTCTTAAAAACAGAACTTTTCTTATAAAGAAAAAAAGTAAAAGAAACACCTCTGTAAAATCAGGATGGAAGGTAACTTTACAAGGTAAAAAGAGTTAAAACACAGAGGATTTCTCTCTAGGCAAACCTTTAAACTTACAAAAAAACAGGAATAAACCTCCCTCTTAGCGTATGGAAAACTCACAAGCTAAAACAAAAGATACTCCAACACATTTTCTTGCTATTACTTACATCTAATATTACAGAAATAGTATCATTTCATTAGGAACTGGATTACTTGCTTAGTTTCTCCCTTTGTCTCTCGAGAGAACACTCACAGAGCACAAAACAAAGCCTCTCCCCCCCCCCCCCCCCCCCCCCCCACACACACACATTTGAAAGTATCTTCTTTCCCCATTGGCCCCTCTGGTCAGGTGCCAACCAGGTTATCTGAGCTTCTTAACACTTTACAGGTAAAGAAGGGATTTTATGCTATCTTTAGCTGCATGTTTATGACGGGGAGTGTGGGAAAAGGGGGGGAATGCAGTCTCTGGGAGGGGGTGGGGGAGTGTGGCGCTTACCTGGAGCTCCTAGGCAGGGAGGCCGGGGGTCTCCACACGCAGCTACCCCCAGGCACTGCCCCCACAGCTTCCCATTGGCCGCGGGGTCGCTTGGGGCGGGACACAGACCCACCCAGGGGCTGCAGGGAGGGGCTGGCAGCCATGTGGAGTGAGCAGGCAGGAAGCCACTCGGCTCCCTTGCCCTGCCGGTGGTGAGTGGTGGTCCCGGTCTGTTTTAAATGGCCCGGGGGATGTTGGGGCGGGGCGCTCGGGGGCAGAAGGTGGGGCCAAGGGAGAGACCTGGCTTCATACAGTGCCGGAGCCTGGGCACCACGGGCCCATAGAACTCGCCGCCCATGGCAGCAGCACACACAGATTCCCCGTCCTGTCACCCCAGCTTAGTGGAAATCGGGTACATGGGAGCAGGACACCACGACATCAGCCTCCCCCCACCCCGCACAGCAGAGAGGAAGACGCTCCCAGTCGCGTGGCCGGGGGCTCTGGGGAGGAATGAGGCGGGGGACAGGAGCAGCGGTGGCTGCACATGGCAGTGGAGCAGGGGGGAGGAGGGGCACCTAGCTCGGCTGGTCATCCAACTGCCCCTTGCAGCTCAGGTCCCTTCTCCCCTCTCACCCACAAGACCAGCCCTGGTCTCGTTCTCCTCCCCTCCCCTCCAGCAGCCCCATTCCCAGCACTCGGAGACGAGGATCTATACCTCGAACTCCTCAGTGCTGGCGATGGGGCCACAGACCGCGGGGTCGCTGCAGGGGCACGTGCCGTAGCTGGAGCCCAGCCACAGGAGGAGCGCGAGGAGAAGAGGGACGGCAGCAGCAGGAGAAGCGCGCGCCATGATCCCTCGACAGCCGCCTGCTGAGCGCTCACAAGTGGGGCTAGTTCGTCCCCTGCCCTGACCCAGCCGGCCACTGGAAGCTGCGCCTGTGGGTGGGAGATGGGGGCAGTGCGCAGAACCCCCTGGCCGTCCCTAAGCCTAGGAGCCGGACATGCTGGCTGCTTCCCAGGAGCGGCGTGGCGCGGAGGCTAGCAAGGAGTCTGCCAGCCCTGCTGCACGGCACCAGTCTACGGCCGGCTAGTGGTGCTGACTGGAGTCTCCAGGATCCCTTTTCGACCGGGTGTTCTGGTCCAAAATCAGACACCTGGTCACCCTAATTGGCACTCCAGCCCCCTGCCAAGGGCAGGTGGAGGGTCCGGGGCTCCTTGCAGTGGCCCGGGCTCCCTGTGCAGGTGTTATTTCGGCCTGGCTTCCGGTCTGGCCAGGGGCAGGGCCTCAGGGGAAAGAGGAGGAGCAGGGGGCGTGGCCTCATGGAGAGGAGGGGCGGGGCTCCTTCACATGTCCTACTTTTGCCTTTAGAAAAGGTGGTCACCCAGAGATGGGGGCGGGCAGGAGATTTACCCCGAAAGGCTGAGAATTTACCAGGCAAATGTCCACCCAAAATCCCCCCCACACGCACACACCCTGCTTCCAATTTCATATTTGTGTTTAAAGACAATCTCCTTATTTGCGGGGGTCTGACTCCTGGGATGACAGCACTGAACAGGGGCTGGTCTGATTTCTGCGCAGGATTCGATGTCCAACCAGAGTCACTGCTAGACACAAGGAGTAGAATTGGGGTTTGGTTCGGGTACAGTGGCAGTCGATGTATTCGGTTCTGGTTAGGGTTCGGGTTGGGAGGGAGCCCTGTGGCTTGCTTCAGTGTGGAACTGAATTTGGGGCATGGAGCCTGCCTCAGGTGGGGCAATTAGAGGGAGAAGCTGCCCTAAGGGGTGAGGGCGGGTGAGAGGAGGCCTGTCTAAGTGGAAGAAGAATTGAGCAGCCTTTTTCCTTGGCTTGAAGAGTTAATGTTAACTTCTGGGACAGGGAGCCCCCACTTCTCTTCTCCTCCCTCCCTCCCTCCTCCTGTGGGCTGCCCCCTTCTCTTCTCCTACTGGGACAGGCCGTTCCGGTAGCGATCACATGCCTGGGGGTTGTTTTGGTGTCTTGTTTATAATGAGTGAGATCAGAGTAGGTTTTATTTTATTTTGTCAAATATTGAGCTGAAAAATTGCTGAAACTTGATTTCAACAGGTAGCCATTTTTTTCCAAGTTCAATTCAGATTCAGGTTCACCGAGGAAGAGGAAAAATGATGGTTTAAGTCTGATTCCAGTTCAGTTAAGCATATCGGTTCAACCTGGTTCTCTGGTTCTGTTCCGGTGTGAGTCCAGATGGGCAAATGCTGCTGAATTGTCCTCATAATGGAGGCTGGTGGGGCTGGTTACTGCTAAGGCAGAGGAGGCTGGTGTCTGTCTCTGTCTGCTCATGATTAAGGCTGCGAGTTTGCCATGGAGGTCATGGAAGCTAGAAGCTTAGGGAGGGAGATGTCACCGCTTCTGAGAAGCCGGGTAGGGAACCTGGGAGCCCTGCTAGCCCCGCCCCCCAGCAACAGCGGGGGTCCTGGGCTGCTCTCTCCCGAGCACCCGCGGAGCCCTCCGGGCTGCTAACTCCCAGCACCCGCAGTTTCCCCCCCCGGGCCACCCCACTGACCACCCACGTACTCCCCAGCACCTATGGCCTCCCCCACCAGCACCCACAGCACTCCCAAGATTTTGTCCGGGGTATAGTACAAGTCGTGGATAGATCATGGGCCGTGAAATTTTGTTGACAGCCCGTGACCTGTCCATCAGTTTTACTAAAAATATCCGTGACTCTAAGGGAGCCTTACCCATGATATTAGGGCCCGGGAGTTAATTGGTGCTGCCTCCTGCATTTTGATCTGCACTTCGATTTTGACTGAGCAGCTGCTGCTCCCCCACCAGGATCTTTGCCAAGGAGAGACCTTCATTAACCCCCCTCTGGGTCCAAGGGGGGAGGGGGGCGGGACACAACTTTCTCAGGTGGATGGAGCCTGCAGGTGATAGGAGAGACCCGGGGGAAAGGGCTGGGGCCAGGCAGGAAAATGGCTCTGCAGAAAGGGTCTTTCAGGGACCTGGTGGTGAGTTTGTACCGGAGGGGGAGGGGCTCCCCCATGCCTGCAGGTCCCCGAGCTGCTGCCCTCAGTGACACAGCCAGGCTCACACTGGAGAGCAAATGCCCATGGGAACGGGACAGGCACCAGTTCTCCCAGGCAGAGGGGAGAGGGACGGAGACAGGAAGGGGAGGGGTGAGACCGAAAGGGGCAGCAGGAGCAAGAAGTGGGGAGGGAGGTTCCCAGCTCCCAGCCCTGCCCGGATCCATTCCCTGCATCCCCCTGGGCCGACTGACTCTCCGGGGAACAAGGGGAGGAGCTGACAGAGAAAAAGCCAGGTCCTGCCCCAGCCGAGTCAACGCACTGCTGGGGAGACACACTGCCCTCGGGGCCAATGTCAGGGGGAATCCTCCAAAGTAGCTCCTTAGATTCTGCTCTTTTCTAGCATTTCTCTCAGAGACTCTGTCCCTGGTGGGGGGGGTTAAAAGTGTCTCAGGGGTTCAATGCTGGTGGGAGGGGCCGGGTCAGTATTGTAATAAAGTGACTGACGGTTTTCCCAGCATGGCAGAGTCCAGGGCATCTGTCTGCAGGGAGAGAGCCTGGGGGGAATCGGGGTGTGAAATGGACTGAAGCCCCTTCTGAAACTTCCCCCATCGCCCCTCTCGCCCTGACAGGCTGAGGAATCATGCCCACGTTTTGCTCCAGATTTTCCCATCTTCAGGAGACAGGGAAGGGAAATGGCTGTGATGGAGCCAACTCAGGTAGGGGATTTTCAGGGGGCTGCAGGGGGGAGTTGCTGTAGAGGGGGAGGGGCAGGAAACACACAGGAGGAGGTGGGGTGGGGACACAGGGTGTGATAAACCTGCTGGGACACATTCAATTTGGAGCCTGATTTTCTGAACAGGCCCATTGGCGGGTTGGGGGAGGGGGGGACATTCCCCCATTTCTGATACAGGAAACACCCCCCTGGGCAGGGCTTGAAAAACTGACCAGACTCCTAGTGCTGGAGCCTGACCCCACTAGACGGAGGCTGCTGCGAAATACGAAGGGAGGCTGTTGGGATTCCTGTCTCTGTCTCTGTCCCTGGCTCAGAGCTCTGCTTCCTGCATCAGCCTGTGGCTGGCAGGCGTGTGGGAAATGAGAAGACCCTGCCCTGCTCTGTCTGCTGGGTAGCACAAGGAGTTCTCACCTTCTCCCCACCCCTTGAAGCCTCCTGGCTGCTCTGAGCAGGGTGCGGGTGGGATTCTGCTTTTCTGGGCCTCCTCCCCCTTGACTAGTGGGATTATGGCTGGGGCAGCAGGCGCTGAGTGGGGGAACTGATCTTTCAGATGCTGGTGACCTTTGAGGAGATGGCTGTATATTTCACCCAGGGATAGGGGGCTCTGCTAGACCCCAGTCAGAGAACCTTCTACAGGGACGTCATGCAGGAGAACCATGAGACAGTGACCTCGCTGGGTAAGGGATTCCTGGGCCCTCAGCTATTGGAAGCCGTGGGGTCTGCATGTCTGAATCTGGTCAGGCTCTTCCCTGGTCAGTTAGATTGGAGGAGGAGGGTCGCATAGTCCACAGCTCCACCCTGGACTATGCGACCGACTCCGTGGGTGCTCCTGGGCTGGAGCACCCACGGGGAAAAATTAGTGGGTGCTCTGCACCCTATGGCAGCCAAGCTCCCCTGCACTACCTCCTCCTCTCCCCTGAGCATGCTGCGTCCCCACTCCACCTATCTTGCAGCGTTTCCCACCCGGCCACTGCCAAACAGCTGCTTGCACGCTCGGGGTGTGGGGGGGGGAACGGAACCTGGCACATTCAGGGGAGGAGGCGAGGCCAAGGCGGGGATTTGGGGAAGGAGTTAGAATAGGGGCGGAGTTGGGGCGGGGACTTTGGGGAAGGGGTTGAAATGGAGGAGAGGAAGGGGTGGGAAGAAGTGGGGCAGGGGTGGGGCCGGAGGCAGGGCGGGGGGTTAAGCACCCATGGAAAAGAGGGGAAGTCGGCGTCTATGCCAGTGTGAGAGAGACTTGCATCTCCATACCCCATTCACGGGAACAGGGGAGTCAGAAACCTAATGGACAGGCTAATTCATCCCCATCTCTCCAGCTGTCCAGGGGCCAGAAGCAGGGTATTGCCCTGTCTGTATTATTTCTCCTTCACTCACCGTTCACCTTGCTCCATCCGTGGGGAGGGCTCTAGGTTCTGCAGGTTTGGAAATAGGCAGGAGTTTAACACCCGAGCTGTGTGTGTGTCAGCAAGTCCCCCAGAGCGCATCTACCCTGAGACCTCCTAGTGAGGGAGTAAAAAAAAACCCCACCCCCAGATCCCTGCTGCTCCCAAGGGGTCGGAGTTACCACAGTCCCATGTAGGGTCAGGTTAATCTCAGGGAATGTTCCTTGTGACAAATACTCTACCAATGCTCCATGCGCCCTGAGCTTGCCTGATTTCACTCCCTGATTAGGATTTCCCGTTCCCAAACCCGAACTGATCACCCGGCTGGAACGAGGGGAAGAGCCGTGGGCCCCGGATCTCCAGGCCCCGGAGGAAAGGGGGAGCCCGAGAGGCACCTGCACAGGTGAGGAGTCAGGGAAACTGACACAGAAACATCTGGCGAGTGAAGGAAAAAGCTGGGACTCCGAAATGTGTTGTGAGCGAGAGCTCCCAGTTTTGCCCCATCTCACCCAGGTCAGGGCTGCAGTCAGCAGGTGTCGTATCATCAAGGCAAATATCAGTCATGGCTTCCCACCCATCCTGTTAGCTGTCGGGAATTTCTTCCTTGACTTTACTTCCCTGGGAGCGTTTGGGTGGGATGTGGGGGCAGAATTAAATGTCTCCATCTCCCCAACAGTCACTGTGTTGTGGTTTCCCTCTTTGCTATTCCCCTTTTGGTCCTTTCCCCCCAGCACAGGCAGAGACTCCTGATTGGATTTTTTCTCTCCCCGTAGGTGATAGGACAGTGAGTGAGAACAAGGAGGAGAATCAGCAACAGGAAGGTCCTGAGCAAGTGGAATCGCAGGAGAGGTTTTTGAGAAGAGCTGAACAGAATTTTTCCCAGTGCTTGGAGCAGGGAAATGCCTGGGGAGATCGACACAGATCAGAGATGCAGCTGGGAAACTATACCGGGAAGAAACTAGATGAATTCACTGAATGCGGCGGAGGATGTAAGGATCTAAAGGAAACCACAGTCCAGCAGAGAAGTCACAATGAAGAGAAACCCTCCAAATGCCTTGACCGTGGGAAGCGATTCCATTTCAGTGCAAACCTTCTTACACATTGGAGAACCCACACAGGAGAGAAGTCCTACAAATGCTTGGACTGTGGTAAAAGTTTCCCTGAGAAGTCAAACTTTACTACACACCAGAGACTGCACATAGGAGAGAAACCCTATAAATGCCTTGTGTGTGGGAAAAGATTTAATTGGAGGTCACAGCTTATGTCACATCACAGAACCCACACAGGAGAGAAGCCCTATAAATGCTTAGACTGGGGGAAAAGCTTCAGTAGGAAGCTAGTTCTTATTGTACACCAGAGACTGCACACAGGAGAGAAACCCTATAAATGCCTTGTGTGTGGGAAAGGTTTTAGGCAGTGGGCACTGCTTATGTCACATCAGAGAACAATCTTAGGAGAGAAGCCTTATAAATGCTTAGACTGTGGGAAAACCTTCATTCACAAGTCAAACCTTATTATACACCAGAGAGTACACACAGGAGAGAGACCTTTTAAATGCCTTGAGTGTGGGAAAACTTTCAGTCACCGCTCAAATCTTACTAAACACCGGGGAATCCACATCAGAGAGACGCATTATAAATGCCTCGACTGTGGGAAAAGCTTCATCGATAGAATAAAATTTACTAGTCATCAAAGAATGCATACAGGAGAGAGACCCTATAAATGCTTTGACTGTGGGAAAAGCTTCATACAGAAGTCAAGGCTTACTGTACACCAGAGAGTACACACAGGAGAGAGACCCTATATATGCTGTGAGTGTGGGAAAGGTTTTATTCGGAGCTCAGAGCTTATTAGACATGAGATCACCCACACAGGAGAGAGACCCTTTAAATGCCATGAGTGTGGGAAAAGTTTTAATCATAACTCAGCACTTATTATACATCAGCGATCCCACACAGGAGAGAGACCCTATGAATGCCTTGAGTGTGGGAAAGGTTTTATTGAGAACTCAGCGCTTATTAGACATAGGAGAATCCACACAGGAGAAAGACCCTATAAATGCCACGAGTGTGGGAAAAGTTTCAGTGTGAAATCAACCCTTACTGCACATCAGAAAACCCACACAGGAGAGAGACCCCATAAATGCTTCAACTGTGGGAAAAGCTTCATTCAGAAGTCCAAGCTTAGTGAACACCAGAGAGAACATACAGGAGAAAGACCATATCAATGCCTTGACTGTGGGAAAACTTTCATTAAGCGCTCAGACCTTATTAAGCATCAAAGTATCCACACACCAAGCGACAAATCCTATAAATGCCTTGACTGTGGGAAAAGTTTCCCTGACAGAATAAAACTTACTAGACATCAGAGAATCCATACAGGAGAGAGACTCCATAAATGCATGGACTGTGGGAAAAGCTTCATAAACAACTCAAGGCTTATAGTACACCAGAGAGTGCACACAGGAGAGAAACCCTTTAAATGCCGTGAGTGTGGGAAAAGTTTTAGTCAGAGTGCAACGCTTATTACACATCAGCGAACACACACAGGAGAGAGACCCTATGGATGCCTTGAGTGTGGGAAAAGTTTTATCTCAAGTTCAGCCCTTACTATACATAGCAGAATCCACACAGGAGAAAGACCCTATGGATGCCTTGAGTGTGGGAAAACTTTCAGTTACCGTTCAAATCTTACTAAACACGGGGAAATCCACATCAGAGAGATGCATTATAAATGCCTCGACTGTGGGAAAAGCTTCAATAAGAGCTCAGCACTGACCAAACATGAGAGAATCCACAAGGGTAAGAGACCCCAGAAGTAGCTTGACTGCAGGAAAAGATTCAATTTGACTTCACACTTCAGTGACCCACACAACAGCGAGAGCTTGAACGTGAGGGAAGGTTCATTTGGTGCTTCCGGAGTATCAGGCCTCTGCAAATCTAAACAGGGAAGTAACCTCTGAGATGTTCTCAGTGTGGGACATGGTCCAAGTGGAGCTAACACCATACTGGACATCAGAGACTCCTCCACACAACAGGGAAATTCTCTCAGTGCCCTGACTGGGGCCGGCCATGGTGACAAACCTATTTCCTCGTTCCCACACACATCAGGGGCGTTTGGCTCCCAAGTATCCAGCTGCCCATCGCTGGGGTGAGGATCCAACAGCAGCCGAGCATCAGTTGGTCAGTGACCCTCTGGCTCTGCCTGGTCTCAGCAAACCCCAGGCAGAGGAGGAGAAGCCCCCATCAGCCCCTCCCCCCTGCTGCAGCCCTGGCTGCTGAGCTGATGGGCCACTGGTGGGGGAAGGGAGAGAGAGAAACTCCTCCAGCCGCTCCCTCTGCCTGGCTGAAGTTCCCCCCTCTCCCTTCCCCTCCCAGCTGGGATCCCCCTGCCATGGAGATGAGGAGAAGGACACTTGGGCCAGGCCCCACCTTCACTCTAGACACCTGTTCCCATCCCCCATCTTCCACCAACCCCTGGTCTGGGCTCCCCTACTCACCTGGAGCTGTTCCCTGCAGGGGCTGGTAACTCCTCCGCTCCCCAAATCCCCCAGGGCACTGGGCTCTGGGGGATCCACCATTAAGGGACCAGGCAAATGGGTTGTGGGGAGGAAACTGGGGATTGAATGGTTGAGGCTGGAGTAGCTCGGAAGCAGGGAGAGCTGGGTGCTGGGGCTAGTGAGTATGTGGGGCTCATGGGATAAGAGGCGAGGGAGAGCACAGGGGCAGAGAGGTGCTGCCTCATCACTCACCCCCTCTGCCCCTTCTCCCTGCCCCCTCTGCATTCAGACAGCACCATTGGCAGAGACTGATTTCCACAGGGCGTTTTCTTGGAAGCCTGGATTTCCCACCTCTGCTACAGCAGCAGCAGCCTGTGAGAGGGAAGCAGCGCTGCCTAGTGGATAGAACCCTGGCCTGGGACTCAGGAGACCTAAGCTCTGTTCCCAACACTGCCAGCAGCTTGCGGGGTGACCTGATACAATCTGTGCCTTCCAGAGAGGGAATAAATGGGGGGTGATAATATCAGCCTCCGAGTGTCTGTCTAGGGCAGGAGAAGTGGTTGGGATTAGCCAGTACATCTCCTTTGTTCCTCCTCCCCTTTTTCTAGTCTAGACTGACCCTGAGCAGTTTATTCCAATCCTCCGTTGGCAAAGTGATTGTTAGAGTCACTAAGTGCCCCCTTTGCAGTGAGATTGTCTCATTCCCAGACATCCCCACATTGCTCCAGGTTATGCGGAAAAGCATTTAATTTTTTTTTTTTTTTTTTTTTGCTGTTTCTCCCTTTTACACCAGCACTCAATAGAGTCTAAGGCCTTGGCTACACTTGCAGATGTACAGCGCTGTGAATTAAACCTGACTTCGTACAGCTGAGTAGGGAAAGCGCTGCAGTCTGTCCACACTGCCAGCTGCCAGCGCACTGTCGTGGCCACATTTGCAGCATTTGCTGTGCCATTGGGAGTGGTGCATTATGGGCAGCTATCCCACAGAGCACCTCTTCCCATTCTGGCGCCGTGGGTTGTGGGTGCGGGGCATTCTGGGTCCTGTCCCAACGCCCCGTGATGCATCGCTTCGCATCCCAGAAATCCCTTTGTTTCCGTCCACCTTTGGCGCCATCTTTCAACGATTTCTGTGCAGCGCGATCTGTCTGCAGGAAATGGAGCCCGAACTGCTGTGGCGTATGATGACTTATCTGTCCAGCACGTCACGTTTGGCTGTCGAACTATTCCTTAAGATCCAAAGTGACAGTGAGGGTGAGGAGTCCGACGATGTTATCGAGCCGCGTAACGCATATGACACGAAATTGCTTGTGGCATTCACGGACATGCTCAGTACCGTGGAACGCCGCTTTTGAGCTCGGGAAACAAGCACCGAGTGGTGGGATCACATCGTCATGTAAGTCTGTGATGACGAGCAGTGCCTGCAGAACTTTTGGATGAGAAAAACCACTTTCATGGGACTGTGTGAGGAGCTTGCCCCCCACCCTGCGGCGCAAGGACACGAGATTGAGAGCTGCCCTGCCAGTGGAGAAGCGGGTGGCTATTGCAATCTGGAAGCGGGCAATTCCAGACAGCTATCGTCGGTCGCAAACCAGTTTGGAGTGGGAAAGTCGACCGTTGGAATCGTGTTGATGCAAGTTTGCAAGGCCATTAATTGCATCCTACTCAGAAGAACCGTGACTCTGTTTAACATGCAGGAAATAGTGGATGGCTTTGAACAAATGGGGTTCCCTAACTGTGGAGGGGCGATAGATGGGATGCACATTCCTATTCTGGCACCACCCCACCTAGGATCCGAGTACGTTAATCGGAAGGGGTATTTCTCTATGGTCTCCAGGCGTTTGTGGATCACCGTGGGCATTTCATTGACATTAACACAGGCTGGCCCGGAAAGGTGCATGACGCACACATCTTTCGGAACACTTGGCTGTTCAGGAAGATGCAGGCCGGGACTTTTTTCCCAGAGCAGAAGATCATGGTGGGGAAGTCGAAATGCCCATTGTGATCCTTGGAGATCCTGCTTACCCGTTAATGCCGTGGCTCATGAAACCCTACACAGGGAGCCTTGACAGCAGCAAGGAATGGTTCAACTACAGGCTGAGCTGGTGCCGAATGACTGTGGAGTGCGCCTTTGGACATTTAAAGGGCCGCTGGCGATCTCTGTATGGGAAGCTGGACTTGGCCGAAAACAGCATCCCCGCGGTTATATCCGCATGCTGTGCCCTCCATAATATTTGTGAAGGGAAGGGTGAAAACTTCACTCAGGCATGGACCTCCGAGGTTCAACACCTGGAGGCTGAATTTGCACAGCCAGAGAGCAGGGCTATTACAGGGGCCCAGCGCGGGGCTGCAAGAATTAGGGATGCCTTGAGGAAGCAATTTGAGGCTGAAAACCAGCAGTGATATCTGGTGCCCTGCACGGGAGTGAAGTGCAGTAGTTCCAATCTTTAGGAATCAGTGTTTGCTAAGCAGACTTGCAGTGCCTGTTTATTTCCTGGGCTAAGGAGTCTTTTACTTTATGCAATAATAAAGAATGTTTTCAAAGCCAAAAAATCCATTTATTGAAAAGAAAACAAATTTATTTATTGAAAAGAAACAAGGGGGTGGAGTGGGGAACAGTGCAATCACAGATTCGCGTATGTCCTGTCTGGTGTGCTGTGCAGTGAGTGCTGCACTTCAGGACAGCTATACTGCATGGTGATGGGGGTTGAGTGCAGAGGGTAAGGGTCGTGGTTTTCAGGGCTGGGTGGTGAAGATACTGGTGTTGGAGGCAGCGGGTGGCGTGAAGAACACGGAAGTTGGGGAAAGTGGGTTGGAGGTGACAGTGGGGCACAACGGAAAGAGTTTTGGGACAAGGGCTGTGGGGGGGGGGTGTTTGCGTTTGCGGTACTGCTCTTCTTTCTGCATGGCTATGAGCTCCTGGATAGTATCTGCGTGGCGCTCCAGGATGCTTATGAGCCGACCCGTGCTGATACCAGACACCTCTGTGTTCTTGGGGAACCAGGGTGCAGTACCCAGCCTGACTCATGAAAGACACCCCCCCTCCCCCAGCCTCTGGGAAAATATTGCACAACCAAAACCCATCAGAGGAAAAAACTTGCAGAGACCAGTGAAGGGCGTTGGGAGACACACCTAGACCCCTCCTGACAAGGGTGACAAGATTAAGACATCTCCATTAGCATACAGAATGGAGAGCAGAGACAACTCCCCTAGCCTCATCTGCATGAAAGATGGGACAGGAAGACAGAATGGAGAACAGAGAACCACACTGAATTCTGGGACCAGAAAAAGCAGGGAAGCACTGCATCATGGGAATCTCTGCTCCAGATGCTAATGAACCTATGTCTGCACACACCCAGCTCAGCAATTATCAGACCAATTCTAGTAATGAATCCTTAATTGATCTCCAAATACTGAAGCAGCCTAGTTGCATTGTGAGCTCCCTGGAAGAAAACACCACCCATAGCCAAGAGTGATCAGCTCCTCTTGTCTAGTCTAAAGAAAACCCTTGAGTCATCAGCTTACCTATAAACAAATCTAGTGTTCTCCCTTGAACAACTGTAATTTCTCTACAAAAATCCCTACTCACCCTCTAGTCAGGGTTCTGATGCTTAGATCCAAACTAGGCATCAGTTCCACTGGACCTCCATCGTCTCCTCACTGATCGTGCTGGGGACTCTGTCTGCCTCTTGCCCTCAGGATCCTCAGCTACCACCATCATCTGGGAACCCCGACCAGTTCAAGCTTCAGGGAGCGGTGAGACCTCCTTCTTTCTCTCTCTCTCCCTCTCTTTCCATTTTCCTGCCTACCTTAAGTATTAGCTTTTAACCATGTATGTTATATTGGTTTAGTCAATAAATAACTTCTATGGTTAAGTTGGTTGCTTCTCTCTCTCTTGCTGAACTTTACTCACTTGTATTTTTCGCTTCCCCTATTCACTCTACAGCAATGCTTCTTTTACCTAAGCTAAATATCCCTGCAGCACCCAAAATACTGTGGGGTTTGCTCATCGAGTAGGTTACTGCCAGTACAATTGTGTTGGGGGAGTGGGGATAGGGATGTGCTGAATCTGGGACACATAAGGGTAACAGCTTGAAAGTGCTGCTTGACCCAGTCCATGGAGCCCAGGGGCATATAAAGAGAGAGAGCTTGAAAGTGCTGCTTCATCCAGCCCAGTGAGTCCAGAGACATATAAGGGGTCAGCTTGACAGTGCTGATTGACCCAGTCCGCTCAGACTTGCTCTGTTAATGTACGTGGGTGTGTTGGGTGTTCGTCCGGTTCTGGGGAGGGAGTAACCCAGCCCTAGGGAACCTAGGTCCTGCAGGATAGCTCCATTGGGAGGGGACTTGCAGAAGGGAGAAGAAGAGCTCCACATGAAAACACAAGTGACACAAGCAGTACATTGACAGGATTACAGAACCCCCTTCCCCAGAGGAGTAACCTGAATAAATGAGCATACCCCAAAGTAATGGGCACATCTGATAACAGTGCTTTGCTGCCGGTGCGTGGTGCTTTGCCGCCAGTGTGCTGCGTTTTCCTGGCGGATCCTGCTTTCTCTCTCCCTCCAGTTCTGTGCTTTCTTATTCTCTTTAATAGATTGCCGCATCACTTCTTGCAGCATGTCTTCTTTGCTTTTTCGCGGTCTCTTCCTGAGTCTTTGCAGTCTCTGAGCAGGCGATAAGAGGGACGGCTGAGGTCTCAAGGTCTGCTGTATAGGCAAAATGCAACATTTAACAGAGGCAGCATTTTTTATACCAGACAGAGTAATGATTTCCCCCGCACTTAAGGAGTAGAAAACACACAGGGTCTACACAATTGCATAATTTTCCCGTCCGAAACAGAGCACACACGTCCCACGGGAGCCTCAAAATGGTGAGTAAGGGGGATGGATTGTTTCAGGGCTGCACTGTCCTCTGGGTTTCTGTGCCTTGGGGAGAGCCAACAACTTCAGGGGGCACCTACACTGAACACTGTCCCAACATTTTCCACAGGAGTTTGTCCTGGACGATATCTCGCTGCTGAGGGTGATCTGGGTAGCAAGGGAGGGTCTTCTACTGCAATGCTGATTCCACCCTGGCCCATATGCAGCTTGCCTGTGTGCAGCAATGGCCCCCCTCGCGGCACAGTGGCGCGGACACGTTAGCCTGGCTGGGACAAGGACCACGGTGGCTCTCTCGATAAACCTGCGCAAGCGCATTGCACACGTTCTGGATGAGACATTCGAGGAGATTACCGAGGCCGATTACCGCGATGTGATAAACCACATCAATGCACTATTCCGCATCTAGGCATGCATGCCTAACCCTCCTCTCCCAAAGAGCCCGCACCGAAAAAATTCCTTCCCCCAAAAAAACCGCTTACCGGGAACCTGCTCTTCCGTTTGTCCTCCACCAAGTACCAGCCGCTGTGACTGGCTACCTTCCTCCTGGCTCGAGAAGAGCTCATGGCTTCATTGCTCCACGGATTCCGGGGTGTCTCCATCCGGCCCACCACCATCACTCCCATTTTCCTCCTCCTCTTCCTCCTCCCCCCCACCAGCTCTGAAGTGTCCATGGTGGTGCTCGGAGTGGAGGTGGGGTTAACCCCAAGTATCGCATCCAGCTCTTTGTAGAATTTGCAGGTCATGGGGGGAGCACCCGAGCGGCCGTTTGCGTCGCGGGCTTTGCGGTAGGCACTCTGGAGCTCCTTCACTTTAATCCTTCAGTGCAGGGCATCCCGGTCATGCCCCTTTTCACCATGTCCTTTGATACCTTCCCGAATGTATCGTAATTCCTACGGCTGGAGCACAGCTGGGACTGGACAGCTTCCTCCCCCCAAACACTGATGAGGTCCAGCAACTCGCCATTGCTCGATGCTGGGGCTCGCCTGGCGTGTGGAGGCTCACCTGGAAAGATTCGCTGATAGCACTCCACACCACGCCGGGCTGAGCAAACAGGAAGGGGATTTTAAAAATTCCCGGGGAATGTACAGGGTGGGTCACATGGTCGGTTACCTGAGGCCAGGGCAGTAGAGTTTGAACTGATGACCAGAGTGGCTAGAACAGGCATTGTGGGATACTGCCGAATAATTCTGGAGGCCATTCACAGGCATTGGGCGGCCACACCGGCACCGCAGTGCTGCAGCGGCAGCGCAATACTCGCTATTCCTCTTGGGGACGTGGAGTACCTGCAGCGGTGTACCCACGGAGATACAGCACTGTAAGTGCCCTGTCAGTGTGGATGGGGAGTGAGTTACAGCGCTGGGGACGGCTTTACAGCGCTGTAACTCGCAAGTGTAGCCAAGGCCTGAGCAACAAGGGCTTAAGGGCTCGTTTTGGGCTCAGCCAGCCCTGGCCCGCCTGCAGCAAATGCTCCATCTGCTGGAGGAATTAAAAGGCAGCGAATTAGTTCAGTTGGGAGCAGTGCTGAAGATGAGCAGACCTGCAGTCCACAGCTCCAGTAGAGCAGAGCACCGTGAAACCTAAAGTCTCTGATACAGCTGCTTAAAGGGGCCCTCTATGGGAAAAGGGAGGACCTTCTGCATAGACAAGCAGAGAGGGAAGTATTCTGTGGTCCTGGACTGTGGCGATTCCCTCTTGCTTCTTTGGCATTTGGATTTTCCCATCAGGTGAAGGCCTTGGACTGAGGTGACTCCAGGGTGTGAGATGAGAGGAAGAGGCCCAGGGAGGACAGACTTAAGTAGTATTGGTTGCCAGGTTACTGGTAGTTAAAAGGGACCTGGGTCGGAGCCTGGTAGAGTGGGAGGGTCCGGGATCCCCTCCCCTCGACCCCCTTGGCAGTCCAGGGTTGTGGCCATGACCACAAGGCCAACTTCCTCACCCCCGTGTCCTGCCTGGATACCAGGTGGCGGGACTTTCTATCACCTGTAGAGGATGAGGAACCCCGGTGGGCCAGCCTGTTCCCACAGCCCGTCGTGAATATTGGTTGGAGGCTCCTTCATGGAGCCTTGAGCACAGGTGTGTACCTGGCACGGTTCACCTCCATTCCCAACACCTGTCCCTTTTGCAGCGTGAGGGAGAATCTGGCACACACCTATCTAGAATGTGCCAGGTTGCAGCCCCTATTCCAGCTCCTCCAGAATCTCCTCTTGAGGTTCTGGCTGCACTTTACCCCACACCTCTTCATACATTCACACCCTGTCTGTGGCCCCACGAAGTCGCGAGACCTCGTCAGCATCCTCCTGGCACTGGCCAAAGTGGCCATTTACAATACCAGGGGGAAGATGCTGGAAAAGGGGGTGCTCTGCAACTCTGGGGCTTATTGCAGTTCCTCCCTTGTCTCATGCATCCGGGCAGAGTTTCTCTGGGCAGCGCCTGCTGGCTCCCTAGACAGCTTTGAGGAGCAGCGGGTGCTGTCTGGGGTTCTCCTGGTGTCCCCCTCTGGATCCCTAGTTCTGAACCTATGACTCCCACTCCCATCCCTGTTATCCCTTAGTTGTGTCCCCTGAATTTAGTTGGGTCCCAGGGTCCAGTGGTTCCTCCTGCAAGGCTGGGGGAGGCACCCGCTCGCCTCCTGGAATTTCCAGTAAAACCAGCCCAAGCCGCCTGCCCAGGACCTCCAGAGGAGCAACACAGTGGAAAGGGGCAGGGTGCAGGCAGGACCACCACAGCCCGGGCCTCCCCTGGCCTATTAAACCTTCTGCCCATGCCCAGACCAGAGCTTCAGGGGAGGCTTTTTTTTTTTTTTTTTAGCTTCTCTCACTAACATAGCTTGCTGCCACAGCCTCCTGGGCTGTGATGCGGGGGGGGGGGGGGCGCAAAGCTGCTGCCCCCTCCCTTGGGGATGCCAGCAGGGGTTCAGCCCTGCCTCTTTCTGGAGCCTCAAAGGCTGGAGGAGCAGGCAGCTGCTGTGAGTTCCCATCTTGTCGGGGGCGGTGGGGCTCGGGCTTCTGGCATCAGCCTTGGGGTGGCAGGCAGCAGGCTCCAGCCATGGGGCTTTGGGCTCCTGCCCTGGGCTCAGCCCTCCCCGGCCCACCCATTGCTCCTGGCCCCTGCTGCTGCCGCTTCCAGGTACTGTAGCAGGCTCTGGACCATTGCTGCAAGGTTTTGGGCCCTGGGCTCACCACCATCCCCATCGCCGCTGGCCCCCTCTGCCCCCCTACCCACTTCCCCTTCTGGGCTTAATTTGTCCCCCGGTTTGCTGGATCTGTGTAAGTCTGCTGTGAAAAGTGATAGTTGTACGTTTGTTAATCACTTTTCGCTGCCTCCCAGCTCCTAGCAAGTCTGCTGCTGTGAAACGTGCTATTAACAAATGTACAAACATCACTTTTCACAGACGCAGACTTACTAGCTAGAAAGTCTTTAAAATAAAAAGCAACCAAAAAAGCAAAAGAAACAACAACGAACAAAAGAGAAGAACATGAGAAACACCTTATTTGTGTTTCTATTCTGTGTACGTCCAGTAAAGAATAGAGGTAACTGTACATTATTTTTATTATGGAGTCTGAAAAAAAAAAAAAAAACCCAAAGCCAACATTAATAAATTTCCAGGATATGGGCATCGATATGTGCATGTTTGTTTGTTTTTCCTAAAATTAATGAAGTATTTTAGGAAAACTTGTCAGAGTGGCCACCTGCCATGCTCTGAGGTTACCAAAAAATTGTAGTGGGAACCCCTGCACTAGAGCTTACAGTGGCGCGACTGCATCAGTAACCATAACCTAAGAGTGGTGTCTAATATCTTGATCTGTTTCTGGCCTAGCAAAATGAGGCCCTGCACTTAACTCGGTGGCACTGGTCTGTTTCGATGGCTGCATCTGACCAATTCCCACGCTGCAGGGGATTGTCTGGGCGCCCATCAGGAGAAGGGGGATGATTTTGGTGACAATTGGAAAATGATGGGGGGGAGAGTAGGGGACTATCCTGAGTGGGCAGAGCAACAGGAGCTTTCCTGCTGACATCCAGGTGCCCAACAGAGGGCTGCAGTCAGTGCCCACACAGGGGAGCCAGCCGGGAGAGGGGCAGAGAGGAGCCTGGGAGGGGGGCAGACATGAAAGGGTTTTAAATAGAGCCCAGGGATGGGTTCATCTAGACCAGGGGTGGCCAAGCTGTGGCTCCAGAGCCACATGTGGCTCTTCAGAAGTTAATATGTGGCTCCTTCTATAGGCACCAACTCCGGGGCTGGAGCTACCGGCGCCAACTGTCCAATGTACTGGGGGGAGCTCACTGCTCAACCCCTGGCTCTGCCACAGGACCTGCCCCCACTCCACCCCTTCCTGCCCCTTCCCCTGAGCCTGCCATGCCCTTGCTCCTCCCCCCACCCCCAAGTCTCCTGCACACCATGAAACAGCTGTTCATTTGTTCAGTTATGGGGAGGGAAGGGGAGGCACTGATTGATGGGTCTGCCGGTGGGTGGGAGGTGCTGGGAGTGGGGGCGGGAGCTGATGGGTGGAGGGGGGGCTTGTGATGTATTACTGTGACTCTTTGGTAAATTCTGGCTTCTTCTCAGGTTCAGGTTGGCCACCCCTGGTCTAGACTAAGAAGTAACCGGAAGAACCCAGTGCCACAACTCTGGCAGCTCCATGATCCGAGCTAGGGGAGCAGTGCTGGTAGCTCCGGCCCAGGGCTGGTAGCCAGTGAGTGTGGTGTGGAGACAAGAGACCAGCTCTGACCACCTGCTCCCTGTGCCAGTCTGTTACCAGAGCTTCCCTGACTCCCCATCACCCCTGGATTCTCTGGAACAGCCCCATCTCCCTAGAAATCTCCCTTCTCCCCCCTCCCCGGGATCTGCACGCAGGGCCGGCTTTAGGCCAATTCAACCAATTCCCCTGAATTGGACCCTGCGCCTAAGAGGGCCCCGCGTCCAAGCCCCGGTGCGGTGTACTGGCAAGAGTCAGTGCGCCGTACCAGGGTGTCCCGGCTTCCCCAGGGGGCAATTTAAAGGGCCTGGGGCTCCCAGGCCCTTTAAATTGCCACCAGAGCCCCACTGCTGGAGCCCTGGGGTAGGGCTGTGAGGTCTGGGGGCTATTTAAAAAGTCCAGGGTTCCTGCTGCCTCTACTGCCCTGGCCCTTTAAATAGCCGCTGGAGCCCCACCGCTTCCCCAGGGCTCCCGCAGCTATTTAAAGGGCCGGGGTGGTAGAAGCAGGGGAGCACAGGGCCCTTTAAATAGCCCACAGAGCCCTGGGATAGCGGGGGACTCGGGGGCTATTTAAAGGGCTGGGGCTCTAGCTGCCTCTGCTGCGCCCCCTGCCCTGCCCGCAGCCAGCCCCTGTCTCCAAGCAGCCCTGCACCCCCTGCCTGCAGCCAGCCCCTGCTGCACCCCCTGCCCGCACCAGCCCCTGCTGCACCCCCTGCCCTGCCTGCAGCCAGCCCTGCACCCCCTGCCCACACCAGCCCCACCCCCCCTGCCCTGCCTGCAGCCAGCCCTGCACCCCCTGCCCACAGCCAGCCCCTGCTGCACCCTCTGCCCTGTCTCCCGCCAACCCCTGCTGCACTCCCCTGTGGCCCTGCCCGAAGCCCTGGGATAGCGGGGGGCTCGGGGGCTATTTAAAGGGCTGGGGCTCTAGCTGCATCTGCTGCACCCCCTGCCTGCACCAGCCCTGCACCCCCTGCTCTGCCCGCAGCCAGCCCCTGTCTCCAGCCAGCCCTGCACCCCGTGCCTGCAGCCAGCTCCTGCTGCACCCCCTGCCCGCACCAGCCCCAACCCCCGTGCCCTGCCTGCAGCTAGCCCCTGCTGCACCCCCTGCCCTGCCTCCAGCCCCACACCCCCTGCCCGCACCAGCCCCACCCTCCATGCCCTGCCTGCAGCCAGCCCTGCACCCCCTGCCCACAGCCAGCCCCGGCTGCATCCTCTGCCCTGTCTCCAGCCAACCCCTGCCGCACTCCCCTGTGGCCCTGCCCAAAGCCAGCCAGCCCCACACACACCCTGCTGGTACCAGCCCTGAAACCTCTGCCCCGCCCGCACCAGCCCTACACCCCCTGCCCTGCCTGCAGCCAGCCCCGCACCCCCTGCCCAGTCTTCAGCCAACCCCTCCTGCGCCCCCTGCCTGAAGCCTGAAGAGGGGAACAGTCCTGCACACCTCTGTCTCCAGCCCTGCCAACCCCTGCCACATCCCCCTGCGGCCCTGCCTGAAGCCAGCCAGCTCCACACACCCCTGTCTCCAGCCAGTCCCGCACCCCTTGCCCTGCCTGCAGCCAGACCCTTCCTTCAGTCAGCCCCTGCCCTGCCTCCAGCCAGCCCCATGTCCACTGGTGCCCTGCAGTTCCCAGGGCAGTAACTCTGCCCACCTGCTTCAATGAGGGGGGCAGGGAGCAGCTGGGACCCACACATGTGCACACCACGTGACCAGACAGCAAGTGTGAAAAATCCGGACAGGGGGTGGGGGGTAATAGGATCCTATATAAGAAAAACGCCCCAAAATTGGGACTGTCCCTATAAAATCGGGACATCTGGTCACCCTAGCACACCCCCAGGGAGTGGCGGGGACCCACACATGTGAAAGGGAGCTCATTAATAACCTATCAACAGCATATATGATGCAATGTACATAATATATAATTTCATTATTTATATAGTTATGGAAAGTAAATAATACATGGAAGAAATGAAAGGCTTTTTTTACGTTTTTTTTTTTTTTTTGTATTAGTTATCCCTGCCGGGGCCCGCCAAAAATGTTCAAATTGGGCCCCGCACTTCCTAAAGCCAGCCCTGTCTGCACATCTCCTTTCTGTCCCCCCCACTGATCCTGTGGCTTCTAGGCAGGATGCCTGCATAGTGCTGGGAGAAGCTGCCCGAGCTGGGGCCCCAGGAGGCAGGGTCTGGGGCAGGGGGCTGCAGCGCGATGGGTTTATCGCTAGGACCCAGGAGCAGCTGGGAGGCGGCTCTGGGGGGAGCGATCGCTGGGATCAGTCCCGGCAGCAGGAAGTGACTCGCGGCCGCTGCGGTGACTCTGGCTCCCGGCGAGATCCCCGAGCCCCGGCGGCTGGTGCTGGGAGCCCGGAGCCCGGGCTGCAGCCGGGAGAGGGGAATCTCCAGCAGGGCCCTTCCCGCTGCTCCCCAGGAGCCTCTCCCAGGGCAGAGCCCCCAGCCCGGCCAGGCCCCTTCCCGGCCCGGCCCCTGCCCCTGCCCCAGGCGGGCCCCGCTAGGAGGGAAGGTAAGAGAGACCCGCCCCCCCCCCCCGTCACCCCCGGGCTGCAGGGGGAGGTTTGGCCCCAGGCTGCTCCCAGCAGAGCTGGCTGCGATTCCCGCCCTGGGCCCGGGAAAGCTGCCGCCAGCTCCCGGTGTGTGCGGGGGGGGGGGAGCCAGCCCGGGCCGTGCTGGGGCAGACACACGTGGGGTGCAGGGGGGCTGAAGAGGGGATTGAGGGGGGAACAGGGGTGTGTGAGGCCGGGGGCAGGAGTGCGGAGCAGGGGCAGGATGGGATGTGCCAGGGGTTGCACTGAAGGGAGGTTGGGGTGATGCGGCGTGATCGGGGGCAGAGGGGGAATTATGGGGCTGAGGGGAACGAGGCTGGAATAGAGGGAAGATGTATGCGGGGGGGGGTCACTGCGGAGGAAAGGGGGGAAGGGAGCCTGGGGGCAGACTGAGAGCATGAGCAGACTGGGTGGGGAAGGGAGAGCAGGGGGCAGGGATAAGGGGGAGGGGAGGAGAGATACAAGGCAGCTCCCCCGCCCATTGGGGTAAGGGAGGTTGAGGGGGCTGCCCTGCCCTGCCCAGCGGGGATTTGTTCCCCTACAAATGGTCAGACCAGCAGTGGGGGATGGGCAGGGTGACCATCTGTCCCCAATTGGCAGGACTCGGGCTAAATGACCCCAGGATTCCCGGTGCCGGGACTCTGCGCCTGCCCGAGGCTCAGGGGCAGCGCCAGCCTGTTCCCCGGGGGCGGGATTGAGGTGGGCGTTAGCCCCGCTTCGCCACGAGGCCCCGCCCCTCGAAGCCCTTCCCCCTGGCCAGCCGCAAGCTAGATCCCGGCCATACTAAGAGCCTCCCAGTCTGCAGTGGAGAGACCCAGACTCGCCACCTGCCCTGGGGAGCGGCAGATGGGGCGGGCGGTGCTATGGGCACTAGGGTTCCCAGCTTGTCCCGCCCCTGTCCCGCACCTTTCATTGAGGCCCCGCCCCCCTCGCTCCATCCCCCTCCCTCTTTTGTTCACTCTCCCCCACCCTCTCCCCGGCTCATTTTCCCTGCAAGGCCCAAACAGGCGCCAGGAGCTGCAACAGTGTGAATGTGGGAGATGCACACACTTGCCTACACAGAGACTCTTTTTCCACACGCTTTCTCGGGGCCCTACGGGGGAGGTGGTGCAGGAGTCCCACAGGGCCCCGAGATAGGCAGTCTCTTGTCAGGGCCGGCCTTAGGGAAAATGGCCCCCTGGGCGAACTTGCGTTTTGGTGCCCCTGGCCCCCCTGGGCATGGCGCATCATCACCCCAATTGCCTCCCCACCATCGCTTCACCCCGAACCCCTACATTGTTCCCCATTCACCCCAACTCCTACCCCCCTCCTGTGCCCCTAAAGTCTGCCTCCCCTTCTGGCACCCACATGGGGAAACTGACCTGGATGCAGGGAAGGAGCAGCTGACATTGCTGCTCGCTCCCCCACTGGACTGCTGCTCCCCTGCCCCGGGCCCCCCTAGGGGGGTGTGAGGGGGGGGAGCGAGGGCAGGACTCCCTGCACCCAGGTCATGTTCCCTGCCTGGGCTGCATAAGGAGAGGGCAGGAGAGCAGCAGCTCCGGATGCTGACCTCGTAGCACTGTCTCTTTAAGAAAGCACTCAGGGTCGGTCAGGCACCTGAAGGCTTGTTCAGACACAAATAGCTGGACCCAGAGAGGCAGCAGCACACACAGATTCCCCCTGTCCTGTCACCCCAGCTTAATGGAAATCGGGTACATGGTAGCGGGACACCCCAACATCAGCCTCCCCCCACCCCGCACAGCAGAGCGGAGGTGGCTCCCAGTCCAAGTGGCTGGGCTCCGGGGAGGAAGGAGGCGGGGGACAGGAGCAGTGCTGGCTGCACACTGCAGTGGAGCAGGGGGAAGGAGGGGCACCCCTGCTTCTGAGAAGTCACCTCCAACTGCCCCTTGCAGCTGAGGTCCTTCCCCCTTACTCCCACCCACCCACAGGGCCGGCCCTGGTCTCGTTCTCCTCCCCTCCCCTCCAGCAGTCCCATTCCCAGCACTCGGAGACGAGGATCTATACCTCGAACTCGGGTGCCGGCGATGGGGCGACAGACCGCGGGGTCACTGCAGGGGCACGTGCCGTAGCTGGAGCCCAGCCACAGGAGGAGTACGAGGAGAAGAGGGAGGGCAGCAGCGGGAGGGGTGCGCACCGTGACCCCTCAACAGCCACCTGCTGACCAATCGCGAGTGGGGCTTGTTCGTCCCCTGCCCTGACCCAGCCGGCCACTGGGAGCTGCACCTATGGGCGGGAGGTGGGGGGCATGTCGGCTGCTTTTCCAGAGCCGCGTGGCGCGGAGGCTAGTTGGGAGCCTGCCAGCCCTGCTGCGCGGCGCCGCCAACAGGACAGTCTACGGCCCGGTCACCCTAATTGGCACTCCAGCCCCTTGCCAGATGGAGGGTCTGGGGCTCTCTGCAGTGGCCCGGGCTCCCTGTGCAGGTGTTATCATGGCCTGGCTTCTGGTCTGGCCAGGGGGCAGGACCTCAGAGAGAAGAGGAGGAGCAGGGGGCATGGCCTTGGGGAGAGGAGGGGTGGGGCTCCTGCATGTGTCTCACTTTTGCCTTTAGAAAAGGTGGTCACCCAGAGATAGGGGCAGGCAGGAGATTTACCCCAAAGGGCTGAGAATTTACCAGGCAAATCTCCACCCAGAATCCCCCCCCACACACACGCACACACACCCTGCTTCCAATTTCATATTTGTGTTTAAAGACAATCTCCTTATTTGGGTGGGGCGGGGGGTCTGACTCTTGGGTTGACAGCACTGAACATGGGCTGGTCTGATTTCTGCGCAGGATTCGGTGTCCAACCAGAGTCGCTGGAAGCCGAAAGGAGTGGAATTGGGGTTTGGTTCAGGTTCAGTGGCCGTCGGTGTGTTCAGTTCTGGTTCAGTTACCAGGCAGTGCCCCAGAAGCAGGGAGGGGGTTGGGAGTGAGCCCTGTGGCTTGCTTCAGTGGGGAACTGAATTTGGGGCATGGGGCCTGCCTCAGGTGGGGCAATGGGAGGGAGGAGCTGCTCTAAGGGGTGGGGACGGGTGAGAGGAGGCCTGTCTAAGTGGAAGAAGAATTGAGCAGCCTTTTTCCTTGGGCTTGAAGAGTTAATGTTAACTTCTGGGACAGGGAGCCCCCACTTCTCTTCCCTTCCTCCCTCCTCCTGTGGGCTGCCCCCTTCTCTTCTCCTACTGGGACAGGCCGTTCCAGTAGCGATCACATGCCTGGGGGTTGTTTTGGTGTCTTGTTTATAATGGGTGAGATCAGAGTAGGTTTTATTTTATTTTGTCAAATATTGAGCTGAAAAATTGCTGAAACTTCATTTCAACAGGCAGCCATTTTTTTCCAAGTCCAATTCAGATTCAGGTTCACTGGGGAAGAGGAAAAATGATGGTTTAAGTCTGGTTCCAGTTCAGTTAAGCATATCGGTTCAACCTGGTTCTCTGGTTCTGTTCCGGTGTGAGTCCAGATGGGGAAATGAAATCCACAGCTGCTGAACTGTCCTCATATGGGGGGCTAGTTATTGCTAAGGCAGAGGAGGCTGGTGTCTGTCTCTGTCTGCTCATGATTAAGGCTGCGAGTTTGTCATGGAGGTCATGGAAGCTAGAAGCTTAGGGAGGGAGATGTCACCGCTTCTGAGAAGCCGGGTAGGTAGCCTGCGAGCCCAGCCAGCCCTCCCCACAGCACTAGCAGGGTCCTGGCCTACTCCCACCCGAGCACCCACAGCGACCCTTAGACTGCCCCCTGCGGAGCCCCCCCGGGCTGCTAACTCCCAGCACCTGCAGTGCCCCCCCCAGGCCACCCACCTGACCACCCACGTACTCCCCAGCACCCATGCCCCGCCCCCCACGAGCACCCACTGCACTCCCAAGAATTAGTCAGGGGTATAGTACAAGACATGGACAGATCATGGGTGGTGATATTTTGTTTACAGCCTGTGACCTGTCCGTGACTCTAAGGGAGCCTTACCCATGATATTGGGTTGATGCTGCCTCCTGCATTTTGATCTGGGTCCCAGACTAAGCAGCTGCTGCTCCCCCAGCGGGGTCTTTGCCAAGGAGAGACCTTCATTAACCCCCCTCTGTGTTCAACCGTGTGTGTGTGTGGGGGGGAGAGACGGGGGACGGGACAAACGGACAGCTTTCTTGGGAGGATAGAACCAGCCCCTGGGGCAGCCCGGGCTCTGCCAACAGCACCCTCTGAGCCAGAGCCTGCAGGTGAGGGGAGAGACCCGGGGCAAAGGGCTGGGGCCGGGCAGGAAAGTGACTCTGCCCAAGGGGCCCCTTTCAGGGACCTGCTGGTGAGTTTTTACTGGAGGGGGAGGGGCTCCCCCATGCCTGTGGGTCCCCAAACTGCTGCCTTCAGTGACACAGCCAGGCTCACACTGGAAAGCCAAAGCCCATGGGAACGGGACAGTCCCCAGTTCTCCCAGGCAGAGGGGAGAGGGATGTAGACAGGAAGGGGAGGGGTGAGATCGAAAGGGGCAGCAGGAGCAAGAAGTGGGGAGGGAGGTTCCCAGCTCCCAGCCCTGCCCGGATCCATTCCCTGCACCCCCCTGGGCCGACTGACTCTCCTGGGAACAAGGGGAGGAGCTGACAGAGGAAAATCCAGTTCCTGCCCCAGCTGAGTCAACACACTGCTGGGGAGACACACTGCCCTCGGGGCCAATGTCAGGGGGAATCCTACAAAGTAGCTCCTTAGATTCTGCTCTTTTCTAGCATTTCTCTCAGAGACTCTGTCCCTGGGGGGGGGGGTTTAAAAGTGTCTCAGGGGTTCAGTGCTGGTGGGAGGGGCTGGGTCAGTATTGTAATAGTGACTGAAGGTTTTCCCAGCATGGCAGAGTCCAGGGCATCTGTCTGCAGGGAGAGAGTCTGGGGGGAATCTAGGTGTGAAATGGACTCAAGCCCCTTCTGAAACTTCCCCCATCGCCCCTCTCGCCCTGACAGGCTGAGGAATCACGTTCATGTTTCGCTCCTGATCGTCCCGTCTTCCAGGGGACAGGGAAGGGAAATGGCTGTGATGGAGCCAGCTCAGGTAGGGGATTTTCAGGGAGCTGCAGGGGGGAGTTGCTGTAGAAGGGGAGGGGCAGGACAAACCTGCTGGGACACATTGAACTTGGAGCCTGATTTTCTGAACAGGCCCATTGGCGTGTGGGGGAGGAGGGAACATTCCCCCATTTCTGAACCAGGAAACACCCCCCCTGGGCAGGCTGGGAAAACTGATCAGACTCCCAGTGCTGGAGCCTGACCCCACTGGCCGGAGGCTGCTGTGAAATACGAAGGGAAGCTGTTGGGATTCCTGTCCCTGTCCCTGGCTCAGAGCTCTGCTTCCTGTATCAGCCTGTGGCTGGCCGGTGTGTGGGAAATGAGAAGACTCTGCCCTATTCCGTCCCCTGGGGGGACAAGGAGCTCTCACCTTCTCCCCACCCCTTGAAGCCTCCTTGCTCTGAGCAGGGTGCGGGTGGGATTCTGTTTCTCTGGGCCTCCTCCCCCATGACTAGTGGGATTGTGGCTGGGGCAGCAGGCGCTGAGTGGGGGAACTGATGTTTCAGATGCCGGTGACCTTCGAGGATGTGGCTGTGTATTTCACCGAGCGACAGGGGGCTCTGCTGGACCCCGGTCAGAGAGCTCTCTACAGGGACGTCATGCAGGAGAACCATGAGACAGTGACCTCGCTGGGTAAGGGATTCCTGGGCCCTCAGCTATTGGAAACCGTGGGGTCTGCGTGTCTGAATCTGGTCAGGTTCTTCTCTAGTCAGTCAGATTGGAGGAGGAGGGTCGCATAGTCCACAGCTCCGGTGTGCATAGGCACCGACTCCGTGGGTGCTCCCGGGCTGGAGCACCCACGGGGAAAAATTAGCGGGTGCTCTGCACCCTATGGCAGCCAAGCTCCCCTGCACTACCTCCTCCTCTTCCCCGAGCGTTCCGCGTCCACACTCCTCCGCCTATCTCACAGCGTTTCCCGCCCAGCCACCGCCAAACAGCTGTTTGCATGCTCTGGGAGGGCGGGGAGGAGCGGGAACATGGCGCGCTCAGGGCAGGAGGTGGGGAAGAGGCAGGACCGGGGCAGGGATTTGGGGAAGGAGTTAGAATAGGGGCAGGGAGGGGCAGAGTTGGGGCGGGGACTTTGGGGATGGGGTTGAAATGGGGGCTGGGAAGTGGCGGGGCCTCATGGAAGAGGTGGAGTGGGGGCGGGGCAGAGGCAGGGTCGAGCACCCACAGAAAAGAGGGGAAGTCAGCGCCTATGCCAGTGTGTGAGAGACTTGCATCTCCATCCCCCATTCAATGGAACAGGAGAGTCAGAAACCGAATGGACAGGCTAATTCATCCCCATCTCTCCAGCTGTCCAGGGGTCAGAAGCAGGGTATTGCCCTGTCTGTATTATTTCTCCTACACACTGTTCACCTTGCTCCATCCATGGGGAGGGCTCTAGGTTCTGCAGTCTTGGAAATAGGCAGGAGTTTAACATCCGAGCTGTATGTGTGTCAGCAAGTCCCCCAGAGCGCATCTACCTGAGACCTCCTAGTGAGGGGGTAAAAAAAAACCCCACCCCCAGATCCCTGCTGCTCCCAAGGGGTCTGAGTTACTACAGTCCCATGTAGGGTCAGGTTAATCTCAGGGATTGTTCCTTGTGACAAATACTCTACCAATGCTCCATGCGCCCTGAGCTTGCCTGATTTCACTCCCTGAGCAGGATTTCCCATTCCCAAACCCGACGTGATCGCCCAGCTGGAAAGAGGGGAAGAGCCGTGGGTCCCGGATCTCCAGGCCTCGGAGGAAATTGTGAGCCCGAGAGACACCTGCACAGGTGAGGAGTCAGGGAAACTAAGACAGAAACAACTGGCGAGTGAAGGAAAAAGCTGGGACTCCGAAAACGTGCCATGAGCAAGAGCCCTCAGTTTTGCCCCATCTCACCCAGGTCAGGGCTGCAGTCAGCAGGTGTCGTATCATCAAGGCAAATATCAGTCACGGCTTCCCACCCATCCTGTTAACTGTCGGGAATTTCCTCCCCGACTTTACTTCCCTGGGAGTGTTTGGGTGGCGGCAGAAATCCAACATCTCAATCTTCCCAACAGTCACTGTGTTGTGTTTTCCCTCTTTGCTATTCCCCTTTCTGTCCTGTCTCCCCAGCACAGGCAGTGACTCCTGTCTGGATTCTCTCTCTCCCAGCAGGTGATAGGACAGTGAGTGAGACCAAGGAGGAGACTCATCAGCAGGAAGGTCCTGAGCAAGTGGAATTGCAGGAGAGGTTTTTGAGAAGACCTGAAGAGAATTTTTCCCAGTGCTTGGAGCAGGGAAATGCCTGGGGAGATCGACACGGATCAGAGATGCAGCTGGGAAACTATCCCAGGAAGAAACTGGATGAATCCACTAAATGTGGCGGAGGATGTAAGGATCCCAAGGAAACCACAGTCCAGCAGAGAAGTCACAATGAAGAGAAACCCTACAAATGCCTTGACTGTGGGAAACGATTCCATTTCAGTACAATCCTTCTTACACATTGGAGAACCCACACAGGAGAGAAACCCTATAAATGCCTTGAGTGTGGGAAAAGATTTAATTGGAGGTCACAGCTTATGTCACATCACAGAACCCACACAGGAGAGAAGCCCTATAAATGCTTAGACTGTGGGAAAAGCTTCAGTAGGAAGCTAGTTCTTATTGTACACCAGAGACTGCACACAGGAGAGAAACCCTATAAATGCCTTGTGTGTGGGAAAAGTTTTAGGCAGTGGGCACTGCTTATGTCACATCAGAGAACAATCTCAGGAGAGAAGCCTTATAAATGCTTAGACTGTGGGAAAACCTTCATTCACAAGTCAAACCTTATTATACACCAGAGAGTACACACAGGAGAGAGACCCTTTAAATGCCTTGAGTGTGGGAAAACTTTCAGTCACCGCTCAAATCTTACTAAACACCGGGGAATCCACATCGGGGAGACGCAATATAAATGCCTCGACTGTGGGAAAAGCTTCATCGACAGAATAAAATTTACTAGTCATCAAAGAATGCATACAGGAGAGAGACCCTATAAATGCTTTGACTGTGGGAAAAGCTTCATACAGAAGTCAAGGCTTACTGTACACCAGAGAGTACACACAGGAGAGAGACCCTATATATGCTGTGAGTGTGGGAAAGGTTTTATTCGGAGCGCAGAGCTTATTAGACATGAGATCACCCACACAGGAGAGAGACCCTTTAAATGCCATGAGTGTGGGAAAAGTTTTAATCATAATTCAGCACTTATTATACATCTGCGATCCCACACAGGAGAGAGACCCTATGGATGCCTTGAGTGTGGGAAAGGTTTTATTGAGAACTCAGCGCTTACTAGACATAGGAGAATCCACACAGGAGAAAGACCCTATAAATGCCACGAGTGTGGGAAAAGTTTCAGTGTGAAATCAACCCTTACTGCACATCAGAAAACCCACACAGGAGAGAGACCCCATAAATGCTTCGACTGTGGGAAAAGCTTCATTCAGAAGTCAAAGCTTAGTGAACACCAGAGACAACATACAGGAGAAAGACCATATCAATGCCTTGATTGTGGGAAAAGCTTCATTCAGAAGTCAAAGCTTAGTGAACACCAGAGAGAACATACAGGAGAGAGACCATATAAATGCATTGACTGTGGGAAAACTTTCATTAAGCGCTCAGACCTTATTAAGCATCAGAGGATCCACACACCAAGTGACAAATCCTATAAATGCCTTGACTGTGGGAAAAGTTTCACTGACAGAATAAAACTTACTAGACATCAGAGAATCCATACAGGAGAGAGACCCCATAAATGCTTCGACTGTGGGAAAAGCTTCATACACAATTCAAGGCTTATTGTACACCAGAGAGTGCACACGGGAGAGAAACCCTTTAAATGCCGTGAGTGTGGGAAAAGTTTTAGTCGGAGTGCAACGCTTATTACACATCAGCGCACCCACACAGGAGAGAGACCCTATGGATGCCTTGAGTGTGGGAAAAGTTTTATCTCAAGTTCAGCCCTTACTATACATAGCAGAATCCACACAGGAGAGAGACCCTTTAAATGCCACGAGTGTGGGAAAACTTTCAGTTACCTCTCAAATCTTATTAAACATGGGAAAATCCACATCAGAGAGATGCATTATAAATGCCTTGACTGTGGGGAAAGCTTCAGTAAGAGCTCAGAGCTTACCAAACATCAGAGAACCCACAAGGGTGAGAGACCCTAGAAGTAGCTTGACTGCAGGAAAAGATTCAATTTGACTTCACACTTCAGTGACCCACACAACAGCGAGAGCTTGAACGTGAGGGAAGGTTCATTTGGTGCTTCCGGAGTATCAGGCCTCTGCAAATCTAAACAGGGAAGAAACCTCTGAGATGTTCTCAGTGTGGGACATGGTCCAAGGGAGCAAACACCATGTTGGACAACAGAAATGCCTCCACACAGCTGGGAAATTCTCTCAGTGCCCTGACTGGGGCTGGCCATGGTGACAAACCTATTTCCTCGTTCCCACACACATCAGGGACATTTGGCTCCCAAGGATCCAGCTGCCCATCGCTGGGGTGAGGATCCAGCAGCAGCCGAGCATCAGCTGGTCAGTGACCCTCTGGCTCTGCCTGGTCTCAGCAAACCCCAGGCAGAGGAGGAGAAGCTCCGATCAGCCCCTCCCCCCTGCTGCAGCCCTGGCTGCTGAGCTGATGGGCCACAGGTGGGGGAAGGAAGAGAGAGAAACTTCTCCAGATGGTCCCTCTGCCTGACTGAAGCTCCCCCCTCTCCCTTCCCCTCCCAGCTGGGATCCCCCTGCCATGGAGATGAGGAGAAGGACACTTGGGCCAGGCTCCATCTTCACACTGTCCCCAACCCCATCTTCCACAGCCCCTGGGCTGGGCTCCCCTACTCACCAGGAGCTGTTTCCTGTATGGGGAGTGTCCCTGGGGGCTGGTAACTCCTCCCCTCCCCAAATTCCCCGGGGTGCTGGGCTCTGGGGGATCCACCATTAAAGGACCAGCCAATGGGTTGTGGGGAGGAAACTGGGGATTGAATGGTTGGGGCTGGTGGAGCTGGGAAGCAGGGGGAGCTGGGTGCTGGGCTATCGTGTGTTTGGGGCTCATGGGATAAGAGGTGAGGGAGAGCACAGGGGCAGAGAGGTGCTGCCTCATCACTCACCCCCTCTGCCCCTTCTTCCTGCCCCTGCTGCATTCAGACAGCACCATTAGCAGAGACTGATTTCCACAGGGCGTTTTCTTGGACGCCTGGATTTCCCACCTCTGCTACAGCAGCATCAGCCTGTGAGAGGGAAGCAGCGTTGCCTAGTGGATGGAGCACTGGCCTGAGACTCAGGAGACCTCAGCTCTGTTCCCAACTCTGCCAGCAGCTTGCGGGGTGACCCGAGACAAATCTGTGCCTTCCAGAGAGGGAATAAATGGGGGGTGATAATATCAGCCTCCGAGTGTCTGGCTAGGGGAGGAGAACTGGTTGGGATTCGCTAGTGCATCTCCTTTGTTCCTCCTCCCCTTTTGCTACTCTAGACTGACCCTGAGCAGTTTATTCCAATCCCCCATTAGCAAAGTGATTGTTAGAGTCACTAAGTGCCCCCTTTGCAGTGAGATTGTCTCATTCCCAGACATCCTCACATTGCTCCAGGTTATGCTAAAAAGCATTTAATTTTTTGTGCTGTTTCTCCCTTTTACACCAGCATTCAATAGAGATTAAAAGAGCTGGATGAGGGATAGCAAAATAATGCGGTGGTTTCGCTTCTGTATTATTTGAAGGGGATGAGAGGAGTCTGAGGGATTCCCTCACGCCCCCATCAATTTCACACATCTTCTCTCACAGAGCAGCCTCTGTCCAAGCCGTGGAGAGTTTATCCTTTTCCCTTTCTACCCCTCCACCTTCATGTGTGTCATTTACCACAGCGTCCTTTGCCAACCATGCTTAGGAATCAGGCTTTAATTTCTTTGATCCTCAATCAGGCCCCTAGGGGCTCGAGACAAAAATGTCACATTCCTGAAGGGGGAATTCAAATGAACCCCAAAGCACAGTTTCAACTTCAGTCCCAGCCTCTATCTATTGGTAAAGTGGCATCTGGAGTTTTTCCAGCCAAATCCAGATCATTTGTAGACAGGAAGTTTTTGGTTGTTTGTCTTTTTTTCCCCTTTCTTTTATGACGATGATGCTAAAACTTTTGTCAATGACCAGCCAAAGAATGCGGCGGTGCTGAGGAAAGGAGCTTTAGCCTGTTCAGCAGGAAATGGGCAAATTGGTTCCCAAGAGTTGAGTTTTAAATTCTCTGGGATTTCACGTCATGAACGGGAAAGTGGTTTGTAGCCCACCCTGGAGTGTGGGTTTTTCTCTTTTTGGTGAAGGCTGTTCTGTCATTTATTTGACGTTAAATGAGTTTGACGGGATATAGCTCAGATTTCTTGGGGACCTCAAAAGACAAATGATAATTTGCCAAAATAGTCCTTACTGATTTTCTTTCACATCAGATTTGCTTCTTCTTTGAACAATGAAAATGACCAGTGCCTGTCAGCAAAACAATGAGGGCGAGTGCTGGATACCCACTCCAGGAGTCAGGGACTGAAATGGGGAAGGAAGTTACTGCCTGATCCCTGCAGAGATGTAAGATACAGTCAGGAGGGGGAGAGGGTGGGTGTGGGGGTGCAAGACCTTGAAAGGGCACTGTTTGCTCTTGCAAGCCAGAGAGCTGAAGCTGAGAACTGTGAACTCACTGCACATGTCCCAGAGAGAGAGAAAATGTCCTATGAGTGCTGGGTGAAGTCGTCCTTGAACTCTGAAGGGCTACAAATGAAGCCCCAAGAGGACTGATGTGGAGAGGGGTCGGCTACGCCCCATTGCTGAGAGGAGGAGGCCGGGCAAATGCCTCTCTCATGGATTGTTAGCGACTTTCTACCAACTTTAATGTGTTCCTCTTTCCCTGGGGTGCGTGTGTGGCTGGAGCAGCAATGTGCTGAGCTCGGCATTGGATGTGGGCGGCGGAGGGGGGGGGGCAGGGGATTAAGCTTTTATATCTTGGTTTGAAAAGAATAAAGTAGAATTTAGTTTCTCAAACTCCCAGCGTCCCTTGTCTTGAATAATGGTGGGGGAGGGCGAATCGTCTTTAATGGACTCACTCAGATGCTGTCTGGCTGTCACCCATTGACGCAGCTGGGGAAAAGGCTGGTATTCTGGGGTGTATTAATGTGAGTGGTGTATGTAAGTTGCCGGAGGTCGTTGTCCCGCTCTGCTGGACACTGGGGAGGCCCAGGTAGAGTCCTGTGTCCAGTTCTGGGCACCCCACACTTTAGGAAAGATGAGGACAAATTGGATTGAGGAGAGCAACAGAAAATGAACAGAAAATTAGAAAACCCAACCTGTGGATGAACGCTAAAAGAAGTGGGTCTATTAGTCTTGAGAAAAACAGGCTGGTGATGGTCTGCAGCCATGCTAAGGGCTGTTATACAGAGACTGGGGATCAGTTGTGCTCCATGGCCACTGAAGGGAGGACCCTAAAAGTGTTAAGCTGCAGGGGAGGGAGATTTAGGGTAGAGATTAGGAAAACTTTCTAACCAGGAGGGTTAGGGCCGGCTCTAGGATTTTTGCCGCCCAGCTGGGGAAAAGGCTGGTATCATTCTGAGGTGTATTAACGTGAGTATTGTAGGTGGTCGTTGTCCCGCTCTGCTCGGCCCTGGGGAGGCTTCAGCTGGAGTCCTGTGTCCAGTTCTGGGCACCACACTTTAGGAAAGATGAGGACAAATTGGATTGAGTCCCGAGGAGAGCAACAGAAAATGAACAGAAGATTAGAAAACCCGACCTGCGGAGGAAGGCTAAAAGAAGTGGGTCTATTAGTCTTGAGAAAAGCAGACTGGGGATGGTCTGCAGCCATGCTAAGGGCTGTTAGAGAGACTGGGGATCAGTTATGCGCCATTGCCACTGGTGGAGGACCCTAAAGTGTTAAAAGAAGAACAGGAGGACTTGTGGCACCTTAGAGACTAACAAATTTATTAGAGCATAAACTTTCGTGGACTACAGCCCACTTCTTCGGATGCATATAGAATGGGAGCTATATATACACACATACAGAGAGCATAAACAGGTGGGAGTTGTCTTACCACCTCTGAGAGGCCAATTAATTAAGAGAAAACAAACTTTTGAAGTGATAATCAAGCTAGCTCAGTACAGACAGTTAGATAACAAGTGTGAGAATACTTACAAGGGGAGATAGATTCAATGTTTGTAATGGCTCAGCCATTCCCAGTCCTTATTCAAACCGGAGTTGATTGTGTCTAGTTTGCATATCAATTCTAGCTCAGCAGTTTCTCGTTGGAGTCTGTTTTTGAAGTTTTTCTGTTGTAATATAGCCACCCGCAGGTCTGTCACTGAATGACCAGACAGGTTAAAGTGTTCTCCCACTGGTTTTTGAGTATTTTGATTCCTGATGTCAGATTTGTGTCCATTAATTCTTTTGCGTAGAGACTGTCCGGTTTGGCCAATGTACATGGCAGAGGGGCATTGCTGGCACATGATGGCATATATCACATTGGTAGATGTGCAGGTGAACGAGCCCCTGATGTTATGGCTGATGTGATTAGGTCCTATGATGATGTCACTGGAATAGATATGTGGACAGAGTTGGCATCGGGGTTTGTTACAAGGATAGGTTCCTGGGTTCCAGTGACATCATGAGCTAGCTTGATTATCACTTCAAAAGTTTGTTTTCTCTTAATTAATTGGCCTCTCAGAGGTGGTAAGACAACTCCCACCTGTTTATGCTCTCTGTATGTGTGTATATATATCTCCTCAATATATGTTCCATTCTATATGCATCCGAAGAAGTGGGCTGTAGTCCACGAAAGCTTATGCTCTAATAAATTTGTTAGTCTCTAAGGTGCCACAAGTCCTCCTGTTCTTCTTTTTGCGGATACAGACTAACACGGCTGCTACTCTGAAACTTTTCCTAAAGTGTTAAGCTGCAGGGGAGATTTAGGGTAGAGATTAGGAAAACTTTCTAACCAGGAGGGTATTTGAGCTCTGGAATAGCTTCCAAGGGAGCTTGTGGAATCCCCACCATTGGAGTTGGGTTTTCTTGTTTGTTTGTTTTTGTGTTTTTTAGCCCCTTGGAGGTGTTATTTCACCATCCCTGAGCTCCACAAACTGCAGGTTCTGGCTGTGATGTTTTCTCAGTGTGTCCTGGACTGTGAATCTCTTTGTTAGCCCCCTGCCTCAGTGCGAAGGGGACGTGTTGCTGCTGAGCTGGGTGTCAGCTCCCTGTCACCTCCAGCCTTTAGCTCCCCACACAAAATCCCCAGGGCTCTGCCAGTCCTTACTTTGCCATGCAGGTTAACACTAGGCGCAGCCTCTTCCTTGAGCTCCTCTGAAGTGTCCTTGGGATGGGGTGCACCAGCCCCACACTGAGCAACAAGAGCATAAGGGCTCGTTTTGGGCTCAGCCAGCCCTGGCCCGCCACACCTGCAGCGAATGCTCCATCTGCTGGAGGAATTAAAAGGCAGCGAATTACTTCAGTTGGGAGCAGTGCTGAAGATGAGCAGACCTGCAGTCCAGAGCGCAAGCAGAGCAGAGCGCCGTGAAACCTAAAGTCTCTGATACAGCTGCTTAAAGGGGCCCTCTGTGAGAAAAGGGAGGACCTTCCGCATAGACAAGCAGAGAGGGGAGTATTCTGTGGCCCTGGACTGTGGCGACTCCCTCTTGCTTCCTTGGGATTTGGATTTTCCCATCAGCCGAAGGCCTTGGACTGAGGTGACCCCAGGGTGGGAGAATAAAGGAAGAGGCCCAGGGAGGACAGACTTAAGTAGTCTTGGTTGCCAGGTTACTGGTAGCTAAAAGGGCCCTGGGTCGGAGCCCGGTAGAGTGGGAGGGCCCGGGATCCCCTCCCCAAGATCCCCTTGGCAGTCCAGGGTTGTGGCCATGACCACTAGGCCCACTTCCTCACCCTCGTGTCCTGCCTGGATACCAGGTGGCAGGACTTTCCACCACCTGTAGAGGGTTAGGAACCCCGGTGAGCCAGCCTATAATCCAGCCTGGTTTCACGGCTCGCCATGAATATCGGTTGGAGGCTCCTTCATGGAACCGTGAGCACAGGTCTGTACCTGGTACGGTTCACCTCCGTTCCCAACACCTGTCCCTTTTGCAGCATGAGGGAGAACCTGGCGCATACCTATCTAGAATGTGCCAGATTGCAGCCCCTATTCAGGGTCCTCCAGAACCTCCTCTTGAGGTTCTGGTTGCACTTTACCCCACACCTCTTTATATATTCACACCCTGTCCGTGGCCCCACGAAGTCATGAGTCCCCATCAATGTCCTCCTGGCACCGGCCAAAGTGGCCATTTACAATACCAGGAGGAAGATGCTGGACAAGGGGGCGCTCTGTGACTGTGGGGCCTATTTCAGTTCCTCCCTTGTCTCACGCATCCGGGCAGAGTTCCTCTGGGCAGCGCCTGCTGGCCCCCTAGACAGCTTTGAGGAGCAGTGGGTGCTGTCCAGGGTTCTCCTGGTGTCCCCCTCTGGATCCCTAGTTCTGAACCTATGACTCCCACTCCCATCCCTGTTATCCCTTAGTTGTCCCCTGAATTCAGTTGGGTCCCAGTGGTTCCTCCTGCAAGACTGGGGGAGGCACCCGCTCGCCTCCTGGAATTTCCAGTAAGACCAGCCCAAGCCGCCTGCCCAGGACATCCAGAGGAGGAACACAGTGGAAAGGGGCAGGGTGCAGGCAGGACCACCAGAGCCCGGGCCTCCCCTGGCCTATTATACCTTCTGCCCATGCCCAGACCAGAGCTTCAGGGGAGGCTTTTTTTTTAGCTTCTCTCACTAACATAGCTTGCTGCCACAGCCTCCTGGGCTGTGATGGGGGGGGGGGGCGCAAAGCTACTGCCCCCTCCCTTGGGGCTGCCAGCAGGGGTTCAGCCCTGCCTCTTTCTGGAGCCTCAAAGGCTGGAGGAGCAGGCAGCTGCTGTGAGTTCCCATCTTGTCGGGGGCGGTGGGGCTCGGGCTTCTGGCTTCAGCCTTGGGGTGGCAGGCAGCAGGCTCCAGCCATGGGACTTTGGGCTCCTGCCCTGGGCTCAGCCCTCCCCCACTGGCTCAACCCTCCCCCTCACCACCACCCTCATCGCCGCTGGCCCCCTCTGCCCCCATACCCACTTCCCCTCCTGGGCTTAATTTGTCCCCCGGTTTGCTGGGTCTGTGTAAGTCTGCTGTGAAAAGTGATAGTTGGATGTTTGTTAATCACTTTTCACTGCCTCCCAGCTTGCTAGCAAGTCTGCTGCTGTGAAACGTGCTATTAACAAACGTACAAACATCACTTTTCACAGAAGCCGACTTACTAGCTAGCAAATCTTTAACATAAAATGCAACCAAAAAAGCAAAAGAAACAACAATTAAAAATGACCAGAATATGCAAAGCACCTTATTTGTGTTTCTATTCTGTGTAGGTCCAGTAAGGAATACTTACTGAAGAAGTAACTGTACATTATTTTTATTATGGAGTCTGCAAAAAAAACCCAACAAACCCAACATTAATAAATTACCAGGATATGGGCATCGATATGTGCATGTTTGTTTGTTTTTCCTAAAGTTAATTAAGTATTTTAGGAAAAATTCTCAGAGTGGCCACCAGTGGGAATCCCTGCCCTAGAGAGCTTACAGTGGGGCAGCTGCATCAGTAGCTATAACCTAAGAGTGGTGTCTAATATCTTGATCTGTTTCTGGCCTAGCAAAATGAGGCCCTGCCCTTAACTCGGTGGCATTGGTCTGTTTCGATGGCTGCATCTGACCAATTCCCACATTGCAGGGGATTGTCTGGGCACCCATCAGGAGAAGGGGGATGATTTTGGTGACAATTGGAAAATGGGGGGGGGGGTAGGGGACTATCCTGAGTGGGCAGAGCAACAGGAACTTTCCTGCTGACATCCAGGTGCCAAAGGGAGGGCTGCAGTCAGTGCCCACACGGGGGAGCCAGCTGGGAGGGGGCAGAGGGGAGCCTGGGAGGGGGGCAGACATGAAGGGGTTTTAAATAGAGCCCAGGGATGGGTTCATCTAGACCAGGGGTGGCCAAGCTGTGGCTCCGGAGCCACATGCGGCTCTTCAGAAGTTAATATGTGGCTCCTTCTATAGGCACCAACTCTGGGGCTGGAGCTACCGGCGCCAACTGTCCAATGTACTGCGGGGAGTTCACTGCTCAACCCCTGGCTCTGCCACAGGCCCTGCCCCCACTCCACCCCTTCCTGCCCCTTCCCCTGAGCCTGCCATGCCCTTGCTCGTTCCCCCCCACCCCCAAGTCTCCTGCACACCACGAAACAGCTGATCACAAGGTGTGGGGAGGGATGTGTCTGCCGGTGGGTGGGAGGTGCTGGGAGTTTGGGCGGGAGCTGATGGGAGGGGGTTGCTCATGTATTACTGTGATTCTGGCAATGTACATTGGTAAATTCTGGCTCCTTCTCAGGTTCAGGTTGGCCACCCCTGGTCTAGACTAAGAAGTAACCGGAAGAACCCAGTGCCACAACTCTGGCAGCTCCATGACCCGAGCTAGGGAAGCAGAGCTGGTAGCTCCAGCCCAGGGCTGGTAGCCAGTGAGTGTGGTGTGGAGACAAGAGACCAGCTCTGACCACCTGCTCCCTGTGCCAGTCTGTTACCAGAGCGGATCACACACAGAGTGTCCCCGGCTGCCCTCGCCCCTGGATTCTCTGGAACAGCCGGAGTCTCCCTAGAAACCCCCCTTTTCCCTCCGCCCCGGATCTGCACGTCTCCTTTCTGTCCCCCCATTGATCCTGTGGTTTCTAGGCAGGATGCCTGTATAGGGCTGGGAGAAGCTGCCCGTGCCCAGGGTCGGTGGGGCCCCAGGAGGCAGGGTCTGGGGCGGGGGGCTGCAGCGCGATGGGTTTATCGCTAGGACCCAGGAGCAGCCGGGAGGCGGCTCTGGGGGGAGCGATCGCTGCGGTCAGTCCCGGCAGCCGGAAGTGATTCGCAGCCGCGGCGGTGACTCTGGCTTCCCTCGCTGGGAGGGAAGGTAAGAGAGACCCGAACCCCCGGGAGCGGCGCCCCCCCCCCGTCACCCCCGGGCTGCAGGGGGAGGTTTGGCCCCAGGCTGCTCCCAGCAGAGCTGGCTGCGATTCCCGCCCTGGGCCCGGGAAAGCTGCCGCCAGCTCCCGGTGTGTGCGGGGGGGGGGAGCCAGCCCGGGCCGTGCTGGGGCAGACACACGTGGGGGTGCAGAGGGGGCTGAAGAGGGGGTTGAGGGGGGAACAGGGGTGTGTGAGGCCGGGGGCAGGGGGTGGTGATTGCACTGAAGGGAGGTTGGGGCGATGCAGGGTGATCAGGGGGCAGAGGGGGAATTATGGGGCTGAGGGAAGGAGGCTGGAATAGAGGGAAGATGTAAGGGGGGGGTCACTGCGAAGTAAAGGGGGGGATATGGGGAGGGGAGGCTGTGAGGAGACTGGCCGGGGAAGGGAGAGCCCGGGGGCAGGGATAAGGGGGAGGGGAGGAGAGATACAAGGCAGCTCCCCCGCCCATTGGGGTAAGGGAGGGTGAGGGGGCTGCCCTGCCCAGCGGGGATTTGTTCCCCTACAAATGGTCAGACCAGCAGTGGGGGACAGAGGCGTAGCAAGCGCCCTCCGTACCCTCTGACTGGAGGGGGCCCCGCAAGGAAGGGGGCCCCCAAAAGTGGCAAAAAAAATGTAAGGTATAACTAGGTAAGTGACATTTATTGACGCTATTGCACAATCCATGTCGGTTTTACTGACAAAACCGTGAAGTTATTATGATACATCATAATGCTATTGGCTACATCAGTTGTCTGTCGGTCAGTTTCGAATTTTAGTTGGACCTATTCAAAGAATGTGTATTTGCGATCATAATGGCGGTCGGCGGATAATTGTTAGTAATTTAGTTGTTTAATTTTTTATCGTTTGAAACGATTCGTTTCCAACGCAGAAGCGTCTTTTTGATGTCTAAGAGAATGTATAAGAGCGGAGTTAGTAAACGAAAGGCAGCAAAAGATGCCGAGAAGGAACTTGAGAAATTTCCAAAGTTGTCAACGTATTTTGCGCTGCAATCCAACGTACAGGTACAGGCACATGAAACGGACAGCGCTAGCAGCGACTAATCGTATCCAGAAGTGTCCAGAAGTGCTTCAAGTGAGGTCGGAGGTGAAGCCAGTTGTTCTACCAAACAAACTGTGACAGATATTCCAGCTGCTGCCGGGAAAGAAGTATCTGAATCACTGACTGATGATCCAGGAGATTGGCCGTCTATAATATCGGACAGGCAAGTGTGTGACATTGTTGCACGTGGGCAGAATGAAAGTTAAAAATTTCCATTTAACGAGGAAAGACAGAGGTTCACAAGTACTCATTTCTATCGAACCATGGCAAATGGCGAGAAAATAAGACGTTCATGGTTAATGTACTCAGTTCAGAAAGATGCCATTTTTTGTTTTTGTTGTAAATTATTTGGCACTGGCGACATACAGCTACGTCGTGGAATATCTGCTTGGAAAGCAATGTCAAAAAGACTTCAGCAGCATGAAACAGGCAAAGGTCATCAAGACTGTATGGTGAAATGGTTTGACCTTCGGTCAAGCATAGTAAACCGTACATCTATTGACCAACTCGAATTGCAGGCTTTTCTGAAAGAAAGAGATTTCTGGAGAAATGTTGTCAAACGCATGGTTGATGTCGTTAATTTCTTGTCCGAAAGAAACTTGGCATTTCGAGGAAGTAATGAAAAGCTCGGCGATCCTTCGAATGGCAACTTTTTGGGACTGTTTGAATTGCTTGTAAAGTATGATACTGTCCTTAGCGAACTTTTACAGAGGATTAAGAAGGCAGAGACACATGTCCAGTACCTCAGTCCACAGATCCAAAACGAGCTGATTCAACTTGTTGCCAGTAACATTCAAGAGGCCAACATATCGCAGCTTAAAAAAGCAAAATATTATTCAGTAATTTTGGACTGTACTCCCGACGTGTCACATGAAGAACAGATGTCTGTGGTGTTACGCTTTGTTGAATGCAACGGTGAAGATGGTGTCAATATTCGTGAAGCATTTGTTGGTTTTCTTAATGTTCATGATACAGCTGGCGAGGGCTTATTGGAAGCGTTTCTTGAAAAGGCAAACAACTTAGGAATAGTTTCAGAGTAGCAGCCGTGTTAGTCTGTATCCGCAAAAAGAAGAACAGGAGGACTTGTGGCACCTTAGAGACTAACAAATTTATTAGAGCATAAGCTTTCGTGGACTACAGCCCACTTCTTCGGATGCATATAGAATGGAACATAATATTGAGGAGATATATATACACACAGACAGAGAGCATAAACAGGTGGGAGTTGTCTTACCACCTCTGAGAGGCCAATTAATTAAGAGAAAACAAACTTTTGAAGGAATAGACATTGTTGACATGAGAGGCCAAGCTTATGATAACGGCGCAAATATGAGAGGGAAGAATAAAGGAGTTCAAGCCCGCATGCTAGAAATAAATGACCTTGCCTTGTATGTACCATGTGGAGCTCACACTTGGAATCTTGTGATCTCAGACGTGGCAAGGTCATCGAAATATGCCGTTGACTTTTTCGGTCTGATTAACAGAATATACGTTATCTTTTCTTCTTCATCTTCACGTTGGGATATTCTTCAAGAACATATGCCAATATCTGTTAAAGGATTATCGGACACTCGTTGGGAGTCGAGAATTGATGCTGTGAAGCCATTGCGTTATCACCTTGAAGAATTGTGCACGGCTTTATCATCTTTGCGAGAATATGCGCTCGAAAAGAAAGATGGCAATACAGCAACAGAAGCCGGTGCGCTTTTAGACCATGTTATTATGTGGCCTTTTGTTCCGACTGTGTACACGTGGTACGATATACTATTTCACGTCAATAAAACCAGCAAAGTAATTCAGTCACCAGATGTGTCAATTGACGTACTGCAGGCAGAAGTCGGTGCTACAAAGAAGTTTTTGGAAGACTATCGAAATAAAGGATATATCTCTGTGGTCACAAATGCACGTGAAATAGCAGAGCATATGGGTATTGAACAGGTGTTTCCAGAAACCAGGGTGCGACGTAAGAAGAGAATGTTTGATTACGAATGTGCTGATGATTCGAGTCATCGTGCTGCCGAAGAAAAATTCAAATTGCAGTTCTTTCTTGTTCTCACTGATCAGGCCATATCTTCTGTTTCGTCGCGATTTGACCAACTTGTGGAGTGGTATAAGTTGTTTGGATTTCTGTACAACGCTAACAGCCTGAAGCAGTGTCACAGAGAAAAGGAACTGGAGAATCACAGCAAAAATTTTGAAAGAAAAAGGGGAGACATTGATGCCAACGAACTCATAATGGAATTGAATCGTTTTATGTCATCGAGAAAGAGAGAGGACTTGTCACGGCAAACAATTTTTTAACGTACATATACAAGAACAGCCTTCAGGAGATATATCCGAATCTTTGTATTTGCATCAGAATTCTTCTGACCACACCAGTTACTGTCGCTGGTGCTGAAATGAGCTTCAGCAGAATGAAACTGATCAAGAATATCCTGCGCTCAACCATGACAGATGACAGGCTTTCTGCGCTTGCAGTTATCTCAATCGAAAGCAAGATTGCCAGATCTCTGGACTATGATGCATTGATTAACCAATTTGTGGAGGGGGATGGGCAGGGTCACCGTCTGTCCCAAATTGGCAGGGCTCGGGCTAAATGACCCCAGGATTCCCGGTGCCGGGGCTCTGCGCCTGCCCGAGGCTCAGGGGCAGCGCCAGCCTGTTCCCCAGGGGCGGGATTGAGGTGGGCCTTAGCCCCCCTTCGCCACGAAGCCCAGCCCCTCGGTGGTCTCTTCTCCCCCCGCCCCTCAAAGCCCTTCCCCCTGGCCAGCCGCAAGCTAGATCCCGGCCATAATAAGAGCCTCCCAGTCTGCAGTGGGGAGACCCAGACTCGCCACCTGCCCTGGGGAGCAGCAGATGGGGTGGGGGGTGCTATGGGCACTACGGTTCCCAGCTTGTCCCGCCCCTGTCCCGCACCTTTCATTGAGGCCCCGCCCCTCTCGCTCCATCCTCCTCCCTCCTTTGTTCACTCTCCCCCACCCTCTCCCCAGCTCATTTTCACTGCAAGGCCCAAACAGGCGCCAGGAGAAGGCCAGGAGCTGCAACAGTGTGAATGTGGGAGATGCACACACTTGCCTACACAGAGACTCTTTTTCCACACACTTTCTCGGGACCCTACGGAGGAGGTGGCGCAGGAGTCCCACAGGGCCCCGAGATAGGCAGTCTCGTGTCAGGGCCGGCCTTAGGGAAAACGGCCCCCTGGGCGAACTTGCGTTTTGGTGCCCCTGGCCCCCATGGGCATGGAGCATCGTCACCCCAATTACCTCCCCACCCTCCCTTCACCCCGAACCCCTACATTGTTCCCCATTCACCCCAACTCCTACTCCCCTCCTGTGCCCCTAAACTCTGCCTCCCCTTCTGGCACCCACATGGGGAAACTGACCTGGATGCAGAGATGGAGCAGCTGACATTGCTGCTCGCTCCCCCACTAGACTGCTGCTCCCCTGCCCCGGGCCCCCCTAGGGGGCTGTGAGGGGGGGAGCGAGGTTGGGGCTCCCTGCAGCCAGGTCATGTTCCCTGCCTGGGCTGCGTAAGGAGAGGGCAGGAGAGCAGCAGCTCCTGATGCTGACCTCGTAGCACTGTCTCTTTAAGAACAGGTTTCAGAGTAGCAGCCGTGTTAGTCTGTATCCACAAAAAGAACAGGAGAACTTGTGGCACCTTTGAGACGAACAAATTTACACTATGATAGCGCGTCTCAATTGATTGGCCTCTTACTTGGTCTGGTTACTTCCGCCTTTTCATGTTCTCTGTATGTATAAATATCTTCTTGCTGTATGATCCAGTCTATGCATCTCTTTAAGAAAGTACTCAGAGTTGGTCAGGCACCTGAAGGCTTGTTCAGACACAAACAGCTGGACCCAGAGAGGCAGAAGCACACACAGATTCCCCCTGTCCCGTCACCCCAGCTTAGTGGAAATCGGGTGCATGAGAGCGGGACACCCCGACATCAGCCTCCTCCCACCCCGCACAGCAGAGAGGAGGTGGCTCCCAGTCCGAGTGGCTGGGGTCTCCGGGGAGGAAGGAGGCGGGGGACAGGAGCAGTGCTGGCTGCACACTGCAGTAGAGCAGGGGGAAGGAGGGGCACCCCTGCTCCTGAGAAGTCACCTCCAACTGCCCCTTGCAGCTCAGGTCCTTTCCCCCGACTCCCACCCACCCACAAGGCCGGCCCTGGTCTCATTCTCCTCCCCTCCCCGTCAGCAGCCCCATTCCCAGCACTCGGAGACGAGGATCTATACCTCGAACTCCTGGGTGCCGGCGATGGGGCGACAGACCGCGGGGTCGCTGCAGGGGCACGTGCCGTAGCTGGAGCCCAGCCACAGGAGGAGCGCGAGGAGAAGAGGGAGGGCAGCAGCGGGAGAGGCGCGCGCCGTGACCCCTCAACGTCCGCCTGCTGAGCAATCGCGAGTGGGGCTTGTTCGTCCCCTGCCCTGACCCGGCCAGCCTCTGCGCCTGCAGGCGGGAGATGGGGGCAGTGCGCAGAACCCCCTGGCCATCCCTAAGCCTAGGAGCTGGACATGCCGGCTGCTTCCCCAGATCCGCGTGGCGTGGAGCCTAGCTGGAAGCCTGCCAGCCCTGCTGCGCAGCGGCGCCAACAGGACAGTCTGGTCAGCGGTGCTGACTGCAGCCTCCAGGATCCCTTTTTGACCGGGTGTTCCAGTCCAAAATCAGACACCTGGTCACTCTAATTGGCACTCCAGCCCCCTGCCAGGTGGAGGGTCCAGGGCTCTCTGCAGTGGCCCGGGCTCCCTGTGCAGGTGTTATCACGGCCCAGCTTCCGGTCTGGCCAGGGGGCAGGACCTCAGAGGGAAGAGGCAGAGCAGGGGGTGTGGCCTTGGGAAGAGGAGGGGCGGGGATCCTGCATGTGTCCCACTTTTGCCTTTAGAAAAGGTGGTCACTCAGAGATGGGGCGGGCAGGAGATTTACCCCAAAGGGCTGAGAATTTACCAGGCAAATGTCCACCCAGAATCCCCCCCCCCATACACACACACACACACCCTGCTCCCAATTTCATATTTATGTTTAAAGACAATCTCCTTATTTGGGGGGATCTGACTCCTGGGATGACAGCACTGAACAGGGGCTGGTCTGATTTCTGCGCAGGATTCGGTGTCCAACCAGAGTCACTGCGAGCCGCAAGGAGTGGAACTGGGGTTTGGTTCGGGTACAGTGGCAGTCGGTGTGTTCGGTTCTGGTTCAGCTACCAGGCAGTGCCCCAGAAGGGGGGAGGGAGTTGGGAGTGAGCCCTGTGGCTTGCTTCAGTGGGGAACTGAATTTGGGGCATGGGGCCTGCCTCAGGTGGGGCAATTGGAGGGAGAAGCCGCCCTAAGGGGTGAGGGCAGGTGAGAGGAGGCCTGTCTAAGTGGAAGAAGAATTGAGCAGCCTTTTTCCTTGGCCTTGAGGAGTTAATGTTAACTTCTGGGACAGGGAGCCTCCACTTCTCTCCCCCTCCCTCACTCCCTCCCTCCTCCTGTGGGCTGTCCCCTTCTCTTCTCCTACTGGGACAGGCCGTTCCAGTAGCGATCACATGCCTGGGGGTTGTTTTGTTGTCTTGTTTTATAATGAGTGAGATCAGAGTAGGTTTTATTTTATTTTGTCAAATATTGAGCTGAAAAATTGCTGAAACTTCATTTCAACAGGTAGCCATTTTTTTCCAAGTTCAATTCAGATTCAGGTTCACTGAGGAAGAGGAAAAATGATGGTTTAAGTCTGGTTCCAGTTCAGTTAAGCATATCGGTTCAAGCTGGTTCTCTGGTTCTGTTCCGGTGTGAGTCCAGATGGGCAAATGCTGCTGAACTGTCCTCATAACGGAGGCTGGGGGGCTGGTTACTGCTAAGGCAGAGGAGGCTGGTGTCTGTCTCTGTCTGCTCATGATTAAGGCTGCGAGGTCATGGAAGCTAGAAGCTTAGGGAGGGAGATGTTGGATAGGGAGCCTGCGAGCCCAGCCACCCCGCCCCACAGCACTAGCAGGGTCCTGGGCTGCTCCCACCCGAGCACCCACAGCGACCCTTAGACTGCCCCCTGCGGAGCCCCCCCCCGGGCTGCTAACTCCCAGCACCTGCAGTGCCCCCCCCCAGGCCACCCACCTCATAGACTCATAGACTTTAAGGTCAGAAGGGACCATTAAGATCATCTGGTCTGACCTCCCGCATGATGCAGGCCACAAAGCCGTCCCAGCCCTTTCCCTTGACTCTGCTGTTGAAGTCCCCAAATCCTGTGGTTTAGAGACTTCAGCTAGCAGAGAATCCTCCTGCTAGCGATCCCCGCCCCATGCTGCGGAGGAAGGCGAAAAACCTCCAGGGCCTCTGCCAATCTACCCTGGAGGAAAATTCCTTCCCGACCCCAAATATGGCGATCAGTAGAACCCCGAGCATGTAGGCAAGATTCTCCAGCCTCACCCTCATTGGCCACGTACTCCCCAGCACTCATGCCCCGACACCCCCCCGACCCCCGGCCACGAGCGCCCACAGCACTCGTAAGAATTAGTCAGGGGTATAGTACAAGTCGTGGACAGATCATGGGCCGTGAAGTTTTGTTTACAGCCTGTGACCTGTCTATCAGTTTTACTAAAAATATCCGTGACTCTATTGGGTTGATGCTGCCTCCTGCATTTTGATCTGGGTCCCAGACTGAGCAGCTGCTGCTCCCCCAGCGGGGTCTTTGCCAAGGAGAGACCTTCATTAACCCCCCTCTGTGTTCAACTGCGGGGGGTGAGAGACGGGGGACGGGACAAACAGATAGCTTTCTCTGGTGGATAGAACCAGCCCCTGGGGCAGCCCCAGGCTCTGCCAACAGCAACCCCTGAGCCGCAGCCTGCAGGTGAGGGGAGAGACTCGGGGGAAAGGGCTGGGGCCAGGCAGGAAAGTGACTCTGCCCAAGGGGCCCCTTTCAGGCACCTGCTGGTGAGTTTGTACCAGAGGGGGAGGGGCTCCCCCGTGCCTGCAGGTCCCCGAAGTGCTGCCCTCAGTGACACAGCCAGGCTCAGACTGGAGAGCCAACGCCCATGGGAACGGGACAGGCACCAGTTCTCCCAGGCAGAGGGGGGAGGGACGGAGACAGGAAGGGGAATGGTGAGACCGAAAGGAGCAGCAGGAGCAGTAAGTGAGGAGGGAGGTTCCCAGCTCCCAGCCCTGCCCGGATCCATTCCCTGCATCCCCCTGGGCCAACAGACTCTCCTGGGAACAAGGGGAGGAGCTGACAGAGGAAAAGCCAGATCCTGCCTCTGCCTAGCCCCCAGCAGCTGCCCTCGGGGCCAATGTCAGGGGAAATCCCCCAAAGTGGCTCCTATGATTCTGCTCTTTTCTAGCATTTTTCTCAGAGACTTTGTCCCTGGGGGGGTTTAAAAGTGTCTCAGGGGTTCAGTGCTGGTGGGAGGGGCCGGGTCTGTGTTGTAATAAAGTGACTGAGGGTTTTCCCAGCATGGCAGAGTCCAGAGAGTCTGTCTGCAGGGAGAGAGCCTGGGGGGAATCGGGGTGTGAAATGGACTCAAGCCCCTTCTGAAACCTTCCCCATCGCCCCTCTCGCCCTGACAGGCTGTGGAATTACGTCCACATTTCACTCCAGATCCTCCCGTCTTCCAGGGAACAGGGAAGGGAACTGGCTGTGATGGAGCCAGCTCAGGTAGGTGATTTTCAGGGAGCTGCAGGGGGAGTTGCTGTGGAAGGGGAGGGGCAGGACAAACCTGCTGGGACACATTCAACTTGGAGCCTGATTTTCTGAACAGGCCCATTGGCGTGTGCCAGAGGAGGGAACATTTCCCCCATTTCTGAACCAGGAAACACCCCCCTGGGCAGGGCTGGGAAAACTGACCAGACTCCCAGTGCTGGAGCCTGACCCCACAGGTCAGAGGCTGCTGTGAAATACAAAGGGAAGTTGTTGGGATTCCTGTCCCTGTCCCAGAGCTCTGCTTCCTGAATCAGCCTGTGGCTGGCAGGTGTGTGGGAAATGAGAAGACCCTGCCCTGCTCCGTGTGCTGGGGGGGACAAGGAGTTCTCACCTTCTCCCCACCCCTTGAAGCCTCCTGGCTGATCTGAGCAGGGTGCTTGTGGGATTCTGCTTCTCTGGGCCTCCTCCCCCATGACTAGTGGGATTGTGGCTGGGGCAACAGGTGGTGAGTGGGGGACTCTTGTTGTTTCAGATGCCGGTGACCTTCGAGGAGGTGGCTGTGTATTTCACCGAGGGACAGGGGGCTCTGCTGGACCCCGGTCAGAGAGCTCTCTACAGGGACGTCATGCAGGAGAACCATGAGGCAGTGACCTCGCTGGGTAAGGGATTCCTGGGCCCTCAGCTATTGGAAGCCGTGGGGTCTGCGTGTCTGAATCTGGTCAGGTTCTTCCCTGGTCAGTCAGATTGGAGGAGGAGGGTCGCATAGTCCACAGCTCTGGTGTGCATAGGCACCGACTCCGTGGGTGCTCCCGGGCTGGAGCACCCATGGGGAAAAATTAGTGGGTGCTCTGCACCCTACGGCAGCGAAGCTCCCCTGCGCTACCTCCTCCTCTCCCCCAAGCACACTGCATCCCCACTCCTCCGCCTATCTCACAACGTTTCTCGCCCAGCCACCGCCAAACAGCTGTTTGCATGCTCTGGGAGGGCAGGGAGGAGCGGGAACATGGCGCGCTCAGGGTAGGAGGTGGGGAAGAGGCGGGACCAGGGCGGGGATTTGGGGAAGGATTTAGAATAGGGGCAGGGAGGGGGCAGAGTTGGGGCAGGGACTTTGGGGATGGGGTTGAAATGGGGGCTGGGAAGTGGCGGGGCCTCATGGAAGAGGTGGAGTGGGGTGCGGGGCCAGAGGCAGAGGCAGGGTCGAGCACCCACAGAAAAGAGGGGAAGTCGGCGTCTATGCCAGTGTGTGAGAGACTTGCATCTCCATACCCCATTCGATGGAACAGGAGAGTCAGAAACCTAATGGACAGGCTAATTCATCCCCATCTCTCCAGCTGTCCAGGGGTCAGAAGCAGGGTATTGCCCTGTCTGTATTATTTCTCCTTCACTCACCGTTCCCCTTGCTCCATCCGTGGGGAGGGCTCTAGGTTCTGCAGGCTTGGAAATAGGCAGGAGTTTAACACCTGAGCTGTGTGTGTGTCAGCAAGTCCCCCAGAGCGCATCTACCTGAGACCTCCTAGTGAGGGGGTAAAAAGAACCCCCACCCCCAGATCCCTGCTGCTCCCAAGGGGTCTGAGTTACCACAGTCCCATGTAGGGTCAGGTTAATCTCAGGGAATGTTCCTTGTGACAAATACTCTACCAATGCTCCATGCGCCCTGAGCTTGCCTGATTTCACTCCCTGAGCAGGATTTTCCGTTCCCAAGCCCGACCTGATCGCCCGGCTGGAGCGAGGGGAAGAGCCGTGGGTCCCGGATCTCCAGGCCTCAGAGGAAAGTGCGAGCCCGAGAGGCACCTGCACAGGTGAGGAGTCAGTGAAACTAAGACGGAAACATCTGGCGAGTGAAGGAAAAAGCTGGGACTCTGAAATGTGCTGTGAGCGAGAGCCCCCAGTTCTGCCCCATCTCACCCAGGTCAGGGCTGCAGTCAGCAGGTGTCGTATCAGTCACGGCTTCCCACCCATCCTGTTAACTGTCGGGAATTTCCTCCCCGACTTTACTTCCCTGGGAGCGTTTGGGTGGGATGTAGAGGCAGAATCCAGTGTCTCCATCTCCCCAACAGTCACTGTATTGTGTTTTCCCTCTTTGCTATTCCCCTTTTGGTCCTTTCCCCCCGGCACAGGCAGTGACTCCTGTCTGGATTCTCTCTCTCTCCCAGCAGGCGATAGGACAGTGAATGAGACCAAGGAGGAGAATCAGCAGCAGGAAGGTCCTGAGGAAGTGGAATCGCAGGAGAGGTTTTTCAGAAAAGCTGAAGGGAATTTTTCCCAGTGCTTGGAACAGGGAAATGCCTGGGGAGATCGACACAGATCAGAGATGCAGCTGGGAAACTATCCTGGGAAGAAACTGGATAAATCCACTGAATGTGGCAGAGGATGTAAGGATCCCAAGGAAACCACAGTCCAGCAGACAAGTCACAATGAAGAGAAACCCTACAAATGCCTTGACTGTGGGAAAAGATTCAGTGTCAGTGCAAACCTTCTTACACATTGGAGAACCCACACAGGAGAGAAGTCCTATGAATGCTTGGACTGTGGGAAAAGCTTCCGTGAGAAGTCAAACTTTATTACACACCAGAGACTGCACACAGGAGAGAAACCCTTTAAATGCCTTGAGTGTGGGAAAAGATTTAATGTGAGGTCACAGCTTATGTCACATAACAGAATCCACACAGGAAAGAAGCCCTATAAATGCTTGGACTGTGGGAAAAGTTTTAGGCAGTGGTCACAGCTTATGTCACATCACAGAACCCACACAGGAGAGAAGTCCTATAAATGCTTGGACTGTGGGAAAAGCTTCAGTAGGAAGCTATGTCTTATTGTACACCAGAGAGTACACACAGGAGAGAGACTCTTTAAATGCCTTGAGTGTGGGAAAAGCTTCATTGACAGAATAAAACTTACTAGTCATCAGAGAATCCACACAGGAGAGAGACCCCATAAATGCTTTGACTGTGGGAAAAGCTTCATACAGAAGTCAAGGCTTACTGTACACCAGAGAGTGCACACGGGAGAGAGACCCTTTATATGCTGTGAGTGTGGGAAAAGTTTTATTCGGAGCGCAGAGCTTATTAAACATCAGATCACCCACACAGGAGAGAGACCCTTTATATGCCGTGAGTGTGGGAAAAGTTTTAATCATAACTCAGCACTTATTGCACATCAGCGATCCCACACAGGAGAGAGACCCTATGGATGCCTTGAGTGTGGGAAAGGTTTTATTGAGAACTCAGCGCTTACGAGACATAGGAGAATCCACACAGGAGAAAGACCCTATAAATGCCACGAGTGTGGGAAAAGTTTCAGTGTGCAATCAACCCTTAATACACATCAGAAAACCCACACAGGAGAGAGACCCCATAAATGCTTCGACTGTGGGAAAAGCTTCATTCAGAAGTCAAAGCTTAGTGAACACCAGAGAGAACATACAGGAGAGAGACCATATCAATGCCTTGACTGTGGGAAAACTTTCATTAAGCGCTCAGACCTTATTAAACATCAGAGGATCCACACAAGCGACAAATCCTATAAATGCCTCGACTGCGGGAAAAGTTTCACTGACAGAATAAAACTTACGAGTCATCAGAGAATCCATACAGGAGAGAGGCTCCATAAATGCTTGGACTGTGGGAAAAGCTTCATACACATGTCCAGGCTTATTGTACACCAGAGAGTGCACACGGGAGAGAAACCCTTTAAATGCCGTGAGTGTGGGAAAAGTTTTAGTCAGAGTGCAACGCTTATTACACATCAGCGAACCCACACAGGAGAGAGACCCTATGGATGCCTTGAGTGTGGGAAAAGTTTTATCGCAAGTTCAGCCCTTACTAACCATAGGAGATTCCACACGGGAGAAAGACCCTATAAATGCCACGAGTGTGGGAAAACTTTCAGATACCGCTCAAACCTTACTAAACATGGGAGAATCCACATCGGGGAGATGCATTATGAATGCCTTGAGTGTGGGAAACATTTTGTTGACAGAACAAAACTTACTGTTCATCAGAGAATCCACACAGGAGAGAGACCCCATAAATGCTTAGACTGTGGGAAAAGCTTCCTTCAGAAGTCAAAACTTATTCTACACCAGAGAGTGCACACAGGAGAGAGACCGTATAAGTGCTTGGAGTGTGGGAAAAGCTTCATTGAGAAGTCACAACTTATTCTACACCAGAGACTGCACACAGGAGAAAGACCCTTTCAATGCTGTAAATGTGGGAAAAGTTTTATTCGGAGCACAGCGCTTATTACACATCAAAGAACCCACACAGGAGAGAGACCCTATAAATGCCTTGAATGTGGCAAAAGTTTTAGTCAGAGCTCAAATCTTTTTGCACATAAGAGAACTCACACAGGAGAAAGACCCTATAAATGCTTGGACTGTGGGAAAACTTTCAGTCAGCGCCCACACCTTACTAAACACGGGAGAATCCACACAGGAGAGAGACCTTATAAATGCCTTGACTGTGGGAAAAGCTTCAGTAAGACCTCAGAGCTGACCAAACATCAGAGAATGCACAAGGATGAGAGACCCTAGGAATAGCTTCTCTGCAGGAAAAGATTCAATTTGACTTCACGCTTCAGTGACCCACACAACAGAGACCTTGAATGTGGGGGAAGCTTCATTTGGTGCTCCCAGAGTATCAGTTATTCACAAATCCACACAGGGAAGAAACCTCTGAGATGTTCTCAGTGTGGAAAATGCTCCAAGGGGAGCAAACACCATGTTGGACATCAGAGACTCCTCCACACAGGAGGGAAATTCTCTCAGGGGCCTGACTGGGGCCGGCCATGGTGACAAACCCATTTCCTCGTTCCCACACACATCAGGGGCGTTTGGCTCCCAAGGCCCCAACTGCCCATCGCTCGGGTGAGGATCCAACAGCAGCCGAGCATCAGCTCATCAGTGACCCTGTGGCTCTGCCTGGTCTCAGCAAACCCCAGGCAGAGGAGGAGAAGCCCCCATCAGCCCCTCCCCCCTGCTGCAGCCCTGGCTGCTGAGCTGATGGGCCATAGGTGGGGGAAGGGAGAGAGAGAAACTCCTCCAGCTGCTCCCTCTGCCTGGCTGAACATCCCCCCTCTCCTTTCCCCTCCCAGCTGGGATCACCCTGCCATGGAGATGAGGAGTATCGAGTGTTTGGGGCTCATGGGATAAGAGGCGAGGGAGAGCACTGGGTAGAGAGGTACTGCCTCTCATCACTCTCCCCATCTGCCCCTTCTCCCTGCCCCCTTTACATTCAGACAGCACCATTAGCAGAGACTGATACCCACGGGGCCTTTTGTTGGAAGTCTGGATTTCCCACCTCTGCTACAGCAGCATCAGCCTCTGAGAGGGAAGCAGCGTTGCCTAGTGGATAGCTCTGTTCCCAATGCTGCCAACACCTTGCGGGGTGACCCGAGACAAATCTGTGCCTTCCAGAGAGAGACTAAATGGGGAATGAGGGATAGCTCAGTGCTTTGAGTATTAGCCTGCTAAACCTAAGGTTGTGAGTTCAATTCTTAAGGGGGCCATTTGGGGATTTAGGGGGAAGGATAGCTCAGTGCTTTGAGGGGGCCATTTAGGGAACTGGGGTAAAAATCTGTCTGGGGATTGGTCCTGCTTTGAGTAGGGGGTTGGACTAGATGACCTCCTGAGGTCCCTTCCAACACTGATATTCTATGTTCAGCCTCCAAGAGTCTGTCTAGGGCAGGAAAAGTGGTTGGGATTAGCTAGTGCATCTCCTTTGTTCCTCCTCCCCTTTTTCTAGTCTAGACTGACCCTGAGCAGTTTATTCCAATCCCCCATTAGCAAAGTGATTGTTAGAGTCACTAAGTCCCCCCTTTGCAGTGAGATTGTCTCATTCCCAGACATCCTCACATTGCTCCAGGTTATGCTAAAAAGCATGTAATTTTTTGTGCTGTTTCTCCCTTTTACACCAGCATTCAATAGAGTTTAAAAGAGCTGGAGCAGGGATAGTAAAATAATGTGGTGTTTTAACTTCTGTGTTATTTGAGATGGACAGGGTGAGTCCGGGGGATTCCCTCCTGCCCCTGTCAACCTCACACATCTTCTCTCACAGAGCAGCCTCTGCCCAAACCGTGGAGAGTTTATCCTTTTCCCTTTCTACCCCTCCACCTTCATCTGTGTCATTTACCGCAGTGTCCCAGACTCTATCTATTGGTAAAGTGGCATCTGGAGTTTTTCCAGCCAAATCCAGATCATTTGTAGACAGAAAGTTTTTGGTTGTTTGTCTTTTTTTCCTCTTTCTTTTATGACGATGATGCTAAAACTTTGGTCAATAACCAGCCAAAGAATGCGGCGGTGCTGAGGAGAGCATCTTTAGCCTGTTCAGCAGGAAATGGGCAAATTTGTTCCCCAGATTTTGAGTTTTAGGATTCTCTGACATTTCACTTCATGAACGGGAAAGTGGTTTGTAGCCCACCCTGGAGTGTGGGTTTTTCTCTTTTTGGTGAAGGCTGTTCTGTCGTGTATTTTGATATTAAATGAGTTTTAAAGGATATAGTTCAGATTTCTTGGGGACTTCAAAAGACAAACGATAATTTGTCAAAATAGTCCTTACTGATTTTCTTTTCACATCAGATTTGCTTCTTCTTTGAACAATGAAAATGACCAGTGTCTGTCAGCAAAACAATGAGGGCGAGTGCTGGATACGCACTCCAGGAGTCAGGGACTGAAATGGGGAAGGAAGTGACTGCCTGATCCCTGCAGAGATGTAAGATACAGTCAGGAGGGGGAGAGGGTGGGTGGGTGGGTGACTAGGGCCTTGAAAGGGCACTGTTTGCTCTTGCGAGCCAGAGAGCTGAGTCTGAGAACTATGAACTCACTGCACATGTCCCAGAGAGAGAGAAAATGTCCTACGAGTGCTGGGTGAAGTCGTCGTTGAATGCTAAAGGGCTACCAATGATGCCCCAAGAGGACTGATGTGGAGAGGGGTCGGCGACTCCCCATTGTTGAGAGGAGGAGGCCGGGCAAATGCCTCTCTCATGGATTGTTAGCGTTTTTCTACCAACTTTCACTTGTTCCTCTTTCCCTGGAGCGCCTGTGTGGCTGGAGCAGCAGTGTGCCGAGCTGGTGCTGAAATGCACCGTGCCGAGCTGGGCATTGGATTGGAGGAGGGGGTTGGGATTTAGCTTTTATTTCTTGCTTTGAAAAGAATAAAGTAGAATTTAGTTTCTCAAACTCCCAGCGTCCCTTGTCTTGAATAATGGTGGGGGAGGGCGAATGGTCTTTAATGCACTCACTCAGATGCTGTCTGGCTGTCACCCATTGACGCAGCTGGGGAAAAGGCTGGTATCGTTCTGGGGTGTATTAATGTGAGTGGTGTATGTAAGTTGCTGGAGGTCATTGTCCTGCTCTGCTGGACACTGGGGAGGCCTCAGCTGGAGTCCTGTGTCCAGTTCTGGGCACCACACACTTTAGGAAAGATGAGGACAAATTGGATTGAGGAGAGCAACAGAAAATGAACAGAAGTTCAGAAACCCGACCTGTGGAGGAAGGCTAAAAGAAGTGGGTCTATTAGTCTTGAGAAAAGCAGACTGGGGATGGTCTGCAGCCATGCTAAGGGCTGTTATACAGAGACTGGGGATCAGTTGTGCTCCATGGCCACTGAAGGGAGGACCCTAAAAGTGTTAAGCTGCAGGGAGGGAGATTTACGGTAGAGATTAGGAAAACTTTCTAACCAGGAGGGTATTTGAGCTCTGGAATAGCTTCCAAGGGAGCTTGTGGAATCCCCACCATTGGAGTTGGGTTTTCTTGTTTGTTTGTTTTTGTGTTTTTAAGCCCCTTGGAGGTGTTATTTCAAGATGTCTGAGCTCCACACTCTGCAGGTTCCGGCTGTGACATTTTCTCAGGATGTCCTGGACTGTGAATCTCTTTGTTAGCCCCCTGCCTCAGTGCGAGGGGGACATGTTGCTGCTGAGCTGGGTGTCGGTTCCCTGTCACCTCCAGCCTTTAGCTCCCCACACAAACTCCCCAGGGCTCTGCCAGTCCTTACTTTGCCGTGCAGGTTAACACTAGGCGCAGCCTCTTCCTTGAGCTCCTCTGAAGTGTCCTATGGATGGGGTGTGCACCAGCCCCACACTGAGCAGCAAGGGCATAAGGGCTCGTTTTGGGCTCAGCCAGCTCTGCCCTGCCACACCTGCAGCAAATGCTCCATCTGCTGGAGGAATTAAAAGGCAGCGAATTAGTGCAGTTGGGAGCAGTGCTGAAGATGAGCAGACCTGCAGTCCACAGCTCCAGTAGAGCAGAGCACTGTGAAACCTAAAGTCTCTGATACAGCTGCTTAAAGGGGCCCTCTGTGAGAAAAGGGAGGACCCTCCACATAGACAAGCAGAGAGGGACGTATTCTGTGGCCCTGGACAGTGGCGATGCCCTCTTGCTTCCTTGGCATTTGGATTTTCCCATCAGGTGAAGGCCTTGGACTGAGGTGACCCCAGGGTGGGAGATGAAAGGAAGAGGCCCAGGGAGGACAGACTTAAGTAGTCTTGGTTGCCAGGTTACTGGTAGCTAAAAGAGCCCTGGGTCAGAGCCTGGAAGAGTGGGAGGGCCCGGGATCCCCTCCCCAATATCCCCTTGGCAGTCCAGGGTTGTGGCCGTGATCACTAGGCCACGCTTCCCAACCAGACCCTGAGTTCAAACCATTATTGTTCTTCTGTAGTGTCCTGTTCCCATGCAAACTGTCCCCAAAGGGACAATGCCAGCTTGTTTGAGTCAATTGAGGATCAGCGCCAATATAACATCACAGCACTGAGATATATTTGTAGTGAAAACAAACAGGAGTTTATCAACAAAGACTAAGATTTAACCGTGTGACTTTATCTGATAAAATGTGACTATGTAGATCATTGTTGTACTACTGTTCTGTAATTACAACAAATCTTGTACAAAGTGTGTCAAGGAAGGTGTCACTAGAATGCAAGAGAAGCAAGTCTTGGCCCAGCTGGAAAAAGAAGCCAAAGCGAGAGCCAAGCAAGTTGAAGAAAGAGCCAGAGAAGCTGACGGGATGTGTATGGAACGGTGGCTGCTGAGCAGAGGGTTCACCAGATGCAACAAGAAACTGCCAGACTTAAGCTCCAAATCAAAAAAGCAATGGAAGAAGAGCAGAACCTGTAACATCTTGGAAGTCCAGTTTATAACAATGTTGGTATGCTGTTTGATCATGATGGATATGTTTACTCAGGGGGATGTCATAACCCAGTCCCAAAGTGAGTATGAATGTGACTCTTCTGTGTTATCTGTAACTAACAGGGAGATATGTGGATACCTGAGCGCTCGGTCATTGCATGGGGCTCTCCACACTTCAGACTCCCCTGTGCATACTCAAGGAGGTGGGGGCATCCTTATCCCCCACCTCTTGGGTATTCCTTGAGCAGGTCCTGCGAGAGGGTGTTCCCTGCCCACCCCTCACCCCAGGCACTCCAAACTTTTTCATCAGGTCCCTGTCCTGTGAGCCTCCTCTCCTCCATAACCCGATCTGTCTGCGAGTCCTGCAGCCGGTTCGCTTCCGAACAACGCCGAGGGAACAACTTTACAAGCTCATGCTCCACACGTTTCACTTCCTCACCCTTGTGTCCTGCCTGGATACCAGGTGGCGGGACTTTCTACCACCTGTAGAGGGTTAGGAACCCTGGTGGGCCAGCCTATATTCCAGCCTGGTCCCACGGCCCACCGTGAATATCAGTTGGAGGCTCCATGAAGCTGTGAGCACGGGTATGTACCTGGTACAGTTCACCCCCATTCCCAACACCTGTCCCCTTTGCACCATGAGGGAGAACCTGGCACACGCCTATCTAGAATGTGCCAGGTTGCAGCCCCTATTCCGGCTCCTCCAGAGTCTCCTCTTGAGGTTCTGGTTGCACTTTACCCCACACCTCTTCATATATTCACACCCTGTCCGTGGCCCCACGAAGTCACGAGACCCCATCAACGTCCTCCTGGCACTGGCCAAAGTGGCCATTTACAATACCGGGGGAAGATGCCGGATGAGTGGGCGCTCTGCGACTGTGGGGCCTATTTCAGTTCCTCTCTTATTTCACGCACCTGGGCAGAGTTCCTCTGGGCAGCGTCCCCTGGCTCCCTAGACAGCTTTGAGGAGCAGTGGGTGTTGTCCAGGGTTCTCCTGGTGTCCCCTTCTGGATCCCTAGTTCTGAACTTGTAACCCCCCCACTCCCATCCCTGTTATCCCTTAGTTGTCACCTGAATTCAGTTGGGTCCGGAGATCCAGTGGTTCCTCCCGCAAGGCTGGGGGAGGCACCCAGCCGCCTCCTGGAATTTCCAATAAGACCAGCCCGAGCCATCCGAGCTGCCTGCCCAGGCCGTCCAGAGGAGGAACACAGCGAGCGGTGGGAACCTCCGGCAGGGGGAGGTGGAGTGGAGGAGGGACTCAGCAGGCAGTGGAGGGTCTCAGGGAAGGGGCCCGAAGCAGGGAGGGGAAGAGATGAGCGTAGGCAGGACCACCACAGCCCAGGCCTCCCTGGCCTATTATACCTTCTGCCCATGCCCAGACCAGAGCTTCCAGGGCTGGGGGAGGTGTTTTTTTTTTAAAGCGTCTCCCACTGACAGAGATACTGCCCAGCAGATACACTAGGGCAGCATTTCTCAAATTCGGCCACTGGGGGCTTTTTTTGCTGCCACAGCCCCCTGCCTTCACTAGCAGGACGAAGTACTGATTTTGCCCCAGATCCCTAAGTGGCTCCCTCAAGGATTGAGTGGCCCCCTCAAGGATTCATAAGTTTCACAGGAATCTGTGACATTCTATACCTTGGTGGAGTGTACCCCATATTCCTCATTTTCATAGAATTGTGATCTTACCTTGTAAGGTATCAGGGGAAAGGTTATGATCTGCTGAAAGTCAGTTCTCTATTCATATACGTGTATCATTAATGCAGATGAAGTTATGAGAATTGTGTTGTATGCTGGTCAGTAAAGCATGCTGTAACTTTGGAAAGCAGTCTTTCAATGATCCCCCACCAAAGACAACAAGAAGCAAAGTAACCAACGCCCAGCCGGGGTGTAAACTAGCCCATCACCAGCCAATGTCCAGCCATTGAGCTAAAATGCATTCACTCACCTGCATGACTTTTTTGTAAACGCCCCTGCTTTAACAAAGACACCAATATCACACAAAAAGAACAGGAGTACTTGTGGCACCTTAGAGACTAACAAATTTATTAGAGCATAAGCTTTCGTGGACTACAGCCCACTTCTTCGGATGCATCTCAGCCATTCCTGGACTTTTGTTTTAAAAGCACATGACCTGATCATAGAAAAGAGAGAGTCTGGTGACATAGCAGACTCTTTTGCTACCTATTCTGCAACCAAGACACTGAGAAGAAGACAAGAGTACAACACAGGAGATTTGCCCAGGTTGAAGGAACAAACCTGTCTACGAAGGACTGTAATCTCCACTGGGGTGAGAAAAACTGACAAATCTAGTTGCTGCCCAGGTTTCTTTCCTTTAAAAGCATTTTATCCAGAGATTCCTATCTCATTAATAATTGTCATGATTATGAGGTGTTTTGTTCAAATGCCTGCTTTTGATTTTAAAAGATTTTCCTGCCAGTGATCATGGAGATATGTGTGTTACATGGGTTTAAGTATGTCAGATTCTCCAGAATATCAGAAATCTGATTTTTTCACCAACACCTTGATTAGGAAAGGAATTCCCTGGTCTAAACATCAGTGTGGCAGATAAGGCAGGTAAGAAGCGGGCTTCCATAGATATATAATATTTTCCAAATATATAGCACCGTGTCATCAAATACCCCTGCTTGTGCTTCTTCTTCTTTTTTAAAAAATTCTCATTCTTGTGCTGTTCTATTTCCTGTCGAGTTACTGTGATTTACTGAGTTAAAATATTACAGGTTTCAGAGTAGCAGCCGTGTTAGTCTGTATCCGCAAAAAGAACAGGAGTACTTGTGGCACTTTAGAGACTAACAAATTTATTAGAGCATAAGCTTTCGCTGTAGTCCACGAAAGCTTAAAATATTACAGGTATTCTCATTATTTCAAATGAAATGTGATTACCATGGATCTAACGCTGCCAGACTTTGTTAGCTGGAAATACTTTGAATTCATGCACATAGCTCTGCAACCTGCCCAGTTTTGAATCCCCTCGGAATGGCCGTGTTTGAATCCCAGTCCCATCCGTCTACCCCCGGCCTGGGCAGGGCGCAGAGCAGGGCTGGGGCTGGACTCCCGTGGGGCAGAGGCAGGCGGGGACCGGGTGCAAGCAGGCCTCCCTAGGCTGAAGCCGCCATGCTGGGCTCCGGCTCCATGTGCTACTCGGGGACCTCCCCGGTTCGCCGCCTGCTGCTTCTGGCCGTGAAGCTCGCTCCGTTGCCAGCCGTACACCAGCAGCTCTTAAAGGGACCCGCGCTGAGTCACACGCTTCTCTTGCTCTGGGACCGGTGCTGGCAGGGCTGTGGCACCTGGGAATCAGAGCCGGGAGCGGGAGCTGGACAGGGTCACGCTCAATTTTGTGAATGTTAACAGCGTGTAATGTTCTCTTCTGTGATCAATACTCAGTGAAATCATTTGAGGAAAAAATTGCATGTGTATTGGCCTATAAAAAGAACAACACATATCCAGAAGGAATGAATAAATCAGGCAGACTCAACCTGCGTAGATTTGCTTCCAGATTTTCCTTGGAAGGTAAGCAATTATTTTTCTGCAATGGAATTCTTCAGTATATACGTGATGTTCCTGATCGCCCAACACAGGGTTTACCTGAAGTGTTCAATTTACCTTAACTGGGACCAGGATTAGCATCACTACTTTTCTTCACATTTCCTTTGCCTACTGCAAGAGGGCCTCCTCAGTCCCGCTTCTGTGTCGTAGACAAACCCCACAGCAATCCTTGTTCTGGTTCAACACACTCTGCAATTTCCCCACCTGGGTTTCCCAGCTGTCCAGTTTTCCACCAGAACACCCGGTAGAAAAGGGGCTCCAGCAGCTCCAGGCTGCAATGTTGACTGGGCTGGTAAAAGTCCAGTTGGCGTTGCAGCAGGGCTAAGGCAGACTCCAAGCCTTCTGTGGCTCTGTGCACCTCTCGGCAGCAGTGCCAGAGAAGCTAGGGTGACCAGATGTCCCAATTTTATCCTGATTTTTGGGTCTTTTTCTTATAGAGGCTCCTATTGCCCCCCACCCCCGACCTGATTTTTCACACTTGCTGTCTGGTCACCCTAAGAGAAGCAGCTCCTAGGCTCACGGGCAGCCAGTTGGCTCTGTGTGCTGTGCTCTGCACTCAGTTTCATGTAATATAGATATTAGCAAAACAGACTAATTTTTTTTATCTTAATTTCTCAAGTATGTCATTCAGTGTATCCTACAAACCAAAGCCCATAACTGTTCATTGAGCAGTGACTTGCAGTTTAAAATGTTTATTTAACATCTATTTATAGTCATATATTGAAATCACACCACCCACTATTAAAGGCAGGATGACATATACTGTATTCAGATTTCTTGTATATGCATATGTCTTATAATGAATCTGACTTATGAAATATCTGATAATTGCTTAAGTCGGGGCGGGCAAACTTTTTGGCCTGAGGGCCACATCGGGTTTCTGAAATTGTATGGAGGGCTGGTTAGGGAGGCTGTGCCTCCCCAAACAGCCAGACGTGGCCTGGCCCCTTCCCCCCATCCAACTGCTTATCACCCCCTGACAGGCCCCCTCCCCCGGGACTCCTGCCCCATCCACCCCTCTTGCTCCCTGTCCCCACGCAGCACAGAGCACTGGTCAGGCCGTGGCGGCGCAGTGAGATGAGGCTGTGGGGGAGGGGGAACAGCAGTGGAGGAGCCGGCCGGGGGCTAGCCTCTCAGGCCAGTAGCTCAGGGGCCGGGCAGGAGGGTCCCACGGGCGGTAGCTTGCCCACATCTGGCTTAAGTGCAGCAGTTGATGTCATAATCATATCTCCATCTTCTTTCATGATCAGATGGGACACTTTTCCATCATGCCAAAGGAAAAAAGTTGGTTGTTGTGCACACAATGAAACAAGCCCTAGAACACTTTTAACTATTTCATGACAGTGCACAGTGTGGACATCAAGGAATAGTCAAAACAACAATAACCATGAACAAAATATACTATTGGCCTGGGATGACAAATGACATCGCCGATTGGGTCCGTACTGGAGTAAAACTAAATCCTGTAATATTTACTTTATATTTTTAATATAAGTTTTACAGTTACATTGTAAAGAACAGTAATTATACATTTTCTGCAAAATGGAGAATTACTTTGCAATAATACTGTCATAAAAGACATTTAATGTCATCCTATTATTCTGTTTTCACTATGTAGGTTTCACGATGTCCACGTTGCCAGAAAGTGGGCAAGGAATTAAATCTTGATATCACATTGAAAAGCATAAAGGTGAGTTTTGGACAAAATTGCCACTGTAGAGGGCAAAAGAGTTCAATTAGAAAACAAGTCAGGGAAAGGTGTAGCAAGATTTTACAGTATCTCCCACCTAAAAGTATTTAAAGAGCCTCCAACATTAGGTGAGGAACATATATCACAGAGAAACATGGAAAAGGAAACTGCTGTGGATGAAAATGTCAAAACCTCAGAGGTAGGAGAAATAGGAGGAAATGTATCTCACAAGCCTCACAACAGCCAAGTGGAGGTCACACACATGGAAAAGGAGGAGTGTGTAGTGTCAGGAGTTTCAAGCAGTCATCCAGGTGATTTTGATTACGTGGTTATGGAGGATGATGAAGACAGAGAATGGCTTCTCAAAGGTATTGCTTACCACACAGTTGTTTTTAAAGAATTTGTTGACACACTTCCATTTATCAAGCAGGTCAATAATTTCCATGTAGGAATGGCCACATGGTCACATGCAATATATATATATTTTTTCCCCAGTAAAACTTGTAATGACCCACAAGATTACATACAGACTGGAGGCCAAAGTAAGAAAAATCAATTTGTATGACAAACAATTGTGTGACCTGATGCAAGAAGGACAGCTGAGTGATAACGTACATTGAAATAGCTGTAAACATGGAAGCTGACTGGACTGATTCAACAGATGTTTTTGAAATGTTAACTCTTCTTTCATCATCTGTTGTAGGTTATTGATGTGTATTTGCATTGCTTGGTTGAGAAAGCAAGTGAGAAGGTAGGTCATTTATTGTGATGCTATATGGCAATATCAAGTATATCAATAATCCGACTATCAGATGAATATGTGATAAAACATGTCTGACTGCACAGGGCCTGGAACTGTCATTACAAACCTCTAATTACTGAAAATATGTATGTACTTACTGCATCCAAACACGTAATCAGAAGTAATTTGAGGTATATACCAGAGATACAGTCCGTGACATGAATAAAGCCACACTAGTTGTGATATGCAGTTCAGTGGGGCCATGATATAAACCGAAGCCTATGCACTGCATAATCAGTTTTAAAAGTAAGTACGCCATAGAATATTCAGTTTTAATAACATAAGATTTATAAACTATATTTCATGTTTTTGGTAACAAAAAGGATCTCTTCCATGCCTTCTTTTAAATGATTTACCATGTGTTTTTGTGTGACACATTAATAAGTTGCTTGAGTATTAACAGGTAGAAGCCATCTCGGCAGTCGTTGCTCCTAGCATTCTGTCAGGCAGAGCAAGCCAAATCAAAATGGAAAAGGTAAATATTAACATGCCCCACATGGGCAAATTCCCATTTTCAGAAAGGCAGTTAAGCAGTCTTAGGAAACAGCAAAAACTATTGTGGATGAACTCATTCTCCTCCTCGGTGGGTTCCATGCTTTTGGTTAGCGGCAGGCTGGGGTATTCCTCTCTCCATCAGAATTTCCCCATTCACCAAGGCTTGTCAGAACACCTTGCCTGAGCAGAGTTCCTCCCAAGCTCCTTGACAGGGGGGAGAGGGAGAGGAGACTTGTCTTTGGTAGCCCCTCCAGGCATGGGGTTCACAGAGCAGACACCCAGTTGAGTCTTTCCCCTCTGGTGGAGGTCTCTTCCCTCAGACCTCTGGGACTCAGAAGGGCTGTTCGCCCTGTTAGGCAGTGTTTCCCCTGCCCTTTCCCTCTGTACTGTGGCTTTCCCCTCCTGGTGCTTGTCAGCATCTGCACAGGGCAGCTTTCCAGTGGCACACCTGCTTCACACAGCTCTCATCACGCAGCCCTAGCTGGCTGCAGGGGAGGCTATTAACAGGTTCTGCCAGGTAACTTGATCGGCCACAGGTGTTCCAATTAACATGGAACAATTACCAACGGAAAAGGGGCCTGATTATCCTGGGGCTAATCTGCCTGCCTTCCACCACTTCCTTTTGCTGCCATGCCTGACCCATATTATGCTATGTTCGTGAAAGATTAATAAGCATGTATTGTATTAGTAAGCATGTACTGAAATTGTGTAATACAATGTTATCCCCACTGAATGCTTTGCTTCACAGACAAGTATAACTGCATTTTCATTCTCTTTTTTTCCAATGATCACAGAGTGGAACTCTGCAAAGAGAGATATTATTGCTTCCAGTCAATGCTCAAAATCACTGGGTTATTGTGGTAAGATGCTTTCCATTGTTATACTTTGGCATTGTGTGACCTTAATATATTCTTTCATAGAAATCTGATACAGCTGCGTACCAGTGACATAATTTGCTTTATACAATATTTAATAATTTCAATAAAGGAAAATGGAACTGTAATTTAAGTCTTTACATTCTGAGGACTGCAATTTTGAAAATAAAATGCTAGTGATAAGACTGTTATTCTGTTGGCAATTTGAATATACAGGATAAAATGTGCACTGTTGTATTGAAGGAACTGACAATATAAATGTCTCATGTGTGTAAGTGACACATTAAAAATGATATTATCTTCCTGCAATGTCTAGGAAAATCATTAGATATTTGTTGACATTATCAGATTTCCACTGAGATGTTGATGCATGTTCACTTACAGATAACTCTAATGGAAACCAAAGAGATGTTAATAATTGATCCCTGGGGTAATGAGAAAACCGATGAAAGAGAATTCCTGAGGAATTGGAGGTGATTTTTAGACATTTACTTTGACAGTTCACGTGTTTTGTAATCGTGACAGTTATTTTAGAACAACTGTTGCAATGAGGATAATGTCTTCCAGCAATAAAGAGAAATGGAAACTTATGCTGACTAGGCTTAATAATAGACATTGAGTGAACTTTTGTGATTTGAGGCTGGATAACTACTTCATTGAAAGCAGGCACAAAACACTAGTATGTAGCACGAGTCATAAGGTGTTAGTAGTAACACTGTCCACAGCAAAGCAAGGGATGTGTTTAGCATAGGACTCTGATACAATTATATGAAACCAAGTGCATACATGTGATCATTCAGTCATTGCAAGTAGAAAAACCCTCTTATGGAGTCGACTACTGTACTTCCTTCAAATTACAGGTCTTTCCTCTATCAACGAAATGGAAAACTGAAGGAGAATTGGAAAACCAAAATACTGGACCACCACAGACAAATTGATGGGCATAACTGCGGACCACTAATCCTAAAGGTATTCAATGCCAAATGTTCAATATTGATTATAGTCATGATTGTCATCTTGTTTTCTAATTCCAAGTGCTATTAGTTTGCAGAAACATATTTGCAGCATAAAGAGATCAGTTCTGTAGAAACAACACAAGAGGATCTAACTACATTTAGAAGAAAAATAGCAATTCTCTTAATGAAAGAGTCAGGTAATAACTTTGTTACATATCCATAGTGGGCCCATAGCATATGGGAGGACAACTGAAAGAGCGGAATAAAGTCAGATGACAAAGAGTTGCCTTAATACACCTCCAGTGTGATATGTCACAGATTTGTTTATGTCATGGTGAATCTACCTGAGAAAAGGTCTGTAAGTATTGTTCAAAATGCGGTGGTAATGAATGGTTGCTATTGACTTTTCAGTGAAATGTATTTGGATATTGTTGTAGCCACTAGCAGGAAACCAAGATTTGGAGAATCAGAGACTGGGTCTCCCCAAAAAATGTAAACAATGAACCCTCGAAAAAGGAAAAGTATTTGCAAACAACGGAATGTTTTTTGAGATGTTAACAATAAGGAATAAATCAAAATTTCTATTTACAGTTTGGGTCATAATATAACCATCATTTGACAACATTTCATTGGTTTTTTTTCAGAGAGCGTGGAGGACTACTGCCTACACCGCAATTATCTAACTTGCAAAAAAATACATGAAGATGGAATAATGGTAAGGGGAAAAAAAGGTATGATATATTGGAACAGATCTGTAAGGAGAAGGCAGTACAAGAACAAAACTCATGGCTGAAGACAAACAGTTGCATATTATCCAAACATAATTACCTGCCTAAAGATCACGATTATTGTAATAATTCCACAGTAGCAAATATTTCCACTGCTGCTGATAGTCAGATCTTGATTAATGATAATATGTTGAAGGAATATTAGTTATTAACTTTTACATTAGTTGAAGTTATCTGTACAATTATTATTTTTTGGATTTCACATTCTCACTTCTTACTTATCAAAAGTGCAGTGCGACTCTTGCGAGAGGTGGGCACACATAGCCTGCCTTCCCGAGGGAATCACTGAAGAAAACCTGAATGCTGAGGAGAAAGGGTACAGATGCATCAAGTGTGCATAGTTCAGTTATTTAACTAAAATGTACATTGAAATAAGGAATTTGCTAAGAGCAGTATTTTTGTTTTCTTCAGCAAACACTTCTGAAATATAAATGAGAAGAGAAGTGTAACCTTACATTAAATTTCAGTAAAGAAAAAAAGCATTAACTATCTATAAATATGTTCAGATTATTTTTTATAAAAATAGTTGAAATGAAACCTACAATGTTCTTGTTTCCATCTTTTGTTACAACAGGGAAGGTTTTATATTTTTAAAAATACCTCAGTATAGTTGTGTCCACATTTTCAATGGAGATTTCACAATGGTAACAAATTATGACAGGGCATCAATCATCCATAAAGGTTTGTTACCTCTGAAATTTCTCATACTGTGCTCTCAGGCTGATGCCCTATGACATACAAAGCAAATGGGGCCAGAGGTACCCCCTCGGTCATACTTTGGTACCCCTAGACCAGAAGTGTTGCATGGGTTTTTGTTCATTTCATTCTCAACATAGTCATTTGGATGTTTATCACAACGTTTTATGCACTTTTAGCTGTTTGTTATTACATTTACTGTTATTTGTACATGTTCGGGGCAGGTTACCCCATTTCCCATAATGGAGTTTAGATGTCCATCATGGGGTCTGAGACAAAGGACAGCTTGGTCTCCAAGAATGAGTGAAGTTTCTTTCTGTCCAAAGTTCCATAAAGAGGCTAACAGACATTTGGAACAAGTTAAAACTGTCTGCTAGAGAGCTACTTACCTCAGAACTTTGGCACATGCGTCTTGGAAAAAAATGGTGTGAGCACCCACTGCTCGGGGGCTGTTCGTTATAGGTTCCAGTTATTTAGGGCCTACGTTTTTTATAGTTCATGATTTTTTCCTTTTCACGATGTTACTTCCCTTAAATAAATCTGCTGTTTGTTTGCAAAAATCATTTCTCTATCTCTTTTGTCCACTACACCACACAAGAGAGGTGGGAGGCACAGCAACTTCTATCTAGCACAGGGGTTGGCAACCTTTCAGAAGTGGTGTGCCGAGTCTTCATTTATTCACTGTAATTTAAGGTTTCGCGTGCCGGTAATACATTTTAATGTTTTTTAGAAGGTCTCTCTCTATAAGTCTATATATTATATAACTAAACTAGTGTTCTATTGTAAAATAAACGAGGTTTTCAAAATGTTTAAGAAGCTTCATTTAAAATGAAATTAAAATGTTGATCTTACGCCGCCGGCCCGCTCAGCCCGCTGCTGGTCTGGGGTTCTGTTCACCTAGGCCGGCAGCGGGCTGAGTGAGGCCTGCGGCTGGCAAGGGTTCGGCAGCCAGAACCCCAGACCAGCAGCGGGCTGTGCGGGGCCGGCAGCCAGAACCCCAGACCAGCGGTGGGCTGTGCGGGGCCGGCGGCCGGGACCCCAGACCAGCAGTGGACTGAGCGGCTCAGCTCACTGCCACTCAGAGGTTCCATCCGCCGGCTCCTGCCAGCCGGGATCCCAGCTGCTGGATCCGCTCAGCCCGCTGCCAGTCTGGGGTCCCGGCCCTCCCCACATACAGTGGGTACCTACCTTCTTCCTTGTTCTGGCCATTCTCTTCCTCTCTCTGCACTGAGCTGAGGGTGGGAGTTAACTAAGCACAGGGCTGGGGGTGAAGGGTCGGGCCAGCAGCTAAAATGAGGGAGGGGGCTCAGGGTTGGGGCAGGAGGTTTGGGTGTGGGGCACTTACCTGGGCAGCTCCCATTTGATGCGAGGGGTGCAGATGGGAATGTGGGGGGGGGTGCAGGAGCTCCCGTTTGGTGCTCCAGGTGGGGGTGGGGATGTGGGGGGGGGTGCAGGTGTCAGTGCAGGGGGGGGCTGGGTATGTGTGGGGGTGCCAGAGTCAGGGCTAGGGTTGTGGGGGGTGGGATGAAGGAGTCAAGCAGAGGGCTGGGTGTGTATGAGGGAGGTACAGGGCTCAGGGCAGAGGGCAGGGTGTGTGTGTGGGGGGGTCAGGGTTCAGAGGAGAGGGCTGGGTGACTGCCCCCTAAGAACTCCCAACCCCCCTGCTCCTTGTCCCCTGACTACCCTGTCCTGGGACCCCTGTCCCCAACTGCCCCCCAGGACTCCACCCCCTATCTAAGCCTCCCTGTTCCTTGTCCCCTGACTGGACCCTACCTCCTACCTGTCCCCTAACTGCCCCGACCCTTATCCACACCCCCGCCACCAGCCATACCCCCGGGACTCCCATGCCTATCCAACCACTCCTCGCCTCCTGACAGGACCCCCAGAACTCCCGACTCATACAACCCCCCCCCAGCTCCTTGTCCCCTGACCACCCCCTCCAGAGACCCCCCCCACCCTAACTGCCCCCCCAGGACCCTTGCTCCCTGTCCCCTGACCCCTATCCACCCTCTGCCCCCTGACAGATCCCGGGACTTCCATGCCCCATCCAACCCCCCCGCTCCCTGACTGCCCCCTCCAGAGACCCCCCACCCCTAACCACCCCCCCACCGGGACCCCACCCTGCTCCCTGTCCCTTGACTGCCCCCACCTCTTATCCAACCCCCCCGGCCCCGGACCCCTTACCATCAGGCTCCACGCAGAGCCAGATACACTGTCCCGTGGGAGAGCACAGCCCCGCCCCTCAGAGCGCTGCGTGTGCGGCAGCAGAGCTCCGGCTGAGCGGGGAGCATTTCTGCCTCCCTGCAGAGCCAAATACTGCCCTGCGGGAGCGCGCACCCCCGGCCCCCAGAGCGCTGTGTGCGTGGCGGCAGGGCTCCAGGGGAGGGGGAAGGTGGGAGAGGGGCCGGCAGCTTGCTGCGCTCAGCCCGGCGCTCTGGCCCAGGAGCGTGGACCCCGCAGCTTGCCGTGCCGGGAGAGTGGGGCCATTTGCTCACCCCGTGTGCACGGCTATGCTTCTGCTCCCTGCCCCCACGAGGGGAGCGGAGGGCAGAGGAGAGCGGGCTGGGCTGGGCAGGATTTTTAATGGCACGCTGGAGTCCCAGCAGGCTCCAGCGTGCCATTAAAAATCGGCTCGCGTGCCGTCTTTGGCATGCATGCCATAGGTTGCCAACCCCTGATCTAGCACCAGGTGATAGATGCAGAGTAAAAGGCTGGCGCTCCCCTTGCCCTTCCCCTTCCCCAGCACTGCTCAACTTCAGGTACTTCTCCAACTTCTGTCCCATAGCCCTCTTATCAGGGCCAGCTGGGCCCTAACTGAGCTGACTACAGCTGTGCACCATCCAGAAACATATGGAAGGAAAAGGTTATTTTCAGGTTTTGTCAGCAGAGGAGTTAAGACTGTCATATCTTTAGCTCATACCCAATCCATCTCACTTTCTGTTAGAATAATAGCTAATAATTGTTCAGAACACCAAAAGGCTAACAGGTACGGCCAGTGATGAGCTGCCAAAAATTTAACAACCGGTTCCCTATAAAAAGTTCTGATATACGGGATGTGCCACAGTATGTATTTTTTGTACCAATAGGGTTACCATATGTCCGTATTTTCCTGGACGGCGATTTAAGAACCAAAAAGCCTGACATATCCGGGAAAATATGGATGTATGTTAACCCTACCTAAAGTTCTTTTTTAAAAAGATGGGCCTGAACTAAAAATGGCTCCGTTTCACATGTGTGGGTCCCCACCACTCCCTGGGGGTGTGCTAGGGTGACTAGATGTCCCGATTTTATAGGGACAGTCCCAATTTTGGGGTCTTTTTCTTATATAGGCTCCTATTACCACCCACCCCCTGTCCTGATTTTTCACACTTGCTGTCTGGTCACCCTAGCCCAGTGTGCACATGTGTGGGTCCCAGCTGCTCCCTGCCCCCTCATTGAAGCAGGTGTGCAGGGTTACTGCCCTGGGAACTGCAGGGCACCAGTGGATGTGTGGGGCAGGCTGCAGACAGAGGTGTGGGGCAGGCTGGAGGCAGGGACTGGCTGCAGGTAGGGCAGGGTGGTGCGGCGCTGGCTGGAGAGAGGGGTGTGTGGGGCTGGCTGGCTTTGGGCAGGGCCGCAGGGGGGTGCGGCACAGGTTGGCAAGAGACAGGGCAAGGAGTGTGGGGCTGGGGCAGGCAGGGGGTGCGGCAGGGGCTGGATGCGGGCAGGGTGGCCAGTACTCACTGGGAGAGCGTCTTGGAGCAGCCCGAGCAGAGCAGCAGGACGCAGCCCAGGCCCAGCAGAGCAGCCGGGGACCCACCAGGCAGCAGCAGCAGCAACGGCCAGGCAGCGGCCCACATGGCTCCCGCAGCGCAGCGCCCCCGGCAGCTGGAGGAGGAATTACACACTTCCTGGCCGGAGCCCATCAAAGCCACAGCGCCCCCTCCTTGCAGGGAAACAGGTTAACAAGTGGTTCTAAAACCGCTTCAAAATTTAACAACCGGTTCGCGAACCGGCTCCTGCTCACCACTGGGTACGGCCCTTCGCAGCTCTCGGGAACTGCTAATGGTTAGAATTCACTACCTGCAGCAGCTAGCAAGTCTTTCAAAATAAAAAGCAACCAAAAAAGCAAAAGAAACAACAATTACAAAAAGACAAGAACATGCAAAGCACCTTATTTGTGTTTCTATTCTGTGTAGGTCCAGTAAAGAATAGAGTCAACTGTAAATTATTTTTATTATTGAGTCTGCAAAGAAAAAAAAAACTACATAAATAAATTACAATGACTGGACATGGATATGTGCATATTTATTTGTTTTTCCTAAAGTTAATTAAGTATCTTAGGAAAAATTCTCAGAGTGGCCCTCAGGAAGAGTTGGTGGCCATGCTCTGAGGCTACCAAAAATGTTTAGTGAGAATCCCTGCCCTAGAGAGCTTACAGTGGAACTGCATCAGTAACCATAACCTAAGAGTGGTGTCTAATATCTTGATCTGTTTTTAGCCTACCAAAACAAGGTCCTGCCCTTAACTCGGTGGCACTGGTCTGTTTCGATGGCTGCATCTGATCAATTCCAACATTTATGGGAATTGTCTGGGCGCCCATCAGGAGAAGTGGGATGATTTTGGTGACAATCAGAAAATGATGAGGAGGAAATAGGGGACTATCCTGAGTGGGCAGAGCACCCGTCCCTGACCCAGAGCAACAGGAGCTTTTCTGCTGACATCCAGGTGCCCGACAGGGAGCTGCAGTCAGTGCCCACACCGGGGAGCCAGCTGGGACATGGGCAGAGGCGATCCCTGGGAGGGGGCAGACATGAAGGGGTTTAAATAGAGCCCAGGGCTGGGTTCATCTGGACCTACAAGTAACCGGAAGAACCCAGTGGCACAACTCTGACAGCTCCCATGACCCGAGCGAGGGGAGCAGAGCTGGTAGCTCCGGCCCAGGGCTGGTAGCCAGTGAGTGTGGTGTGGAGACAAGAGACCAGCTCTGACCACCTGCTCCCTGTGCCAGTCTGTTACCAGAGCATCCCTGACTCCCCATCACCCCTGGATTCTCTGGAACAACCCCATCTCCCTAGAAACTCCCCTTCTCCCCGGGATCTGCACGTCTCCTTTCTGTCCCCCCATTGATCCTGTGGTTTCTAGGCAGGATGCCTGCATAGCGCTGAGAGAAGCTGCCCGTGCCCAGGGGAGGTGGAGCCCCCAGGGGGCAGGGTCTGGGGCAGGGGGCTGCATAGCGATGGGTTTATCGCTAGGACCCAGGAGCAGCTGGGTGGGAACAATGGCCGGGTTCCCTGTATCCCGGCGCCAGGAAGTGACTCGCGGCCGCTGCGGTGACTGTGGCTCCCGGCGAGATCCCCGAGCCCCGGCGGCTGGTGCTGGGAGCCCGGAGCCCGGAGCCCTGGCTGCAGCCGGGAGAGGGGAATCTCCAGCAGGGCCCTTCCCGCTGCTCCCCAGGAGCCTCTCCCAGGGCAGAGCCCCCAGCCCGGCCAGGCCCCTTCCCGGTGTGACGACAGGCCGAGCCCCCGCGGCGCCGTGACAGGCAGAGGGGACGGAAGCGGGGCGGGGCTGCGCAGCACAGCGGCCCCGAGCCTACTCCAGGGCCGCTCTGGGCACGCTACAGCCAGCCCGGTCCGCTCCCCCGGCCCCAGCCGGCTCAGCAGCCAGCCCGGTCCGCTCCCCCGGCCGCTACACGGAGGGGTGCAGAGCTGCAGGCCGCGGATCCGCCCAGCCCCCCAGCCAGCTCAGGGACAACTGGTATGGTGTGCGGGGGGGTGTGGGGCCGGTGATCCGGGTCTGTGCAGGGGTGTGTGTGTGCGGGGAGGGGTGACCTGTGCAGGTGTGTGTGTGTGTGTGGGGGGGGGGGGGTTGGCTGCTCTCTGTGCAGGGCTCTGTGTGTGTCTGTGGTGGGGAGGGGTGACCAGTGCCTGTGCAGGGGTGTGTGTGTGTGTGGGGGGGATGGTTGGCTGCTATCTGTGCAGAGCTCTCTGTGTGTGTGCGTGGGGGTGTGTGACCGGTGTCTGTGCAGAGGTGTGTGTGGGCAGGCGGGGAGTGACTGGTGTCTGTGCAGGGGTGTGTGTGTTTGTGGGGGCGGGGAATCAGTTCTGGGTTAGGGTTCTGTCTGGTTCTGTTCAATATGTTCATCAATGATTTAGATAATGGCATAGAGAGTACACTTCTAACGTTTGTGAATGATACCAAGCTGGGAGGGGTTGCAAGTGCTTTGGAGGATAGGATTAAAATTCAAAATGATCTAGACAAAACTCATCTAAAGTAAATAGGATGAAATTCAATACGGACAAATGCAAAGTACTCCATTTAGGAAGGAACAATCAGTTGCACACATACAAACTGGGAAATGACTGCCCAGGAAGGAGTACTGCAGAAAGGGATCTGGGGGTCAGAGTGGATCACAAGCTCAATATGAGTCAACAATGTAACACTGTTGCAAAAAAAGCAAAGATCATTCTGGATGTATTAGCAGGAGTGTTGTAAGCAAGACTCAAGAAGTAATTCTTCTGCTCTACTCCACACTGATATGCCCTCAGCTGGGGTATTGTGTCCAGTTCTGAGCACCACCTTTCAGGAAAGATGTGGACAAATTGGAGAAAATCCAGAGAGGAGCAACAAAAATGATTAAAGGCCTAAAGAACATGATTTATGAGGGAAGATTGAAAAAACTGGGTTTGTTTAGTCTGGAGAAGAAAAGACTGAGGGGGGACATGCTACCATTTTTTGAGTACATAAAAGCCTGTTACCAGGAGGAGGGAGGTAAATTGTTCTCTTTAACCTCTGAGGATAAAGACGCCATGGGCTTAAATTGCAGCAAGGGCACTTTAGGTTGGACATTAGGAAAATCTTCCTGTCAGGGCGGTGAAGCACTAGAATAAATTGCCTAGGGAGGTTGTGGAATCTCCATCATTGGAGGTTTTTAAGAGCAGGTTAGACAAACACCTGTCAGGGATGGTAGATAATACTTAGTCCTGCCATGAGTGCAGGGGACTGGACTAGAAGACCTCCCGAGGTCCCTTCCAATTCTGTGATTGGGGGAGTCGGGAGAGGGGCTGCTTTGCAATGGCAGCACCAGCTGGCGATTGGTCTTTGGCCAGTGGGAGCACTCACAGCCACTTGGAGATCAGGCCTTATGGCGCCGGGCCCTGCACAAGCACAGAACGAAGATGCTCCTTGTGTCAAGGAGTTGGGGCGCTGTCCCCGTGGCAGGGGTCCCTGGGCGTGCTGTGGAGTGTGGGGGGTTTCCTCATTAGTGTGAGGGGCTTCCTCCCTAGGTCGAGTCCAGTGGGGTGATGCTGTCAAATGTTTCCAGCAGGAGCACGCTCAGGGCTCTGTGGCTCAGAAGACCACAGAGCTGTTCCCTGTAGAGCTCTGATGGCCAGGCTGTGAGCTGTGAGCTGCTTTGGGGCTCTTTCGGGAAGGACGTGGTCTGTTTCCCCTCCAGGGTCTGAGTACGCATCTGCTCTGGAAAGCGCAGGAGTCTCTGCCAGCCCCTTGTGACCGAGGGGATCGCTGGCTCTGCCCCATGCAGTGGGGTCTCCAGTGGGGCCGTTGGCTCGCGGGATGTGGGCTGAGGTAACTGGCGGTTCCCGGGCTTGCTCCTTTGCATGGAGTTGGTGTTCACCACACAGGGTGGCATTAGCCAGGCCAGCTGTTTCCCACCAGTCCCGTTCAGAGGCTCAGTCCTGGCGCTGCACGGAGCCAGTTTGGTTCAAGTCTGAAGCCGGCAGTGGGCTTTTATACCCCTGGTTAGTGAGCGGCTGTGGGGCCACACTTGCACTATGGCTTGCGGAGCCCGTGGGGTCATCTCCCCTCCACCCTGATTGTTGTGTCTGAATTGACCCTCTTGTGTTTCCAGGGGCATTTCCTGGCTGTCCCGTCCATGCCAGCCCTGAGTAGCAGATGAACGCTGAGCTCCGCGGGTATTTACCTGGATCCCACCTGCTCTGTTCTCACCCAGCAGGGCCCCAATCCCAATACTGGATGGAGCGAGGGGAAGAGCTGCACGTCCCAGATCTCAGCAAAGGCGAGGACGATGAGAGCTGTCCGGGCCCCCAAACAGGTGAGGGATAAATAAGCCCAGCTGAGAGGGGTGGGGGCAGCGGCAGGGCCGGCGCAACCACTAGAGGACCTAGGCGGTTGCCTAGGGTGCCAGGATTTGTGGGGGCGGCATTTCGGGTCCCTCGGCGGCATTTTGGCGGCGACGCTTCGGCCGCCGCGGAATTCGGCGGCATTTTGGCGGTGGGATGATCTTCGGCCACCCCAGTCTTTGGCGGCATTTCAGCGGCAGCTTCTCGCGGAACCGCCCCTCTCCTGTCCTCTTCTATCCTTTTTTGCCGCTGGTCCTGGGCAGCGGGGAGCCCCCACATCCGCCCCTGCAAGCCCTCCTGGCCCAGCTCCTCTCAGAGGTTGTCACCACCCTCTCCCTGATCTGTGTGCACCACTGCACCCATCCCACCACCTGCGCTAGGGCCCCCAGAACCATATGAGAGCCATGTCTTGGTCCTCACTGAAAAAGCAAATAATATTTCCAGCCCACACAGAGGCAAAGAAGGCTTGTGAACCTGAGCTGGGTGGTGCTGACACCTGCCTGAGTCTGCAGCAGCCTGAAAAAGCTGCAAGAAGTGTGACCACCTCCTTCAATCCCACCTCGGAAACCGGCTCCAGGGAAGGGCGGGGCCACTTGAGTGGTGCCTTGGGCTCTGACTGCCGTAGTTGGGGCCCTGTCCTAGCCGGCCTCCTGTGGGGACGGCTCATGCCTGGTTGCCCGTTTGTTCCTGCAGGTGAGAGGCTGGCGAGCATGGCTGGGGCAGAGGATGCTGCATCGGGAAGAGGCGGCACCAGCACCGATGTGGAGCTGGTGGGAGCGTGGCACAAAGACCCTGCGGCGGGGGCAGAAGAAGCTGTGCGAGGAGGCAGTGCCAGGGTGGAGGAGGCTGTGCCAGGAGGTAGCGCTGATGCAGAGCCGGCGCGGCACAGAGGCCCCACCGTCAGGTGGCCCTTTAAATGCAGTGAGTGTGGGAAGAGCTTCCGGCAGAGTGCCACGCTGACAAGGCACCAGCTCCTCCATGCGAGCGAGAGGCCTTACATCTGCACCACCTGCAGCAAAGGCTTTTGCGACCACGCAGCGCTGGCCACGCACCAGCGGGCGCACACAGGTGAGCGTCCCTTCCCCTGCCTGGCGTGCGGCAAGGCCTTTACTGGCAGCTCGGCGCTGCTGGTGCATCAGCGAGTGCACACCGGTGAGCGTCCCTACCGCTGTGGGAAGTGCGGGCAGAGCTTCCGGCAGAGTGCCCACCTGGCACAGCACCAGCAGGGCGCCCACGCCAGCCAGCGCCCCCACGCCTGCGCTCACTGCGGCAAGAGCTTTGGGCTGCGCTCCACGCTGGCACGGCACTTGCAGACACACAGTGTCGAACGCCCCCACGCCTGCCCTGACTGCCCCCGCCGCTTCCGCCAGCGAGCCCACCTGCTCCGGCACCGGCTAGCGCACACAGGTGAACGTCCCTTCCCCTGCCCGGTCTGCGGCAAAGCCTTTGCCCTGAGTGCCACGTTGCTGCGGCACCAGCTGGTGCATACGGGTGAGCGCCCCTACCGCTGTGGGGAGTGCGGGCGCAGCTATACACAGAGCTCCTACCTGCGCCAGCACCAGCGCAGTGCCCACGCTGGCCAGCGCCCCCACACCTGCCCTGACTGCGGCCGTGCCTTTGCTGACCGTGCCAACCTCCTGCGGCACCAGCGGGGCCACACAGGCGCCCGACCCCACACCTGTGCTGAGTGTGGGCGGAGCTTTGCCCAGCTGGCACACCTACGGGAGCACGGGCGCACACACAGCGGGGAGCAGCCGTTCTGCTGCAGCAGGTGTGGCCAAGCCTTTGGGCACCGCTCAGCCCTGGCTGCGCACCAGCGTGCACACAGTGGAGAGCGCCCTTACCCCTGTACCCAGTGTGGGTGCCACTTTGCCCAGCTTGCCAGCCTGGTGGAGCACCGCCGGCGGCACACGGGCGAGAAACCTCACGAGTGCTCCCACTGTGGGCGCCGCTTCCGCCACCGCTCAGCCCTGCTTCGCCACCAGCGCTCCCATGCCGGGGAGCGCCCCTTCCGCTGCGGGCAGTGCGGTCGTGGCTACACCCGCAGCTCCAACCTCCTGCTGCACCAGCGGGTGCATGCTGCTGAGTGACATCCCAGCCTCCAGGACATCACCGGCATCCGTTGACTCCCACACCCCTCATGCTGGGATGGTCCTGGCCTGGCCCTGACCAGACTCCACACTGTTGCATGGCCACTCCACTGCCCAGGAATGGGGGTGGCTGGGCCAGGCCTGCATTGCCTGGCCAGGTACTGAGTGTGAGTGAAGCTGCTGCCACCAGTCATGGTTTCTCCAGCCCCAGGGTGGAGAGTGCGGCCTCCTGCTCAGGGGTGGGGCTCAGGGAATGGGGATGTGCCCAGGCAGTGCCAGACCCTGTTTTTCTCCCCTTTTGCTGGCTGGTGCTGCCTGGGCTGCTGCTCCAACACCCTGGGCCCTGCTGTGTGGCCCAGCCAAGCCAAAACCCGTCCTGCAGCTGCCCAGATGTGTGCAGGGCCGGGGAACAGAAGCAGGGGGATGCCAGTACTCAATGCAGGCTTGTGGGAAACAGGAGGGGCTGGGTGGAGGGATGGGGGCCTGGGCTGCGGGAGCAGCTTCTACTGAATTTTCTAAAATGTTTTGTTACAAAGTGAAAATAAACCTGTGAAATTCCCAGGGGCGCTGTCGTGTCTGCAGTGGGCAGGCACTGGGCCCCATGGCCTGACTGCACCAAGCTCCCCAGAGGGGAATGCCAGCTGGGCACAGGCACCCGGTGTTGCTATGGCTTCATTTGTGCCGCGGCATCCTGGCTCCATTTTGGAGAAATCTCATTGGGGGCTTTTGTTGCCACCCCATTGTGTGTGAACATGGGCAGTGCCACCTCCCTGGTCCGCGCCAGGCACTCCGAGAGGAGCCAGCTGCCTCCCTTATCTCAGCGGGGCACGATCCTTTGCACTGTCAGTAACGTTCACTTCCCAGCCTCTCAGCACCGCAGCTGCAGGTTTCTGTTCAGCGTGCAGTCCCAAAGCGTGCCCTCTCTTCCAGCCCAGCTTCTCCGGCCGCCAGGTGGGACGGGGCTAGGCTGGCTCTGGTCACAATCCTGCTGTGCTGCGAGACCAGCCTGCATGAGGACACCATCGTCAGCTGCCTCTGGAAATCACTAGCACGCTGTGGCCCTGAGCGGGCTCTGCATTTCCTCTGCCTGGAAGTGTTTAAAGCTGCTGCAGACTGGCCTGCAGCAGGCCTGGGTACTCAGGGCCTTCCTTATGGGCCCAGAGCTCCAGATCAGCTTTACGCCTCATCTGGCATCTGTGGGGTGGGACATGGCCAGGCAGCATGGCCAGGCAGCCAGTGCTGAGTGGCAGATACTGCCTGGTGTCAGCAATGCGGGCCGACAATGAGCAGAGGGGAGATGGCTTCAGGCCAGGGGGTCTGTGCCCAGGTCTGGTGGAGAGGGGCAGCGACTGGATCTTGGCTTTCCTAGGAGCCCCAGCTCCTCATAGTTCCAGCTCCCTAGACCTGAACACTCCCTGCTAGGCAGCAGGCTGAGGGGCACCAGCTCTGCTGCACGCTACTGTGGGCCTGGTCACTGGCAGCCGGCACCCTGGCCGTTAACCCCTGGAGCATTGATTCCTGGGGGTGGGGCCTGCATGCTGCATGGGTGCCTTGGCCTGGATTTAGTGTAAGCATCACGGGTGCCCAGCTGAGGGGTGTCTCTCTGCTAGGGGGCTGGTGCCTGGGGGAGGGGGCTCTTGGGGGTTGCAGTAAGTGGGGGGCCCTGCAGTTTGGGTCTCTGGGCAGGCCTGAGCTTTGCCATATAGTGGAGGCTTCCTAGAGCAAAGCCGGGGGGCAGCTCCTGGACTCCTGCTGGCCCCTGCTGGGAGCCAGACTGGGCCATATCTCCTGGGTGTCTGGAGTCACTGGTGCAGCAGTCCGGACCAGAGGGAAGCCCTTCGAGCAGGTGTAAGGTGCTGCTGAAAGGCAGGTGGCCACCGGTGCAGTGATCCAAGGGCAGTAACTGGGGAGTAGCCAGGCCAAGCAGCAGCCATGGCCAACTCCTTGCTGCTACTAGACCAAGGTTAATTGCAGAAGCTGGGGCCACATGGGTCCTGGTCCTTGGGCTGGGAAGTGACAGTGACCGCTTGGCCAGCAGATCGCAGCGAAGAGCCTGGGCCGATGTGCACCCCCTGAGCTGCAGCCGGTCCCAGGCCAGGGCGTCCTGCAGCTAGAGCGGGCACCAGGGCCAAAGCCACCTACAGGAGCAGCCCCCAGGGCTTTGCTGGGAATTCAGGCCTGGGGGCTGGGGCTCCCCAGTTGGGAGCAGTTGCAGTGCTGGGAGGGGGGTAGATTCACCTTCCCAGCTGCTGGATGCAGGCTGCAGGTCCCATGGGAGCTGCAGCCAAGTGGGCACAGCGGAAGGGAAAGAGTCCCACACAGCATGGATCTGCTGGGAGCTGATCCTGCACCACATGGCGGGGGAGAGAGAAGGGCATGAGCAGGCACAGAGCCTGCCGAGCACAGGAGCTAGGCCCCAGTGCAGCACAGAGGATGGAGTTGGAGCCTCCTCTGACCTACCGCTACCAGGCACCTCCCCCTGAGTGAGTTGGGGGGGCCAGGCCCAACCCCAGTTTCCTACATGCTGGAGCCCACGAGGGGAAGGGAACCACGCAGGGCTCAGGGGGCACACAGCTTGGCAGGGGCTGCACCCACCTTTGGTGGGACAGGACTCATGGGCTGAGGGAAAACAAGCCAACCCCTGCCCCAGCAGCAGCGGCTCCGCAGGCTGCCCAGAGCAGGGGCAGCAGCTCCTGAGCACCTTGCGTTCTCCTGCAGGAGCCGGCCTGGGCTGAGATGGGGCCAGTGGAGCCACAGGCCCACTCTTGTTATTCTCAAACACCTCCCTGGGAGGAGGCTGAGCCGGGGGCTGATCAGAGAGTTGGCCGAGAGTGACCGGCAGCCCGGCCAGTGAAAGCTTTTGTTCTGGCAGGATGGGCAGACCCCGCCCCAGCCGGGCAGCCACAAGCAGGTTTTTTTAAAATAAAAAATAACAAAATCCCAGTGCCCAGGTCTCCCCGTGCCAGCCCCTCCCCCCTGCAGCTCTCACCCTCAGCAATAACTTAACAATCAGTAGCATCTAGGGTTCTATTGCTTCCACCCTGGCCGCAGCTGGGATGTGGGGGCTTCATTGCAGTGATGGTTTGCCTGGAGGGAGGTGCAAACAGCAGCTCAGCCAGGAATGGGGGGTGGGGGTGCCCGGGAGGTGGGGGGGGTCAGGCAAGGGACAGGGAACGGGGTTTAGATTGGTCGGGGGTTCTGCGGGGGCTGTCGGGAGAAGGGGGTGTAGACAGCGGTTGGGCAGGCAAGGGACAGGGAATGGGGGGTTAGATTGGTCGGGGGTTCTGGGGGGGCTGTCGGGAGAAGGGGGTGTAGAGAGCGGTTGGGGCAGGCAGGGAGCAGGGAGACTTAGAGAGGGGGTGAGGTCCTGGGGGCAGTTAGGGTCGAGGGGGTCTCAGGAGAGTGCAGTCAGGGGACAGGTAGGGGGTAGGGGGATTCTGAGGGGGGTGGGAAGTGGGAGAGGGCGGGGCTGGGTTGGGGCTAGGGTGGCACCCCGTGTCCTCTTTTTTGATTGTTGAAATATGGTAACCCTAGAAATGACACTGCCCCTATACCCAGTGCATGTAGGGGAGGAGGGAGAGGCAGTGTTTTCACCAAAGCACTCAGTCTGGGTGCGGAGACACAGGATCCCAGGTTCTGGACTCAGTGCAGTGTTCAGGACCCCAGGTGGCGATCCAGGGGAAGAGAAGCTGGCAGAAGCTGGGGTTGGACCTAGAAGGGCTTGGGGGCATCTGCCTCTCCCCTCAGACACCTCCTCTTGGGAACCCCCCCTCACCTGAGAGGCTCATGCAGCAGCACCTGGCCAGGAGCTGAGCCCTGGCACGCAGCAAGGAGCGTGCAGGCATAGGGCCATGGGGGAAGGGTGTAGAGCCCTGGCTGCCAGCTTCACCCCGTGGCCCTCCATGAGGCAGGCAGAGGGCAAGTGAAGGGAGCAGCAAGGAAGGGCCATGGGCCTTCGTGTGTGTGGCGGGGAGGGGGCTGGGGTAATCCTGCCCCAGTATCCTGCCCTCATCCCCACCCCCTACCAGCGGAGGCTGCTGGACTGGGCCCTGCTGTCCCTGGAGCAATGCAGGGCCTTGGAGTGAGCAGCTGCGGCCTGTAGCTGATACAGCGGGTAGCTGTGGGCCCCTCTGGAACTGCAGCAGCGCTGGCCTGGGTCAAGTACTGGCTGATGGAGGGTGCTGGGCCTAGTGGCTGTCACTCCACCCTGAGGTAAGCCCGGGCCAGGTCCCACTGCACACTGGGAGATGTAGAAGGGCTGCTGACCCCAGCAGAACCCTGGCCATTAACCGAGTGGAACCAGGCTGGCCTCAGGACTCCAGCAGCAGATGCAGGCCGGAGGCTCCAGCGCAGGATGGGCTCCAGTGCCCCAGCCACATGCAGGCTGCAGTCTCCTAGTGCCAGCCCTGGGCCTGCAGGCTCCATCTGTCCCCGGGTGCCCCTCAATCCCGACCTGCAGCCCCCACTTCTATCCCAGCCCTAGCCCCCATCCCACAGCCTTGCTGGGGCCCCAGAATTAGGGTTACCATACGTCCGTTTTTTCCCGGACATGTCTGGCTTTTCGGCAATCAAACCCCCGTCCGGGGGGAATTGCCAAAAAGCTGAACATGTCCGGGAAAAATACCGTCCGGGCACTTCCCCTCCTGCGGCTGCTCTGCGAGTCCTCCCCTCTCAGACTTCGGCTCTGTTTAAGAGCCAAGTTGCCCGAGCCAGCGCTACCGGCTTCGGGCAGCCCCCTTGCCTCCGGACCCCAGCCGCCAGCCAGGCACTTCTCCTCCACGGCTCCAGCTGCTCTGCTCCGGCGGCTGGGGTCCCGAGGCAAGGGGGACGGCCCAAAGCCGGTAGCGCTGGCTCGGGCAGCTTGGCTCTTAAACCGAAGTCTGAGAGGGGAGGAACAGAGGCAGCTGGAGCCGGGGAGGAGAAGTGCCCGGCTGGCGGCGCAGGGTCTGGAGGCATGGGGGCTGCCCAAAGCCGGTAGCGCTCGGGCAGCTCGGCTCTTAAACAGAGCCGAAGAGTCAGGGGAGGAGCAGAGCCTCCGGCCGCGGTGGCTCTGCTCTTCCCCTGACTCTTCGGCTCTGTTTAAGAGCTGAGCGCTACGGGCTTCGGGCAGCCCCCATGCCTCCGGACCCTGCGCCGCCGGAGCCCGGGAGGGGAAATGCCTGCCCGGGGGTGCAGTTTGGAGGCTAGGGGGCTACCCGAAGCCCGAGCGCTGCCGGCTTCACGGTTTGCCGGGCAGCCTCCAGACCCTGCGCCCCCGGCTGGGTGCTTCCCCTCCCGGGTTCCAGCTGCGCTGGGGAAGCGCTGGCCGGGGGCGCAGGGTCTGGGGGCTACCCGGCAAACCGTGAAGCCGGTAGCGATCGGGCAGCACTTTCCGCGTGGCTGGGAGTGGGAGGAAGGAGGGGGCGGAGTTAGGGTGCGGTTGGGGCGGGGAAGGGGCGGGGGTGGGGCGGGGCTGGGGGTGGGAAATGGGCGGGGCCAGGGCCCGTGGAGGGTCCTCTTTTTTTATTTGTTACATATGGTAACCCTACCTAATCCTCCCCAAGGGCGCGACACCTCCACGAGCGCCCCGCCCTGCACTCCCAGAATCCGCAAACTGGGCCCTGCCCCCCTAGATCCACACCCGACCGGACCCTGCCCCCGACTGGGCTCAGACCCCCCGGCTCCGCACTCACTCTTGCGCACCACCGCCTTCAGCCCGGACGGGGCCATCTCCGCCTCCTGTCATGTCCCCTCAAGTCCTGTGGGTGGAACTGGGACTCAGCTGTGTGCAAGGTGGGGCTGGAGTCAGGACTCTGGGTTCTGCCCCTGGTCTGCTCCTGCCCTTGTGCATGCCCTGGCCTCTCCCTGCCGTGCTCTGGGGAGTGTCTGTGACGCTGGCGACGGCCCCTAGTGACACTGCACTTTCTCCCAGATCCCCCGCCCTCACGCCGCCTCTTTCCCCGAGTTCCTGCCCTTGCGCTTCCCCTTCTCCCTGAAAACCTGGCCCTGCCCCGCCCCTTCCCCCAAGGTCCCATCCCCACACCAGCCCTTCCCCCAAGACTCCGCCCGCACCCCGCCCCTTTCCCCGAATCACCCGCCCTCACTCGCCCCTTCCCCCAATCCCTGCTCCTGGATTGCCCCTATCCTCTAGGGGCCACCTCTGCACCGCCCCTTCCCCCAAGGCCCCGCCCCCGCCCTTTCCCCAAGACTCCGCCCTCGCACCGCCTCTTATCCCAAGTCCCCACGGCCACGTTGCCGTTCCTCCAAGGCTCCGCCCCCGCACTGCCCCCTCCCTCTAATCCCCACTCCTGCACCGCCCCTTTCCAGGAGGCCCCGCCCTCGCACCGCCCCTTCTCCCCAAGGCCCCACCCTCACATTGCCCTTTCTATCCGAGCTCCCACCCTTGCCCCGCCCCTTCTCCCCGAGCTTCGACCCCCGCGCCACCTCTTCCCCGAGTCAGAGTCCCCACCAACACGCTGCCCATTCCCCCCGGGTCCCCGCCCTCGCACCGCCCCTTCTCCCCAGGACACTGCCCCTGCACCAGCCCTTCTCCCGGCGGCCCTGCCCCCGCGCCGCTTCTTCCTCCAATGCCCCGGCCTCGGCCCGCCCATTCCCATTCAGCCCCGCCCCTGCACTGCCCAGAGACCCAGGAGCAGGCCAGACCGGGGAGCCGGGAGGGCAGAAACTTCCTTAAGAAAAAGAATCTGGGCCCAGCCTCCCGTTCCCGGGTGCCCTCGGGCACATCACTCAGTGTCTCTGGGCCTCACTTCTCCTGTCCGGGAAATGGGGCTGGCGGCGCTTCCTTGGGTTCAGCCAGCTGGTCTGTGTTACCGTCAGACTCTGCTGATCTGCATAACCCCGCCCACTGACTTGTGACGCCTTCCGTCGGGGTGTCAACTACTCTCCCTGCCTGCAACAGACGCTGTGTGCCACGTGCTGCTGGAGCCAGGCTCTCGGAACCAGCCCGTCGGGGCGCGTCCCTACGCCACTGATCCAGTCGCCGGGCATGCACCATCCCTCTCCTGATCTCCCCCCGGCTGCTGCGCTCAGCGCAGGGAGCCGGTCAGCGAGAGCCGGGCTGTGTATCAAGGGGAGTTTTCTGGGGGCGGGGTGTGTGCAGGGGTGATGGAATTTCCGGTCCCTAAAAGGGGGGGTCCACCAGCGCCGGAATGTGGCCGCCCCCCTTCCTCCGAGCCTCTTCGCTCACACTTCACCTTCACCTGCAGGCCCCGCCTTCGCTCCGCCCATTTCCCCTAATCCCTGTCCCCGCATCGCCCCTTCCCCGATGCCCTGCCCTCCCACCGCCCTTCCCTCCTAGTCCCCGCCCTCACGCCTTCCCCGAATCCCCGCTCCCATGTTGCCCCTCCCCCTAAAGCCCGCCCATTCCTCCAAGGCTCCGTCCCCACACCGCCCCTTCTCCTGAGTTCCCCACCTTGCGCTTCACTTTCACCCCATCCCCCGCCCTCACTCCACCTCTTCCCCCGAATCCCCGCCCCCGGACCGCCTCTTCCCCCGAGTTCCCGCCCTTGCGCTTCCCCTTCTCCCTGAAACCCTGGCCCTGCCCTGCCCCTTCCCCCAAGGCCCCGCCCCCGCACCAGCACGTTCCCCAAGACTCCGCCCTCGCGCCCCCACTTATCTCGAGTCTCCACAGCCACGCTGCCATTCCTCCGAGGCCCCGCCCCCGCGCTGTCCCCCTATAATCCCCACCCCTGCACCGCCCCTTTTCATAAGGCCCCGCCCTCGCACCGCCCCTTCTCCCCAAGGCCCCGCCCTCACATTGCCCTTTCTACCCGAGCTCCCGCCCTTGCCCCACCGCTTCTCCCCGAGCTGCCATCCCCGTGCCGCCTCTTCCCCGAGTCGGAGTCCCCACCACCACGCTGCCCATTCCCCCCGGGTCCCCGCCCTGGCACTGCCTCTTCCCCCCAGGCCCTGGCCTCACACCGCCCCTTCTCCCCAGGACCCTGCCCCTGTACCAGCCCTTCTCCTGGCAGCCCTGCCCCCGCGCCACCTCTTCCTCCAAGGCCCTGCCCTCAGCCTGCCCCTTTCCCCTTGGCTCTGCCCCTGCACCGCCCAGCGACCCAGGATCAGGCCAGACCGGGGCGGTGCAGGGGTGGGGATTAGAGGGAGGGGGAAGCGCGGGGGCGGGGCCTCGGAGGAACGGCAGCGTGACCGTGGGGACTCGGGGAAAGAGGCGGCGCGAAAGAGGAGTCTTGGGGCAAGGGTAACTAAGTTATGTAACTAAGGCAGGATGGTGGGCCCCCATTTCAGCTCTTTTCCAACCCGCCACTGTGCCACCTGTACCACTTGCTAAAGCCACAATATTGGTAAACCTGTAAAAGGGGCTCAGGGGTTCCGGGGCCTGCCCCAAACACCGTTCTTGCATTGGCAACTTGATTTTGTACAAATGCCTAAGTGACAAGAATATGAATTTATTTTGGTTATGGTATGTTTATTTTCTGGTTGGATCGAAGCCTTTCCTTGTCGAAAGGCTGATGCACTGTCTGTTGCCAAATGTTTATTAAATCATATTATGCCTGCCAAGGGAATTCCTGCCACTCTGTCCAGTGATCGGGGTACACATTTTACCGGACAAGTTGTTCAACACCTGGATCGTGTGTTACATATCACACACCTGTTGCACTGTCTCTATCACCCACAGAGCGCGGGTGCAGTTGAAAGACGAAATGGTGTATTTAAGAATAAGCTTGCTAAAATTTGTGACTCTACAGGGTTAAGCTGGCCAGCGGCTTTACCACTGGCCCTTATGGAAATGCGATCCACTCCATCCCAAAGGCATAAATTGAGTCCCTTTGAAATTGCTATGGGACGCCCTATGCGAGCTATGGCTACCTTTACTCCAGTCCCAGACTTGAACTTGACGCACAGTACGCTCCTTCAAATTGCAAGGGATTAATGCAAGCCGTAAGTCACTTCCATTCACAGGTTCGAGCTGCCTGGCCAACGGAACCCACCTCTGATGTTTGCCATGACCTCAAGCCAGGTGATTGGGTCTACGTACGGCACTATCATCGAAAACACACCTTGGAGCTCCGGTGGAAGGGTCCTCATCAGGTACTGCTTACTACCCAGATGGCTGTTAAACTATCTGGCATCGCAGCGTGGATACATGCTTCGCAGTGTAAGAAGGCACCATCCCCAGCGAACCAATCATCACCTCAGAACCACACAGAGTCAATTTTGACTCCAGAAGAAGACGTAGAGGAACAGCCTGCAATACCTTACAATCTATACTCTTGTAAGGGTTGCCAGAAGCAGACGATGACCTAAAGCAAGGCGCAAGAAGAAGCAGTAGTGAGCCTAGCGCCTGCTCCCTGGTGGATGTAAAACTGTGACTGCGGTTCCCTCAGTTGAGGTTGTCAGAACCAGAAGGGCCTTGCCTCCAACATGTGCCTCTGGTGGCGTCTGTTCCTCGGCTGCTGGTATCTTAAGGTCTGGGGAGTTCACAATGACGATTCTTTTATCCGGCAGCAAGTGTGGATAGCTCAAACCCTTAATATTTCTAATTGCTGGGTCTGCAGCCACATCCCAGCCCACTCTCAAGCTGGTGTTCCTGTCCTGGCAATCCCACTCAATTCCCCAGACCTCACTGGAGGACCTCGTCCGTTTAACAAAACATGGAACAATAATGACACTTGGGAAGCAGTGGGAATAAATGTATCTAAAAGGATAAGTGTGGTGGAGGGAAAAGGTCATTGGTGTTGGGTGTGTAATGGGATAGGATTGGATCTGGGAAAAAGCCGTTGCCTTCGGCATATTGTGGCCAATTGTGTATGGGATTAGTCGAACAAAAGAAAGAGTGGTGGGCCAGGTATGAGGTTATGAATTTTTTCTCGACCTGGGATCAAACAGAAAAATCAATCTCATGTTCCCCCTACAGTAACCTTAGTGAAAACAATGCAATCTTTCAATGCCATGCAAATAACATCACTCCTCGTAAGGAGAATTACCCTGTGCCCCTTTGGAGGATATTACTCCTTCTTTGCAGGCACCTATGTGACAAATGGGTGCAACCGACCCTTCCCGGCCTTAATAGGCCATCATTGGGTTTGTGGGACCAAAGCTTATACTGCGTTACCAGCTAACTGGTCAGGTATCTGTTATCCCGCCCGACTCTTCCCAGTATTCCGAGTGCTAGGGTCCTTCCCACGAGAACGCCTCCGTAATTTCAGGCGAAGAAGAAGGGATTTACCAGATGCCCAATGGTATGTAAATAACATAAGCCCCTTAACCTGGGAAGAGGCCACTGGCGGTTCCCTTATCCCACTTGGGGGAGTAATACACCATGCAAAAAGGCTCCTGAGGTTACAAGCAGTAGTTGAAATAATGGCAAATGAAACCGGAGAGAGTTTAAGAGCCCTGGCCAAAGAAACAGGGGCGATCCGACAGATGGCCCTCCAAAACCGTCAAGCATTGGACATAGTGCTGGTGGCCAAAGGAGGGATCTGTGCTCTCATTGGAAAAGAATGTTGTGTGTTTATACCTGACAACACCAATGAGGTACTAGATCGCGTTAGCCACTTAGAACAAATCGTATATCTTCCCCATGAAGAGCCGAGTTCTTTATGGAAGCGGCTAATTAACCTTTCTCTGGCATAGGAAACTGATTGTTTCAGGGAGCCCTGACTATCCTGTTCCGAATCCTAATGATTTTTGTATGTTTTCAGTTAATCTCCTGTTGTATCCAGAATTGTGTAAGGTATGCCACCCAGGTGACTGCCCCAAAACAGAGTGCTAATATGATGATTTTGAATATCGCTGATGAAGAAAGGGATAAAGAACGGTTAATATGTGGAACCCAGTAATTGTTGGTCATAGCGTAGCTTGACCAAAAGGAGGGATTGTGAAAGTAGAATGAATTATATTGTAAAAATAGAATGGATTGAAGAAATGCTGTATGTACTTTTTTAAGCAGAAATAAGGAATGTTGAAATACAGGTGTCAGGAAAAGGAACATTAAGGCATAAACAATGAGTCTGCTTAAGCTAATGGTGGACCATTAGCCAGAGATCTGTAAAAGTTAGTAAGGAAATTGAATATGTATGTCTAGCCTCAGGTAAACTTTTCAGTTCTGCTTATCTTTGTCCTCTTGTTAAGGTCTCGCCCTTTTTATCTGTATAAAATAAGGTAGTGTGGGTCTTGCATGGTGCTCACATTAACTGAACGTATTAGCAGAGCGCTGTGCTAATAAACAGAGTGGTCTAACAAATTGTGAGTCTTGAATCTAACTTTGACAGGAGTTAGAGGTGGGATCCACAAAGGTACTTAGGTGCCTAAGTCCCATTTGTAAGCCCCACTGAGATCCATAAAACTCCCCTTTGACTGCTGCTTACCTCTGTACGTTCCTAAACTAATTCAGTGGCGAATCATGTGCAGAGGGAGTACCCTAGGTGCCTACATTTCTGCCTCTGTGCATGTGCTGTGCTGCCTCACCGCAGGCACTCAGACGCCATCTCCTGTCTGTGCTCCAGACTGATCCACAAACCAGGGAAAACAGGCATTTGTCCACCTAAATTGCATGCTGGGCCTGATCAGGTAGGCATGCCCAGAGGCTGCTTACTGGATTGGGCCCATTAGGTAAGTTAACACAACAGTTGCAGGTGGTGAAGGGAACCTTCCTTTATAATCTTTAGCTTAGTGGTTATGGGATGTGGGAGACCCCCAGTTCAAGTCCCTCCTCTGCCTGATGAGGAGAAGGAATTTTAACAGGGATCTACATCACTCAGGTGAGTGCTCTAATCACTAAGCTGTAGTGTCATTTAACTTCGTTAGCCCAATTAATATTTAATTTAAGTTGGAAAACTTCAATAGAAGAGACTGAGGGAGCCCCAAATCAGGATATTCCATACCATAGTGATTAGGGTTCTCATCTCAGATGTGGCAGATCCCTGTTCAAATCCCTGCTTCCTCTCAGGTGGGGGTGGGGGATTGTCTTCCACATCTTGGGTGAGTTCTCTAACCACTAGGCTAAAGGTAATAAGAGAGCTGCTTTTTGTCCCTCTTTCTCTCTCCCACCCCAGCTGTTTTGTGTAAACTCATCTAAAAGTCCTGATCCAGTTGGTGGCATCTGAGCACACCTGTCAAATCAGGCCCATTCACCGCTTAGGTGGCCTAATGCCTTTCTTACCTCAGTTCATGGATCTCTAGCAGAGATAGGTGCTGAACTCTGAGAGAAGCGTGGGACTTAGGATACGCCCCTGTTGTCTGCATCTCCTGCTGGATGGCTTAGGTGGCTCCTAGCATGCTGGCTTTGTGGATTGCATTCAAAGGTGCCTATCGCTTTGCCTAGTGGCCTAAAGGTTAGGTGTTGTGATACTGATCATCCTATGCCTAAGTCCTTTTTGTACATATTAGCCTATGTACCTAAATACCTTTGAGGATCTGGGCCAAACACAGTTCGATGTTGGTGAGAGATAGCTGGCTGACTTGATATTTTATGGACCTAGTGCTGCAACCCTTACTCAGATCTGAATTGTACTTACGCTTGTGGGCCTGTGCGATGGGGTTTCCACCCCACACAAGGCCTGGAGATCAAGATTAGGCCAATTAGGCCTTAACATTTCCTGGCTTTCCTCCATGTGCAGCCTATAGGTAAATTGGCATAACTTACCCCTTCAGGCCTTGTTTGGCGACGAACACCACATCACAGCCTGCTTGCATGAATCTGCACCACTCAGGAGTAAAAGATGCAAAACCCAGAGCTTTTATTTGAAAGGCTATTTATCAAAATCTTACATCTCACTATGAGGGGCTTACTTATACCAGTGCTTTGTCTCTCATTCTGCACAGACTCAGCAATATTTCCTACTCTAATGTGCAGTGTGGATCTCCATAGCATGACGGGGGAGGGATTGCTCAGTAGTTCGAGCATTGGTCCTGCTTTGAGGAGGGGGTTGGCCTAGATGACCTCCTGAGGTCCCGTCCAACCCTGATATTCTATGATTCTGCATGCAAAACATCAACTGCCATTCAAGGGAGATCCACTTGTGGAATGAATGCAGGTCCATAGCAATTGGGATCACTAGTGATTCAGACTGTTGGGGAGTTGGTTTGTAAAGCAGGTTGGAAACCTCTGGTATGAAAAGCAACAAAGAGTCCTGTGGCACCTTATAGACTAGAGGGCTTCCAGATCACTGCAGAACTGTATCATGTTCGTGCGGGTGGTGGGGCAAAAAGAGAATCCCCGAGATAGGACAGTCGCTTCTGCCGAGTTAAGTGTGGAGCTGTATAAATTGACGATATTGCTGTGTCTTAGTATATTCCTCAGTGGGATTTGAGGAAAGTGGCCTGTAGAATTTGGTATTGGAGAGCTGTCTGGCAGCCTCCTTTTGGTAGTCAGACCTGTTCATGATGACAACAGCACCTCCTTTATCAGCCTCTTTGATTATAATGTCAGGGTTGTTTCTATGTATAGGTCTATTCTATGTATAGGTCCAGACTGCCATTTCGACCCTCAGGAGGAGTCCATGTGGAGTTCTTCTTGTGCTGTTGGTGGGAGGGTATCTGAGTATCAGTGCATCAGTGCACTGTTCAGTGTCATCTTGAAAGTATTCTTTGAGTCGGAGATGGCGAAAGTAGGCTTCCAGATCACCGCAGAACTGCATCATGTTCGTGCAGGTGGTGGGGCAAGAAGAGAGTCCCCGAGATAGGACAGACTTCTGCCGTGTTGAGTGTGTCGCTGGATGAATTGACCATATTGCTGGGTGAGTTAAGGGTACCACTATTCTATCGTGGCCCCATGTGGCCGGTAGGATTTTAGACAGCTTGCGGTCCTTTTTCCTTTGTAGAAAGGTGAAGTGTGTAATGTAGATCTTCTGTCTGATGTTAGTAAAGTCTGTTTGTGTGGAGGGTTGGTTATTTATGAAGGTCTCCAGGTTGGAGAGTTCTTTTTTGATGTTTTCCTGTTTGCTGTATAGGATGCTGATCAGGTGGTTCCTCAGTTTCTTTGATAGTGAAATTTCCAAAGGCAGGTATAAATATGCAGGCAGGAATCAGTCTAGAGATAATGAGGTTAGTTCAATCAGGGAGGGTGAGGCACTCTTCTAGCAGTTGAGGTGTGAAAACCAAGGGAGGAGAAACTGCTCTTGTAGTTGGCTAGCCATTCACAGTCTTTGTTTAATAATGAGCTGACGGTGTCAAATTTGCAAATGAACTGAAGCTCAGCAGTTTCTCTTTGAAGTCTGGTTCTGAAGTTTTTCTTTGCTGTAGGATGGCTATGCCTACCTTCATGCCTCCAGCTTCCATCCCGGACATACCACACTATCCATTGTCTACAGCCAAGCACTGAGGTACAACTGCATTTGCTCCAACACCTACAAGATCTTCACCAAGGATTCTCAAAACTACAATACCCGCATGAGGAAATAAGGAAACAAATCAACAGAGCCAGACTTGTACCCAGACGCCTCCTGCTGCAAGACAAGCCCAAGAAAGAAGCCAACAGAACTCCACTGGCTATCACCTACAGTCCTCTGCTTAAACCTCTCCAACGCACCATCAGTGATCTACAACCCATCCTGGACAATGATCCCTCGCTTTCAGAGACCTTGGAAGGCAGCCCAGTCCTCGCCCACAGACAACCCGCCAACCTTAAGCATATTATTGGCTGTGGCTTCTGAAAGTTCCTGAGGAAGATGGCATCCACCTGAAATAAGAAAAATGGAAATAGAATATTAGACACAGCTGAACAATCCCCATTTTACCTCTCCCATTTGCTTTTATTGTCCATGTTAATATACTCTCAACTTCACCAGCCAGATGGATCTACATGACTCTTCAAAAGGATAAAATACAGAGCCGCCTTCCCCACAGTGAATCAGAAGAAGCAAGCAAAGAACTGTGGGTAGAGAACAGTAGACTCCAGTATATTTCAAAGTGTTTAGTAGAGCAAACTCCACTGATTTGCATGTCTAGCTAATCTGTATTGTTCTGGAGAAGGTTGCAGGAGACAATGCCAAGGAACTGTGGAAAACTAGATCCTGTTCCCAATCTCATAAGCATGAATAATTAGAGTCGCTGCTAATGATTGTGTTTGACAAGAGAGAGGAACTAGGCAAGGGCAGGAGAACTAGTGACTCCAGACTTTAACTGTAAAATTCATTTAATATTGCATATAACTGAGTCTGTGATAAAGGAAACAAGGCCCTCACTCTCACACAACAGAGAAGGAACAAGACAGCATGATACAAGGTAAAGATGAAATGTGGGGGAGGGGTAGCTCAGTGGTTTGAGCATTGGCCTGCTAAACCCAGGGTTGTGAGTTTAATCCTTGAGAGGGCCACTTAGGGATCAGGGGCAAAATCAGTACTTGGTCCTGCTAGTGAAGGCAGCGGGCTGGACTCAATGACTTTTGAAGGTCCCTTCCAGTTCTAGGAGATAGGTATATCTCCATATTATACTTGCTAGAGGAATTCATATGACCCACATTTTTCTGTGCCCCTGCACAGAAAAAGGCAAATTAAATCTACCGAGGGACACGGCCTCTTCCCCAGCAGCGCGTCTGTTGCAGCATGCATCGAGCAATCTCAGAGAGAGGGGCGGGGGGCCAGGCATGCATGCCTCCACGATCACCGTTGGGGTGGTGGTGGTATGTGGTATGTGCGTGAACAATCGAGAGAGGGAGAGAGAGAGAGACTCTGTCCCTCTCCCTTGCTACAACAGCTGACTGGTGTGGAAGGGGAGGGCTTTTTATTATACACAAGGCAGTCTAGAGGCACAAATGTAGTAGCCCTGCCTGAGTTAATTGATTCATTCTCTGAGGCATTAGCAACCTGACAATGGAGTTAGTAACATCGTTAAAGTTGCTGTTGTTGGTTAATTCATCTCATTCTCTGAAGCAGAAATGTAGCAGCCTGACTGTTACAGTGAATGCTGTTAATGTTGCTATTGTTAGTTAACTCTTCCCTTTCTCAGTCAATTTCCCCAGGAGCATAAAACCTGTAGAAGTTTTAAGGCCCCTACATTGCCAGAGTGATGTAAAGGAGCCTTATTATAAATGACAGTAAGGGAATCCTCAGCTAGGAAGATCTATGTGCTTTCTCACTTTATTTCTGTGCCAAAGGGGCACAATGGGGTTAGAATACAGCTCAGGATTTATTTTACTTACCCATTAAAAAAAAGACTTTGAGGGCAAATAAAACATTTACCAAAGAGTCAATAAAATGCCAGGACAATCAGAACCAAGCACTTCCCAAAGTACCCAGCCAGGTCCAGGACAATGATTACCAAAACTGTATGACTTTCATGTGTGAAAGTCTGAACAATTTAAAATGACAGTCTACTTTTTTTTTTTGCTGTTTTGTGTTCTGTAATGTAATTTAAATGAAAGGGTATTAGTTACCAAGTGTTTGTAACTTAACTTTTATGTGCTTAGGAAATGCTGAATAGTTATTGTGATTTTTCTGTATTGTAGTTTAAGTAAATTACCAAAACAGTTGAATCTGATGTGATTATATTGCATTATTTTGACAAATAAAGGATGCAGAATTTTGATTTTGATTTTTTTTTTTGGCACAGAATTCTCCCAGGGGTAAAGGATATTGACTTTTGAAGGACATGCTAAAATGAGAAGGTATGACCAAGTTTTGTCATAGACCAGTCAGTGCCCTGAGTGATCCAGAAGCTCGTGCTTCCTTAAAATGCCTGCAAGGTGTGATCATCCAACACTTTCTCTTTCAGGAAGATGATTGTCATATTACATGCCTCCACCCTATTCCCTACACTGACGTATCACCCTGTGTGGTGTTTGAGGAGGGAGGAACTGAAGAGAGACCCAGTATTTGCTGGGCAGAAGATGGCCCACTCTTCAGTTGGTCTGCCCGAGACTGTGAAGTTGGAGATGAAGAAGATCTTTGTCTCAAGGAAAAAGAAGCACAAACATTTGCATCAGCACATTCCCATTTTACCACCTCTCAGTAAGATCTGTATCAATCTGCTGCCTTGTAAGCTCTTTTGGGCAGAGACCTTTTATGCTGCTCTTTAAAGCTCTGATGACATGATATAAATTGGAAAGTAAAGAATCATTCTTTCTTGATGTAAATGCTAAGATGAGAAGCAATAGTTGGGGGAAGATGTCGGTCGGCCAGTGTCCTGAGGAATTTGGTGCCTCCTTAGAATGCCTGGAGCAACATAATCCTCTTGTATTTAGGTTTTCAGATAGATGGCAACTCTATTCCATGCTTTACCCTGAGCCTTTACTGACCCCTCCCCGCACAAAAGAAAGAAAGATGTACCTGCACAGTAGATCTCCTGTACTCACTGAATGGAAGAGGGTCTGCTCTAAATTAAATAGTAGTAAACTCCTTTGCCAAAGCAGTAACTGAGGCTTGGTCTACACTGGGGGGGATCGATCTAAGTTACGCAACTTCAGCTACGTGACTAATGTAGCTGAAGTCAACGTACTGTCTTCACTGTGGGCCACTGTTGACTCTGCCTGTGCTTGTCACGGTGGCAGAGTACAGGAGTCGATGGGAGAGCGCTAGGGGGTCGATTTATCACGTCTAGACTAGATGTGATAAATCGACCCCTGCTGGATCGATCACTGCCCACTGATCCGACAGATAGTGTAAACATACCCTGAGTCTTTGAATCACTCGGCAAATATGTTAAGACTTTCCCCTTCCACTGAAGTGCAGTGATAGGGGAGAATATGACAATCACTAACCAGATAGAAGCAGGGTGAAGTCAGGATTACGGGAAAGGTGTATTTGCATTGCAAGAGAATGTTAACGTGAGGAGGAATGGTTGGAGCTGGTTGTTGGTCAGAAAATGACAAGGGTAAAAGAGAATGTAGTTCTTCCTTACAATGACTGCAGAGAATATATTGTTATGTGTTTATCTTTTTAGAAATGTGGTAACCATATTGTCTATACCCAAAGCCCTGCACAAACTTGGACATGTACCCTCCCCAATATACATAAAGATAAAGAAGTGAAGAAATCCCAATACTCACTCAGGGGTAGAGGGTCTGGTCTGTTTGGGGGAACTTTCATTAATCCCAAAGAACTGATCCTCGGGGAGTACAGCGGCAGGCAAAGGAGAGTCACTAATCAAGTGACGCCATGCTGGAGTATTCATCCTAAAATAACATGAATGGAAAGGAAATATGAGTATCAGGAAAGGAATTCTCTCCTGTATCTCCTGCCTCCTCATATACCATAATTTACATTAATAACACTGAATGATCCCACAGACTGGTAAAATCAATGTTAATGTGACTTTCTTCCATCCTCTAATAAAATCTCTATTGTTTCATCAACAGAAATTTCAAATCAGTTTGGGGAACTGGGCTCCCGCAGACTCCTAAATTCTCATATCAGGATTATCATAGTCTCATAAATGGGCAAGAGAGAGGAAAAGCAGTGAGCCCCATGACTCCCTAATTCCTATGTGGCCATCAGCTGTCTCACCATGTGCTGTATCTCACCAGCCATTCTTCTTGGTCTTGGTCACTACCGAAGGCGAAAATAAACTCCATTGAATCAGGGATGGAGTGTTCCATTACTCAGGGGCAAAGGATTTTAGGGAATAATCTCTTTACAAGTGATTGAGATCTTTGGAGGAGCTCTCAGTTGCCCCTTCCCCAAACTACACTGTAGAAATACCTTTGTAAGTATGTTGTCCTCTTAGTAGAGCTGTTCCTCACCCCCTGCCTACCCTACAGTCCCAGTGAAATACAGAGATCAAAGTTGAGATCACACTAAACATGTGACTGCTGTATTTTCTGTTCCTAATTCCCTTCTTTTCTCATTCTTGAGAGCATCATGAACTAGAAAAAATGGGTCTCAAGCTCCAGATGTGGGCATTCCCAGACTTTGCCGGGGTCCAGGCAGGACACCCCAACCCCCGGCGAAGGAAGAGTTTTTTGAACAGTGCTGCATCCACATTTTCAGAAAGATGGGGGCCCTGTTCCATACATGTACCTGAAACCCTGCAGCCCCCAAAGTACTCTAACCTAGGGCATGGAGTATGCTCATTGCCAGAATTACCTGATCAAGGATGGATCTACCTTTATAAAAGGTGAGGAGGCTGCACTCGGCAAGACAAAGTAGGTTAGGGGCCAAAACATAGCTGACAATTTGGTGTGGACCCTTGATGGAACCTTCATCCTAAATTAAATGGAAACAACAAAATGTTAGGAATGGGTAGGGCACTGGGAGGAGGGTTTAGGGTTGGAATACACAGTCTGTTTATTATTCTGTGTAAAATGACAGACAATATCCCAATGAGTTCCTAATCAGAGTATTTTACCAATAACCAAAGCAATTTATGAACCGTGGGTTTAAGGAATGCTGTGAACAGTAGAGGAGCTAAAGGATTGCTGACTCCAGCATTGAGTAGGAAACCTGATTTAAAAGGGTGGCTTAATGAGTTTTTGAGGCACCTACAACTATTATTTTAGGAAGGGATCTCTGAGAGGAACCCTGACATTTAACCACTCAACTGTTAGGGGGTTCAGAAGGAGACATGTGACACTATACACTAAGCAGAGCTGCCTGCAGGATTATGTGTGAAGCTGTCAGTGGCCTACATGGTATTCTGAGGCTTTTTGGCTACACTATGGGGCTCAAACTCAGACCTTTTCCCCTGTCACTCCCCGCCAACCGCACCCCCCCACACACACTGTCACTCTGTACAGTGTGTACAATGTAAAACTTTTCTTATCTTCTTACCAAGAATCCACCCTCGACCTTAGGTACTCCATCCTCCACAAATGGGTTCTGAGATCTTAACTGAATAAAAATAGAGAAATTTATATTAGACATTAGGGAAATCTTCCATGCATTTAAAGAGAGATGATCGGACAATGGGAGTATCTTGTCTTCTGAAAGTGACCAGTGCCAGGTGCTTCAGAAGGAATGAACATTACTGGGCAATTTCAAGTGTTGTACAGTCCCAGCTTCTAGCACGAGAGGTTTAGGATACCTGGAGCATGGGGATTGAGTCTCTGACCAACTTGACTAATAGCGACTGATGGATCTGTCCTCCATGAATTTATCTAATTCTTTTTTGAACCCAGTTATACTTTTGGTCTTCACAACATCCCTTGGCAATGAATTCCACAGGTTGACTATGCATTGTGTGAAGAAGTACTTCATTTTGTTTTAAATCGACTGCCTATTAATTTCATTGGGTGACCCCTTTTTCTTGTGTTATGTGAGAGGTAAATAGTACTTCCCTACTTTGATAGATGGATAGAGAGATGTTGTGGTGATTGGTGCTCTCTCTCTCTCTCTCTATCTATATATATTTAGGATCACTGGCTAGACAAAGGATTATTATGGACTTGTGAAGATAGGACTGTTTTTCAGGTTGGTACTCATCTCATTAATGATAGGGCAAAGGAATTAATTAAACAATGAGGAGATCTCTGCAGTTGAAGATGGCTTTAAAACTGTTCCCATATCTCATACAATATCCCTCTGTTTAAGAGACTGATTAAGTCCTATTTTGGTTAAGATTCTTTCAGGCTTTTCTTTGTTAGCTTTGTTTTCATTTGGAATCATCTAGGTTCAAAGTTACAGGAATAATCTATCTAATGCCCACTGAGAACTAGGCTGAAACCCCTGTGGCCCCACAACTCCATTCATAAAAAACCTCACACAGTTCTATTATATTGGGTACATGGAAAAACTCACTTACTTCTGAGGTCTGAATGCCAAATCTTGTAGGTACTAAAATCTCAAAATTGCTACAGTATAGCACGGCACCAACTGTCTCTCTCTGAGGCCAAGTTGAGCACTGACTTTTGTTCATTGCCTCAATAGCTTTGCTTGGGCTAGAGGATGTCACAATGAAGGCTGTGGTGCAATTGCCATGACAACCAGGTGTTAACTCACAAAAAGGGGGTGATGTAGTGGCTGTTATATATGTGTGCACCCCTGCCCTACTCATTTGTTTATGAGTATGTGCCCTCTCTAGAGACTAGCCCAAAAAGATAAATCAAAGCTCCAAGTTTAGGGAGAACTGGTGGTAATTCTCTATGTACAAAAGAGCTTAGTTACCTTAAGTTCCTTTGGCCATTTGTCATTCACTCTAATTCCCTTTGTGTGGTACGCTACATGAAATGCTGTACCAAGAGTGTCTATCTTTTGGCTTTTTAAAACATAGAATTAAGCATTGGTCTCTGCTGCTGTGGGTCTTAATTTTTATCTGATGTGATTTCTACATTCTTGCCAGAAAGCACCACATCTGAGATTGCCAAACATGATGGGTGTGATCAAAGATGTGAGCCCAGCTAAACATTAGTGCCCTGCCTTAGCTGTTCTGAAAGCCAGAGGTGCATGGTTCTGCAGTGATTACAAGGAAACTGTTGAAGTAGAAATTATTGCCATGCAGCTGCTGTCACAGAGGTTTCAGGAGTGTTCCAGAACTTGGATGGTGAAGGAGATGGATTGTTGTGGCTGGATTCTTAGGAGGGGTTTTTCCTCAAAGGGTTCAGCAGTCTGGTGTGTTGGGAGCTGTTATTTCCACAAGTGCTTGGCCTAATTTGTGCCCACAGCTTCTGGCCTTATCTGCCAGAACCGAGGTCATGTAATAGATGATTCTGCTTCTTTCTGTGCAGGAAAGTAAGTACAGATGTTCATTTAGTCTAGTCACAAAAAACAGTGTGGAGCAGACAGGTATTCTCTCCATTTTAAAGATGGATAAACTGCGGCACAGTTAGAATTAATACTGATAAATAGCCTATTAAATATCAAACATTAAATGTATCCGCTTTTTATTTATATGCGACACTTTTTATTTATCTCATGTAATAGAACTGTCATATTCACATGTACATTAATCAATGATATAATGCTTCCCTCTCTTAGTTTCTCCAAGTCTTTCTCCCAGTATCCTCGTTTATTATTTATTTATATTCTTTGAAAAGAACACAGAAAACAAGAAAAAACTTGTCTATTTTATTTATCCATCACAACTTAATATTTGTCAAAAAAGCACATGAAATCCCTGATAGCACAGTATGAACTGTCATACAGAACTAGTCATTTCACAGGCTGTCAGTACTGCTTCCTCTCTCTAGTTTTGAAATTATTTTTTCTGATTCTACATTGTTTTTAGTTTCTAATTTTATTTTCACTTTTTTTTGTCACTTTGGCAGAGATATGCACATGACCCCCCAAAGCACATATTTGTTGTAGTTGTGTGCTTTTTCAGATATCCAAGTCATGTGTAACTCACAGAGTGATTCTGTGTGGTAACATGCTGAAAAACTTAACACATTTTAATTCAGCATCAAACTAAACAGAATGACTGAGGGCTGTGGAGGTGGGAAGATGGCAGAATGCAACTCATTCATCAGAATAGCTCGATATTCATAGATTATAAACAAATGTTCTCTATTACTAACTGCTGTTGGAAAGAGATTTGTGTATCTGGCAATGTGGGCTTCATGGCAGATTTTAGTTAAAGTCATAGAAAGGTCATAGTTACGTTAAAACTATGTAGTTGACACCCCGACAGAAGGTGTCACATGTCAGTGGGCGGGGTTATGCAGATCAGCAGTGTCTGACAGCAACACAGACCTGCTGGCTGAACCCAAGGAAGCGCCGCCAGCCCCATTTCCCACCAGCCCCATTTCCCGGACAGGAGAACTGAGGCCCAGAGACACTGAGTGATGTGCCTGAGGGCACCCGGGAACGGGAGGCTGGGCCCGGATTCTTTTTCTTAAGGAAGTTTCTGCCCTCCTGCCTCCCCGGTCTGGCCTGCTCCTGGGTCGCTGGGTGCTGCAGGGGCGGGGCCGAAGGGCAAGGGGCGGGCCGAGGGCGGGGCCTTGGAGGAAGAAGCGCCGCAGGGGCAGGGCCGCTGGGAGAAGGGCTGGTGCAGGGGCAGGGTCCTGGGGAAAAGGGGCGATGCAAGGGCGGGAGCTCGGGTAGAAAGGGCAAGTGAGGGCGAGACCTTGGGGAGAAGGGGCGGTGCGAGAGCGGGGCCTCATGGAAAGGGGCGGTGCAGGGGTGGGGATTAGAGGGAGGGGGCAGCGCGGGGGCGGGGCCTCGGAGGAATGGCAGCTTGGACTCGGGAAAAGAGGCAGTGCGGGGGCGGGGCCTTGGGGAAAGGGGCGGGGCAGGGCCAGGGTTTCAGGGAGAACGGGAAGCGCAAGGGTGGGAACTCGGGGGAAGAGGCGGCGTGAGGGCGGGGAATTGGGGAGAAAGTGAAGCGCCTTGAGTTTGTTATACCAATAGAATAAAAACCAGCAGGATCTTATTAAGAGGGATAAGGCAAAGATACCACATTTATTGTAAATGTAAGTCCACTTGACACGTTCTTCGGCAGATGGATACTCCCTTTCTAGGCTGGCACCTCCCTAACCAATCATGTACATCAAGCATTCATCAACATACATTCCACATCTTAACCATATTTTAATGTACAGTCTCCACCACTTTCGGGGTGTGCTAATTTATTTGAGACTCCCGGCCCTTTAATCACGGGGCGGGGGTGTCTGTTCCTAGGAGCCGTTGCTGTTACAATGAAGTGAAAGTCACTTAACGGCTTATAGCGTTTCTTTACATTGTATCAATTACAGAATAAACTGCCTGTAGCGCACAGAGTCCATTAACGGCTTAAGGCTCACAGCAGGGGTGGTAACATAGTGTTCACTTCCAGAACAAAGTCAATTAACTTGTTTGTAAGTTTTACATAGTAATAAAGTATCTTTCACAGGACAGATACAATCAATGGTTTCTACAGACAGTAGCTTTTTGTACTTGGTGAAACTGTTGGATTTTAAAGTGTGGGGGACAAATTATGGGGGGTTCACTGTCACTTGGGGGAATCACTGTTAGTACCTTCTTTAATATCCCTACATGTTCCCCGCACACTCAAGCTAACTTCCCCCCATAACCTCCAGCCCCTGGGGTGCCAGGGAGGGACCATGGGCAGCGGAAAGCAGTCTTCACCCTAGATACGCTCCTCCTGGCATGACTGCCCCCGAATGATGGCACAGCTCTGACCCTGCTCCCCATGGCGCTAGCCCTGCCAGGCATGCCATCCCCCATCAGAATTTCCCCTCAATTGCTCAGTGGCCTGGCGGAGCCGTAGCGAGCCCCTAGTGAGGGAAATCCCTTTGCCAGTGCCACTCCTGTTGTGGTGGAGGGACAGCGGCCCAGAGCTTCATGCACCAGCCTGGGACAAAGACACCCCGGGTTCAGGTCCTTACTTGGCTGCAGACTCCCGGGTGCTCTCAGAGGTGTGTCTCTGCCCTGGAGAAGTCAATGTTGGGGGAGGGGGCTTGGCCACGCTTCTAGTCTGGCGAAAGCCCCAGCGTAGCCACGGGCAAACCCGGCATCAACGCGCGTCTGCCGCTGTCACTTATTTCACTGGCCGAACAGAAAGAGCCATAGGGGCAAACGTGCTTGGACACCAATAAAATAGTATCGGCCCACGAAGGGTTTGCTGGCGCAATGGGACGGGTGAGCCAGCAAAGCCTCCTGACACACACTCAGCTTATACCAGCCAAAGCTTCTCTTGGCACAGCTGGCACTGGTGCCCAGATGAAATAAGCTACAGTGGCGAAAGGACTGCTTTTCCAGCGTAACAGCATCTACCCAGGGGCTCTGCCAGCGCAGCTGTATCAGTTACAGGGGGGGGATGTTCTCTCTCATGTCCCTGTAACAAACCCATACCAACAAAGCTTTTGTGTGTAGACCAGGCACATGTCTCTCTGTGCCTCGGTTTCCCCATCAATGCAATGGGGCTGACAACAGAGCCCTGCCCCACAGGGGCATGAGGGGAGAAATCCACTGACGACACAAGGAGGGGATGGAGCAGTTGGGCAAAGGGCAGGTGTGTGGAGTATCGAGCTGTCTTTCACGCCTGGTATAAACCATGAGTAAGAGCTGGTAAAGCCAGGGAGGCAGGGCCCTCCTCCCCCATACATCTAAGCCAGCGATTCCACATCTCACAGGGTGTGAGCAGCCATGGTGAGTCCTTGCCGCCCTGTGCTGGCGTCAAACCCAGGTCCCTAGAAGGGAAAGTTTCCCGCTCCGAGCCACGTCGAACACTTAGGGTGGGGTGTCGTATATCACTGTTCGCCCCATTGCTCTGCTCCTCCAAAGCCCGGCCCCCCTCACCTGGCTCTCATAGGGCAGGAAGGCCGTGTTGATCTCCTTGAGGGTTTTGATGGCCTTAGTGATCCCGTGACTTGCTCAGCGCGTTGAACAGAGGCTCAGGACAGGCTGCAAGGCAAAGGCAGTGGGTGGGAGTGACAGGCACATGTAGATAAATCTCTGATTATTTTCATATGACTTTACATTGTGCCTCTTCATATAACCTTGTGGTGGGTCTACCCATGTGTGACCTCTGTTTTCATGAAACTTTGTATCAAAGCCTCATATAGAAACCTTGTACTGATGAGCCTTGGTATATGGAAACTTTGTATCAAAGCCTCATGTAGAAACTTTGCATTGCCCTTGGTATAATGTTATAGCCCCTAAGGATAGAATAAGATAGACGAAAAATGTCTTTTTGCTAGCAGCAGAACAAGATCTCCCCCCACCCCACTCTTAATCAATTGCCCTGTTGAATGAATGAGTTGTGGATGAGCAAGGCATGGAAGAACAGGAGGACTTGTGGCACCTTAGAGACTAACAAATTTATTAGAGCATAAGCTTTCGTGGACTACAGCCCACTTCTTCGGATGCATATAGAATGGAACATATATTGAGGAGATATATATACACACAGACAGAGAGCATAAACAGGTGGGAGTTGTCTTACCACTTCTGAGAGGCCAATTAATTAAGAGAAAACAAACTTTTGAAGTGATAATCAAGCTAGCTCAGTACAGACAGAGATAACAAGTGTGAGAATACTTACAAGGGGAGATAGATTCAATGTTTGTAATGGCTCGTTCACCTGCACATCTACCAATGTGATATATGCCATCATGTGCCAGCAATGCCCCTCTGCCATGTACATTGGCCAAACCGGACAGTCTCTACGCAAAAGAATTAATGGACACAAATCTGACATCAGGAATCAAAATACTCAAAAACCAGTGGGAGAACACTTTAACCTGTCTGGTCATTCAGTGACAGACCTGCGGGTGGCTATATTACAACAGAAAAACTTCAAAAACAGACTCCAACGAGAAACTGCTGAGCTAGAATTGGTATGCAAACTAGACACAATCAACTCCGGTTTGAATAAAGACTGGGAATGGCTGAGCCATTACAAACATTGAATCTATCTCCCCTTGTAAGTATTCTCACACTTGTTATCTAACTGTCTGTACTGAGCTAGCTTGATTATCACTTCAAAAGTTTGTTTTCTCTTAATTAATTGGCCTCTCAGAGGTGGTAAGACAACTCCCACCTGTTTATGCTCTCTGTCTGTGTGTATATATATCTCCTCAATATATGTTCCATTCTATATGCATCCGAAGAAGTGGGCTGTAGTCCACGAAAGCTTATGCTCTAATAAATTTGTTAGTCTCTAAGGTGCCACAAGTCCTCCTGTTCTTCTTTTTGCGGATACAGACTAACACGGCTGCTACTCTGAAACAAGGCATGGAAGTCAGCCCCTCCAGACAGCCTCAACCATTGAAGAGAGGCTGGGAGCCAGACCCAAGGACAATAAAACATGTCAAGTGGGCTCATTAAAGACAAGCAGACATACTAACGGCCTCGGGGACCGGAGGGGGGGGGGTTTAGGAGCCAGCACCTTCTTTTGGAAACACCCTCTTTGCAGCATTGGGACAACACCCAGAAGGAAGCAGCACAAAGGACCAATGGACACAGACACAGATTTTGAATCTGGTACAGATTTGCATGAGAGGGAAGCTGCTATTGTGCCCCAGTTGGGGCACAATCTCTCCTATACGAACCCTGCCCTCACCCCCCCCCCCCCCGCAGGGGGAAGTGACTGGAGTGTACAACTCCAGATGATGCACAAGGAGGAACAGGGACATGGACTCTGCTGCCGCTGTAATGGGGAGAAGCAGATGTGACCCTGACACACTGGGTATTCTGGTGGTGTCCCATCCCCCCACCCCAGTTGGGACTGATGGAGCAATGCATGCTGGGAATGGTAGCCAGAGGCCCGCTGCATGCTGCACGTGTCTGAGAGTCATGCTGGTGGGAGGCAGGCCCGTGGGGGGGAAGGGATAGGTGGGGTTGTTTGGTCTGGCCTGCATCCCCCTGCAGGAGGGCAGAGCGTAATCAGGGTGCTGCGCATTGGCCTGCCGGCAGAGAGAGACCCCCATGCCCCAATGTGCCACGGGTCAGGCTCCCAGCTGTGGGATCCCCCACCCCCCGATACTCACTGTTGATGAAGAAGACATGAGCCGCCTTGTAGGTGAAGGTGGGGGTGCTCTGGAAGTCATTGATCAGAGCCTGCACCGACTGCAAAGGGGAGAGAGAGGGGTTGTCAGCACCAGCCGAGGCCCCTCCCTGCTGCCCAAAGGGCCCAGCCCATGCCCAGCCCCTGGGGACTCAGGGCCCAGCATGATGCCCCCCCACAGTCTTGATTCCCAGCTCTAACCACTAGACCCCACTCCCCTCCCAGAGGCAATGGTAGAACGCAGGAGTCCTGACTCCTAGACCACCCCAAACTCTGACAAGCCGGTCAACTTTCCCCGCAGCCAAACCAAAAGCTCTCCATGCGACGCAGCCATGTGCCACTTAGAACAAGCCTCTTTAGCCAGCGCCGTTGAATGAGTCCTTCCAAATCCGAACCTAAAACCGAATTAACTCAATTGCTGAGAATCAAACCAGATAATCCGCCCTCTTCCTTCCCCGCCTGCCGCTAATCTGGATTTGGGATGTTAAAAATGCAACAACTGGCAGCGAAAAGAAGAGACAGGTGGGAGTGAGTGTAAGGCCAGACGGAACCATCAATGTGGGGTCCCATGCGGAGCGGATAAAGCGCACGACCAATGTGGTTGCAAGCTGAATCCGAATTCTGTTTATTACAAGCTTTCTTTTATAGTTTTTCTCAATATTACATACAATTAGGCTATAACAACACATCTACGGATTGGACAAGAAGGAGAATCATGTGTTTATTACATGTATAGCCCCACACCGATTGGTTCAACCGTTCCTTACATAAGGCCATGATTTGTTTACCTCATCTTATATAATCCTAGACCACCAGGGGGCCTTACATAAGGCCATGATTTGTTTACCTGGCAAGTGTCCCAACGTGACCCTTACCTCCTTATGGAACTTTTCATTAGGTTGGTGTAGGGATGATACATCCCCACACCTCCCCCCTTTTTCTTAAATAAGGCCTATAGGAGGGTCCAACTAACATTAGGACAATTACTAGCCACCTGACTACTTTTTTTGAACCTATAAAACTGACGACAGGTGACATTTAACAACTGGGAAATATATGGAGAACTATTAAAAAACATAACATTACATAAATACCCACGAAAACCATTGGGGTGTAAATAAGGATAGCCAATAAGACATGTTCTAAAGGGATCCGATGGGGTGGCCATGGACAAGCAAAAAGGGCTTCTTGGCCAGTCTGGTTCGCCCAGGTGATCCAAACATTTTGTCGTGGGTTAACAAAAGGTACAGAGTTTGGACATACAAAGACCCCTGCTGCTATAATAAGGAGTCCAAACAAATAGAAGTACAGCGTTATTAGGTGTTTAGGCTGTGACAAACAACAAGTGCAGGTCCGGTGCCGCAGGGTCGTCCTCCGGCTTTTGCGTGGCGGCGTCGGGCTTTTTAGCAATTTGTGTCTTGAGCCACGGCCGGAGGGATCTTATCCGGTGGTTTTTTCCTATATGTCCTTTTAAAGTTAGATAAGCCTGGCTCCGCCATTTTTTTTAACCTATTCTGCAACTGCTCACCCTGCCCCGGGAACTCCGCCCGGAACTTTGGGGTACAAACATTATTGGTGACAGGAAAGCCGGGCTGGTTCAGGGCTCGCAATGTGTGGGACTGCGGGGGATGGCTCTCACCGGCCAAATGGGACAACTGGTTTAGCATGTCCTGTAGCTGAAGGCCCTGTTTGTACATTTTCGCCCGAAATTCTTGTAACTTATCCCCTTCTGGGCTCGAGACCTCCATTTTATCCGCGGGGTCATCCGGTAACGGGACGATACTAGGATCAGCTTCGGGTGCACTGGGGATGAGTGGTATGATAGTGTTCTCACCCCCAAAGAACTTACGGGCTCCCACCGGCAACACATAAGGCGGCTCCTCTTTTGGCCGAAAGAGGTCATTAATGGCCGACTGGACCTCGGCTTCTGCCGCAAGAGTCTCTATTAGTTTTTTAGATTTGCACCATATTTGGCTCAATGACACGGCCTCCTTGTTGCCGTGAGAGACCGACTTCCAGAGGTCAGAGCCTAGACTTTCCCAGACTGCCTTATCAAAGACAGTATCAGGAGTAACAAAAAACCCACGTCTCTGCCCCCATTTCAACAAACGGGACAACGTGTCAGAGGGAAGCTTCTCTCCCCGCTTTTTAGCGATGCGTAATAAAAAATCATGCACCGTCTCCTCCTCTGCAGACAAAGCAGAGCCCATTTTATTAAATGCAGCCGCTCACCTGTGAGCTCACGAATGTCTCTCTCGGACGACCAGGAGCCGGTATCCTCCGGTACCTCCTGCCGCGGCTGCCACCTCCGCCTTTTCTCACCGAACGCTTCAGTCGGCTGTGAGCTCACGAACGTCTCTCTCGGACGACCAGGAGCCGGTATCCTCCGGTACCTCCTGCTGCGGCTGCCACCTCCGCCTTTTCTCACCGAACGCTTCAGTCTTTGGTCGTGCTCCAGTTGACACTGAGCTTGGCAAACCATCTAAATCTTGGTAGCCTGCCCTCTTATTCCCACAGATTCCCTTTCTTTGATGATTTTTGTGAAGAAGGCCTGTTTCCACCTTAACAGGGCACGGCTGTTTGCGCTTTTTGGTAGAAGGAGTGCTGGAAGGAGAAGAGCCAGCACTGAGAGCCTTTTTAATATCTAAATTCAATTGTTCCAGTTTTTTCATGACAGATGACATAGAGTCTGACCTTTCAGATCCTTTTTCTGGTTGGATCTGCTTTCTCTTTGCTTAGCTTCTGAGACAACACCTGTTGGGTCTACTGTTTGAGAACATTGATTCCTGCTCCACTGGCGGCTGTGTCTAGTATGATCTCTGCTAGCTCACTCTGGGCAAAGTCCTGGCTGCCTTGATGTTCAAGCCGAATCACGTCGGGGTCACCATTTGTGGGGTTCCATGCGGAGCGGATAAAGCGCACGACCAATGTGGTTGCAAGCTGAATCCGAATTCTGTTTATTACAAGCTTTCTTTTATAGTTTTTCTCAATATTACATAACACAATTAGGCTATAACAACACATCTACGGATTGGACAAGAAGGAGAATCATGTGTTTATTACATGTATAGCCCCACACCAATTGGTTCAACCGTTCCTTACATAAGGCCATGATTTGTTTACCTCATCTTATATAATCCTAGACCACCAGGGGGCCTTACATAAGGCCATGATTTGTTTACCTGGCAAGTGTCCCATCGTGACCCTTACCTCCTTATGAAACTTTTCATTAGGTTGGTGTAGGGATGATACATCCCCACACATCAAATCATCCAGGCCGACGTCCTGTTCGACAGGCCAGAGAACTTCCCCCAGGTCTCCCTGCACTTAGCCAATTACCTGCGTTTGGCTAAAGCCTCTTCCGCAAAAGCTGGATCTGAAACCCCGCAAAGATGGCGAATCCACCCTTCGCCGGATGGCATCAATCACCCTCCCACTGCAAAATCGGAGCCTTATTTCCAATCTGATCTGGTCCGGTTCTCTCTTCCAGCCAGTGGTTCTTGCTCTGCCTTCCCCGCTAGATTGAAAAGCTCGTTGGCACCCAGTATTCTTCTCTCCTGGAAAGGACTCAGACACTGAAATCAAGTCCCTTCTCAGCCCTTTGCTCCCCCCACTCCCAGCTCCACCAGTGCCCCTCACTCCTGTCCGCATCCCCCTGCTATCCCAGCCCTGGTCTGTCCCCCACCAGCTCTGCCAGTGCTCCTCACTCCTGACCTGCAGCTATTCCAGTCCTGGGTTCCTCCCCTCATGGCTCTGCAGATGCCCCTCACTCCTGACCTGCAGTCGCTGCTATTCCTGTTCAGAGACCCCTCTTGAACTGGGGCCCAGCCCAAGTATTCAAAAGTCACATGTCAGGCCCTCCTAATTGTGCCATTTACTGAGGAAAAGCTAAGGGAAGAGCTAAGGGTTATTAGCACCACTGGCCGTCCTGAGCTGTGGGCCACTTTTGCTCTGACCCAGTTCTGGGGGCAACCATGGAACATCAGAACTGAATCCACTTTCCAAGGGTCTTTTAAACCCCAGATCTGTGGTCTGGATTTAGCCACAGGCCCTGTCCACTGCAGCCTGGGCTGGAGATTCAGCAGTGGGTTGGGCTTCTGAAGTAACACCGCCGTCACAGCGGGTCAGGGTGTTGCCAGAAGACATAGCAACTAACCCCTCAGAGTCCAGCATGCACAAGGCAGCGGAGGCCATGCTGATCAGGTGTACGGCTTTAACTTGTTCTCTCCTACGTTACAGCTCTAGCCTACGCCAGCTCTGCGCTGCGGCCGGGCAGAAACGTACTGCTTCACTACGGCACAAAGTGGCTATGACGTCATTTTTCTCCTCGCGCGCAGCCATTACCCGTTCTGACAGGCTATTTACTAAGTTCACTAGTTTTCGGAGGTGGTCGGGGGGAGGAGAGGGGGCGCAAGGTGGAAGTTTCGCCTAGGGCGCAAAATATCCTTGCACCGGCCCTGGTGGGAGTCACCCCAATGGAAAGAGACGACGATGCCCCCCAAGATGCAGCTCCTATGGGAGGGGGCAGCCCTTGGGGGTGGGGCAGATACCCTGCTCCCCCTGCTGGTGTGTGACAGGCAGGCGGGGGGGGCGGAGCTCTCTGCTCCGACTGACTCCTAATCCTCCCCAAAGGCACGACACTTCCATGAGCACCCCGCCCTGCCCTCCCAGAGTCCCCCAACTGGGCCCTGCCCCCCAAGATCCACACCCGACCGGACCCTGCCCCCGACCGGGCTCAGACCCCCCGGCTCCGCACTTACTCTTGCGCACCACCGCCTTCAGCCTGGACGGGGCCATCTCCGCCTCCTGTTACGTCCCCTCGAGTCCTGTGGGTGGAACTGGGACTCAGCTGTGCGCAGGGTGGGGCTGGAGTCAGGACTCCTGGGTTCTGCTCCTGGTCTGCTCCTGCCCTTGTGCATGCCCTGGCCTCTCCCTGCTGAGCTCTGGGGAGTGCCTGTGACGCTGGCGATGGCCCCTAGTGACACTGCACTTTCTCCCAGCTCCCCCGCCCTCACGCCGCCTCTTCCCCCAAATCCCCGCCCCTGCACCGCCTCTTCCCATGAGTTCCCGCCCTTGTGCTTCCCCTTCTCTCTGAAACCCTGGCCCTGCCCTGCCCCTTCCCCCAAGGCCCCATCCCCACACCAGCCCTTCCCCCAAGACTCCGCCCGCACCCCGCTCCTTTCCCCCAATCACCCGCCCTCACTCGGCCCTTCTCCCAATCCCTGCTCCCGGATTGCCTCTACCCTCTAGGGCCCGTCTCTGCACCGCCCCTTCCCCCAAGGCCCCGCACCCGCCCTTTCCCCAAGACTCCGCCCTCGCGCCGCCTCTTATCCCGAGTCCCCACGGCCACGCTGCCGTTCCTCCGAGGCCCCGCCCCCGCTCTGCCCCCTCCCTCTAATCCCCACCCCTGCACTGCCTCTTTCCATGAGGCCCCACCCTCGCTCCGCCCCTTCTCCCCAAGGCCCCGCCCTCACGTTGCCCTTTCTACCCGAGCTCCCACCCTTACCCCGCCCCTTCTCCCCGAGCTTCGACCCCTGCGCCACCTCTTCCCCGAGTCGGAGTCCCCACCACCACGCTGCCCATTCCCCCCGGGTCCCCGCCCTTGCACTGCCCCTTCCCCCCCGGCCTCGCAGCGCCCCTTCTCCCCAGGACCCTGCCCCTGCACCAGCCCTTCTCCCGGCGGCCCTGCCCCCACGCCGCTTCTTCCTCCAAGGCCCTGCCCTCGTCCCGCCCCTTCCCCTTCGGCCCCACCCCTGCATCGCCCAGTGACCCAGGAGCAGGCCAGACTGGGGAGGCGGGAGGGCAGAAACTTCCTTAAGAAAAAGAATCCGGGCCCAGCCACCCGTTCCCGGGTGCCCTCGGGCACATCACTCAGTGTCTCTGGGCCTCACTTCTCCTGTCCGGGAAATGGGGCTGGCGGCGCTTCCTTGGGTTCAGCCAGCTGGTCTGTGTTGCCGTCAGACACTGCTGATCTGCATAACCCCGCCCACTGACTTGTGACGCCTTCCGTCGGGGTGTCAACTACTCTCCCTGCCTGCAACAGACGCTGTGTGCCAGGTGCTGCCGGAGTCCCGCTCTCGGAACCAGCCCGTCGGGGCGCGTCCCTCCGCCACTGATCCAGTTGCCGGGCCCGCACCGTCCCTGCCCTGAGCTCCCCCCGGCTGCTGCGCTCAGCGCAGGGAGCCGGTCAGCGAGAGCCAGGCTGTGTATCAAGGGGAGTTTTCTGGGGGCGGGGTGTGTGCAGGGGCGATGGAATTTCCGGTCCCTAAAAGTGGGGGGGGGCCACCAGTGCCGGAATGTGGCCGCCCCGCTTCCTCCGAGCCCCCTCGCTCACGCTTCGCCTTCACTTGCAGGCCCCGCTCTCGCTCCGCCCATTCCCCCAAATCCCCGCCCCCACACCGCCTCTTCCCCCGAGTTCCCGCTCCCACGTTGCCCCTCCCCCTAAACCCTGCCCATTCCTTCAAGGCCCCGCCCTCACACCGCCCCTTCTCCTGAGTTCCCCACTTTGTGCTTCACTTTCTCCCCAATCCCCAATCCCACGCCCTCACGCCGCCTCTTCCCCCGAATCTCCATTCCCGCACCGCCTGTTCCCCCGAAGACACCATCTGGGAGGTGAACTCAGGGGAAGAGGCGTCTTCGGGGGTCTGTCGTTATTGGGAAGATGCAGGGGGTTGAACTAGATGACCCCCTCAGGTCCCTTCCAACCCTGATATTCTATGATTCTAAGTAACACTGTATGAAGAGGATTTATCCTTGTGCACTTAAATATTCATGATACCCTATAAGCAGCATAATACATAAACATTATTGAGGCATGCAAATTACACAAATACTGCCTTTGAAACTGCCTGCTTGTTTTAGGGAGATAACTAATTTCTTACCCTGAGTACAGAGACAAATACAATTGCAAAGGATTGTTGCTTGGGATGCACTGATTCAGAATCATGGTTCCCATAATGGAAGAGGCACATCTTTTTAACGGGGTCACCACGGAACCCCATTTCTTAGTGTGCAAGCAATCGTTATTAGGAAGTTCTTTGCTGGCAACATTTGGAGCGCTGACTCACAGTCCTCTCTTCTAAGGGCTTGATCTTGTTTTACTGAAGTCAGTGGGAGTTTTACCACTTGTTTTGCTTGGATCTGAACTGGTTCCATACTGGAGCTCCTGGAACAGTGCTCTCTCCTCCATGTGATCTCATCCTACTCCCTGCGTGACAACAGGAATATTTTCACAAGGAGAAGGGAATGGAACAATTCTTTCCTGTGGGGACATGGCTGAGAGACACTGACCCAAAGGTTTCAGAGTAGCAGCCGTGTTAGTCTGTATCCGCAAAAAGAAGAAAAGGAGGACTTGTGGCACCTTAGAGACTAACAAATTTATTAGAGCATAAGCTTTCGTGGACTACAGCCCACTTCTTCGGATGCATATAGAATGGAACATATATTGAGGAGATATATATACACATAGGTCCTATGATGATGTCACTGGAACCCAGGAACCTATCCTTGTAACAAACCCCGATGCCAACTCTGTCCACATATCTATTTCAGTGACATCATCATAGGACCTAATCACATCAGCCATACCATCAGGGGCTCGTTCACCTGCACATCTACCAATGTGATATATGCCATCATGTGCCAGCAATGCCCCTCTGCCATGTACATTGGCCAAACCGGACAGTCTCTACGCAAAAGAATTAATGGACACAAATCTGACATCAGGAATCAAAATACTCAAAAACCAGTGGGAGAACACTTTAACCTGTCTGGTCATTCAGTGACAGACCTGCGGGTGGCTATATTACAACAGAAAAACTTCAAAAACAGACTCCAACGAGAAACTGCTGAGCTAGAATTGATATGCAAACTAGACACAATCAACTCCGGTTTGAATAAGGACTGGGAATGGCTGAGCCATTACAAACATTGAATCTATCTCCCCTTGTAAGTATTCTCACACTTGTTATCTAACTGTCTGTCTGTACTGGGCTAGCTTGATTATCACTTCAAAAGTTTTTTTTCTTCTCTTAATTAATTGGCCTCTCAGAGGTGGTAAGACAACTCCCACCTGTTTATGCTCTCTGTATGTGTGTATATATATGTCCTCAATATATGTTCCATTCTATATGCATCCGAAGAAGTGGGCTGTAGTCCACGAAAGCTTATGCTCTAATAAATTTGTTAGTCTCTAAGGTGCCACAAGTCCTCCTGTTCTTCTTTTTACTGACCCAAAGCCCACACTTCTGTAACGCGTGAGAACCAGTCTTTTCAATGAAAAAAGCAGCTGCTAAAGTGGGTAGACGCTCCCTCAGAAAGAAAAAAAACCAGACAAATCGATAGAAAACACAACTGAACGCTTTGAGCACCGATACAGCATAAAGTTTTTTTTCTGTTCTTTGAACCAGCATAAAGTCCCCAAAAGGAAGTGCACCGTACCCGACAGTACTGCAATACCAGGGTGATACATGGAGTGGATGGAGCAAGCTCCTAGTCCATCTCCCTGTTCCAAAAATCCATTTAATATAAAGTTCTCACATAGCAAACATATCAGATATTAAACTGATAAGAACAAATATAACTTACAGAATTTTTTCATTTGACCAGAGCTCAGAGAGACCAGAGCTCGGAGAGCCGGGAAGCAATACCTTCCTTCGGAACAGCGCGCTCCCCTCGCGCTCCCATTGCTTTCTATGTCACCAGGACCTGCTTTCATACCTTCATAGCTAAATGGCAATCGCTGCCCCGAAGTGACTCCGATACACTCACTCAAAGCACCAACTCTCCACACCGAATTCTGCTCCCACATTGCTCTCTCCCCGCATCGCCCCTTCCCCGAAGCCCCACCCTCACACCGCCCTTCCCTCCTAGTCCCCGCCCTCACGCCTTCTCCGAATCCCCGCTCCCACGTTGCCCCTCCCCCTAAACTCCACCCGTTCCTTCAAGGCCCCGCCCCCACACTGCCCCTTCTCCTGAGTTCCCCCCCTTGCACTTCCCTTTCTCCCCGATCCCCTGCCCTCACGCTGCCACTTCCCCCGAATCCCCGCCCCCGCAACGCCTCTTCCCCCGAGTTCCCACCCTTGTCCTTCCACTTCTCCCTGAAACCCTGGCCCTGCCCCGCCCCTTTCCCAAAATCACCCGCCCTCACTCGCCCCTTCCCCCAATCCCTGCTCCCGGATTGCCCCTCCCCTCTAGGGCCCACCTCTGCACCGCCCCTTCCCCCAAGGCCCCGCCCCCGCACCAGCCCTTTCCCCAAGACTCCGCCCTCGCGCTGCCTCTTTCCCCGAGTCCCCACGTCCACGCTGCCATTCCTCCGAGGCACTGCCCCTCCTTATAATCCCCACCCCTGCACTGCCCCTTTTGATAATGCCCCGCCCTTGCACTGCCCCTTCTCCCCAAGACCCCACCCTCACATTGTCCTTTCTACCCGAGCTCCCACCCTTGCCCCACTGCTTCTCCCCGAGCTGCCACCCTCGCGCCGCCTCTTCCCCGAGTCGGAGTCCCCACCACCACGCTGCCCATTCCCCCCGGGTCCCCGCCATTGCACTGCCCCTTCCCCCCAGGCCCTGGCCTCACACCGCCCCTTCTCCCCAGGATCCTGCCCCTGCACCAGCCCTTCTCCCGGCAGCCCTGCCCCCAAGACTCCGCCCTCGCGCTGCCTCTTTCCCCGAGTCCCCACGTCCACGCTGCCATTCCTCCAAGGCCCCGCCCTCAGCCTGCCCCTTCCCCCTCGACTCCGCCCCTGCACCACCCAGCGACCCAGGATCATGCCAGACCGGGCAGTGCAGGGGTGGGGATTAGAGGGAGGGGGCAGCGTGGGGGCGGGGCTTCGGAGGAATGCAGCGTGACCGTGGGGACTCGGGGAAAGAGGCAGCGCGAAGGTGGAGTCTTGGGGCAAGGGTAACTAAGTTATGTAACTAAGGCAGGACGGTGGGCCCCCCATTTCAGCTCTTTTGCAACCTGCCACTGTGCCACCTGTACCACTTGCTAAAGCCACAATATTGGTAAACCTGCAAAAGTGGCTCAGGGGTTCCGGGGCCTGCCCCAAACACCTTTTTGCATTGGCAACTTGATTTTGTACAAATGCCTAAGTGACAAGAATATGAATTTATTTTGGTTATGGTATGTTTATTTTCTGGTTGGATCGAAGCCTTTCCTTGTCGAAAGGCTGACGCACTGTCTGTTGCCAAATGTTTATTAAATCATATTATGCCTGCCAAGGGAATTCCTGCCACTCTGTCCAGTGATCGGGGTACACATTTTACTGGACAACTTGTTCAACACCTGGATCGTGTGTTACATATCACACACCTGTTCCACTGTCCCTACCACCCACAGAGCGCGGGTGCAGTTGAAAGATGAAATGGTGTACTTAAGAATAAGCTTGCTAAAATCTGTGACTCTACAGGGTTAAGCTGGCCAGCGGCTTTACCACTGGCCCTTATGGAAATGCGATCCACTCCATCCCAAAGGCATAAATTGAGTCCCTTTGAAATTGCTATGGGACACCCTATGCGAGCTATGGCTACCTTTACTCCAGTCTCAGACTTGAACTTGACGCACAGTACGCTCCTTCAAATTGCAAGGGATTAATGCAAGCCGTAAGTCACTTCCATTCACAGGTTCGAGCTGCCTGGCCAACGGAACCCACCTCTGACGTTTGCCATGACCTCAAGCCAGGTGATTGGGTCTACGTAGGGCACTATCATCGAAAACACACCTTGGAGCTCCGGTGGAAGGGTCCTCATCAGGTACTGCTTACTACCCAGATGGCTGTTAAACTATCTGGCATCGCAGCGTGGATACATGCTTCGCAGTGTAAGAAGGCACCATCCCCAGCGAACCAATCATCACCTCAGAACCAGACAGAGTCAATTTTGACTCCAGAAGAAGACGTAGAGGAACAGCCTGCAATACCTTATCATCTATGCTCTTGTAAGTGTTGCCAGGAGCAGACGATGACCTAAAGCAAGGCCCAAGAAGAAGCAGTAGCGAGCCTAGCGCCTGCTCCCTGGTGGATGTAAAACTGTGACTGCGGTTCCCTCAGTTGAGGTTGTCAGAACCAGCAGGGCCTTGCCTCCAACATGCGCCTCTGGTGGCGCCTGTTCCTCCGCTGCTGGTATCTTAAGGTCTGGGGAGTCCACAATGACAATTCTTTTATCCAGCAGCAAGTGTGGATAGCTCAAACCCTTAATATTTCTAATTGCTGGGTCTGCAGCCCACTCTCAAGCTGGTGTTCCTGTCCTGGCAATCCCACTCAATTCCCAGACCACACTGGAGGACCTCGTCCGTTTAACAAAACATGGAACAACAATGACACTTGGGAAGCAGTGGGAATACATGTATCTAAATGGATAAGTGTGGTAGAGGGAAAATGTCATTGGTGTTGGGTGTGTAATGGGACAGGGTTGGATCTGGGAAAAAGCCGTTGCCTTCGGCATATTGTGGCCAATTGTGTATGGGATTATTCGAACAAAACTAACGAGTGGTGGGCCAGGTATGGGGTTATGAATTTTTTCTCGACCTGGGATCAAACAGAAAAATCAATCTCATGTTCCCCCTACAGTAACCTTAGTGAAAACAATACAATCTTTCAATGCCATGCAAATAACACCACTCCTCGTAAGGAGAATTACCCTGTGCCCCTTTGGAGGATATTACTCCTTCTTTGCAGGCACCTATGTGACAAATGGGTGCAACCGACCCTTCCCGGCCTTAATAGGCCATCATTGGGTTTGTGGGACCAAAGCTTATACTGCGTTACCAGCTAACTGGTCAGGTATCTGTTATCCCGCCCGACTCTTCCCAGTATTCCGAGTGCTAGGGTCCTTCCCACGAGAACACGTCCGTAATTTCAGGCGAAGAAGAAGGGATTTACCAGATGCCCAATGGTATGTAAATAACATAAGCCCCTTAACCTGGGAAGAGGCTATTGGCGGTTCCCTTATCCCACTTGGGGGAGTAATACACCATGCAAAAAGGCTCCTGAGGTTACAAGCAGTAGTTGAAATAATGGCAAATGAAACCGGAGAGAGTTTAAGAGCCCTGGCCAAAGAAACAGGGGCAATCCAACAGATGGCCCTCCAAAACCGTCAAGCATTGGACATAGTGCTGGTGGCCAAAGGAGGGACCTGTGCTCTCATTGGAAAAGAATGTTGTGTGTTCATACCTGACAACACCAATGAGGTACTAGATCGCGTTAGCCACTTAGAACAAATCGTATATCTTCCCCATGAAGAGCCGAGTTCTTTATGGAAGCGGCTAAGTAACCTTTCTCTGGCATAGGAAACTGATTGTTTCAGGGATCCCTGACTATCCTGTTTGGAATCCTAATGATTTTTGTATGTTTTCAGTTAATCTCCTGTTGTATCCAGAATTGTGTAAGGCATGCTACCCAGGTGACTGCCCCAAAACAGAGTGCTAATATGATGATTTTGAATATCGCTGATGAAGAAAGGGATAAAGAACGGTTAATATGTGGAACCCAGTAATTGTTGGTCATAGCGTAGCTTGACCAAAAGGAGGGATTGTGAAAGTAGAATGAATTATATTGTAAAAATAGAATGGATTGAAGAAATGCTGTATGTACCTTTTTAAGCAGAAATAAGGAATATTGAAATACAGGTGTCAGGAAAAGAAACATTAAGGCATAAACAATGAGTCTGCTTAACCTAATGTTGGACCATTAGCCGGAGATCTGTAAAAGTTAGTAAGGAAATTGAATATGTATGTCTAGCTTCAGGTAAACTTGTCAGTTCTGCTTATCTTTGTCCTCTTGTTAAGGTCTCGCCCTTTTTATCTGTATAAAATAAGGTAGTGTGGGTCTTGCATGGTGCTCACATTATCTGAATGTATTAGCAGAGCGCTGTGCTAATAAACAGTGGTCTAACAAATTGTGAGTCTTGAATCTAACTTTGACAGGAGTTAGAGGTGGGATCCACAAAGGTACTTAGGTGCCTAAGTCCCATTTGTAAGCCCCACTGAGATCCATAAAACTCCCCTTTGACTGCTGCTTACCCCTGTACGTTCCTAAACTAATTCAGTGGCGAATCATGTGCAGAGGGAGAACCCTAGGTGCCTACATTTCTGCCTGTGTGCATGTGCTGTGCTGCCTCACCGCAGGCGCTCAGACGCCATCTCCTGTCTGTGCTCCAGACTGATCCACAAACCAGGGAAAACAGGCATTTGTCCACCTAAATTGCATGCTGGGCCTGATCAGGTAGGCATGCCCAGAGGCTGCTTACTGGATTGGGCCCATTAGCTGAGTTAACACAACAGTTGCAGGTGGTGAAGGGAACCTTCCTTTATAATCTTTAGCTTAGTGGTCATGGGATGTGGGAGACCCCCAGTTCAAGTCCCTCCTCTGCCTGATGAGGAGAAGGAATTTTAACACTCAGGTGAGTGCTCTAATCACTAAGCTGTAGTGTCATTTAACTTTGTTAGCCCAATTAATATTTAATTTAAGTTGGAAAACTTCAATAGAAGAGACTGAGGGAGCCCCAGATCAGGATATTCCATACCATAGTGATTAGGGTTCTCATCTCAGATGTGGCAGATCCCTGTTCAAATCCCTGCTTCCTCTCAGGTGGGGGTGGGGGATTGTCTTCCACATCTTGGGTGAGTACTCTAACCACTAGGCTAAAGGTTATAAGAGAGCTGCTTTCTGTCCCTCTTTCTCTCTCCCACCCCAGCTGTTTTGTGTAAACTCATCTAAAAGTCCTGATCCAGTTGGTGGCATCTGAGCACACCTGTCAAATCAGGCCCATTCACCGCTTAGGTGGCCTAATGCCTTTCTTACCTCAGTTCATGGATCTCTAGCAGAGATAGGTGCTGAACTCTGAGAGAAGCGTGGGACTTAGGATACCCCCTGTTGTCTGCATCTCCTGCTGGATGGCTTAGGTGGCTCCTAGCATGCTGGCTTTGTGGATTGCATTCAAAGGTGCCTATCGCTTTGCCTAGTGGCCTAAAAGTTAGGTGTTGTGATACTGATCATCCTATGCCTAAGTCCATTTTGTACATATTAGCCTATGTACCTAAATACCTTTGAGGATCTGGGCCAAACACAGTTCGATGTTGGTGAGAGATAGCTGGCTGACTGGATATTTTATGGACCTAGTGCTGCAACCCTTACTCAGATCTGAATTGTACTTACGCTTGTGGGCCTGTGCGATGGGGTTTCCACCCCACACAAGGCCTGGAGATCAAGATTAGGCCAATTAGGCCTTAACATTTCCTGGCTTTCCTCCATGTGCAGCCTATAGGTAAATTGGCATAACTTACCCCTTCAGGCCTTGTTTGGCCATGAACACCGCATCACAGCCTGCTTGCATGAATCTGCACCACTCAGGAGTAAAAGATGCAAAACCCAGAGCTTTTATTTGAAAGACTATTTATCAAAATCTTACATCTCACTATGAGGGGCTTACTTATACCAGTGCTTTGTCTTTCATTCTGCACAGACTCAGCAATATTGCCTACTCTAATGTGCAGTGTGGATCTCCATAGCATGACAGGGGAGGGATTGCTCAGTAGTTCGAGCATTGGTCCTGCTTTGAGGAGGGGGTTGGCCTAGATGACCTCCTGAGGTCCCGTCCAATCCTGATATTCTATGATTCTGCATGCAAAACATCAACTGCCATCCAAGGGAGTTCCACTTGTGGAATGAATGCAGGTCCATAGCAATTGGGATCACTAGTGATTCAGACTGTTGGGGAGTTGGTTTGTAAAGCAGGTTGGGAACCTCTGGTATGAAAAGCAACAAAGAGTCCTGTGGCACCTTATAGACTAGAGAGCTTCCAGATCACTGCAGAACTGTATCATGTTCGTGCGGGTGGTGGGGCAAAAAGAGAGTCCCCGAGATAGGACAGTCGCTTCTGCCGAGTTAAGTGTGGAGCTGGATAAATTGACGATATTGCTGTGTCTTAGTATATTCCTCAGTGGGATTTGAGGAAAGTGGCCTGCAGAATTTGGTATTGGAGAGTTGTCTGGCAGCCTCCTTTTGGTAGTCAGACCTGTTCATGATGACAACAGCACCTCCTTTATCAGCCTCTTTGATTATAATGTCAGGGTTGTTTCTATGTATAGGTCTATTCTATGTATAGGTCCAGACCGTCATTTCGACCCTCAGGAGGAGTCCATGTGGAGTTCTTCTTGTGCTGTTGGTGGGAGGGTATCTGAGTATCAGTGCATCAGTGCACTGTTCAGTGTCATCTTGAAAGTATTCTTTGAGTCGGAGATGGCGAAAGTAGGCTTCCAGATCACCGCAGAACTGCATCATGTTCGTGCAGGTGGTGGGGCAAGAAGAGAGTCCCCGAGATAGGACAGACTTCTGCCGGGTTGAGTGTGTCGCTGGATGAATTGACCATATTGCTGGGTGAGTTAAGGGTACCACTATTCTATCGTGGCCCCATGTGGCAGGTAGGATTTTAGACAGCTTGCGGTCCTTTTTCCTTTGTAGAAAGGTGAAGTGTGTAATGTAGCTCTCCTGTCTGATGTTAGTAAAGTCTGTTTGTGTGGAGGGTTGGTTATTTATGAAGGTCTCCAGGTTGGAGAGTTCTTTTTTGATGTTTTCCTGTTTGCTGTATAGGATGCTGATCAGGTGGTTCCTCAGTTTCTTTGATAGTGAAATTTCCAAAGGCAGGTATAAATATGCAGGCAGGAATCAGTCTAGAGATAATGAGGTTAGTTCAATCAGGGAGGGTGAGGCACTCTTCTAGCAGTTGAGGTGTGAAAACCAAGGGAGGAGAAACTGCTCTTGTAGTTGGCTAGCCATTCACAGTCTTTGTTTAATAATGAGCTGACGGTGTCAAATTTGCAAATGAACTGAAGCTCAGCAGTTTCTCTTTGAAGTCTGGTTCTGAAGTTTTTCTTTGCTGTAGGATGGCTATGCCTACCTTCATGCCTCCAGCTTCCATCCCGGACATACCACACTATCCATTGTCTACAGCCAAGCACTGAGGTACAACTGCATTTGCTCCAACACCTACAAGATCTTCACCAAGGATTCTCAAAACTACAATACCCGCATGAGGAAATAAGGAAACAAATCAACAGAGCCAGACTTGTACCCAGACGCCTCCTGCTGCAAGACAAGCCCAAGAAAGAAGCCAACAGAACTCCACTGGCTATCACCTACAGTCCTCTGCTTAAACCTCTCCAATGCACCATCAGTGATCTACAACCCATCCTGCACAATGATCCCTCACTTTCAGAGACCTTGGAAGGCAGCCCAGTCCTCGCCCACAGACAACCCGCCAACCTTAAGCATATTATTGGCTGTGGCTTCTGAAAGTTCCTGAGGAAGATGGCATCCACCTGAAATAAGAAAAATGGAAATAGAATATTAGACACAGCTGAACAATCCCCATTTTACCTCTCCCATTTGCTTTTATTGTCCATGTTAATATACTCTCAACTTCACCAGCCAGATGGATCTACATGACTCTTCAAAAGGATAAAATACAGAGCCGCCTTCCCCACAGTGAATCAGAAGAAGCAAGCAAAGAACCGTGGGTAGAGAACAGTAGACTCCAGTATATCTCAAAGTGTTTAGTAGAGCAAACTCCACTGATTTGCATGTCTAGCTAATCTGTATTGTTCTGGAGAAGGTTGCAGGAGACAATGCCAAGGAACTGTGGAAAACTAGATCCTGTTCCCAATCTCATAAGCATGAATAATTAGAGTCGCTGCTAAGAATTGTGTTTGACAATAGAGAGGAACTAGGCAAGGGCAGGAGAACTAGTGACTCCAGACTTTAACTGTAAAATTCATTTAATATTGCATATAACTGAGTCTGTGATAAAGGAAACAAGGCCCTCACTCTCACACAACAGAGAAGGAACAAGACAGCATGATACAGGGTAAAGATGAAATGTGGGGGAGGGATAGCTCAGTGGTTTGAGCATTGGCCTGCTAAACCCAGGGTTGTGAGTTTAATCCTTGAGAGGGCCACTTAGGGATCAGGGGCAAAATCAGTACTTGGTCCTGCTAGTGAAGGCAGCGGGCTGGACTCAATGACTTTTCAAGGTCCCTTCCAGTTCTAGGAGATAGGTATATCTCCATATTATACTTGCTAGAGGAATTCATATGACCCACATTTTTCTGTGCCCCTGCACAGAAAAATGCAAATTAAACCTACCGAGGGACACGGCCTCTTCCCCAGCAGCGCGTCTGTTCAACCATGCATCAAGCAACCTCAGAGAGAGGGGCGGGGGGCCAGGCATGCATGCCTCCACCATCACCGTTGGGGGGGGGGGGTGGTATGTGGTATGTGCGTGAACAATCGAGAGAGGGAGAGAGAGAGACTTTATCCCTCTCCCTTGCTACAACAGCTGACTGGTGTGAAAGGGGAGGGCTTTTTATTATACACAAGGCAGTCTAGAGGCACAAATGTAGTAGCCCTGCCTGAGTTAATTGATTCATTCTCTGAGGCATTAGCAACCTGACAATGGAGTTAGTAACATCGTTAAAGTTGCTGTTGTTGGTTAATTCATCTCATTCTCTGAAGCAGAAATGTAGCAGCCTGACTGTTACAGTGAATGTTGTTAATGTTGCTATTGTTAGTTAACTCTTCCCTTTCTCAGTCAATTTCCCCAGGAGCATAAAACCTGTAAAAGTTTTAAGGCCCCTACATTGCCAGAGTGATGTAAAGGAGCCTTATTATAAATGACAGTAAGGGAATCCTCAGCTAGGAAGATCTATGTGCTTTCTCACTTTATTTCTGTGCCAAAGGGGCACAATGGAGTTAGAATACAGCTCAGGATTTATTTTACTTACCCATTAAAAAAAAGACTTTGAGGGCAAATAAAACATTTACCAAAGAGTCAATAAAATGCCAGGACAATCAGAACCAAGCACTTCCCAAAGTACCCAGCCAGGTCCAGGACAATGATTACCAAAACTGTATGACTTTCATGTGTGAAAGTCTGAACAATTTAAAATGACAGTCTACTTTTTTTTTTTTTTTTTTTTTTTTTGCTGTTTTGTGTTCTGTAATGTAATTTAAATGAAAGGGTATTAGTTACCAAGTGTTTGTAACTTAACTTTCATGTGCTTAGGAAATGCTGAATAGTTATTGTGATTTTTCTGTATTGTAGTTTAAGTTAATTACCAAAACAGTTGAATCTGATGTGATTATATTGCATTATTTTGACAAATAAAGGATGCAGAATTTTGATTTTGATTTTTTTTTGGCACAGAATTCTCCCAGGGGTAAAGGATATTGACTTTTGAAGGACATGCTAAAATGAGAAGCTATGACCAAGTTTTGTCATAGACCAGGCAGTGCCCTGAGTGATCCAGAAGCTCGTGCTTCCTTAAAATGCCTGCAAGGTGTGATCATCCAACACTTTCTCTTTCAGGAAGATGATTGTCATATTACATGCCTCCACCCTATTCCCTACACTGACGTATCACCCTGTGTGGTGTTTGAGGAGGGAGGAACTGAAGAGAGACGCAGTATTTGCTGGGCAGAAGATGGCCCACTCTTCAGTTGGTCTGCCCGAGACTGTGAAGTTGGAGATGAAGAAGATCTCTGTCTCAAGGAAAAAGAAGCACAAACATTTGCATCAGCACATTCCCATTTTACCACCTCTCAGTAAGATCTGTATCAATCTGCTGCCTTGTAAGCTCTTTTGGGCAGAGACATTGTATGCTGCTCTTTAAAGCTCTGATGACATGATATAAATTGGAAAGTAAAGAATCATTCTTTCTTGATGTAAATGCTAAGATGAGAAGCAATAGTTGGGGGAAGATGTCGGTCGGCCAGTGTCCTGAGGAATTTGGTGCCTCCTTAGAATGCCTGGAGCAACATAATCATCTTGTATTTAGGTTTTCAGATAGATGGCAACTCTATTCCATGCTTTACCCTGAGCCTTTACTGACCCCTCCCCGCACAAAAGAAAGAAAGATGTACCTGCACAGTAGATCTCCTGTACTCACTGAATGGAAGAGGGTCTGCTCTAAATTAAATAGTAGTAAACTCCTTTGCCAAAGCAGTAACTGAGGCTTGGTCTACACTGGGGGGGATCGATCTAAGTTACACAACTTCAGCTACGTGACTAATGTAGCTGAAGTCAACGTACTGTCTTCACTGTGGGCCACTGTTGACTCTGCCTGCGCTTGTCACGGTGGCAGAGTACAGGAGTCGATGGGAGAGCGCTAGGGGGTCGATTTATCGCGTCTAGACTAGATGTGATAAATCGAACCCTGCTGGATCGATCACTGCCCACTGATCCGACAGATAGTGTAAACATACCCTGAGTCTTTGAATCACTCGGCAAATATGTTAAGACTTTCCCCTTCCACTGAAGTGCAGTGATAGGGGAGAATATGACAATCACTAACTAGATAGAAGCAGGGTGAAGTCAGGATTACGGGAAAGGTGTATTTGCATTGCAAGAGAATGTTAACGTGAGGAGGAATGGTTGGAGCTGGTTGTTGGTCAGAAAATGACAAGTGTAAAAGAGAATGTAGGTCTTCCTTACAATGACTGCAGAGAATATATTGTTATGTGTTTATCTTTTTAGAAATGTGGTAACCATATTGTCTACACCCAAAGCCCTGCACAAACTTGGACATGCACCCTCCCCAAAATATACATACAGATAAAGAAGTGAAGAAATCCCAATACTCACTCAGGGGTAGAGGGTCTGGTCTGTTTGGGGGAACTTTCATAAATCCCAAAGAACTGATCCTCGGGGAGTACAGCGGCAGGCAAGGGAGAGTCACTAATCAAGTGACGCCATGCTGGAGTATTCATCCTAAAATAACATGAATGGAAAGGAAATATGAGTATCAGGAAAGGAATTCTCTCTTGTATCTCCTGCCTCCTCATATACCATAATTTACATTAATAACACTGAATGATCCCACGGCCTGGTAAAATCAATGTTAATGTGACTTTCTTCCATCCTCTAATAAAATCTCTATTGTTTCATCAACAGAAATTTCAACTAAGTTTGGGGAACTGGGCTCCTGCAGACTCCTAAATTCTCATATCAGGATTATCATATTCTCATAAATGGGCAAGAGAGAGGAAAAGCAGTGAGCCCCATGACTCCCTAATCCCTATATGGCCATCAGCTGTCTCACCATGTGCTGTATCTCACCAGCCATTCTTCTTGGTCTTGGTCACTACCGAAGGCGAAAATAAACTCCATTGAATCAGGGATGGAGTGTTCCATTACTCAGGGGCAAAGGATTTTAGGGAATAATCTCTTTACAAGTGATTGAGATCTTTGGAGGAGCTCTCAGTTGCCCCTTCCCCAAACTACACTGTAGAAATACCTTTGTAAGTATGTTGTCCTCTTAGTAGAGCTGTTCCTCACCCCCTGCCTAACCTGCAGTCCCAGTGAAATACAGAGAGCAAAGTTGAGATCACACTAAACATGTGACTGCTGCATTTTCTGTTCCTAATTCCCTTCTTTTCTCACTCTTGAGAGCATCATAAACTAGAAAAATGGGTCCCAAGCTCCAGATGTGGGCATTCCCAGACTTTGCCGGGGTCCAGGCAGGACACCCCACCCCTCCCCCCCCGCAGCGAAGGAAGAGTTTTTTGAACAGTGCTGCATCCACATTTTCAGAAAGATGGGGGCCCTGTTCCATACATGTACCTGAAACCCTGCAGCCCCCAAAGTACTCTAACCTAGGGCATGGAGTATGCTCTTAGCCAGAATTACCTGATCAAGGATGGATCTACCTTTTTAAAAGGTGAGGAGGCTGCACTCGGCAAGACAAAGTAGGTTAGGGGCCAAAACATAGCTGACAATTTGGTGTGGACCCTTGATGGAACCTTCATCCTAAATTAAATAGAAACAACAAAATGTTAGGAATGGGTAGGGCACTGGGAGGAGTCTATCGATTTAGGGTTGGAATACACAGTCTGTTTATTATTCTGTTCCTCTGTGTAAAATGACAGACAATATCCCAATGAGTTCCTAATCAGAGTATTTTACCAATAACCAAAGCAATTTATGAACTGTGGGTTTAAGGAATGCTGTGAACAGTAGAGGAGCTAAAGGATTGCTGACTCCAGCATTGAGCAGGAAACCTGATTTAAAAGGGTGTCTTAATGAGTTTTTGAGGCACCTAAAACGATTATTTTCGGAAGGGATCTCTGAGAGGAACCCTGACATTTAACCACTCAAGTGTTAGGCGGTTCAGAAGGAGACGTGTGACACTATACACTAAGCAGAGCTGCCTGCAGGATTATGTGTAAAGCTGTCAGTGGCCTACATGTTATTCTGAGGCTTTTTGGCTACACTATGTGGCTCAAACTCAGACCTTTTCCCCTGTCACTCCCCGCCCACCGCACCCCCGCACACACACTCTGTCACTCTGTACAGTGTGTACAATGTAAAACTTTTCTTATCTTCTTACCAAGAATCCACCCTCGACCTTAGGTACTCCATCCTCCACGAATGGGTTCTGAGATCTTAACTGAATAAAAATAGAGAAATTTATATTAGACATTAGGGAAATCTTCCATGCATTTAAAGAGAGATGGTCGGACAATGGGAGTATCTTGTGTTCTGAAAGTGACCAGTGCCAGACGCTTCAGAAGGAATGAACATTACTGGGCAATTTCAAGTGTTGTACAGTCCCAGCTTCTAGCACTAGAGGTTTAGGATACCTGGAGCCTGGGGATTGAGTCTCTGACCATCTTGACTAATAGCGACTGATGGATCTGTCCTCCATGAATTTATCTAATTCTTTTTTAAACCCAGTTATACTTTTGGTCTTCACAACATCCCTTGGCAATGAATTCCACAGGTTGACTATGCATTGTGTGAAGAAGTACTTCATTTTGTTTTAAATCGACTGCCTATTAATTTCATTGGGTGACCCCTTTTTCTTGTGTTATGTGAGAGGTAAATAGTACTTCCCTACTTTGATAGATGGATAGAGAGATGTTGTGGTGATTGGTGCTCTCTCTCTCTCTCTCTATCTATATATATTTAGGATCACTGGCTAGACAAAGGATTATTATGGACTTGTGAAGATAGGACTGTTTTTCAGGTTGGTACTCATCTCATTAATGATAGGGCAAAGGAATTAATTAAACAATGAGGTGATCTCTGCAGTTGAAGATGGCCTTAAAACTGTTCCCATATCTCATACAATATCGCTCTGTTTAAGAGACTGATTAAGTCCTATTTAGGTTAAGATTCTTTCAGGATTTTCTTTGTTAGCTTTGTTTTCATTTGGAATCATCTAAGTTCAAAGTTACAGGAATAATCTATCTAATGCCCACTGAGAACTAGGCTGAAACCCCTGTGGCCCCACAACTCCATTCATAAAAAACCTCACACAGTTCTATTATATTGGGTACACGGAAAAACTCACTCACTTCTGAGGTCTGAATGCCAAATCTTGTAAGTACTAAAAACTCAAAATTGCTACAGTATAGCACGGCACCAACTGTCTCTCTCTGAGGCCAAGTTGAGCACTGACTTTTGTTCATTGCCTCAATAGCTTTGCTTGGGCTAGAGGATGTCACAATGAAGGCTGTGGTGCAATTGCCATGACAACCAGGTGTTAACTCACAAAAAGGGGGTGATGTAATGGCTGTTATATATGTGTGCACCCCTGCCCTGCTCATTTGTTTATGAGTATGTGCCCTCTCTAGAGACTAGCCCAAAAAGATAAATCAAAGCTCCAAGTTTAGGGAGAACTGGTGGTAATTCTCTTTGTGCTCAAGTGACAGAGGCCTATTTTTGCAGCTGAAGATCCTGAGTTCTGCTTCCCATGCTTGGCTAACAGCCGGCATCTCTGATGTCTGTCTGCAGTCAGCTCTAGTTCAGTAAAAGTAGTCCATCACAGAAGGTGTAGTTCATCACATGACAGGTAGCTAGAGAGAGGAGGATAGAACAGGCTGATCAGGAGATCTGGGTTCTTTTTATGGTTCTGCTTCGACTGACTGTGACTTGTAGAAATTGCTTAACATCTGTGCCCCAGGGACTGACTACAGAGAATATTTCAATGATCTACTTTGTCTTTTGAAGTAAAGTACCTGCTGAAGAAAAGCATTCTATATCTTTTTCATCAAGCCATACATTGTACAAATACATTTATAGTTATAAACTGACAACTGCTCTAAATATCAGATATTAAAGCAATACCCTAATTAACTCTTTCTGATCCTTTCATCATCAAATATTGAAATGCCAAACTTAATTAAACAACAGAACACCCTTGTGAAGTAATTAATTATTATTAATCTCATTTTGGTGGAGTGAGTGTAAGTGGTGTCAGGGAAGTCATTGACAGAGGTGGGAACTGAATTCAAGTTTTGACTTTCACACCCCTGCTCTAACTACTAACAAACACCGATAGGGTCTTAAGACATTTTGTGTCACTGACTACAGGTTAACGGATCTTACTTTTTAAAAAAAAACTGCTCCATGGATGTGATATCTCAAACTTTACTTAGCACATACTACGTAGATATGTAATACTACTATGTACAAAAGGGCTTAATTACCTTAAGTTCCTTTGGCCATTTGCCATTCACTCTAATTCCCTTAGTGTGGTATGCTACATGAAATGCTGTACCAAGAGTGTCTCTCTTTTGGCTTTTTAAAACATCTAATTAAGCATTGGTCTCTGCTGCTGTGGGTCTTAATTTTTATCTGATGTGATTTCTACATTCTTGCCAGAAAGCACCACATCTGAGATTGTCAGACATGATGGGTGTGATCAAAGACGTGAGCCCAGCTAAACATTAGTGCCCTGCCGTAGCTGTTCTGAAAGCCAGAGGTGCAGGGTTCTGCAGTGATTACAAGGAAACTGTTGAAGTAGAAATTATTGCCATGCAGCTGCTGTCACAGAGGTTTCAGGAGTGTTCCAGAACTTGGATGGTGAAGGAGATGGATTGTTGTGGCTGGATTCTTAGGAGGGGTTTTTCCTCAAAGGGTTCAGCAGTCTGGTGTGTTGGGAGCTGTTATTTCCACAAGTGCTTGGCCTAAGTTGTGCCCACAGCTTCTGGCCTTATCTGCCAGAACCGAGGTCATGTAATAGATGATTCTGCTTCTTTCTGTGCAGGAAAGTAAGTACAGATGTTCATTTAGTCTAGTCACAAAAAACAGTGTGGAGCAGACAGGTATTCTCTCCATTTTAAAGATGGATAAACTGCGGCACAGTTAGAATTAATACTGATAAATAGCCTATTAAATATCAAACATTAAATGTATCCGCTTTTTATTTATATGCGACACTTTTTATTTATCTCATGTAATAGAACTGTCATATTCACATGTACATTAATCAACGATATAATGCTTCCCTCTCTTAGTTTCTCCAAGTCTTTCTCCCAGTATCCTCATTTATTATTTATTTATATTCTTTGAAAAGAACACAGAAAACAAGAAAAAACGTGTCTATTTTATTTATCTATCACAACTTAATATTTGTCAAAAAAGCACATGAAATCCCTGATAGCACAGTATGAACTGTCATACAGACCTAGTCATTTCACAGGCTGTCAGTACTGCTTCCTCTCTCTAGTTTTTAAATTCTTTTTTCTGATTCTACGTTGTTTTTAGTTTCTAATTTTATTTTCACTTTTTTTGTCACTTTGGCAGAGATATGCACATGACCCCTGAAAGCACATATTTGTTGTAGTTGTGTGCTTTTTCAGATATCCCAGTCATGTGTAACTCACAGAGTGATTTTGTGTGGTAACATGCTGAGAAACTACTGAACACATTTGAATTCAGCATCAAACTAAACAGAATGACTGATGGCTGTGGAGGTGGGAAGATGGCAGAATGCAACTCATTCATCAGAATAGCTCGATATTCATAGATTATAAACAAATGTTCTCTATTACTAACTGCTGTTGGAAAGAGATTTGTGTATCTGGTAATGTGGGCTTCATGGCAGATTTTAATAAAAGCCATAGAAAGGTCATAGTTATGTTAAAACTATGTAGTTGACACCCCGACTGAAGGCGTCACACGTCAGTGGGCGGGGTTATGCAGATCAGCAGTGTCTGACGGCAACACAGACCTGCTGGCTGAACCCAAGGAAGCGCCGCCAGCCCCATTTCCCGCCAGCCCCATTTCCCGGACAGGAGAACTGAGGCCCAGAGACACTGAGTGAAGTGCCCGAGGGCACCCGGGAACGGGAGGCTGGGCCCGGGTTCTTTTTCTTAAGGAAGTTTCTGCCCTCCCGGCTCCCCGGTCTGGCCTGCTCCTGGGTCGCTGGGCGTTGCAAGGGCGGGGCCGAGGGGGAAGGGGCGGGCCGAAGGCGGGGCCTTGGAGGAAGAAGCGCCGCAGGGCAGGGCCGCCAGGAGAAGGGGTGGTGCAGGGGCAGGGTCCTGGGGAGAAGGGGCGGTGCGAGGGCGGGGACCTGGGGGAATGGGCAGCGTGGTGGTGGGGACTCTGACTCGGGGAAGAGGTGGCACGGGGGCAGGGCCGCTGGGACAAGGGCTGGTGCAGGGGCAGGGTCCTGGGGAGAAGGGGTGGGGCAAGGGCGGGAGCTCGGGTAGAAAGGGCGAGTGTGGGCGGGGCCTTGGGGAGAAGGGGCGGTACGAGGGCGGGGCCTCATGGAAAGGGGCGGTGCAGGGGTGGGAATTAGAGGGTGGGGGCAGCGCGGTGGAGGGGCCTCGGAGAATGGCAGCTTGGACTCGGGGAAAGCGGCAGTGCGAGGGCAGAGTCTTGGGGAAAGGCGTGGTGCGGGGGCAGGGCCTTGGGGGAAGGGACGGTGCGGAGGCGGGCCCCAGAGGGGAGGGGCAATCCGGGAGCAGGGATTGGGAGAAGGGGCGAGTGAGGGCGGGTGATTGGGGGAAAGGGGCTGGTTTGGGGACCGGGTCTTGGGGGAAGGGGCGGGGCAGGGCCAGGGTTTCAGGGAGAAGGGGAAACGCAGGGGCGGGAACTCGGGGGAAGAGGCGGTGCGGGGGCGGGGATTCGGGGGAAGAGGCGGCGTGAGGGCAGGGGATCGGGGAGAAAGTTAAGCGCCTTGAGTTTGTTATACCAATAGAATAAAAACCAGCAGGATCTTATTAAGAGGGATAAGGCAAAGATGCCACATTTATTGTAAATATAAGTCCACTTGACATGTTCTTTGGCTGATGGATACTCCCTTTCTAGGCTGGCACCTCCCTAACCATTCATGTACATCAAGCATTCATCAGCATACATTCCATATCTTAACCATATTTTAATGTACTGTCTCCACCACTTTTGGGGTGTGTGCTAATTCATTTGAGACTCCTGGCCCTTTAATCACACGGGGCGGGGAGCGGGTCTGTTCCTAGGAGCCGTTGCTGTTACAATGAAGTGAAAGTCACTTAACGGCTTATAGCATTTCTTTACATTGTATCAATTACAGAATAAACTGCCTGTAGGGCACAGAGTCCATTACCGGCTTAAGGCTCACAGCAGGGGTGGTAACAGTGTTCACTTCCAGAACAAAGTCAATTAACTTGTTTGTAAGTTTTACATAGTAATAAAGTATCTTTCACAGGACAGATACAATCAATGGTTTCTACAGACAGTAGCTTACAAGTTTTAACAGAAGACCCAAGAGATTGTTGTACTTTGTGAAACTGTTGGATTTTAAAGTGTGGGGGACAAATTATGGGGGGTTCACTGTCACTTGGGGGAATCACTGTTAGTACCTTCTTTAATATCCCTACACGTTCCCCGCAAACTCAAGCTAACTTCCCCCCATAACCTCCAGCCCCTGGGGTGCCAGGGAGGGACCATGGGCAGCGGAAAGCAGTGTTCACCCTAGATACGTTCCTCCTGGCCTGACTGCCCCCGAATGATGGCACAGCTCTGACCCTGCTCCCCATGGCGCTAGCCCTGCCATCCCCCATCAGAATTTCCCCTCACTTGCTCAGTGGCCTGGCGGAGCCGTAGCGAGCCCCTAGTGAGGGAAATCCCTTTGCCAGTGCCACTCCTGTTGTGGTGGAGGGACAGCGGCCCAGAGCTTCATGCACCAGCCTGGGACAAAGACACCCCGGGTTCAGGTCCTTACTTGGCTGCAGACTCCCGGGTGTTCTCAGAGGTGTGTCTCTGCCCTGGAGAGTCAATGTTGGGGGAGGGGGCTTGGCCACGTTTCTAGTCTGGTGAAAGCCCCAGCGTTGCCACGGGCAAACCCGGCATCAACGCGCGTCTGCCGCTGTCGCTTATTTCACTGGCCGAACAGAAAGAGCCATAGGGGCAAACGTGCTTGGACACCAATAAAACAGTATCGGCCCATGAAGGGTTTGCTGGCGCAATGGGACGGGTGAGCCAGCAAAGCCTCCTGACGCACACTCAGCTTATACCAGCCAAAGCTTCTCTTGGCACAGCTGGCACCGGTACCCAGATGAAATAAGCGACAGTGGCGAAAGGACTGCTCTGCCAGCGTAACAGCATCTACCCAGGGGCTCTGCCAGCGTGGCTGTATCAGTTACAGGGGGGGATGTTCTCTCTCATGTCCCCGTAACAAACCCGTACCAACAAAGCTTTTGTGTGTAGACCAGGCACATGTCTCTCTGTGCCTCAGTTTCCCCATCAATGCAATGGGGCTGACAACAGAGCCCTGCCCCACAGGGGCATGAGGGGAGAAATCCACTGATGACACAAGGAGGGGATGGAGCAGTTGGGCAAAGGGCAGGTGTGTGGAGTATCGGGCTGTCTTGCACGCCTGGTATAAACCATCAGTAAGAGCTGGTAAAGCCAGGGAGGCAGGGCCCTCCTCCCCCAAACATCTAAGCCAGCGATTCCACCTCTCACAGGGTGTGAGCAGCCATGGTGAGTCCCTGCCGCCCTGAGCTGGCGTCAAACCCAGGGCCCTAGAAGGGAAAGGTTCCCGCTCCGAGCCACGTTGAACACTTAGGGTGGGGTGTCGTATCTCAGCGTTCGCCCCGTGGCTCTGCTGCTCCAAAGCGCGGCACCCCTCACCTGGCTCTCGTAGGCAGGAAGGCCACGTTGATCTCCTTGAGGGTTTTGATGGCCTTAGTGATCCGTGACTTGCTCAGCCTGTTGAACAGAGGCTCAGGACAGGCTGCAAAGGAAAGGCAGTGGGTGGGAGTGACAGGCACATGTAGATAAATCTCTGATCATTTTTATATGACTTTACATTGTGCCTCTTCATATAACCTTGTGGTGGGTCTACCCACGTGTGACCTCTGTTTTCATGAAATTTGTATCAAAGCCTCATATAGAAACCTTGTATTGATGAGCCTTGGTATATGGAAACTTTGTATCAAAGCCTCATGTAGAAACTTTGCATTGCCCTTGGTATAATGTTATAGCCCCTAAAGATAGAATAAGATAGAAGAAAAATGTCTTTTTGCTAGCAGCAGAACAAGATCTCCCCCCACCCCACTCTAAATCAGGGCCGGCTCCAGGCACCAGGTTACCAAACCAGTGCTTGGGGCGGCCACTTCAGAGAGGGGCGGTACGTCCAGCTGTTCGGCGGCAATTTGGCGGACGGTCCCTCACTCCTGCTCGGAGCGAAGGACCTCCCACCGAATTGCCGCTGCAGATCGCAATGACGATCGCGGCTTTTTTTTTTGGCTGCTTGGGGCGGCCAAAACCCTGGAGCTGGCCCTGCTCTTAATCAATTGCCCTGTTGAATGAATGAATTGTGGATGAGCAAGGCATGGAAGGCAGCACCTCCAGACAGCCTCAACATTGGAGAGGGGCTGGGAGCCAGACCCAAGGACAATAAAACGTGTCAAGTGGTCTCATTAAAGACAAGCAGACATACTGATGGCCTGGGGGAGGGGGGGTTAGGAGCCAGCACCTTTTTTTGGAAACACCCTCTTTGCAGCATTGGGACAACACCCAGAAGGAAGCAGCACAAAGGACCAATGGACACAGACACAGAGTTTGAATCTGGTATAGATTTGCATAAGAGGAAAGCTGCTATAAAAGTGAGGTGTCTTGCAGAGGACCCTGGGTCTCGTCTTGTCAACATGGGAGCATCGATCCAGATCTGCAGAAGCCCGGCTCCACCCCCTCCCCCAGGGCCGACTCCAGGCACCAGCCCACCAAGCTTGTGCTTGGGGCGGCACCTGGAGGGGGGCGGTTCTCCGGCTGCGGCAGCAGGCTCGCCACCCTCCCCCCTGCGCTCCAGCTGGTCTGGGAGAGCGGCCCGCGGCCGGGCTCAGTGCCCTTCCTGCCGCGCTTGGGGGGGAGAAGGGGCGGCGGGAGGCCTGGTGCGGCAAAAAAGCCAGAACCGGCCCTGCCCTCCCACATCTAACTCACCTGGCCAGTGCAGGTAAGGGGAGCAACTGTTTGGTAACAACAACAAGATGGAATGTGCGCTTGTGTGTGTGTGTGTAATATATATATATATATATATCATATAGATATGATACGGTGTTAGTGAATACATGTATTACTAATAAATGTGGCGTTTTGCCTTATTCCCCCTGAAAAGATCCCGTGCAGTGCTTTAAGTACAACACACAGGGCTGAGGACCCCCAGCACAGCGCCAGCCCCACGGATGGGGCCAGGACGGGCACAGCGGGGCAGTAGTGCTGCACATCTGTGGGGAACCTGGGCAAGCCAGCAGGGCCACACAGGAGTCAACGATGAGTCCAACCCCCCCGAACCAGAGTCACGCCGGGTTCTCGTCTTCTGCAGCATCAGCAGCGAGGGGAGCGGGGGCACAATCTCTCCTATGCACACCCTGCTCTCAGCCCCCCCGCAGGGGGAAGTGACTGGAGTGTACAACTCCGGATGATGCACAAGGAGGAACAGGGACATGGGCTCTGCTGCCGCTGTAATGGGGAGAAGCAGATGTGACTCTGACACACTGGGTATTCTGGTGGTGTCCCATCCCCCCACCCCAGTTGGGACTGATGGAGCAATGCATGCTGGGAATGGTAGCCAGAGGCCCGCTGCATGCTGCATGTGTCTGAGAGTCATGCTAGCGGGAGGCAGGCCCGTGGCGGGGAAGGGATAGGTGGGGTTGTTTGGTCTGGCCTGCATCCCCCTGCAGGAGGGCAGAGTGTAATCAGGGTGCTGCGCATTGGCCTGCCGGCAGAGAGAGACCCCCATGCCCCAATGTGCCACAGGTCAGGCTCCCAGCTGGGGGATCCCCCACCCCCCGATACTCACTGTCGATGAAGAAGATGTGAGCCACCCTTGTAGGTGAAGGTGGGTGCCCTGGAAGTCATTGATCAGAGCCTGCACCGACTGCAAAGGGGAGAGAGGGGGGTTGTCAGCACCAGCCAAGACCCCTCCCTGCTGCCCAAAGGGCCCAGCCCATGCCCAGCCCCTGGGGACTCAGGGCCCAGCATGATGCCCCCCCACAGTTTTTGATTCCAGCTCTAACCACTAGACCCCACTCCCCTCCCAGAGGCAAGGGTAGAACCCAGGAGTCCTGACTCCTAGACCACTCCAAACTCTGACAAGCCGGTCAACTTTCCCCGCAGCCAAACCAAAAGCTCTCCATGCGATGTAGCCACGTGCCACTTAGAACAAGCCTCTTTAGCCAGCGCCATTGAATGAGTCCTTCCAAATCCGGACCTAAAACCGAATTAACTCAATTGCTGGGAATGAAACCAGATAATCCGCCTTCTTCCTTCCCCGCCTGCCGCTAATCTGGATTTGGGATGTTAAAAATGCAACAACTGGCAGCGAAAAGAAGAGACACGTGGGAGTGAGTGTAAGGCCAGACGGAACCATCAAATCATCCAGGCCGACGTCCTGTTCGACAGGCCAGAGAACTTCCCCAGGTCTCCCTGCACTTAGCCAATTACCTGCGTTTGGCTAAAGCCTCTTCCGCAAAAGCTGGCTCTGAAACCCCGCAAAGATGGCGAATCCACCCTTCACCGGGGAGCATCAATCACCCTCCCACTGCAAAATCGGTGCCTTATTTCCAATCTGATCTGGTCCGGTTCTCTCTTCTAGCCAGTGGTTCTTGCTCTGCCTTCCCCACTAGATTGAAAAGCTCGTTGGCACCCAGTATTCTTCTCTCCTGGAAAGGACTCAGACACTGAAATCAAGTCCCTTCTCAGCCCTTTGCTCCCCCCACTCCCAGCTCCACCAGTGCCCCTCACTCCTATCCGCAGCCCCCTGCTACCCCAGCCCTGGTCTGTCCCCCACCAGCTCTGCCAGTGCTCCTCACTCCTGACCCGCAGCTATTCCAGTCCTGGGTTCCCCCCCTCATGGCTCTGCAGATGCCCCTCACTCCTGACCTGCAGTCCCTGCTATTCCTGTTCAGAGACCCCTCTTGAACTGGGGCAGTATGGCCCAGCCCAAGTATTCAAAAGTCACATGTCAGGCCCTCCTAATTGTGCGATTTACTGAGGAGAAGCTAAGGGTACGTCTACACTACGAAATTAGTTCGATTTTATAGAAGCCGGTTTTATTGAAATCGGTTGTATACAGCTGATTGTGTGTGTCCACACAATAAAATGCTCTAAGTGCTCTAGTCGGCGGACCGCGTCCACAGTACGAGGCTAGCGTCGACTTCCGGAGCATTGCACTATGGGTAGCTATCCCACAGCTATCCCACAGTTCCCGCAGTCTCTGCCGCCCCTGGGAATTCTGGGTTGAGATCCCAATGCCCGGATGATGCAAAACAGTGTCGCGGGCGGTTCTGGGTACATGTCGTCAGGCCCCTCCCTCCCCCGTCACAGCAACGGCAGACAATAGATTCGCGCCTTTTTACCTGGGTTACCTGGGTTACCTGTGCAGACAACATGGAGCCCGCTCAGCTCAGCTGAGCTCACCGTCACCATATGTCCTCTGAGTGCCGGCAGACGTGGGACTGCATTGCTACACAGCAGCAGCTGCTAACTGCCTTTTGGCGGTAGACGGTGCAGTAGACTGGTAGCCTTCATCGGCGATCTGGGTGCTGGCAGCCGTGGGGCTTGCCTTTTGGCAGTAAATGGTGTATTATGACTATTAGCCGTCCTATTACAAGTCGAGTCATCGCACGTTAGCAGAGTCTTCCCCGAGCAGCCGATTGTGCAATAGGCCTGAAGACCATCGTCATACGCCGCCCCGTATTTGCTGCCAAGCACCCAGAAAGATGCCGAGGGCTATCAGTCACGCTGCACCGTCGTCTTAAGATGTAAAAAACAGATTTGCTCTGTATTCATTTGCTTCCCCCTCCCTCTGTCAAATCAACGGCCTGCTAAGCCCAGGGTTTTCAGTTTAATCTTTGGTGGGGACCATTCTGTGTGACAGTTGTTTGTGTTTCTCCCTGATGCACAGCCACCGTTCTTTATTTTAATTCCCTGTGCCTGTACGCCATGTCGTCACTCATTCCGCCCTCCCTCCTTCCCCTAGTCCGTCAGATACTATGTTTGCGCCACAGCTCAGAGAGCCGAGAAGCGGTTCGCGCCTTTTCTTTGAATTCTGGGTTGAGATCTCAATGCCCGGATGATGCAAAACAGTGTCGCGGGCGGTTCTGGGTACATGTCGTCAGGCCCCTCCCCCCTCGTCACAGCAACGGCAGACAATACATTCGCGCCTTTTTACCTGGGTTACCTGTGCAGACAACATACAACGGCAAGCATGGAGCCCGCTCAGCTCAGCTGAGCTCACCGTCACCATATGTCCTCTGGGTGCCGGCAGACGTGGGACTGCATTGCTACACAGCAGCAGCTGCTAACTGCCTTTTGGCGGTAGACGGTGTAGCATGAGTGATAGTCATGGGGCTGGCAGCCGTAGGGCTGCATTGCACCAGCCCCTTGCCAGGCGATGGTATATTATGACTGATACCCATCGTCGTCGTACTGGTGTGGCTGTCAATCATGGCCACCTGGGCAGACATGCTACTGTTTCGATGATGATGGCTACCAGTTGTAATATACTATTTTCTGCCAATTGCCCAGTATTGTCTGCTAAGCACCCAGAAGAGGCCGAGGGCGATGCTGGGTGCTGGCGGACATGGGGCTGGCAGACGTGGGGCTGCATTGCTACACAGCAGCAGCCCCTTGCCTTTTGGCAGATGATGGTATTTTATGATTGGTATCCGTCATCGTCATATTGGTATGGCTGTCATTCATGCTGCACCGTCGGCTGCCACCTTAAGATGTAAAAAATAGATTTGTTCTGTGTTCATTTGCTTCCCCTTCCTCCGTGAAATCAACGGCCTGCTAAGCCTCCTATCCCGCCCTCCTTCTCCTGGTCCATCAGATACTACTTTCGCGCCTTTTTTCTGACCAGGCGCCATAGCTAGCACTGGGATCATGGAGCCCGCTCAGATCACCGCGGCAATTATGAGCACTATGAACACCACGCGCATTGTCCTGGAGTATATGCAGAGCCAGAACATGCCAAGGCGAAACCCGGACCAGGCGAGGAGGTGATTGCAGCGCGGCAACGAGAGTGATGAGGAAATTGACATGGACATAGACCTCTCACAAGGCACAGGCCCCAGCAATGTGGAAATCATGGTGTCACTGGGGCAGGTTGATGCCGTGGAACGCCGATTCTGGGCCCGGGAAACAAGCACAGACTGGTGGGATCGCATCGTGCTGCAGGTATGGGACGATTCCCAGTGGCTGCGAAACTTTCGCATGCGTAAGGCCACTTTCATGGAACTTTGTGACTTGCTGTCCCCTGCCCTGAAATGCCAGGATACCAAGATGAGAGCAGCCCTCACAGTTGAGAAGCGAGTGGCGATAGCCCTGTGGAAGCTTGCAACGCCAGACAGCTACCGGTCAGTCGGGAATCAATTTGGAGTGGGCAAATCTACGGTGGGGGCTGCTGTGATCCAATTTGCCAGGGCAATGAAAGACCTGGTGATAGCAAGGGTAGTGACTCTGGGCAACGTGCAGTCAATAGTGGATGGTTTTGCTGAAATGGGATTCTCAAACTGTGGCGGGGCCATAGACGGAACCCATATCCCTATCTTGTCACTGGAGCACCAAGCCACCGACTACGTAAACCGCAAGGGGTACTTTTCAATGCTGCTGCAAGCCCTGGTGGATCACAAGGGACGTTTCACCAACATCAACGTGGGATGGCCGGGAAAGGTACATGATGCTCGCGTCTTCAGGAACTCTGCTCTGTTTCGAAAGCTGGAGGAAGGGACTTTCTTCCCGGACCAGAAAGTGACCATTGGGGATGTTGAAATGCCTATCGTGATCCTTGGGGACCCAGCCTACCCCTTAATGCCATGGCTCATGAAGCCGTACACAGGCAGCCTGGACAGTAGTCAGGACCTGTTCAACTACAGGCTGAGCAAGTGCCGAATGGTGGTGGAATGTGCATTTGGACGTTTAAAAGCGCGCTGGCGCAGCTTACTGACTCGCTCAGACCTCAGCGAAAAGAATATCCCCATTGTTATTGCTGCTTGCTGTGCGCTCCACAATATCTGTGAGAGTAAGGGGGAGACATTTATGGCGGGGTGGGAGGTTGAGGCAACTCGCCTGGCCGCTGATTACGCGCAGCCAGACACCAGGGCGGTTAGAGGAGCACAGCAGGGCGCGGTGCGCATCAGAGAAGCTTTGAAAACGAGTTTTGTGACTGGCCAGGCTACTGTGTGAAACTTCTGTTTGTTTCTCCTTGATGAACCCTCCAACTCCCCCCCCCCCGACCCGGTTCACTCTACTTCCCTGTAAACCAACCACCCCACCCCACCCTCCCCTCCCGCTTGCAGAGGCAATAAAGTCATTGTTTTTTCACATTCATGCATTCTTTATTAGTTCCTTACAGAGGTAGGGGGATAATTGCCAAGGTAGTCTGGGATGGGTGGGGGAGGAGGGATGGAAAAGGACACACTGCATTTTAAAACTTTAACTCTTATTGAAGGCCAGCCTTCTGATGCTTGGGCGATCATCTGGGGTGGAGTGACTGGGTGGACGGAGGCCCCCCCACCGTGTTCTTGGGCGTCTTGGTGAGGAGGCTATGGAACTTGGGGAGGAGGGCTGTTGGTTACACAGGGGCTGTAGCGGCGGTCTCTGCTCCTGCTGCCTTTCCTGCAACTCAACCATACGCTCGAGCATATCAGTTTGATGCTCCAGCAGACGGAGCATTGCCTCTTGCCGTCTGTCTGCAAGCTGACGCCACCTATCGTCTTCAGCCCGCCACTTGCTCTGTTCTTCCCGCGATTCAGCCCGCCACCTCTCCTCTCGTTCATATTGGGCTTTTCTCATCTCCGACATTGACTGCCTCCACGCATTCTGCTGTGCTCTATCAGCCTGGGCAGACATCTGCAGCTCCGTGAACATCTCGTCCCTCGTCCTACGTTTTCTCTTTCTAATGTTCACGAGCCTCTGCGAAGGAGAAACATTTGCAGCTGGCGGAGGAGAAGGGAGAGGTGGTTAAAAAAGACACATTTTAGGGAACAATGGGTACACTCTTTCATTACAAGGTCGCATATTTCGGCTTGCAGGCAGCCATCGTAGGCCACAGTGTTTTGGCTTTTTTAACCTTCTTAACATGCGGGAAAGGTTGCAAACAGCAGCGCATTTCCCATATCAAGGATGAATTGGGTTGTCCATTTAAAATGGGGTTTCAATGTAAAAGGAGGGGGCTGCGGTTTCCCGGTTAACATGCGGCACAAACACAAGTAAACCACCCCCCCCCCACACACACACACGATTCTCTGGGATGATCACTTCACCCCTCCCCCCACCGCGTGGTTAACAGCGGGGAACATTGCTGGTCAGAAGAGCAGGAACGGGCGCCTCTGAATGTCCCCTTAATAAAATCACCCCATTTCAGCCAGGATTGCTTTCTGGAGATGTCCCTGGAGGATTTCCGCTCCATCCCCATACACGTTAACAGACTTGCTTGCTTTTTTTTTGTAATGTTTACAAATATTTACAAAGTTACACTCACCAGAGGTCTCCTGTGTGCCCTGAGGGTCTTGGGTGAGTTCGGGGGTTACTGGTTCCAGGTCCAGGGTCACAAACATATCCTGGCTGTTGGGGAAACCGGTTTCTCCGCTTCCTTGCTGCTGTGAGCTACCTACAGTACCTCCATCGTCATCTTCCTCGTTCCCCGAACCGTCTTCCCTGTGTGTTTCTCCAGTGAGAGAGTCATAGCACACGGTTGGGGTAGTGTTGGCTGCACCCCCTAGGATCGCATGCAGCTCCGCGTAGTAGCGGCAAGTTTGCGGCTCTGCCCCGGACCTTCCGTTTGCTTCTCTGGCTTTGTGGTAAGCTTGCCGTAGCTCCTTAATTTTCACGCGGCACTGCTGTGTGTCCCTGTTATGGCCTCGGTCCTTCATGGCCTTGGAGATCTTTTCTAATACTTTGCCATTTCTTTTACTGCTACGGAGTTCAGCTATCACTGCTTCATCTCCCCATATGGCGAGCAGATCTCGTACCTCCCGTTCGGTCCATGCTGGAGCTCTTTTGCGATCCTGGGAGGACTCCATCACGGTTACCTGTGCTGATGAGCTCTGCGTGGTCACCTGTGCTCTCCACGCTGGGCAAACAGGAAATGAAATTCAAACCTTCGCGGGTCTTTTCCTGTCTACCTGGTCAGTGCATCTGAGTTGAGAGCGCTGTCCAGAGCGGTCACAATGAAGCACTGTGGGATAGCTCCCGGAGGCCAATAACATCAAATTCCGTCCACACTACCCCAATTCCGACCCGCAAAGGCCGGTTTTATCGCTAATCCCCTCGTCGGAGGTGGTGTAAAGAAACCGGTTTAAAGGGCCTGTGACGTTGTGCAGTCTATATGGTTTTATAAAAACTTGATAATAAGTCAATATAATGTAACTGAGATAGTTTTAGAGAAAATACGGTAATAAGTGAATGTAAGTAACTGGGATATGCCTCACGCAAAAGGTCTCTTGTAAGGTATCATTACAAAGCTTATAATCTACTGAGTGTGATCATCTGATTTGTATAAATGTACCACTCTTGTATCTAAAACTAGAAATATAAAATGTAACTCTGAGGGCCTATTGTAATTGTGTAAAGTGTGGACCATTAATGATGGTTTGGAATCTTGATGACTCCCATTGTCTGCAGATGGCTGTATTTACCTGTGAGTCTTCCTGTATATGTGTGTGCTGGCAAGTGAGTAATGAAGTCTTGCAGTGACATGTGATCATGTCACCTGAACTGGAATCCATCTTTAACCTGGTGCTTTTCCAGTGAGGGGGGGTGGAAACCCAGAGAGACAAAGAGTTCCCGCCTTATGCAAAAGATATATAAAGGGGGGAAGAGAACAGAGAAGGAGAGGAGCCATCATGAAGAATCCCCTAGCTACCACCTGAGCTGCAACAAGAGCTGTACCAGGGGAAAGAATTGTGCCCAGGCCTGGAAGGTGTCCAGTCTGAGAAAAACTTACTGAAACATCTCTGAGGGTGAGATTATCTGTATTTAGTTTGATTAGGCATAGATTTGCGCATTTTATTTTATTTTGCTTGGTGACTTACTTTGTTCTGTCTGTTACTACTTTGAACCACTTAAATCCTACTGTCTGTATTTAATAAAATCACTTTTTATTTAGTAATTTACTCAGAGTATGTATTAATACCTGGGGGAGCAAACAACTGTGCATATCTCTCTATCAGTGTTATAGAGGGCGAACAATTTATGAGTTTGCCCTGCATAAGCTTTATGCAGGGTAAAACGGATTTATCTGGGTTTAGACCCCATTGGGAGTTGGGCATCTGAGTGCTAAAGACAAGCTGTGAGCTGTTTTCAGGTAAACTTGCAGCTTTGGGACAGGAGATTCAGATCCTGGGTCTGTGTCTGGAGCCAGACGGGAGTGTCTGGCTCAGCAAGACAGGGTGCTGGAGTCCTGGGCTGGCAGGGAAAACAGGAGCAGAGGTAGTCTTGGCACATCGGGTGGCAGCTCCCAAGGGGGTTTCTGTGATCCAACCCGTCACAGGGCCCTTTAAGTCGAAAGAAAGGGCTTCGTTGTGTGGACGTGTCTAGGCTTAATTCGGTTTAACGCTGCTAAAGTCGACCTAAACCCGTAGTGTAGACCAGGCCTAAGAGAAGAGCTAAGGGTTATTAGCACCACTGGCCGTCCTGATCTGTGGGCCACTTTTGCTCTGTCCCAGTTCTGGGGGCAACCATGGAACATCAGAACTGAATCCACTTTCCAAGGGCCTTTTAAACCCCAGATCTGTGGTCTGGATTTAGCCACAGGCCCCGTCCACTGCAGCCTGGGCTGGAGATTCAGCAGTGGGTTGGGCTTCTGAAGTAACACAGCCCACACAGCGGGTCAGGGTGTTGCCAGAAGACATAGCAACTAACCCCTCAGAGTCCAGCATGCACAAGGCAGCGGAGGCCATGCTGATCAGGTGTACGGCTTTAACTTGTTCTCTCCTACGTTACAGCTCTAGCCTACGCCAGCTCTGCGCTGCGGCCGGGCAGAAACGTACTGCTTCACTACGGCACAAAGTGGCCATGACGTCATTTTTCTCCTCGCGCGCAGCCATTACCCGTTCTGACAGGCTATTTATAACACTAAGTTCACTAGTTTTCGGAGGTGGTCGGGGGGAGGAGAGGGGGTACAAGGTGGAAGTTTCGCCTAGGGCGCAAAATATCCTTGCACCGGCCCTGGTGGGAGTCACCCCGATGGAAAGAGACGACAATGCCCCCCAAGATGCAGCTCCTATGGGAGGGGGCAGCGCTTGGGGGCGGGGTGGAGACCCTGCTCCCCGTGCTGGTGTGTGACAGACTGACTCCTAATCCTCCCCAAGGGCACAACACCTCCACGAGCGCCCCCCTCTGCACTCCCAGAATCCCCCAACTGGGCCCTGCCCCCCCAGATCCACACCCGACCGGACCCTGCCCCCGACCGGGCTCAGACCCCCCGGCTCCGCACTCACTCTTGCGCACCACCGCCTTCAGCCCGGACGGGGCCATCTCCGCCTCCTGTCACGTCCCCTTGAGTCCTGTGGGTGGAACTGGGACTCAGCTGTGCGCAGGGTGGGGCTGGAGTCAGGACTCCTGGGCAGGGCCGGCTTTACCAATAGCGGGGCCCGATTCCTGGGGGCGGGGCTTGCTGCAAGCCCCGCCCCCAGGACCCGAGCCGTGCCACGGGGGGGGGGGCTGGGGGGACCCGAGCCACGCCGCGGGGGGGGGCCGCGCCGGGGGTGGGGGGGGATCCCAGCCGCGCCGCGGAAGCCACGCCTGGGGTGGGGGGGGGCCGAGCCGCGTTGCGCCGCCGGGGGGCCGGGGGGACCCGAGCTGCGCCGTGCCGCCGGGGGGGCCGGGGGCCGGGGGTACCCGAGCCGCGCCGCAGGAGCCGCGCTGGGGGGAATCCCAGCCACGCCGGGGGGGGGGGGGACCCGAGCCACGCCGCGCTGCGGAAGCCGCGCCGGGGGGGGGGGACCTGAGCCGCGCTGCGGGGGCCGCGCCGGGGGTCCCAGCCACGCCGGGGGTGGGGACGGGCCCGAACCGCACCGCGCCGCCGGGGGGCCGGGGACGGGGGGACCCGAGCCGCGCCGGGGGGAATCCCAGCCGCGCCGCGGAAGCCGCGCCGGGGGGTGGGGGGGGATCCCAGCCACGCCGTGGAAGCCGCGCTGTGGGGGGGGGACCCGAGCCGAGCCGCGGGGGGGACGGGGGGCCCCGAGCCGCGGGGACTGGGCCGGGCCGGAGCCAAGCCGGGCCAGAGCCGCTGGGGCCTGCGGGATGGGCGCGCCTCCCCAGAGCCCTTCTCCCGCCCCCACCCCAGCTTACCTCGTACTGCCGGCCCGCCCCTGCTTCGTCTCAGACTTCCCGCAAATCAGAGGAGGGGGCGGGGCGTTCAGGGGAGGGGAGGAGGGGCCGGGGAAGTGAGCTGGGGGCAGGGCGGGGTTGATAGCTGCAGCGCGGGGCCCTCTTGGCGCAGGGCCCAATTCAGCCGAATCGGCTGAATCGGCCTAAAGCCGGCCCTGCTCCTGGGTTCTGCCCCTGGTCTGCTCCTGCCCTTGTGCATGCCCTGGCCTCTCCCTGCTGTGCTCTGGGGAGTGTCTGTGATACTGGCGATGGCCCCTAGTGACACTGCACTTTCTCCCAGATCCCCCGCCCTCACGCCACCTCTTCCCCCAAATCCCCGCCCTTGCACCGCCTCTTCCCATGAGTTCCCGCCCTTGCGCTTCCCCTTTTCTCTGAAACCCTCCCTCGCGCTGGCTCTTATCCCGAGTCCCCACGGCAACGCTGCCATTCCTCCGAGGCCCCGTCCCCGCGCTGCCCCCTCCCTCTAATCCCCACTCCTGCACCGCCCCTTTCCATGAGGCCCTGCCCTCGCACCGCCCCTTCTCACCAGGACCCTGCCCCTGCACCAGCCCTTCTCCCAGCGGCCCTGCCCCCACGCCGCTTCTTCCTCCAAGGCCCCGCCCTCGGCCCGCCCCTTCCCCTTCGGCCCTGCCCCTGCACTGCCCAGAGACCCAGGAGCAGGCCAGACAGGGGAGCCGGGAGGGCAGAAACTTCCTTAAGAAAAAGAATCCGGGCCCAGCCTCCCGTTCCCGGGTGCCCTCGGGCACATCACTCAGTGTCTCTGGGCCTCACTTCTCCTGTCCGGGAAATGGGGCTGGCGGCGCTTCCTTGGGTTCAGCCAGCTGGTCTGTGTTGCCGTCAGACTCTGCTGATCTGCATAACCCCGCCCACTGACTTCTGATGCCTTCCGTCGGGGTGTCAACTACTCTCCCTGCCTCCAACAGACGCTGTGTGCCACGTGCTGCCAGAGCCTGGCTCTCGGAACCAGCCCGTCGGGGCGCGTCCCTCTGCCACTGATCCAGTTGCCGGGCCTGCACCGACCCTGCCCTACACTGCCCCCAGCTGCTGCGCTCAGCTCAGGGAGCCGGTCAGCGAGAGCCGGGCTGTGAATCAAGGGGAGTTTTCTGGGGGCGGGGGGTGTGCAGGGGCGATGGAATTTCCGGTCCCTAAAAGTGGGGGGGGGGCCACCAGCGCCGGAACGTGGCCGCCCCCCTTCCTCCGAGCCCCCTCGCTCAAGCTTCGCTTTCAACTGCAGGCCCCGCCCTCGCTCCGCCCATTCCCCCAATTCCCGTCCCCGCATCGCCCCTTCCCCGATGCCTCGCCCTCCCACCGCCCTTCCCTCCTAGTCCCCGCCCTCATGCCTTCCCCGAATCCCCGCTCCCACTTTGCCCCTCCCCCTAAACCCCGCCCATTCCTCCAAGGCCCCGCCCCCACACCGCCCCTTCTCCTGAGTTCCCCCCCTTGTGCTTCACTTTCTCCCCGATCCCCTGCCCTCACGTTGCCTCTTCCCCCGAATCCCCGCCCCCGGACTGTCTCTTCTCCCGAGTTCCCGCCCTTGTCCTTCCACTTCTCCCTGAAACCCTGGCCCTGCCCCGCCCCTTTCCCAAAATCACCCGCCCTCACTCACCCCTTCCCCCAATCCCTGCTCCCGGATTGTCCCTCCCCTCTAGGGTCCACCTCTGCACCGCCCCTTCCCCCAAGGCCCCGCACCCGCACCAGCCCTTTCCCCAAGACTCCGCCCTCGCGCCCCCTCTTATCCCAAGTCCCCACGGCCACGCTGCCATTCCTCTGAGGCCCTGCCCCTTTTCATAAGGCCCCGCCCTCGCACCGCCCCTTCTCCCCAAGGCCCCGCCCTCACATTGCCCTTTCTACCCGAGCTCCCGCCCTTGCCCCACCGCTTCACCCCGAGCTGCCACCCCCGCGCCGCCTCTTCCCCGAGTCGGAGTCCCCACCACCACGCTGCCCATTCCCCCTGGGTCCCCGCCCTGGCACTGCCCCTTCCCCCCAGGCCCTGGCCTCACATTGCCCCTTCTCCCCAGGACCCTGCCCCTGCACCAGCCCTTCTCCCGGCAGCCCTGCCCCCGCGCCGCCACTTCCTCCAACGCCCCGCCCTCAGCCTGCCCCTTCCCCCTGGGATCCGCCCCTGCACCGCCCAGCGACCCAGGATCAGGCCAGACCGGGGCGGTGCAGGGGTGGGGATTAGAGGGAGGGGGCAGCACGGGGGCGGGGCCTCGGAGGAACGGCAGCGTGACCGTGGGGACTCGGGGAAAGAGGCGGCGCGAAGGCGGAGTCTTGGGGCAAGGGTAACTAAGTTATGTAACTAAGGCAGGATGGTGGGCCCCCCATTTCAGCGCTTTTGCAACCCACCACTGTGCCACCTGTACCACTTGCCAAAGCCACAATATTGGTAAACCTGTAAAAGTGGCTCAGGGGTTCCGGGGCCTGCCCCAAACACCATTCTTGCATTGGCAACTTGATTTTGTACAAATGCCTAAGTGACAAGAATATGAATTTATTTTGGTTATGGTATGTTTATTTTCTGGTTGGATCGAAGCCTTTCCTTGTCGAAAGGCTGACGCACTGTCTGTTGCCAAATGTTTATTAAATCATATTATGCCTGCCAAGGGAATTCCTGCCACTCTGTCCAGTGATCGGGGTACACATTTTACCGGACAACTTGTTCAACACTTGGATCGTGTGTTATATATCACACACCTGTTCCACTGTCCCTACCACCCACAGAGCGTGGGTGCAGTTGAAAGACGAAATGGTGTACTTAAGAATAAGCTTGCTAAAATTTGTGACTCTACAGGGTTAAGCTGGCCAGCGGCTTTACCGCTGGCCCTTATGGAAATGCGATCCACTCCATCCCAAAGGCATAAATTGAGTCCCTTTGAAATTGCTATGGGACGCCCTATGCGAGCTATGGCTACCTTTACTCCAGTCCCAGACTTGAATTTGACACACAGTACGCTCCTTCAAATAGCAAGGGATTAATGCAAGCCGTAAGTCACTTCCATTCACAGGTTCGAGCTGCCTGGCCAACGGAACCCACCTCTGACGTTTGCCATGACCTCAAGCCAGTTGATTGGGTCTACGTACGGCACTATCATCGAAAACACACCTTGGAGCTCCGGTGGAAGGGTCCTCATCAGGTACTGCTTACTACCCAGATGGCTGTTAAACTATCTGGCATCGCAGCGTGGATACATGCTTTGCAGTGTAAGAAGGCACCATCCCCAGCGAACCAATCATCACCTCAGAACCATACAGGGTCAATTTTGACTCCAGAAGAAGACGTAGAGGAACAGCCTGCAATACCTTACCATCTACGCTCTCGTAAGGGTTGCCAGAAGGAGACGATGACCTAAAGCAAGGCCCAAGAAGAAGCAGTAGTGAGCCTAGCGCCTGCTCCCTGGTGGATGTAAAACTGTGACTGCGGTTCCCTCAGTTGAGGTTGTCAGAACCGGAAGGGCCTTGCCTCCGACATGCGCCTCTGGTGGCGCCTGTTCCTCGGCTGCTGGTATCTTAAGGTCTGGGGAGTTCACAATGACAATTCTTTTATCCAGCAGCAAGTGTGGATAGCTCAGACCCTTAATATTTCTAATTGCTGGGTCTGCAGCCACATCCCAGCCCACTCTCAAGCTGGTGTTCCTGTCCTGGCAATCCCACTCAATTCCCCAGAGCTCACTGGAGGACCTCGTCCGTTTAACAAAACATGGAACAATAATGACACTTGGGAAGCAGTGGGAATAAATGTATCTAAATGGCTAAGTGTGGTGGAGGGAAAAGGTCATTGGTGTTGGGTGTGTAATGGGACAGGGTTGGATCTGGGAAAAAGCCGTTGCCTTCGGCATATTGTGGCCAATTGTGTATGGGATTATTCGAACAAAACTAAAGAGTGGTGGGCCAGGTATGGGGTTATGAATTTTTTCTCGACCTGGGATCAAACAGAAAAATCAATCTCCTGTTCCCCCTACAGTAACCTTAGTGAAAACAATACAATCTTTCAATGCCATGCAAATAACACCACTCCTCGTAAGGAGAATTACCCTGTGCCCTTTGGAGGATATTACTCCTTCTTTGCAGGCACCTATGTGACAAATGGGTGCAACCGACCCTTCCCGGCCTTAATAGGCCATCATTGGGTTTGTGGGACCAAAGCTTATACTGCGTTACCAGCTAACTGGTCAGGTATCTGTTATCCTGCCCGACTCTTCCCAGTATTCCGAGTGCTAGGGTCCTTCCCACGAGAACGCCTCCGTAATTTCAGGAGAAGAAGAAGGGATTTACCAGATGCCCAATGGTATGTAAATAACATAAGCCCCTTAACCTGGGAAGAGGCCATTGGCGGTTCCCTTATCCCACTTGGGGGAGTAATACACCATGCAAAAAGGCTCCTAAGGTTACAAGCAGTAGTTGAAATAATGGCAATGAAACCGGAGAGAGTTTAAGAGCCCTGGCCAAAGAAACAGGGGCGATCTGACAGATGGCCCTCCAAAACCGTCAAGCATTGGACATAGTGCTGGTGGCCAAAGGAGGGACCTGTGCTCTCATTGGAAAAGAATGTTGTGTGTTTATACCTGACGACACCAATGAGGTACTAGATCGCGTTAGCCACTTAGAACAAATCGTATATCTTCCCCATGAAGAGCCGAGTTCTTTATGGAAGTGGCTAAGTAACCTGTTCAATTTCTCTGGCATAGGAAACTGGTTGTTTCAGGGAGCCCTGACTATCCTGTTTGGAATCCTAATGATTTTTGTATGTTTTCAGTTAATCTCCTGTTGTATCCAGAATTGTGTAAGGTATGCCAACCAGGTGACTGTCCCAAAACAGAGTGCTAATATGATGATTTTGAATATCGCTGATGAAGAAAGGGATAAAGAACGGTTAATATGTGGAACCCAGTAATTCTTGGTCATAGCGTAGCTTGACCAAAAGGAGGGATTGTGAAAGTAGAATGAATTATATTGTAAAAATAGAATGGATTGAAGAAATGCTGTATGTACCTTTTTAAGCAGAAATAAGGAATGTTGAAATACAGGTGTCAGGAAAAGGAACATTAAGGCGTAAACAATGGGTCCGCTTAACCTAATGCTGGACCATTAGCCAGAGATCTGTAAAAGTTAGTAAGGAAATTGAATATGTATGTCTAGCCTCAGGTAAACTTTTCAGTTCTGCTTATCTTTGTCCTCTTGTTAAGGTCTCGCCCTTTTTATCTGTATAAAATAAGGTAGTGTGGGTCTTGCATGGTGCTCACATTATCTGAATGTATTAGCAGAGCGCTGTACTAATAAACAGAGTGGTCTAACAAATTGTGAGTCTTGAATCTAACTTTGACAGGAGTTAGAGGTGGGATCCACAAAGGTACTTATGTGCCTAAGTCCCATTTGTAAGCCCCACTGAGATCCATAAAACTCCCCTTTGACGGCTGCTTACCTTTGTACGTTCCTAAACTAATTCAGTGGCGAATCATGTGCAGAGGGAGTACCCTAGGTGCCTACATTTCTGCCTGTGTGCATGTGCTGTGCTGCCTCACCGCAGGCGCTCAGACGCCATCTCCTGTCTGTGCTCCAGACTGATCCACAAACCAGGGAAAACAGGCATTTGTCCACCTAAATTGCATGCTGGGCCTGATCAGGTAGGCATGCCCAGAGGCTGCTTACTGGATTGGGCCCATTAGCTGAGTTAACACAACAGATGCAGGTGGTGAAGGGAACCTTCCTTTATAATCTTTAGCTTAGTGGTTATGGGATGTGGGAGACCCCCAGTTCAAGTCCCTCCTCTGCCTGATGAGGAGAAGGAATTTTAACAGGGATCTACATCACTCAGGTGAGTGCTCTAATCACTAAGCTGTAGTGTCATTTAACTTTGTCTAGCCCAATTAATATTTAATTTAAGTTGGAAAACTTCAATAGAAGAGACTGAGGGAGCCCCAGATCAGGATATTCCATACCATAGTGATTAGGGTTCTCATCTCAGATGTGGCAGATCCCTGTTCAAATCCCTGCTTCCTCTCAGGTGGGGGTGGGGGATTGTCTTCCACATCTTGGGTGAGTACTCTAACCACTAGGCTAAAGGTAATAAGAGAGCTGTTTTTTCTCCCTCTTTCTCTCTCCCACCCCAGCTGTTTTGTGTAAACTCATCTAAAAGTCCTGATCCAGTTGGTGGCATCTGAGCACACCTGTCAAATCAGGCCCATTCACCGCTTAGGTGGCCTAATGCCTTTCTTACCTCAGTTCATGGATCTCTAGCAGAGATAGGTGCTGAACTCTGAGAGAAGCGTGGGACTTAGGATACGCCCCTGTTGTCTACATCTCCTGCTGGATGGCTTAGGTGGCTCCTAGCATGCTGGCTTTGTGGATTGCATTCAAAGGTGCCTATCGCTTTGCCTAGTGGCCTAAAGGTTAGGTGTTGTGATACTGATCATCCTATGCCTAAGTCCTTTTTGTACATATTAGCCTATGTACCTAAATACCTTTGAGGATCTGGGCCAAACACAGTTCGATGTTGGTGAGAGATAGCTGGCTGACTTGATACTTTATGGACCTAGTGCTGCAACCCTTACTCAGATCTGAATTATACTTACGCTTGTGGGCCTGTGCGATGGGGTTTCCACCCCACACAAGGCCTGGAGATCAAGATTAGGCCAATTAGGCCTTAACATTTCCTGGCTTTCCTCCATGTGCAGCCTATAGGTAAATTGGCATAACTTACCCCTTCAGGCCTTGTTTGGCCATGAACACCGCATCACAGCCTGCTTGCATGAATCTGCACCACTCAGGAGTAAAAGATGCAAAACCCAGAGCTTTTATTTGAAAGACTATTTATCAAAATCTTACATCTCACTATGAGGGGCTTACTTATACCAGTGCTTTGTCTCTCATTCTGCACAGACTCAGCAATATTTCCTACTCTAATGTGCAGTGTGGATCTCCATAGCATGACGGGGGAGGGATTGCTCAATAGTTTGAGCATTGGTCCTGCTTTAAGGAGGGGGTTGGCCTAGATGACCTCCTGAGGTCCCGTCCAACCCTGATATTCTATGATTCTGCATGCAAAACATCAACTGCCATCCAAGGGAGTTCCACTTGTGGAATGAATGCAGGTCCATAGCAATTGGGATCACTAGTGATTCAGACTGTTGGGGAGTTGGTTTGTAAAGCAGGTTGGGAACCTCTGGTATGAAAAGCAACAAAGAGTCCTGTGGCACCTTATAGACTAGAGGGCTTCCAGATCACTGCAGAACTGTATCATGTTCGTGCAGGTGGTGGGGCAAAAAGAGAGTCCCCGAGATAGGACAGTCGCTTCTGCCGAGTTAAGTGTGGAGCTGGATAAATTGATGATATTGCTGTGTCTTAGTATATTCCTCAGTGGGATTTGAGGAAAGTGGCCTGTAGAATTTGGTATTGGAGAGTTGTCTGGCAGCCTCCTTTTGGTAGTCAGACGTGTTCATGATGACAACAGCAACTCCTTTATCAGCCTCTTTGATTATAATGTCAGGGTTGTTTCTATGTATAGGTCTATTCTATGTATAGGTCCAGACCGTCATTTCGACCCTCAGGAGGAGTCCATGTGGAGTTCTTCTTGTGTTGTTGGTGGGAGGGTATCTGAGTATCAGTGCATCAGTGCACTGTTCAGTGTTATCTTGAAAGTATTCTTTGAGTCGGAGATGGGGAAAGTAGGCTTCCAGATCACCGCAGAACTGCATCATGTTCGTGCAGGTGGTGGGGCAAGAAGAGAGTCCCCGAGATAGGACAGACTTCTGCCGGGTTGAGTGTGTCGCTGGATAAATTGACGATATTGCTGGGTGAGTTAGGGGTACCACTATTCTATCGTGGCCCCATGTGGCAGGTAGGATTTTAGACAGCTTGCGGTCCTTTTTCCTTTGTAGAAAGGTGAAGTGTGTAATGTAGATCTCCTGTCTGATGTTAGTAAAGTCTGTTTGTGTGGAGGGTTGGTTATTTATGAAGGTCTCCAGGTTGGAGAGTTCTTTTTTGATGTTTTCCTGTTTGCTGTATAGGATGCTGATCAGGTGGTTCCTCAGTTTCTTTGATAGTGAAATTTCCAAAGGCAGGTATAAATATGCAGGCAGGAATCAGTCTAGAGATAATGAGGTTAGTTCAATCAGGAAGGGTGAGGCAGACTTCTAGCAGTTGAGGTGTGAAAACCAAGGGAGGAGAAACTGCTCTTGTAGTTGGCTAGCCATTCACAGTCTTTGTTTAATAATGAGCTGACGGTGTCAAATTTGCAAATGAACTGAAGCTCAGCAGTTTCTCTTTGAAGTCTGGTTCTGAAGTTTTTCTTTGCTGTAGGATGGCTATGCCTACCTTCATGCCTCCAGCTTCCATCCCGGACATACCACACTATCCATTGTCTACAGCCAAGCACTGAGGTACAACTGCATTTGCTCCAACACCTACAAGATCTTCACCAAGGATTCTCAAAACTACAATACCCGCATGAGGAAATAAGGAAACAAATCAACAGAGCCAGACGTGTACCCAGATGCCTCCTGCTGCAAGACAAGCCCAAGAAAGAAGCCAACAGAACTCCACTGGCTATCACCTACAGTCCTCTGCTTAAACCTCTCCAACGCACCATCAGTGATCTACAACCCATCCTGGACAATGATCCCTCGCTTTCAGAGACCTTGGAAGGCAGCCCAGTCCTTGCCCACAGACAACCCGCCAACCTTAAGCATATTATTGGCTGTGGCTTCTGAAAGTTCCTGAGGAAGATGGCATCCACCTGAAATAAGAAAAATGGAAATAGAATATTAGACACAGCTGAACAATCCCCATTTTACCTCTCCCATTTGCTTTTATTGTCCATGTTAATATACTCTCAACTTCACCAGCCAGATGGATCTACATGACTCTTCAAAAGGATAAAATACAGAGCCGCCTTCCCCACAGTGAATCAGAAGAAGCAAGCAAAGAACTGTGGGTAGAGAACAGTAGACTCCAGTATATTTCAAAGTGTTTAGTAGAGCAAACTCCACTGATTTGCATGTCTAGCTAATCTGTATTGTTCTGGAGAAGGTTGCAGGAGACAATGCCAAGGAACTGTGGAAAACTAGATCCTGTTCCCAATCTCATAAGCATGAATAATTAGAGTCGCTGCTAATGATTGTGTTTGACAAGAGAGAGGAACTAGGCAAGGGCAGGAGAACTAGTGACTCCAGACTTTAACTGTAAAATTCATTTAATATTGCATATAACTGAGTCTGTGATAAAGGAAACAAGGCCCTCACTCTCACACAACAGAGAAGGAACAAGACAGCATGATACAGGGTAAAGATGAAATGTGGGGGAGGGATAGCTCAGTGGTTTGAGGATTGGCCTGCTAAACCCAGGGTTGTGAGTTTAATCCTTGAGAGGGCCACTTAGGGATCAGGGGCAAAATCAGTACTTGGTCCTGCTAGTGAAGGCAGCGGGCTGGACTCAATGACTTTTCAAGGTCCCTTCCAGTTCTAGGAGATAGGTATATCTCCATATTATACTTGCTAGAGGAATTCATATGACCCACATTTTTCTGTGCCCCTGCACAGAAAAAGGCAAATTAAATCTACCGAGGGACACGGCCTCTTCCCCCGCAGCGCATCTGTTGCAGCATGCATCGAGCAACCTCAGAGAGAGGGGCGGGGGGCCAGGCATGCATGCCTCCATGATCACCATTGGGGGGGTGGTGGTATGTGGTATGTGCGTGAACAATCGAGAGAGAGAGAGTGAGAGAGAGAGAGAGAGAGAGAGACTCTGTCCCTCTCCCTTGCTACAACAGCTGACTGGTGTGGAAGGGTAGGGCTTTTAATTATGCACAAGGCAGTCTAGAGGCACAAATGTAGTAGCCCTGCCTGAGTTAATTGATCTGAGGCATTAGCAACCTGACAATGGAGTTAGTAACGTCGTTAAAGTTGCTGTTGTTGGTTAATTGATCTCATTCTCTGAAGCAGAAATGTAGCAGCCTGACTGTTACAGTGAATGTTGTTAATGTTGCTATTGTTAGTTAACTCTTCCCTTTCTCAGTCAATTTCCCCAGGAGCATAAAACCTGTAAAAGCTTTAAGGCCCCTACATTGCCAGAGTGATGTAAAGGAGCCTTATTATAAATGACAGTAAGGGAATCCTCAGCTAGGAAGATCTATGTGCTTTCTCAATTTATTTCTGTGCCAAAGGCGCACAATGGGGTTAGAATACAGCTCAGGATTAATTTTACTTACCCATTAAAAAAAAGACTTTGAGGGCAAATAAAACATTTACCAAAGAGTCAATAAAATGCCTGGACAATCAGAACCAAGCACTTCCCAAAGTACCCAGCCAGGTCCAGGACAATGATTACCAAAACTGTATGACTTTCATGTGTGAAAGTCTGAACAATTTAAAATGACAGTCTACTTTTTTTGTTGTTGCTGTTTTGTGTTCTGTAATGTAATTTAAATGAAAGGGTATTAGTTACCAAGTGTTTGTAACTTAACTTTTATGTGCTTAGGAAATGCTGAATAGTTATTGTGATTTTTCTGTATTGTAGTTTAAGTAAATTACCAAAACAGTTGAATCTGATGTGATTATATTGCATTATTTTGACAAATAAAGGATGCAGAATTTTGATTTTGATTTTTTTTTGGCACAGAATTCTCCCAGGGGTAAAGGATATTGACTTTTGAAGGACATGCTAAAATGAGAAGCTATGACCAAGTTTTGTCATAGACCAGGCAGTGCCCTGAGTGATCCAGAAGCTCGTGCTTCCTTAAAATGCCTGCAAGGTGTGATCATCCAACACTTTCTCTTTCAGGAAGATGATTGTCATATTACATGCCTCCACCCTATTCCCTACACTGACGTATCACCCTGTGTGGTGTTTGAGGAGGGAGGAACTGAAGAGAGACGCAGTATTTGCTGGGCAGAAGATGGCCCACTCTTCAGTTGGTCTGCCCGAGACTGTGAAGTTGGAGATGAAGAAGATCTCTGTCTCAAGGAAAAAGAAGCACAAACATTTGCATCAGCACATTCCCATTTTACCACCTCTCAGTAAGATCTGTATCAATCTGCTGCCTTGTAAGCTCTTTTGGGCTGAGACCTTCTATGCTGCTCTTTAAAGCTCTGATGACACGATATAAATTGGAAAGTAAAGAATCATTCTGTCTTGATGTAAATGCTAAGATGAGAAGCAATAGTTGGGGGAAGATGTCGGTCGGCCAGTGTCCTGAGGAATTTGGTGCCTCCTTAGAATGCCTGGAGCAACATAATCCTCTTGTATTTAGGTTTTCAGATAGATGGCAACTCTATTCCATGCTTTACCCTGAGCCTTTACTGACCCCTCCCCGCACAAAAGAAAGAAAGATGTACCTGCACAGTAGATCTCCTGTACTCACTGAATGGAAGAGGGTCTGCTCTAAATTAAATAGTAGTAAACTCCTTTGCCAAAGCAGTAACTGAGGCTTGGTCTACACTGGGGGGGATCGATCTAAGTTACTCAACTTCAGCTACGTGACTAATGTAGCTGAAGTCAACATACTGTCTTCACTGTGGGCCACTGTTGACTCTGCCTGTGCTTGTCACGGTGGCAGAGTACAGGAGTCGATGGGAGAGCGTTAGGGGGTCGATTTATCACGTCTAGACTAGATGTGATAAATCGACCCCTGCTGGATCGATCACTGCCCACTGATCCGACAGATAGTGTAAACATACCCTGAGTCTTTGAATCACTCGGCAAATATGTTAAGACTTTCCCCTTCCACTGAAGTGCAGTGATAGGGGAGAATATGACAATCACTAACCAGATAGAAGCAGGGTGAAGTCAGGATTACGGGAAAGGTGTATTTGCATTGCAAGAGAATGTTAACGTGAGGAGGAATGGTTGGAGCTGGTTGTTGGTCAGAAAATGACAAGGGTAAAAGAGAATGTAGTTCTTCCTTACAATGACTGCAGAGAATATATTGTTATGTGTTTATCTTTTTAGAAATGTGGTAACCATATTGTCTACACCCAAAGCCCTGCACAAACTTGGACATGCACCCTCCCCAATATACATAAAGATAAAGAAGTGAAGAAATCCCAATACTCACTCAGGGGTAGAGGGTCTGGTCTGTTTGGGGGAACTTTCATTAATCCCAAAGAACTGATCCTCGGGGAGTACAGCGGCAGGCAAAGGAGAGTCACTAATCAAGTGACGCCATGCTGGAGTATTCATCCTAAAATAACATGAATGGAAAGGAAATATGAGTATCAGGAAAGGAATTCTCTCCTGTATCTCCTGCCTCCTCATATACCATAATTTACATTAATAACACTGAATGATCCCACAGCCTGGTAAAATCAATGTTAATGTGACTTTCTTCCATCCTCTAATAAAATCTCTATTGTTTCATCAACAGAAATTTCAAATCAGTTTGGGGAACTGGGCTCCCGCAGACTCCTAAATTCTCATATCAGGATTATCATAGTCTCATAAATGGGCAAGAGAGAGGAAAAGCAGTGAGCCCCATGACTCCCTAATTCCTATGTGGCCATCAGCTGTCTCACCATGTGCTGTATCTCACCAGCCATTCTTCTTGGTCTTGGTCACTACCAAAGGCGAAAATAAACTCCATTGAATCAGGGATGGAGTGTTCCATTACTCAGGGGCAAAGGATTTTAGGGAATAATCTCTTTACAAGTAATTGAGATCTTTGGAGGAGCTCTCAGTTGCCCCTTCCCCAAACTACACTGTAGAAATACCTTTGTAAGTATGTTGTCCTCTTAGTAGAGCTGTTCCTCACCCCCTGCCTACCCTACAGTCCCAGTGAAATACAGAGAGCAAAGTTGAGATCACACTAAACATGTGACTGCTGTATTTTCTGTTCCTAATTCCCTTCTTTTCTCACTCTTGAGAGCATCATGAACTAGAAAAAATGGGTCCCAAGCTCCAGATGTGGGCATTCCCAGACTTTGCCGGGGTCCAGGCAGGACACCCCAACCCCTGGCGAAGGAAGAGTTTTTTGAACAGTGCTGCATCCACATTTTCAGAAAGATGGGGGCCCTGTTCCATACATGTACCTGAAACCCTGCAGCCCCCAAAGTACTCTAACCTAGGGCATGGAGTATGCTCATTGCCAGAATTACCTGATCAAGGATGGATCTACCTTTATAAAAGGTGAGGAGGCTGCACTCGGCAAGACAAAGTAGGTTAGGGGCCAAAACATAGCTGACAATTTGGTGTGGACCCTTGATGGAACCTTCATCCTAAATTAAATGGAAACAACAAAATGTTAGGAATGGGTAGGGCACTGGGAGGAGGGTTTAGGGTTGGAATACACAGTCTGTTTATTATTCTGTGTAAAATGACAGACAATATCCCAATGAGTTCCTAATCAGAGTATTTTACCAATAACCAAAGCAATTTATGAACTGTGGGTTTAAGGAATGCTGTGAACAGTAGAGGAGCTAAAGGATTGCTGACTCCAGCATTGAGCAGGAAACCTGATTTAAAAGGGTGTCTTAATGAGTTTTTGAGGCACCTACAACTATTATTTTAGGAAGGGATCTCTGAGAGGAACCCTGACATTTAACCACTCAACTGTTAGGGGGTTCAGAAGGAGACATGTGACACTATACACTAAGCAGAGCTGCCTGCAGGATTCTGTGTGAAGCTGTCAGTGGCCTACATGGTATTCTGAGGCTTTTTGGCTACACTATGTGGCTCAAACTCAGACCTTTTTCCCTGTCACTCCCCGCCCACCGCACCCCCCCACACACACTCTGTCACTCTGTACAGTGTGTACAATGTAAAACTTTTCTTATCTTCTTACCAAGAATCCACCCTCGACCTTAGGTACTCCATCCTCCACGAATGGGTTCTGAGATCTTAACTGAATAAAAATAGAGAAATTTATATTAGACATTAGGGAAATCTTCCATGCATTTAAAGAGAGATGGTCGGACAATGGGAGTATCTTGTCTTCTGAAAGTGACCAGTGCCAGGTGCTTCAGAAGGAATGAACATTACTGGGCAATTTCAAGTGTTGTACAGTCCCAGCTTCTAGCACTAGAGGTTTAGGATACCTGGAGCATGGGGATTGAGTCTCTGACCATCTTGACTAATAGCGACTGATGGATCTGTCCTCCATGAATTTATCTAATTCTTTTTTGAACCCAGTTATACTTTTGGTCTTCACAACATCCCTTGGCAATGAATTCCACAGGTTGACTATGCATTGTGTGAAGAAGTACTTCATTTTGTTTTAAATCGACTGCCTATTAATTTCATTGGGTGACCCCTTTTTCTTGTGTTATGTGAGAGGTAAATAGTACTTCCATAATTTGATAGATGGATAGAGAGATGTTATGGTGATTGGTGCTCTCTCTCTCTCTCTCCCTCTCTCTCTCTCTCTCTATCTACATATATTTAGGATCACTGGCTAGACAAAGGATTATTATTGACTTGTGAAGATAGGACTGTTTTTCAGGTTGGTACTCATCTCATTAATGATAGGGCAAAGGAATTAATTAAACAATGAGGTGATCTCTGCAGTTGAAGATGGCCTTAAAACTGTTCCCATATCTCATACAATATCCCTCTGTTTAAGAGACTGATTAAGTCCTATTTAGGTTAAGATTCTTTCAGGATTTTCTTTGTTAGCTTTGTTTTCATTTGGAATCATCTAGGTTCAAAGTTACAGGAATAATCTATCTAATGCCCACTGAGAACTAGGCTGAAACCCCTGTGGCCCCACAACTCCATTCATAAAAAACCTCACACAGTTCTATTATATTGGGTACACGGAAAATCTCACTTACTTCTGAGGTCTGAATGCCAAATCTTGTACGTACTAAAAACTCAAAATTGCTACAGTATAGCACGGCACCAACTGTCTCTCTCTGAGGCCAAGTTGAGCCCTGATTTTTGTTCATTGCCTCGATAGCTTTGCTTGGGCTAGAGGATGTCACAATGAAGGCTGTGGTGCAATTGCCATGACAACCAGGTGTTAACTCACAAAAAGGGGGTGATGTAGTGGCTGTTATATATGTGTGCACCCCCGCCCTGCTCATTTGTTTATGAGTATGTGCCCTCTCTAGAGACTAGCCCAAAAAGATAAATCAAAGCTCCAAGTTTAGGGAGAACTGGTGGTAATTCTCTTTGTGCTCAAGTGACAGAGGCCTATTTTTGCAGCTGAAGATCCCGAGTTCTGCTTCCCATGCTTGGCTAACAGCCGGCATCTCTGATGTCTGTCTGCAGTCAGCTCTGGTTCAGTAAAAGTAGTCCATCACAGAAGGTGTAGTTCATCACATGACAGGTAGCTAGAGAGAGGAGGATAGAACAGGCGGATCAGGAGATCTGGGTTCTTTTTATGGTTCTGCTTCGACTGACTGTGACTTGTAGAAATTGCTTAACATCTGTGCCCCAGGGACTGACTACAGAGAATATTTCAATGATCTACTTTGTCTTTTGAAGTAAAGTACCTGCTGAAGAAAAGCATTCTATATCTTTTTCATCAAGCCATACATTGTACAAATACATTTATAGTTATAAACTGACAACTGCTCTAAATATCAGATATTACAGCAATACCCTAATTAACTCTTTCTGATCCTTTCATCATCAAATATTAAAGTGCCAAACATTAATTAAACAACAGAACACTCTTGTGAAGTAATTAATTATTATTAATCTCATTTTGGTGGAGTGAGTGTAAGTGGTGTCAGGGAAGTCATTGACAGAGGTGGGAACTGAATTCAAGTTTTGACTTTCACACCCCTGCTCTAACTACTAACAAACACTGATAGGGTCTTAAGACATTTTGTGTTACTGACTACAGGTTAACGGATCTTACTTTTAAAAAGAAAACTGCTCCATGGATGTGATATCTCAAACTTTACTTAGCACATACTACGTAGATATGTAATACTTCTATGTACGAAAGGGCTTAATTACCTTAAGTTCCTTTGGCCATTTGTCATTCACTCTAATTCCCTTAGTGTGGTATGCTACATGAAATGCTGTAGGAAGAGTGTCTCTCTTTTGGCTTTTTAAAACATATAATTAAGCATTGGTCTCTGCTGCTGTGGGTCTTAATTTTTATCTGATGTGATTTCTACATTCTTGCCAGAAAGCACCACATCTGAGATTGCCAAACATGATGGGTGTGATCAAAGATGTGAGCCTAGCTAAACATTAGTGCCCTGCCGTAGCTGTTCTGAAAGCCAGAGGTGCAGGGTTCTGCAGTGATTACAAGGAAACCGTTGAAGTAGAAATGATTGCCATGGAGCTGCTGTCACAGAGGTTTCAGGAGTGTTCCAGAACTTGGATGGTGAAGGAGATGGATTGTTGTGGCTGGATTCTTAGGAAGGGTTTTTCCTCAAAGGCTTCAGCAGTCTGGTGTGTTGGGAGCTGTTATTTCCACAAGTGCTTGGCCTAAGTTGTGCCCACAGCTTCTGGCCTTATCTGCCAGAACCGAGGTCATGTAATAGATGATTCTGCTTCTTTCTGTGCAGGAAAGTAAGTACAGATGTTCATTTAGTCTAGTCACAAAAACCAGTGTGGAGCAGACAGGTATTCTCTCCATTTTAAAGATGGATAAACTGCGGCACAGTTAGAATTAATACTGATAAATAGCCTATTAAATATCAGACATTAAATGTATCCGCTTTTTATTTATATGCGACATTTTTTATTTATCTCATGTAATAGAACTGTCATATTCACATGTACATTAATCAATGATATAATGCTTCCCTCTCTTAGTTTCTCCAAGTCTTTCTCCCAGTCTCCTCGTTTATTATTGTCAAGGCTGGATCCCCTCTTTGAACTTTAGGGTACAAATGTAGGGGCCTGCATGAAAACTTCTAAGCTTAACTACCAGCTTAGCTCTGGTTCGGCTGCCACCATTTCAATGGATTCCATTCCTGGGAAACCTTGAAAAACCTTCACCAAATCCCTGGTGAATACAAATCCCAAACCCTTGGATCTTAAAACAAGGAGAAATTAACCATTCCCCTCCTTCCTCCCACCAACTCCTGGTGAATCAAGATCCAAACCCCTTGGATCTTGAACAAGGAAAAATCAATCAGGTTCTTAAAAAGAAGGTTTTTAATTAAAGAAAAAGGCAAAAATCATCTCTGTAAAATCAGTATGGAAATTAACCTTACAGGGTAATCAAACTTAAAGAGCTTAGAGGACTCCCCTCTAGTCTCAGGTTCAAAGTACAGCAAACAAAGATAAACACTCTAGTAAAAGGTACATTTACAAGTTGAGAAAAACAAAGGAAAACTAACACGCCTTGCCTGGCTATTTATTTACAAGTTTGAAATAGGAGAGACTTGTTTAGAAAGATGTGGAGAACCTGGATTGATGTCTGGTCCCTCTCAGTCCCCAGAGCGAACACACTCCCAAACAAAGAACACAAACAAAAGCCTTCCCCCCCCCCAAGATTTGAAAGTATCTTGTCCCCTTATTGGTCCTTTAGGTCAGATGCCAGCCAGGTTACCTGAGTTTCTTAACCCTTTACAGGGAAAAGGATTTTGGAGTCTCTGGCCAGGAGGGGTTTTATAGTACAGCTATTACCCTTCCCTTTATAGTTATGACAATTATTTATTTATATTCTTTGAAAAGAACACAGAAAACAAGAAAAAACTTGTCTATTTTATTTATCTATCACAACTTAATATTTGCCAAAAAAGCACATGAAATCCCTGATAGCACAGTATGAACTGTCATACAGAACTAGTCATTTCACAGGCTGTGAGTACTGTTTCCTCTCTCTAGTTTTTAAATTCTTTTTTCTGATTCTACATTGTTTTTAGTTTCTAATTTTATTTTCACTTTTTTTGTCACTTTGGCAGAGATATGCACATGACCCCTGAAAGCACATATTTGTTGTAGTTGTGTGCTTTTTCAGATATCCCAGTCATGTGTAACTCACAGAGTGATTTTGTGTGGTAACATGCTGAGAAACTGAACACATTTGAATTCAGCATCAAACTAAACAGAATGACTGATGGCTGTGGACGTGGGAAGATGGCAGAATGCAACTCATTCATCAGAATAGCTCGATATTCATAGATTATAAACAAATGTTCTCTATTACTAACTGCTGTTGGAAAGAGATTTGTGTATCTGGCAATGTGGGCTTCATGGCAGATTTTAGTAAAAGTCATAGAAAGGTCATAGTTATGTTAAAACTATGTAGTTGACACCCCGAGGGAAGGCGTCACATGTCAGTGGGCGGGATTATGCAGATCAGCAGTGTCTGACGGCAACACAGACCTGCTGGCTGAATCCAAGGAAGCACCGCCAGCCCCATTTCCCGCCAGCCCCATTTCCTGGACAGGAGAACTGAGGCCCAGAGACACTGCGTGATGTGCCCGAGGGCACCCGGGAACGGGAGGCTGGGCCCAGATTCTTTTTCTTAAGGAAGTTTCTGCCCTCCCGGCTCCCCGGTCTGGCCTGTTCCTGCGTTGCTGGGCGTTGCAAGGGCGGGGCCGAAGGGGAAGGGGCGGGCCGAAGGCGGGGCCTTGGAGGAAGAAGTGCCGCAGGGGCAGGGCCGCCAGGAGAAGGGCTGGTGCAGGGCCAGGGTCCTGGGGAGAAGGGCTCGTGCGAGGGCGGGGACCCGGGGGAATGGGCAGCATGGTGGTGGGGACTCTGACTCGGGGAAGAGGCGGCACGGGGGCAGGGCCACCGGGAGAAGGGCTGGTGCCGGGGCAGGGTCCTGGGGAGAAGGGGCGGGGCAAGGGTGGAAGCTCGGGTAGAAAGGGCAAGTGAGGGCGGGGCCTTGGGGAGAAGGGGCGGTGCGAGGGCGGGGCCTTATGGAAAGGGGTGGTGCAGGGGTGGGGATTAGAGGGAGGGGGCAGCGTGGGGGCGGGGCCTCGGAGGAATGGCAGCGTGGAAAGAGGCAGTGCGAGGGTGGAGTCTTGAGGAAAGGGCTGGTGCGGGGGCCGGGCCTTGGGAGAAGGGACAGTGCAGAGGCGGGCCGCAGAGGGGAGGGGCAATCCGGGAGCAGGGATTGGGGGAAGGGGCGAGTGTGGGCGGGTGATTGGGGGAAAGGGGCTGGTGTGGGGACCGGGCCTTGTGGGAAGGGGCGGGGCAGGGCCAGGGTTTCAGGGAGAAGGGAAAGCACAAGGGCGGGAACTCGGGGGAAGAGGCGGTGCGGGGGCGGGGATTCGGGGGAAGAGGCGGCGTGAGGGCGGGGGATCGGGGAGAAAGTGAAACGCCTTGAGTTTGTTATACCAATAGAATAAAAACCAGCAGGATCTTATTAAGAGGGATAAGGCAAAGGTGCCACATTTATTGTAAATATAAGTCCACTTGAGACGTTCTTCGGCAGATGGATACTCCCTTTCTAGGCTGGCACCTCCCTAACCATTCATGTACATCAAGCATTCATCAGCATACATTCCATATCTTAACCATATTTTAATGTACTGTCTCCACCACTTTTGGGGGGTGTGCTAATTCATTTGAGACTCCCGGCCCTTTAATCACAGAGCGGGGGGGGGGGCGGAGGGGTCTGTTCCTAGGAGGCGTTGCTGTTACAATGAAGTGAAAGTCACTTAACGGCTTATAGCGTTTGTTTACATTGTATCAATTACAGAATAAACTGCCTGTAGCGCACAGAGTCCATTAACGGCTTAAGGCTCACAGCAGGGGTGGTAACATAGTGCTCACTTCCAGAACAAAGTCAGTTAACTTGTTTGTAAGTTTTACATAGTAATAAAGTATCTTTCACAGGACAGATACAATCAATGGTTTCTACAGACAGTAGCTTACAAGTTTTAACAGAAGACCCAAGAGATTTTTATACTAGGTGAAACTGTTGGATTTTAAAGTGTGGGGGACAAATTATGGGGGGTTCACTGTCACTTGGGGGGATCACTGTTAGTACCTTCTTTAATATCCCTACACGTTCCCCGCACACTCAAGCTCACTTCCCCCCATAACCTCCAGCCCCTGGGGTGCCAGGGAGGGACCATGGGCAGCGGAAATTTTATTTTTCTCACCAAAAGTGCAAAGTGGGGGGGGGGCTCCAGCTCCGGAATGTTGCCGCCCTCCCTTCCTCCGAGCCCCCTCCCTCAAGCTTCGCCTTCACCTGCAGGCCCCGTCCTCGCTCCGCCCATTCCCCCTAATCCCCGTCCCCGCATTGCCCCTTCCCCGATGCCCCGCCCTCACACCGCCCTTCCCTCCTAGTCCCCGCCCTGACGCCTTCCCCATATCCCCACTCCCACGTTGCCCCTCCCCCTAAACCCCGCCCGTTACTCCAAGGCCCCGGCCTCACACCGCCTCTTCCCCTGAATCCCCAATCCCGCACCGCCTCTTTCCCCCAAAACACCATCCGGGAGGTGAACTCGGGGCAAGAGGCGTCTTCGGGGGTCTGTCGTTATTGGGAAGATTTAGGGGGTTGAACAAGATGACCTCCTCAGGTCCCTTCCAACCCTGATATTCTATGATTCTAAGTAACACTGTATGAAGAGGATTTATCCTTGTGCACTTAAATATTCATGACACCTTATAAGCAGCATAATACATAAAACATTATTGAGGCATGCAAATTACACAAATACTGCCTTTGAAACTGCCTGCTTGTTTTAGGCAGATAACTAATTTCTTACCCTGAGTACAGAGACAAATACAATTGCAAAGGATTGTTGCTTGGGATGCACTGATTCAGAATCATGGTTCCCATAATGGAAGAGGCACATCTTTTTAACGGGGTCACCACGGAACCCCATTTCTTAGTGTGCAAGCCATCGTTATTAGGAAGTTCTTTGCTGCCAACATTTGGAGCGCTGACTCACAGTCCTCTCTTCTAAGGGCTTGATCTTGTTTTACTGAAGTCAGTGGGAGTTTTACCACTTGTTTTGCTTGGATCTGGACTGGTTCCATACTGGAGCTCCTGGAACAGTGCTCTCTCCTCCATGTGATCTCATTCTACTCCCTGCGTGACAACAGGAATATTTTCACAAGAAGAAGGGAATAGAACAATTCTTTCCTGTGGGGACACGGCTGAGAGACACTGACCCAAAGCCCACACTTCCGTAACGCATGAGAACCAGTCTTTTCAAAATTGTATAAAACAACAGTAGAGTAGAAATGAAAAAAGCAGCTGCTAAAGTGGGTAGATGCCCCCTCAAAAACAAAAAAAAAAACTAGACAAATCAATAGAAAACACAGTGGAATGCTTTGAGCAGCGATACAGCATAGAGGTTTTTTTTTTCTGTTTTTTGAACCAGCATAAATTCACCAAAGGGAAGTGCACCATACCCAGCAGTACTGCAATACCAGGTTGATGCATGGAGTGGATGAAGCAAGCTCCTAGTCCATCTCCCTGTTCCAAAAATCCATTTAATATAAAGTTCTCACATCAAGAACATATCAGATATTAAACTGATAAGAACAGATATAACTTAAAGAATTTTTTCACTTCAAGGTCCCAGAAACAAAGGCAAGGTTTTCATCTTGAGGCCAGAAGACAAAAAACATCAAAACACTTGATCACACCCTTGGCTAGACCAAGAGACTACCTACACTTGATCTTAGCTCAAAGAGCCGAGAAACAGTACCTTGCTTCAGAACAGCACGCTCCCCTCGCGCTCCCATTGCTTTCTATGTCACCAGGACCTGCTTTCATCCCTTCATAGCTAAATGGCAATCGCTGCCCCGAAGTGACTCCGACACACTCACTCAAAGCACCAACTCTCCACACCGAATTCTGCTCCCACACAGAGAATTCTCTCCGCCTGCTTCCTTGGGTTCAGCCAGCTGGTCTGTGTTGCTGTCAGACACCGCTGATCTGCATAACCCCGCCCACTGACGTGTGACGCCTTCCGTCGGGGTGTCAACTACTCTCCCTGCCTGCAACAGACGCTGTGTGCCACGTGCTGCCGGAGTCCCGCTCTCGGAACCAGCCCGTCGGGGCGTGTCCCTCCGCCACTGATCCAGACCCCGGACCCGCACCGTCCCTGCCCTGCGCTGCCCCCCGCTGCTGCGCTCAGCGCAGGGAGCCGGTCAGCGAGAGCCGGGCTGTGTATCAAGGGGAGTTTTCTGGCGACGGGGGGTGTGCAGGGGCGATGGAATTTCCGGTCCCTAAAAGTGCGGGGGGGGCCACCAGCACCGGAACGTGGCCGCCCCCCTTCCTTCGAGCCCCCTCGCTCACGCTTCACCTTCACCTGCAGGCCCCACCCTCGCTCCGCCCATTCCCCCTAATCCCCGTCCCCGCATCGCTCCTTCCCCCATGCTCCGCCCTCCCACCGCCCTTCCCTCCTAGTCCCCGCCCTCACGCCTTCCCCAAATCCCCGCTCCCACGTTGCCCTCCCCCTAAACCCCGCCCGTTCCTCCAAGGCCCCGCCCCCACACCACCCCTTCTCCTGAGTTCCCCCCCTTGCGCTTCACTTTCTCCCCGATCTCCCGCCCTCACGCTGCCTCGTCCCCCGAATCCCCGCCCCCGCACCGCCTCTTCCCCCGAGTTCCCGCCCTTTGCGCTTCCCCTTCTCCCTGAAACCCTGGCACTGCCCTGCCCCTTCCCCCAAGGCCCCGTCCCCACACCAGCCCTTCCCCCAAGACTCCGCCCGCACCCCGCCCCTTTCCCCCAATCACCCGCCCTCACTCGCTCCTTCCCCCAATCCCTGCTCCCGGATCGCTCCTACCCCCTAGGGCCCGCCTCTGCACCGCCCCTTCCCCCAAGGCCCTGCCCCCGCCCTTTCCCCAAGACTCCGCCCTCACGCCGCCTCTTTCCCCGAGTCCCCATGGCCACGCTGCCATTCCTCCGAGCCCCCGCCCCCGCGCTGCCCCCTCCCTCTAATCCCCACCTAGGGTGACCAGATCACAGGGATGAAATATCGGCATGCAGGGGAGCAGGGGTCGGGGGGGGGTGGAGCAAAAAAAAATGGCGGTGGAGAAAAAAAAAAAAAGCAGTTTCGCAGGGGCGGGGGGCATTAGCAGGCCCCAGCCACGCCGGCCACACGTGCTGCCCACCGCAGGGCAAACACTGGCCCCGATGCAGAGGGAGCTGGAGATAAAGAGGGCATGGCGGGGGGGACACCGATAAGAAGCGCTGGGAAGCAAAGAAGTCCGGGGCTGACCGCGGGCAGCGGCGGTGCATGTGAGCCGGGAACTCCGGGGGCAGCGCGGCGCGGGCGTGCAGGGGGCCGGGGCTGGCACAGCCGAGCCACAGCAGCGGCCGGTCTCCTGAGGGGCTCCCCGGGGCTCCAGGCTGGGCAACGGGCAGGAGCCAGGGCTTTTCCCAGCCCCGCAGAGCCTCCCGCCCCCCAGTCCGCCGTGGGCACATGCGGCGCGTCCTGCCGCTGGCAGGGAGCCCCGCACCTCTCCCGCTCGGCTGCGCTCCAGTGGCTCCTTCCCGGCGGGGTGAGCCGCTGGAGCGCAGCCGAGCAGGAGAGGCGCGGGGCTCCCTGGCAGCGGCGGGGAAGTTTATGGGTTATGGGGACCCCGGCTGGCCCCTCGCCCCTGTCCGCCGGCCTCCCCGTCTGGGACAAGTCTCGCCCCCGCAACCCCTCTTCGCCGCGTGTCTCCGGCGGCCTACGCCCCCGGTCCGCGCTGTGCACCCGGGCCAGAGCTAGCCCCGGCTGCTACCGGCACACAGCCCGGGCCATGCCCAGCTAGCCCCCGGCAGCCGCGGCAACTTTCCCTTCCCCTCCCACGCTCCTGGTAGATGCCCCACCCTCCTCACTCCATCCCCACTCCACACATCCCTCCTCCTAACCTGGCCAATTGTGTATGGGATTATTCGAACAAAACTAAAGAGTGGTGGGCCAGGTATGGGGTTATGAATTTTTTCGACCTGGGATCAAACAGAAAAATCAATCTCATGTTCCCCCTACAGTAACCTTAGTGAAAACAATACAATCTTTCAATGCCATGCAAATAACACCACTCCTCGTAAGGAGAATTACCCTGTGCCCTTCGGAGGATATTACTCCTCCTTTGCAGGCACCTATGTGACAAATGGGTGCAACCGACCCTTCCCAGCCTTAATAGGCCATCATTGGGTTTGTGGGACCAAAGCTTATACTGCGTTACCAGCTAACTGGTCAGGTATCTGTTATCTCGCCCAACTCTTCCCAGTATTCCGAGTGTTAGGGTCCTTCCCACGAGAACACGTCCGTAATTTCAGGCGAAGAAGAAGGGAGTTACCAGATGCCCAATGGTATGTAAATAACATAAGCCCCTTGACCTGGGAAGAGGCCATTGGCGGTTCCCTTATCCCACTTGGGGGAGTAATACACCATGCAAAAAGGCTCCTGAGGTTACAAGCAGTAGTTGAAATAATGGCAAATGAAACCGGAGAGAGTTTAAGAGCCCTGGCCAAAGAAACAGGGGCGATCCGACAGATGGCCCTCCAAAACCGTCAAGCATTGGACATAGTGCTGGTGGCCAAAGGAGGGACCTGTGCTCTCATTGGAAAAGAATGTTGTGTGTTTATACCTGACGACACCAATGAGGTACTAGATCGCGTTAGCCACTTAGAACAAATCGTATATCTTCCCCATGAAGAGCCGAGTTCTTTATGGAAGTGGCTAAGTAACCTGTTCAATTTCTCTGGCATAGGAAACTGATTGTTTCAGGGAGCCCTGACTATCCTGTTTGGAATCCTAATGATTTTTGTATGTTTTCAGTTAATCTCCTGTTGTATCCAGAATTGTGTAAGGTATGCCACCCAGGTGACTGCCCCAAAACAGAGTGCTAATATGATGATTTTGAATATCGCTGATGAAGAAAGGGATAAAGAACGGTTAATATGTGGAACCCAGTAATTGTTGGTCATAGCGTAGCTTGACCAAAAGGAGGGATTGTGAAAGTAGAATGAATTATATTGTAAAAACAGAATGGATTGAAGAAATGCTGTATGTACCTTTTTAAGCAGAAATAAGGAATGTTGAAATACAGGTGTCATAACTATAAAGGGAAGGGTAATAGCTGTCCTGTGTACAGTACTATAAAAATCCCTCCTGGCCAGAGACTCCAAAATCCTTTTCCCTGTAAAGGGTTAAGAAGCTCAGGTAACCTGGCTGGCATCTGACCTAAAGGACCAATAAGGGGACAAGATACTTTCAAATCTTGGGGGGGGGGAAGGCTGTTGTTTGTGTTCTTTGTTTGGGAGTGTGTTCGTTCTCGGGACTGAGAGGGACCAGACATCAATCCAGGTTCTCCACATCTTTCTAAACAAGTCTCTCCTATTTCAAATTTGTAAGTAAATAGCCAGGCAAGGCGTGTTAGTTTTCCCCCTTTGTTTTCTCAACTTGTAAATGTACCTTTTAGCAGAGTGTTTATCTTTGTTTGCTGTACTTTGAACCTAAGACTAGAGGGGAGTCCTCTGAGCTCTTTAAGTTTGATTACCCTGTAAGGTTAATTTCCATACTGATTTTACAGAGATGATTTTTACCTTTTTCTTTAATTAAAAACCTTCTTTTTAAGAACCTGATTGATTTTTTCCTTGTTCAAGATCCAAGGGGTTTGGATCTTGATTCACCAGGAGTTGGTGGGAGGAAGGAGGGGGGATGGTTAATTTCTCCTTGTTTTAAGATCCAAGGGGTTTGGATCTGTTTTCACCAGGGATTTGGTGAAGGTTTTTCAAGGTTTCCCAGGAATGGAATCCATTGAAATGGTGGCAGCAGAACCAGAGCTAAGCTGGTAGTTAAGCTTAGAAGTTTTCATGCAGGCCCCTACATTTGTACCCTAAAGTTCAAAGTGGGGATCCAGCCTTGACAACAGGTGTCAGGAAAAGGAACATTAAGGCATAAACAATGGGTCCGCTTAACCTAATGCTGGACCATTAGCCAGAGATCTGTAAAAGTTAGTAAGGAAATTGAATATGTATGTCTAGCCTCAGGTAAACTTGTCAGTTCTGCTTATCTTTGTCCTCTTGTTAAGGTCTCGCCCTTTTTATCTGTATAAAATAAGGTAGTGTGGGTCTTGCATGGTGCTCACATTATCTGAATGTATTAGCAGAGCGCTGTGCTAATAAACAGAGTGGTCTAACAAATTGCGAGTCTTGAATCTAACTTTGACAGGAGTTAGAGGTGGGATCCACAAAGGTACTTAGGTGCCTAAGTCCCATTTGTAAGCCCCACTGAGATCCATAAAACTCCCCTTTGACTGCTGCTTACCCCTGTACATTCCTAAACTAATTCAGTGGCGAATCATGTGCAGAGGGAGTACCCTAGGTGCCTACATTTCTGCCTGTGTACATGTGCTGTGCTGCCTCACCGCAGGTGCTCAGACGCCATCTCCTGTCTGTGCTCCAGACTGATCCACAAAACAGGCATTTGTCCACCTAAATTGCATGCTGGGCCTGATCAGGTAGGCATGCCCAGAGGCTGCTTACTGGATTGGGCCCATTAGCTGAGTTAACACAACAGTTGCAGGTGGTGGAGGGAACCTTCCTTTATAATCTTTAGCTTAGTGGTTATGGGATGTGGGAGACCCCCAGTTCAAGTCCCTCCTTTGCCTGATGAGGAGAAGGAATTTTAACAGGGATCTACATCACTCAGGTGAGTGCTCTAATAACTAAGCTGTAGTGTCATTTAACTTTGTCTAGCCCAATTAATATATAATGATTTAATTTAAGTTGAAAAACTTCAATAGAAGGTTGAAGGGAGCCCCAGATCAGGATATTCCATACCATAGTGATTAGGGTTCTCATCTCAGATGTGGCAGATCCCTGTACAAATCCCTGCTTCCTCTCAGGTGGGGGTGGGGGATTGTCTTCCACATCTTGGGTGAGTACTCTAACCACTAGGCTAAAGGTTATAAGAGAGCTGCTTTCTGTCCCTCTTTCTCTCTCCCACCCCAGCTGTTTTGTGTAAACTCATCTAAAAGTCCTGATCCAGTTGGTGGCATCTGAGCACACCTGTCAAATCAGGCCCATTCACCGCTTAGGTGGCCTAATGCCTTTCTTACCTCAGTTCATGGATCTCTAGCAGAGATAGGTGCTGAACTCTGAGAGAAGCGTGGAACTTAGGATACGCCCCTGTTGTCTGCATCTCCTGCTGGATGGCTTAGGTGGCTCGTAGCATGCTGGCTTTGTGGATTGCATTCAAAGGTGCCTATCGCTTTGCCTAGTGGCCTAAAAGTTAGGTGTTGTGATACTGATCATCCTATGCCTAAGTCCTTTTTGTACATATTAGCCTATGTACCTAAATACCTTTCAGGATCTGGGCCAAACACAGTTCGATGTTGGTGAGAGATAGTTGGCTGACTTGATATTTTATGGACCTAGTGGTGCAACCCTTACTCAGATCTGAATTGTACTTACGCTTGTGGGCCTGTGCGATGGGGTTTCCACCCCACACAAGTCCTGGAGATCAAGATTAGGCCAATTAGGCCTTAACATTTCCTGGCTTTCCTCCATGTGCAGCCTATAGGTAAATTGGCATAACTTACCCCTTCAGGCCTTGTTTGGCGATGAACACCGCATCACAACCTGCTTACATGAATCTGCACCACTCAGGAGTAAAAGATGCAAAACCCAGAGCTTTTATTTGAAAGACTATTTATCAAAATCTTACATCTCACTATGAGGGGCTTACTTATACCAGTGCTTTGTCTCTCATTCTGCACAGACTCAGCAATATTTCCTACTCTAATGTGCAGTGTGGATCTCCATAGCATGACGGGGGAGGGATTTCTCAGTAGTTCGAGCATTGGTCCTGCTTTGAGGAGGGGGTTGGCCTAGATGACCTCCTGAGGTCCCGTCCAACCCTGATATTCTATGATTCTGCATGCAAAACATCAACTGCCATCCAAGGGAGTTCCACTTGTGGAATGAATGCAGGTCCATAGCAATTGGGATCACTAGTGATTCAGACTGTTGGGGAGTTGGTTTGTAAAGCAGGTTGGGAACCTCTGGTATGAAAAGCAACAAAGAGTCCTGTGGCACCTTATAGACTAGAGGGCTTCCAGATCACTGCAGAACTGTATCATGTTCGTGCGGGTGGTGGGGCAAAAAGAGAGTCCCCGAGATAGGACAGTCGCTTCTGCCGAGTTAAGTGTGGAGCTGTATAAATTGACGATATTGCTGTGTCTTAGTATATTCCTCAGTGGGATTTGAGGAAAGTGGCCTGTAGAATTTGGTATTGGAGAGTTGTCTGGCAGCCTCCTTTTGGTAGTCAGACCTGTTCATGATGACAACAGCACCTCCTTTATCAGCCTCTTTGATTATAATGTCAGGGTTGTTTCTATGTATAGGTCTATTCTATGTATAGGTCCAGACCGTCATTTTGATCCTCAGGAGGAGTCCATGTGGAGTTCTTCTTGTGTTGTTGGTGGGAGGGTATCTGAGTATCAGTGCATCAGTGCACTGTTCAGTGTTATCTTGAAAGTATTCTTTGAGTCGGAGATGGCAAAAGTAGGCTTCCAGATCACCGCAGAACTGTATCATGTTCGTGCAGGTGGTGGGGCAAGAAGAGAGTCCCCGAGATAGGACAGACTTCTGCCGGGTTGAGTGTGTTGCTGGATAAATTGACGATATTGCTGGGTGAGTTAGGGGTACCACTATTCTATCGTGGCCCCATGTGGCAGGTAGGATTTTAGACAGCTTGCGTTCCTTTTTCCTTTGTAGAAAGGTGAAGTGTGTAATGTAGCTCTCCTGTCTTATGTTAGTAAAGTCTGTTTGTGTGGAGGGTTGGTTATTTATGAAGGTCTCCAGGTTGGAGAGTTCTTTTTTGATGTTTTCCTGTTTGCTGTATAGGATGCTGATCAGGTGGTTCCTCAGTTTCTTTGATAGTGAAATTTCCAAAGGCAGGTATAAATATGCAGGCAGGAATCAGTCTAGAGATAATGAGGTTAGTTCAATCAGGAAGGGTGAGGCAGACTTCTAGCAGTTGAGGTGTGAAAACCAAGGGAGGAGAAACTGCTCTTGTAGTTGGCTAGCCATTCACAGTCTTTGTTTAATAATGAGCTGACGGTGTCAAATTTGCAAATGAACTGAAGCTCAGCAGTTTCTCTTTGAAGTCTGGTTCTGAAGTTTTTCTTTGCTGTAGGATGGCTATGCCTACCTTCATGCCTCCAGCTTCCATCCCGGACATACCACACTATCCATTGTCTACAGCCAAGCACTGAGGTACAACTGCATTTGCTCCAACACCTACAAGATCTTCACCAAGGATTCTCAAAACTACAATACCCGCATGAGGAAATAAGGAAACAAATCAACAGAGCCAGACGTGTACCCAGACGCCTCCTGCTGCAAGACAAGCCCAAGAAAGAATCCAACAGAACTCCACTGGCTATCACCTACAGTCCTCTCCTTAAACCTCTCCAACGCACCATCAGTGATCTACAACCCATATTATTGGCTGTGGCTTCTGAAAGTTCCTGAGGAAGATGGCATCCACCTGAAATAAGAAAAATGGAAATAGAATATTAGACACAGCTGAACAATCCCCATTTTACCTCTCCCATTTGCTTTTATTGTCCATGTTAATATACTCTCAACTTGACCAGCCAGATGGATCTACATGACTCTTCAAAAGGATAAAATACAGAGCCGCCTTCCCCACAGTGAATCAGAAGAAGCAAGCAAAGAACTGTGGGTAGAGAACAGTAGACTCCAGTATATTTCAAAGTGTTTAGTAGAGCAAACTCCACTGATTTGCATGTCTAGCTAATCTGTATTGTTCTGGAGAAGGTTGCAGGAGACAATGCCAAGGAACTGTGGAAAACTAGATCCTGTTCCCAATCTCATAAGCATGAATAATTAGAGTCGCTGCTAATGATTGTGTTTGACAAGAGAGAGGAACTAGGCAAGGGCAGGAGAACTAGTGACTCCAGACTTTAACTGTAAAATTCATTTAATATTGCATATAACTGAGTCTGTGATAAAGGAAACAAGGCCCTCACTCTCACACAACAGAGAAGGAACAAGACAGCATGATACAGGGTAAAGATGAAATGTGGGGGAGGGGTAGCTCAGTGGTTTGAGCATTGGCCTGCTAAACCCAGGGTTGTGAGTTTAATCCTTGAGAGGGCCACTTAGGGATCAGGGGCAAAATCAGTACTTGGTCCTGCTAGTGAAGGCAGCGGGCTGGACTCAATGACTTTTCAAGGTCCCTTCCAGTTCTAGGAGATAGGTATATCTCCATATTATACTTGCTAGAGGAATTCATATGACCCATATTTTTCTGTGCCCCTGCACAGAAAAAGGCAAATTAAATCTACCGAGGGACACGGCCTCTTCCCCAGCAGCGCGTCTGTTGCAGCATGCATCGAGCAACCTCAGAGAGAGGGGCGCGGGGCCAGGCATGCATGCCTCCATGATCACCGTTGGGGGGGTGGTGGTATGTGGTATGTGCGTGAACAATCGAGAGAGAGAGAGAGAGACTCTGTCCCTCTCCCTTGCTACAACAGCTGACTGGTGTGGAAGGGGAGGGCTTTTTATTATGCACAAGGCAGTCTAGAGGCACAAATGTAGTAGCCCTGCCTGAGTTAATTGATTCATTCTCTGAGGCATTAGCAACCTGACAATGGAGTTAGTAACGTCGTTAAAGTTGCTGTTGTTGGTTAATTGATCTCATTCTCTGAAGCAGAAATGTAGCAGCCTGCCTGTTACAGTGAATGTTGTTAATGTTGGTATTGTTAGTTAACTCTTCCCTTTCTCAGTCAATTTCCCCAGGAGCATAAAACCTGTAAAAGCTTTAAGGCCCCTACATTGCCAGAGTGATGTAAAGGAGCCTTATTATAAATGACAGTAAGGGAATCCTCAGCTAGGAAGATCTATGTGCTTTCTCAATTTATTTCTGTGCCAAAGGGGCACAATGGGGTTAGAATACAGCTCAGGATTGATTTTACTTACCCATTAAAAAAAAGACTTTGAGGGCAAATAAAACATTTACCAAAGAGTCAATAAAATGCCAGGACAATCAGAACCAAGCACTTCCCAAAGTACCCAGCCAGGTCCAGGACAACGATTACCAAAACTGTATGACTTTCATGTGTGAAAGTCTGAACAATTTAAAATGACAGTCTACTTTTTTTTTTTTTTTTTTTTGCTGTTTTGTGTTCTGTAATGTAATTTAAATGAAAGGGTATTAGTTACCAAGTGTTTGTAACTTAACTTTCATGTGCTTAGGAAATGCTGAATAGTTATTGTGATTTTTCTGTATTGTAGTTTAAGTAAATTACCAAAACAGTTGAATCTGATGTGATTATATTGCATTATTTTGACAAATAAAGGATGCAGAATTTTGATTTTGATTTTTTTTTGGCACAGAATTCTCCCAGGGGTAAAGGATATTGACTTTTGAAGGACATGCTAAAATGAGAAGCTATGACCAAGTTTTGTCATAGACCAGGCAGTGCCCTGAGTGATCCAGAAGCTCGTGCTTCCTTAAAATGCCTGCAAGGTGTGATCATCCAACACTTTCTCTTTCAGGAAGATGATTGTCATATTACATGCCTCCACCCTATTCCCTACACTGACGTATCACCCTGTGTGGTGTTTGAGGAGGGAGGAACTGAAGAGAGACGCAGTATTTGCTGGGCAGAAGATGGCCCACTCTTCAGTTGGTCTGCCCGAGACTGTGAAGTTGGAGATGAAGAAGATCTCTGTCTCAAGGAAAAAGAAGCACAAACATTTGCATCAGCACATTCCCATTTTACCACCTCTCAGTAAGATCTGTATCAATCTGCTGCCTTGTAAGCTCTTTTGGGCTGAGACCTTCTATGCTGCTCTTTAAAGCTCTGATGACATGATATAAATTGGAAAGTAAAGAATCATTCTTTCTTGATGTAAATGCTAAGATGAGAAGCAATAGTTGGGGGAAGATGTCGGTCGGCCAGTGTCCTGAGGAATTTGGTGCCTCCTTAGAATGCCTGGAGCAACATAATCATCTTGTATTTAGGTTTTCAGATAGATGGCAACTCTATTCCATGCTTTACCCTGAGCCTTTACTCACCCCTCCCCGCACAAAAGAAAGAAAGATGTACCTGCACAGTAGATCTCCTGTACTCACTGAATGGAAGAGGGTCTGCTCTAAATTAAATAGTAGTAAACTCCTTTGCCAAAGCAGTAACTGAGGCTTGGTCTACACTGGGGGGGATCGATCTAAGTTACGCAACTTCAGCTACGTGACTAATGTAGCTGAAGTCAATGTACTGTCTTCACTGTGGGCCACTGTTGACTCTGCCTGCGCTTGTCACGGTGGCAGAGTACAGGAGTCGATGGGAGAGCGCTAGGGGGTCGATTTATCGCGTCTAGACTAGATGTGATAAATCGACCCCTGCTGGATCGATCACTGCCCACTGATCCGACAGATAGTGTAAACATACCCTGAGTCTTTGAATCACTCGGCAAATATGTTAAGACTTTCCCCTTCCACTGAAGTGCAGTGATAGGGGAGAATATGACAATCACTAACTAGATAGAAGCAGGGTGAAGTCAGGATTACGGGAAAGGTGTATTTGCATTGCAAGAGAATGTTAACGTGAGGAGGAATGGTTGGAGCTGGTTGTTGGTCAGAAAATGACAAGTGTAAAAGAGAATGTAGGTCTTCCTTACAATGACTGCAGAGAATATATTGTTATGTGTTTATCTTTTTAGAAATGTGGTAACCATATTGTCTACACCCAAAGCCCTGCACAAACTTGGACATGCACCCTCCCCAATATACATACAGATAAAGAAGTGAAGAAATCCCAATACTCACTCAGGGGTAGAGGGTCTGGTCTGTTTGGGGGAACTTTCATAAATCCCAAAGAACTGATCCTCGGGGAGTACAGCGGCAGGCAAGGGAGAGTCACTAATCAAGTGATGCCATGCTGGAGTATTCATCCTAAAATAACATGAATGGAAAGGAAATATGAGTATCAGGAAAGGAATTCTCTCTTGTATCTCCTGCCTCCTCATATACCATAATTTACATTAATAACACTGAATGATCCCACGGCCTGGTAAAATCAATGTTAATGTGACTTTCTTCCATCCTCTAATAAAATCTCTATTGTTTCATCAACAGAAATTTCAAATCAGTTTGGGGAACTGGGCTCCCGCAGACTCCTAAATTCTCATATCAGGATTATCATAGTCTCATAAATGGGCAAGAGAGAGGAAAAGCAGTGAGCCCCATGACTCCCTAATTCCTATATGGCCATCAGCTGTCTCACCATGTGCTGTATCTCACCAGCCATTCTTCTTGGTCTTGGTCACTACCGAAGGCGAAAATAAACTCCATTGAATAAGGGATGGAGTGTTCCATTACTCAGGGGCAAAGGATTTTAGGGAATAATCTCTTTACAAGTAATTGAGATCTTTGGAGGAGCTCTCAGTTGCCCCTTCCCCAAACTACACTGTAGAAATACCTTTGTAAGTATGTTGTCCTCTTAGTAGAGCTGTTCCTCACCCCCTGCCTACCCTACAGTCCCAGTGAAATACAGAGAGCAAAGTTGAGATCACACTAAACGTGACTGCTGCATTTTCTGTTCCTAATTCCCTTCTTTTCTCACTCTTGAGAGCATCATGAACTAGAAAAAATGGGTCCCAAGCTCCAGTTGTGGGCATTCCCAGACTTTGCCGGGGTCCAGGTAGGACACCCCCCCCCCCCCCGGCGAAGGAAGAGTTTTTTGAACAGTGCTGCATCCACATTTTCAGAAAGATGGGGGCCCTGTTCCATACATGTACCTGAAACCCTGCAGCCCCCAAAGTACTCTAACCTAGGGCATGGAGTATGCTCATTGCCAGAATTACCTGATCAAGGATGGATCTACCTTTATAAAAGGTGAGGAGGCTGCACTCGGCAAGACAAAGTAGGTTAGGGGCCAAAACATAGCTGACAATTTGGTGTGGACCCTTGATGGAACCTTCATCCTAAATTAAATGGAAACAACAAAATGTTAGGAATGGGTAGGGCACTGGGAGGAGGGTTTAGGGTTGGAATACACAGTCTGTTTATTATTCTGTGTAAAATGACAGACAATATCCCAATGAGTTCCTAATCAGAGTATTTTACCAATAACCAAAGCAATTTATGAACTGTGGGTTTAAGGAATGCTGTGAACAGTAGAGGAGCTAAAGGATTGCTGACTCCAGCATTGAGCAGGAAACCTGATATAAAAGGGTGTCTTAATGAGTTTTTGAGGCACCTAAAACGATTATTTTAGGAAGGGATCTCTGAGAGGAACCCTGACATTTAACCACTCAACTGTTAGGGGGTTCAGAAGGAGACATGTGACACTATACACGAAGCAGAGCTGCCTGCAGGATTCTGTGTGAAGCTGTCAGTGGCCTACATGGTATTCTGAGGCTTTTTGGCTACGCTATGTGGCTCAAACTCAGACCTTTTCCCCTGTCACTCCCCGCCCACCGCACCCCCCCACACACACTCTGTCACTCTGTACAGTGTGTACAATGTAAAACTTTTCTTATCTTCTTACCAAGAATCCACCCTCGACCTTAGGTACTCCATCCTCCACGAATGGGTTCTGAGATCTTAACTGAATAAAAATAGAGAAATTTATATTAGACATTAGGGAAATCTTCCATGCATTTAAAGAGAGATGATCGGACAATGGGAGTATCTTGTCTTCTGAAAGTGACCAGTGCCAGACGCTTCAGAAGGAATGAACATTACTGGGCAATTTCAAGTGTTGTACAGTCCCAGCTTCTAGCACTAGAGGTTTAGGATACCTGGAGCATGGGGATTGAGTCTCTGACCAACTTGACTAATAGCGACTGATGGATCTGTCCTCCATGAATTTATCTAATTCTTTTTTGAACCCAGTTATACTTTTGGTCTTCACAACATCCCTTGGCAATGAATTCCACAGGTTGACTATGCATTGTGTGAAGAAGTACTTCATTTTGTTTTAAATCGACTGCCTATTAATTTCATTGGGTGACCCCTTTTTCTTGTGTTATGTGAGAGGTAAATAGTACTTCCCTAATTTGATAGATGGATAGAGAGATGTTGTGGTGATTGGTGCTCTCTCTCTCTCTCTCTCTTCCTCTCTTTCTCTCTCTCTCTATATATATATTTAGGATCACTGGCTAGACAAAGGATTATTATTGACTTGTGAAGATAGGACTGTTTTTCAGGTTGGTACTCATCTCATTAATGTTAGGGCAAAGGAATTAATTAAACAATGAGGTGATCTCTGCAGTTGAAGATGGCTTTAAAACTGTTCCCATATCTCATACAATATCCCTCTGTTTAAGAGACTGAATAAGTCCTATTTAGGTTAAGATTCTTTCAGGCTTTTCTTTGTTAGCTTTGTTTTCATTTGGAATTATCTAGGTTCAAAGTTACAGGAATAATCTATCTAATGCCCACTGAGAACTAGGCTGAAACCCCTGTGGCCCCACAACTCCATTCATAAAAAAACTCACACAGTTCTATTATATTGGGTACACGGAAAAACTCACTTACTTCTGAGGTCTGAATGCCAAATCTTGTACGTACTAAAATCTCAAAATTGCTACAGTATAGCACGGCACCAACTGTCTCTCTCTGAGGCCAAGTTGAGCACTGACTTTTGTTCATTGCCTCAATAGCTTTGCTTGGGCTAGAGGATGTCACAATGAAGGCTGTGGTGCAATTGCCATGACAACCAGGTGTTAACTCACAAAAAGGGGGTGATGTAGTGGCTGTTATATATGTGTGCACCCCTGCCCTGCTCATTTGTTTATGAGTATGTGCCCTCTCTAGAGACTAGCCCAAAAAGATAAATCAAAGCTCCAAGTTTAGGGAGAACTGGTGGTAATTCTCTATGAACAAAAGAGCTTAGTTACCTTAAGTTCCTTTGGCCATTTGTCATTCACTCTAATTCCCTTAGTGTGGTACGCTACATGAAATGCTGTAGCAAGAGTGTCTCTCTTTTGGCTTTTTAAAACATAGAATTAAGCTGAAAAGAAAGGAATCCCCCCTAATCCAGTGTATATATGCTGTATTGAGACCTGAGTAGGGAATTCATAGGCTCCAAATGATTAATTGACCATTTCAATCCACAATCATTTTCCCTGAGAGATTTTTCCACCTTGGTCAATTAACAGTGTAATATATGTTACAAAATTCCCCAGGTGACTGTTAATTACCTTTGAATTTCTTCACTATGGTGGCCAGAACTGCAGAATTTTGAGAAGATTCCCGGATTCTCCATTTCAGTTCAGAAGACAAGGCCACTGGGTTCTGAAACTTCTCCCTCTCACAGTTGAAGAAGACCCCAGTGTTACTCATGATGGAGTTTGTTCATATTTTTTTTTCTAAAATTAATTTTATTCTAGTGAATGGTTGTAGCTCCCCAGACCTTGGAGGATTAAATTCTCTATTGCCCCAGGAATAGGTCCAATACCAGCTACCAAATACCTCAATGCCCAGCCGAGCCGCCTCACTCCCCCGCCAGACCCCCATGCCTGCCGCTTGCTCACAGCGTCCCTCCTCACTTCCCCGCCCCCGAGGAGAGGTGATGTGGTGAGCAGTGGGGACCTTTGCGGGGAGAGGTGGAGTGCAGGCAGGCAGGCAGCGACGGCAGCAGCAGGTGGTGGGTGGGTGGGGCCTCCTGTCCCTCGGGGGTTCCTGTGCCAGGGAAGGGACTTCAAAGACAAATGAGCACTTGCCAGAATAGTCCTTTCTGATTTTCTTTTCACATTTCCCTAGCTTTTGTCATGAGATTTTCTTGTTCTTTGAACAAAGAAAATGACCAGTATCTACCTGTAAAAACACTGAGGGTGAGTGCTGGATACGCACTCTGAGAGGCAGAGACTGAAACGGGGAAGGAAGTTACTGCCTGATCCCTGCAGAGATGTGAGATGCACTCAGGAGGGGGTGGACGGGGGGCGTGGACAGGGCCTGGTGTGACATTACACTCCATATTCTTCACAGAAATATTGTTATGATATGAATATGGCATAGCTAAGATATGTTTTATGCAAGATGGGTCATGTGAGGTATCATTGAAAGGGTTATGATCTACTGAATGTGTTTATCTAATTTATATACATGTATCATTTCTGTATGTGAAGTTAGGAATATTGCCTATGTAACCATTACAACTGTGTGTGTATTGGAGGGGAACACCCACCAGACAGCAGGCAATCAGCCTGGATGGGCCATTAAGAAGGACAATAGAACGTTCAAGATACTAATCTCCCACCTTCCTGAGAAGGTCAGCTGATGATGTCACCTGGTACGGAGTCCCACCTTGGACACTGCTGGTACTTTTCCACTAGAAACAAAGGATTCCCACCTTATGTAAATTCTATTTACAGCTGGGAAGGAAGGCAATCCGGGGTCTTCTCCACTGCCTGCCCGCCCAAGAAGGAAGACTGCTAAAAACACCTGGAGAAACAAAGGAACTAAGCAGGGGAAAGGCCAGGGCTGAGTCCAGGCTGAGACAGGGGTCTAGCCTGTAAAGAGTCATAACTGGATCTCTGAGCTGCAGAAACTCTGCAACCTGCCTAAAACAACATTTAGGGTGAGAAATTATATTTGTAACCTGTTTCTTCAGTGTATCAAGCTTAGTTTAACAAATGTATTTGGGCATAAGCTTTCATGGGCTAAAACCCACTTCATCTGATGCATGGAGTGAAAAATACAATAAGCAGTATATATATTACAGCACATGAAAAGCTGGGAGTTGCCTTACCAAGTGGGGGGAGGCGGAGGTCAGTGCTAACGAGGTCAATTGAATCAAGGTGGAAGTGGCCTATTCTCAACACTTGACAAGAAGGGGTAAATGTCAACAGAGGGGAAATTACTGTTTGTAGTGCTAACCTAATCACCTTGAATTGGCCTCGTTAGGTCATCTGCTCACACTTCTTGCAATGATCCTGAGGACCAGTGTGACATGAGCCTTTATTAGCGACCTCCCATGGCCCATGGTGGATAAATACTATGAAAGCAATGCATGAGGAGTAGTGAGTTGGTCAGGCCCAATCGGCGTTGTCATCATAGAACAATGCACCCTTTTCCGGTCAACACTGAAGGGCTCTTAGTGTCATAGGAGGCAGGGTCTGGGGCAGAGGGTTGCAGCGCGATGGGTTTTCAGACTCTTCTAGGGGTCTGTGGTGAAAATTTTTCATCTCCAAGGGAAATCCCCTCTGGCTGGCATTTCCCATGTGCCTGCCTGCTGCAGGACAGTCAATCTGCCTGGGGGAGCATTTTTTTGAGCTTCTCCCACTGACATAGCTGCCGCCACTCGTTGGGGGTGGATTAATTAGCTCTCCTGCCGGCTTAGAGTGGATACACTAGAGCAGCAGTTCTCAAATGTGGCCACCGTTGATACCAGACACCTCTGTGTTCTTGGGGAACCAGGGTGCAGTATCCAGCCTGACTCATGAAGGCCACCCCACTCCCCACCCAGCCTCTGCTTAAACCAAAACCCATCAGAGGGAAAAACTTGCAGAGAGCAATGAAGGGTGTTGGGAGACACACCTAGACCCCTCCTGACAAGGGTGACAAGATTAAGACATCTCCATTAGCATACAGAATGGAGAGCAGAGACAACTCCCCTAGCCTCATCTGCATGAAAGATGGGACAGGAAGACAGAATGGAGAACCACACTGAATTCTGGGACCAGAAAAAGCAGGGAATCACTGCATCTTGGGAATCTCTGCTCCAGATGCTAATGAACCTATGTCTGGACACACCCAGCTCAGCAATTATCAGATCAATTCTAGTAATGAATCCTTAATTGATATCCAAATACTGAAGCAGCCTAGTTGCATTGTGAGCTCCCTGGAAGAAAACACCACCCATAGCCAAGAGTGATCAGCTCTTATTGTCTGGTCTAAAGAACCCTTCAGTCATCAGCTTACCTATAAACAAATCTAGTGTTCTCCCTTGAACCATTGTATTTTCTCTACAAAAATCCCTTCTCACCCTCCAGTCAGTGTTCTGATGCTTAGATCCAAACTATGCATCAGTTCCACTGGAACACCATCGTCTCCTGACTGATCGTGCTGGGGGCTCTGCCTGTCTCCAGCGTTCAGGACCCTCCACTACCACCATCACCTGGGAACCCCGACCAGTTCAAGCCTCGTGGAGTAGGTGAGATCTCCCCTCTTTCTCTCTCTCTGTTTTCCTTTCTACCTTAGGTATTAACCTTTAATCATGTATGTTATGTTGGTTTAGCCCTCCTTGTGTAGTTACCACTAGTATTCAATAAATAACTTTTATGATTAACTTGGTTGCTTCTCTCTCTCTTGCTGAATTTTACTCTTTTGTGCTTTTAGCTTCCCCCATTCACTCTACAGCAATGCTTCTTTTACCTAAGCTAAAGATCCCTGCACTCCAAAATACTGTGGGGTTTGCTCATCAAGTAGGTTACTGCCAGTACAATTGTGATGTGAGAGTGGGGATAGGGACATGCTGAATCTGGGACGCATAAGGGTAACAGCTTGAAAGTGCTGCTTGACCCAGTCCATGGAGCCCAGGGGCATATAAAGAGAAGCGGCTTGAAAGTGCTGCTTCCTCCAGCCCAGTGAGTCCAGAGACATATAAGGGGTCAGCTTGACAGTGCTGATTGACCCGGTCCGCTCAGATTTGCTCTGTTAATGTATGTGTGGGTGTGGGTGTGTTCATCCGGTTCTGGGGCGGGAGTAACCCAGCCCTAGGGAGCCTAGGTCCTGCAGGATAGCTCCATTGGGAGGGGACTTGCAGAAGGGAGAAGTAGAGCTCCATATGAAAACACAAGTGACACAAGCAGTACATTGATAGAATTACAGAATCCCCTTCCCCAGAAGAGTAACCCGAATAAATGAGCGTAGCCCAAAGTAATGGGCAAATCTCGTAATACCGTGGCCACATGCAGCCACCCGGGGCTTTTCTTGCGGCCACAGCTACCTGGGTTGGGTGGTGATTAGGGTGGGTGGCAAAGCAGCGGCCCCTCCCCCAGACTCACCAGCAGGGTTTGGGCCCTGTCCCCTTCTGGAGCCACAAACGCTGGAGGAGCAGGCAACCGGTGTGTGTTCCCATCTTGTCACCGGTGGTGGGGCTTGCGTTTCCGGCTTTAGCCCTGGTGGCTGCTGGCAGGCTCCAGCCCTGGCACTTCGGGCTCCAGCCCTGGCGCTTCCAGCTCCAGCCCCAACCCAAGACTCAAGCCCCCCATCCATTGCCATGGCAGCCACGGCCTCTTCTGTCCCCGGCCTCCAGCTGTGCAGCAGTAGGCTCCAGATCTCTGCTGCAGGACTCTGGGCCCCGGGCTCACCACCCCTCCCACCGCCACTGGCCCCTGCTGCTACCCATCCAGGGCTTAATTTGTCTCCCAATTTGCTGAGTTTGAGTATCTCTGCTGTAAAAAGTGATATTTGTATGTTTGTTAATCACTTTCTGCTGCCTCCCAGCTCGCTAGCAAGGCTGCTGCTGTGAAACGTGATATTAACAAATGTACAAACATCACTTTTCACAGAAGCAGACTTACTAGCGAGCAAGTCTTTTAAAAATAACGCAACCAAAAAAGCAAAAGAAACAATAATGAAAAAGACAAGAATATGCAACTACCTTATTTGTGTTTCTATTCTGTGTAGGTCCAGTAAAGAATACAGAGAACTGTATTATTGAGTGTGCAAAAAAACCCCAAACCTATGTAAATAAATTACAAGGATCTGGACATGGATATGTGCATATTTATTTGTTTTTCCTAAAGTTAATTAAGTATTTTAGGAAAAATTCTCGGAGTGGCCACCAGTGGGAACCCCTGCACTAGAGAGCTTACAATGGTGCAGCTGCATCAGTAGTCATAACCTAAGAGTGCTTCTAATATCTTACTGTCTGTACTGGGCTATCTTGATTATCATTTCAAAAGTTTTTTTTCACTTACTTAGTTGGCCTCTCAGAGTTGGTAAGACAACTCCCACCTGTTCATGCTCTCTGTATGTGTGTATATATATCTCCTCAATATATGTTCCATTCTATGCATCCGAAGAAGTGGGCTGTAGTCCACGAAAGCTTATGCTCAAATAAATTTGTTAGTCTCTAAGGTGCCACAAGTACTCCTGTTCTTTTTGCGGATACAGACTAACACGGCTGCTACTCTGAAACCCATCTAATATCTTGATCTGTTTCTGGCCTAGCAAAATGAGGCCCTGCCCTTAACTCGGTGGCACTGGTCTGTTTCGATGGCTGCATCTGATCAATTCCAACATTTATGGGGATTGTCTGGGCGCCCATCAGGAGAAGGGGGATGATTTTGGTGACAATCAGGAAACAATGAGGGGGAAATAGGGGACAATCCTGAATGGGCAAAGCACCAGTCCCTGACACAGTGCAACAGGAGCTTTAGTGCCGACATCCAGGTGCCCAATGGGGAGCTGCAGTCAGTGCCCACACCGGGGAACCAGCCGGGACATGGGCTGAGGCGATTCCTGGGAGGGGGGCAGACATGAAGGGGTTTAAATAGAGCCCAGGGCTGGGTTCATCTGGACCTACAAGTAACCGGAAGAACCCAGTGGCAAAGCTCTGACAGTTCCATGACCCAAGCGAGGGGAGCAGAGCTGGTAGCTCCGGCCCAGGGCTGGTAGCCAGTGAGTGTGGTGTGGAGACAAGAGACCAGCTCTGCCCAACTGCTCCCTGTGCCAGTCTGTTACCAGAGCGAATCACACACAGTGTCCCCGGCTCCCCTCGCCCCTGGATTCTCTGAAACAACCGGAATCTCCATAGATACCTCCCTTCTCCCCACTCCCCGGATCTCACGTCTCTTTCTGTCCCCCCATTGATCCTGTGGCTTCTAGCTAGGATCTACATAGTTTCTGGGAGAAGCTGCCCGTGCCCAGGGGAGGTGGGGCCCCCAGGGGGCAGGGTCTGGGGCAGGCGGCTGCAGCGCGATGGGTTGATCGCTAGGACCCAGGAGCAGCTGGGTGGGAACAATGGCCGGGTTCCCTGTATCCCGGCGCCAGGAAGTGATTCGCAGCCGCTGCGGTGACTCGAGCTCCTGGCGAGATCCCCGAGCCCCGGCGGCTGGTGCTGGGAGCCCGGAGCCCGGGCTGCAGCCGGGAGAGGGGAATCTCCAGCAGGGCCCTTCCCGCTGCTCCCCAGGAGCCTCTCCCAGGGCAGAGCCCCCAGCCCGGCCAGGGCCATTCCCGGCCCGGCCCCTGCCCCAGGGGGGCCCCGCTCGGAGGGAAGGTGAGAGAGACCCGCCCGCCCCCGGGCTGCAGGGGGAGGTTTGGCCCCAGGCTGCTCCCAGCGGAGCTGGCTGCGATTCCCGCCCTGGGCCCGGGAAAGCTGCCGCCGGCTCCGGTGTGTGCGGGGCGGGGGGAGCCAGCCCGGGCCATCCGCTGCCCCCACCATCTACTGCTTTGCTCGTGTGAAGGTGCCGCTCGCTGACCTCTCCTGCATGGGAGGCCCAGGGGCTCTGCTGGCCCTAGGGGTAAGAGCGGGCAGAGGAGTCAAATGTGGGGACTATCCGTGCAGGGGGCAAACTGATGTGCAGGAGGGTCAAAGCGCTGGAGGGAGGGGAAGGCGATGGGGAAAATCAGAGACGGGGTAGTTAGGTACCAGGGTTAAGAATGTGGCTAAGGCCCGGCCAGGCAATATCAGTGGGGAAACCCCAGGATAAGTAAGGGCAGAGGAGTTAAAAGTGACAACAATGGGGGTGAGCAATCTGCAGTGGTTGCAAAAAAGGATGTTGAGATGTCAAGGGGTTCCCCGGGGGGCGTGGGGGTGGGATGCTACACCTCAGCACCTGTTCCCAGGGCTGGGTTCTCTCACAGCTGCATCCCAAGGCCCAGAGGCATGGAGCTGCTAAAGGAGACCTGATTCTGCACAATATTTCACATACCCCCCTTCCCCCGCAAAGTTTTAGTGTTTAAAATAATCCCCGATCAGTCGCTATCTCTGCATCATGCCTCACTGATGCAGGAAGGCTCTTGGTCTGCCTAAGGATCCATGAATGGGAACGGTTCTGCTGGTGTCTGAGTGGGCTGGGATGTAGGAGACCCAGGTCTCAAGCAGAGGAGGAAAGCAGATTTGAACAGGGGTCGCCCACATCCCAGGTGAGTGCTGAAAGATAGAAGGTGGGACAGTGACATGGCGGGAGGCTGAAGAGGGGCAGGGGGTGTAAGTAAGGGGGGATTGACAGGGGAACAGAGATGTGTGAGGCCGGGGGCAGGAGGGGATGGTGGCAGGGGGTAGCTGTTGCACTGAAGGGAGGATGGGGTGATGCAGGGGGGGAGGATTATGGGGCTGAGGGGAACGACGCTGGAATAGAGGGAAGATATGAGTGGGGGGTCACTGCGAGGAAAAGGGGGGATGTGGGGAGAGGAGGTTGTGAGGAGACTGGCCGGGGAAGGGAGAGCCGGGGGCAGGGATAAGGCGGAGGGGTGGGGAGAGATACAAGGGCAGCTTCCCTGCCTAATGGGGCAAGGGAGGTTGAGGGGGCTGCCCTGCCCTGCCCAGCCCAGCAGCCTGCCCTGCCCTGCCCAGCCCAGCAGCCAGTGGGGATTTGTTCCCCTACAAATGGTCAAACCAGCAGTGAGGAATGGGCAGGGTGACCATTCATCCTGAATTGGCCAGGACAGTCTTGTAATGCAGAGTTCAAGTCCTGGTCCTGAGCTGAATGACTCCGGGACACCATTTGTCCCAGATTCTCTGCGCCTGCCCCAGGCTCCGGGGCAGTGCCAGCCTGTTCCCCGTGGGTGGGATTGAGGTGGGCCTTAGCCCCCCTTCACCATGAGGCCCCGCCCCCGGCTCCTCCTCTTTCCCCGAAGCCCTGCCACCTGACCAGGCCAGAAGCTAGATCAGGGCCATAATAAGAGCCACCCAGGCTGCAGTGGGGAGCCCCAGACCCTCCACCTGCCCTGAGTGGCATGCCCTGGGGGGGTGGGCACATGTGCCAGGGGCTGCTCTTGAACACCCTATCCCCCTGTCCAGGGCAGGTGGAGGGTCCCTGGGCAACTCTTATCACAACCCAGCTTCTGGCCTGGGCAGGGCATTAGGAGGAGGAGCAGCAGGCGAGGCCTCTAGGGATAGGAGGGGTGGGGCCATGGAGGGGGCGGGGCTCCTGCATGTGTCCTGCATCCTGCTTTTGCCTTTTTTGAAAGGTGACCTAGGAATTGGGGGCGGACAGGAGACTTCCCCGGAAGGGCTGAGAATTTACAAAGGCAAATGTCCACCCAGAACCCCTCCCCCAACACAGCCAGCTCCCAATTTCATATTTGTGTTTAAAGGCAATCTCATTATTTGGGTGGGGGGGTCTGACTCCTGGGTTGACAGGACTGAACAGGGGCTGGTCTGATTTCTGTGCAGGATTCGGTGTCCAACCAGAGTCACTGCGAGCCGAAAGGAGTGGAATTGGGGTTTGGTTTGGATCAGTGGCAGTCAGTGTGTTCGGTTCTGGTTCAAGATGACCCAAAATAGTTCAGTTACCAGGCAGTGCCCCAGAAGGGGGGAGGGAGTTGGGAGTGAGCCCTGTGGCTTGCTTCAGTGGGGAACTGAATTTGGGGCATGGGGCCTGCCTCAGGTTGTGACAGTTGGAGGGAGGAGCTGCCCCAAGGGGTGGGGACGGGTGAGAGGAGGCCTGTCTAAGGGGAAGAAGAATTGAGCAGCCTTTTTCCTTGGCCTTGAAGAGTTAATGTTAACTTCTGGGACAGGGAGTCCCCACTTCTCTCCCCTTCCTCCCTGCTCCTGTGGGCTGCCCCCTTCTCTTTTTCTGCCGGACAGGCTGTTCCGGTATCGATCACATGCCTGGGGGTTGTTTTGTTGTCTTGTTTTATAATGAATGAGATCAGAGTAGGTTTTATTTTATTTTGTCATATGTTGAGCTGAAAAATTGCTGAAACTTCATTTTAACTGGAAGCCATTTTTCCCTGAGTTCGATTCAGGTTCACTGAGGAAGAGGAAAAATGATGGTTTAAGTCTGGTTCCATAGGTGCCGACTCCGTTGGTGCGCCGGGGCTGGAGCACCCACGGGGAAAAATTGGTGGGTGCTCTGCACCCACTGGCAGCTCCCCACCCCAGCTCACCTCTGCCTGCTCCCCTGAGTGTGCCGTGTCCCGCTTCTCCCCCCTCCCTCCCAGCGCTTGCCGCCGTGAAACAGCTGTTTCACGCTGCAAGCGCTGGGAGGGAGGGGGAACACGGCGCGCTTGGGGGGGGGAGGTGGGGGCGGGCTGGGGATTTGGGGAAGGGGTTGGAATGGGGGCGGGGCAGGGGTGGAGTCGAGGGGCGGGGGCTCGAGCATCCACTGGCGCTGGGAAAAGTTGGCGCCTGTGTCTGGTTCCAGTTCAGTTAAGCATATCGGTTCAACCTGGTTCTCTGGTTCTGTTCTGGTGGAGTCCAGGTGGGCAAATGAAATCTGCAGCCACTGAACTGTCCTCATAAGGAAGGCTGGGGGGCTGGTTATTGCTAAGGCAGAGGAGGCTGGTGTCTGTCTCTGTCTGCTCATGATTAAGGCTGCGAGTTTGTCACGAAACTCACGGATTCTGTGACTTTCCATGACTTCTGCAGCGGCTGGTGTGGCTGCCTCCGGGGATGCCCCAAGTAGCTCAGGTCCCTGGGCCAGTCTCACCAGCCACTGCTGGGGCAGTCCCGGGCCAGCACCCCTGCCCCCAACAACAGCAGGAGGAGTTTGCATGTGGGAGGGGGCTCAGGGCTAGGGGTCGGAGTGTGGGAGGGGGTGAGGGCTCAGGGTGACACTTACCTTCGGGGGCTCCCCGGAAGTGACAACAGGTCCCTCGCCCCGGCTCCTAGCTCCACGCGCTGCCTCCACCTGCAAGCACCGCCTCCACACTTCCCATAGACTGTGGTTCCTGGCCAATGGGACCTATGGGGGTGGCAGTTCACAGAGCTAGGAGCTTAGGGAGGGACATGTCCTGTGGCATGGGAACAGTGGGGGTGCTGAAAGCCAACCCCCTTACCTGTGTCTGTCCCCCCCTGTCCCGCTAGCCAGGGTGCGGGGGGGGCTGGGACCTGGGCGTGGGAGGCTGGCAGCGGAGCCTCGGCTAAAGCCTGCACGCAGTCATTAGCTGCTGTCACCAGAGGGGCTCTGGCTATTGCTCAGGGAGAGGAGGGAGGCTGGTGTGTGTCTCTCTCTGCTCCTCATATTAGAGCCCTTGAGTTGAGCTGCCTGGGTCAGATGCTGCTGCCTCCTCTGCCTGAGAGCCCAGACTGTGAGACTGCTGCTCCCCAGCTGGGGCTGTGCCAGGGGACAGACCTTCATTAACCCCCCCCCCCCCCCCCCCTGTGCCCAGCCCAGGTGGGCACTTTCTCCAGTGGCTGGAATCAGCTCCCTGGGGCAGATCCGGACTCTGCCCACACCAGCCCCTGAGCCCAGCCTGCAGGGGACTTGGAAAGGGCTGGGGCTGGGCAGGGACAGTGACTCTGCACAAAGGGCCCCTTTCAGCGACCTGCTGGTGAGTTTGTACCGGAGGGGGAGGGGCTCTCTATGGGTCTGTGGCTCCCAGAGCTGCTGCCCTCAGTGACACAGCCAGGCAAATGCCACAGGAACGGGACAGTCCCCAGTTCTCCCAGGCAGAAGGAAGAGGGATGGAGACAGGAAGGGGGAATGGTGAGACCGAAAGGGGCAGCAGGAGCAAGAAGTGGGGAGGGAGGTTCCCAGCTCCCAGCCCTGCCCGGATCCATTCCCTGCATCCCCCTGGGCCGACTCACTCTCCTGGGAAAAAGGGGAGGAGCTGACAGAGGAAAAGCCAGTTCTTGCCATAGACAGTCCCCACCCTGCTGGGGAGATGCACTGCCCTCAGGGGGCAATGTCAGGGGGGAATCTGCCAAAGTGGCTCCTTTGATTCTGCTTCCTTTCTAGCATTTGTCTTAGGGACTCTGTCCCTGGAGGGGTTAAAAGTGTCTCAGGGGTTCAGTGCTGGTGGGAGGGGCCGGGTCTGTGTTGTAATAAAGAGACTGAGGGTTTTCCCAGCATGGCAGAGTCCAGAGCGTCTGTCTGTAGGGAAAGAGCCTGGGGGGAATCGGGGTGTGAAATGGACTCAAGCCCCTTCTGAAACCTCCCTGATCACCCCTCTCGCCCTGACAGGCTGAGGAATCACGTCTGCGTTTTGCCCCAGATCGTCCCGTCTCCAGGAGACAGGGAAGGGAAATGTCTGTGATGGAGCCAGCTCAGGTAGGAGATTTTCAGGGAGCTTTGGAGCAGAGTGGGGTTTGCTGTAGAGGGGGAGGGGCAGGGAAACACACAGGGTGAGGCAGGGAGGGGACAGGGTGTGATAAACCTGCTGGGACATGTTCAACTTGGAGCCTGATTTTCTGAAAAGGCCCATTGGTGGGTTGGAGGAGGGGTGAACATGCCCTCATTTCTGAACCAGGAAACACCCCCCTGGGCAGGGCTGGGGAAAACTGACCAGACTCCCAGTGCTGGAGCCTGAACCCACTAGCCAGAGGCTGCTGTGAAATACGAAGGGAAGCTCTTGGGATTCCTGTCCCTGTCCCCGGCTCAGAGCTCTGCTTCCCATATCAGTCCTGTGGCTGGCAGGCGTGTGGGAAATGAGAAGACCCTGCCCACCTCCATCTGCTGGGGGGACAAGGAGCTCTCACCTCCCCACCCCCCCTGAAGCCTCCTGGCTGCTCTGAGCAGGGTGGGGGGTGGGATTCTGCTCCTCTGGCCCTCCTAGAGCTTCCATTTTATTGATCTTTCTCCCCCATGAACACTGAGATAGTGGCTGGGGCAGCAGCAGGTGCTGAGTGGGGAACTCTTGTTGTTTCAGATGCCGGTGACCTTCGAGGATGTGGCTGTGTATTTCACCCAGGGGCAGGGGGCTCTGCTGGACCCCCACTCAGAGAGCCCTCTACAGGGACGTCATGCAGGAGAACTATGAGACGGTGACCTCGCTGGGTAAGCGATACTCGTCCCTCGGTTATTGGAAGCCGCGGGGTCTGCATTTCTGAATCTGTTTTTTCCGTGGTCACGTAGTCCCCAGCTCCAGTGTGGGAGCGAGACTTTCATCTGCATACCCCCCTCCTATGGGATCGGGGAGTCATAAACCTAATGCACATGCTGATTCATCCCCATCCCTCCAATTTTCAAGGGGGCAGAAGCACTGTGTTGTCCTGTCTGGTTTAACTCTCACTCTCACACAGAATCCCAGTGCCCCTCCCTTCCTGGGACTAGCTCCAGCCCTGGGGAGGGCTCTGGATATTTTGCAATATGCAGGGGTTAAACTCCTGAGCTGTGATGGAGCCAGCCTCAGCAAGTCCCACCAGCTCCCGGAAAGCCCTAGGGATGGCTTGACAACCATCACCTCCACCCCCATTCCCCAGATATTTGCCTCTCCCAAGGGGGCTCAGGGGACCATGCTCCCCCCTTCCTTCAGATCCCACGTCCCCCCAGCACAGCATGGGGTCTGGTTAAACTCAGGAATGTTTTGTGACAAATATTCCTCCAATATCTGATCAGCACCCAACCTTGCCTGATTTCACCCCCTGCGCAGGATTCCCCATTCCCAAACCGGACCTGATCGCCCGGCTGGAACGAGGGGAAGAGCTGTGGGTCCCGGATCTCCAGGCCACTGAGGAAAGGGAGAGCCCGAGAGAGGTACCCGCACAGGTGAGGAGTCAGTGAGACTGACACGAAAACCATCTGAAGGAAAAAGCTCAGACTCCCAAAAATGTGCTGTGAGGTCTTCCTCATCTCCCCCAGATCAGGCTGTAGTCAGATATCACACACCGTCTCCCACCCACCCTGTTAGCTGTCAGGAGTTTCCTTCCTGATTTTACTTCCCAGTGAGTGTTTGCATGGGGATGTGGAGAGAGAATCCAATTTCTCCATCTCCCCACCTTTATTGTGTTGAGTTTTCCGTTTTTGCTATTCCCCTTTCTCCCCGGCACAGGCAGTGACTCATGTCTGGATTCTCTCTCCCAGCAGGTGCTGAGAGAGTGAGTGTGAATGAGGAGAACAATCAACAGTGGGAAGTTCCCGGGGAAGTGGAACCATGGGGGACCTTTTTGAGAAGAGCTGAAGGGAATTTTTCCCAGTGCTTGGAACAGGGAGAAGCCTGGGGAAATCGGAGCAGGTCAGAAAAACAGCTGGGAAAAGTGACAAAAGTGGATGAATCCATTGATTGTGGGGCAGGATGCAAGGATCCCAAGGAAACCACAGTCCAGCAGACAAGTCAAAAGGAAGAAGAACCCTATAAATGCCCCAATATTGAGAATAGATCTCATATGAGTACAAACCTTATTTCTCACTGGAGAAACCACACCGGAGAGAGACCCTATAAATGTCTTGATTGTGGGAAATGTTTCAATCAGAAGTCAACGCTTGTTAGGCATCAGACAGTCCACACAGGAGAGAAACTCCATAAATGCTCGGAGTGTGGGAAAAGCTTCACTAGATGCTCATACCTCGCAATACATCAGACAATTCACACGGGATTCAGACCCTATAAATGCCTTGAGTGTGGGAAGTGTTTCAATTGGAAGTCAAGCCTTATTACACATCAGAGAACCCATACAGGAGAGAAGCCCCATAAATGCTCGGACTGTGGGAAAAGTTTCATGCACAGATCTGACCTTATTAGACATCAGAAAACACACACAAGAGAGAAACCCCATAAGTGCTTGGACTGTGGGAAAACGTTCACACAGAGATCAACCCTTGTTGCCCATCAGAGAATCCATACAGGAGAGAAACCCTTTAAATGTTTGGACTGTGGGAAATGCTTCAGCCAGAGTTCATATCTTACTTCACATCAGCAAATCCACACCGGAGAGAGAACCTATAGATGCCTCGACTGTGGGAAATGTTTCAATTGGCAGTCATCATTTATTACACATCAGAAGATCCATACAGGAGAGAAACCCCATAAATGTTTGGACTGTGGGAAAAGCTTCAGTAGCACCTCAGACCTCGCTAAGCATCACAGAACCCACACGGGAGAGAGACCCTACAAATGCTTGAACTGTGGGAAAAGTTTCAATAACAACTCAAACCTTCGTAAACATGGGAAAATCCACACTGGTGAGAGACCTTATAAATGCTTTGATTGTGGGAAATGTTTCATTTGGAAGTCAAACCTTACCAGACATCAGGGAACTCACACAAGAGACGGATCCCACACCTGCTTGGAATGCGGGGAAAGTTTCATCCAGAGATTGGACCTTATGCAACATCAGACAATGCACAAGAGACAAGAAACATAAATGCTTGGATTGTGGAAAAAGTTACATTAAGAGAGCAAACCATATTACGCATCAGAGAACACACACAGTAGAATATCCCCATACATGCTTGGACTATCTAGGGGCGCTCACCCGTGTGGCTTCTCCGATGTTCAGTAAGAACATAAGAATGGCCGTACTGGGTTAGACCAAAGGTCCATCTAGCCCAGTATCCTGTCTACCGACAGTGGCCAATGCCAGGTGCCCCAGAGGGAGTGAACCTAACAGATCAAGTGATCTCTCTCTCTCTCCTGCCATCCATCTCCACCCTCTGACAAACAGAGGCTAGGGACACCATTCCTTACCCATCCTGGCTAATAGCCATTAATGGACTTAACTTCCATGAATTTATCCAGTTCTCTTTTAAACGCTGTTATAGTCCTAGCCTTCAACACCTCCTCAGGCAAGGAGTTCCACAAGTTGACTGTGCGCTGTGTGAAGAAGAACTTCCTTTTATTTGTTTTAAACCTACTGCCCATTAATTTCATTTGGTTGCCCCTAGTTCTTGTATTATGGGAATAAGTAAATAACTTTTCCTTATTTACTTTCTCCACATCACTCATGATTTTATATACCTCTATCATATCCCCCCTTAGTCTCCTCTTTTCCAAGCTGAAAAGTCCTAGCCTCTTTAATCTCTCCTCATATGGGACCCGTTCCAAACTCCTAATCATTTTAGTTGCCCTTCCCTGAACCTTTTTTAGTGCCAGTATATCTTTTTTGAGATGAGGAGACCACATCTGTACTCAGTATTCAAGATGTGGGCATACCATGGATTTATATAAGGGCAATAATATATTCTCCGTCTTATTTTCTATCCCCTTTTTAATGATCCCTAACATCCTGTTTGCCTTTTTGACGGCCTCTGCACACTGCATGGACGTCTTCAGAGAACTATCCACGATGACTCCAAGATCTTTTTCCTGATTTGTTGTAGCTAAATTAGCCCCCATCATATTGTATGTATAGTTGGGGTTATTTTTTCCAATGTGCATTACTTTACATTTATCCACATTAAATTTCATTTGCCATTTTGTTGCCCAATCACTTAGTTTTGTGAGATCTTTTTGAAGTTTTTCACAGTCTGCTTTGGTCCTACCCCTTTCTCCAGATCATTTATGAATAAGTTGAATAGGATTGGTCCTAGGATTGACCCTTCGGGAACACCTCTAGTTACCCCTCTCCATTCTGAGAATTTACCATTAATTCCTACCCTTTGTTCCCTGTCTTTTAACCAGTTCTCAGTCCATGAAAGGACCTTCCCTTTTATCCCATGACAACTTAATTTACCTAAGAGCCTTTGGTGAGGTACCTTGTCAAAGGCTTTCTGGAAATCTAAGTACACTATGTCCACTGGATCCCCCTTGTCCACATGTTTGTTGACCCCTTCAAAGAATTCTAATAGATTAGTAAGACACTACTTCCCTTTACAGAAACCATGTTGACTTTTGCCCAACAATTTATGTTCTTCTAGGTGTCTGACAATTTTATTCTTTACTATTCTTTCAACAAATTTGCCTGGTACCGACGTTAGACTTACTGGTCTGTAATTGCCGGGATCACCTCTAGAACCCTTTTTAAATATTGGCGTTACATTAGCTATCTTCCAGTCATTGGGTACAGAAGCCGATTTTAAAGGACAGGTTACAAACCTTAGTTAATAGATCCGCAACTTCACATTTAAGTTCTTTCAGAACCTTGGGTGAATGCCATCCGGTCCCGGTGACTTGTTAATGTTAAGTTTATCAATTAATTCCAAAACCTCCTCTAGTGACACTTCAATCTGTGACAGTTCCTCAGATTTGTCACCTCTAAAAGCTGGCTCAGGTTTGGGAATCTCCCTAACATTCTCAGCCGTGAAGACTGAAGCAAAGAATTTGTTTAGTTTCTCCGCAATGACTTTATCGTCTTTAAGCGCTCCTGTTGTATCTCGATCATCCAGGGCCCCCACTTCCTGCTTCTGATGTACTTAAAAAACATTTTATTACCTTTTGAATTTTTGGCTAGCCATTCTTCAAACTCCTCTTTGGCTTTTCTTATTACATTTTTACACTAAGGCCTGGTCTACACTATGAGTTTAATTCAAATTTAGCAGCATTAAATCAAATTAACCCTGCAGCCGTCCACACAATGAAGTCATTTACATCAAAATAAAGGGCTCTTAAAATCGATTTCTGTACTCCTCCCCGACGAGGGGAGTAGCACCGCAATTGACATTGCCATTTCGAATTAGGGTTAGTGTGGCCACAATTTGACGGTATTGGTCTCCAGGAGCTATCCCACAGTGCACTGTTGTGACCGCTCTGGACAGCAGTCTGAACTCAGATGCACTGGCCAGGTAGACAGGAAAAGCCCCGTGAACTTTTGAATTACATTTTCTGTTTGGCCAGCGTGGATAGCACAGGTGACCACGCAGAGCTCATCAGCACAGGTAACCATGCAGTCAGAGAATGGAAAAAGAGCATCAGCATGGACCGTACGGGAGGTACTGGATCTGATCACTGTATGGGGAGACGATTCTGTGCTAGCAGAACTATGTTCCAAAAGACGAAATGCCAGAACATTTGAAAAAATCTCCAAGGGCATGATGGAGAGAGGCCACAATAGGGATTCACTACAGTGCCGCGTGAAAGTTAAGGAGCTCAGACAAGCCTACCAGAAAACCAAAGAAGCAAATGGAAGGTCCGGGGCAGAGCTGCAGACATGCCGCTTCTACGCTGAGCTGCATGCAATTCTAGGGGGGGCCACCACCACTACTCCATCTCTGACCGTGGATTCCGAGGCGGGGGTAATCTCAGCCATGCCTGAGGATTCTGAGGACAGGGAAGATGAGGAGGAGGATGACGACGAGCTTGCGGAGAGCACACAGCACTCTGTTCTTCCCAACAGCCAGGATCTTTTTCTCAGCCTGACTGAAGTACCCTCCCAACCCTCAGACAATGAGGCCATGGAAGGGACCTCCAGTGAGTATACCTTTGTAAATATAAAACATGGTTTAAAAGCAAGCGTTTTTTAATGATTAATTTGCCCTGAGGACTTGGGATGCATTTGCGGCAAAGTCTGTTAACGTTTCTGGGGATGGAGCAGAAATCCTCCAGGGACATCTCCATGAAGCTCTCCTGGAGGTACTCCAAAAGCTTTTGTAGAAGGTTTCTGGGCAGTGCAGCCTTATTCCGTCCTCCATGGTAGGACACTTGACCATGCCATACTAGTAGCAAGTAATCTGGTATCATTTCATGATAAAGCCTGGCAGCATATGGTCCCAGTGTTTGCTGGCATTCAAGCAACATCCGTTCTTTATCTCGCTGTGTTATCCTCAGGAGAGTGACGTCGTTCCAAGTAACCTGGTTGAAATACGGGAATTTAATTAAGGGGACAGAGGTGACCGTTCCTACTGTGCTGTTTGCCTGTGGCTGAAAAGAAATCCTTCCCTGCAGTTAGCCAAGTGGGGGGAGGAGGGGGGAGAGGGGGAGAGATCATTGGCACTGAGCTTTTTGCGTTTGGCTAGCAGGGATCTTCCCTGATACCAGCCACGCGGTGGGGAGAGGGGTAAAGCGATTATCCCAGAGAATTGGAGGGGGGGGTTAGTTTGGTTTCTGCTGCTGCATGTTAACAGGAAAACCGCAGCACTCAACGGGCTTTGCTTGGTATTTGGGAAAGGAGGGCGCTGCTTTTCTGATGGCTACAGAAGCCGAAAGACAATGGCTTACCATGGCCGCATGCAAGCCGAATTCTGTTGCCCGGACCTGCGTCTGTGCTCTCTAACATCAAAGCCGCAGGCACTCAATATTAAGATGTAAAATGTGACCTTGTACCGAAATCACATGTGCTATGTAATGTGAATAGTTTTGTTCACCATGAAAGAGTATAAGCATTGTTCTGTAAAATGTATCTTTTTAAATACTTCTCTACTTTTTTTCCTCTCCCTCCCACAGCTGCAAATTTTTCAAGCCTCCCTCCTTCATCCCAAAGGCTATCTCAGATAAGGCAGTGGAAAAAAAAGGACATGAGACAAAATGTTCTCTGAAATCATGTAATCCACCCGCAATGAAAGAGCTTATCTGAATGAGTGGAAGGACACGGTATCAAAGTACAGGAAAGATGCCAGTGAACATGAGGCCATGAGGGACGCTCGAGATGAGAGGAGGGACACTTGAGATGAGAGGTGGCAGGCTGCAACGCTGGGGCTGCTGTGTGATCAAATGGACATGCTCCGGCGTCTGGTGGAGCTTCAGGAACGGCAGCAGGATCACAGAGTGCCGCTACAGCCCCTGTATAACCACCCTCCCCCCTCACCATGTTCCGTAGCCTCCTCACCCAGATGTGTAAGAACGTGGGGGGGGGGGGGGCGGGGAAGGCTCCATGCACCCTCCCACTCCACCCCAGTAGACAGCCCAAGCAAAAGGCTGTGATTATTTTGAACTTTTTTAGTGGCCTTTTCCTTCCCTCCTATCCTCCTCCCAAACCCCACCCAGGCTACCTTGTCGGTTCTCTCCCTATGTTTATAATCAACTAATAAAGAATACATGATTTTTAAATGATAGTGACTTTATTTCCTTTGAAAGCATGCTGTGAACGAAGGGGGGAGGGTGGTTTGCTTACAGGGAATGAGTCAATCAAGGGGGCGGGTTTTGAAGAAACAAAACTTTCACACCGGTTTTCAAACTGGTTTTCAAAGCTTCTCTGATGCGCAGCGCTTCCTGGTGTGATCTTCTAATGGTCCTGGGGTCTGACTGCGTGTAATCAGCGGCCAGGCGATTTGCTTCAGGCTCCCACCCCGCCATAAAGGTCTCCCCCTTACTCTCATAGAAATTGTGGAGCACACAGCAAGCAGCAATAACAATGGGTATATTGGTTTGGCTGAGGTCTGAGCGAGTCAGTAACGTGCGCCAGCGACCTTTTAAAGGTCCAAATGCACATTCTACCACCATTCTGCACTTGCTCAGCCTGTAGTTGAACAGCTCCTGACTACTGTCCAGGCTGCCTGTATATGGCTTCATGAGCCATGGCATTAAGGGGTAGGCTGGGTCCCCAAGGATAATTATAGGCATTTCAACATCCCCAACGGTTGTTTTCTGGTCTGGGAAGTAAATCCCTTGCTGTTGCTGTTTAAACAGATTAGTGTTCCTCAAGACGCGAGCGTCATGAACCCTTCCCGGCCAGCCCACGTTGATGTTGGTGAAATGTCCCTTGTGATCCACCAGTGCTTGCAGCACTATTGAAAAGTACCCCTTGTGGTTTATGTACTGGCTGCCCTGGTGCTCTGGAGCCAATATAGGGATATGGGTTCCATCTATCGCCCCACCACAGTTAGGGAATCCCATTGCAGCAAAGCCATCCACTATGACCTGCACATTTCCCAGAGTCACTACCTTTCATAGCAGCGGCTCAGTGAGTGCTTTGGCTACTTGCATCACAGCAGCCCCCACAGTAGATTTGCCCACTCCAAATTGATTCCCGACTGACCGTTAGCTGTCTGGCATTGCAAGTTTCCACAGGCTATCGCCACTCGCTTCTCAACTGTGAGGGCTGCTCTCATCTTGGTATTCTGGCGCTTCAGGGCAGGGGAAAGCAAGTCACAAAGTTCCATGAAAGTGCCCTTACACATGCGAAAGTTTCGCAGCCACTGGGAATCATCCCAGACCTGCAACACTATGCGGTCCCACCACTCTGTGCTTGTTTCCCGGGCCCAGAATCAGCGTTCCACGGCTATAACCTGCCCCATTAACAGCATGATCTCCAAAGTGCTGGGGCCCATGGTTTGAGAGAATTCTGTGTCCGTGTCCATGTCCATGTCCTCATCACTCTCGTCGCCGCACTACTGTAGCCTACTCCTCCTCGCCTGGTTTTGCAGGTTCTGGTTCAGCATAAACTGCACGAGAACGTGCGAGGTGTTTACAATGTTCATGACTGCTGTCTTGAGCTGAGTGGGCTCCATGCTTGCCGTGGTATGGCATCTGCACTGTTCACCAAGGAAAAACGCGTGAAATGGTTGTCTGCCATTGCTTTCCCGGAGGGAGGGTGAGAATGTACCCAGAACCACCTGCGACAATGTTTTTGGCCCCATCAGGCATTGGGATCTCAACCCAGAATTCCAATGGGCGGAGGAGACTGCAGGAACTATGGGATAGCTACCCACAGTACAACGCTCTGGACGTCATCACTAGCCTCGGTACATGGACACACACCGCCGAATTAATGTTCTTATGTGGCCGCATACACTCGACTTTATACAATCGGTTGCCAAAAATTGAATTCTGTAAATTCGGATTAATCCCATAGTGTAGACATACACTTAATTAGGCAGTGTTTATGCTCCTTTCTATTTACCTCACTAGGATTTGACTTCCACTTTTTAAAAGATGCCTTTTCATCACTCACTGCTTCTTTTACATGGTTGTTAAGCCACAGTGGCTCTTTTTTAGTTCTTTTACTGTGTTTCTTAATTTGGGGTATACATTTAAGTTGGGCCTCTATTATGGTGTCTTTAAACAGCGTCCATGCTGCTTGCAGGGATGTCACCGTACCTTTTAATTTCTGTTTAACTAACCCCCGCATTTTTGCACAGTTCCCCCTTTTGAAATTAAATGCCACTGTGTTGGGCTGTTGAGATGTTCTTCCCACCACAGGAATGTTAAATGTTGTTATATTATGGTCACTATTTCCAAGCGGTCCTGTTATAGTTACCTCTTGGACCAGCTCCTGCACTCCACTCAGGACTAAATCAAGAGTTGCCTCTTCCCTTGTGGGTTCCCGTACCAGCTGCTCCAAGAAGCAGTCATTTAAAGTATCGAGAAATTTTGTCTCTGCATTTCGTCCCAAGGTGACATGTTCCCAGTCAATATGGGGATAATTGAAATCCCCCACTATTATTGAGTTCTTAATTTTTATAGCCTCTCTAATTTCCCTTAGCATTTCATCATCACTATCACTGTCCTGGTCAGGTGGTCAATAATAGATCCCTAATGTTATATTCTTCTTAAAGCATGGAATTACTATCCACAGAGATTCTATGGAACATGTGGATTCACTTAAGATTTTTACTTCATTTGATTCTACATTTTCTTTCACATATAGTTCCATTCCTCCCCTCCCCCGCACGACCTGTTCTGTCCTTCTGATATATTTTGTACCCCGGGATGATTGTGTCCCATTGATTGTCCTCGGTTCACCAGGTTTCTGTGATGCCTATTACACCTCTACCTCAATATAACGCTGTTCTCGGGAGCCAAAAAATCTTACCGCGTTATAGGTGAAACTGCGTTATATCGAACTTCCTTTGCGCCACCGGAGTGTGCAGCCCCGCCTCCCCGAGCACTGCTTTACCGTGTTATATCCGAATTTGTGTTATATCAGGTAGCGTTATATCGAGGTAGAGGTGTATATCAATATCCTCCTTTATCATGAGGCACTCTAGTTCACCCATCTTATTATTTAGACTTCTAGCATTTGTGTACAAGCACTTTAAAAACTTGTCACTGTTTATTTGTCTGCCCTTTTCTGATGTGTCCGATTTTTAATGTGAATGTTTCTCATCTGATCTGGCCCTTACATTATCCTCTTCCATCCTTTCCTTCTGACTATAACTTAGAGAATCTCTATCAATAGACTCTCCTCTAAGAGAAGTCTGTCCAAGCCACATGCTCCTCCGCACCTCTTGGCTTTCCCCAGCCCTTAGTTTAAAAACTGTTCTGCAACCTTTTTAATGTTAAGTGCCAGCAGTCTGGTTCCACTTTGGTTTAGGTGGAGCCCATCTCTCCTGTATAGGCTCCCCGCATCCCAAAAGTTTCCCCAGTTCCTAATGAATCTGAACCCCTCCTCTCTACACCATCGTCTCATCCACGCATTGAGACTCTCAAGCTCTACCTGCCTACCTGGCCCTGCGCGTGGAACTGTGAGCATTTCTGAGAATGCCACCATAGAGGTCCTGGATTTCAGTCTCTTCCCTAGCAGCCTAAATTTGGCCTCCAGGACATCTCTCCTACTCTTCCCTATGTCATTGGTACCAACATGTACCACAACCACTGGCTCCTCCCCAGCACTACACATAAGTCTGTCTAGATGTCTCTAGAGATCTGCAACCTTCGCACCAGGCAGGCAAGTCACCATACAGTTCTCCCGGTCATCACAAACCCAGCGATCTATGTTTCTAATGATCGAATCTCCCATTACTAACAGCTGCCTTTTCCTAGTGATTGGAGTTCCCTCCCACGGAGAGGTAACCTCAGTGCTTTTTCAGTAAGAGCTCAAACCTCACTGAGCATCGGAGAAGCCACATGGGTGAGCAGCCCTAGGAATAGCTTGACTGCAGGAAAAGATTCAATTTGACTTCACACTTCAGTGACCCACACAACAGAGAGACCTTGAATGTGGGGGAAGCTTCATTTGGTGCTCCTGGAGTATCAGACACCCGCAAATGCACACAGGGAAGAAACCTCTGAGATGTTCTTAGTATGGAAAATGCTCCAAGTGGAGCTAACACCATGTTTGACATCAGAGACTCCTCCACACAGCAGGGAAATTCTCTGAGTTCCCTGACGGGGGCCATCCATGGTCACAAACAATGATGAGCTCCCAAAATCCTAATAACCAGTTCTCTACCAGGTCCTCGGTGGCACTTTGGCAGCGGGGGTGGGAAGGGTCTTCACTCGCTCCAGGTTTTTGGCGGCACTTGGGCAGCGGGTCCTTCACTGCTGGAACAAGTGAAGGACTTGCCGCCGAAGTGCTGCCGCTGACCTGGTAGGGAACCGCCCGGTGAATACAAGCCCCACATGCCTGTCCCCCCCGTGCCTATACGACCCCAACCCAAGTCTTGCCCACGACTGTCCCCCTCAGAACCCGCAACCCATCAACCGCCCCCTCCTCCTTGTCCCCTGACCACCCCCTCCTGAGACCCCCCCACCCCGAACTGCCCCCCAGGATCCCAGCCCCTACCCAACTTGCCCCAATCCCTGTTCCCTGACTGCCCCGACCCCGTCCACCACCACCCTGACAGACCCCCGGAACTCCCGCCTACCCAACCGCCCCAGTTCCCCGTCCCCTGACCGCCCCCCCCAGAGCCTCCGCCCCCTCCAACTGCTCCCTGCCCCTTATCCAACCCCTCCTCCCAGCCCCAGCCTGGCCTCCTTACCATGTGGCTCAGGGCAGCATGTATGGATGTTGCACGGCCCACTGGAGCTCGCAGCCCCACCCCCTTACCATGCCACTCAAAGCGGCAGGAGACACGCTGCCAAGGCTCTGCGACGGGGGGGGGGCTGGGGGAGCCTCCCCAGCTGGGAGCTCAGGTGGGTCGGACAGGACGGTCCCGTGGGGACATAGTTTGCCCACCCCTTTAACAACCGGTTCTAAACCGGCTTCTAAATTTAACAACCAGTTCGCGTGAACTGGTGTCAACCGGCTCCAGCTCACTACTGGTCACAAACCCATTTCCTGGTCCCCACACATATCAGGGGCATTTGGCTCCCAAGGATCCAGCAGCAACCGAGCATCAGCTGGTCAGTGACCCTCTGGCTCTGCCTGGTCTCAGCAAACCCCAGGCAGAGGAGAAGCTCCGATCAGCCCCTCCCCCCTGCTGCAGCCCTGGCTGCTGAGCTGATGGGGCACAAGGTGGGGGAAGGGAGAGAGAGAGAGAAACTCCTCCAGATGCTCCCTCTCTCTTCCTCTCCCAGCCGGGATCCCCCTGCCATGGAGATGAGGAGAAGGACACTTGGGCCAGGCCCCACCTTCACTCTACACACCTGTCCCCATCCCCCACCGTCCACCAGCCCGTGGGCTGGGCTCCCCCACTGACCTGGGGCTGTTCCCTGTAGGACGAGTGTCCCTGGGGCCCAGTAACTCCTCCCCTCCCCAAATTCCCCAGGGCGCTGGGCTCTGGGGGATCAACCGTTAAGAGACCAGGCCGATGGGTTGTGGGGAGGACACTGGGGATTGAATGGCTGGGGCTGGGGGAGCTGGGAAGCAGGGGGAACTGGGTGCTGGGGCTATCAATTGTTTGGGGATCATGGGATAAGAGGCGAGGGAGAGCACAGGGGCAGAGAGGTGCTGCCTCTCATCACTCACCCCCTCTGCCCCTTCTCCCTGCCCCCTCTGCATTCAGACAGCACCATTAGGAGAGACTGATTCCCACCGGGCCTTTTGTTGGAAACCTGGATTTTCCACCTCTGCTACAGTAGCATCAGCGTCTGAGGGTCTGTCTATGTTAGGGATTAGCTAGCACAGCTCTGAAACTCGACCAGATTGCCTAGTCCAGACTGACCATGACCATTGAATTTATTCTGATCTGGTGGCAGTCTGTACCCCTATGTTCACCCCTTTTACAAGACTATGATAAATTGTATACAAATCCTGCCATGTGAGGTATCATTTGAAAACCGATAATATGCTGATCATTATTGTCTTGTTAAAATATGTGTGGCAATATGGTATGTAAAGTTTTAAGATTCTACTAAGGGCAGCCACAAACTAGTTCCTCAGAGATAAAAGTTGATGCCTCAGCCAGGTGTCAACAAAATTAAATGGTTAAGGGCCATTGTTTGGCAGGAACGAGGGTGTGACCAAGAAATCTACATTTTCACAAAGAAACAACTTGACATTCCCATCCGCACAGACTTTCTGTCTCCTGAACCTCAGCCAGATCAAAGGAGAAAGAACTATAAGAAAGAGGACCAGATGTCCCCAAATATTCCTCCCTTTCTCTCTGCCCACGGCAGCCACAACACCTGACGAACAAAGAAACAGCTTTGGACCCAAGGGATGGATCCTGTCTGAAAGAGATTCTGCCAGTGAAATTGCTGAAGAATGTGGTGAGAGAGATTTTGTTTTGAATTCACTTAGCTCATTAAGTTAGGTATTAGTTGTGTTTTACTTCTTTTATTTTCTTGTAGCCAATTCTGACTGTTAAGCCTCATTACTTAAAAAAATTAGATTTAAAATCTTTCTGTAATTAATAAACTATGTTTTAATATTTAAACCAGTGCGTTTGGATTGAAGTGTTTGGGGGAAACGCCCTTTGAGATAAAAGGATTTGTGTATATTATTTTCTATTAATAAAATGACGGATTTTCTATCAGCTTGTATTGTCCAGGAGAGAGGCTGGGCAGTACAAGAGTTGCATTCCTGGGGAAAGTCTGAGACTGGGAATTTGCTGGTGTTGCTCTGCAGTGTAATTTTAGATGGATCACTTGATGAGTGCCCTGTTGTGTTCATTCTCTCTGGGGCACCTGGCATTGGCCACTGTCAGAAGACAGGACACTGTTGGACTTTTCGTTTGACCCAGTATGGCTGTTCTTATGTTCTTGATTCAGGAGTGGCTGACTATAGTGTTCATGCAGTATAACTGGGAGTGATTTATATGCTGGAGGCTGTTTGTGGACAGACCAGGAGTGGCTGCTCTCACTGTGAAACTGTAAAAGGCACCCCAGGTTGGAGAATTGAGGGGACACAGCTGTTCAACGGTCCAGATTGTACCCTGGGTAATGTCACAGATTCCCCACCCTGCTCCCCACCATTATGAGAATTATTGTTAGAGTCACTGAGTTCCCCCTCTGGGGGTACATTTTTTCATTCCCAAATAGTGTCATATTGCTCCAGATTATGTTGACAAGCATTTATTGTTTGTACATTTTATCCCTTTTACTGTCCCTGAATTACATTCTGGCTAATAAAGGTGGTGTTTTAGCTTCAATGTTATTTGAGAGTGATGGGGTGAGTCCGAGGGATTCCCTCCTTCCTCCGCCACTGTCACACTCCACCGGATACAGCAGCCCCTCTCTAAGCCTTGGAGAGTTTTATCCTCTCCCTATTCTACTCCTCCACCTCCCGCGGTGTCACTTGCCACTGGGTCCTTGGCTCTCCATGCTTAGGAATCACACTCTGATTTCCCTGATTCTAAATCAGACTCCCGAGGGCTGAGATGAAAGTGTCACAGATCTGCACGGGAAATTCAAATGAACCTCAAAGCACAGTTTGAGCTTTCTGAACTTACAGCCCTGTTTCCATCTATTAGTAAAATTGCTTCTGGGCGTTTTCTAGACTAGTCTAGATCATTTGTGGGTGGGAATTTTTTTTTCCTTTTTTTTTTTAATATGATGTTGCTAAAACTTTTGTAACGAATAGAACCAAATCAGGAGGCGAAAAGAGAAGCCAGTTTAGCCAGGTCGGAAGAAAATAGGCTCAGACTGACCTGACCCATGGGTGAACCTTAAGGACTGATTAGGAAGATATATAAATGAATAGAGCTTTGAAATGCAAGTCTGCATTGTAGGCATCCTCACCCCAAAAGGAGTTGTGTGTGTGTGTGGGGGGGGTGTCACAAAGTTATTGTAGGGGGTGTTGCAGTATTGCTACCCTTCTGTGCTGCTGCTGATGACGGTGCTGCCTCCAGAGCTGAGCAGCTGCAAAGTGGCGGCTGCTGGCCAGGAGCCCAGCGCTGAAGGCAGAGCTGCTGCCAGCAGCAGCACAGAAGTAAGGGGAGCATGGCAGGGTATTGTCACTCATACTTTGGTGCTGCTGCCTGCAGAGCTGAGCCCTCAGTCAGTGGCCTCCCAGCTGTGAAGGCAGCAGCGCAGAAGTAAGGATGGTACCATGACCTCCTGTTAGGACCTCCGATTTGAGAAATGCTGGTCTCCCCCCAGGACCAGATTTCACAGGGGGAGACCAGATTTCATGGTTCGTCACATGTTTATGGCCTTGAATTTAGTAGGGCTCTAATTATGATTAAGGGAGGTTAGTGTTTTGAGGTCCCGATTATACTGAACTGATTTTTAAAGCTGTGATGGTGCTGCCCGTGGGAGCCAGCTGAGGTCACTCAATTAGGGTGAACTGCAAACAAAATGGGGCAGACAAACCCCAAGAGCTGGTGGTTATTCCAATAATTAGATTTACCAAGCCAGCACAAAACAGCTTCTATAGTACCTCACTGGTTACTTGGAAGTCCAAACTTCGCAGTTCCCTTAAAGTACCCAGCCTCAGGCCTCCCTCCAGACACACCTGTCAGATATGATGATGATTACTGAAAAATCTAATCATATAAAAGAAAAAAAGGTTCTTCCAATCCTAAAGGATCAGCCACACACCCAGGTTCAATTACAACTTAGATCTTACCCAAAATATAGGCTTATAGACAATTTTTATTAACAAAGTTAAAATTTATTAAAAAAGAAAAGAGAATGTCGGTTAAAAGATCAATATACATACAGACTTGAATTCAATTCTTGAGGTTCAGATACATAGCAGAGGTGAGCTTGTAGTTGCCAAAAGTCCTTTTAGAAATAGTCCAGAGGTTATAGTCCAACGTCCATATTCAGGGTGGCTCCAGTCAATGACTGGGGATCTCAATCCTTGTGGCTTAAGGTTTCCCCCTCTTGAAACCCAAAGCAGATCTGAGATGAAGTAGGATCGTGTCCCAGGGTTCTTATACATTTCCAGCAGCCTTTCGGCCTGAGAAAACAATAGGCTTAATTCTCCTAGCACAGGTTAATTTATCCATTAAACAGTTCAGATATAGGTTACCACAATCTTCAAAGAGACATATAGACAATAATACTATTTCACTCAAGTATCATCATAAATGTTAATATTCCCTTTTTTGATCTTTGAATTAAAGTTATAGCAATAGACAAGACTCATTTGCTTACATCACAAGACCTGAGCAAACACCTACCCTTCTACCTCTAACAATGCAGACTTGCATTTCAAAGCTCTATTCATTTATATATCTTCCTAATCAGTCCTTAAGGTTCACCCATGGGTCAGGTCAGTCTGAGTTAATTAACTCTTTCTGGCCCTGTCACCTTTCAATGAGATTGTAAGGGTGTGGGACTCACCCTTGCGGCACCTCCTGCTGGTCACCTGGGGAATCAGCTCAATCCAGCCTCCGGAGTGCCCTCTGCAGGCCAGTGATATGCCTTGTCCTCTGCTGGCTCCCATGTCCCTCCCAGGACCCCAGTGTCCCTTGCTCTGGGTGCTGCCCCCTAGCAGTACCCACACACACTGGGTCACCACTCCCAGGGGAACCCCCACCCACTAACCCCACCTCAGGATAAGGCCACTGCCAGTCACCATCTAGCCCCCACTCTCTGGGGCAGACTGCAGTATAGGCCACTCATCATCAGCAAGGCTGGGTTTGGACCTGCTGCCTTGGCCTAGCCCTCAGCTGCCCTCTGCAACCCCAGTACCCCTTAGCCTTCCCCTAGGCTGCAGCCTGGGGCTATCCAGGCTGGAGCTCCCCAGCTCCTCAGCCTTTCCCCAGCCCTGCTCCACTCAGGTACCCTATGTCTAGCTCCCTGCAGCCAGGCCCTTCTCTCTCTAAGCGCAGAGAGAGACTGGGCATGAGCTCCCGGCTCCCTGCCTTTATAGGGCCAGCTGAGTCTGTTTGGGGCGTGGCCCCAGCTGCAGCCACTTCCCCCAATCAGCTCAGCCTTCATGCTGCCTTCTCCCTGGGCTATCTCAGGCCTTTCCAGGCAGGAGCAGGTGTCCACCCTGCTACAGAGATATTATATTATACTATTAACATCACAAAAGCACATTAGACTTTCAGGTAAGTTTTTCAAAAAACAACTTAGGGCTGGAGTTTTTAAAGGTATTAGGCACCTGAGGATGCCGATGGGGGGGCCTTGTGGGGTTTTCAAAGCAGGTTTAGGCACCTAGGGCTAGATTCACAAAAGGGCTTGGTGCATAAATGCCATATTAGGTACTGGAATCCAACATTTAGGTGTCACTCATTCTCAAAACCCCTGCTCAGCTGCTGCCTAACTCAGTAGGTGTCTAGAGTCCCTCTGTGCTTAGATTTCTTCTGTTAAGTCCTCCAGGTGCTAAAAGATCTACTGGGCATGTGCACAGCTGCCTCAGTCTAGGTACCCGGGTGCTGATCTCATTCCTAAGCCTCAGGCTTGCTGTTCTCCTGCCCTGTCTCGCAGGTGGGACCCAGCATGATAGGCTATTGAGCAGAATAGCCCCTTTGGGGTGCTGCAGGCTCAGCAGAAACTGTCGGCAGTCTATAGACAGCGGGGCTTTAAAACACTCCAGATGGCGGAGACAACGAGTTTCCTCCTGCAGACTCTTGGCTTGGCAGAAGCCATGCTCCGTTCTGGGAAGAGGAGCCGCCCCTAGATTTCCTGCTGGGCCGTAGCCTGGAGCAGCAGTTGGACATTCCCCTCCCTGACACAGATTGGAGCTTGCTGAATGGAGCGAGGCTCTAGGCAGTGGTACAGCTCCTGGGGTTGGGGTGAGACTCTGACCCGCTCTAGCTAAGGACTAAAGGGGGCTAAGGCCTGGAAGAAGCAGGCAGGACCAGGGGGATTGCATTCCCCCGGGCCAAAACACTGATAGGGTCAGGTGCTGCATGTTAATATGATGAGAGATTCAAGGAAACAGGCCTGGTGTATACTCTGTAAATAAATGTAACCCTTCTGCCCCTCTGAGTTGGCAGCAACAAGGGCTGGGTTCAGTATCTAGGGGTTCCGTTTCAATAACGCAATGCAAAACCGGCTCGAGCCCCCCCCCCCGGGCTCCTCTGGGAGGCAATACTTCCCCTCTCGCAAGCACGGAGTCTGAGTGTAGCAAAAGCCTTTTAATAAAGGAGGGAAACAATCCGGCATTATGTTGGGGAAACACCACAAACAGGATTCATAACACAAACCAGGAGCAAAAGACCCACCTCCAAGTAAGTTTGGCAGTGTCCTTTTCCCCTCAGGGTCTTAAGTCCAATCACCCCAAAGTCCAACAACCCCAAAGTCTCTGTCCCTGGTCAGTGCTGCCCCAGAGTTCAAAAGTTTATCTGCAGAGTTTTACCTCCCCGCCTGGGCGGAAATGGGGGGGGGGCACACGGGATGCTAAAGGGCACCTTACGTGGTCCGAGGCCGACTGCCCCACCTCTCTGTGGAGTTCTGCTACAACCTTTACCACAAATGGCTTCGCGCTACCAGCTGCGCCGCGCCGCTCCACTCTGCTCCTCCAGCCATTCCCGCAAAACTGCTCAGCTCTGCCAGCCCCTCCACTCCACCAGCCATCCCATGAACCACTCCAGCTGCCCCCGCAAATGGCTCAGCTCCGCTCTGTGCCACTCCGCTCACTGTTCCATGGGCCACTCCACCATCCCACAAACGGCTTGGCTCTGCCAGCTACTTAGCAATATATCTTCAGGCTCCTGCATTGGTTAACACAGCACTCAGTGATCTCAGTTCAGCATTTTTAGCAAGTAGTATGGGAGCCCCAGTGCTGGTGCACCATTGGCCCAAAGTGAATTCAGTTCAACAACTTCTAGCTAAATTCCTAATGAAAGCAAACTTAGCTCTGCTATTCAGCATGGAGAGGGAAATAGTGCAATTAGTGCTCCCAGCCCTCAAAAGGTGCCCATACCATCAGGTACATATACCTCTCCCCCAACCTCTCTTAATTTACTGGGTTTTGTAACCCATGCCCCTTGTCTAGCGAGTGCTACTTAGTTACTGGTGACTCCCTCTGTCATACAACAGTTCCACTGGCCTTGATTCACAGAATCAGGGTAACAACACTTTATTCTTCCTGTCCCAATAACAGAGAAACTGGGGATTCCACACCAGCCAAAGTAACCACTTTCAGTTGTTGTTGTCCCAGGCTAGGTGGGGTGGGTGTGCCTATGCAAACAAGATTAGCCCCTGAAGTTCTTTTCCACCCTCGCCATAATTCACCACCAGATGTCAGGGTAGAGCTTATCCTGACTCTGCTTACATAAATAAATACAAATAACACTCCATCCCCTCACTTATTTCCACAAGAGCTCCTCAGCTGTTGAAGTTGCAGCTACAGGAGCCATGTTTGCCTGGGTAGCAGGGCCTGTGGGGGCCGGGCCCCAACATGGAGCCAGGTGGGTTGCTCCACTTATGTCCAAAGGCCATGGAAGGAAGCAGGGGAGTCCCAAAATCTGCCACCTTCAGCAGCTGCCTAGAGCAGCCTCTGGGTGTAGCCTCAGAAGCCCAGAGCGGGGGCAGGATCCCAGCTCAGACTGTGAGCCGGAGACATGGGGGGGGAGGGAAATATCCCAGGAAGGACCTGGGCCTGTTGTAATATTTGGAGCTACAAATTTGTGTCAATGGGATGGAAAAGTTCATAAGTTGTCACAACGGCTTTTGATAAATGCTGATGGGAAAAGCTACGCGAACCAAACAGAGAGATTACATTAGTCCAGTGTTTTTCAAAGTTTGGGTCAAGACCCAGTACTGGGTCATGGCATTTAAGGCACTGGGTCGCCTTGCTCAGCACCCAGGACCCTAGTGGCTCTGGGCAGCACCGCTGACCGGGATGTTAAAAGCCCCATCAGCGTTGCTGCCCAGCTAAGGCAGCTATTGCCTACCTTTTCTGACCCCACACTGCACCCCGGAAGTGGACAGCAGTGGGTCCGGCTTCTAGGTGGGAACCGGCCAATGGGAGCTGGGGGGGCCGGTGCCTGTGGGCGAGAGCCACACGGATCCGCTTGTGTACCTCCGCTTAGGAGCCAGACCTGCTGCTGGCCACTTCCGGGGTGCAGTGTGGTCCACGTTGCCAGGACAGGCGGGAAGCCTGCCTCTGCACCCCAGCTGCACTGCTGACCAGGAGCTGCCGGAGGTAAGTCCGAACCCTTTCCTGCACCCCAAACTCCTTATCCCCGGCCACAGCCCAGAGCCCTGACCCCCCTCCTGCCAGGGCCGGCTTCAGGCACCAGCCGACCAAGCACGTGCTTGGGGCGGCACCTTGGGGCAGGGCAGCGCTCGATTATTTATTTATTTTGATTCGGCGGCGCGGCACTCGGAGGGAGGGCGGGGGCTTTGGGCGGCGTGGTGCTCAGGGGGCGGGGGTTTGGGCGGTGTGGTGCTCAGAGGGGGCGGGGCTTTGGGCAGCATCTTGGGGGGGCGGGGGCTGGTGCGGTGCAGCACTCGGAAGGGGGCGGGGGCTTCAGGTGGCATGGTCCTGGGGGGGGGCGGGGATTTCGGCAGCACTCGTGGGGGGCAGGTACGGCAGGGCGGCACTCTTCTTTTTTGCCTGGGGCAGCAAAAAAGTTACAGCTGGCCCTGCCTCCTGCACCCCAACCCCTTGCCCCAGCCCAGAGCCCCCTCCCACAGCCTGAATCCCTCATTCCCAGCCCCACCCTGCACCCCTCACTCCCGCACCCCAACCCTCTGCCCCAGCCCTGAGACCCTTCCACACCCCAAATGCCTCATCCCCAGCTCTGCTGGATTGTGGGCATCAACAATTTTCTTCAACTGGGTCCCCAGAAAAAAACACTGCATTAGTCCAAACAACCAGGCCACATTCATTTAATCAACAAGGAGTCTGGTGGCACCTTAAAGACTAACAGATTTATTTGGGCATAAGCTTTCGTGAGTAAAAACCTCACTTCTTCGGATGCACTTTCATTTAATGAAAGGACTGTTGAAATCATGCTTGGTAAAAACAAGAGACATGGAGCTGGCAATTAATTAACCAAATTCATGGGCAGCCGGAGAAGTTTCACTGCGGCCCTGCCTCTTCTGCTCATGGCCCCGCCCACACGCCACCCCAGGCCCTGCCCCTGCTCGGTCCCCTTCCCGCTCAACCGCCCGCAGCCGCAGCTTGCCGCATTCCTCCTCCTCCTCCTCCCCACCCGAGGCCCCCACCGCCCGCCTCTCTCTGCGTTCCTCTTTTCCTTCATGCCCACCTTCCCCTGAGTGAGGCCCCTGCTGTGTGCGCTCTCCATTTTCCTCCTCTCCTCCACTGCCACTATCCCCCGTGAGGGCCCCACTGTCTGCCGCTCACAGTGTCCCTCTTCTCCACCCCCTCTCCTCTGTGAGGGCCTCATGGAAGAGGGGAGATGGAGGAGAGGAGGGACGCAGCAAGTGGTGGGTGGGGGGGCCTTTCAGGGGAGGGGAGATGGAGTGGAGGAGAGAAGAGGAGGGACTCATCAGGCAGCGGCGGGTGGTGGGGGCCTCAGGAGGGGCAGAGCAGGGATGGGAAGAGGCAGAGGAGCGCAGGTGGGGCCATCACGGCTCAGGCATCTGGCGCTGGGGTGCTTAGCCTCCCCTGGCCTATTATACTCATCCCCTATGACCAGAATCAGTGTGTTGGATATTAGCCCTAGCTGGCAGACGAAATAATGAGATGGGCCATTCCACCCATGGTCCTTAAAGAAGGCACAGAGAAGGAAAAACAGATAGAGGCCACCGGAGCAAACTTTTGTTGAAAACTGAAAAATTTATGGTTGAAAATTTTCAGTTTTTGTGTGTTTCAAGTTCTGGATGAAAAGTCAAAAATGTCTATGGAACATTCAAGCAAAACATTTGTTCTTCATTTTAATCTGAGTTTTTTTGGGGGGGAGGAGAGCAGAGAGGAACATTTTCTAAACAGCTCTACCGTAACCCTTTCAGAGGAAAGATGGTGTTTTTTCTGGGTTTGAACAGTGCACAACATAATGTGGTGCCATCACTGCTGGGGCTTTTGGGCATTGGTCTTTTATGAATTAGAGAGAATGGACGACTGCAGGAACTTGATCAAATGGTGAATGCAGAAAAGCACGATCATAGCACTTATACTGATACATAAATCACAAGAATCATAACATCAAATGGAAGGAAACTGATCACAACTCCTTGTAGGGCACGTCTACATTACAAAATTAAGTAGGCCTAATTTACGTCGGCATATAGCTGCAGCAGTAATTACGTGGCTTGTGTATGTCTACACTTTGCTCCTTGTGTCAGCGGTGTGCGTCCTCACTGGGAGTGCTTGTATTGATTGTACTGGCACTGGGGGGCACAGTAAGCCGGCTTCTGAAAGCTAGTAACACTCAGTATGTCTCCACTGACACTGCATCAACCTAACTACATCGACCTTCACTCCACGCCTCTCATGGAAGTGGAGTTATTAAATCACTGTGGCAGGGCAGTTATTTTAGTTCCCTAGTCAGGTCAATGTCAACTACCTTGCATCAACCTAACTCTGCAGTGTAGACTAGGCCTCAGGCTCTTGTCAGACTGTCAAGAAGGCATCTGCAACCCTAATGGGGAAGCGGACCCTTTCTCACCCCACCCTACCCCCCAAAAATTGAAGCTGAAATAATAAATAAAGAAATTTTGAAATAATGGATGTATTTTCTGCTCTTCTCCTGTCTACTTTATTTACAGGGAATTAGGATGAAGTTAAAGAGGAGCTATAAGTGATCTTTATAAACTGGATGAGAGATATCCTAAGTTGATGAGAACACATTTGAGTGAGTCCAAGTGGAATCATGTACCCTTTCTCACGGACACACTCTGAGGTGGGCTCCTGCACCCCCAACCCGGAAGAAAGGGAAGATTTTCTCAGCAGCGAAAGAGGCCGAGCAGAAAGCGTAGAACGGTTTCACATTATCAGCATCGAAAAATTCCACCAGCCCCTCTTCATAGTTCAGAGAAACCCGAATCTTGTCAGGTTTCCTACTTAGGGAAAGGAGTGTCGTAGGACTAGTGAGAGCCCAGAGCTCACCCCACCACTGTCGCTCTACAGCCCAGATCCCCTCCTCAGGACTAAGGATCACTACTCCTTCCTTCCTCCTCACAGACTCTCTGGCCACCCCCACAGCCCAGCCTCCTTTGCTCCCAACTTCCACCCCCCAATAATGTCTCCCAGAGGTGAATCCCTCAGACGCCAGCACACACGGAGAATAACAAAATCCCTCATGATTGGCGAGCAGCTTCTCATCTGTGCCTTCCAGTCTGACTCTTTTCCGATCCTTCGACAAGATGAGGTAGGGATTTGCTGACTCTGGATCCAGGGTCACCCCCTCTGGAGAGAGTAAGAGAATCAGTGTGTTAGAGACAGAGCTCAGCCCTGGGGGAGGCTTTGATCGTATCAGTGACAGAATCTGCCCCAGCTGGAGAGTGAATCAATTTATCTCCTTTCTCTTGATTGTATATCTGAGGGAGGAAGGATGGCTGGATGATGAATAGATTTTAATTAATATTTTAAAATGATCACAAATGTTATCCAAACTTTTCATTTGCCAAAAAACAATTTTTGGATAAATTAAAAAAAAACAAAAAACTGACCATTTTTAAATAAAAAACGTTAAAAAAAATTCCTCAAAATCCTAAAAAAAGAAAAATGTTAAACACTTCAAAAGGAAAGCATTTTAAAAATATTTTTTGCAAAACTTTTTTTTCCCTTCCATTTTCCAACCAGGAGAGATCTGCCACTGTTCACACTTCTGCTTTCTCTGAAGCTGAGATCAGGGATCATTGCTGGATCCCCTCAGGTAAGAACAGTGGAAAGAACAGTATGATTATGCTGAAATGGGTATGTATACGGTCTTGAATTAAGAAGAAAAAAGAACCAAAGACCTCCTTAAAGCCAGGGGGTGTGCTGAGCTCACTCTGTTACCATCCATGGGAGGCGCAATCAAGCCCCTTTACATAGTAAAAACATCTGGAAACAAAGAAGGCCACAAATGCAGGAGAGGGCTAAGTTTCATGGTCTGAGGGGTTTCCTTTGTTGCAGAGGCTAGGAGTGTGTGAGTGTGAGTGTGTATATTACAGGGAGAAAGCCAGAGATGCAGTTGTGAGAGTGACCCTGAGAGGAAGCAGAGAGACCAGAGTCCCCATTCCACTAAGGGACACACAGCTTTACAACACCGAACTTTTAGGCACCTAGGAATCACCGTGAAAACAATGGGAACCCAAAATCCTGAGTGAGGCACCTAGGCTTCCTATGTGAATGGGGAGAGAGAGGCCCCTAAAGCTACATCGACATTACACACCACTGGCAGTAGGGTGCAGGGTCCGTGTACCCACACGCTGCAGTGAAAAGCATGCTGTATCGACACTGTGGTGTGTAGCTACATGTTTTAGTGAAAAGTTCTGGCCAGGTGGGGGCAACGGGGAAAGGCTCTGGCAGTGGACAGTTGTTGGAGACTTTTCCCACTGCCTCCCCACCAGAGCCTTTCCCCACTGTTTGTGGCAGGGAAAGGCTCCAGCAGCGACCTACAGAGGTGAAAGTCTCTGGCAGTGGGGAGGCAGCGGCACATTCTGGGAAAGGTTTTGCTTGGGCATGTAGACAGCCATGTAGGGTACATACCCACAGGGCACATGGGTGTTTTCACTTCCCTAAGCCGAGCCTCACCGTCTACAACTGCTATTTATACCCATGCTAGGGGGGCGTATAGCGTATGCTCTCTGCGCACGGCCACAAGAATACCGTGCAGGGTAGATGCACTTTAAGGAGGGGATTCACAAAAGCCGGCATGCTAGACAGGGAGCTGCCTAAACTAACTGGTGGGAGGGGTGTGTGCTAAGCCCCGTCCCATTCATGGAGATAATGCCTAAGTCTGGACAGCACGGAGGTGCCTGTCTCTGCTTGTGATCCATGAACCTGGGGGATGCAGGCACCTGAATGCCTGTCGTGCCTGGAGGGCCTGAGCTGGTAAATGTGCTCAGAGGCTGACTAGTTCAACACAAAACAGTGGGAGTGAGGAAAAATGCACATTCCTTTATAACCTTTAGTCCAGTGATTAGGGTGCTCACCTGGGCTATAGGCGACCTCTAACTCTGCCTGCTCAAGAGAAGGGATTAAAACAGGGATCTCCCATCTCTCAGGTAAGCGCTTTGGCCAACAGTGCCGGAACCTTGGTAGAGGGGGGACATCAGGCCCCGCCCCTTTCTGTGGCCCCACCCTTGCCCCTCCTCTTCCCCGTGTGGCCCCACCCCGCTCCATGGCCCTGCCCCCTGCTCCACCTCTTCCCCTCCCCCCCCCGAGGCCTTGCACCTTGTTCCTCCTCTTATCTCTGTAGCCTCCTCTTTGTGGCCCCACCCCACTCTATGGCCCCCACTCCCTGCTCCTCCTCTTCACCTAAAGTCCCGCCCCTCTCCATGGCCCCCACTCCCTGCTCCTCCTCTTCTCCCTGTTGCCTGGCCCCTCTCTGTGGCCCCCATCTCCATGCTCCTCTTCTCCCCCCTCCTCCTGTCCTCCCTGTGGCCCCACCTGCTTCCGTGGCCCCCACCCTCTGCCCCTCCTCTTCCCCCAAAGTCCCTCACCCATGCCACCTGAGCTGGGCCATGATAAGAACTCCCCATGGAGCTTGAGCCACTGTGGGGAGCCCTGGACCCTCCAACTGCCCTGGGCGGGGGGGAGGAGGTCTAAGAGAAGCCCCTGGCTTGTGTCCCCGTCCCAGCCCCCTTTTAAAGTCCCTTTCTCCTCACAGGTGGAGAGAGACTTGGACTGGAGGTTTTCCACATCCTGGGTGAGTACCCTAAGCACTGGCTGAAAGCTACAAGGTGCCTTTTCCCTCAGCTGTTCTACACAGAGCTAGGTGGCCTCTGAGCCACTAGAAAGGCTGTCGTCCCTGGCTCCTGGCTCGCACAGGGACTTAGGTGGGAGATAGGCACCTGGGTGCCTAGTGGGAGACAGCAATGTACCTGCCCAGAGGCAGAAACGTAGGCCCTTGGTGCCTATAGTTTTGCAGAGAAAGTCCCTGAGTTCTGACATCTCCATTCAGGTGGCAGCCAGGCAGGGGTTTTGTGGACCTGGGAGTTAGGTGCCTCAGTCTGGGCTTGTGGATCTGAGCCCGAACTCCCTGGGCACGCAGCTTGCTGGTGTGGCAGACCAAGGGATTTCTGAGAAAGGAAACTATCTGCAACAAAATGGCTGATGAAATTCAATGCTGATAGACGCAAAGTACTGCACACAGGAAAACGTAATCCCAACAAAAGGTTGGGGTCTAAATTAGCTGTTGCTACTCAAGAAAGAGATCTTGGAGTCATTGTGGATAGTTCTCTGACATAGGGTTGCTAACCCTCCAGGATTTTCCTGGAGTCTCCAGGAATTAAACTTTCATCTTAAATTAAAGATTATGTCATGTGATGAAATCTCCAGTAATACGTCCAACCAAAATGGTCAACCCTCCTCTGAAAACTTCTGCTCAGTGTGCAGCGGCAGTCAAAAAAGCAAACAGAATGTTAGGAACCCTTGGGGGGGATGGGATTTGGGCTTTGATAAAATATGAACATTTATTACCTGCTTCTGTAAGGCAGTCTCTCCACCCTGCAATCAATAAAAAGAAATGAGAACTCCTCTGAACGAACACTGAATTAGCAGGCAGCAATATTAAACAGAATTAAATGCAGGGAGTGGAAAGGGGGAAACACTTATAAGTAAATCTGGTCAAAAATGTGTTTGAAAACTTTTCCTGCAAAAAATATTTAATTGAAATGATAATTTTTAGAAGAAAAATTATGATTCTTATGGTGGGGGGAGGGGAACCTCTTTTTCTGTGGGGAAATTTCAAAAAAATAAATGTAAATCAACATTTAGAAATGAGAATTTGTGTTTCATTTCAAATTAAAATATCAGTTTTCAGTTAATTTTCCCATTTAAACAAACAAAACCTTACTTTGTGCCTAAATGTCCATTTGAAATGATATTTTTCATTTTTTAGAACTTTCTGGTTCCATTATTATTATTTTTTTAATATTTTGACTTTTGGGGGGAAACTAATTTTCAAAGAGCAAAATGTCCAGCACATCTTCCAAACATCTCTAGTGATAAGTTCTAGTAAAAAGTTACCATGAAATAATGTCAGAAATACGTATACAGTACATGAGCAATTCTCTTTCAAAGGTTACACATTTAATAGCGAGTTTACAGAAATTTCCAACTACTAATATTTATTTCTACATTATCATCATACTTAACCTGGAGATACACTAAAGTTATCTTTAAAACAAAAAACAAAACAAAACAAATAACCCCTTTTATTAAAGGTCTAATGCTTCACTCACTGATGTCCATGACAAATCCTCAATTGTTACCTATGGACCCAATTCCAAATCTCATGAGAGAGAAGGGAAAGACCCTGGCTTTGTATCCAACCCACTTGGAGAAGGTCTGAACCCATTATCATTATTTCCAAAGATTTGAAATAACAACAGGAAATAAAGTTACTAATATTAATATTTTGATAACATGCTTTAAGCATTTATTTTATCTTTGATTTATTGAAATATAAACTTTCCATCTTCTGTGTCTGATGTCCTTACTAGAAAGTAAAGATTCAGGCCCATGCAAAATTTTGGCATGCACTTACGTGCCAATTGCCTTCAATGGGACAAAAAAAACCATGCCTAAAGTTAAGCATGTGTTTAAGGGCTGCCCTAAATAGGGAGACACTTAAATACTTGCATAAAACTTTCCTGAATCAGGCTCTTAGATTTTCCCTTCATTGTATATGTTATATCTCATGCCTTTATTACATTAAATTGTCTGTCAGTACCAAGATTAAGGCTGATGGGTCATTTCTATTCAACCTTCCTGGTTTTAGTCTCTCACAACATTTTTTTTTTAAAGTTTCCTTTCAAAGTGAAATTCCACATATTTAATATTAACCCACCCCACAACACCTTTTAAAAATTAAATTAAAAACCAAATGAAACAAAAAAAACCCCAAAACAAGCAACCACCACCCCCTCCCCCCCAATACAACTGTGTGCAAAAGATTGTGAAAGGTGAGGGAATAACACTTACTAAGTTCTGCAGCCTTCTTCTCTAAAAAAATAAGCAGAAATAAATACACTATTATTATTACATTTCTTTTCCCCAGTAAAAAGACTATGCCCTTTATGGTCAAAATTTACCCATGGGGCTTCAAACCTCCCCCAGGGACTGCACTGGGGTACGCTGGCAGAGTGGCCAAACAAGGTGCCTGTGCGTCCACTACATGCAAGATAAAGTGACTCTGCTCTGAATGCAAATAGGCATGTGCAAAAGGTGGGGCAGACCCAGAATGGGGTCCCAGATCTCTTGGCTCCCGGACCCACAAAACCGGTGCACAGTGAAAATGGTCATTGTTTGGGTTCCTGAGTTTTAACATGTCCAGCATGATCCACCCTGTGCCTGATTTTCAGAAGAGCTCAGCATCTACAGTAACCTTTGACTCCAGCTGGAATTGGGATTCCTCAGATCTTAAAACCAGGCTCCAGGAGTCTCAGAGTGTGTCTTCATTGCAGAGTTAACTTGAATGATTGGTACTTGGGTCTGAGCATCTAGGTTAACCTAGGCCAGGTCTGTGGCTGCTCTGCAAACACATACTCGGAAAGTTACTGGGTCTTCACTACCGTCACACTCACCCTTGTGCAATACTAGGGTTTCTGGGGACATATCCCAGGGTTCTTTGGGCTATGCTAAGCTGAGTCATTCTACGATTCTTTTCCAGTGATTTTTGGGAGAACTTGTCTGTCCTTCTGGGCACCCAGGGGAATTGTGGGAAGGAACTGGAGGACCATCAGAATTCTAGTGATTTAGCCTGAGCCCTCACTGTATTACCAGCCTGAGTGAAAGCACAGCCCGAGCTGGGTGAGCTAGCCTGGGTGGAAAGGACCACTGAACTCAGGCCAGAGGGCTGTGTGTGTGAATGGAAGATGGGGCTAGGAGCAACAGCTGAGTGAAAGCCAGGGCTAATTCTGAAGTCAGGACATACCCTTGGATTCATTACACAAAAACAGAGGCAATTCAAATCAGTGATGACATGTGACAACTTGGGCCTTATCCGTGTTGCATATTGCCACTTTATACAACTGTATTTTGGTTCTGCACATTAGATCTCAGCTGCGAAGTCCAATAAACTAAATTTTAAGTTTCTCCTTTGTTTTGTTCTTAAGAAATGGTAAAAGAAAAAAAATGGAGCTTGGATGAACATTCCCATATTTAGGATGCTGTAAATTGGAACCCTTTGTTCAAATCACTTCCAATTTTGCAGAACAAAAATCACACACGGCTCTAGGGCTATAATTTTTTTGTGTTGATATCACTGTTTTGGGATTGTAGAGAGGGGAACAAAACCAGACTTTGCAATAATCTGAAAATAAAGTAACAACCTTAACTATGGAGTCATCACCATCACTGTATAACATTAAAACATCTTTTTATTTATTTATTACGAGAATGTCTCTTTATAGTTTATTTCCTAATTTAATGTATTACCTTTTGTTTTCAAGAGATAAATTAAGAGGCCAATAAAAAAAACCTGAATAACCAGGATCGTGCACAGAATGGCGATCCAGGGAGATTTCGTCGGGAAAAAGAGTTCTGGAAAAAAAAATTGAATTGACATTACTTTGGAAGCAAGGACAAAGGTCAAATGGTTTTTATTACAAATATATACATTTACAGCAGAATTTGGGTTAGACGAGGAATCAGAGATGGCCCTGTTTACACTGTGAAAGTGATCAGAAACTGACTTAAAAATGATCTTGGTTAGAACCATTTTAACAGTGATATATGGTATCAGTGAGTAAGTTGGCTTGGCTTGATTCACTGCTGAGATATTGTTCAATGCTGTGATATCACATATAATAATTAATTATAGTTGAAGGGAACAGTTTTTGACAAACAACCCATAAGATAAAAATTACCCACACAGAAAACTTTGCTAAAGTGAAGAATCCAGACACATATCAATGGTTTGAGTCTATACTACCTTTATATATAAAAAAAAACCATTAGACTTAAAAAGACTTAACTATCTTACCTGCAAATTTCCAGTTTTCCAAAAATGTGGATTTCTTGTAATTTAATCTTAACTATGAATTTCTTGGCTTCTAATTTTCCCCCCAGAATTTTAGAGTTCTTAAAAGGCAACATTCTCAAATTACTACTATTAATACTAACAACATAAGACAATTATAACAGTGTAACATAAACAGTGGGAAAATGTGAGAAAAAAAACCACGATTGAGGAACACACAGAAATATCAAAGAAAGAAACATGAGACACTGAGAGGAATGAAAAATTAGAAAGCATGAGGATTAAATGGGGGTGCATGGATTGTAGATGAAATGACAAACCACTCTCTGACTGCCTACTGGAAAAAATTAACAAATATTTGAAGAACAGATGCCCAAGATGGATGGTGACAGAGAGAAAAGAAAGAAGAAAGCAAGAAAGCTGCAGTGATCCTCAGAGTTACAGGCTGATCATGTGTTTACCAACAGCCTGGAAACTTCTATAATGACACTTCTGGCAAAGCAGATTTGGATACTTCTAATTTGCAGTGGAATGCTGCATCCTGAGCAAGAAAACTGCACAGCAAACATGAAAAGGATGCAAAACCACCTGATGCTGAACAGAAGGGTCACAAAGGATGCAGAACAGAAAGAAGAAAAAGCTAGAGAGGTATGATTAGTGTTGCCTAATCTTTTTAATGGTTAATAATACTTGTATTGGTTGCCAGTTGATCTGATTAATAGACTGAGGGCAAGAGGATTCTTGTCCCAGAATCAGGCTACACTGAACTCAAACTAACGAGTTCAATATCTTTTACGGATCCTCAAGGTGTAGGGTGAAGACACACACACTGTGGGCAAAGCAAAGCTTTAGAGATTTTTATTAAAATCAATAAGAAAGCCAGAAAATTGGGAAACAAGAAAAAAACTCCTAGTAATACATAGAGTAATGAATGTTAATCAAGATATGGAGAGGATTTACATCCAATGATGTAATGGAGGAAAAGTCTCTCTGTGTGTGTGGAGGAAGTAACGGACAATGAAGAATACAACATCAAAATATATGAGGAGTCAGCTGGAATAACAACAGGTGTGGGAAATAGACAGCAACATTATCATCATACACTAGGGACCATGACTGTGGATTGAGGGCTGCCAGTCAGTTTCACCCCAAATATCCAGCAAATAGTTAAGAATAATAAATACGTTCCTAGAAATCAGGACAGTTCATGAATGATTCAATTCCCTTGGAAGGTTTAAACTGGCAATGAACATTTATTCTGACCAGTTAAACTGGTTTTATTCAGTACACGGAGATGGGAAACCACACCACTCCACATCCTCCTGTAGTGGAGCGGCTGCCCCACTCCAGCAGAACAGGGGTTAAAAGCAGCCCTGGAGAGGGCTGTGGCTGGGATGAAAGGAGTGAGAGCAGCTGAGGGAGTAGCTGACCACAGGTGTGGCCAGCTCAGTCAGGTCCAGCTGGCCCTGATAAGGGGCTGGGGGGCAGGAGCTGGAGGAGTCTGACTCCAGCCTTGGAGTGGGAAGGACCTGGCTGCCTGGGAGCTCAGGGTATCTGGAGCAGAGCAGTGCTGGGGAAGGGCAAGAGGAGCTGGGGAGCTCCTGCCTGGCAACTCTCCAGGCTGAGGCACTGTTAAGGCCTAAGCAGCTACTGGGGCTGCAGAGGTGCAGCCTGGGGATAGGCAGAGGCAGCTGGTCCCACCCCCTTGTGGATGATGAGTGGCCATTACAGACTGCAGTCTGCCCCAGAGAAAGGGGGCTAGATGACGACTGGCAGTAGCCACTGAGGCAAGGTGGGAATAGGGGGAAGGGGTTCCCCTAGGAGGAAGACCCAGAGTGTGGGGCGGCACCCCAAGGTAAGAGTCACCAGGTCCAGGAGGGACATGGGGCCTGAGGCAGGCGAGACACCGGCCAGCAGAGGGTGTGCCGAGAGCTGGAATTGAGCTAATTCCCGAGGTAACCGGCAGAAGGCGCTGCTGTACAGACTGGAAATACTGCTCTACCTGCCATAATCACGGTGTGTCAGTGGCCCGCACCTTCCAGATACAGACCCACTCTTAGTGAATCCACGCCACATAATCTGCGTAGGCTGTTTGCATTGATCAAACCTGAAGGCACCTGAATGCACAGTTAATATAATCTTACAAGTTCTTCTCCTTGGATTGAGAACTCTGTTCAGTCTTTCAAGACACGCTTTAATGTCATTGAAGGGCCAAAATCCATGTGCTGTTTATGTAAAAACCTGATACAGGCTATGTCAGCTCTTTTTACAGGCCCAGAAAACAGTGAACAATATTAGCTAAGAGAAGCAGAACAAACAAGAGACAACCTTGCCTTTTACTAAAATAGGCATGGTCAGCAAAACGCCAGATGGGAGCAGTAATTGGCACTCTTAGCTGAAGCTGCAAACAGACCAAAGGAATGAAAGGGGCCCTGTGTCTGGGTCTGTGTCCACTCCTCTGCAAGAGGAGGTTGCCATGCTCTCCCCACACACCAACCTTGAGTTCATGGAAGAGGATCAAGCATGTCAGTATGAGATATGACCTCCTCCCTTTTCCCTCCCAGATACCAGTGTGTGCCTTTAGAAACACAAATGAGCAACATGAAAGACAATTTCTACTGCCATGTACTTTTCAATGTCTTTTTGCTTTAACCTCCAGGTATGCACCTGTTGGACAATCAGAACGGCTATTTCATTCCTATGACCCCAAATCAGAATTCAACATATATATTTTATACTAATACACTTTATACATTGTTTAAAGAAAAACACCTGTGTACTAATTGTATGTTACTTGTTAACCTGAAACCATGGGAGGAGACATTATGTAATCTTTAGACTACTGTGCTTATCTTGTCTTGCTGCTAGACCTATCCAGGGGCTCGGGACCACCCACCTTGTCACTTCCCTCCGCCCATGAAAAAACCTATGTAATCCATTGTAATCAATTGTTTGGCAGTGTCTCTGAGCCTGATAAGCAAAGTGACACTCCGCCAGTGCTGTGCGTAATAAACCCACGTGCTTGATTCTAGACAGTGTCCATTTCGTTCCTTCAGTCATTAGCTTTGTGCTGTAGTTTCTTCGGCGGGGAGCTGTGGCAAAGAGCCAGAAAGTTCGCCCTCTGCCTTAATCTCTCTCAGGAGAGTGAATTATTGGAGCAGAACTGCTCCCAGGGAACAAGGCAGTGGTGTCTGAGCTGAAATTTCTGACAGAGGGTTTCACCTGCATGCTGTTTGTTACCATCTCACTTCAAGGACTGATGTATGTAGCATAAATAAAACATGCTGCACTAAGAATATCACCAAGGTAGAGTCTGGGTGATCTCTCCTCCAATGGGCAGCAAACCTGTGAGGCCGTGAAATCTGCTACTGTTCAGCTGAGGGGAGACAAGAGTTTGGGAAGGAATTAGGCACAATAAGAACATAAGAACAGCCATAATGGGTCAGACCAAAGGTCCATCTAGCCCATAGCCTGTCTTCCGACAGTGGCCAATGTCAGGTGCCCCAGCGGGAATGAACAGAACAAGTGATCATCAAATGATCCATCCCTTGTCGCCCATTCCCAGCTTCTGGCAAACAGAGGCTAGGGACACCATCCCTGTCCTTCCTGGCCTATCACTGATGGACCTATCCTCCATGAACTTATCGAGTTCTTTTTTGAACCGTGTTATAGTCTTGGCCTTCACAACATTCTCTGTTTGAATATTTATGTACCATTCAATCACTATTCATTTGCATACATAATAATGCTTATTGGCTGTTTCTAAGGTGGTTTTTGTTGGTATAGACACATTTTAACATTGTTAGCCAATTGCAGGTGCGTGCGTGTTGATGGTCACATTGTGGCTTGGATGGTAACTGACCTGCTACATAAATTCTTGATTCCTTTTCTTGTTTGAGGAGAGTGCTCCTAATGGAACAGGAGATGTTCTGGTTTGAGGTTTCTGTTATGATTGTAGAAGTTTCTGTTTCAAACAGGCCATTAGCCCCTTGGAATTTTCTTTCAGACAGCAACGGTACATGTTGTCCAGTGAGACCTCTCCAACAAACCTCAGGCTCTGGGTACCACCCAGCTGATCGGCACACCACTCGGATCCCTCCATCCTGATAACCCTCAACAGAGATGAGAGGAGCAGCACCTAGAGCTGAAGGAGAGTGGAATAAAATTGTTTCAATTTTATATTCTGCCGTGGTGTTGTAGCCATGTCGATCACAGGATATTAGAGAGACAAGGTGGGCAAGGTAATACTTTTATTGTACCAACTTCCATTGTGGAGAGAGACAAGCTTTTGAGCTTACACAGAACTCTTCTTCAAGGTCTGGGAAACTAACCCAGAGTGTCATAGGTAAATACAAGATGGAACACTCTGAGTTAAGTTCCCAGACCTGAAGAAGAACTCTGTGTAAACTAGAAAGCTTGGCTCTCTCCCCAACAGAAGTTGATCGAGTAAGAGATATTACCTGGCCCAACTTGTCTCTAACATTATTCAGCATAAGAAGTAAGTATTTAAACCTTCAGCACAACAAATGCTTGGCAATGCACAACAGAAGCAGAATCGAAAGCCACCAAAGGGACTTGGGAAGAAGCTAAGATTGAAGCAAGAAACCAACAAAGATGCAAGGCAGCGGTGAAGGCCCTCTGTGCCACATGGCATAAAGTGCATAAGTCATGTTAGTTAAAAAGGCCCCTGTCTGGCTTACAGGGGGAAAGGGTTAGAACAGGAGAAGACAGCTGCAGCCATCTCTGCACTGAAGTTCTGGGTGTGCATGGCAGCTCAGGTAGATGTATCAGCACTAACTGTGCTCTAGCTGGCTCGCTAAAAGTAAAAGCGAGGATGCCACAACATTAGGGTTACCATTCGTCCGGATTTACCTGGACATGTCCTCCTTTTGTGTGCTAAAAATAGCGTCCGGGGGGAATTTGTAAAGCACTCACAATGTCCGGGATTAGCAGAGCGAGTGGCTGGGAGGGCTGCAGGGAAGTCCCGGGCTGGACTCAGGAGCAGCTGTAGAGGAGCCGGATCCGCCCTGCATTCTGAGCCAGCAGCTCCCTTGCAGCCCAGTCCAGCAGCACTGTGCAGGGCCAGACCGGGTTTTGTTGTGCAGGGCCAGGGACCAGGTTTTGTTGTGCAGGGGAGCTCAGCCACGTGTCCGGCTCGGCTGCACAGAGCCCAACACTCTGTTCTGAGCAGCAGGGTAAGGAGGTCAGGGGGCAGGAAGGTTCTGGAGGTGGAGGTCAAGAAACGGGGGGGGCTTTTTGGGGGGAGTGGAGAAAGTTTTGGGCAGTCAGGGTACAGGTAGGGGGTAGGGTCCTGGGGGGTATTTGGGGGGGGTCTTAGGAGGGGGCAGTTAGGGGACAAGGAACAGGGAGTCTTAGGTAGGGGGTGGGGTTCTGGAGGGCAGTTAGGAGCAGGGGTCCCAGGAGGGGGCAGTCAGGGGACAAGGAGCAGGGGGGGAGTGTTTGGGAGTTCTGGGGGGGGGCTGTCAGGTGGCAGGGGTGGGGAGATGGATCGGAGCAGTCAGGGGACAGGGAGCAGAGGGGTTTAGATGGGTTGGGAGTTCTGGGGGGGGCTGTCAGGGGGTGGGGAGTGGTTGGATGGGGCGTGGGAGTCCCAGGGGTCTGTCTGGGGGTGGGGGTGTGGATAAGGGTTGGGGCAGTCAGGGGACAAGAGGCAGGGAGGCTTAGATAGGGAGTGGAGTCCTGGGGGGCAGTTAGGGGCAGGGGTCCCAGGAGGGGGCAGTCAGGGGACAAGGAACGGGGGGAGGGTTGGGGGTTCTGGGGGGGCGGGAAGTGGGAGGGGCAGGGGCGGGGCTAGGGCGGGGCTCCTCCCGTCCTCTTTTTTTCTTGCTGAAATATGGTAACCCTACACAACATGGGCTTCACTGGCAGCTGCTCCAGCGGGTATGTTCCCAGGGGGGGTGAAAGCTGCTCTGAAGCCCAGGCCCTGGTGTTCTCACTTCTAGTTTTAGCGAGCTAGCTACAGGACGGTTACTGTGGGCATATCTACATGAGCTACTATTCACGCCCCTGGCTGCAATGCAGACAGACCCTTAGTTTCATCCACTGTTACTGACAGATGTGCTGAGAGAGCAGTGTACAAACACTTGCTCTTGGACAGTGCCAAACTAATGGGAGCCATTAGGCCATTTATTGATGGCCATTCTTTCGAAAGAGTACGGTGCGAGGCAGAGACGACCCGTGCCTGCCAATAGGGGGAGGGCAGAGTGAGGGCAGCCGGTTTCAGCAGTGTTACTGAGCATGCTCAGTACAAGCCAAGCAGCAAATGGGGTGGGGGATGCGACCCCACATGCCCCACCCCCCACGCGTCGTCTCTGATGCCAGTCCCTCTTCCACAAAGAAATTCGACCTCTCTTCATAACAGGAGTCTTAGGATATTCACAATCTTATCCATCAATGCCCGTTTTCAAATCCATTTTAGAAGGTAAATTGCTGAAAAAGTACTAAGGAGACATCTGCAGTCACATCACGATTTCACAATTTCCCAAGATCTGTAGCAGCTGAGCGTGAGACAGGTGATGGAAAAAGTGTTGGTATCTGTGGCTGAAAATCTTTTAATGACATATTCAGGAAGGTGTCCTGAAGATTTCAATAGATCTCTCAGTGGCCTTTATGATCACGGACCACGGCTCATCTCTGCTGCTTCTCATGGGTAACCTGGTTCCTATAGTGTAGTTCAGTCATTTTCTTCCTGCCTAATGAAAGCAACCTATGCCGGGGGTTCTCAACCCTTTTCTCTCTGAGCCCTGCCCCAACATGCTATAAAAACTCCAAGGCCCACCTCTGCCACACCCACTGTTTTTCTCCATGTAAAAGCCAGGGCCAGCGTTAGGGGGTAGCAAGCAGGGCAATTACCTGGGGTCCCACTTCACATGGGGCCCCGCGACACTCAGTTCCTCAGGCTTTAGCTTCAGGCTCATGCAGTGGGACTTCAGCTTTCTGCCCTGGGCCCCAGCAAATCTAATGCCGGCCCTGTTTGGTGGTCCCCCTGAATCCTGCTCGCGTCCTCGCAGGGAGCCCTGGGCCCCTGGGTGAGAACCACTGACCTAGACGATTAAACTCTTTTCACCTCGCCTGACTCAAGGCATGAGCCAAAACTTACTGAAGATATTACACCTGGCTTCAAAGACATTGGAAAACCTCCGGTTGATATCTATGGGCTTTAGATCAGGCCCTCAGTGTGTACATAAAAGCAGAGGACTTGACTGTGATAGGAGATATTTAGATTAAGAGATGCACCATTGCTTTGCTTTTTACATTCACCTGCACATCTCCTTTTCAGTGAATGATTATTCGGTTGTCTCTCTGCTGTCTCAGTTTCCGACAGCATTTGGGACACTGAGAGAAAACTGGGTCTGGCTGAATAAGTGAAAGGCTAAAACAAGGCTGATGGCCCAGTTCCTCCAAAGACTTCTGGTCATTGTGGTGTGAGGCTCATGCTGGCTCCTTTGCTGTCCCTGGGTTCTCAAGATATAGCAACTATCTCATGGCTAGCCACCCAGGAGGATGTCCCTCTTCCTCTCTTAGGCTTGGTCTACACTAACCCCCCAAATCGAACTAAGGTACGCAACTTCAGCTACGTGAATAACGTAGCTGAAGTTCGAAGTACCTTAGTTCGATCTTACCTCGGTCCACATGCGGCAGGCAGGTTCCCCCGTCGACTCCGCGGTACTCCTCTCGTCTAGCTGGAGTACCGCAGTCGACAGCGAGCACTTCCGGGTTCGACTTATCACGTCCAGACAAGACGCGATAAGTCGAACCCAGAAGTTTGATTGCCAGCCGCCGAACTAGCGGCTGGGTATAGACGTACCCTTAGGTGAGCCAAAACGAGTAGAAAAAACACCTTAAATTTAGAAACACACATGCCAAAAGCTTACAGCTTATTTGGTACTGAGCTCCAAATGAGAAAAAAGATCAAATGTTATCGTTAAAGGAAATACAAGCACAAACTACTGACCTGCCACCTTCAGTTCCATTTGGGCATCTTTATAAAAGGAAGTTGACCCAAAATAGCACACGTATCGTCCCTCATCTGTGGGTCTGATATTATGTAACCTCAAGGCGACACTTCCATTTCTGATGTCAACTTTCAGAAACTCTGTCCTTCCTGTATATTCCGGCATCTGATTTTCAGTCTGATCCTTTCCATCACGATAGTGATGCACAAGGTAAGAGTAATGGGACCGGAACCATCTCACCTCCATGTTCTCAGCACTCATCGGGGGAGACAAGTGACAGGATAACACAATGTCCTCACCCACAATAGCGGTGGCAGGTTGACTCGGTCCAATGACAGTGAACTGGGCTGTGAAAAGTACCATGACACAAGGAAAAATATCATATTCCCTCTATATAAATCCATGACACGCCCACATCTTGAATACTGCGTGCAGATGTGGATGCCCCATCTCAAAAAAAGTTATATTGAAACTGGAAAAGGTACAGAAAAGGGTAATACAAATTATTAGGGGTATGGAACAGCTACCATATGAGGAGAGATTAATATGACTGGGACTTTTCAGCTTGAAAAGGGACAACTAAGGGGGCATATGAGTCTATAAAATCATGACTAGTGTGGAGAAAGTAAATAAGGAAGCGTTCTTTAGTCCTTCCCATAACAAAAAACTAGGGTCATCAAATGAAGATAATATGCAGCAGGTTTAAAAGAAATAAAAGGAAGTATTTCTTCACCCAACGCACAGTCAACCTATGGAACTCTTTGCCAGAGGATTTGTGAAGGACAAGACTATAACAGGGTTCAAAAAAGAACTAGATAAATTCATTGAGGACAGGTCCATCAATGGCTATTAGCCAAGATGGGCAGGGATGGTGTCCCTAGCCTCTGTTTGCCAGAGGCTGGGAGTGGGAGGCAGAGGATGGATCACTTGGTGATTACCTGTACTCTTCATTCCCTCTAGGGCAATTAGCATTGGCCACTGTTGGAAGACAGGATATTGGGCTAGATGGACCTTTGCTTTGACCCATTATGGCTGTTCTTATGTTCTTAAGGTGATCGATAAAAAATATAAATGGTTACATTTGATCAGAGCTGGCCTCATATTATTATGAAGCCACTTGGTTTCTGATTCAAGCTGAATTTTCAATCCTTTCTGAAATCTACATATAGTAGAACCTCAGAGTTATGAACACCAGAGTTACAAAGTGACCTGTCAACCACACACCTCTTTTGGAACCAGAAGTATGCAATCAGGCAGCAGAGACCCACCCCCTTAAAAAAAAAAAAAAAAAAAAAAAAAAGAAAAGAAAAAAAAAAAAAGAGCAGCAAATACAGTACAGTGCTGTGTTAAATGTAAACTACTACAAAAGGGGAAAATTTATAAAAAAAGATCTGACAAGGTACGGAAACTGCTTCTGTATTTGTTTAATTTAAATTAAGATGGTTACAAGCAGCATTTTTCTTCTGCATGGTAAAGTTTCAAAGCTGTGTTAAGTCAATGTTTAGCTGTAAACTTTTGAAAGAACCACCATAACGTTTTGTTCAGAGTTACGAACAACCTCCGTTCCCCAGGGGTTCACAACTCTGAGCTTCTACTGTACATAGTCAATTTGGAAATGGCCATGTCTCTTTAGGGCTTGGTGCTAATTGGTGCCCATTTTCTCAAGAGGTTTCCTAGTTTCATCTCCCCCACAATGACCTGTCTCTAAAATCTCAACCAGTTGTATAATGCCTTTTCTGCAGAGACAGAGAAAAAAAATCGGAGGGAGGATCCACCCCAAACTTATACCACTGGGTTTCAAGCGTTGAAACCAGAGGTGAAAGTAAGCCTGTATGGGCCCTTTAAATTGCCACAAGAGCCCTGCTGCTGGAGCCCCCAGGTAGTGGAGGTGACCAATAGCGAGCCATTGGCGATTTAAAGCGCTGGGGCCTCCGCTGCGGTAGCGGTGGCTGGGAACCCCTGGCCCTTTAAATCACTGCCGGAGCCCCGCCGCTGCTACCCCAGGGCTCCATCAGTAGGGCTCGGATGGCGATTTAAAGGGCCCAGAGCGGTAGCGGCGGCTGGAGCCCCAAGCCCTTTAAACGGCTGCCTGAGCACCGCTGCCGGAGCCCTGGGGTAGTGGTGGCAGCCTGGAGCCCTCGGGGTTCCTTCGGGAATTTAAAGGGCCCAGGGCTCCCAGCTGCCACTACCGTAGCCAGAGCCCCCGCCTCTTCTGGTCAAGGTCACACCCCTTCTGGTTGAGACCCTGCACCCTGCTCAGGACTCCAACGTACTGGTAAGTCCTTTAAGTTTACTTTCACCCCGGTTGAAACCAAAATATTAAAATGCTGTTAGTTTGTTTTTGACTCTGCAATGTGAGCCAAGTGTGGTTTGCAGTCACTTGACAGCACCGAGCAGACTCAGCTGGCCCTCGGGAACAGGTGGTGAACGCACTGTGGACATTCCTCAACTTAGTTGGTAGCTGCACTCATGAGACAGCAGCAGATGATGTGGAGGAGGCAGGTGTCCATCTACTTATATTTCCCCCCCAGGCTATGGTATCTGTTTTCCAGAGGAGCATGAATGAATTGTCAGCTAGGTAAGTTACTGTCCTCATTTTCCAAATGGGCAAAGAGAGGCTCTGAGAGACTGGTTTAGCAAATATTTCCTTATGATGGAATTTCATTGTTCCGTTGGGGGGCCTAGGTACTCTCATCGCTGTAATTCCAGTTGTTCTGTGCTGGAATGATTTTGATTCTGTTTTTGCAGTTGCTGTACTTGCAGGGAAAATATGCAGTACAGGTTAAAGAAAAGCTGGTCATTCTTTTAAGTCATCCGAGAGGTGAAAAACTGAAGGGGGCAGACTTAACATAAGAACATAACATAACAATGGCTGTACTGGGTCAGAGCAATGGTCCATCTAGCCCAGTGTCCTGTCTTCCAACAGTGGCCAATGACACGTGCCCCAGAGAGAAAGAACAGAACAGGTAATCATCAAGTGATCCATGCCCTGCTGCCCACTCCCAGCCTCTGACTAGTAGCCATTGATAGACATGTCCTCCATGAACTTATTGAGTTCTTTTTTTTTTTTTTTTAACCCTGTTAGTGTCTTAAGGTTGTGTGATGATGTTGTATGGGTATGAAGCAGCACAATAATTACCGGTATTTGTCTCTTGTTTTTTTGAATTGTGCGCTTTGGTTTTAATTTCGGTAATAATTTTGCTGCAGCTGATGAATTTAAACAAACAAACAAACAAACAAACAAACGTATGTTCCTGGCATCCCTCAGGAAAAGGCTGTTGATTTTGGTGAACATCAGAAAACCATAAAGGGAAATGGGATGGCATCTGGCAATGAATTCTTCTAGCCTTTGATCAAGTGGTAGAATTAAGTAGGCTAAAATGATGCTTTTTTTCTGATACTTGTATAATTTTGTCCCTATATGCACCTTAACAGCTAAGCAATAGAAAAAGCAAATGAATACTATAAGTAACAACGGGGGAGGGGGGAGGGACAAAAACGATGAATGAGTGGTATTGCCTACCTGACACCAAGTTGTGAATTGGTAAATTAATGAAGAAAATGAAGAAACCAGGCAAAGAGACACTTGCTGTGGAGCCATGGCGGAGAGACGATGATTTCATTTTCACTGTAACTTGATGAAGACAAAAATGAGAGAAAACAATAAACAGAGTGCGCATAATAAGGATTATGTTATAACTAATTACATCTTGTGCAGCATGTAAAGAGCTCATGGGACACTCTGATATGGAGATCCTGATTCAAATGTCCTGTTTATAGCACTGTCATCAACTCCATCTCCTTAGGTGCATTAATCCCAGATTTAGGTTTAGAGTCCCTGGAGCGGCAGGACCGGATTTGGTTTCCCACCTCCGAGGTGGGTGCCCTAATCATTGGGCTACAGAATCATTTTTCTATGGCCCAATGATTATTTATTTAATCGGAAGTGGGACAGCTTCACTAGCTGAGGTTGAGGGAGCCCAACGTCAGCCCAGCTGAGTGCTCAAACCACTGGGCTAAAAGTTATAAGACGGACTCCTCCTCCGGCCATTTTGTGTGGAATGAGGCAGGCGCCTAATGCATTCTTCAGAAGAACTGACGTAGGCACGTACAACACACGACTCCAGGAGAAGAGTTCCCAGTCATGGAGTTTAAGCAGAGACAGGCAACTCCCTGCAGCCCAGTGCAGCCAATGATTTTAGTTTATTATCCATTTATTGTGTCATGCTATGATTAATCAACATGTCATATTATATATATTCATTAAATAGAGTTAATTTGTAGGATTATAGAAGTATAAAATTGATCAGTATTTAGAGGGAATCATGTATTAGATACAAGTAAGACAAACTGAAATGCAAGAACCTGTAGGCTGAGGCCTGCAAGATTTTATCTTAGGTATTTTAGGCCTTGGAGATAAGAAATGCTAACATAAATAAATGACCAAGGAATAACCCGATGCCCTAAGATTATGGGAAAAGAGGTACCAAGTGGTAATAGCCGGAAGATTAATTTTAAATTATAAAAATGCTATAAAAGCACATCTCTGTCTCCAACATGTGTCTTTACCACAGGATACAGGTGATGCATCAATGCTAATGCGAATAAAGAGAACCTAAAGCACCTATAGACTTCGGGGTCCTTTGTGTTTCTATTGGACACAGACCAATAAGGAAAAGAGGGTTGACACTTCCATGTATATGTGCAGAATGTAGGTATAGACAGAATCACATTCTAAAAAAGGGTGCCCAGGGTGGGAAAATTGAGCTTCCTATGGGAATCCAGCAGGGACTATCCCTGTACTGATGATCAATCCATGAGAGAGCCATCAGACTCTAACTCCATCTAGGAGGATGTGAGTGTGATGGGTTGGATCACAAAAACCCCCTTTGGGTCTGCCACCTGACATGCCGAGTCTACCCCAAGCCCAAAGGTTTCCCTGGCAGCTTGGGACTTCAGTGCCCTGTCTGGCTGTGCCAGACCCCAGGTCTGAACCACATTCCCCAAAAGCTGCAGGCTTATCTGAAAATAGTTTAAGAAGTGTTCCCGTCTCCAACACTCAAATGCCCAGTTCCCAATGGGGTCCAAACCCCAAATAAATCAGTTTTACTCTGTATAAAGCTTATACAGGATAAACTCAAATTGTTTGCCCCCTATAACACTGATAGAGATGCACAGCTGTTCCCCCACTCCCCTTAGGTATTAATACATACTCTGGGTTAATTAATAAGTAAAAAGTGATTTTATTAAATACAAAAAGTAGGATTTAAGTGGTTCCAAATAACAACAGACAGAACAAAGTGAATTACCAAGCAAAATAAAATTAAACACTGAAGTCTAAGCCTAATTCAGTAAGAAAATTGAATACAGATAAAGTCTCACCCTCGGAGATGTTTCAATAAGCTTCTATCACAGACTGGACACCTTCCTAGTCTGGGCACAATCCTTTCCCTTGGAACAGTTCTTGTTTCAGCTCAGGTAGTAGCTAGGGGATTTCTCATGATGGCTGCCTCCCTTTGTTCTGTTCCACCCCCTTATATATCTTTTGCACAAGGCTGGAATCAGTGATTTCCCTACCCCCTCCCCCCCAAATTTTCCCAACCCCCCCCCAGTTTTGTGAACTAGTTACATGCCAATTTAGTGACTGTTTGGAAATTTGAATTGAAATTGAAACATTAATACACACTTTAAAAGCATATACAGTGTATGATAAAATACATGTATCTGAAAAAGTATAATAGATTTGAAAACTATGAACCTAGACTAGCTTCCTTATACAGCTGTTGTTTTTTATGACAATGTCAGTGCATTCATTTCGGTGATGTTGGCCAACCTAATAATTTCAAATGATGATTTGTAAGCGAAGTCTAAATGAGCTCTCCCTGACAGCTAGTGATGCGCTGGGGCTGGGGGGAAAGGCTTCAGGACCAGATTGTATTTACAGTCACATCTAATCTACCTACGTATCCAGCAAACAGAGCTGTGTTGCCCAAGTGATAGATTTTTGACTGGGGTTGGGTTACAAATCACTTGAATGCGCGGGGAGGGGGGGGATGAAATGTTGTTGTTCTTATTGTATAAGTAAAGGGCAGTAGAACAGTACTTAGCCTGTGCTGATTGAGGGCATCAAGAGAGAGGGTGGGGACCTGTCCCTCTCCACTATTTAAAGATAGAGCTGATTAGGCTCCATAGATAGTCTTTTGTTTTGTTAAGTGACCACTGCAGCTGAAATCACTGATAATCAGATCTAAGTGCTTAGTCCTGCTGTGGGACAGTGTTTCTGTGGAAGAGACGGCCCAGACTGTACTAGCAGCAAGGTTCCCCCCCGACCCCGAGAGCTCAGCTGAAATCACTGAGAGCTGGGTGGAACCTCAAGAGACCAACTCGCAGAGGTCACAGTGGCAGGTGGCAGCAGAAGGTGACTGCGCAGGGCCATTGGCAACTGAGTGGTGGGGTGAATGGTGGCACAACAAACAGCCGTGGCCAGAGCGAACAGTGAGCAGCTGGAGGAACGAGCAAGGTGCCTTCTTGCCCCCCACCTGGGAGGTGTACTCACGTGAAAGCGCCTCTGATCTCTGAGTCTCCACTGACCAAGGACAACACCGGTGAGTGGGGTGCGGTGGAGGGAAAAGTGTGGGGGGTATATTAAATAAACATTTGTTTGTTGGACTATATTTTAGTGACTTTGCTCCAGAATGCTAGATTTGTGACTGGGAATGGAAACTTATATAAATATGTTTCCTAGTAGGCCAAGATTTTTAAAATGCATTATTTGCCAAGGTTGTTATCTCACATCGTTGTTATCTTGAGAGGTCATTATGTTGGGGAGTTTCTGTACAAAAAACACTTTTATTATTATAATTAATTTTTACATAAGAATGGCCATACTGGGTCAGACCAATGGTCCATATAGCCCAGTATCCTGCTTTTCGACAGTGGTTAAGGCCAGGTGCTTCAGAGGGAATGAACATAACAGGGAATCATCAAGTGATCCATCCCCTGTTGCCCATTCCCAGCTTCTGGAAAACAGGATAGGGACACTCAGAGCATGGTGTTGCTCCCCATCCTGGCTAATAGACACTGATGGACATATTCTCCAGGAATTTATCCAGTTCTTTGTTTAATCCTGTTATAGTTTTGGTCTTCACAGCATCCCCTGGCAAAGAGTTCCACGGGTTGACTTATGTTGTGTGAAGAAGTACTTCCTTTTGTTTTTTTTAAAACCTGCTGCCTATTAATTTCATTGGGTGACTGCTAGTTCTTGTGTTATATGAAGGATTAAATAACATTTCCTTACTTTCTCCACACCAGTCAAGATTTTATAGACCTCTATCATATCCCCCCTTAGTCATCTCTTTTCTAAGCTGAAAATTCCCAGTCATTTTAATATCTCCTCTTGTTTCATACCCCTAATCATCTCTGTACCTCTTCCAATTCCAATACATCTTTTTTGGGATGGGGTGACCAGATCTGCACACAGTATTCAAGGTCTGCACGTACCATGGATTTACATAGAGGCAATATGATATTTTCTGTCTTATCTATCCTTTTCTTAATGATTCCCAACATTCTGTTTGCTTTTTTGACTGCCGCTGCACATTGAATAGATGTTTTCAGAGAACTATCCACAAGGACTCCAAGATCTCTTGAGTGTTAACAGCTAATTCAGACTCCATCATTTTGTATGTATGGAAAACCATCTTAACTAATGTGCATTACTTTGCATTCATCAACATTGAATTTCATCTGCCATTTTGTTGCCCAGTCACCCAGTTTTGTGAGATCCCTTTGTAACTCTTTGCAGTCTGCCTGGGACTTAACTATCTTGAATAGTTTGGTATTATCTGCAAATTTTGCCACCTCACTGTTTACCCATTTTTCCAGATCATTTATGAATATGTTGAACAGTAATGGTCCCAGTACTGACCCCTGAGGGATACCACTATTTATCTCTCTCCATTCTGAAAACTGATACTTTATTCCTACCCTTTGTTTCCCATCTTTTAACCAGTTACTGGACCCATGAGAGGACTTCCCTCTTATCCCATGAGGGCTTACTTTTCAAAAGTCAATTTAAATTAAATACATTTAAAAAAAAAAATTATATTTTTTTTAGAAATCTAGACCTGTTTTGGTGTAACTTGCATTATCCTTATGTTAAATTTGCATTATCCTAACAAAACATTTACTTTATTCATATCTCTTTTATATGTTGCCGGTCAAAGTCAAAATGAAAAGACAAAAAACAATACAATAATTTTTCCACTCAAAGGCCTCAAAAACTAACCAAGGTGAAGAACACATCAAGAACCAAGAATATATCAACAGGTCATCTGAAGGTTCAAGTGGTATATCTACATCCGACCAGCCCAAAGCACAAATACAGCTACCTACTGAAGAAACAGTGTCTCCAAAACCTAAAGGCAGTTCCCGATGTTTGTCGATCAAAGTGTTCCCATTTATTGAAGTTACAAAAGATGGCTACCGGTGCACCTCTTGCAAAAAAGCTTACAAAGAAGGAAAGCTTCCCAATGCTATAATTGGTAAAAGTGGAGGAGGTTGGTTTGTCAAACCGATCAGCAAAGCCAATGCTACATGAAAAGGCTGCAAAACACCAGGCCTCCGCAGTGTATCAACATGCGGAAAGCCTTATAAGCCCACTTTCAAAGCCAATTTTAGAAGTACTTAATGAGGCTGTTAAGAATGCTGGAGACACAATACAGTTCATGTGAACAAACATGGCTGTGGCATCCTACTTTCTATTTAAGCAAGAGATACCACACACTACAAACTGGAAACCAATGTTAAGTGCATTGTCACTTGTTCATCCTAAAGTTGAACACTGGTTCCAAACAAGACCAGCAAATGCTCACTATCTTTCTGCAAGAAACTCAACTGACTGGCTAGAAGCATGCGGTGCAACAGTGAAAGACTCAACAGTTGAAAAAGTGAAGAACTCTCTCACCACATTCAAAAAATTTGCATACATGGCTGATGAATGCACCAATGCAAATGGGCATCAAGTATTAAGTCATTGTGTACGTTATCTTGATGTCAGGGGTAGGCCAGTAGATGCATTTCTAGATGTTCAAGTTATAGAAGACAGATTGGCTGCATCTGTGACAACCCACATCTTAGAAGAGTTAAATGCTTGTCAATTGGACCCTAAATGGATAGCTGCTTGTGCATTTGATGGAGCTGCAAACTTCTCTGGAAGACATGGTGGAGTACAAGCTTTGCTCAGAGACAAGTGCAACCCTAATCTCTCCTATACACACTGCAGAGGACATCAACTCCAACTAGCACTAGTACGAGCTGCAGAATCTTCAAAAGACATTAAAAAAGCTATAAATTTAATCTCTTCATTATATTATTTTTTCAGTAAGAGTCCAAAAAGACTGAGTATCTTGGAAAATCTAGAAGATACTTGAACTTCAGTCCCAGTGTTAGTCCAACCTGGGAAAACCCGCTTGCTTTCTCATGAGCGATCCTTGGCTTTTGTCTTAAAATTACTCCAGCCGTTATTACTGGCTTTGGAAAGTATCTACCAAGATGGGATGGAGCTAAGTAGTGAGGCTGGTGGATTACTTTTGCTACTACGTTCAGAGAAGACTATTGCCATTCTCTCTCTCTCTCTCATAAGTCTACTGTTGAAACCACTTGGGTCATTACACAATGCCATCCAGGCATCTGCTACAACAGTAGTAGATCTTTGTCCAGCAATGGAAGCTACATTTGGATCAGAGATCTACCCATTGAAAAAAATACTGGAAGAAGCAAAGACTTCAGTCCAGAAGTTGACTAATGAAGGCATTTATATTGAATCCTTAAGTGAAGAGGACAAGAAGTGTTTGTTAAGACAACTGAAAAAGTACACAGACTTGATTCTTTAAAATCTACAACAGCGACTTCTAGATTCTACTCAAACTCTATGTAGGTTTTACAGATGCCTGTCCTATAACACACCAACAGTTGAGTGGAGTGAGGCACTACCAGCAATGGGGCTGCCATGTGATTAGGACAAAATAGAGAATTTGAACACAGAGTGAAATATCATATGACGAATGAATGAAGATTTGACTTTAACTTCTTTTTTAACATCACTAGTGGCTCGACCCGATCTTTGTGTTCTGTTTCCTGGGCTGAAAGAAGTAGGAATTCATCTCTTGCTACTCCCAGTCACAACAGCTACAGTTGAGCGTTCTTTTTCATCACTGAATAGAATTTTGTGTTCTGAAAGAAGTCGCCTTCTGCCTGATCATGTGAATAAACTAATGAGCATATCAACTGAAAAAATGGAAGTACCGGACACACGAGAAGCCACCAAAGATGAACACATTGCATTCAAGAAGTTCATTAACAGAGTTGTGCAAAATTATAACAAGAAAGATGTAGACGTAGTGCTTCATAGAAGGCTTGAGTAGCCAACTTTAATTTGTGTGATGATTTTAAAACATGAGTTAAATCTAATAAAATGGTCATGAAACATTTTTCAGTTTTTACTATGGTGCCATACAGCCCACCTTCACCCTCACAGTCTCACCCCTCATCGACCCTGACACCCCGCCCTGTAAATTCGAACATCCCCCCTAATTTCAATTCCTGGGGAAGCCACTGGCTGGAATCCTTTGTCCATCTCTGGGTTCCCACCCCTCCTTCTAAATGGAAAAGCGCCAGGTTAAAAATGGATTCCAGTTCAGGTGACATGATCACATGTCATTGTAAGACTTCATTACCCACTTGCCAGCACACAGGTATACAGGAAGACTTGCAAGTAAACAGAGCCATCTACAGTCAATTATCCTGGTTAATGGGAGCCATCAAGATTCTAAACCACCATTAATGGCCCACACTTTGCATAAATACAATAGGCCCTCAGAGTTATATTTCATATTTCTAGTTTCAGATACAAGAATGATACATACATACAAATAGGATGACCACACTCAGTAGATTATAAGCTTTGTAATGATACCTTACAAGAGACCTTTTGCATGAAGCATATTCCAGTTACGTTATATTCACCTCATTAGCATATTTTCATAAAATCATACAGAATGCAATGTTACAGTGAGTACGTCAGTAGTTATAACTGGTGCATGGATATATTTAGGAATTGTATATGCTGTGACATTCATAACTTTGTTGACAACTGCTAAAAGATAGTGGACCTTGTACTTGTGATTGCATGCGTTACTTGCCTATGGTTTCACATGCGCCTATGAGTTCTAGATCAAACAGAGATAACTCTGTTGAACCTGAGACTGCAGCCGTCAGAGCCAAACCCATGGTGGTATAATAAAATTAAGCATAAATAAAATAAAAGGCTACAGAATGGGTGTCCAACAAGTGGGGCCATAAAGAATAGAGAAAGCCCAATGGAAAGGAAGGTCCGAGAAAATAGATCAAAAGTCATAATGGACTAAAAGGGACACTTCCTGTATCCTGGTTTGCATTTTATGTCATTTTGTTTGTCTGTCTATGTGATATGGTAAGAACCAAGCTCAGGAAAAATTTGCGTATGGTACCAAAATAGGGAAATAGGAGTTGTGTCGGAGGGTCTCAGCACTCACGTATGGGTAGAAACCCTATCAGGAGTGGCAGAGGGAGTCAGATGGTTTGACATCATTAATAAACTCCCCAAACTTGTTAATAAGCTCCCCAAATTTTGGATTCCTCTGGACTACACCACCGATGGAGGCTCAAGGAAAACTTTGTGGGGTACCTTGGTCACCACCACTCCTCTCGGTGCAGTCGCGTATCAAGGACAGGAAAAGTGGATGGGCCCCGGCTTCTGAGTGGGTGGGCAATGATGGGGGACGGGGATAAGGAAGGATCAGGGACACAGGAGGGATCTGGTGCCCTGGGAAGGAGGGGCACGAGGGAGGGGGGACCCACCTCCCTCCACCCCCTTACCTCTCAGCAGGCACCCGAAGATGAGGCTGCCTGGGGCACACAGACTGCGGGGTGTGCCTGTGGGGTGGAGGGGGGACACGCCCAGGGGGTGGAGACAGGATGCACCCATGGAGCTCAAGATCTGGGCCGTGCCCCCATCCTGACGGTGGTCAGGCACTGCTGCCCCAATTTCTGGCTCCAGTGCTAGCCTGCCCCCACACCTGCCCCCATAAGGTACACCCCCCACGAAGCTAGTGCTGGGGCTGGCAGGAGGCGGACGCAGCCCAGTTGACGGACACTGGGTTAGGAGTCCCAGCCTGTGGATTCGGGGGGCTCCGGCCCCAATTTGGGTGGGCCTGGATGCTAAGTGGGTGGGCCGCAGCCCACTCAGGCCCACCCGTGGCTACTCCCCTGTCTCAGTATACTCCAGCTGTAAGTGGCTGAAGGAGAAGTAAGGACAGTCCCACCGCCCTTCTCAGCAGAAATAAATCCCTGTGAAATATTTAATAGGAGCAAGGAAGGGACGCCTTCTACTATTTTTCTAAGGGAAGTATGGAACAGAATAAAGTATCTGTTCAGGCATTTGTTGTGACAGACCCACAAACGCCTTTGGAGGCCTTTGTGCGAGACTACATTAAAACCCACGCGGGAGGGTTAGTGAGAAAACCAAGTAACGGAGTTCTTTGGGCACACACAGATCCACGGAATTTAATGTGTTCCCTCTTTAAAAAGGAATTCTTTAAAATTAAAAAAAGCTCAAGAGGTGACAGGAATAGCCATGGATTGTGTATATATGGCATGTAATATCCGGGGAAGAAGATTTAAGAGAAAAGTAGAGCAACTGGAGGAGGCGAGGCAAGAGACCAGTAAAACATTAAAAGAGCAGCTTTGTCAAACAAGGGAAGTAAATTCCGTACTCATCTGTCAGAGGGATAGTCTTGCAAGAGACCTGACTTACATTAAACAGTTACAAAAAGGCTGGTTATGAAATTATCATGTGGAGAGAGATAAAGCAATGGGGCATGAGTATTCATTTGGGCAAGAAGTAAGAATAGTGGACCTAGCTCACAGAACGCAGGTATTAGAAGAAACCTGTGACATTCTGGAGGATATGTACCGTCAGGTCATAAATATTGAAAGTGAGAATGGGCTAACACCCCCCAAAAATAAGGAGGATGCCTGTATAAAAATGGAGTTGCCACCTGTATATGTTGTGAATATAAAAATTCCAGATATTCCAGTCATTATGGTGGGGTGAGACTGAGGAAAAACAACCGACAATAAGCAGAGGTAGAATCTCACCCCCACTTACAGACTGAGAGCAAAAATCAGACAGGAAGAGCAGAAGAAAACTGAACAATCTGGGGAGTTAGGAATCGAGGAGGAATCAAACACAGAAGATTTGGGACGGGGGTGGGGATGGGAGGAAGGGGAATCTGAAAGAACGGTCAGCAGTGAGGCAAGGAAAGAGAAAGTCACAGGCAGTCTTGGTGAAAATTCTGATAAGGGATTAAATATCAAAAGATTGAAACAAGGAATGAACGAGAGCAAGAAAAAGGAAAATCAGTTACAAATGGTTCACCAAAGAATAAGTAAGCCGGACATGTCACAGACCCATCCGCAATTGTGCCACTTATTACAAGAAGCCCAGGGAACTATAGAAGTTGCTGTGAAGGCCTGTAAGGAGGCAATCTGAAATATCAGTATATCTCAGGAAAGAAAAAAGTCTTTGCAACCTGAAATTCCAACAAGGTGCAGGCACCGACCACTGCCAAAAGAAAATGTAAAGGGTTACAGCAAAACTCCCTGTAACAAAGTGGGGTTTCCCCCTTGTTATGTTGTATGAGAGTCTTACTGTTGTGCATGAACACTGTGTGTACCTCAGTTTCCCTGTATATTACACCAATGCCTAGGTGGTGGGAATAAGGGTGTGTGACTTTTCCTGAGGCCCTCAGGGGCAGGTGAAGCTGCTCCAGCTGCCTGCACATAAGGGATGGATGGTGCCCTTCCTAACAGGAGAACCAGGAAGGGGACGTGACCAGGTGACACTTTAGCCAGGAAGCAAGACAAAGACCAGGAGGAGGGGGAGGGGCAACAGGCATGTGGGAGGTCACCTGGTTGGAAGCTGGGCAGTCTGCTGTTGGGGACTCGAAGGGGGGGGGGAAAGAGTCTGAGGCATCCAGCTTGGGGTCCCCCACAAGATGGACTTTGCTGAAAGTCACTGATTTCTGTGCTTGCAAGATCTGTTCTATGCTGTGTTCCTGTCGACTAATAAATCTTCTGTTTTACCAGCTGGCTCAGAGTCATGTCTGATTGCGGAGTTGGTGTGCAGGGCCCTCTGGCTTCCCCAGGGGTCCTGTCCAGGTGAACCCGCCAAGGGGAAGTGCCGAAGAGGCTCCTTGCCCTGGACAGCGTGCCCTGAGGGGAGTCACACTACCCAGAGTCCTGGCTGGCTTCATACAGAGCAGTTCCAGGGCATAGGGCCCAGGGCTGGCTCTAGGCACCAGCGCTCCAAGCATGTGCTTGGGGCAGCACTTTCCAAGGGGCGGCACTCCAGGCCCCCCGCCTGTTTTTTTTTTTCCTTGGGGCACAAAAAGCCGGAGCCCGACCTGAACCAAGATGTTCCCTGTCAGCTGAGGCTTTCAGGCTGAGCCGGAACTGACACTGCAGTTCTGGCTGCAGTCACTAGATGGCGCTCATGGCAGCCTGAGTCGCACAGGCTGGACGGCAGTTCAGGCTGCCCGGCCGCTGGAGAGCCGGAGCGTCATCCCCGGAGCTGAGCCCGGCTGCGGCGGCGAGAGGGGCTCAGCTCCGGGGGATGATGCTCCGGCTCTCCAGCGGCCGGGCAGCCTGAACTGCAGCCCAGCCTGGGTGTGAGGAGCCGGGGAGGAGGGAAGTGGGGCCGGGATGCAGGGAGAGGGGAGGGGTCCTGCTGCCGCTGCTGCTAGGGTGACCAGATGTCCCGATTTTATAGGGACAGTCCTGATATTTGGGTCTTTTTCTTATATAGGCTCCTATTACCCCCCACCCCCGTCCCGATTTTTCACACTTGCTGTCTGGTCACCCTAGCTGCTGCTCTGAGTCTCCCCAGGGCGGTGCGGCGTTTCCCCGCCCGAGGGGGCTGTGCAGGCGCCGCCGGGCTGGGCAGGGGGGGCGGATCCCGGCTCGCGCGCTGATAGGGCAAGTGGCTGGGTAGCCCGAGCTGCCAGGGAGCTGCCGCCTCCTGCCCCCGGACCCAGCCCGCCGCGCACCTCCCCCGCCTCAGCCCTGCGCTGCCTGCCCTGGGCGGGGAGAGGCAGAGCGCGGCTCCGAGCGGGGCAGCGGGGGATACTGCCCTGCCGGGGGACCCCCGCAGCTCAGGCACCTGGGGGTCAGTGTCTGTCCTCTCGGCTCTGCCTGCACGGGGCTGGGGAAGCAGCTGTCAGCGCCTGCTCCTCTCAGCCCTTGTACCCCCCATCCCGCTCGCAGCCCGTCCACTTGTACCTCCCCCATTGCTCCTTCGCTGCACCCCTTCCCCTTGTATTCTCCCTTCACCCACACCTCTCCCCTTGTACTCTCCCCCAGCCCTCTCCTCCCGCACCTCTCCCCTCCCCTGCACCTCTTCTCCCGCAACCTTCCTGATACCCCCTCTCCTCCTCCACGAGTACATCACACCCCGCCTCTCTGCCAGTGTAGAGCCCCCAAGCACCACCACACCCGCTCCTCTGCCTGAACCCTCTTTACTAGCTCCCCATCCCTTTCTGGGTACAAGGTTTGAGGGTTAGTCCCTATGCCTTCCATGTGCATTTGGAGCACTGAAGATGAGGTTGCGGGGGATGGGGGGGGGCGAGATTTATACTAAAGTGAAATAAAAATAGGAGAAACAGTTTGATCCCCACTGTAAGTGTAAATGGGGATTGCTGTGGTGAACAAGGAGGTCATGTTTGGAGGGGGGAGCTCAGGGCTGGGGCAGCAGGGGGTGCAGGTGGGGGAAGAACCCAGGGCTGGGGGGCAGCCAAATTTTTTTTTTTGCTTGGGGCGGCAAAAAAGCTAGAGCCGGCCCTGATAGGGCCTGTGACTCCATCACACTTCCCACCTAAATTGTCTACTGTAGAAGCTGCCCAGACTTGGGAGGTACCAGTTCCTCTAAAGGGACAGGGACCCCAGACTCCCCAATATAACTGTGAAAGAGGAGAAAGCATCAATTTCTAATGTGGAACCATTAGAAGCCAGTGGTCATGTCTCTCCAATAGCCATGGTGAGGGGCAGCCATTTCTAATGGATTTGCCTTCACAGCAAGAGACGTTTATGAGTGACAATCCCTGGCAGGGCCAGCTTTAGGAAGTGCGGGGCCCGATTCGAATACCCAGCGGCGGTCTGGGTCTTCGGCAGCGGGTCCTTCACTCACTCCGGGTCTTCCGCGGCACTGAAGCACCCACCACCGAAATGCCGTCGAAGACCCGGAGCGAGTGAAGGATCCGCCACCAAAGTGCCACTGAAGACCCGGACCACCGCCGGGTGAGTAAAAATTAAAAAGGCGCCTAAGTTAGGTGCTCTTCTTTAGGGCGCGGGGCCCGATTCGGGGGAATCGGCATAAAGTCAGCCCTGATCCCTGGGATGTGTGTATTTAAGTTTATTTGTGTTTAATAGCAAGATATAAAATATATTTTAAAAATAGCTATCCCAACGCTAGGCAGACAATTATCAACACTATCCAACCAGGAAAAAAAACAAAACAAAACCCTAGAACTGAAATTTTCACACCTCCTCCCCGAAAACCTTAGTCCACAATAATATGATAAATAATACACACCTTTGCTTATTCCCCTGAGAACTTCAACTCTGCTTGAACATCTGTCTTTATGCAAACTACTTCTACTGAGGTTTTCTTTTGGGGTGGGGGAGAGAAAAAGGGAGGATTGAAAAAGATTAAAAAAATAGATGGTATTGTGACAATCAGGGTCCAGACACCCGAGAGGGAGAACTGGGGTAGTGAAGCCCAAAGAACAAGGACTTGTTTTGTCCGGTGTTGGTCCTGCATCCAGCACTATGGGCCCTGACCATGACTGGGCTTCCCCAGTGCTATTACAATACAAATAAATAAGAACAACAATTAAGAAGTAACCAAAGCTCACCTATTGGCAGAAGTTTCCCCGTGTTTTCATGATCTCATCGGTTCTTACAGCTTCTCTTAATTCCTTATTTCTTCTCTCCCATTGCAAGCAAATCTTTCCATTTAAGAGCCTGCATAATTAATTATTTAGAGTCGCTTCTCCTCGTGGATTTAATTGAAGGGTTTGGTTTGATTTCCACTGAAAAGAAGTGTCTCTCTTGATGCTTTGACCCACTCAGAAAATAAACGCGGAGAAGTAACAGGAACAGGACAGTCATTCAGCCCTTAAAGACGCACACACAGTCCTACCGAAAGGTAAGTTTCCGTGGCAGCAGCAGGCTTATATTCCAAGGAGCTCATGTTCAGCTGATTATCCACCAGGCTCTTTTCAAGGTATCTCTCTTCGAATGAAGGTAACAGGTTTGAGGAGCCTCTTTTGCTGTTCTTCAAAACCTTACTGACTTTTTTGTTTTTCAACTCTTTTTTCACCTCACTCCCAGAACGAAACTTCCCTTAGCAAACCCATAAAAAAAATAATCTTGTTCCTCATCTGGCATTTATGGTAATACTGCAAGGTCTAAAGATCGAAGCCCAGCCCATATCTGTTCTCAGGCAGGAGTCAATCTGTAACTGAAAGGAGATATTATAAAGTAACATGAGGATAGTCAACTATAGAGTGATCTTGGCATAAGACAACACAGGTTGGAACTATTACCGTTCATATGAACTACATCCCACGTCAGCATTCCTCCAAATAAAACAGTGTTCCCCAGACTTTTGAGGGTCACACCCCTCCCTTACCTCTGTCCACACTCCCCCAGGGGCTGAGGCTGGGGCAGGGCAGCGCCATGGCTGGGGATGGGGCCAAGGACATGGCTAAGGGCGGAACCAGAGCAGAGCTGGGAGCAGAGTGGGGCTGGGTGGTGCTCTCTCCCTGCCCCCCATGGAGGCTGGCCTAGGCCCTGCCATGCCCCACTAGGGGAACGTGCCCACAGTCTGGGCACTTCTGAAATAAAGGCTACTGCTCACCAGGCACAATGCAGGGATGTCTCTGGAAAACAATACACTGAATCATTGGGAATACCCACAAGATCCCCAACATGGCAACAAGCAGAGTAATGAGGGGAAAGAACTCTTTTCAGGCTGGGGAGTTTTACTCTTTGGAGGAGACAGAATGTCGTGTGCGTGCGATACATATAGAATAGCCCAGCTACATATACAGAACTGTCAGCAGACACATCTGTTGTTTTTTTTCCCTAAAATAGCATGCGCACCTTCTCAATTTTCTGCTGTACTCCAATTACATTTCCCCAACATAAAAAGTCCCTTTTTATACAGACAACACACCTAGGTTTCATTTGCAGATTTCTGCCAGCAGCAGGTGTTGAATTTATAATACACAAGTGTTACTTCCATTTACTAACCACTCTTAAATTCTGTTCAGCCACCTAGGGCAGTGGTTCTCAACTGAGGGTACACATACTCTTGGGGTATGCAAAGGCCTTCCAGAGGGTACATCAACTCATCTAGCTATTTGCCTAGTTTTACAACAGGCTACATAAAAAGCACTAGCAAAGTCAATGCAAACAGAAATTTCACACAGACACTGACTTGTTTATACTGCTTTATATACTATACGCTAAATGTAAGTAAAAGATTTAAATTCCAATTGATTTATTTTATAATTATATGGCAACAATGAGAAAGGAAGCACTTTTTCAGTACTAATGGCTGTGACACTTTTGTATTTTTAAATTAGGTGGAACTTGGGGGTAGGCAAGACAAATCAGCCTCCTGAAAGGGGTACAGTCATCTGGAAAGGTTGGGAGCCACTGTCCTAGGGTATGAAAACTAGATGGTGAGCAGTTCTCATACGTACTCTGCATGCATGCAGTGTAATTCATTTGCTGTGTGGTCATTAGGCTCCAGCCTACCAGGAGAAATTAACTCTTTATTGAATGTAACATTTTTTAATATAGCTTTTCCTAAGGGGTGATGGGTGCCACATACTAGCTGGGGCTGACTGTCAGAGAGACCCTCTAGGGCCCGCTCACAGCCATGATTTGATCCCCATGTGTGTGCAGAAATCTGTGGGTAGAATCAGTCAACCTTAGGAAAAGTGCTTATTTTTTCAGGGGAGCAGGGGCTGTATCTTAGGAAACTCTTTATCAAATGACCCCAATTTTGGATCTCCAGCCCCATTCCAGCCCCCTATAAGACACATCAAATTTCAAAGCAATCCAAGCATACATGCCGAGTTTAGAGTGCTTAGAAACATCATCATTTAAACAGAAAGGGCTTCTCAATTCTAACAACAGTGGATCTGGGGTAACGCTCACAAACCCTGGTCGTGGGTGGGCAGGATCCAACCTCGGACCTCTGGAGCTAAATGCCTGAGCCTCCACCGCATGAGCTAAAAGCCACAGGGCTCCTAGCCAGCACTGTAGCACATTCATTCATGTCTAAGTGGTCTAGGTGCCACTACATGGGACAGAGCACCACACCTAGCAGGCATGGGTTACACTGGCCCTGCCCTAGAATTTGCCAGCTGTCTGGTTGGCCTGAGGCTTCTCTGTTGCGCACCTTGTCTACACTGAGGGCAGGGGACGGACATAACGGCTCCCTCCTGCCACGGGGATGCAGATGGGCAGAAATTGCGCCCACACTCTGGAGCGACAGGTTCTCCGCAATACACCAGAGCGACGGCACCAGTAGCTTCATCCTGGAAACATCCCATAGGGTTCCTTGAGGCCCTGGCCAGGGCCGGCGCTTCCACTAGGCGACCCTAGGCGTTTGCCTAGGGCGGCAGGATTTGGGGGGTGGCATTTTGCTGTCCTCGGAAGAAATTAGGCGGCGGGTCCTTCACTCGCTCCGGGACCTGCCGCCGAAGTGCCCCAAAGATGCGGAGTGGAAGGACCCCCGCCGCCGAATGCTCAGAGGAGGAGCGCTGCCGCTTAGGGCGGCAAAAACCCTGGTGCCGCTCCTGGCCCTGGCTGGCTCCCCTGGACAGTTTCACTTCCCTAAGCTCAGGAACATGCTCTGGCTGCTGCTGTGAGCAGGTAGGTGTTTCCCGCCCTGAAGCTGAGCCGGTGGGAATAGAGAAGTGGAGGCTTCTATAAAAGGTGCAGTATTGGTAACCTGCATTGCTCAAAACTAACGAGTCAGCCCCGCGTCTCCCAAGGATCATGCAATAAGCCCCCCCAGAGCCAGGGCCGGTTCTAGGCACCAGCAAAACAAGCTGGTGCTTGGGGCGGCACATTTTTAGGGGCGGCATTCTGGCGCAGGCCATGCCACCCCTAAAAATGTGCCCCGGCCGCCCTAACTCACCTCCGCTGCTGCCGCTCGCGCACCACTGCTCGCCCTCCCTCCCAGGCTCTCAAACAGTGGATTCGCGCGCCGCGGCCGCTCGGAATCTCCCCCTCCCTCCCGGGTTTGAAAGCCTGGGAGGGAGGGGGAGACCCCGAGCGGCTGCGGCATGTGAAACAGCTGATTCGTGCACCGCGGCTGCTCAGGATCTCCCCCTCCCTCCCGGGTTTGAGAGCCTGGGAGGGAGGGGGAGACCCTGAGTGGCCGCGGCGCACGCGCTGCTTCTCCCTCTCCCTCCCTCCTTCCTAGGCTTGAAAGCCTGGGGGGAGGAGGCAGGGCTGGGGATTTGGGGAAGGGGCGGAGTTGAGTGGGGCCGGGGGTGGGGTAAGAAAAAAACGGGGGGGAGGGGGCGGCCAAAATTGTTTTCGCTTGGGGCGGCAAAAATCCTAGAGCCGGCCCTGCCCAGAGCAGGAGATTAATAAAACAAGATGATGTTGGGTTTTGGGATGTCAATGTCTGAACTACTCCTGCCGGGCCCGGGGTGTGTGTGTCACACTTAGCTGCTACCCACCCACCCACCCACCTTTACCGAGCAAGGTGATTTCTGCCCCAGGGCACAAGCTCCCACCCCCTCCTTTGCCCGGCCTCAACCCTCAAATCAATCCCCCCACAGCAGTTCTGCCCCCAGATCTGACACCTCGATTCTACCCTTCCCCCAGCCAAGCAATAGGCCGGTCTGGTCAGGCTGCACCAGCCCGCACCGGAGAGACACCGACCCGCCCCCGGCCTCTCAGGAGAAGGGGGGCTGGGAGCGGTACAGCGGCTGCCCCTCCTAGCGGGGAAAGGAGCAAAACCCCAGACCCGCCCCCGCCCTTCCAGGCACGGTCTGCCCTACCCCTTCCAGCTCCCTCCCCCCCGCCCCAGGTAATGTCGGGTGGGGTGAGGACGGGGGGGGGGGGAGAAAATAATTTTACTTGCACCACTGCCCCCCCACCACATCTGCCCCAGCTCCCACACCAGTTCCACCCCCACATCCGCCTCCCAGCCTCACCTCTGCTCCTTCGGGAGCTCCTGGGTTCCTCATGCCCCCTCCCAGGCCTGGGGCAGGCAGTGGGGTCCCCTCTCCCCCTTGCCAGGCTCTGTGTTGCGGGATGAAGCAGAGGCTGGGCTGGCTGCGACTTGCCGCTGGGGGTAGAAGAAAAGAGCTGAGCTGCGGTCACATAATGAGACTGTCCCCACTTATCGGTATTTACAACTTCGCTGTTTCCTGAGCAGACTGCAGGGACCGGAACATTCTCAGTAACATCCACTGAAGCCACTGCCCCCACTTGCATCCCAACCAGCTCCCTGCATAGCTCCCGTGTGAGGAGAAGTTAATAAAACCGGGACTTTTCAGCATGGAAAAGGGATGACTAAGGGGGAGGGGGGGTTATCACAGAGGTCTATAAAGGCATGACCTGTGTTAGGGTGACTAGATGTCCCGATTTTATAGGGACAGTCCCGAGTTTGGGGTCTTTTTCTTATATAGGCTCCTAGTACCCCCTCACCCCCATCCCAATTTTTTACACTTGCTATCTGGTCACCCTAACCGGAGTGGAGACAGTAAATAAGGATGTGTTATTTACTCCTTCTCATAACACAAGAATTACAAAAACAACAAGGAGTCTGGCGGCACTTTAAAGACTAACAGATTTATTCGGCATAAGCTTTCGTGGGTAAAAACCTCACTTCTTCAGATGCATAGAGTGAAAGTTACAGATGCAGGCATTATATACTGACACATGGAGAGCAGGGAGTTACTTCGCAAGTGGAGAACCAGTGTTGACAGGGCCAATTCAATCAGGGTGGATGTAGTCCACTCCCAATAATAGATGAGGAGGTGTCAATTCCAGGAGAGGAAAAGCTGCTTCTGTAGTGAGCCAGCCACTCCCAGTCCCTATTCAAGCCCAGATTAATGGTGTTAAATTTGCAAATGAATTTTAGTTCTGCTGTTTCTCTTTGAAGTCTGTTTCTGAAGTTTTTTTGTTCAATGATAGTGACTTTTAAATCTGTAATAGAATGACCAGGGAGATTGAAGTGTTCACTTACTGGCTTATGTATATTACCATTCCAGATGTCCGATTTGTGTCCATTCATTCTTTTGTGGAGGGACTGTCCGGTTTGGCCAATGTACATGGCAGAGGGGCATTGCTGGCACATGATGGCATATATAACATTAGTGGATGTGCAGGTGAATGAGCCCTTGATGGTGTGGCTGATGTGGTTGGGTCCTCTGATGGTGTCGCCGGAGTAGATATGGGGACAGAGTAGGCAACAAGGTTTGCTACAGGGATTGGTTCCTGGGTTGGTGTATCTGTGGTGTGGTGTGTAGTTGCTGGTGAGTATTTGCTTCAAGTTGGGGGGTTGTCTGCGAGGTCCTCCTGTAAGTGAGGACTGGCCTGCCTCCCAAGGTCTATGAGAGTGAGGGATCATTTTCCAGGATAGGTTGTAGATCATGGATAATGCGCTGGAGAGGTTTTAGCTGGGGGCTGTATGTGATGGCCAGTGGTGTTCTGTTATTGTCCTTGTTGGGCCTGTCCTGTAGTAGGTGATTTCTGGGTACCCGTCTTGCTCTGTCAAGAACTACGGGTGACCAAATGAAATTAATAGGCAGCGGGATTAAAACAAACAAAAAGAAGTATTTATTCACACAACTCAGAGTCAACCTGTGGAACTCTTTGCCAGAGGATGTTGTGAAGGCCAAGACCATTGCAGGGTTCAAAAAAGAACTAGATAAGTTAATGGAGGATAGGTCCATCAATGGCTATTAGCCAGGATGGACAGGAATGGTGTCCCTAGCCTCTATTTGCCAGAAGCTGGGAATGGGCAACAGGGAATGGATCACTGGATGATCACCTTCCAACAGTGATCAATACCAGGTGCTTCAGAAGGAATAAACAGAACAGGGAATCATCAAGTGATCCATCCCCTGTCCATTCTCAGCTTCTGGCAAAGTGATTCACAGCCTAGCGATGAGGCTAGTGATGTTTCACCTCCGTGTAGCTAATCAAGGTGAACACGAGTCTGCCGAGCCATCCCCCATAGTTCCTCTTGCCCAGTTATACTAAGGTGAAACTATCACTTGCCTTGTCCACACTAGGATTGTACAATGAGAGAGAAAAACCTCCCGCCTAGTACAGTCAAACCCTCAGACACTGTTTCTTGAAGCAGCTCTATGGGTAGTGGGAGGAGCCCTGGGCCAGCTGGAGCCCCCCCAGCTGTGTCACGCTGTGCCGCCCTGTCTGAGACCCCAAGCTACCCCATGGGAAAAGCTCACATCCAGGGAGATCACTGATGAACCCAGGAAGCTGAGTAGCACATGCCGCCTCCTCAGCAGTCCTGGAACCTGCATGGTGCATAATAATAAGCAAAAACTTCCCTGTGCAAACCTGCAACTGGCAGCTGCAGCTGTGCCAGGGGAGGCTTAGCCTGCCCCGGCCTATTATACCTGCTGCCTATGAGCAGGTCCCATCCCATGAACACCCGGTGGCCACCCCAGCAACTGCGGATGGGAAGAAGAAATGGTAACAATGTATTTCACACATTTTTAGCCACCTTTGAGTACAATTCAATACAGCTGGAAACGAAGTCAGTCCAGCGTGACCAGCCACCACGCTGCAGGGGCAGTGAGTTATATGGGCCTGTGGTGCCCCAGCTCCAGCAAATTCAGAGCCAGGGGGGCTTGGCTCCACCAACGTTCAGGGCCGGGTCTCTCCCCCGACTCTGCCAGCCAACCTGCCACTGTGACAGCGACTGACACGGCCCTCACCTCATGAATACCCCACTGCACCCCCTCATGCACCGTCAACTCTACCCCCTT